>NC_080670.1:164779579-166078079 GCF_030247195.1 Topomyia yanbarensis
AACAAAGCCGTGGACGCACCCTGTTTCATACAGTGCCATGTTGGTTGTTTTGCGCTGGTAAAATGCGATTCAGGATCTCTGTTGGTCCATTTTTTCATAGCTTTGGAATATTTGAGTCGTTCCTGCCAGTATAGAAACAATGATTTAAAAAAAAAAGATTCGCGAGGAGTTCCAAGGGAGCTCCTCTGGTGTGATACTTCTGTTGTGGTGAGCTTTTCGAAATGTTCTGCGTATGTTTGTTCAAATCTCTTAGAAGATATGCCAACTACGTATGTAGCTATCAACTGAAAATACGCATCCTGTGTTAAAACCTTTGGAAATATTGTGTAGAAATTTCACCAAAACTACATTTTTATTTAAAAACCTCCCTGTTTTTGTAGTGTCATCGCGATTATCTGGAACACAATCATTTGAACCGAACATAGACTTCATACGCAACATACAAACATCTACACGAACCCAAAAGAACGCCCACAACAACATACAAACGCTCGAGCTTTTCGCGATAATACAAATCCGGTCGTAATCGCGATCTACCTCGTAACCATGAAACCCTCCCGATGATTACGTCAACGTGCTAGCGCTTACGAATTTATATACGCGGTCTCAAGCGCCAACATGCAAACCCTCGCTCTCATGAAATCATGGATCGTACTCATTCGGAAGCGAAAAATTTACTCTAAAATACGGAATCTTTATACACTAGATAATAAGTTTCAGGTCGCCATAACTGGGGACTCCAGTGCACAGTAGGACGTGCCCGGACTTAAGTCCACATACGAAGGTAACGCGATATTCGCACTAGTATTTTTCTCGTATCAGCTGAGCTATCAGAGACATTTTTGCGAAATTTTAGGTGATTTGAACGTAAAATGAATTTCTGACAGCTTTTTGAAGGGCATAACTCAAGTGTTTTTGTATAATTCGATCATAGGAGCTACATCTGGTTATTTTCGTTACTTCATCAAAATTATACATGTGATTAAATTACATCGCAAAATCACGAAAAATAAGTCACTAGTTGGTTTAGTTATTTTGTCATGAACATTTATTGAATTGAAACTTCTGATGCGATAACCACAATGACGCCCGTGGATGCCCGCGATCACACTATACCCATTTGACAGCTTTTAATTTTCTCTTTGAAATAAGTCTATGCTAGTTTTGCGAAAACTTGTGATAAGCAGTCAAAATTAAAAAAAAAGAAGGCTGTGAATGGAGACGCATGGTTATTACTGATATTAAATTTGAATAGTCCCCTTATAGCTAGAATAATGACACGAATACATGCACAACTTTTAAATAGCATCGAGAGCATGATCTTCGAGGGTTTTTCTAGTGATCAAGAGAGAAGATCTAAGTGGAAAGTAAGGTTTTTGAGATAGTGAAGTTATTCAGAGTGTTTAAATTCAGTAAATATTCTCAACCAATTGAAATAACCATTAAATGTTTCTGGAACTATTTCTTGATAATTCACACAGTAACTGTCAAATTGAGTGAACACAGTTGAGTCATTTGGTAAAACCATTTTGATCAGAATTTTTGCGGTACTGGATAAGCTATAATCCAAATAAAATCAGACCATTTTTGAATGAATATACGCGAAAAAAACGTTTTGATTTATTGTTTATGTAAGATTTGAAATAAGTAATCTAAGTAACTTAAAACACACCTGCGACAAAAAATCATTAAATTGAATGTTATTGTACATTCCACTAAGACGCTCAAAATTTTTGTTTTAAAAATTAAGGAAAATGTAGTTTTTATATCAAGAAACCCACTAATGAATGTAACGTTCCAAAATAAGTCGAACACATCTTATTTGATCCGTAAAAATAATCATTTCTGAAGTACTATAATTAGATGTAAATCAATTCGTTTTAACATGGAACATACATTCAGCTTACCATAATTACTATTGAAAAAATCATTATAAAAGATAAAATGCTTACTTTTGAGCAACCCTAACAAGTAGTAAAGTTGATTTCTAATATTTTTATTTACAAAAAAAAATTAGTCTACAAAAATTTCCCTAAAACAAGTTTTTTAACCTTCGCAACAAAATATTCATTTTTGAGCCACCCTAATGTATAATGAAGGCTTTTTTAAACAAGTGTTAATATCAAAAACGATTTAGCGCAAGAAAATTTATAAACACAAATTTTATAACAATTTCGATAAAATGGATATTTTTGAGCCACCCTAATGGATAGTAAATGTTCATTTTTAACATGTTTTAATATCAAAAACAAAATTACATAAAACCGTCCTATTTGAACCGATACGGCACAGTTTTGATTCTTGTCCTTCTTTTGTTCTAAGTCGTGCCACTGTGCAGTGAGAACGGGGAACTCGTACCGCGCGAACATTCATAATCCCACGCGAGTATACAAACAACACAGGGTTATATAAACGATATCAAACACGCGCAGTTATTCGCACGCCAATATTCGCGGCATAAAACCATCCACGCGATCAAACACGTTCACCTAAAATCGCTTGTATCCTTCGCGATAATATGAATCTAATTACGCATGCGAACATGCAATCGCGATCATCCGCACACACCTACACCCGCGATCTCGCAAACATAAAAATCTGCGGTGTCAATATGTTAGAATTTAAGAACTCACCAACGCGGTCTCAAGTGCGATTATATAAATGTCCGTCCTAAGTAATCATGAATCGTTTACGTTCGGAAGCCGTCAGTTTCGTATAAAAACAAAACAAACTCATATACACTAGGAGTCTCAGGGCGCCATAACTGCTTAGTCTAGTGAGCTGGGAAAACTCATTTTGAACATTCAAAAGCTCACGAGCACGGGGGAGGATGCAGAAAAAAAAATTCGGGAGGGTTTCGAAATATCGATTTTAAAATGAACTTTGTATAATACGTAAAAACCTCATTTAATGAAAATTAGGTCAAACTCATTTTTAAATTTCTCAAAAAGTTGAAAATTTTCGGGAGGGGTCCGGACCCCAAGGACCCACCCTCTGAATTCGCCACTGCACGCAAATATGCAAGCACTCGGTTATACACGCGAAGTTACATACACGCTACATACACGCCCACGCAATTAAACTCGAAAACGTACAAACGCTCGAGCTCTACGAGGTAATACAACATTGGTCACAAACGCGAACATGGAATTACGATCATTTACGCAAACCAACAACCGCATTTTTGTACACATAAAATGGCAGTGTGATTAGGTAAACTTTTTAACACCTACGAATTTATAAATGCGATCCCAAGTACGATTATACAAACACGCGTTCCCACGCAATAATGAATCTGTCGCGTCCGGAAGCCCTTAACGTTGATGTTAGCAGCCTATGACCATTCTAAGAAAAATCACTCATATACACTAGACAAGTTTCAGGGCGACGTGACCGGGAATTCTACTAATATGAGGAAACTCATTCGCTTCTAGTATCTTAACCATGCACCCAAATTAAGTATCAGATTGAAGGTCCGCGCGGACATCCAAAAATGCACGCACGCGGTTATAAATTCGAATTTATTCACGTGAAGTTACATATACGCTAGCGCACGCGACATACAAACGCCCACGAGATCGAACACGTTAACATACAAACACTCGAGCCTCTAGCGATGATACACAATGACTAACATGCGATCGCGATCATCCACGCACGACTACGTCCACGATTTCGCAAACACAACAAAAAACGCCCCAATGATTTGGTGAACGCTAAAGCCCTTACAATCTGATCAACGCGGTCTCAAACGCGAATAAATGAACGCTCATTCCCACGCGATTGTGACGTTTCTACGCCCGTCCATCTGAACTGTACGCTGAATATCACAATCAGTGTTACGGTCCGCTGCATTTGGACTCTAGCGGTGTTTGAGTTGGTGACATTCCTGGTCTCGTCTGCCATTGTAGTGAGTGATTCTGACAGAAAAACCTTCCAAAAACATATCTCTATAGCCTTAGTACGACAATAACCCGCGAAAAAAATTTTGGTGGCAAAATTTTCGTGGTTCAATTTTACTCGAAGTCACATTCTATATATTACAAGAAGGTTTGTTGCCAGTTCTAAGGTAGTCGATTTCGAGACTGTTTGACGTGTATCATACGATTGCCATTCGGGTCAATTATCAGGCGCTCTATCTTCAGAATTTGTTTCGCCATAATGAACGCGGCCGAACCGTTCGAATGCTCCGAATCATGATCGAATGTACTTCAGATTTCCAGGTTACACGATCTTGGGCCGCCATTCTTCAGTCTCTTTGAACCCATGCTGGCTTCAAACAACCAGCGAATGAATGGGGTCTGTCCCGAAGTCAACGATGGTTTACAGGTGCAGGCTGGGTACAACCTTAGCTGGTCTCTTTCGGCATTAGGGCTACGTGTCCAGCCCACTGTAGTCTGCTGTATTGTAACAGCCCGCCTGGTGTCAGCATGTGTGTGGCCATAGTTTATTTACTACTAATCTACTACTGTTTAGTTATCTAGTTACAAAGTGTCGTCGAGGATATGAGTACTACTGAGACTCCCTGAAACAAAGACTTTAGGTTCGGCACGCTTATTCTGGAGTTTCGCGGGTAGCAAGGAAATCGCTGATTAACCGATTCAAACTCTACTTTATTCTTCTCACCTTCTACTCGGGAGCAGGCGGAACTGATGGACTATTCTAAAAAAAACTATGGATCGAATGGTTAAAAAGTACAAGGAAATTCACAAAGTGTTTTATAGAAACGTCAAAGTGGAACGTCTATCATCAACTAGGGTTGAAGGCCACTCGAAAAATCAAGTCTGATCCAAACTCCTCGGATTATGGTTTGACGATAAAAACGGAATTCCATCCACTGTACTACGCGCCAAATCCGTCCGCGAGAACGCTACAAATGTTGCCGAGAAAACCAACAACCCCACAGAAGCCTCAATCAACGAACAGTGAACCGAACCCAGGTCCGTAAGTTATAAGATGAGGGGTGGGCGTAGCGTAGTTGGTAAATCGATTGCCTTGTACGCAGCGCACCTGGGTTCGAGTATCGACCCCGCACATGGGGTTAGATATTTTGCATAAGCGATTTTTATAACCCTAAATGACAATCAAGAGGCGAATTACCTTGAGGTTAAAACCTCTATAATCGAAATAAAAAAAAGTTATAAGATAATGAAATCTATGCGAAAGCAGATCTCCTGTTTGCTGCAAGAGTCCTGGCAGATTGATGTTTGTTTTCGCGGATAAGATATTGGATGGAAGAAGATTGTTTGAAATCAGCTTACTAAGATAGTGAGTGAAGAAGGTGTGCAATGGCTTATGAGCGTCATCAACAGGCAAGTGCAAGAATTTTTTCGATGGATTATCTGTATCAGATATTTCCATGACATAAAATATTATTGAAAGAAAAGTTAAAAAATACAAGCATCTGAAAGTACTACATGATACAACCGTTAGCTCGCATCGAAGCACCGATCGCGGAACGGTGTCGTGAGAAATTCCGCTTCAGGGGAACTCTCAGTCGGAATATGGCACCGCCGAGGACTGTCCGAGTAGATCACGACAATTCTTGGAGCTAAATGGTTCGCGGAAACGGGCGTCGGTATCGGGAGAAATTCCGCCGCCTGGAAATTCTCAGTAGGAGTAGGATTAAAACAACTTTCGGCAACTATTCGACTGGAGTGAAGTGCGTAGAGGAGCTACACGGTCCAGCTTATGCAGAGAAGAATGGATTACAAGAGGAACGTTGGGTGCTAAATGGCTCAAATGATGAGCAATTTAACGGCTCAAGAGAGTCCGATTTGATTTTGATAAGTTTGTGAGCAAAGCAATGAAGTGCGTAAAATTACAATCAGCCTCCACAAAATAACATCCGTTCGGAAATTTTTTATGCTAAATTCAGGCGTTGATTCTACTGCTTAAACAAGCATAAAAATGGCAACCAATGCATTTTTTTCAATATACCTGTACTCTTACTGCAATGTTAACCTCAAACTGCGCAGTTGTTTACAAAAAATGTCGTACAAGTTGAAATCTGTCGCCAACCTGTTTGGACGACTCAGTAGAAAAGAAATTCACAAACGAGCTAATCTCGCGTCGTTCAATGTTTTGAAGGATTATCGTGATTGCAAGAAATCGAAAGTTAAGTGCCAGAACAAATAAAAATTTGCTGGCAAGTGCCACAAAAAAGATTGGACAATCAATACGCGAATTGACACGAAAATTTGGTGGTATTCGAAGCTCAACTGTCCGCTGTATTTTGAACAAAAACAACATAAATTATCGTAAGCGTGCTAGAAACAAAATATACAGCGAAATAACTTGAAAAATACCAATTTGCCGCCGACCACTTCACCGTAAACACATAGTTAATGAAGAATTCATCATTTTGGATGATGAATCGTGTTTAACATTTTCTTACCACAAATTAAGTGGAAACGTTGGCAATCTCACCGACAAAGCAACATAGGATGTTCAATAATCAAAATTTGAGCCGATAGTGTGGCGGTGTGGGCAGCCATCGGAGCTCCTGTAAATGTATTTTTCGACTGTTTATCAATAAAATAAAATACCATTAAAAGGAATCGTCAATTTGATATTTTGTTTTCAGATAACATACACTGGGATTTAGTCTGAAAACTTTTCGAACACATGTTAATACTTTGATGCAGTCTCTCGAAGAAAAGGGCATGAGGGTTATGAGAGTTTTAGTGGTTAGGCACGAAAGTGAGTTTCACACCCCACAGGGGAGGTTTTGAAGCTTGTCAAAACGTACTAGTTATAAAAAAAGGTCATCAGGAAACTCAATTGGCAAAAATTCGACTGCAAAAGCCGTTAGTGGACATCTTGGGAACTGCTATGAAAAATATGTATTGAACTCCAGGAAGTTGCCTTTCGATTTCTTCTCGTCAGTATCAGGCATCGTCCGATAGACGATAAGCTAGCAATGAACACAATACTTGTGTTTACAACCGAACAATTTCTCACTATTGACGTCCCGCAAGTACAGATGTTGTTTGTTGATTAGAAACATTGTGAAATCGAACCTGGTTTTCGGCTACCAAACCAATGCCAAATACTGATGAGACGAAGTAAAAGCTAAAATTTCTAGATTTACTAAAGTTAGGTTGGGTGGTTTTAATCCAGTTTTCGCGGTAATTAGAAATGTGTGGTAGTATAATCCAAATTAAAGGAGAGTTACATTGGTTTCGATCGGAAGAAGCTCAGGACAACTTGGAGGGTTCATGTTTTTCTTCACAAAAGCCACAGAATTATCCACATACTACTCCTGCGCGGTTTTGAAGTAGTGGCACAATGCTCAATCGGGTCAAAACCACGGCTTTTGATTATGCTCTCTCAAGAACGGCAAAGGCCGCAGGGACTCTATTTTGCAAATCTTACTGTTTATGGTGCCTTCAACCACTACATTTACCACAAGTGCATATAGCCTGCCAAATCATGTGCTTCGAAGTGAATTTGGACACCTTCCCCCGTTTGAAACGGTCATCCAAAGCAAACTTCATCCGTGACATATACCTGTCCCGGCCACTACTTGAAACTCGCTTTGATGTAGGTCTCATCGTCGTTTTGAGTGTCCAGGCGCGAGTTTTGACAACACTCTGCTGACATTCGTCCCGATTTGGCAAGTTCTGCACATTGTATATTTTCAATCCGGATGATTTCTTGGCTCCTAGACGAAACTTTGTGAAATATCGTTTCTAGGCGTCGAAATGTTCGGATTCCGCTTGAATTGAGAAATCATTGCTTTCTCGTGATTGTTTCCGGTTTTCGTTTCCTGGAAGCTTTGAATAACCTTTGAGTCGGTCGAATGGTGTATATTCATTAGTTTACCGATTTTCTTTCATCTCGACCGGAATCTCACTGACAACTGCACACAACAGAGCGCACACGGTAAAAAATCGTCACGCTAAAGGAAAGTGATTTGCAGTTGATTTAGCACTACTTGCCCAACATTTCAATGCGATGTGTCAATCTATTGGAATAGATCATATCAAAGCACTACGAAATCAACAGTAAAACACTTCCATTTGAAATGAGTTGCACATTGCTTCTGATTGATCTTGCATTCAACTATATACACATTTCTTACGGCATATCCCATTATAAATATGTTACCTGAGAATAAATAATTGCATAAATTAACCACAAGTACAATATATAATACTCACGTTCTACATTACTTTAGAAATACAACTTATCCAAGTTTGCTCCTATTTGCGAAGATGTGTTTGTAATCGGTTAAAGACTTTAGTGTTTTGGTACCTTTGACAGTTGTAATTAAAGATGAAACCACTCAAATTCAATAGATTAGTACAGTGGTGCGAATTCAACGGCTATTCATTTCAATTTAAAGATCATTTGATACGAGTTATGAATCCTTAGAAAATCAATGCTAAATCACTTCAATTGTTAGTGATGCATGATAAAAAGATTCAAGTGTAAAATCATTCGAATTAAACGTGACAATTTTTTACCGTGCATGTAAACAATACACTCTAAAGAGAAACTGGGCGAAACTTAGTTAAAATTGAGCAAATGTCAAAAAGTAACGTAGGTGTGTAAGTTTCGTAATACTATTATTTATTCTGAGTTCAACTCTAATTATCTGAAAAATTAGTACAATCCCACAATTTTAATAAACGTTGCGAGTTGTTCGCAAGCTTAGAAGCTTATCGTTACGTGTGGAGCATGAACCAATATATTTATTAGATACCTAAAAATGCTAGTCTGGCAGTTCAGAGCGTAGGGTGTTTGTCTCATAAGCCACTCCGTCATATGTTCAAGTCCCAGTCAGGAAGAATTCATAGTGCTCAGTAGTCCCGCAATTTTCGTCCGGCGTACTAAGAATCGCCTCATTCTGTTGTAAAAATCCCACATTTCTTTAAACCTTCCCAAAGCGAAATGCACCGCTACGCCCCTGTGTTCGTGTGTTACCATTTCAATAAATCTGCTTGCAAATATAAGCCAATTTACTCCCTTCATTGCAAACTATCTTGGTGACAAAAAAAACGCTTCGCCAAGGGTTCAATTTATTGGAGTAACTACACATATATACCTACTCTCGACACTCGCGACACAGCAGCGAAACGTACCGTTGCACACCCGCACGGGACAAGCATAACAACGGCTTAACGTCATCGTTGTCCTCGTATATAAGTGCATCGGGGTACATTCGCGCAAGCAGTAATAATCTGCCGCAACTCGAAACCCGAATGCGAAACAATGATAAATTCAACCTCCTCTCGCACTTATACACGATGAGCGATTTTCGCATCTCTGCCCACGCGTGCCCAGCAGAATCGCGCGATCTCCTCTCAATCCGCAGTCTAGCACACCACCCACCCCCACGTCTCCAGCGAGAGGGGTTCGCTATGGAACATCTTGAAGCGACAGGACGCAACGGTGTACGGTAAAGCTATAGCTGCTGCTGCTGCAGTAGGACGTCGAGGTACAAGATAACGAAGCCAATAAAGTGGCCTTTCGCAGCAGCGGCTGGTCGGCCGGCGGCTGTCGGCGTTAGAAGCGAGCAACGAGAAAGAGAACGGCTTGTCTTGTCCCGGGGCCTGGATACGACGACGACGTCCCATAAAATCGGCTGAGCTCCGGTAATAATTCTTGTTTCGGACTAAAATGTTTGTACAGAACACGGCACATTTATGGCAACATGAATGCGGTCTCGACGTGGACTCCTGTCCGCAAGGAGGCCAGAGCGGATTGCATTACATTTGGTGTACATATACGCGCGTGTGTGCAGAGAGGAGAGGTACTGGGGTATAGCTGATCCGACCCGGCGAGAATCAAGCGGCACTCATCTTTTCTTGTCTTATTATGGGTTTAATAATTCTTTGCTTTATTTCTTCATTTGCGTCGACCAGCAAAAGGGCGGAGAGATGGACGGATTTCTCGCGAACTGAACAGAATCGACACGGGGAGGGCGGTGGTGGGATGAGACGAGATCTGTTAGCAACCATTTGAAGATGGCCCTAAAAGCGGTATTCTGTCGGATGGAGAAAAAAGAAGTGTCCCGCATTTTAGTGGTGTAGAACAATAAGTCGTCTGTCGGCTGAATCGACCGTTTGACAGTCGAGATATAAGGGTTGAAGAAGATAAAGAGACCTTCTATGGTCAAAAGACAAACCCTCGCGTCGGCAGCAAAAGAAACGAAAGAAGAAACCTGAAACTTTCAAGGACAAGTTGCATAAATTTTACCGTGGCCCAAACCTGCGGGCAGGCGAGACAACGTTTACTGCACTAATTGATCCCGTTCTTATCCTCCGGATAATTGCACACTCCAGAGATAGTACGGTATCATTACGGTTGTGCAGTCATAAAATTGTACAGAGATGCCATTTTTCCTAGTTAATGTCACCCGCTGCTCGCGGCTATGAACTAACCGTGCCATTGTGTTCTGTATCACCGTACGACCGACCGTACGAAGATTCTAAATTGAGCAGTCCCGGGTGACACCACGAAGCCCCATCCGAGGCTCTCGAGTGAATGGAGTGTGGTTGCAAAGGGGCTGGCTAATTGCATTGTTTTCATCAGTACCTATCGAGTCGATGGAATAGCGGGAAAATGGGGAACTCCAACCGAAACCTCCCGGGACCGACAATTCCTACCGCCGAAAACGTGGCTAATAAATTTCAACTTAAATGATATGGAATTGAGAGTGGATTTGAAGCACTCGCTGGAAATGCAGTGCCATTTTTCTATTTACGTAATGTGTTTGTTGATGCTTCCAACAGGCAGGAAAGCACGATCTGACGTCTACTGGCAGTTGATTTGCAATCGATTTTATTTGAATTAGAAATTATTTGCATTGATTGAACGTGACAAATTACTTATGATTGATGTAAGGAATACACAACGAGACTTTTTTGTTGTGATTCGCCTTCAATTTGTATGAAACTTTGAAAATATGTTGGTTGCTGTTCCATGATGACTTTTTCTCCAAAATATGTAAATTTTTTCAAGACTTAGTTATGAAAAAGGCGTATTAAAACTAATTACAATATTAATAAAATTTCAAACTTGAACATCACTCCTTTGATCAAATACTTGATTTTCTTGTCCACGTCTGCTTCTATGTCGTCACATAGAAGCAGACGTGATTAAGAAAACCAACTTGTGCACAATTAAAAAATGTCCAGTAAATTGCTTTATCAAGCCATTGTAGATTCCGCTGACTTCAACAAAAGCGATGTAGTGGGCTTGTCAATTTCACTTATCTGCATTTCCGCATCTTCCAGAGCAAACGATATTAAAAATAAATGATGACCCGCAAAAAAAAAGAAATTAACAAAGGACGCGGGTATAGCGTAGTTAGTAAGTCGATTTCCTTGTGCGCAGTTCACCTGGGTTCAATCCCTAATCCCACGTAAGTCAGTTTTACGTCAAAATAATCAATCAAAGCAATCTGTTACTTATATTGTTGCCGTTGTGATTCATCGAGATGAGTGAGTTTCAGCAGTATAAATGTGGTGCTCCCGCCAAATACGGTGGCTGCTGACTATCGGTATTTTCGTAATATGTCCAATATTCCCGATGTGGAACATTTGCAAAGTGAGCTTAAAAACGACGCCCGCAATCGCGCTATACTCATTTGAAAGCTTCTATTTTTTTCTTTCAAATGAGTAAGCTAGTTTTGCGAAAACTTGCAATAAGCAGTCAAAACGCATGATTTTTACTGATATTAACATTGAGAGCATGGTCTACGAGGGTTTCACTAGTGAACAAAAAAGAGCAATTGAGTGGAAAAAGTAGTTTGTTATGATAGGGGTGGGCGTAGCTTAGTTGGTAAATCGATTACCTTCTACACAGCGCACCTGGGTTCGAGTCCCGACCGACGCATATAGGGTTAGAAATTTTTCGTAAGAGATTTTTCTAACCCGAAGAGGCGAATGACCTTAAGGTTAAAACCTCTATAATCGAAAAAAATAGTTTGTTAGATGGTCAAAGAATGTTTCAAATTCAATAAATATTTTCAACCTATTGAAATATGTGTGTGTTTATACAATATATCTCCCACTGAAGCGAGAACAATCATTAAGCGGAGATTCTAACCATCAAAAAAATAGTGCGATCAGAACCCGATCTACAGGAGCTCTCAATTTTGATTGTACCTTATTTTTACTAAATTAGTTGCAATACACACCATTTCCCTAAATGGTAGCGCTGTGATCACTCAGTGGTTACAAGTGCTTTTATGGAAGAAATTTGTCTGCATCTATGTAATGATATATTTGGTTTTATCGATAGATGTACATTGTACACATGTTTAGCCCTGGAGATGAAAGGTGGTAACTCTACTGTACATCCACGACCCATTTCAAGAATGCCTGTTCATACACGTGCATACTGAGGCCGCCTTCATATATAATAAGCTCAGCGCGAATACATCCACGTGTCAATTGGATATTTGCAATATATTCTCAATTCCAAAAAATATTGAAAATAATATTTTTGATTCTGGCACGTATTTACAGAAAGGAATATATTTGGGAAAAATATAAAAGAATTTAAAAATAACATGAAACGATCTCACCAGCGTGTTGTTGCATCAACTACTCAGATCCAGATGGTGCTGTTGTTACTGAGTGGAACGAACGGGCGTATTTTTTAGTGGCTTGCTTCACACACGCCAATGTCAGAGTTATAAAAATGTGACTATAAATCTCTACGTAAAATCTGGGATAGGACTTGCAGATACATGTTTTCTTTTGTTTTGTTCATTCTATTGTTCGTCTCACATAGCCTCTCTTTTTGCATCACATAGTTTAAATAGAC
This sequence comes from Topomyia yanbarensis, assembly GCF_030247195.1. Taxonomy (NCBI): domain Eukaryota; kingdom Metazoa; phylum Arthropoda; class Insecta; order Diptera; family Culicidae; genus Topomyia; species Topomyia yanbarensis. The sequence continues at coordinate 164,792,363 of NC_080670.1, forward strand.
TTGCTGCATTTGACAGCACCCCCTGGCTGCATTTGACGTTCGCTTTTTTGCTATTTGTATTTCTCGTTTCAACGTGAATTCACACTTTTCTCGCGATATTTAAACCTACTAACACATAACTCAACAGAAGAGACGACCTACTGAACGATTGGAAAGCGATTTCCTCTTGGATATACTGAATATCAGTGGAAAACTTGAAAAAAAATTGAACGAGCACGACACGTTCGAGCAATTCGCCAGTGCTGCCACTTTTCCCATTTTCAACCTATTGAAATATGTCGTGAAATGTTTCTGGAACTATTTCATGATAATATACGCAGTGAGTGTCAAATTTAATTAACACAACTGAGTCATTTTAGGGGCAAGCGATGTAACCCAATTAAATCATTTTTAGGAGAACCATATGGGCGAAAAGGCATAGTGAGTTATTATGTAAGTTATGAAACAAGCGTCCTAAGTGACTTAAAAAGATATTATTCAAACCACTTCGAAATAATTGATTTATTTCACATAATTGCTTTCGAAAAACAATAGTCGCTCGATTTAATGTGCATTGTTTCAAGAACGAAAATACCATTGTTGTGCATTTTCTGGTCACCACGAGTGCAGTTTTAATGAAAGAGCGTTGCTCAGGCCCGCCACCGCGGTAGTTGACTTCAAATTTTGTGCAATTCAACCGAGCATTCACTTGGTGGAAAATTTTCTGAAGGTGGAAATGGAGCTTGATCCAGTTTCATCACCTATATCATTCAGTGCAGATATCTTTCAACACGTTAGCCCAAGCAGAAAGGTTCGTTTTGCCGAACAATTTAAAATACGTTGTTGAAAGTGACAGTGTTGGAATTAAGATTTCCGCGAATGTTGAAGATGACAAAATAGAGGTAAAATTACACGATCTGACATCAGGAACCTCGCGAGAACCAATTGTAAAATTTATATCGCTATAAGGAAGAGAGGACTCCGGCATAGCTGATTCTTGGAGAAACTTCTCTTCTATTCCTAACCATGTTCCTGTAGTGGGATGTGGGTTGAAGAATGCGAGAATAGGGCCCACCTGAGTAAACAATTCAAAACACATGAAACTATAATTATACAAGCAACGCTATGCACCCATCAAGGACAGTTCCCTACGTGTCAGCTCCGTAATCGGACAGCACAGCAAACCATGCGAGGAAACTGCTACCGAAAATGCATCCACTGCAATCAAATCTAAAGGTCTTTTAAGGATGTATGTTTTACATATGCATTTGGTGCTAATATACGGCAAATATAAAGCCAATATAGCGATAATGTCATGCTGTTGTATTCTTCGAACTGCATCTTCTCTTGATTATTACAGTCGACATGTTTCATTCATATGCAGCATAGCATAGGCAGCAAAAGAAGCGCACATACCGTGTATGACGAGGCAAGCTGCCGATGTTCGAAACTCACTGAAGAAAATTTCCACGAAAACACTGTTGATATCATGTTGAAATCGAATTCCGTTCAAATTAAAGAAATCATATCATATCATTAGAAGAATGTCATTTACAGTTCTAAAAAGTAAATTTTCTCCCGTTTTGTTTATCATATCGAGAAGGAAGTTCGCAAAATCAGTGCTAAAAATGACAACCAATCAAATTTGTCAACAAGTATTATTAGTGCCGATTACAGGCTTTCTATTTTGACGCTTCCGAGATTGGTGCTTAATATCAGTATTAGTAATGCAGAAGATGGACTGTTAATTTATGCAAAGTAATAGTACAATATTTTGCATTTTCTGGCATTATATCAGCATTAAATTATAATATTGGGCTTAATGGTTTCTAAAAACCACTATATATACAGATCTAAAGCAACTACGTTATAATGCTTATGGGTTACTTCGAACTACCAACGAACAAGTAAATGTCAAAAAAAAACGGATACACGTTCGGAAACCGGTGGGATGTAGCGATTACAGCTCGGCAGAAAACGGACTACCCGACTATTAGGCAGCAATCCTGCAAACGTATCCTCTCCCGACAAATATGAGCTGCACACAAAATAATAAATCTTTTGCAGAATGTCAAACGAGCGCTTTTTTATTTATGTTTTGTCAATATAAAACAGACCCACGACTCAGCTATATTGACGCATCGAACCGCAGCAAATAAACGAATTAAAAAGCACAACGAACAAAAAGCAGAATTTCTTGATTATTAGGCTGTGCACGTAGACGAAGTCGACATAAATAATGACTCTTACTGTGAGTCGTGTTTACCTGTAATGCCATTAAACTGTGAAGAAATGTATGTAAACTCGGCTCACAGTAAAAGTCAGTTTATGTCGAGTTGATAGTCGACTTCGTCAGTGTGCACAGGCTAGTGATAAAAGTGCAGAATTGGGTAGAATGCGGCACCACTCATATCTTGTATATGAACGTGCACGTAGCTTTGCATAACCTTGGGGTGTTCTACGCACAAATTGGGTAAACATCATGATTGTCGGAGACAGTGGTTGGATGGTACTCGGTCAAATCATTCGAAATTCTGAATAGAGTCAGTATGGATTCTAGCTTAAATGCAACAACCGTTTCCGAAACCGATTGAATCGGAATCAGTTTTTGCATTTGAGCTGGAATCCATACAGACTACATTCAAAATTCCGAACCGGTTCCGGAATATGTTTAACTGGGTAAGCGTGACCGCTTCTCATCCCAGCGGGTCTGAGTTCACTTCCAGCCGAGGTCGTTGAGATTTTCTGAGGTGAAAAATCACGTTTTCCTTCGGGATGGAAGTAAAGCTATTGGTCCCGGTCCATGTGTTGTTGGGCCGATATCCAGACGGTGTGGAGTTACCACTTTGGCCGACGTAAAACAAACATGAAAAAATTAAGCATGTCGTTATGGAGATAGATGAGAGCTGATGGCGAGTTTATTAATATAGATTAAGTATTTGATAATATTTAATATACAGTCGGTACTTAGCAAACTATAATAGCAAAGTTTGCAGATTGTGACGATTTTGTAGGTCTAATCATACTTTTAACGGAAACACTAGACTCATTAATCATTAGATGAATAGGAGTCTACCCAAGCTTTGTGCAGAATAGCAGCCGTCAAAGTGCGCAACCTCAATTGTTTTCTTTTTTGAGCAATCTTTCAATGCATCCGACCAGACCTGTGTCGTCCCATTATCATTGAATTTTCCACTCCCGTGCAGGAATCGAATTCCTATTTTATGTTCTGTATCTTCGACAAACCAAAACAGAAAAAAACAGCTCCGAAAAGGACACACGGATGAGATTGAATGCCGACAACCATTTCGAAGCATCGCAGCAAATTAGCCGGAACGGAGTCGCGTCGGTGCTGACGGTCCAGTTCGAGGATCCCTGCGGCAGCAAGTGACTCCACCGGACAGTGGAGTCGAGTGAAGTCCCAAAAATGGGAGCAACCAGGCACCGCTAATTGGGCATAATTATGCGCGAGCTCTGCGTGTAATTAAAGCGGTGATGGCCGGGGGAAGGACCACAGCAGCCAAGTCTGAATTCGGCGGAAAATCAGCAAATAATAAAAAAAAAAACGCTGCTGCTTGCTGGCGAATGCGAAGTCGAGATTTTTGACAGATTGGCTGCATTGGAATTCCTTTTCGTCGTTTACGACCAGTCTTCGCCTTTTTATGGAGTGAAGGAAGGTAAGTGCTTTCCGAAAAGCGAATGAGGTTGTGCGGTAGGGTTCACTTTCGAATGAAACATGGTTGGAAATAGCTGATATGGATGCAGTACACAAGTTTTTTTTAAATCTCAAAAACAGTACAATTTCGAAAATAAACTTCATGGATTCATAGTATCTAAATAGATGAGTGCACCTTTGGTTTTATCCCGAAAATAACTAACAATGCAAGAGGATTCTAAAGATTTGGTGAAAATAATTACCCTACTTATCTTCTGTTAATCTCTGTCCGCACCGAGTGCGAATGACTGACGGCGCCATCTGGACCCTGGATATCGAGTCATAATTGGCTTTACTTACCTTCCGAAGGACGACGAAACCCAGGGCTTTTGCTAGCGCGACATAGATTGAACCTAGGCCCATTCAGGTGAGGAGCAGTCATACTTACTACATCACTTTTATTGAGATCTTGGCAAATGATTTCTTTGCTGAGTATTTAACTGTGTACATCTCGGTAAAAGATGCAAAAAATACAGATTCGGTAGAATAAATTAAGCGTGTAAGAGCACCTTATAGATGCGGTCAGCCCGATGACGGTTCGACTTAAAACCAAATTGAATGCATTTGCCCGGTAAAACAGCGAAAACGAATAAGAGCTGATTGACAGTTTTCGTCACGCCAACAACACAGCAGTCGCCGTGGGCGGGCGCGGGACAGCTTGATTGCGTATTGCAAAACGGAAAGTGGCTTCGATAGGGACCATTACGCGTTTTATCTTCTTCTTTGCTTCGTGCTCTTCTCACCCAAAGCCGCGGGTATGGGGGTACACTTGAGTGCCAGTGAGGGGAACTCTTCACAACCACTATCAACTGGAAAAGATCTATTGGCTGTTCAGTACAGGGCACTCCAAACTCATACGTGAGTGCATCATTTTCCGTGTGAAATTGTTTAATTGATCTTTAAAAGCAATCGGTAAATAATGTTCGCAAGGCGAACTGCATCCGCAACCGCCGTCATCGCGGGAGCCGAGCGTCACACACGGAATTCACTGCTAATGGAATTTATTACGCCCTTGCAGCTGAAATGTTGCAGTTCTACCGAGGAAGGTTGCACTGCTCATTTCAGCAACAATCTTACCTTTCAACAGCTTTTGAAGTCCTCATCCTCACACCGATGAAAGGTTTTGCGTAGGATGATGTTCTATACGCTAGTTTATTTTTGTTCGAAAATGGGTAGAAACTTCCTAATGTAATCTAAATGTAATCTACCACGGACATAATGATGTTCATAGTACCATTGACATTTTGATTCGAATCAACAATAATTAAGTCATCTACATAGTTTTGTTCTCCTGTAGAAAAGGAGACTGGAAGATCGATTGAGATTGGAACTTTTGAAAGCTTAACTCCATGTGCAAAAATGAAAGTTTTTATTTAGCCATCTAAACCCAGCCGGTACCGCTCTACCCGCAGGGACATTTGTCCTTGATGGATTTATATAATTGTATCTATAGTCACTCTCCAGAGCACAACATATGAATATAAATTATCCGCACTCACACGCCCCGTTGTCTCTGAGAAGCACTACTGCTGTTCAGCTTCTGTGTCCGTCCACCGCGGCTTAGTCACCACGACGACTACCGTACCGCAGTATTGGGCAATGTGGTTTGCAGCTGCACGAAAAGTTAGCTTGGAGTACCACCAAGCACTAACAGGATGTCGCGGAGATCGTGACGCCATTATAGCAAGTCAGTAAGGGTAAAATATTAATATCAAGTTTTAGATTCCAATCGTCAGCATAATTGCTGTGTGCCACGTTTTTTTTGTTTGATGTTCGAGTATGCGCTCTAAACTAAACTGAAACACTCTTCCAGTAAGCCATGTCGGTGTGACAGTTCACCCGAAAAATGTTATTTTTTTCTTCTGTAAAGTGCGCGATGATCGCGCCACCAGATAAATCATTCATTTTCCCACTACGCTGAAAACGGATTCGATGCATCAGCATTTAACCGCTCTGGATCCTCTCACACAAGGAACAACTATACCGAAAGGGTGGGCAAACTGTAAACAAGTGTCTCTTTTCGATTCTGGGAGTTCAGAGCAGTTGTTGACATTCATTGACACTTGAGCGGTTCAGCTCGGGTAGCAGTTTTGTTAGGGATCAATCGTTGTCAGCAAAAGCGTCTGTTTGTTGCAAAGGCGATGATTGTTTATTATCCCGAGAGCTTCCATGATATTTGATTTAGGAACAGTTTGATATTATTGTGTCTGTAAGGTTTAAATAATCGGAAAATGGTAGTTTTATTTGATGCAAGAATGTATACATTTAGAGGAAATCGTCGATCAAGTCGCATTGGGAGACTAGTCAATTGCATGAACGCTGCAATAGATGGCAGTACCACATCATATCAGCATATTGATTTTATTTTCTATTTTGTTTCTCGGCTCAATTTTCAAATTTACTATTTTCTTATTTCTTTAAAACTTCGACTTAATTCATTATTCTAGTTTCTATATGAGTAAAGCCATGTCAAGTGATCCTCGAATTTTTCGCAAAATCACCGATCTTCATGAGGTATAATTTATTGTATAGGGATTATGGTGATTAGCTTTTGGTATAAATATTTCGTTACAATTCCTTTTTTTCTTTAAGATATTAACCCTTAAACTTTATTGCATGATAAAATTGAAAATTTTGTATCTCAAAAACTACTGAAGATAATTCAATGAATTTTTGCACACTTATGGAATGATATTTGCACTATCTTATAAAAATGTTTTTGGTTTATAATTGTGTAAATAACGGTACTTTGCATCTATTTAAAGTTTTCAGTTGTATTTCTGCTTGTGTTCTTCACGCTAAAAATTTTCAAAACTTATGTCAAATTATGCGAAAATCTTTTACCTTCAATAATCTGTATTTATAATTTTTCATTTTTGTTCCTATCGAGAGTTATAGAGGATTTTGTAACTGTGCGCTGTTTCAACGCATGGCTCATTTTGATGCAACCCGCGAGAACGTACCTATTGGCAATGCCGCACGTCGCAACGTCCTAATGCGCATCGCTTTGAAGGAGCGTATCTCATGTTCAAAAATGGCATCTCTGAGATTAAAGCAAAAAGACAAGCTTTTCTTTATGGATAATTGAAAGTGAATGTTTTCTGAGTAATTTGCATGCTCTTTAGCATTATTATATTGTTCAAGAGTTATTTAATTTTCTGTCACTCAATACCTCGGACAAGTGCGCTCGGTTATTGCCAGCCGATGAGCAAAGTTGAGCAGTGGGCATGTTTTAATCTGCGTTAGCATATTTTTCACAAATTGACATACTTCACCACGTTTTATTTTCACTTGGTTCTGTCTAAGAGGTAGATTGTGAATCTTTTCTTAAATCCACATAGCGCCTTTTCAGCCATGCGTCATCGGGTCGTGCGTTAAATTACGCACTCATTTAATTTGCATCAGTGCGAGTGAGAAAACGTTTTGACGTTTGTTTTTGTTTCGATCGCACTTGGGTTTGGGTGTTTCCCATATAGAGAGAACTGGACGAAATGCTATATTATCTCAAGATATATAATATTTGCTCAAAAAAACATTCGATTGATTTATGTTATAAATATGGGTCGATCACACGAATGATGTATTCCGTTAAAAAAAATTCATAAATATGTTCGTCGTATCTTGTTTTTATGGCATCCATGTGGAGTGATAAATTTAAAAATTATATTGGTCAACACATGTGTAGCATATGTCGTAATGGGCGCAAAAAATACAACGAAAATAAATATGGACATGAACAAAACACAATTTTCCTTAAATTTTCGATTTTACATCCAATGTTTATAGTAATGGGTTCCTCTATAACGCGTTTAAAATATAGGAAAATTTACGCGTTTAATTTTTCTTCTTATAGTGTTTGCCAAAGTAATGGAACTGGAATATTCGATGACTCAACAGGTACATGCGGAAAACTGTAACGAGGATTTTGAAATAAAGATCGTTGATGAATAATTGAAATTCGACAAAAATAAATAATATCGTACCAGAACTTGGAGAACCACCAATCAACAGAATTAACAGAAGCAATAGTGATAAAAAACCCCAACATCGATGCGATTGAACAACAGATTTTACGTAAACTTTTTTCAAAAGACACATCGTTGTTCACTCGGTGAAAATAAAAACGTGAAATAAAATGCTGTTGGCATAAGATTTTCCACTTTCATATAGTAATGTTGTAGACTAAAAAAGAATTTGGATATAACGTAGATGTATTTTGACTAACAAAAGTGTTTTTAAAGATGTTAATCGTTAGTAGCGTTAAATTATAATAATAAAAAATATATTTAACAACTATAATTTTCGTTGTGCACTTCAGTCAAAAAAAATTAACGCATCTCAAAATATCCGGAAAAAAATTACCTTCGATAATTCGTATTGAAAAGTTTGCCCTTTTGCGCTAATCGAGAGATATGGTTTCTTTTAGTCATGCGATGCGCACTTCCTACACGATGCGCTTTCTGACGTAGTGACGTGCGACGTTGCCAATATGAACGTTCTCGCGGGCTGCATCAAAGTGGGCCGTGCGTTGAAACAGCGCACTGTTACAAAATCCTCCATAACTCTCGATAGGAACAAAAATGAAAAATTATAAATACAGATTATTGAAGGTGAAAGATTGCCGCATAACTTAACATACGTTTTGAAAATTTTTAGCGTGAAGAACACAAGAAAAAATACAATTGAAAATTTTAAATAGATGCAAAGTACCGTTATTCACGCAATTATAAAGTAAAAATATTTTTATAAGATAGTGCAAATATCATTCCATAAGTATGCAAAAATTCATTGAATTATCTTCAGTAGTTTTTGAGATATAAAATTTTCAATTTTATCATGCAATAAAGTTTAAGGGTTAATATCTTAAAGAAAAAAAGGAATTGTAACGAAATATTAATACCAAAAGCTATTCACCATAATCCCTATACAATAAAATATACCTTAAGAAGATCGGTGATTTTGCGAAAAAATCGAGGATCACTTGACATGGCTTTACTCATATTTTAGCACGCTTTTTCATTTTATGGCATTTCTCCGAATACTATATTCTACACATTTTTATTATTTTTTTTCATTATTCTAGTGTTACTTTATTGTTTCAACGTTTCCTTTTAATTTTGGGGCTGAGGTCTACTAGGAGGTTTATAGCAGTCTATTATCTTTCTCTGGACAAAACCAGCCCAGCAGCCGTGTAGTATCCGGCGGGTTGAAGTTTCTCGACCAGGAATTGATCCACTGGGTTCCTGCTCCCATGTTGTAAGAGGCGACTTAAAACAGGAGTCCTCAAGTCAAGTCTTCGTGCCGAGTACTGAATGATTGGTAGGACTAAAATATGCCTGTCGCGCACGGAGTGCTTTAAGCGAATCTCTGACACAGTGGACGTTTGTTTCTTCGCAAATCGTGGGACTCAAATGGTGGTCATGTCCCTAATACCCATTAATCTTCAGCATAAACGTACAGCAACTTTGAATCTATCCCGCCTTGTGCAGCAAGGAAAAGCTTTCACAGCTTTGGTCCAAGAACTGTACTTCCGTAAAGGAAGCTTCTATGTTGGAAAGATACTTAACCCCGTTTTCGTAGCTATCAACAAAAATGACAGGACAAATCCACGTGCAATGCCTCGTGCATGTATACTTGCGAATAGTCCTATTGAAGCATGTCTTATATACGATCTCACAACTCGCAATATTTGTGCTGTCGCAATCAATATGACTGTTGATAACATAACGTCTATTGTTCGGCATATTTGCCGCACAATGAACTATCACCTTCTGATGATTTCAAAAGGGTTATATCATACAGTGACAGAAATGGGTTTCCCATCATTATCGGTGCCCACTACATGATTTGGGGCAGCTCAGATATCAATTTGAGAGGCATTGAATTGATGGAATACTTAAGCAGTACAAATCGGCACATACTCAAGGGGTTTCATATGTTGGGATCAGCCAAAAAATCGAAAAGAAATTTATTCCGCCATCTTAAATTTTAGGTTCATAAAAATGCTATCCCAAATTTTTGTTATAGAGATCAGAGCACTAGACGCAAAGTTGTAGCGTTTTTCATTTTCCTTACGGAAGCGTAGCTTAAACTTGAAACTTTAAACGCGATCATCTCGAAATCATGTTTTCCAAAAACATCGTTTTCACTTGAGCTGTTGGACTGGATTCGTAGTCACGGCAAACCTTTCTGAACAAAACGCGCTTTGCGCAAATTGTTATAACATCGACAATTTTTAATATTTTTCATGTTTTCAAGTAGATTTTGCAAATTGGACATTGAACTACGCTAGACGAATAACAAGTATTTCTTAAAAATATGACTACATAAATTTACAGAAATTCAAACTTTTGCCTTTTCTCCCGCATCTCAACATATTTTACCCCTTAATGTAGAAAACCGCCCAAAATTTGCACGAGTTGGCAGAGAAGAGGTGTTAGATGTAACTCTCTGCTCTGCCAGTATTACCCATGAGTGGGGAAACTGGCTCGTACTAAACGAGCTACAACCGTCGTTATCTGATCATAAGTACATCGTCTTTGATCATTTAAACGGCTCGCTAGATATCGTCACATATCGTAATACCAAATTTACGATCTGGGACCTCTACGAAGAGGGCTTGGCGACTAGGTTACAGGAGTATCCTTCGACGATTGAATCTCCACGGGACTTGGATGAGGTCGTGGATAAAACAAACTCACTCATAGTAGCAGCATACCAAGAGGCTTGCCCGCTTCGAGTTATACGTGCTTCTAGAGGAACACCTTGGTGGAATACCCAGCTTGTTCGACTTAAAAAGTTGTGTAGAAGAGCTTGGAATCGCACACGCAGAGAATGGTCGGAGGTCTTTAAGTTGGCTCGCAAAGAAGAAATGCCGTTCCATGCTTTGAGCGAAGTGGTTGGAAAAGCCTCTGCACAAATCTCTCAAGTCTCAACGAGACTCGCAGATTAAAGAATTTACTTTCGAAATTAAAACGCTCCGTATAAGTCTCCAGGAAGAAATGGAATCAGTCCAGCTCTACAGCAAAGAGGATATGAACATTTCAAGCATATTTTGAAAAGGTCTCTTACTTGTAGTATTGCAACAGGATACAATTCATTAGCGTGGCGGGGATTAACTATAAAATTCTTTCCCAAAGGTGACCGCGTCACATATGAGGAGGCAAAGAGCTTTAGACCGATCAGTCTGACCTTCCTTCTCAAATCAGTGGAACGTTAATTCGACCACTACATTCGGGCTGTTTGCTTGGGCGAGCACCCGCTGCATGCAATGCAACATGCATATCAGCGGGGGAAATCTACACCCTGTTACACAATGTTGTCTACAACATTGAAAAAGCTTTTCCGTAAAATCGATCAAGTTCAGGAGTTTTCCTCGATATTGAAGATGCTTTTGACAACGTGTCTTTCGAATCCATTTTGGAAGCAGCACTAGGTCATGGAGTACCTTGAGGTATCACGAACTCGATACACGCATTGCTTAGCAACCGACATCTGTACTCATCGTTAAGACAAGTAGAGATAAGGAAGCTGAGTGTCTGAGGATGTCCTCAAGGTGGTGTGCTGTCACTACTTCTATGGAACCTTGTCGCCGATGGCATGTTGATGAAATTTAATAACCGTGGGTTTCGGACATGATTTCGCCGATGATTATCAGACCCGATTTTGTCAGCACCCGAGATTATATCAGCCACCGACTTTATCAGCTTTTTGACCAGATTTTATCAGCTTCATATGAAAATTGATTGTTGGTATTTTGATGGGCTTTAGCGGACAAACCACGTTGAATTCGAGTAAATCCTTTCTTGAGCATATTTTTCTTATCTTAGAGATCCGAAACATGCAAAAAACTCTCTTAAGAGAAGTTTAAGCTAAATAATCCGGAAAGGTTATGAGGTTAGTTATCTAGGGATTAAAAAAGAATATTTTAAGAGCTTCGGTTCCTGAAAAGAAAGAAAAATATATGTCCCGATTTAATCAATGTTCCCGTTTTATCAGCCTAAAATTCACCAAGGGGCTGATAAAACCGGGTCTTCACTGTATCACACTTTCTGATATTATGCAACAAGCCTTATGTGTTGAGCAATTGTGCCTTCATGTTGGACTATCAGTTAATCCAAATAAAACATTAATGGTGCTTTTCAAACAACGAAGGATTACAACCGGAGCTCTCCCGTTGCAGTTTTTTTTACTCTGAAATTATTGTCGCATATCAAGTTAACTACGTTGGGGTAATTTTTTATTCAAAACTTACTTGGACAGCTCATATCGATTTCAGAATCAAAAAAAAAAAAGCTTGCATGGCCTTCGGCCAGTATAAACGGGCTTTCAGCTAATCTTCGGGACTCAAACCCAAGTACATTCAGTGCATCCACACAACAATTTTAGACCAATACTGGCATACGGGTGCCTTATTTGGTGGCAGAAGCGAGACGTTATGACAATCCAATCAAAGCTAAACCATCTTCAGAGGATGGGCTTGATGGCGATGACTGTTGCATTATTGACAACACCTGCTGCTGCTCTAAAGGCACCCTCAAACATAAAACCAAATCATGTGTTTCTCAAACAAGAAACATTTTCTTGTGCATACCGTCTTAAGGTTACTGGACTCTGGAACAGTAATCGAATAGATCGTGCAACTAGCCACACAAGACTGTAACCCCAAATGGTTATCTGGGATCAGTTTACACTTGCTCCAAGTGACCTTAGACTTACACGTAGTTTTCCTTTTAAAACTTTAAATGCGCGAGGAATCTGTCTGGTTGGATGGAGCGCCGAGCCGGTGCTAGTGTTTATTGTCGTGAAATGAGATTAAAACGGTCTCATTCACTTGGTAGATATTGTACCGTATTCCAAGCAGAAATCTTCGCGATTATGTGTGGCGTACAATCAGCGCTTCACCAGGGAATTTGGCGTAAAAATTTATTTTTGCGCTGACTGTCAAGCTACCATGAAAGCACTTAGTTCGACAGATTCGAGATCGAAATTCGTAACCGCATGTCGAACTCAAGTCGAACAACTTAGCATTTCAAATGCTATCTACTTTCTATGGGTACCCGGTCATTCTGGAAACGAATGAGCGGACGAATTGGCTAGTGTGGGCGCTGCGACTGACTTCGTTGGTCCAGAACCTGTTTTATCACTATCGATAAGTTGGATAAAGCCAAAGATTCGCTCGTGCCAACCATTGGCGTAGCTTGTAAACTTGCGTTCAAACAAAGACTTTTCTGCCGGATGTGAGTCCGAAAATGTAAAAAATGCTGCATTTTTCCAAGAACATTTGCCTTATTCTAGTCGGAGCACTGACAGGATATTGTAAACTCAATTATTCAGCGTGCTGAGTATTATTCGTATGATCTTTGTTAATCCGATTACGGATTACGGGGCTGCCGCTTCCGACAACGGGACGTGTCAGAACATTTTCTAATGACTATATGAGAAACTAAATTACCTTAACGCTCCGGTACTTCGAATTCCTTTATTCCAATTTGCATTTTTTGAACATTCATTTTGTTGAGCTTGACAAAAGTTGTTTGTGAAATTCTTTTTCATTTGTTTAACTTAATGATCATTTATTTATTTACTACTCTAAATTCCTAAAGTAAGCAGATTTGTTCATATATGTGGGTTATTCCTATTGTCCTTTCAACATTTTGTCTTTTGACCTTTTGTCCCTACACCGCACAAATTGGTTAAATCCAGTTGCTTTCCCTTTCGGGAGCAATCAGAAAAGCAGCCTTCCGCTTTATCATCAGTAAACCTGAGGTTCTGTACTTGCTTCTCTGAGACATTCACGACAAAATCTAATTTGATTAAGGCATTTGACTAAAATATGTGGTAACTTTGGTGCATTTTCGCTCGATAATTCCTCTCACAGTAAGCAAAATTTAATTTGTTACTAAAACCGAAAATATCTGAATAAATGCCAGCCATATCTGAATGAATGCAGCCATCGAACGAATGAATGACGAGGAAAACAAACGAAACATTCCATTCAGCACGGAAGACATGATTTGAATTCCTCTTTCAAGTTCACACGGGGATGTCAACTTTTCTTAGCTCTGGCTAGAAACGCCCTTTGCCGAAAGTAGCATTTTGTCCCAATGTGCGCCATCTACATAAGTCATGAAGTCTTCGGAGTATATACCAAAAATATGAAAATAAACAAAATTGCACAAGAAAATGACAAAACGTTTTCTCTCAGTGACTTAAGCATGTCAAAAATTGCCAAATAAATTTATTTCTAGGACTTTTTTCTTGAAATATTATGGTGGAGTATAGGTGCCGCCATATGTCGCAAATGTCAAAGCAAACAATTTTACTGAAGAAAGCTTTTAGCTTATATGCTTCTATCGAACGATAAGGCTGATTTAGTGTCAACTTATCTAGATCAAAACCAAAGCTGTCAAAATATAGCTCAATTTGAACCAAGACGCGTTAACGAAGACACCAAAACATTAGTATTCATAGTATTAAAGGTTCGGACCATCGAAAGTATCTTCCTGCCCCATTTTGCCACGATGGTTTTGCTGTCAAGAGTTGGGTAAACTTCTTGTAAAACCTCAATATAATTAGAATAATTCAGATCAAGATAATTAATCCAGAAACCGCGAGAAGAGTGTTACAAAATTCAGACTACTTTTTCAACTCCCAAAATGGCCAACCAGCAATGTGCAGTAAAGTAGCATATTATTTGCATTTCAAATGCTTCGTATGTTAGTATTTTTTATGAAAAACTTATGCATCAGCATTAAAAAAACTGTTTAAAAATTGATTGTTAGTTATCAGACTTTTGAAGCCACAATAAAAAGATTCTAAGACGACTTTAATGCCAAATAAGGAAGTCACCAAAACGCATTTTACAAGCCTATTGGTTACCTTGGTCGGTATTTTGGCCCCTCCTTTGAGCCGCCTACGAAAGTGTGGTTCCGTTGGATTTAATGCAAGCAGTTTTTAGCGCGTGTCAAAATAAACAATTTTTCAGCATATAGTTCATTAATAAGTGCAAAATTCAATACGATATTTTTTAATGTCCCAAACTCCACGCTCGTTCCGAGAGTGATTCCTAGATTCCACTTCCGAAGAAACGACGGTTTTCTTTCTCACACCAATTCCGCCTAAACACCATCATCCGACACGGTATTTCGGAACTAATCACAAATGTGAATTTTTCCCACCTTCGACCTGCTACCAGAGTGTCATAAATCATTTCCTCTTCCGATTGAATTACGCGGCTTCACCGACCCACTTCCAGACGCGAGAGCGAAGTAGAGAAGAACCCCCCCCCTCCCCACTCCGGCTATAACCACCCAAAACGTCGTATAAATTAAATTACTTAATTATACTACTTTGTCAATCCCGAGGCTGGAAGCTGCGCTGCCACGATCATCTAAACAGGGTCCAGCAGCGAAAATCGGTTCGCATCAAGCCACACCATTCCCCCGGTGGACAAAATTTACGACCACAATTCATCAACCGGGTACGACTAGCCGCAACAATCTGTCTGATTTTCGAAACACGTCCAGTCCAGATCTAAATACTCGCGTCTACGATTTTCCCTTTCGCTCTATCTCGTGAGAAGGTTCCGCTGCGGTGATGAAAGGGACGAACTTGTAATAAAATGAGCAACCTGCCGAAAACCATTCGTCTAACGTCGTTTATTTGCGGTGACAGTGATGAGGGCAGCACTTTCACTTCGTACCGTTTTGAGCCTCGGACGCGCGATCGCTAGATTTTCGGACCTCGATCAGAAAATTTTCACGTAACCCGTTCGAAACAACAACAACAACAAAAAACTCTTGGCACACGAACCGGTTCAGCTCCTTCTCAACCCTCGTAAAGCGCAGCACATCTTCTTTCGTCAGCAAAACCAAACGGTCCGCACTATGCATGCGTTCCAAGAATGCTACATAAAATAAGCCCTAAGGGTCTCAATACGGGTTTTGAGATTTTTGTTTGTTTGTTGATCTTCCTTTCGGTACTGATTCGCACTAATCTTGCTGATGCTGGCAGGAAGGTGCGTGTGTACAGCAAAAAAAAACGCTTTTACATTGTTGCCACGTTTTCAGTCCGGATCCAGGCGGAATCTGACGCGATCTCGCGCGGTCGTTTCTCACACACAGCTCTCATCGATGGTGTGTAGTTGGTTAGGCTCGACGAATCTTGCTGATCGAGCAGCGAAAATGACGTGACAATCGAGTGCCGGTTTTCGTGTGTGACAAAAGGCTGTTGATAATATAGGTACGGGTGTGGGTAGTACTCATCAGGAGTAGCGAAAAAAATGCAATATCCCAGAGTCTTCGATTTGGGTGATGATTTTTGAAAGGTTTTGATGGGACTGAGAGCTGTTCTACCGGTTCAAAACCGGGCTCATAACTGTATCAAAGGGTCTTACGTGCGTGAGACTATCTAGAAGGAAAAAAATCGGCAAAGTTTCAGGACAGCTCGAACCGGTTCCGGATCCGTTCCCCATCTGTTATGATTCGTTTTTTTCGCGATCGAATTCGACACATAATTGGGTTGAATTTCGAGTTGTCATGAACGTGCGCGTACGCTTTTTCCGTTATATGTTAAGACCAATCTTCTTCCGACCCCCAAACTCAAGACATGAGACACGAAGAACCGTTGAATGCGATCATTCCGATTACCGCCAATCAGACTGACAATTAAATAGAATTATTGACCAGTTCTCACCCGCCTTGGCGTTGACCGCAATTGACAATTGTCCGGGCGGCCAGTTGTCGGCTCTCATCCCTGAGAATAAAAAAAACCGTCGACTAATTCAATTTACTCTCATCGATCGACGAGATCGATTTGGCGGACTATTGTTGCGAGGTCGCGCAGCCATAATTGAGAATAAAAATCGAAAATATTTCCACGAAGAAGGGATCGCCCGAGGCTGCCCGAAGTCGAAAAATGACAGGTGTCTGCATGTGCTACGTATCGATCGGTCGATCCGCCAAATCAAAGATAAATAAAAAATAAGAAAGAAAAAAACCAAACAGCCGTGTCAATCCCCATTAGCAGAGTGCCAGTTGTGAAAGATTATTAATGATTATTTTTCGATACGGTATTCGTCTCGTCCCGCGCACGGTTCGGCACGAGCAGGGTCCGGCAAGGGTTGTTGCTTCCAGTCGAGGCTATTTTGCTATTTGATAGTTCCATTTGGATAAATCACGACTTTTCGGTTTTTAGTTTTTGGTCCGATTAGCGCGGCCATTTTCATTTTGACAAGTGTGTTTGTTTGTTTGTCAAGTGCGTAAAAGAGCAAATTGTATTGTTCAATATTCAATATTCAGTTCGTAGTGAACCAGCATGTTTGAATATTTGATTAGGCTCGTGATTTATGCGTTGGTCATCCTCCATTCTCTAAGTTGGTATTGAGTATTTATGCGAGTATGCCGCGCACTTGGTGGTCTGCCGCCTTCACCGTCCATAAGAAAAGAGCAACAGGGAGTATCGGCGTTTTTGTTCAGAGCGGCAAAGATCGTTGTTCACTTGCCACAGACGTCCGGAGCAACTAGTTTAAGAGTGAACTGATCCTGCGTCATACATAAGTCGGGTGTCTCACTGACAGTTTTGAAGTCGATTGATTTGTTTTGATCAAAATGACTAAAACAAAAATGTGTAATCTGAACTTCTTTCGGCGATTAGCTCAGACCAACAAGCCACAATCAATGGCTGATTGGATATTTCTAGTCTAGCAGTTTCAATTTTTTATGATAGAAAATAGATTGAAGTCTCTGAAGACGAATACACTGTTGACCTTGACATATAGTATGAGTTCTTCCTTGCTTTGATAGTATCAGTAGTCCGGCAAGATCTGTATATAGACGATTTTCATACATGTCGCGTTGATTGGGAAGTTCTTAAGGCGCGTTACACTATAACTTCGCAAGATGTACTAGAACCACCAATGCTTAACGCTAGTCCTGTAGATAGAAACAAAATTTTCCCCCAAATGATACTCCCTACCCTCAATTGAAACATTCGATCTTCTCTGGAAACCCTCATCCTGCATAAGCTTCCGATGTTTTCGCCAACATTTCATAATTGACCATCTACTTCTAAAACTTCTGAGTTGTTGTTAAAATAAAATTTCTCAAACTCTCGCGAAACTGAGCTACGAATGAGATATTTCGCTGCGCTTGAATTGGAGAAATATTAGGGCCAAAAGAAAATAATGGCAACTGGAAAAACTTCGTCCAGTACCTCAAAACCAACAACCAGCACAATTAGTGAAGAAACTATAATCAATGAAGGCGAATTCACACTCGTGGTCAGTAGGTGCAAGAAACAAGAAAAAGCATCTGATCGCAAGCACCAACCATGACGACATGGACTAATACTTCGGATTTGGAGTGATGTCAATCTTAGGATAAAAATGAAAATTTTAACGAATTGATGCTTTTTCAAAACGAGTCTTTCAAGACTTCATTATTGGAAGAAACAACCAAAAACTACTTTTAAGGAACCCCTACCAACACATTGATTTATATCGCTCGTACAAACATATAAATAAATAGTACCCTTAATTAAGTTATTCCAGATTAACCGTTACACAAAGTTACACAAGAAAAATATTTTTAAAATCACAGAGAACAGACATCCATGATCGAACAAAAATGTTTAAAAAACGTGTGTAAACATTTGAATTAATATACGATAAACACTAGCGCCACCACAATAACCTATCTCAACTATCCGTCAAATCCATTCCGGAACCGGTTCGAAATCCTGAATGGAGTCAGTATGGCATCTTGCTCAAAGAAAACAACCGATTCCGACTCTATCGGTTGATGCATTTGAGCTGGAATTCATTCTGGAAGTCCAAACCGGTTCCGGATTAGTTTGACTGGGTAGAGGAATAACCGCTGTCAATTCTGTCGAACTCAGCCACAAAAAACATGACGACAGTAGCGCACCTGGTTTGGATATCCCAACTACCTTCGAAACCGTTAGCGATTTTACAAGTTGAACGCTGAAGATGGACGTCTGTTCTCTGTGTTAAAATATTGAATACAAAAATGTTTCTAGAGATGGTATAACCCTCTTAAGAAAAATGAAGGTTCTTGCCGATTTATAGGTGTAATCAATCTTCATAAAACTCAGCTGACGACCGCGAATCACAAAAACATCAACGATAGCTAAAAAATACTTTTGTTCACCATTTTTCAGTTTGTGACCACGGTGCGGCGTCTCACCCGCAAATGGCGCATCTCTCTCGCAATGAGCATTTTTTTAAAAAAAATGTTCATGGAAATTTGATGCATTTTTTATGACAGAAACCATTTCACAGTATTTTAGAAACTTGTCGCAATTGATAAAACGTGTTTAATCCACCTAACAGTGTGATGAGACATTTCTTATAACTCTTATCACTCTCTTCGGATATTATATCGATTAAGAACATTTAGAACTTGATGCTTCGCGATGTTTTTGATAACACATACTACATGGGATAGTGGCAGGACTCAGAGAATCGCTCAAATCAGCATAGAACAACATCAGTGCTAGAAATCTCAAACCAAATCAATGGGAAAGCGAAAAAATGGCCCATAAAATAGACATACCAACGAATTATTGTTAATGCTATGTTAATAAAATATCTATATTATTCTATATTTTTTTTTGAATCGATTTGAAGTTTATATTTTACTCAAATTTCCAACGCGACTGAGAACTAAGAAATCAACGCTTTTTCTTGAAAAGGGCGATACTAACAGTAATACCATTCAAAAAAAATCAGTGAATATTTCCAGACTTGGTTTTATTTCATATTTAAGAACTATTGTGTTTTTTGACATCCTAGATTGCATGATTCAGTGATCGAAACCCAAAACTTCATAAAGTATTTGAAATTATCAAATTAAAATTTGTTTTTGCTATTGAAATTTACAAAATGATAGTATCGCCCCTTTGGCGATTGTTTACTTTTTCGGTCCCACCTATCAGCATTGAAGTATCGTTCTTACGTTTTTACATTTCTTATAAAAGAAATGTATAGAATTCGCTCAAACTTTCAAGATTTTTTCCGAGGCCCGGAGGGCCGAGTCTTATATACCAATCGACTCAGCTCGACGATTTGGGACAATGTCTGTGTGTGTGTGTGTGTGTGTCTGTGTGTGTGTGTGTATGTAACGGACAAATTCTCATTCGTGTTTCTCAGCAATGGCTGAACCGATCTTATCCAAACCAATTTTAAATGAAAGAACTAAAAAACAGTATGAACGCTATTAATTTGTTTTTGATTCTGATGTTCAGTTTCCAAGATATGAATGTTTGAATGCGTAAAAATGGCGTTTTTTGCAGTTTTTTTGAATTATCTGCCGAAATTGAAAATATATATTAACGATTTATATGTTTTTAGACAGCTTTAACGAATACCTTTCGAACAAGCTATAGATTGTTGAAATCGGACTATTATCAAAAGAGATATTTAACATTAAATGCGGTCGAAAGATTTTTATCATTTCCAATTGCCAGAAATATGACCAAAAACATGTAATCTATTATTAACGCCAAAACGGCTTATTTTAGGTAAATAGTATCTTCGGAGAATTTAATGGAAGTAATATGCCCTTTCTTTTGGTGTTGTGCTTTTGCTGATTAATCCCCCTATGAGTGAGATATTTTCACAAATTTTCTTGGAAGTGATTATATCGAAATGATGTCTTCAGCAAATTTGTAGCTCTTGCTTTTGCGAATAACTTTACTAAAGACTTTAAATATCTATTTTGAATACTTAAAACGTTATGGTTTGTTGTTTGTTGATTACTCTTTGTCGCCTATTTATTGTTCAATATAGTAATAATCCATTGAAATAAGCTAAACATTATTTCGATAAAACGAATTTTGTATTTCATTTTACTATCTACAACCGCTAAAAATAATCACCGAACACTTCCAAGTTGTCTGGAAGGAACTTGATAACTTATCAGTACAAAAATGTTCATTTGTGCGAACCTTCTGACTGCAATTTTTCTAACTTATAACCATCGGATCGATCTGAAACATACCGGAAAATGAAAAGCAAAATAAATAACTCCAAGCAACGGCGTAGCCAAGAGAAGGCTTTGGGGTTTAACACCATACAACCCACCCCCCCCCCCCAACACACCCAAAAAAATATTGGATTGAAGTTGAAAATTTATTGATGCAGACTGATTTAATTCAATATTACAATAACAATTATCTGATCCGTAGATTGATAACCTATTGTTGTAAACATCATGAGGACTTTTGATAAATTGTCGGATATTGGTCTTGATTTCACAGTTGTCTAATAGCATCAATATCAAATTCCTGCCTGAAAACATTCCAATAGAAAATTCCAGAGTTCTGTAATCAATCATAATCCTCAGATTTATTTTCAAATTGAGCTCGTTTTTGTAGAAATGTACTGTAATAAGGGTCTTTATTTAATAGGAAGCGAAGTTAAAATTGATTTAATGTCTATGAAACATAGACTCACCAACAAAATGCATAACTTTCAACATTTGCTAAAAATGTTTTTGTCTTTCTCATTCACTCTAAAATTCGTCAATCTAATCCCGACCCAGAGAGCCGAGTGTCATATGCCAATCGACTGAGTTCGTCGAGATCGGAAAATGTCTGTGTGTGTATGTGTGTGTGTATGTGTGTATGTGGAAAAAAATTTGACCTATGTTTCTCAGAGATGGCTGGACCGATTTGCACAAAGTTAGTCTCAAATGAAAGGTACAACCTTCCCATCGGCTGCTATTGAATTTTTTATTGATTGGACTTCCGGTTCCGGAGTTACGAGTTGAAGAGTGCAATCACACAGCAAATTCCCATAAAACTGAAATGAAAAAAATTCAAAATCAAATTTGTATTTTTGATGCCAAATGACTTTAAAATGCATGAAACATTGAGATGTTTGACAAAAATTGACTTCTTTGGCCTTTGGTACATTTTTGCCTTTCTCATATAGAAAGGTAATGCAATCACTCCAAAAATCGTCAATCATACCGGCCCGGAGGGAGTATGCAGTGAGGGGTTGCTACTTTAAAAGTAAAACTAGTTCAAAATTTCATAACAAGTTGAAAATTTTTGGCTGGACCTGGACCTCCCGGATCCTTCTCCATGATCCGCCGCTGGTTTCAAGCGATGTTTCAGTATCACATAGTATCTCAAGATCGTGGCTGTCGATCCATTGTATGTATGTGCAAATCGTACTGAACATGTAATATTCATTTCCACCATTGTATTGAACATAACCAGCCATGAAATCGTAGTCTGGAAAAATAAGAAAAGCACAATTGCACCACTAGGTGGATTAAGACAGGTTTTTATTTTGGGAATGCGTCGAGTTGAGACGAAAACGTAATATGATTAATAACGAGGATAACACTTTCCGAATGTAGAGAGAAATTTATGAAAAATGACGATTTCCATTCGATTCTAGCACGTTCTGATCGATTTTGATGAGCATTTGATTTTTGTTGTATGGCCAATTATATGTATAGGTCAAATGTTTAAAAACAGTAATTTAAGGTCAAGATAGCATCATTTTGAAACCGCCAATTTCGGAGGTTTAGTATCTTCGATGAGTTTTACAAACGTTAAACAGCGCATCATTTGATAAAATAATTTTGACGGTATATCGTTCAAGAAGTATTTATGGTGAATTTTCTCAGGTTAATATTCATGACTACAATAAAGTCTCAACAAATTCGCTAAAGACACGAATTCTGATACTATTTTCTGAAAAATTAATTCTGCATAATTTTAAAACTTCAAAAATTACGGTTTCGGAATTATGCCGTTTGGACAGTATGATCGATTTTCACCAAACCGAAGTCGTTCTACACTCGTTCAAATGAAACTTCTTCGAATGCTGAATATCTATTATAACACATTGAAACCCCGATTTTATCAGCCAAATATGAACATATGTTTGATGGGCTCTAGCAGACGAACAAAACTGAATTCGAGTAAATCCTTTCTTGAGCATGTTTTCATTATCATGAAGATATGCGAAATATGCGAAAATAAAAAGTTCATCATAATCAGAAATAGTTATCAGACTACATCAAGGGGCGAGAAGAATATTTTAACAGCTTCAGTTTATTATAAAGAAAAAAAAATTGTCCGATTTAGTCAATGTCCCCATTTTGTCACCCTAAAATACACCATGAGACTGATAAAAATGGGTCTTTATTGTATGTATTATTCGCTGTGTTTCACATTAATAGGTACATTTCTTTTTTGGAGATTTTTTTATTGCATCGAACTACAACAATTTTTAGGTAGTTCTCAAGGGGTTATTTCATAGACTTCTTCCAAAATTTGGCGAACCTATTCCAATTCGTATACCATTGAATTGGTATACTTAAGGGTTTATATGTTGCAGATAGAGAAAATACTGAAATTTTCAGCTTTTTTCCTACACAATATTACGAAAACTTATTAAACATTTTTTCCTAATAAGTTTGCGAAAATTATAAACTATTTGAAAAAAATCGATTTTTTTCGGCTCAGTACAATATATAACCCCTTTAGGAAAATTCAGTTTTCCCACCACAATATAGATATTTTATTAATAGAGCATTAACAATAATTCGTTAGTATGTCTATTTTTTGGGCCATTTTTTCGCTTTCCCAATGATTTGGTTTGAGATTTCTAGCACTGATGTTGTCCTATGCTGATTTGAGCGATTCTCTGAGTCCTGCCACTATCCCATGTAGTATGTGTTTTCAAAAACATCGCGAAGCATCAAGTTCTAAATGTTCTCAAACGATATAATATCCGAAGAGAATGATAAGAGTTATAAGAAATGTCTCATCACACTGTTAGGTGGATTAAAAGCGTTTTTTTTACAATAACTACCGTTCTACACCACCGATTTCGTCCGGGTTTTTTTTCAATAGCGATCATTGTTACTATTTACAGCTGGTATCAGCTTGATAATCCTAAAAAAATACGAAAATGACAGTTTCGCTTCTAAACTGCTAGCAAAAAAAGTATCGCCCTGTTTGTTTGCATGGAGCGTGGAGGGCGAAACTTTAAATAAACAAACAAAAATACACTTTCGCCCGTTGTATTTTTTGCTGTAGTTTAAGAAAGCAATATCGTAGAATCAAATTTTTTAGGTTAATTTGTTGCATTTCAAAGCCCTCATTCGCATGTAAGAAAAAAGCCCTATGTTTACATTTGTAAGTATCGCCTTTTTCACAAAAAAGCGTTGAAATGAAATCGCAGCTCCTGATATCACGCTATCTCTGAAGTACATGCGTGCATAGTTTCAAATTTTACTTCGACATCGACTTTTTCTAAAGGTGACTTCCCAGTAGTATTGTTGATTTGAATTATTATCGCTAATCCCAATGCCAATGAACAAATAAAAACCTCATGAAAACGAACCGTTTGGGAAAATCATCATCATTACTGGAATTTTCATTTTCACGAAACTTTTCGATAACCTTCCGTCACTTGCGTTAATGCACTGGGTGCACAGTAGGGTAACAGGAAAAAATGACCCCTATCGGCCCACCTCTGCGTCGATTCCTAGTCCCACCAGGAGTACTTGCACCAAATTTGAAGCAAATCGGACAAGTCTAACTACCGGACCAACGGGCCTGAAATTTGTATGGGAATTTTCAACAATTTACATGGAGAAAACCCACCAGCATGCATTTTCGCCGCTAGGTGGCACTGTATGCATCGTATTATCACTGTAAGTGAAAATAAGAAGGATAATTGAATTGTCTACAACTTAGTCCAAGACTGCAAGTAAATCCGACTTTGTTAAAAGAAGTTATTAAACTTTTAACGAAGTGATGTCTGAGTCAGTTTTGCATGGGGCCTAATAGCGCATGGTTGTGTATCAGTACTCGATTCACACGAACTAAACATTTTTGTGAAATAATCGTTAGGTTTAGCTCAATGGTATTTTCAGAAGAATTATAGTAAATAATACGAGTCATGCTGTGATTAGAAAATTTTAGTTCCACCTGTTACCGCATAGAGGGCGCCAACACTAACTTTTCAACGGAGAAAGATATAAATTTGGTGTCTTCTACAAAGTTATAGAACAGGCATTTTTCAGTATTTCTTCTGAACATCTTGATACTCTATCTCTCTTCTATGAAAAGTTAGTAGTGGCGCCCTCTATGCGGTCACAGGTGGAACTAAAATTTTCTAACCAAAACATAACTCGTATTATTTACTATAATTCTTGTAAACATACTATTCGGCTAAATCTAACCATTATTTCACAAAAATATATAGTTCGCGGGACTCGAGTACTGATACACAACCATGCACTGCTAGGCCCCATGCAAAACTGACTCAGACATCACTTCGTTAAAAGTTTAATAACTTCTTTTAACATAGCCGGATTTACTAGCAGTCTTCGACAAAGTTGTAGATAATTAAAATATCTTTCTTATTTTCACTTACAGTGATAATACGATGTATACAGTGCCACCTAGCGGCGAAAATACGAGCTAGTGTCTTCTCTATGTAAATTGTTGAAAAATCCAATATAAACTTCAGGCATGTTGGTCCGGTAGTTAGACTTGTCCGATTTGCTTCAAATTTGGTACAAGTACTCCTGGTGGGACTAGGAATCGACTCAGGGGTGAGTTTTCAAAAATTCATCATTTTTCTGGGCAGTCTAGTGCACAGTGCTCTAAAAATCTAGCGAAATCGTCTTAGGGCACCAGCGGGTCTGTAAAGAATACTAAAAATTAATTTCTATTCCATAATTTTCGG
Organism: Topomyia yanbarensis; assembly: GCF_030247195.1. Taxonomy (NCBI): domain Eukaryota; kingdom Metazoa; phylum Arthropoda; class Insecta; order Diptera; family Culicidae; genus Topomyia; species Topomyia yanbarensis. The sequence goes on from NC_080670.1 coordinate 164,817,799, forward strand.
TTCAGCAATTCGAGAGATCGTGCTCACCGCAAGCCATGAAAAATAGACTACGTTGTGAAGCGATGGTCACTATTTATTAAAAAATCACGGTTAAATAAAAAATAAAACTATTAAAAAATTTCAAATAGTTTATAATTTTCACAAACTTATTAGGAAAAATTGTTTAATAAGCTTTCGTAATATTGTGTAGGAAAAAAGCTGAAAATTTGAAAATAAATCTGAGGATTATGATTGATTACAGAACTCTGGAATTTTCTATTGGAATGTTTTCAGGCAGGAATTTGATATTGATGCTATTAGACAACTGTGAAATCAAGACCAATAGATCAGTTACATATCAGGACCCCATTCCGACAATTTATCAAAAGTCCTCATGATGTTTACAACAACAGGTTATCAATCTACGGATCAGATAATGTTATTGTAATATTGAATTAAATCAGTTTGCATCAATAAATTTTCAACTCCAATCCAATTTTTTTTGGTGTGGTGGGGGGGGGGGGGCTGTATGGCGTTAAACCCCAAAACCTTCTCTTGGCTACGCCGTTGCTTGGAGTTATTTATTTCGCTTTTTATTTTCCGAAAGGTTTCAGATCGATCCGATGGTCATAAGTTAGAAAAATTGCAGTCAGAAGGTTCGCACAAATGAACATTTTTGCACTGATAAGTTATCAAGTTCCTTCCAGACAACTTGGAAGTGTTCGGTGATTATTTCTAGCGGTTGTAGATAGAAAAATGAAATACAAAATTCGATTTATCGAAATAATGTTTGGCTTATTTCAATGGATTATTACTATATTGAACAATAAATAGGCGTCGAAGAGTAATCCACAAACAACAAGCCATAACTTTTAAAGTATTCAAAATAGATATTTGAAGTCTTCAGTGAAGTTATTCGCAAAAGTAAGAGCTACAAATTTGCTGAAGGCATCATTTCGTTATAATCACTTCCAAGAAAATTTGTGAAAATATCTCACTCATAGGGGGATTAATCAGCAAAAGCACAATACCAAAAGAAAGAGCATATTACCTTCATTAAATTCTCCGAAGATACTATTGACCTAAAATAAGCCGTTTTGGCGTTAATAATAGATTACATGTTTTTGGTGATATTTCTGGCAATGGGAAATGATAGAAAACTTTCGTTCGCATTTAATGTTAAATATCTCTTTTGATAATAGTCCGATTTCAACAATCTATAGCTTGTTCGAAAGGTATTCGTTTAAGCTGTCTAAAAACTTATAAACAGTTAATCTATATTGTCAATTCCGGCAGATAATTTAAAAAAACTGCAAAAAACGCCATTTTTACGCATTCAAACATTCATATCTTAAAAACTAAACATCAGAATCAAAAACAAATTAATAGCGTTCATACTGTTTTTTAGTTCTTTCATTTAAAATTGGTTTGGATAAGATCGGTTCAGCCATTGCTGAGAAACACGAATGAGAATTTGTCCGTTACATACACACACACACACAGACACACACACACACACACACACACACACACAGACATTGTCCCAAATCGTCGAGCTGAGTCGATTGGTATATAAGACTCGGCCCTCCGGGCCTCGGAAAAAATCTTGAAAGTTTGAGCGAATTCTATACATTTCTTTTATAAGAAATGTAAAAATGATTTCATCGAATATTGAATGGTTTACTTTGATGCAGGATCGATTTTAAGAAATGTGCGGCATCTCTCCCCAAATTACCCGATTTCTCCTTAAGACATTTTTTGGTAAAAACTATTCTTTCTCCTTTAGAGATAAAATTGTTTAAAACCATCTTGTGAACAGCACAAAACCTATTACTAAATTAGTTATGGGATTTGCGTTTTGAATTTGTCTCATCAGAATCCGACACTAACTTAGTGACAGGACTATGCTAGCACCGGATTGACACTAGCTTCAAAAAACGAAAACAATCGGCTTAATCAGAACTCCTTTTCTTTCGGAACATCACACAGGACTAGGGTTTGCTCAGAAACGCAAATAGTGTTTTCGTTTTTGAAGCTACACACCTAGAAAAAATAGTGTAAATTTACGTCTCCTGACCCTGACATATACGAGCATCAAAAATGACTTAGTTTTACGTTTGATTTCAATTTTACATGACGTTTAATTTCGTAAATCATGTAATTTTACTCCACATACAGCGTTTGTTCTGAATTGTAGGAAGCGTAATTTTATGTCATTGCGCATGTAAAGTATATGTTTCATGTAAAATTGAATGGAACACGGTAATGTTCCGTCATTTCCTAAATTACGGTTTGTTGAATTGTGTCATGTTTTCAATTACGTCAACGATAAAATTCAGATTTTTTTGGTGTGTAGCGTCAATCGAGCACTAGCTTAGTCCTATCACTAAGTTAGTGTAGGAATCTGATGAGACAAAGTCGAAACGCAAGTTCCATAACTAAATTTGAAATAAATTTTGACCATAGTACCTGAACAATTACGGATATCGTTTCAAACGTACATTGGATGTAGACCTATACCAATGCTATAATGTGACATCCTACCCACTCGGATCCAAATAGCCACGATCACCCTACCATCAATCCCAAATGTCGTTGAACTGCAATCATACGCACCTCCTAAAAAACGACATAGACTCCCTGCCAACCGCATCATAATCGACTAGTTACAACGCGCCCGTGGAAACTACCGGCCGAACATTCTCCCATCGACGGATTCTGACGGATTGCCGGGCCAAGGAGTGCCTCTGTCCCGGGCAGCTGCCTATAGTGTATCATCACAGAATCATAATCATCATTTTTCGCCGTTGTCCGTGATTGCTTGCCTGCCTGTACCACCGTACCCGTACCTGTACTAGCTATGGGGGCCCTCTAGTGTAGACAATGATACTGTTTAATAACACAAACAATGAGCCAATTTGCTTCGGCCCAGTTGGTGGCAACTTGGCCGTGCGCTATAAAACCATTCCCCGGCCCAGTCGGTTTCTCGTCGCAGGCCAACTTTCGCACGTATCTATCGGCACTCTTGAAGAAGAAAAAACAAATTCTAGCTGATAATGCCATTACCCACCTGGAGCAGCGGTGGTCAGGCGTCATCATCATCATCATCTTCGTCTACCTTCATTTGGTTCGCTATTCTGATGTCTAAGTTTTACGATTATTGCCTGCAATGATATTATTATTGTTATTAGTGGCCCATTATGGAATTGTTTGTAAAACCACAATTTCTTGCTTTTGGTTGTCTCTTTCGACCGGACTGATGTAAGATGGTGTTAAAACCTATTTAACGTGTTATTTTTTTTGCTACGTTGTATTATGATAAAGTTTATTTCCCAGAGTTCGACGCACTTACAGAATAGTTCTTCATTAAGCCGCAATCTTGTAACGAACGTTCCCAACGCGCATTCCATTATAGCTACGTTTGACATCCAGCCCGTATGGCTTGATCTTGCGCAGTAAACTAAAAAAAACGAGTCTCTTCAATCCTTTTTTTTGCCATTCAATTTATGTCATCAATCCACTTTACCCTAGCTTCTGGGCCACCAGAAATTGGATCCATGTGAGAGATCTTCGAGGAAAGGGCTCTCTTATTTTTCCTGTCATTCTACGTCCCACGCGGTGTGACCCCTAGGCCCTGGAACTGTCTGGAACCGCAAACTTCCACTATCTTGCGGCGGGGTATATAGTCCATCAACTGCTGATGATGGTGATGATGATGGCAACGAGATGGGAAGAAAAATGGCGCTCATAAATATCATTTTCACATCATCGCCTTACGACACATTATCGAAACCGCAATTTACTCCGGTTCGTTCCTTTTGTCGTCGTCGTCAATTCTTCGTCATTCGAGAGTCATTTAGGTCGTATTTTGTTTTTTGTTTCTTTCTGGGCGCGGAGTCAACCGAAGGCTACAGCAATAAAACTAACGACGATTGTTATCACTCACAACTTTTGACGACGGATCGGATGGGGTGTGCAACGCGACATGCATCCGACTTGTCAAAATCGTGATTTCAGACGAGCTGAAAATGTCAAAACAGAACACGTCAAGATACCCCTCCGAAATCTTCACCGTCATCATCATCATCATCGCCATCATCATCATCATCGTGTTAGGCTTGTTTGCTTTAGGCCAACGTTAGAAAGTCGCCGAGCATTAAATTGCTCTGCAGTAATCGATTTAGTGATCGCCTTCCGGGCAAACATCGGGAAAGGGTGGGAAAACTTATCTCATTAGAGACAGAGCGCCCATGTGCTCGCCACATTTTCCACCCGCCGTGGTCTAGTTGGCTGTTGTTGTTGGTTCGTCTTCGCTTATGCTCCTCTTCCCGCTTTTTTCCTCGCACTTGTTTGCTGTTGGCAAATGGGCAGCTCTCCGTTTGGTCGGTCGGATTGGGACGTGGGACTTCTGTAAGCGATTGCGATTTGTCATCGTCGTCTTTGTGATCTAATGAGTGTGGAGAGATCCGTGTTATTTCCGGGATGCGTTGATGGACTTTGAGAAGTTGATCGGTGGAATTAAGGAAATTGAAGCAATAGAATTTTAGAGGAGTATTAAAATTGAGGAGATTATTCATGTGAGTAACGTCTCATGATCGGCGATTCTTTGATCAAAGCAATCGTCGATTATTCTCCAATCTTCCGAAGTGAGCAAACTTTTCTTTTTCGCCGTGGTTTCAGTTGCTGAAATTCGTCGGTGACGTCACAAGACTTTGACGAAAATCAAATTCATCGTTTTCAGAATATCTGGTAATAAAGGGTGTTACGATAAAAAATAGACCAAACAAGAATATTTAGAAATCGGTCAAACTTTTTATTAAAAAATCGAATCATGTTGCATTTGCAAGTTCAATTCAATCGAAATACAAAAAATAATCACTCAAGCTGCCTTTTTAGCGAATGCGTCTTTCGTTTGACTCCTTTCTTCAAGTTCGCACAGCCTCAGGTCACTTTCTTCGCCGCAGAACGCCAGTTTGCCTTGAAATGGATCTTGTTGACAAGGTTTTTTCGCGTCTTCTTGAGATTCCTCTTGATGATTGCCCAATATTTTTCTATTGGGCAGACCTCTGAAGTGTTGGGAGGGTTCATGTCCTTGGATACCACCTACACCTAGAACCAGTCGGAATTCTGGCTGGTTTAAGGTAGCAATCCGGCTACAGTGACACAACCGATTCCAATTAGAATCCTGAAATACTAACTAGAATCAGCCAGAGTTTCGGCTTATTTTGCGGCAGTACTATACCAGGGAGGTTGTATTTGCTTCAGCTCTCTGCTAGGCGGATATTTTTCTCAAGCCAACATCTACTTTTGTAAAATTCAAAACAACCCCATGTAAGAGCATGGGCCTTAGCGTCTAAACCCATCACATGTGGACTACTGTCGGCGTACCTCCATATCCTTGCCGATTTGCCTTCATTGAATTATTTGACTCTAGGACACCAACACAGTAGCAATGTGTATGTAGAGTAGAATGAAGTCAAATAGGTATGGGGGTACAGGTAAAGGGCATTAATCTTTGCTATGTTATTGCAGAGGTCGCTCATCTTGTGTGAATTAGATACACGATAGAGAACATTGTTGACGACTGTCATTTCGGCTGTTACTGTGGATCAATCGTATTAGTTACGGCATCGTTTTTTTTCTCTCGTGTTGTTCGCGAAAACGCATTGTCTTTTGTCCTCAGTACCGTACATTTAATCACCGTAAAAAAAATGTCAAGTGAGTTTTTTTTCTTACGTAAAAATTAATTTTGCGCGTGAGATTTCGTCTGGTTTTTCAAAATTTTTGTTTTTGAAAAAAAATGCAGACATCGACATGAAACATACGCTTGGGGGCACGATAGGTCAGCCTTTTGGGCGCTATAGGGCACCACTGATCATCTAACAGCTAAACAACGACGTGAGCCAGAATGAACAACTTCATTTCCACACTCTGGCGACGACGAGGACACCGAAGAAGTCATTCTCAAGTACAAAGCCAGAAGCAATTTAATTTTTAAATAATATGCAGTATTAATACTGTTCAAATAAAAGTTGAACCAGTGTTTTTCTTGGCGTGTACATTGTTCAATTTAATCTGGAATATACTGATCTACCCCCAGATTTTAAAAACATAGAAAAAAGTATCTTCGTCTTATTGGATTTAGCTTGAAAAGTCTTTAGCCAGGCGTAAAACCATTATTGCCAAAACGTTGCCAGATGTATAATCTTTCCAACGAGTGCTTGTTTGTCAAAGTCAGTGCAATACCATCGCACGAGCTCGCCGAAGAAAACTGACCTACATTAGCCTAGGTTTAGCCTCATGTGTCGACAATTCCACCCGTTTAAACCTCAATCTCGCACTAACACAACTGTACGTGGATTCGTCGATAAACTATTCTATGTACGTACACGATACATAGCACATGCAAGGTGCGATAAGCCGGATCAATTTCGGAGAACGGTACAAAACCCCTTGCGGTAGACTTGGGTGGAACGCGCAACTCCTACCAGCAGAAGGTAAAGGATTATTCACATTTCCTTTCGATCATGTCCTTATGAGCCTGTCTAGTTCTAGTTATCCGTTATAAGTTAACTGATTCGCCGTAGAATACCTATCCCTAGTAACAATTTAGGTTTTATGGTACTCTTGAAGCCTTTCTTAAAACTTAGATTGCACTTGTAGTGTGCTATAAAACTAGAAATGCTACTTGGGATCCGTCTTTCAATTTCATTGCTTTCGTTTCTCTTAGTAAAAAAATTGTCGGAAATAGCCAACAAAATCGATACAGTACAACTAGGTTCTGTGCGGGGATACTAGGTATATTTTTCAAGTGTCATTTTCCATAAAAAAAATGTTTTCATTTGTCTTTTGATTCTGAATCGGTTTTTGTTCTTGTGCCACAATTCTGCCAGAAATCAGTTACGACACCCGAAATAATTTGTCCTCAAAATGTAAAACACGTCTTCACAACATTTCAAATGTCTTCAAAATGAAGATAAGTCTTCACATATGGCATCGCTGGTTTTGAGGGTGGCTTCCATCGTATCTCGTGCATCGTCAAGTTGCTGTTTGTATTAGTAGTGCTCAGTCTGTTTGCTTTTTGAACAGCTCTGTAGTTCCTCAAGGTAGCACACTCGGACCACTGCCACTTTCGCTGTTTATTGATGACGTTGGTGATATTTTAAATCCTTCTGGCAAACTATTTTTCGCTGATGGTCTTGAATTATATTACGTAATTCGTAATCAGTCTCACTGCCTGGTACTGCAAACCGTTTTGGACACTCGCAACGACTGGTGTTAGCGGAATATGATGGTTTTGTGTAGGGGCACCCGAGGCTATTCGGACCTACTTAAGCAAATCGCCCTTTTAGATGGATAGATATGAAAAAAGGTACCGTTCAAAAGTCCTAATTGTTAGTTTGAAACCTCAGCTACATTTTGGTGCCATAAAGGTTTATTTGCACTACTCAATAGCAGCCCTAGGCGACGATTTGCAAACCTCTACGTTTTTCCATTCTTTTACAATGTAGGGGTAATTCGGAGCTCTCTACGGGGCAATTCAGATCATGGTCATTTTTCTTGATTTTTTTTTACAATGGAATTATGTTTACCTATGAATTAGTTACAAGAGACACTCCTTAAGAAGCAAAAAAATTGCTTTACAAAAACTTAATCTGGTATGTCACAGCTGTCGATTGACGGCCCATGTAAATATTTTCTATTCTGTGGCGTGTGTAATGCTGTGTGCAGCCGCAAACCGCTGAATGGTGGTTGACGGAATAGGGGGTCCGAATAGCCCCGTACCCTTATATCGCACAAAAGTGGAGAGCGTCTCGAAAATATCTCTGTTTTTACCCAAACAAAAATCATTCCATAGAATAGGAGCCTCAACCTTTCCAAAGCACCTTTTTATTTGTTGCTTTAATCACGGTTTTTCTGTTATAATGATTTTTGTTTTGAGAATGGCAAAACAACGAAACACGTTGTATCTCCTTTCTATAAAGAACAAAGAATCAACTTCATCTCTCAAAATTAATGTTTCAGAATAGCTGTTCCACGAATATGTACGATAGTCAGAAAGTCGCTATTTTCTGAGAAATCGAGGGGATCCAAATTACCCCCACTGTCTTAATAGCCCCGGGTCCCCCTATTCTCAAACGCAGTGTCATCAGCTTTCGTCGCACTAGGAACACCATCCCTTTGGATTATAATATTTCTGGAAATCAGCTACGTCGCATTGACTACACTAAAGATTTTGGAGTGATACTGGATTACAAGCTAGCTTACCATCGTCACTTCTCTGCTACAATCGACAACTGGGATTCATTTTTAAGATGTCGAGCGAATTTCGTGATCATTTTTTGTTTTAAAGCTCTTCACTGTTCATGCCGTTAAGTCGCTCGACTTTATTTACGAAATGCGATCAATTCAATTTGATTATAAAATCAAGTACAAGTTTGCTCGACAATGATACCCTCGCCAAAAAAAATACATGAAGAGCCGAGCTTCAAACTAATCAGATAGATGTCACAGACATATTATCGCATGTTAGCGTGCCTCTGGATATTTATTTTTGAACACCATACTGATAATTAGGTATTATTCAACAACACATTCGAATATACGAACGGCCACAAGGTTATAAAATCGAATTTATACACGCGACATACAAAAGCCCACACGATCGAACACGTTAACATACAAACTCTTGAGCCCGTTCGCGATAATACCTGGATCGACCTGGACAGCAACCTCGTATTTCATGTTGAAACTGAAATCGGAGGGGCGAAGTATTAGTGTTATAGTTAGAAACATACCTTTTTGCAGAGGTAGAAGACAAGACCTCTTCATTAAAAGTTATTGTTTATTAATCCCTTTAAATGTAAAATATTGGTTGAGTTTATAGAATTGGAAATTTATTTTTTGATGCTTTTTGATAGTTGAAAATGAAATCATTATCACTGCACTATTTTGCCATCAGGTGATCGACATTCAACGTTTGATTGCGTATATTGCGAACAGTCTCAGTAAATTCAGCCGGAAAAAGAGCCGGAATTCTGGTTGGCAAAGCTGAATTATTGTGCAACATGAGGCCACTCTATGTCACCATTCACCTCCGATACAGAAGTCCTGTATCTGTATCCGCAGTGCCAATCGGGCTACGAGCCACCCTATGCTGTTTTTACTTGAACCCGGAACTGGGTTGGGCTATGGCACCAACCGTTGTCAGTTCATACATTGTGACAGCGGTTGGGGTTGGAGTCTGACTCCAACATTAGTGAAGATCGGATGGGATCGGTGGTCGTATGCCGACAGGGAAGGAAAACAAAGGACGCGCGCGTTGGGCTGCTTGTGTTTTTTGTTTATTTTAGACCGCTCAAATTTATTTCATATTCTCTCTATGAATAAAGGCGATGGTTTCCTGTTGTATCTTTGGTTTGTTTACAATTAATTTACATTTTTCGCGATTATTTTGTTTCTTTTTCCTTTCGTTAGAACCTGTTCAAAGCCGTGTTTGGAGTTCTAGTTGTTCGATAGAACATTTCGGAAATTGATCGCGAGCAGCTTTCGTGCATATTGCTAAGATCGTATTCTCTACCAAGACATCTCCTGATCTTCTCCCTTTCCTACTAACACAGTTCCTTTCTCCGTGATGGTCGTGATGCAGAGGCAGTCTCGGTCTCTATCAACAGCGAGTGCCAAACTAACATTCCTTTCATTCCCCGGTAGAACAGCATTGGTTGTGACCGGAGTCGTTATTGATTATTTTATTTTATGTCAGTGAAACATGCACAGTGAGAATGATTTGCTCCTGCCAAACGAGATTTTTTTGGGTTCTTTGTGCATTTTGACGAGAACGGATTGATTTTTGGATGTATTTTGCATTGCATTATTGAAATCGTTTTACCGTAATTCTAGCATATTTTTGAAAACAGTATACCTGCAAATGAACGCCTTCAGTTTATTTACGTTCTATTTCGATTATAGCTGTGCTGATTCCAATAATTTTCCGATACATATCGAAAGATTTGACTAGTTTTGACTATTATGTTATGAATAAAGTTGAGAAGTAAAAGCGGCCGAATATTAGCGAAAGAGAAAATAAACTAACAGAATCTCTCATATGCAGTTTCGTTATTTCCAAAAAATATGATAAAACCCAGCCCACTGGCAACCCTATACCAACACATGGAGTTTGACAGCGCAGTACATATATCTAGCCAAACATATCAAATGGTCCTAAGTGAAAATGGCTGTTTCTCTTTGTTTACTTTCTCTTTCGCTAATAACCCGTCCGTTTATACGTTTGTTCATTAACTGTTAGCAAAATATGCTCAGGGATGCCAACCTTCCAGATTTCTCTGGATTCCTCCAGATTTTTAAGCGTCATCCAGACATACAGATTTATTTTTGTCTGATCCAGATTTCAGAGATTTTGTCCAGATTTATCCAGACAATATGAAAAATAACTAAATAAAATACAAGAAGGCTTCGTTGATTTTTAAACCACTATTTGAAAATAGTTGGGAACACCACATATCAAAGTTTTTTCGCTGAAAGTCGTCTTAATTTTTCGAATTTTCGTCAGCTGGATGTTCCGGCAATCCAAAATGCTGAATCCCTAGAAATTCAAATTCAATCTATTTCACGGATTCTCTATGCTGAAAATTAAGCATTTGAAATATAAAAGGGAGCGCAACTATAGAATTTTCAGTATGTCGAGACATATTTGTATGACAACCAAGCATATTTCATCAATAAAATGTACAAATACAGCTCATAGATGGAGCTTCCTAAAAAATAGCCCATCCAGACAATTCCAGACATTTTCAAAAAAAATTACAGATTTTCTGGAAAAACACTTGGGAATATGCTGGTCAAAATCAGCGTTTTTCGATATCTCCTGAAACAATATTGAAAAGTTTTATGCTGACGCCGTAATAATCGAAAGAGAAAGTAAACCAAGAGAGGCTCTCATTTGCACTGAGGACCATTTGAGATATGGTACGTAAAGACGCTGAATCCCTCTGGATAAAGACTCGACACGGCTATCTTTTGTTTACCATTTATCTGTCAGTGTCATTCCAATCGAGCACAAGATCTGCCAATGGCCCTCGTTCCAGAAGGATTCGAAGCGGATTCTTCGGATTGAGGGCTTTTGACAGGTCTCGTGCTCGATTGGAATGACACCTTCAGATAAATAATAAGAATAAATAATTGAGATGACGAGTCTTTATCCAGAGGGATTCAGCCTCTTTAATGGGGCGATAAAGCTATAAAGCCCCAAAAAAAACTATTATTTTTGGCGCTATGCACTATAATCTAGCATTTCAAACTACATTTTGCATCTCGCTCAATGATTAGAGATAGCATACAATTAAGAAAATCGACAATTCGTGATAAAATCCAGTCTTTAATGATTCGATCACAATTCTCCTTTCATTGTTGTTTTGATATGGATGTCAGTGATGCTGGCTGTACAAAGACGCCTTCCATGACAGGTATTTCTATTGTGATTATGTCAAATTTCATGCTCGTTTGGATACGTCATGTGCTTTCTTCTTCCTCATGGCCACACTCTAACTAGAGTGCTCTAATAAAATCCAGATAACCGGCCATCTTTGAGAAAGAAAAAAGCAGTTTTTTTCGCTACCGTTTACATAATATTCATTAAAATCAATCAATGTATTCGGAGTATTGTTAGAAGATTAATGATTGATTTTCATAAAAAATTTTCCAACGATGGTAAGACTTCTTTTTTTTTCTTTTTAAAGATGGCAGCTTTCCGATGCTTTCTCTGTTGAACCAAAAACTAGTCTGAAAGTTTATTAGAAATGAGAAGTTCTCCCCTTTTCAACTTTCTTGCTCATCCGATAACAGTCCTATCAAATATGACCCATTTCCCTGCCTAGTTAGTTCCAGTCAGTTCCATCTTCCGGGGTCACACGATTTGCATGTGTCTAATGTGACCGCGTTAATGACTTGCTCTCTCGGTGGGTTCAATTCATACACACAACACAACACTTACGTTAGAAATTTGCCGTCATGGCCTGCACCGCTGAATGACTACATCGCTTCGCCGTTCCCCGTCTATGTTGCCATACCAGAGCCTCGAACCGGAGCATTTTGTCATTAAATCATGTGGTGTTTACTGCTCTCAATTGGACCCGGGCTTTGGTAAGAGAGTTGTATTTCCTCGTTTGAAAGTAAACACACAGTCCGTCCAACAGCGTGCCCAAAAATTACAAACCTCGGCCGCGCTCTGTCCGCTGTCTATGGTTGGTCTAATGGGTTTCGCCGTATTGTATCTCACTCAGCTCAACCTTAGCGGCATTGGAGGAGACTTCTATGGGAACGATAAAGAAAAAGAAATTACGGATTCAGCTTTTCCCCCGTAGTCCGTAGAGCACTTTCACGGCGCTACCACCTTTTGCCTACGATGCTCCGGTTGTCGTTTGGTCGAATCCACAGCAGCCAGCCAACCAGATCCCAAACGAACACGTCGCGCGCGGGGGGAGCCCCTGCAAATGGGTGCAAATTCGCGCAAAAGAGTTCTCTCCCCCCATACGTGATCGGTGGGGCTCTCTACGGCACACAGACCTACACCGAAACTCGCCAACAATTTCTCAATCATTCGAAACGCGCGCGACCGATCAGTTTTCTCAGTCCCACAGTGCACCAGGGCGACACGCTGGATGGAGTTGAATGGAGAAACTGCATACAGGCGAACAGGCAATCAATGATGGAGTGATGAGAAATTGGTTCGATTGGCAGTTTCTGGTTGCGTCGAGTAGAGTCCGGAGCTGGAAAAGGTCTTGAGTTGTTATGCGCGCGCTCTCTTTCTCGAATGGGCAACGAAGGGAACAACAGCCAATTTGTACCATTTCGACTTTTATGGTTCCAGGAATTAGGAACCGGTTGCGTGCGGGGATATGTGACAATAAAACGACGAAAATTCGTCATCTGGGTATAAAGATTGATAACTCGGCGGTAGGACATGACTTAAATTGAGAGCTTCGATATCTGAACAACTTTTTCAATTTTCAAAACAATCAAACCATGTAAAATTTCCGTTATGCAGGGGAAAAGGTTACTTTCCACTCATTTCACAATGCAGAAAGGTACAATATCGACCACTTTTCTGAAGACCATCAGTATTGTGTTGTCTTGACCAATGTTGTTTAGCTGAAAGTATAAGAAATTTTCAAATGAACTGTACTCAAGGAAGCGACTTATTCTAATTAAGCCTCTTTGGTATTTTGGGTAATTCGAAGCTTTGCTGATCATATGTTCCAACTTTGCTGTGACAGTAGCGACCAAGTTCCGGATCGAAAACCGAGGCATGCTTTGCTTTTGGTTTCCGTTTATTATTCGCAGTATGATACCTTCGTTTCTAGTATTAAATTATTGTCGGAATAAATCAGATGAAAGGTCCTAATATTTCGAATTCAACTGAAAATCGATTATAAATAGCTTATCTCAGCATGATCAACGATATTCGATTAAGGTAATTAACCAGCGCGGAACGATGCGAACTCAATAAAGTTACTGCGTTTCGGAATCCCACGTTTTCGGTACGTGAAGGTATGTCGCTATGACGAAAGACATCAGCTCGGTTCACATCAGTACATAAATAGTCAGGTAGCCGGTGAGCTTTCGAAACAGGTCGCCCTGTGTGGTCGCCATTTTTTCCTCTAGTTTATGTGATGATTATAAACAAAAAATAATAACCACTTCTTTTTTTCTCTTCATTCCACAGCTGTACTTCGCGCTATACCGGAGAATTCTGTGAATTCCCAAATCCGTGTCATAACGGCGCCGGTCCTCGGTGCCAGAATGGGGGCACCTGCGAGGTTATGTCCGGTAATGGTGCTCCCTCGTTCTCGTGTCGTTGCCCGATCGGTTACACTGCGAGTTTGTGCGAGATTCCGGAGAAAAACGCGTGTGATTCGTCTCCCTGCAAAAATGGCGGTACTTGCAAGCTGAAAACGCTGGACGAGTACAACTGCCTGTGTGCAACGGGTTATTCGGGTAAGTTTAACCCATTTGCGGAAAGAAATTCTGACTAAACCATTGTTTTACTCTGCTTCCAACAGGCAAATTCTGCGACAAGCAGAATCTCTGCGCCTCGTCACCATGTCGCAATGGAGGCACTTGCACCCTGTCACAAAACGGAAACTTCAAGTGTATCTGTCCGAAAGGGTTCAAGGGTACCACTTGTTCCGAGGACATCGAGGAGTGCATCAAGAGCCCCTGCGTGAATGGTGGCAAGTGCGTTAACACCCATGGATCCTACCAGTAAGTATTTTTTTAAATTCAGTCTTTATACCCGTAAATTGTTTATTTTTGTTTTGATATTGAAAAAACAACTTAAACTAGTGGCGAACGTGTCAGATTCAATCACTGTCAAAAGAATGATGAATTGGAAACTTAATCGAGACCCACACCACCAATGTAGGAAATTCAATAGGGCTCTATTCTCGAGGTGCCACAGATCTTTATTACTGTTAGGGACAAAGGATCATCCTAAGAGTCATAAAACGGCTTGCGCCACAACTGGACTAGAAGTATTCCAAGTATCGCCGTGTCGAAGAATGGTCATTTTCGTGTGATTCGTTTTGGAGCTTATTTTCATGTTCCTCTCACTCTGTTCCATGCCAGCCGAGAAACGGAGCATCACCTACTCGACTGACCGAGAATGGCTAAGTCAATGAACTATGAAAAACTTACGAATTTGGTTAATCTAAAGTGGCTGGGCCTGGATCTTCGGCTGACGTAGTGGTTTGCGTGTGTGTTTGTGCATTTGAGTATAGCGTTCGCTTCTTCCATCATTCTTTCTTTCCTGCCGGAGGCCCGGGCACGAGTGGTAAGTGTATGTTAATGTATTTTAATGCGATGTAGCATGTTTCGTAGCGGCTCCGAGATTTCGGACTGACGAAGAAACAACAAAATCAAGAGGTACACGTTTGTTAATTTTGCCCCATCGTCGTCCCGGGCCCGGCCTGCTTGGAACATTCTCGCAACATGGATAAAACTGGTTCGCTTTTAATGCGCCTGGCTCAGCTCAGCCCAACCCGGTTCCGATGATGAAATATTAGACATGTTTCCATCTACCGAGAATTGAGATACCACCAGCCAGCCAGTCAGCCAGTTGGCTTTCATAAAAAGTCACTTTTGATGAACTTGTCGCCGCACCGGTAAAGCGGCAGGAACGAAACCCCGTACGTGCGTGCGTAAAACAGCCTCGGGCTGTAACTAGATCTTTTTCCAAGACTACCAGGGACGGTGTTTTCGTCCGAAATAAATAAAACGATGCATCATTCCAGGGATCACGGACGGGAAGGGGCAACTCAAGAATTGCCATTTTTTTCGATGCGTGGTTTCGGATGTCATTGCGTTGATGAAGACAACGTCCGTACTTTTTGGGTTATGTCAGCCGTAGTCATACATTCCAATCGCGGCCAAGCCTTTGTGGAGGAATCTCTCAAAATTATCATCGTTAAAATTCGACCCGCGTCGATTTGGATGAAATTTTTGCATGTGGCTTTCGGTATCGAAAATCATAGATGTGCTTCGGTCAGTCAACAAGATTTTATAAATATGGGGGGTGGGCATAGCGTAATTGGTAAATCCACTCAATTGGGGTCGATTTCCAACTTCACATATAGAGCTAGAGATTTTCCAAAACCTCCGGACCCCTGGTAGTTTGACCATTGTCCGACTAAAAGGCATTCATATGCCAGAATCTCATGTTAAATTTATATTAACGATCAATTTGACAATAATTAGAGATGTCAACAGATGAATTTTTACTATTAACGGCTCCTTTGGAGAGTTTTTGACGTCTGTCAATCGGTTCAAGCAGCGAATTCGTTAGTTGGAGAGAGGGTGTGACCCAACCAACGAATAACGACTGTACTAATTCATGATTTTTCTACTTTTTAATTTGTTTAATTTTCCTTTTATCAAAATTTTCCTGTCTTCACTTTTTCATCAATTTTTCTTTCATTTTTCACATTTTTCTGTTTTTGAAGTGTTTTTTTAAACATTCCATGTTCCATTACATTTTCATTTAATATTTTTCCATTTTCTCGTTTTTGATTCTAACCCATTTTTATTAATTTGTTTGTCGTTACCATGTTATAGTCCATCGATTAGTTCAATTCAGGTTTTGAATTGTTTATTTCTGTTTGAAATACTCCATTTTTGTGTTTATTATTGTCATCTCTTCATTTCAAAACCTCTTTCTATTTCTGCTTATTTTTGCGGATGGAAAATTCCGAATATTTGTTCCCATTTATCTATTATTCTATATTACTTCACTATTTTATTTAATCCATTTTTATGTGTCTTTTGTCTTTATAATTTTTCATTTTCTGTTAACTTTCGGTTCTTCATTTTCTAATTCACTTTTTTCGTGTTGATTTATTTCCTGACTTGTACACTTTGTCAATCTTTCGCCCTTTTTCATTTATTTTAATTTTTTTTCCTTTTTTTGATTTGTATAATTGCAATATCCGCTCCGATTAAATTTTTCTACATATTCTATTGTATTCTATTCATCTTTTTTGACGCTCTATAGTCAGTTAATTATTTTTTCTGTTCCTTTCTATTTTCAACTTTGTATTTACCTTTTTATTCTACTTTTCATATTTATTTTCAATTGTCGCTCTAATTCTTACTATTTTGTAATAATTTATAATTCGTCCTCATTTTATTATAGATTTTTCTTTATTACTACTTTCCAGATTATTTTTCGGTTTTTTGAATATTCTCAGTTTCTCATTCTTTTATTTTTTTCTTTTTTTCTTTTCTCCTTTTCATCTTGTTTCATTTTTCTTGATCATAACTTCATTCCAATGCGTTTTTGCATGTTTGTTTATTTTTGCGCCGGATTAATTTGGAATATTTGTTCCATTTTTTCTATAGTTTCATATTATTAAACTTTTTTTACTTTGGCCCCCTCCTTTACATCCAATTTTCACTTGTTTTTTTTTCTGGATTGATTTATTTATTCATATTTTTTTGAAATTGCCATTTTCATATTGGTTTACATTCTCCCCTCTTTCTATTTTGAAAATTTTCTTAAATTGTGGAATTTGTCAATTTGTATCTGTTTTTCTCTCCTTTTATTTTTTTCCTTTTCAAAATCTTCTATTTGCAATATACCTCATTTTTTATTTTGTCCATGCATGCTGTTTTGTTTTATGATTCCTTTAGTTTTTTTTCATTCTATGTCATTTTTATTTTAATTTTAGCTTTTTTTCTTATTTTTTATTATTTTCTCTCATTTTTCTTGTTTCTTTAAAACTTATTGCAATTCTGCTATTTTTATATTTTCTTTTTTTAATTTTTAGTTTTTCGTTATATTGTATCATGTCTTTTTTCAGTTTTCTGATTTTTTATTTATTTTATATTCTCTTTTTTTGAATTTAAATTTTCATTTTTCTTTTTTCTCATTTAATTAAATCTATATTTTTCACCTTAAAATTTTTTTACAATTATTTTACTTCGTATATTCTCTTTTTTTTAAATTCCTGGCAGACCTATCTTTTTCAAACTTTCAGTCAATAAAATATAACCCATTAGTAAACTTTTGGCATATTTATTTCATTCAACTTTAATGCTATAACCGTACGCTCGCACTCATTATGTTCTGTACAACATCTATTTGCAGCTTCTTTTATACGGAAACCCACTTTTTTCATGTCTTCCTCAGATTTAGTGCCTACTTCATAATTGCCCAGTATAGGCGTTAGTTCTGGTGCATATTCATGTCCTTGGGTTTCGTCACTTTCGTAGTGACCCCGTTGGCTTCGTATGACTCCAGAACAACATTTGGGGCGAAGCTAGATCCGGCCAGAAGTGTTCGTAGGGTTCAGACAAATCAGACGCTTCTTTGGCCACTCCTTGAGGTAGATCTCCCCGTTTACAGTCCCGGTAGCCACGAACGGTGCACTCCGTTCGCCACATGAGCTCATCACTTGCCTTGTCAAATCATGTATTTACTTCCTCGGGAACATCAAACTTATGGTGGGCTATGAAGAACAGTATCCCCGGAAGCTGCCGGAAGTACGCCTTGACCTAATTGTCATCATCCATGATGAGGTAATGGCATCGGAGTGCAAAGTTTTTCAATTTTCGAAAAACTGACTGTGATAAAAACACATAGTAAACAATACACTCTAAACTAATTCTATCCAAATTTTCAAGAGAAAATACCCAAAGGGTTATTTTCTACAGTTTTTCCGTGATGTAACTTGATGTGGGACACCGATTATTTCGAACACAAAAGACTTTCCTCGTGGAAAGCTAGATTATTCTTTTTAAGTGCGCCATATATACACAGGTTTAGGTTATAGAAAACAATAATATATTTTTTCTATGTGATTTATGAATGTAGAAATTTTTAAATGTCATGTATGGCTATACCGCGCCATCCACAGACGTTTTGAAATATACATGTCCTCTAAACAAAT
Source organism: Topomyia yanbarensis (assembly GCF_030247195.1). Lineage (NCBI taxonomy): Eukaryota > Metazoa > Arthropoda > Insecta > Diptera > Culicidae > Topomyia > Topomyia yanbarensis. The sequence goes on from NC_080670.1 coordinate 164,836,239, forward strand.
TGAAAATATCAAATCAAACAGTTTTGCTGAAGAAACTTTTTTTTCTACCACGCTTGATCTAGATCAGTTTCGAGTTGCCTAGATCAAAACCAAAGTTGTGAAAATATTACCAAATTTTACGCGTGATACTTCATCGATGATAAAACCGACAAAATATTTGCCCAGAGCATTAACTAATGACACTTCCTGTCCCACTGTGCATCAGATCTTGTGTATGCAATTTGTTACTTCTTTTTAGGATGAGATTCATTAGCTGTATCGCCTTCTACTGTTTGGGGGTCAATTATTCTTCTTTATTTTCTTGGGGTTATTATTTTCATCTAGGCTGATGTTAAATAAAACCAGGCTGACGTACAGGATAGGATGCCCTTGATTTTTTTATTGCGATTATTGGGGTTTTAAAATTATGGTCATTCGTCTCTAAAAGTTATATAACCTTAGTTTTTGATTACACAAGATAGGTCATACTAAGCCAGGAAATATTCCTTGAACCACAACAATATGTTGAATACATTTTTTAATCGGGCTCACAAGATCCAAAAATGGGATATTGAAATGTACATTTGGTTACATTTGGTCAGCTGTATGAGTAGTACGAGCCTCCATCAAAGCCGCCAATCGTCCGAATATCGCCCATCCAATGCAAAACATTGTAGTTCCTAGAATGTATGGGACTCAGCACTCAAATTTTTTGTAGTTACATAATGTTTGAGGATCGATTATCAAAAATCATTTTTTTCATTGCTCTAGATAAACTAACCTTAAAAAATCCCTAGGATTTTCTTGAAGTGCAGTTCAGTTTTACTGAATCACCGATAGCCGCTAACAAAATACAATGAAACTACTATAATATTTCCAAATGTTCAGTTCGCAGAATTACCCGGGGTTGGTAAAATATTTGTGAAAATCGTGAATACTCTGCTGTTTATAAACATCGTTTGCATAGAAGTTTGAAATATTTCCCAAATTCCATAGGCCTTCAAGAATTTTATTGAAATACTGTGAAGTTTGACAAAAACAAACTATAACTAACCTGAATGTCGTACAAAATTGTCTAAAGTTCTAAGTTAGCAATCTCATAAAATATAATGGACTTTACTGAAACTTCTAATAAGTCTCTTAAGCTTTTACACTTGATAGATTTTTCACGCTGGATTTATGACCGACTGAAAGTTTGAAATACTTTACTGAATCTTACAGAACTACTCTGAGTAGTACACAACTTCACTAAAGTACGTAGAAGTTCCATTGAAACCCCTAGAACTTTCATTAAATTTTGATACAAATTAGTTGAAGTTTACAAAATCAAACGATAAAAAAAATTTGGTGGTAGGTGTACGTAAATCAAGGCTACGTACTAACGATGTTTACCTGTATCGCCTTATTACAGAGCTGGCACGTAGGGATATGTCTTTCATATGCACAGAGCAGGATTTGGGGATTAATATCGCCTTTTGTTTGGTATTCTACTGTTCCGGTAAAAAGGATTCGGTTTGGTAAACCAAGGCGGTTTGGTCTTAAAACGCGAACGTTGTCTTAAATAATTGGAGAAAAATGTCTTCGGGTTTAAAACTTAACGGATTCTATCTATGTGTGTGCTAAGGAGTTGAACTTTATCAGTACAATATTACGCGGGAGATGGAATTGGAAAACGAAAAAAGCACTTTTTTCACAATATACTCCACCAATGCCCTGATTACATTGATTCATTTTCATGAGGAATTTTCCAATGGTTTGAGAAAACACTGCTCTTTTCGTTTTCCAAGAGGGCCGCTTTTCCAAGCTTTCTCAGTTGAACCTTGGACGATCACATACACACAGAAAAAAATATTGGTAAAAGTAAGAGTGTTCCGCTCTTAGCAAAAAACAACCAACGTCAACTATTAGGTTGAAAGCAAATATTATAAAATAACAATATGGTTCACTTCTGCATTTCGTAAAAGACACCACACTGGTGCCACCATGGCACAAAAGGTTACTAGCACACTGTAAATTTTGCAGTACGTAATGACAATTTTCCGTTCAATACAATACATTATAGTAGAGGTGGCGACATTTCTAGATTAGGGACACAGAAAATAATCGAAACGATAAAACCGTATGCAATTAAACATCACTTTCATGTGCGTTTTCATGTTAAAAAGTAAAAGAAATGATTTCCCTTTGAATTTCACATGAAAATCCATTAAAAAACATTTCATGTGGTGTTTCAAATTAAATTCAAACAAATTCCACGTGAATATGACATATTTATTCATTGAACGACCATTGCCATACTATTGAACTTTCCACATGACTTTCGCATAAAAAACATGTAGTGCATTTCTACATGTAAAACAATTGATTTCACCGATTCTTCTGCCAATGAAATCTATAAGTAAAACAATGTGATATTCACGTGTAATTCATTTGAAAATTTTAGTCAATGGTATATCTTATGATGTTGATGTACTTTTCACACCATGTTCGCGTGAATTTCATTTGAAAACCATAACTCCCACACTCGAATGAATATTCAAGTGGCAATGGTGTGTATTTAATGTGTTTGTGTATTGTAATAATTCAATAGATTTCCACATGATGTTAACGTGTTAAGTTTTTGCAGTGGAGAAAACTTTTTTGGATTTATTATCTTTCCAGTAGGAGAAAGCTACATGATTTCGCTCTAATGATCATATTTTAATACCCACATGAGATAACGATCATTGCGTAGTCTGACCAGTTCATTAAGAGGCACAGTTTATAGTAAAAAGGAAACTGAAAAAATATTTCGCTGACGAAAATGCTTCTCTGCTTACATTGCCCATAAAAGCATAAGATATGGATTTTTGACGAAAATGAGTTATCTGTTGGATTGTATTCTGTATCACCACTGAATCATAATGAACAAATAAAATTACCCGGTTTGTTATGAAAATACCGAAAAAAATACCAAAACATGGTTGTCCCATCCATAAGGCTCAATGAGAATGTAAATTTTCAGTAGTGTTTTTTTCTCGGCTTGCTGTTTTTTAATATGGGACTCTTATGCTTTTATGGGCAGTACATGTATTTGGGATATTTTTTTCTAACGCAGCTGGAGTAGATTCAGGTAGTTTAAAGCAGCATCCCTAAAATGCAGCTGATGCAAAAACAAATAACACCGATAAACCCACGATGCATTTTACACTGAGCTCCAACTATTGATTCTTACGTTGCACAGGCCTGGCACAATACTAAAGGTTTCAGACACACAAATACCAACACGTTAGGAAGTGAACAATTTGCCCACGGCTTAAAGTGTAAACATTTGACGACCGCGCGTCATAAAAATCGTCGGCGAAAACAATTACATGAAATACCTATATTGTTTGCTGCTAACGAATGATCAACACCTGATAAATCACAAGGAAGCTATGCCGATGTCCAATACCTTTGCTGTGAACAGAAAATTATGGTGGGATATGTTTTCTATGGCATGCAGCTAAATTCCCGATTTACGCTAATAATCACATAATATAATTATGGCGTAATTACTGCAAGAATCCATTGTACACTATTTTTTCCACCATGAGAGCTCAAATATTGTCAATTAACTTCTTTCGAGAAATTCGTTTGTTTATCTCAACGATTTCTCTGACGTCACCGAAAACTGTAAATTCGCGGAGTAGCAAGCCTCGTTTCTGTGAGCCGTGCAATTTGTCCACCTTTCTCTTCTATACTTCTTGGGCGCGTTTGACATTTCAATCTACGGCGAACGCTAATCGCAGAATGATTATTTATTGAGATTAAAAACCTTTTTCGTCCACAGATGGCATTACATTTATGTCATTTGTGATTCGTATGGGATTAACAAGAGTGGACTATATTGTTAATATACAATATTTGTTGAAAGTAAAACTTTTAAATTAATCAAGAATAATAATCAAAGTAAAATTTTTCCTTTTAAGCAAATAAAGAATAGTACTCAAAACAAAAGTTTTATTTTAAAACTAAGAGTATGCGTTAGTTGTTTTTTGCTAAGAGTGAAAAGCTCTTATTTTTACCAACATTTTTTTTGTGTGTACTATTACATGCGAAATTTTGAAAGTCCATTGAAAATTATTCATCCGCAAACAGTTTTGTTTAAATGCTATATGGGTTTCCATAATTTTTAAAATTCATCCGATAGACATGGGAAATTTGAAAAAAATGAATATTTTTGTTAACAGTGTATACTTTTTCTACAAAATTTTATTGATTCACTAAATATGTCGTCTTCGCTCGAGAACTTGCTTCAAACAAAGCTAGGTTTTTGCAAAATAGCGGTGGTGTAAGCAGACATGAATCCAACCCGATTTTCAGTTCAATAGTGCCCAGGAAGCTTTAAACCAACGGTTTGACATCAGTCAGGGCCGGTGGTAAGCGAGGGTAGTATGGGTAGTACTACCCACTCGAAAATAATCGAGTGAGTAATTACCCACTCGAAATTTTGAACCATTTCAAAAAATTTAGATGCGCAACGCATGTATCTCGCACTACACACATCGATGTACCACAATTCCATTTGCATAAACGAACTTGATTTAATGTGAATGTGATGTAAGCGTGTGCATTGCGAAAAGGAAAAGAATCCTTACTAATGGACCCCTCACCCTATGCTTTCTACCCACTCGGGCATAAAGTGTTTCGCCGCCCCTGACAGCAGTTCAAGCAAAAACAACATAAAACTTATTTTCGAGCGTACATTAATTATATAACACAAGGGTTGTTTTTGTTGAAAAACAAATAAAAATATGTCTGAAAAATACACCATTTTAAAAATTTATTTTTAGGTGGAAGGGTGAAATTTCTAAATAACGAAAATTCAAAATTTTGTTATTGATACACTGGAATTTTGTGTCAATTTTTTGTTTTGCATAACTCGCGCTTGATATGTATTACGCTAAAGAACTTGCCAACCCTGATGTGATAGAGGGAAAACTGAATTTTAATTTGTTTTCTAAATAACGTAATCCTCTTAAAAAAGTTGGCGTACCCTTTTTCTCAAAAACTAATACAGCCTCTAATTGAATGTTTGTACACTTCCCCACAATAGAATTGTGGTTGAAAGATTGCTTTTCTTTGGGCAAAAAGAACAACCTTGAGAATGGATTGGAAAACTTTCTAATGTGTCTCGATAATTTCTGCTGTCTAACGAGCGACCAATTTGCATACAGATCAGTCCAATTACTGCTCGGCCGTAGCTACAGGGAAAAAAGCCAGACGTGCTAAACTTAGTTCATCTGAATTTGGACCTGGATCCTGAATTTCGTGCCTCCCGCTCAATCAATAAAAACTACATAAATGAAGGAAAAGTGAAGAAAAATGGGACTCGCCTGCTGGGTTGATCTGCATGATAACTCGCGTGTTTTTTGAGAATGGCCAATATGCATACTGTCAAAATTCACTTTGAGAGAAAATTCCGGAAGGGTGAAAGAATATACTTAGTAATTACTCTCAACTCATTCTATCAAAAGAGTAGCTTTTACTCGAGCGGTCATCTTTGACAGATCGTTAGAGCTGTTTACATTTATCTCGATATGTAAACAGTACTAACGAGTACTGTTCGCTAATTACTAAGTATGTTCTATCTTTCTCAACCCTTCTATTCTTCACTAACAGTTCATCAGAAATTTCGGCCCACTGTAATTTAACAGTTTGCTTTAACGTCCTAATTACATGTTACTTGTAACGAGTAGACAAATAGAAAACTTTTCTTTGTTATTATCTGTCAACGAATGCGCTCGGTAAATAACAGCTCGTTGGGTACAGTCGTGATTCGCTGGTTGGGCCACAACCTCTGTCCAACTAATGAGTTTGATTCGCTAGTTGGACCGAAAACGCATCTGCACACATCTCTAATTAATGTCAGTTTGATTGTCAAAGTGAATTTAACACGAGATTTTGACATTCAGATGATTTTTAGTTGGACAATGGTCTAACTGGCGGAGGTCTAACTTAAAAAGGGGTCCAGTTAAAAAAGCGACTCACGACTTTATTGATATATCTGACACTTGAAGTACGTACACTGAGCTGTCTATTTTCGCCTAAAATGGTATTTTGAAAACCTTTTTATAGGGCTTGATCAAGAAATATTTGTCGATGTACAGGTTTTTGATCTGAAATATGGATTATATGATTTGCTACTGTAAAGTTGGAAAATTCTATGGCACAGCAAAGCTTTTTAAAGTAAGAAACACGCAGTTTGAAGAGGAAATTAAATGGGCTTTTATTTTTCATTTGCGTTTTGCTCTTCTTTATTGTTGTTTCCATTTTAACAAAGCCAGATGCTACCTTTAAAACAAAGACCACCTACCAGTGAGCTGGTTTCGAGCGAACCAAATCATCGACAACATTTGTAAACACTACTAGTAAACAACTCTGCATCCTCAGATTTTATTGCAAGCTGCAATTAATTATATAACATTTCGGAAGCTTAAAGGGATTGCAGCAATCATACAAAACTCGGCAAATTTCGGCATCGTCTTCCAGGCGCGTCATGATGAAAAATTTCACCATTTGTAGCTCGCACATATCTGTAAACGGCTAAAATGAAGTACTTTCGAGCCACCGCAGCAGCCCTGAGCGGAAGATCATCCTCTGTACCTGGCAAGGTTCCACCGAGAGGGAGCAGAGGCTAAGTAACAGTATAATTTTAACCTCCTTTATTTTGATTATCTGTTATTGCGCGGCTTGCTTGGATGCCCGGCTTGCGCGGATCGGCCAGATCCTGAGGAATGTTTACAGAATGAAATGTAAATTGCATGGGGTCGATCGTGGCTCGAGCATGATGCACTGGAACTGAACTGCACACCACACCGGCCCAAAACCGCGGTCCGGACCGCGCGCAATGATTACCCCCGGTCAATGGTTTGACCCTAAGCCTATCAGGCCCCTTTGTAACTAACGGGCGGCGTTGGGGTTCTTGTTCTGATTGCGGCTTCGGAAACCTGCCGCTGAAGAATGAACTGCGTAAGTCACGCACTCGCAATTACGTGAGCAACAACACTCGCAATTCGTTCGTTCATTCGTTCGTTCGTTCGTCGAATAGGATGGAAGATGACATTTTTTGCTTCATGGCCCCGGGGATCGTGATGAAATCGAACCTAATTTACAGTTTTCTTTCCATCGCTGGGTGCAAATCAGTCGTAATCGTGCCCGCTACCGCATAAGGGACTGACAGGTCTCCGCGAGAGTAGCGAGATCAGGCGCCGCGGGACGGCCGAAGTGAACTGGAAATTGCCACTTTTGGGACCCCGACGTCACCGGCAACATACCGGGTACGATATCACAGTAAGGTGATCAACGAAAAGTTGAGAATAATTTATGTTTGTATTGGCAAAAGGGGTCTAACGATCGAGGTTCAGCCAAGTGGCCAATGCTGACGGACAGACGGGGGTTACCACCAGCGAAGGTAATAAGTATGTTTTTACGAGTGCAACTGTTTTACGGGTGCTTGTCTGACTCAGTCTGGGTGGATGCAAACAGCCGGACACATTGAAATAAGCCTCGGTTTGAATTTAATCATGCTGTCTGATAATTGAAGGCTGTCACAACAGTGCAGGTTAGAAAAGCAATGAAACTACTGTGTTGGAAGTGGTGGGTTCTAATGAAAAAAGTGGAAGTCGATGAAGTTTTTCAGACAATTCGAAACAATGTAATGAAGCTTTGCTTCAAGGGGTTTATTTAAAAGTTAACTCATCATAACATGTTCTAATTTATCTTCAATACCGATTTCAAAATAAAATCTGTACCGGCTTAGAGGTGCACGCTGTGAACCGGCAATTTATTGCTTTTGCTGAGAACATAACCTCACAATCAGTTCCCATTGATGGACGGACATTGATCGATTTGCTCCAACACGACAGGGAATCCTTTTTCCTGAAACTGTTCGCGCTCTACTTAATTGTACACTTCCTCCTAAGTCAGAAGCTTCGATCAACCGCCGATGCCGTCACCAGCAGAAGTAGCAGCAGCAACTACATTTCAGTGATCCCCCGGGGTCTTTGGAGTAGCACGATTACCACCACCGAGGCGGTACCGACAGTATAATTACCGTGGTGGATCAGCACAAAGCCTATCTTCAAATGGGTACAATTAAAATGTTTTCCTTTAATAGCCCAAAAGATCACTGGTATACATCATGCTGTCATTCTATTCCATCGTGGATCTTCCGTGTTGTTTCGAAGGGATGCTATAAAAGTAGCGCTTCTCTTTTGGACTGGTTGTTCCTCCAGAAGCGCAACCGATTCTAATCTAATAACTGGTCAATGACTCCCCGGTAAAAAAAAACATGCCGCTAGTAAATGACTTCGATTTTGGACTCCAATAATTGGCTTCATCGTCCGACCGCGCGAATCATCTTCCATCATAAGTGATACGGCCAATTGAACGAGGCGCAAAAAACTGAAAGTTCTGAAAAAACCGAAAGCGACATTCTTTCCGTCCTGCAATAACCGGTCGGTGGACCCAATAAGCAATCATCGACAACGGCCGGCGAAATTCAGATTGAGCTTCAATTTGCATTATCATCATCACTTACTTCACCAGGCCGGTCTCGGTCGAACCAAAAACCGAGAACAAGAGAACATGACCAGATGGTGCTTCGATTTCGCAAGCAACGGCGAAGGACGGGGCGACGCCAGCTTAAAGTGCACCATCAAAGCGTAATCAAATGATTTCAACGAACGGGCAACCGGGAGTGCCAGGCGACGAACCTGACTGATAATTAGATTACCTAGAGGCGTTTATTCGCGTCACTCGCACTCTCGTTCCCTTTTTTCGCTTTCGAAACACGTTAGGTTGACAACTGCACTTGCGGCTGCCAGAAATTGGTTTCTGCTCTTTATACGGTCGGTGAGAGGTTGATTGGATGATTGCATTTTGATTCGCATACACACACAAACAAGAAATATTTATTCGGAATCTAAAACATAACTTATTATTAATCTACATTTCGCACCAAAAAAAAGTGAAAAATGTGCCAACGGAAATTCACCAATATTCTTGGCAAGGAATCAAAGGTTTGCTTACAATTCCGGTATAAACTAGCTTCTCGTACTATAATTTAGTGGGGCTTGTAGATGGGAAAATGATCACGGACTATACCAGCTAGGACTATGTTATTTCGAAATGGGTTATTAGAAAGACGATGAAGCTAACACCTATTATGTCCTGAGACTAAGTTGCTTGCATGGGGTGACCAGACCATATGGTTCATTCCACGTGAAGTGATCAAGACATCCGTAATCGACCTTCATGGATCTGAATCAATTTTGGAGGGATTGTTCATCTAGTGCCAATATTTATAAAAAAAATAAATTTTTTGTCGTTTGAACCGCCCCTCGGCTCATAGTAGCACCTTCGTTTGGACAAATTGTCAAAAGCCTCGATTTTCTTTTGATTATGTCTTCAGTACTATTTACTCTAGAATCAATTCGCGAAATAGTTTTCAGTAGCAGTGCTGCCAAATACGCGATTGTTTCAGTTAAAAATTAGAAGAGAATTTTTGTCGTTTTTCATATATTTCAATTTAGAAAATTCTAATGTCATCGTGTTCCTCAGAATTTTTTTCATAAGCCAAACTCAACACCGCAATACAATTTAAGCCGATTGGGAGATACACCGTTTAGAAGCAAAAAACTCCAAATTTCTCATACAAAATCGTAAGCGCACAACGACAAAAAACCAACTTGAGTATACTGAGCTCACACATAATTTACCGTGCAGTAGGCAGGAAATGATAAAAATCTGCGTTTTTGATTTAGCTCTAGCAGGTCAGCGTCGGTTTTATGACCATTTGAACATTTTCTGAATTCTGGCCTGTTGAAATGAAATTTTATATGGGGAAATCGAAATTTTCTCCTTCAAAGCATTGACCCCCGTTGGTTTCGTACCACTCCAGGACAACATTTGAATAGTGGCACGAAGCTAGATCCGGCCAGAATATCGTAGGGCTCTTGTGTTGCTTCAATAGAGGAAGCAGACGCTTCTGTAGATACTCATTGAAGTACATCTCCCCGTTTCCAGTCCCGGTAGTCACGAACGGCGCACTCCGTTTGCTACATGAGCAGATCGCTTGCCAAATCATGTATTTATTCGCAAATTATGAAAGTTTCTGCTTGCTTGCTTCCTCCGGAACATCAAACTTGTGCGGGGCGGTGAAGAACAGTAGCCCCGGAAACTGCAGCAAGTCGGCCTTGAATAAAATCTCATCATCAATGATGAGACAATGAGGCTTCATCAGTATCTGGGTGTAAAGTTTCCGGATCCGTCACTTTCCCACCGTAGTTTACCATTCGTCACGACTTGGAGCCTTCTGCACTTTGTACGCATGCTGTCTCTGCCGGTTCATTGCTCTCTAAACGACAGTTTCAACTTTTTGGCCACATCCCTGACTGAATCATTGGGATTCCGCTTAAACGCATTCACCACATGCTTGTGATCCTGATCTCTAATAGAACATCCATTCTGACCGCATTTTCCTTCCGTGCGATGCTCAGAGTTTGGTAGTAAAGTATAATCACACGACTCATCGTTGACTGCACGATTCCTAGTTGCTTTCCGATGTCCCGATGAGAAATTTGAGGATTTTCTTGGTGCTTACGCAAAATCAAATAGCGACGTTGCCAATTTTCGAAAAACTGACGGCGACAAAAATACAGTGGAAACAATATACTCTAAACTACTTCTACCCAAATTTTTAAGAGAAAATGCTCAATGGATTCTTTTTACAGTGTTTTTTCGTGATGCTATTTGATGTGGGACACCCTTTATTGCCTCGAAACATTTATCGAAAGAGATATGCTAATGTCTACATAACTAAAGATTTCGCACAAACATTATTTAATGAAATGACATTCTATTCTTAAATAATCATTATTTGTGCGCGTTGTTTTGTTAACTGAAGCGCATTTTAACCTATATAAAATAAACACTACCGAAATACCTGAAACCTTTAATTTTGTAACTCGAATATACAACCGATAACATGCGCGCGGGTTTTTATGCTAATTACTAGAACAGGATTGGAAACAATAAGCACGAAAAGAAACTTATTTAATTTGAAACAACAATGTGCCCATAAAATCTCCGAAGTATATGAAAATACCCAATACAATGAGAACAGTTATTATAATTGATTGATGATTTAGTGGCCAAAATAAACCAATGATTATGACAATAATACATTTGTTCTTCGTGCTGATACGACTGCCGCAAATTGGTAACAGGTTTTCGATTCTTCTCGCGAATTATCAATTCTCAATCCTCATACACTCAAACAAGACCATGCGTGTTCCCTACGTACACTAAATGCCCAAATGGATTAGTTTCCTAGTTGGACACTAAATAAACAAATAATTTCTTAAAGTAACTTAAAACCTAGAACTCCAATCGTTTTTTTCTCATTTTTTTTATCTGCATCTGCATGGAATTTGCCAAATAGTCCCAAACAATGATGTTTTAACCCTTTAATTTGTATCATCATCATTTCTCTTCTATTTTATTGATAAATACGTGAATATAGATCACAATTTGCTACACTATTTGTTGATACAAGTGATGTGCTGGAAACTGTAACCTATCTCAGACACACAAACATGAAACTAGACCTAATTTATTACTCTACGTATAGGGTCTTTCTGCGCTTATTGAAAAATGCTCGAAATCCTAGGTTTTATTATAATTCAGGTATAAATAAGATGGTCCTATTATAATTTAGCGAGGCTTATAGATGGGAAAATTATCTCGGATTATATTGCTAGGACTGTGTCATTCTAAAATAGGTTATTAGAAAGTTTGTACAGCTATCACCTACTACGTCTCGAGACTACAATTCATAAAAAACTGGAAATACAGGGTATTTTTTATTTCAGCTCCCTGTACATAAGTTCATTTATGTATGGCGAACCAATAATCCGGGCTCGCAATTGCATTACTGCAGGGCACTTACATATCAAATGACACGAAGTTCCGTAATCGGATTCACAAAGATCACACGAATAATACTCAGCACGCTGAATAGCAACCATGTGATATATGAGTTTGCAATGTCCAGTCAGTGCCCTGACAATTGCGCTTGGAAAAATGCAACCAATTCTTTGGCATTTTCGGACTGACATCCGGTAGAAAAGTTTTGGTTTGAACGCAAGTTTGCAAGCTACGCCAATGTTTGGTATGTTCGGATCCAGCACAAGAGCGTATCTTGTGCTTTATCCAATTTATCGACAGTGGTAGAACTAGTTCTGGGCCAACAAAGTCAGTCGCAGCGCCAGATCTGCCCATTCATTTCCAGTAATACCGGAATGACCGGGTACCCATAGAAAATAGATAGCATTTGAAATGCTAAGTTCTTCGACTTGAGTTCGACATGCGATTACTAATTTCGACTTCAAATCTATCGTACTAAATGCTTTCAGGGCAGCCTGACTGTCAAAGCAAACATAGATTCTTTATAGAAAATTCCCTGTTGAAGTACCGATTGTACGCCACACAGAATCGCGAAGATTTCTGCTTAGGACACGGTACAGTATCTACCAAGCGAATGAGATTGATTTAATCTCATTTCACGACAATAGACACCACCACCGGCTCGGCACTCTAACAGAGAACCGTCAGTATAACAAACTACATATTCTTCAAGTTGTCGCTCCATCCAGTCAGACAGCCATTCGGGCCGCGACGAGGAATTCTCACATTGATATACTCATCCCAAGTAACCATTTGGGGTCATAATCTTGTGTGCTTAGTTGCACGATCACGGGTTACTGTTTCAGAACCCAATAAACTTTAGACGGTTTACACAAGCACGTGCTTCTTGTTCCAGAAACACATATTATGGTTTTATACTCTAGAGTGCCTCTATAGCAGCAGTAGGTGTTATCATTAACGCACCAGTCTTCACCGTCAAGATGGATTAACTTTGATTGTCATGATAAGTCATGACAATCAATACCAATACTGGCATCCCATCTGCCACCACACAAGGTATGTTAGTATTGGTCTAACAATTGTTGTACATAACCATTGAATATACTTGGGTTCGAGTCTCCAAGATATTCCGAAGGTCCGTCTACATTGGCCGAAGGCCCTGCAAGCATTCTTGATTCTGAAATCTATGTAAGCTGTAGAATTAAGTTTTGAGTCAAGAACTAACCCAATGTACTTAACTTGATCTGCGATAGTAATTTCAGAGTCGAAGAACTGCAACGGACGAGCAGCGATTGCAATCCTTCGTTGGGTGAAGAGCATCATTGATGTTTTATTTGGATTAAGTGATAGTCCAACACCATTGCTCAACAACACATAAGACTTGCTGCATCAAATCAAAAGGTGTGTTAATGCAAATACCGGTGTTCATTATATGATAATCATCGGCGAAACCCTATGCCGGAGACCCATGCTCATTAAGTTTCCTCAACAATCCATCGACCATAGAAGTGGTGGCAGCATACCACTTTGACGATATCCGTTGACACTCAGTTTTCTTATCTCTACTTAAGTTCAAGTGTCCAAGTTAACATCCCGATTGTAGTGGTCGATTAACCGTTCCACTGATTTGAGAAGGAAGGATGTCAGACTGATTGGTCTAAAGCTCTTTGTCTCCTCATAAGTAACGTGGCCACTTTTGCAAGGCTACACGTAAGAGCTTTTTTCAAAATATGCTTGAAGTGTCCATATCCTCGTTGAAGTGGAACTGGAATAATTCCATCTTTTTCCGGAGACTTATACGGAGTAAAACTTGCAATCGCTCATTTGATCGGTTGTTACAATTCCATCAAAACTTCCTGAAAAGAACTCAGGGGAAGGCGTCAGTGATGGCTCCGTACAGCCTGAAAAGTGTGTGTCCGAAAAAAGTTGAGTACTACATCTTCGTCAGACGAGTAATCACTTTGAGCAGTTCTAATGGCATGAAAGTGTTTCGATTTCGAATGCAACTTATTTAATCTACTAGTCTCGTTGAGACTTGAGATATTTGTGCAGAGGCTTCTCCAACCACTTCGCTCAGAGGTTCGAAGGGTATTTCTGTATGCTTTGCGAGTCGACTTAAATGTCTCCGACCCGTCCCTGTGTCTGCGATTGCAACCTTTTCTACATAGTCGGTCAAGTTCGCTATTGCACCAAGGTGTTCCGCTACTATGCTGCTACTGTGAGTGCGTTTATTTGCTCGACGACATCAATCAAGTCACTTGAAGATTCAATCGTCGGATGATACCCTAGTCGCCAAGCCCTCCTCGCAGAAGACTCAATTCGTAGATTTGCGATTACGATGTGTGACGATATCTAGAGAGCCGTTAAAATGATCAAAGACGATGTACTTATGATAACGACGGTTGTAGCTCGTTTGCTACGCGCCAGTTTGCCAACTCATGCGTACTACCGTCAGAGCAAAGAGTTACATCTAACACCTCTTCTCTGCCATCTCGTGCAAATGTTGGCCGATTTCCTACATTAAGTTTGTGCAGATTTGTACTATTTAAATATTCCATTAATTCGGTGCCTCTTAAATTGATATCTGGGTTGCCTCAAATCATGTGGTGGGCATTTGCATCACCGCCGAGTATGAGGGGAAACCCACTTCTGCCACAGTATGTATAATACCCCTTTTGAGATCATCAGGATGTGATGACCAATGAACGTATTTCTTAATGTGTTATCAACGGTCGTATTGACAGTGACAGCACAAATATCGCGGGTTGTGAGGTCGGATTTTAGACATGCGTCAACAGCACTATTCGCAAGTATACAAGCATTTCACAGGCATTTCACGTAGATTTGTTATGTCATTTTTGTTGAAAGCTACGAAGATGGGGTTAAGTAGCTTTCCAACATAGATGTTTCCTTTATGGAACTACAGTTCTTGAACCAAAGCTATGGAAGTTTTCCTTCCTGCATAAGGCGGGATATATTCGTAGTTGCTGTACGTTTAAGCTGAAGATTATTTCGTGCTACTCTAACCATACTCGATCACACCTCTACACATTTCATAATCAGCACTTGTTGTACAACAACTAGAAGATATCAAACACGTTGGCTTATACTCGCCTATAACGAACCCCAAAATGGGTATTAGGGACATGGACAATCATTTGAATCCCACGATTTGCGAAGAAACAAACGTCCACTGTGACATAGCAAGGGTAAGACCCACGACACTCCGTGTGTGACTGGCATATTTTAATCCTGCCAGCCATTCAGACCTCGACACGGAGAAATACCCTGACTTGAAGACTCCTGTTTTCAGTCGTCTCTTGCGGCATGGGAGCAGGAACCCCGCGGAACAATTCTTGGCTGAGATACGTCAGCCCACCGGATGCCACATCGTCGCTGTTGTGCTATCTTATGACAAACGCCATTTTGGGGTGAACAGAGTTAGATATGCCATGTTACTAAATTTTAAAATCTCTATAAAGTTGCGTTTTCAGAATTTTGAAATTCTACTGGGTTACTGAGATATAGCGAAACACGATTATGACAAGCGCCAGTTTCTCGAGTGATCGAGTTGTGCTATTTTATGACAAAGAAATATCAGACAACATACCCAGTTTGTTGGCTTGCTATAAGCCAAAAAGCTTATAGCAAGCCAATAGATGTCTCTCATGATATAGGTAATTTCTATGCAGATAAACCATAACCATTAGCTAGGTTTTTGTCTCGGGAGCAAAACTTTTCGTACCATAGTTTTTTTCTGGGAATGGTTGGCTTATATTTTCAACATTATTGAACAAATTTCCTATTGAGATTTCCACTAGTTTTGGAAAGTATACCGAAATGTAGTGATGGATTATGCAAGAAGACTATTTATTTCGTCTAGTCGCCTATCAACATAAAAACTGTTTGATATATATTGTCTCTAAATTGTTAATGGAACCATCTTTTGTTTATTGTTTTTCCCGAATAAAGGAGGAAAACTGGGAAAACTTTGTGTTCCAATACTATCATTTTGTAACCTGATATTGCTGCTATCGCATGGAAAAGTATAATATCGCACATAGCTATCTATAGCGCATAAATTTCACGAATCGGTTATGATTTATTTTTATATGAAATCTTCTGTGCATATTTGTGACATGTCATACATATTTTATCATCAATACACACTTATGACACGCATGCCAGCGACTTTGGTTTACATTTTAAGCAAAAACTGTAAGTGTAGTCAACCGATCTGCACACAAATCGAGAGATTACTTCAGAAAAGATAGAAGCATCGAATGTTTTCTCCGAAAAGCTTGTAGCATTTATAAATTTTAAGATATTCAATCTCAAACTTTAAAAATCGTTTTTCTCGAAAAGTGCTAAATGGCGCTTGTCATAAGATAGCACAACAGCGACGACATGGCGTCTAGGCTGGTTTTGTCCGGAGAAAGCTAATAGTCTGTTATCTTAGTGGATCACAATCACAGCTGTTTTTAGTCGCCCTTACGGCATGGGAACAGAAACATTTCGAACAGTCGTGCTGGCTGTTGAGGTTGAGGTGCTGGATGCTGCGTTTGCAATTTTCATTATGGCCCGAACAGCTGCCATAAACTTGGCGACAGTTTGTAGTTCAAGGTATAGTATTGAAGATTGTGCTTCCAATTAATCCGCGTAGATGGGTAATTGGTTGAGTTTTAGTATCTCCGCACACGATTTTCCATGGTGTGCCGTCTGATTACAGTACTTGCACGTCGGAGTATGCCCTTCATGGGTACACAGCGAGATTTGTTTAGTTTTTGTTCCGTTATAATTTAATAGTGTAATCATGCATGAGGGAATAAGCTTTTCACTTCCCATCCTTATAACAACACCGTTAGGAATACCAAGGAAAAAGTTTCTTCAAGTATCAGGTGAAACGGACTCTACTTCTAGGTCATGCAGCTTCTACATCGTATTTTTTCACATAAACGGTAATGTTGATTTCCACGTTGTCACTTTCAACCATGTGTGTTGGGTTGTTCATCAAAGCGATTTTTTTCTGCTTGGCCCAATAAATTGAACATGTTGCGCATAGCGCAGGTTACGATACAGAAGAAACGCGACTTCCGTAAGCCTAAGCTCCATTCTATCCTGCAGAAAATTTTCCTTCCTCATGAAGAGTCGGCCATATAGAATAAAATTTGAAGTCAACAACCGTGTTGTTGAGCCGGAGCGGAGCTTTTTTTTTAAATTTTTCAATAATAAATGATTATTTGTTCTTGAGACAATGTACAGGTCTGCTGGTTGCCGTTCACGTTGCTCATTTGTACACCCAAAGCTCGGCCGTAATACCTTTACGGTAATAAGAAAGAAATGCTCTAATAGCAAGACGTTTCATGCTAAAACGGTCACAACAAAAAAATCTTCAAACGGCAATACCAACACATTCAAATCTTCTCTGCGTCGCACTCATGTTTCATCAATTCTTATTCAATAAATATTATCGCGTCGGATTGTCTGGAAGTGTGTAGCACTTCGCTTGTCATTGTATTGCGCATCAAGTGAAGTGAACACTATGTGGACAAAGACGAGATTCGATTTTCTCTACACGACACATTCCGTATTTGAAGATCGGCTTACACTCGGTTAGCTTCAAAGCACAGTCAGAAAAAACGACTCGGAATAGTGGTGGGGTATTTCGGCTGGTGTTAAATTGAAATTTCTTTTCTAGCACGGACGTTAACAGCAAGGTAGCGACTGCATAAAACATGAACAGTCCTTCCCGTCATGTACGGGAAGCAAGACCTATGGTTTGTATCCACGTATCCGAACGGAGGGTCCTAGGGTCTGGATCTAAGCACCAGGTCTGGGTCTGGTTCAGGTCCGGACTTGGTAAGGGAAAAAGGGGATGGGCTAGATCCGGGTACTGGTCCGGATCCGGGTACTGGTCCGGATCCGGGTACTGGTCCAGATCCGGGAGCTGGTTCGGATCTGGGCACGTGTCTGGATCCGGGAGGTCTGGATTTGGGGACTGGTCCGGATCTGGCAGCTAGGCCGGATCCGGAAACCGCTTAAACTGTTTATTCCACTATCCAACCTACCCAGCAAAAAATCCGTAATTCTGGCTGGTTTCTGCCAATATTGGGGCAGATTCCAGCCTGAATTTGGTCAGAGATCCGCCAGGATTCCGGTTGGTTTGACTCGGTACTAATATTATCATAGCAATCGACCGAATTATCCTACATCCGAACAGAGCCGAGGTTGACACATACTGAAAAAGTGTTTGATTGTGTGATGCGCATACATGAACAGCAACCGAAATTCGTCATTCCATCGTTTACTACCTTTGCGGGAATATGAGTTTAATACCGCAATGCGCAATTGCGTGGTCTGTTACCGAAAACACAATAGAATCTTACCCAAAAGTAATAGAAACATACCCGTCGGATTTTGGGTGTAGCGCTGCCTCGGGCTGAAGTAGAAAGTAGACTGAGAGCTATGCGCTTACTGAGAGTGGACTAAAAATGCAGATCATTTTTCATCTAGTTTAATACGAATAAGTTGTGGCAATTTTCTTGAATCGCGTTCAACAGTTCTACGACACAACACTCATTACCAACCGACGCTCCCTTTTTTGGCCATCATCAAATCAGCGTAAAAGTGTAATAATAATAACGCCATAAACGAACGGATCCTATTCTTTTTAGGGTCCTGCTCGTTAGCATTCTCCAGTTTGTTGGTTTACAATCGACCGGTCGAATCTATCGTAACAAACCATAGACCAAACAACTGTGGGCTACTGTGGGAGACCCCTAGGGGAACACCGCGGTACAGCCGCAAATCCTATTCACATGCTAGAGATGCAAATTTCGAGCAACCGCATGACCGCGCGCTTTCACGATTTGCCGCATGGGAGTTCTATTTGCATTCGTGTGATCTAAATCAAGTGAATTCGATTTAAATAAGCATCTTTGTTTCGACCAAACTCGCGACCTGCGAGACTGCGCCAGGTAATATGGTTATTAGTTGCAACCCTTTGGGGGGGGGGGGGCAGGTACTGGATGGCGGCTTGAACTGGCCAATTCCTCTCCCGAATCAGAGAAATTATACATTCTATGATTTTATCTGCTCGCCACGGTACACGACTCCTCCGACAAGTCTCGTGAGCAGAACCAAACGACGAACTCGGTTGTAGCAGGGACTCGGAGAACAAACAAACAAACAAAAAACAAGAGCCAGGCTAACAAGTTTCCTAAATTAGAATTAATATTTCTGATGCTGTGGGTAGCAGTAGCAGCAGCTTCTGGTCTTCTCCGAATCAAAAAGGAATGATTCTTGCAATCTCGATGTGCTTTCGCATGCGGCTTATCAAGCATGTTCAGTCTCGCTGAGTGTGTTCAAAATGTGCGAAGCAGCACAACAGCGCATCGCAGCGACGCACTGGCTGTGGTTGCCTTTTCTTCGGTGCAAATATTTCAATCTGTTTTCGCAGCCTGGGGGCCTATAAAGGTGCAAACCCAGAAGCGGTGGCAATCATCAGCAACCGACGCGTCTCCCGCTCAAATATGGAAGTTGAGGTACTAATGATAAAGACTTTTTATGCCTGTCCTGTCCGCTTCGTTTGGAGGAAGGTGGAATGTTCGCGTTTCGAGCCCTTAGAAGGAAACTGGTCGCTTTCCTTTTTTATGCCACATTTCTGCCTCCATCTCTGGGCTCTGGGTTCAGCTCAGATTCCGAGCTGCGCGAGGCAAACGTGATAACATTTTCCCGATTCGGAAGCGATGTCACCTGAATTAGTTGACAAGTTTTCATTTTTGTCTTCCCGAATGGCGTTTGCTAGCTGGCCTCTGTCCGTGTGTGTTTGGCTTGTCGATGGGATCCAGGGCTAAATTCAGGGTTGTTGAATGTTGTTTTTACTTTCTTGGAAACGTTAAATTCTTGATGATAAGCTGGAATGACAATCGTTTGAATAAGCGCTTAATTTTGACAAACCGAAATTGTATTTACCTGAAAGATACATAGAAGTTATTATGATTATTTACGGAACTCCTGCTGCAAGAAGATCCACCCCACGGCACTCTACAACCAGATGAAGTTGCGCTGGTGGCTGTTCTGTCCATGAATGGTCACCGGAATCCGTTGAAGGGGCATTGCACGAATTGATGGCTCCTTGATATCTCCTTCGACAATTCGATTTCAATTTTGCGATCGTGCTCGCATTAAGTCAAAATTCGTTGGCCATTTTCTGCGCTACTTTCAGCGCTAAAAAGAGCGAAAGTAACTTGTCGTTGAGAACTATTTTTATTTCATGTTTCGTTTCTGTTCTTTTCTGAACCAAATCGAATCAACCAATCAATTTCGAAGCAATACCTCCTGTTATCACGATGACCTTTTTTCCCTGTTTCGGGAAAGGTACGAGGTTATTCGCCTTGAAAGTTCATCGCTTTCTTCCACATCTCTTCCTGCAGAAACATCGAATTCGTTAAAGTTCAGCACGGCTTCGTAAGTCGCCGCGGTACCGTTTGGAAGGCAAATTCTCGCAGCTGGAGCGCGAGATATGATTTATTGCGCTCACCGTCCGTACAGCCGGTAACGTTGACTGTGCGGCGGCGACCAACTTGCGCGACCAACTGCGCATATAGTCACCCGCCACCTAAGATGCGCTGTGCCGCCCGGTTCCAAAAGAACGGACGGAGCAATATAAATATTTTCACAGAAAAATGTAGCACGGCGCACACTTAAACTATGCCCGTAACTATGAGTTGTTCGGGATTTTTTCTCGCCACCTAGCTTGACAGTTCCGTGGCGGGGTGGTGCTAAAGGGTTATCTTAATCACGTAGTAAAAAGCTAAAACGCAAAACCAGACTAGAAACTGGTGTCGTCAATTTCGGCGGAGTTTGAACTCCAGGTAAATGACATTTCTAGTTTCAATTAAACTTGGTATTTTTGCAACTCACTCGCGACATCTAATAAATCTTATAAGAAAAGTTATGGCGTCCCATTTTCTCACTCGGCACTCTTCCAGGAAATCTTTGAATAATTGGTGAAACGTTCAAGGATAATTAGTCTCATTACAAAAAGGGTGAAGTGAACGCGCGCGAACGTTCTCTTCCAGCTGATCCTGATAAAGCCGCGTGTCGTGACGTGAGAAACAGGCAGAGGCGCTGCTAGTTATAATGATGAAAAATTATCCTACCGACATATAGACGAGGTTGTCGGTATCATACAGAGCCCCCAATGCTTAGAAGCAAGTTTCCTGTTTTAGGTTGCGACATGCATGAGCAATTAGTTATGATCGCTCTGAGGCACTAAGTCGGACACCGTGGATAGTTTATTTCGCGTTGTGACAAGCGAAGAAAATTACATCGGTTGGGAACTTGTAAATAAAAGGCACGGGAACATATTTTTAAAGATTTCTCAAAATAAAATGCATCTTTGAGGCTATGTAGATCACGAATAGATTTTGAAGTTGGCTGTCTCAGTCTTTAAAAAATCAAAACAAAGGTACCCGACGTTTCAGCCTTTGCAGATGCCAATTTCTTGGTTTGCTTGTTTTGGTGGGCTGCTGATTAAGCTGTTTTCCCTTCTAATAAGAATTATACTTTTCCCTTGATAAAGGCCATCATCAAATGCCGAAACGTCGGGCAGTAAGAAACTCTTGTTTTGTTTTTATTTTTTTAAGACAGCCGACTCCGATAAAACTTATGTTATGTTCTTCATTTATCTTTTGGAATCTTCTAAATTTTTGATCTGCCGATGAAATGAGAACATTTTGCAAGATTTTTCCAGATTTTCTGGATTATTGGTTTGAAATTAGGGTAACAAGTTTACTTATTGTGAAGACCCATTCGAGTATTAGTATGTAATGCCTGTAACGATCAATTTAAACAACTTTTACCTTGGTTTTCGGATTAAACTTTGAGATCATACTGAATAAGTCAGAAACCTAGCGCAATCCAAAAGTCGAAAGTTGAATGATAATTAATAAAATATGTTTTAAAAATGCTTCCCAGCTATTATTTTTAAAATCTAAGGAGTCATTTTTATTTAGAAACCTAAAGATCGTTTTAATCGCATATTTTAGCATCAAGATTGTCGATAAACTTCATGTATAGTGAGATATGAGATTTTTGAGTTTCCAATTCACCCCATCAGTAACTAGAAACAACATAGAGCCAGTCACACGATAAATTTCAAATCTGGGGCTAAAAACCATTTCCCAATATTGGCTATACATTCGTGCTCATGTTGCATTAACATCATATTTTAACAATTCATAATGCAATCAAGTTCTATATTAGCATCATGCATACAGGAACAGCATTATCACCAGCTCTCAACATATTTGTATAAAAAACTGTTATAACGCAAACCTGCATTAAGGATCTGTACAGCATGTGTATTTTACGAATGCAAGTGCTGTTATAGAGCAAATATAAAGCCGATATAATGCTATTGTAATGCTGTGGGCTTATTTGTTTCGTTTTTCCTCTTAGTAATTATATACTGCATCCGAACGTATGCAACATAGCCTAGGCAGCAAAAGCAGCGCACTTGGCAAGGTACCTCTGCACGGGACTTATTAAAGGTAATTTTCGCAAAACATTATTTATACCCCGAGAGAATGATAAAAATGTTATGATGATGAGAAAAATGATAAAAAACTAAAAAACTTTCTCATAAGAAATTTAATCCAAAGAACAGGATTATACCACGATTTTAATCGCCATGTGTCCCAAACTAAAAAAGTGCCGATTTCGCGCATTTCACGTAATCTGCCATATCTCAAACAAGATGTTGATTATTTTGAATTGCTTCAGGCCGTGTATGTATTAAGAAGTCCTTTACCAATATCAGTTCAAATATTGCAAATCGAACAATGTTTATGGGAGTTATGCCACGAAAACAAAACTATGTTCACAATTCCCCACCGTCCCCTACGATTTACATCCAGAATTATAATTTTTGCTCACAGTGTAGTGCACGGTAACAAATTGGTATTTTCTCAAGTCGTTTCGTTGTAAATTTTGATGCTTGCTTACGTTTATGGTAAATTATGTAGATTTTGTTCAAATTACAATGGTCAGATAAGCATTAAATACCAAATTGTCGTGTTGATTATTCAACCTTGTTTTTGGTGCTTAAAAGCATTTTTTTGTTCTGGCACTTAATTTTGATGGGCGACTGCATTTCTTTTTATTTTCCGACTTTTGTCATCAATACAATCCTTTAAAACCCACAAACAGATTGGCAACAAATTTACGTAAATCCAGCTAGTATAACGTTTTTTTGTAAACCACTGCACAATTTGAGGTTAAGAGTACAGATAAGTGTGACAAGTGCATTGGTTGACTTTTTTGTGCTTATTGAAGTAGTAGAATAAAGGCTTGTCTTTGGTTTAAAAACTTTCCGAACAGATGTTATTCGCCGGAATTATAGGTTAACACGGAGAAGGTTGTCAGGATAGGCAGTCGTTCAATTTGTTCCGGTTTTGGAAGATCCAAACAACCAAATGTGAGTCGCCAATATTTCCTTACTATGACTATCGGATGTTCTTACGGTTTCGCATACACAGTTTTTGAGTGCACGACAAGATCTGACTTCTATAACAATTTCAATAACGCCACTTTTTAAGATGTCGCTTTCGTTCATGCTTTTGTCGATGTTGCTATGGCTTGTTGCTTTTGATTCTTCTATTCCGATAAGTGTCGTCCCTATTGTTACGTTTTCAAATCCACCTTCCTTATTGTTTACTTTATCGTCGATTTCTCTATACCGTTCCATCGGTCCAGTTCCACTATACCACGAATTCCTCTATTCAGTTCCATCATATTAGAAATACTGAATTGATATTGTTTGAAAGTTAAGCCGAGATGGTAACCGCATTACTGTTCGCCTAGATTTACATCGGTAGTATAAGCACCTCCGTATGTTGCTGTGAATTCTGTGAAAAGAATTCCTCTATTCAATTCCATCATATCAGGAATACTGAATTGATATTGTTTGAAAGCTAAGCCGAGATGAATTCACAGAAACATACGGAGGTGTTAGTACTAGGGGAACTGGGGGTAAGACGGACATATTAAGGATACATTGATAAATAACATAGTAAGAGAATGTTTATGTCAACATGTAATACTCTATGTTGTAGCTCCATATGTTGGCTTTCGAGTGCCCAGAGGGATTGTGTTACGAAAATCAATAAGTATTATTTTTTAAAGAACTGAAAAACGAAGAAATATCTTCACCTTTCCCAGACTGCGGGTGAAACGGACATATGGTGGGGGTAAGACGGACATGTTGCAGAAAGGATGATCACAATACAAAAAATTAAAATTTACTGTTTCTAGCGAAGATTTGTAATGGATTGTAGTTCTTTTTAACATATACGTTCAACTCGAGGTGAAAAATAACGTTTTGGGGTTCGATTTAGAGTTGAAGCAAAATTTTCTTATATCGTTTATGCCGTTGCCATAAAGAGAGCTATATAATCAGTTCAAATGATCAGTCAGAATCACTTATAGGAAACTGAAAGGTTATATATTAAATGCGTGATTGGAAACATCAGTTTCTCGATTACACACAGCCGTAGTATGGGACCTGCACAAAATCGTGTACCATTTCCAGGTTCTAGGAATTCGGTACTTAGTCTCGGTCACATTAACGCACATCCTGCAGTCTACTGCATGTGAGACTTCAGTTAACTGGATGGTTCTCCACGTTTGATTGCTAGAATTTTGTTTCTACACGCAAGACATTCATATAAGGACGAATCAATAGAATCAATCAAGAATGTTCATCTTGCCCCACCAGTACACATATTATTTAAACGTTTGTACTCATTCATGCATAAATAAACTTACCTGTTATTTTCGATGAAGATGTCACTTAAGAGTTACTTTATCGAAATAAAGGAAAAAATCGAATGAATTGATTTTTTCGTCGATAAACCTTAAAATCGGAATCTTTAAAATTACATCCGCACGAAACTGCACTACTGATTATCAGTATTTGCTTAAATTGTACATGTTTAGCAGTATTCAAGGCCTACTAAGTGTTTCATAATGCAAGGTTACTCATAATGATATGGTACACATACAATACGATTGAAGTTTTAATGTTATATCCCTAAAATAACCATGTGTCCGTCTTACCCCACCTGTCCGTCTTACCCACAGTTCCCCTACCGCTGCAAATCTAGAAAACTGTAATGCGGCTACTCAAAATAAAGTTGTCCATCTCGGTTTAACTTTTAAACAATATCAATTCAGTGTCCCTGATATGATGGAACTGAATAGTGGAATTCCTTTCCAGAGATGCCAAATTTGATCAGTACATTCATAGAACCATTGTTGTCTTTATGAAGCATAGTTGTTAATGGTACGATGAAAATGTAAAACTTGTCAACGAAAATCTTTGATCCGAACGTTAAAATCGAATAATTAAAATGCTTCGTTTAACCGAAGGCAGGGACCGAATTGGTTCCAGCATTCCGCATGCTCGATGACGTTGATTCAGGTACAATACATTGCGCTGGCGTAGCGTCCTTTCAGAGGCATACTTATTGTGTTGAGGTAGGATCGATGGATTATCAATTTTGTCAACGAGGAGTCGCAAACACAGTTTGTGCGAGTTGGCACCTCTATTCGAGCGTTTCAATATTAAAAAGGTGGCAATCGTCTGTATATGACTGAAGATTCGGCGGGTCTTGCCACGGGAGATACCGGTGAACATATCTCATGCAGTATCCTACACGTCTTTCCTAATCAATTCATTGCAAGCACGACTACAAGTGGATGCCATATGTACTGACCTCTTCACAGTTTTCGACAAAATCGACCACCCGATAACATTTTCCAAGCTAAACAGACCTAGATTGAGCGTTTCTATTCTTAGTTGACTCCACTCGATGACTGCATGACCTCCATTCCCAATGTGCACGTTTCGAGAGTTCTACACTTTAAAATACTAATAACAGCGCCGGCATCGTCCTTACAGTCATCAGGGAAGGAAAGGAACGTTAGTGTAACAAACGTAGTTATGGTGACCTTGTACACATCTGCATCGCCACGTTTACCACAGGAAGAAGTTTTTGTTAGTAGGATGGCAACTCTCAGAAGTGTTATCATGTGGTTATTGCTCTGGACAGTCGGCTGCCGAGAATTTATGATAGATTCATCGTTTGTTGAAGGAATTTAGAAATGCTCGGTCAATCCTCATACATGATTAAACAGTCATCAATCCGCTCAGACAAGACCATGCGTGTTCCCTACGCACACTGAATGCCTTGTGCATTAGTTTCCTAGTTGATCAAATAAACACTAAACAAACAAAGAAATTGATTTGCTCAGTCCAAAGAAATGTCAGCTCGATTAGCGTCACACGGCGGATACGTGTTCTCCTACAATGCCATCCAATCGAAGAACATTGAAAATTACACAAAATATGACCAATTCTTAATATCCCAGTAATTCCAGTCACTTTATTGATTCCTCAACCATTCCACATTTATTCCAGTCACTCAATTCATTTTCCCGTCATTTCCAGTCATTCCAGTGATTCTTCTGTCATTCTCTAGCCATTTTTCTAACATTCCACTCGCTCTTTAGTCGTATTGTCATTTCAGTGACTTCATTAGTTCTCCAGTCATTCTTCAATCATTCCGCAATCTCCAGTAATTCTTCATATATTCTCCAATTTTTTTCCGCAATCTCCAGTAATTCTACATATATTCTCCAATTTTTTCAGTAATTCTTTAGCTATTTGTCCATTATTATCACTTCATTAATTTTCCTTCATTCTCTAGCCCTTCTCTTATCATTCTCCAGTTATTCCAGTAATCACGTCATTCTTCAGCCATTTTCGGGTAATTATCCAGTCACTATCCAGTCATTCATCAGCCATTCTCCAGTCATTCCAGCAATTCCAGTCACTCCATTCATTCTTTAGTCATTCTTCAGGGTTTCTTCAATCATTGTTCAGTCATTCTCCAGTATTTCTTCAGTCAATCTTTAGTCAATCTACAACCATTTTCCAGTCGTTCTCCATACATGCTTCAGTCATTCTCCAGTCATTCCCCAATTATTCCTGTCAATCCATTTTTCTCCAGCCATTGCCTAGCATTTTGCAGTCATTCTTCAGTCATTCCCTAGGCATTCTGCAGGCATTCTCCAGTTATTCTTCAGTCATTCTTTGGCCATTACTCAGTCATTCCAGTAATTCCAGTCATTCTTCAGTCATTTTCAGGTAATTCTCCAGTCACTATCCAGTAATTCTTCAGCAGTTCTCCAGTATTTCTTCAGTCATTGTTTAACCATTCTACAGCCATTCTCATGTTTCAGTCATTTTCCAATTTATCCAGTCACTCCATTTTCCAGCCGTTGTCTAGTCTCTTGCGATCATTTTTCAGTCAGTCTTCAGCCATTTTCCAGTCATTCTCCTGCTATTCCAGTCATTCCAATAATTCCAGTCACTCCATTCATTCTTCAGGCATTTTACAATAATTCCAGTCAGTTTATTCGTTCTCCAGCCGTAGTCCAGTCATTCTACAGTCATTCTTCAGTGCTTCTCCAGCTTATCTCCAGTTATTGAATACTTTACGGTGACGTCACAAATGAACTGAGTGTTCATTTTCGACAATTCGCTTGTACTGTTTACAAGGACTTAGAAAAAATCTTCACGATTTGCTTCGAGAGAATCTAGTCGTCCACAAATTTTTCTAAGTCCATGTAAACAGTACAAGCGAACTGTCAAGAAAAGTGAGGTTAACTGTATCTGTAAAGAACCTAATTGTTCTGTCATTCCAGTCATTCACTTGTCATTCCAATACGTCCAATCACTCCGTTCAATCTACAGTTATTTCCAGTCATTCCAGTCTTTTCGGTCATCCATATTACTCAATTCATTCTTCAGCCATTGTTCAGTTATTTCCAGTAATTTTCCATACCTAGCTCGGTCATTTTCTAGTGTTTCTCCAGCCGTTTCCCTGCCGCTCCAGTCAATCTCCAGTCATTTTCAGTAATTCTCCAGTAATTCTGCTGTCATTCTTCAGTCATTTTAGTCATTCCAGCATTGGATTCATTCGTTCCTCTCCTTCATTCATCCACTCCTGTTATTTTTTACGTATTTATTTATACACTTTTTTTTAATTTTTTATGTGTTCATTTGGAACTTAAACTCAATAGATACATGTGATCCTAATCATGTGCACCATTGAAGACAGGTTAAGATTTTCTGAGGTGTTAAATCTATGTTTACGTTTTCCTTCGGTTGGTGAAATCACCTCTCCGGCACTCATTGGCACTCACTATTGAGCACCCCACTGTGGCGCCACAAATGCACTTGAGTGTTCATCTTGACAGTTCGCTGGTGTCGTTTACATGGAGTTAGAATAATTCTAGAGAAAATTTAGAATAGGACGTAAGTAACAATGAGAGATTCTCTTTGGGGTCTTTCTCTTCTGTTCATTACTCGGGCATTTCAACATTTACTACTCTACTCTTTGCATAATATTCTAGTAAAAACCGTCTTCGATATGTATTGGAAAATTAGTGCAAAGTGTTGCAATGGCGTCATAATAAACGAAAGAGAAAGTAAACAAAGAGAGGCTCTCAATGTTACTTACGTCCTATTGAAAATTTTCTCTAGAATTCTTAACGATGTGTTTCGGGCGAAACGAATTGTCAACAAAACCAACGTAAACAGTGATGGCGATCTTACAATAAAGAGAGGTTTATTGTGTCGGTAAAGAACTCTATAATGTCAAAAATATTAGATTCTTTGCTGACACAATTAACCTAATTTTTGTTGACAGTCACACCATTTACATGGACTTTCTGAATTTTCTGAACGACTAGATTCGCTCGAAGCAAATCTTTCCAATTCGCAAGTGTCTATGTGAACAGTACAATGGCCTCAGACATTGATCTCTATCATGTTCTCATAGACCCGCTCTGAAAATATGCATACTGATTGGGTTATAGAAAAATCCGTTAGACCGGAAGCCATCATCTTTATATTCCAAAATGGCCTCAAACATGGATATCTGGCATCTACCCGTCAAGCCCGTTCCAAAAATTCCCCTATAGATTAGGTTTTAGAGAATTCCGCGAAGCCGGAAGTTGCCGTCTTGCTTTTTAAAATGGTATCAGATATCCATATTTGGCATCTACTCGTTAATACTTCGTTAAGTTGCGGGCCAAAATGAAACCTCAAGATCCGACGTTTCTACTTTTCCAAATCATTTCTAAGGAATTATAATAAAAGCAGAAACCGCGCTTCTTGCATAATCCGTGCAAAAAACTAGTTCAAGAATCGTCTAAGTATTTTGCCCTCAAAAGAATATTTTTGATAAAACTCCGAAATCACCCCTTTTCCTAAAATCGTCTAAGTCTTTTGCATTGAATGCAACGCGGTTTTTTTCATGGTTTTCTGAATTAACACAGGTTTTTTACGCGGATTTCGCAATTAACGCGGTTTGTTTTGCACGGTTTTTTACACGGGGGATACGTACCTTAGTATACCGATGAATCGGTAAATCTGACAACACTGTTCCTAACCACTATCTCTATTGGGCGGAAATCGGCAAAACCACCTAAACCCAGCAGGGCGCTCTCTTAACATTTAATCTACTATCTATTATCAGAAATTCACAACAATAGACCCGAGAATGAATAGCCGCTAACTACTAATGACCAGGCCCGATGAGAGGGGGGGTCAGCCAGGGCAATTACCCTGGGGCCCGGGTCGTGTTCGGGGCCCGCGTTTTTACCCGAAAAATAGGCGAACACGTCCGGTATTCATAGAAGAGCAATAAAAATAGTAATAGTAATTTCTTTGTAATCATTTGCCTTATTAAATTGTTATATGATGAAAGCGTAAAAAATGAAAATTTTATTTGATAGTTGAAATTTGTTAAAACAAACATTCTTAAGGGAGTTGTCTACTTTATGTACAAGTTAAAATAAACGAGTTTTATTGCTTGAACCGACGGAATACACTATAAAATATTGAGAAGCCACTTCAAAGTTATTTTTGTAGAAAGCAATTAGGCGCCAAACAGAAATGCGAGTGCACGGACAAACGCATCCGTCCTCTTCTACGTTCGCTTCTTTGATGGTGGTGCCGGTTGTTGGCTTCGAGGCACTGGGCGCGATTGTTGTTGAGTGAATATTTGCTCCTGACAGATCCGTAGATATTGGTTTTGTATTTGTGCAATCGTATATGCTATGCTATGCTATGACAGATCCGTAGATATTGGTATTGTAACCGTTTGTGGTTTAACATAAGATAACGGTGCGTTGTTTACGGTTATAGTAGGCGGGCTTTTCTTAGCTGCTTTTGCACAATGTTTTCCGTGGTGCAGTGTCTTTTTGCAAAATTCGCGCATAGGAATCTACCATGGGTCCAATATCCAGTGTTATCTGATGAAACGTCCAATTTTCAGTTGATCTGCATAAAATGGTTACGTATGAAGGAGTTGGTTTGTACGGAAGCATTCTCACCACAAGAACAACTTTAGGGATACCCGGGAAAATGTAAAGGTTCAGCTGTTATGGAAGTCACTCCGTATTTTGTTATAAATTTGTTAGTCACGATGTCAGGGGTGTGTGAAGATAATTCGTGTAATTCTCTCTATAGCCCTTGCCTATATATACGGTGATGATGTTGTTGACGTGGCAGCTTTCGTTGGGGTGCTGCACATTTTTCCACGAAACAAACGACTGTGTTTCTTAATGTTTGATATGGTGAATTTGAAGAGCGTTAACTTCTCCCGGATTGAGCATAATCTGCATGTTTAGTGTTCGTTTCACTTCCCAAATAGCTGGTCTTACAGGTCATTCACAAAAAACAATAGCAACATAATTCGTCTGCAGTCGTTTTTGCCGTGTATCTATAGCGGAACGATTTTTAGCTTCTGCTCTGGGCGAGATGAGAAGGTAGACTGATCTTAATCAACCGGTGATTAAAATGGAGAATTTTTGTATTTTGATAGCACATTCAAGGAATTTTCCCCCTAAAAATGCATTGTTTTGAGATAGAACGGTGATTTTGGGCCTCGCCAAAGATGCGTGTGATGTCTATAAGAACCCACTTATAATGTGCGAAATAAAGAAATCAAATCAGTTCAGTTCAGTCAACAGCAGTAGCAAATAAATTAATCCATGTGTGTCGCTTTGTTTGCACAGTAGAAGCAAAATATTACACTCCAACCCACTATGTCAAAAAAAATGAGTGACGATTATAATCAGAAAGTACCTTATTGTGGTCAAACTGTATTTCTGTTTACTTTTCGAGGCGTTCTCTAAGATATATTGTCAAAAGTACAATTGAAGCTAAAGTTGGCCAATGTTTACACCCTGCAATTTCACTATGTTAGACATAGTGTGCTGATTATGTTTCAGACCATAAATCAAGCAGAAACGTTTGTTTCGCAAAACGAAATACTTCGTTCAATGTGGCAACATAAAGTCGGTACCTCTGTATACATCGGCGATGACATAAACGAGGTACCAATACACGAATTAGCACCGTGCACCTCTAATTACGTTGTACATCGTTATGTACTCCCGAGTACCCGCAAATTGAAAAACTCGTAACTATGGCAATTTTACCCGATTTGGATACCACGGAATAAGAAGTTGTCGAAATTCACCTGCCTGGTACGCTATCTGTGGATCTTGCAATATGAGTCAACCGGAGACTAATAGAAACCACGGAACCACGAGTTTTCCATGGCTGAAGAGGTACTAACACATGCTGAACTATAGGGCTTAGGTTTAAAAGGGCCCGTTAGTAATACACGCCTTGGGGCCCGACGCGGCTCTCGACGGCCCTGCTAATGACAGCAACAGCACTACCACCCGAGACCTTAGCCAAAATCGACCGAGCACAAAGCCGCGAATGGCGCAAAAATGCCGATTAGTCCAGAGATAAAAATATCAATTTGACATAAAAAACTATATAATTATTCATCTATTATTGTTCCGTTTTCGCTCGCTCTAACCGGATTCCTTTTACCCCAGCGGAAAAAAACACATTCTTCCTTTCGTGCACCGCGCTATGAAGTCCCAAGACAAAGCAGGGAAAAAGATTACGAAATCGACGATAAGCTTTTCCTTTTTGCTCTGCCACCATGATGTTGGCTTTGTCTCGTACATATAGTTTTCGGGGGTTCCAACTTTTACCGCGCGTTCAAATCTTGACGACGGACGACCCGAACGCGTCGAATGGTTCGACGAAAGCGACGAGAAGGAAGTGATTAAATTTACATCCATACTGGGTTATTGATTTTTGTGCTTGCAGCAAACCAAATGGGAAGAAGATGGAACACGAAGAAAAAGAGTACACCGCGATACGGAGGCTATCTGTCATGGTCATGCTAAGACTGACAAAGTCCGAAACCTGCTGTCAGACGCCGGATTCCGGTTGCAGTTACGCTACTCCTCGAAATCACCTCAGGAGATTTCGAGTGAAATGATTAATTTTATGACCCCCTTCTTAGGACGGATTACTATTTATTTAGCTGATGGATTTTGATGTATGGTTTTTCTAGTGGGATTAGACGCTACTTGATCCACTTTCGGATGCTGCATTCCGCGCGACGGAACAGCAAACGGTGACTGTAGCTGCTGTACGAGAATCAAAGCCTCGTAAACTTCTCCTCCGCCCGTGATAATCATCACGCATGAAAGCGGTTGTCCAAGTTCTCTCAATTACGGCACCCAATCGACCGGTTTGACCACTTGTCTTGTCGGTGAGGCGACGCGGCTGCTGTTAGCTGCCAGTAAATTAGTCTTGAAAAATAATAATTATCAGCTATGAATATCATTTCATATGCAAAAAACCTGGAACGGTGAAGTCCGTGAAGTTGATTCTACATTCTACAGCATGGTTCCCCCGGGGGGAGACGGGATGATAAGTGTGCAGCACTATGTTATCACCCACCACTACATGCTGGACCGCCAAAGGCTTGTCAACGAGCTCTTGGTCATTAGGTTGACCATTTCTCGCTTCTAGCGTTTTATAAGACCTGATGGCTTCAAACTCCTATGGTGTTTCTTTCTCTGTCATTCCCGCTGCATATAGACTAATGATGCTTTCTCTAGCCCTGCTGCGCGATCGTTGGTTCGCCATCAGAGCCAGACAGGGTGGATTCCGCTCTGATGATAAATCATCAGCCAGCAGCAACCGCCTCAGTTCCACTATATATACTGATTTTATCACATTTTGCGCACACTCTATCTATCTATCGTGGGGTGCAAATTTGTTGCACCGATTTGCTCCTTCCATATTCTTGCCACCATCCCACTTCAGGTCTACGCGGTGATTGCCAGATTCTGTCGCGCTCACGCCCGGAAAGGAAATCAACCAATCAAACCTACCTACCTACCTACGTCGCGTGGTGTCATTGCCGAGAGCTGTTTCCTTCCCGCTAGGTGACAGTTGTTGCGAGACTCGGTGTGCCTTAAAATTTCAAATCAATCAATCTCGGTTCATTTTTCTCCTTTTATGCGCCATGTCGAGGGAAGATGCAACACAGTTGATAGCGTTAACCGCCTAGCGTTACCACTTTGGAATATGAAGTACCTGTTCCTATATCTACGCGATCAAAGTGCTAACTAATTGCATTCGTCAAGATGGTAGCCGTTTGCAACTTACGACGT
This sequence comes from Topomyia yanbarensis, assembly GCF_030247195.1. NCBI lineage: Eukaryota > Metazoa > Arthropoda > Insecta > Diptera > Culicidae > Topomyia > Topomyia yanbarensis. Next base: position 164,869,803 of record NC_080670.1, read on the forward strand.
CTGTGTTGTTCGGAAGGGATCGAACGGTATCTAACGGAATGCTCATCAATACGTACTTTGTCTTAAAAACTATTCCCTACTACTGGTATTTGAAGGCAAATATTAAAATACAAAGTTATGATTGATACATTGGTAATCATCAAACATCAGACGTCGCTTCGTTAAAAGTTTAATAACTTCTACTAACAGTGCTGAAATTATCTGATTGGCGGTGGTCAGCTATTCTCGTCAGCGTCTCTTATCACCTATTTTTATAAGGTGATTCATCAACAGTGCTATTTTTCCAAATTAGTCTTCTTTGTTATGTGACTATTTTCTTTTCCGATCTTATTTTATTGCAATTTAGTAGTAGTTTTCATTTTACTATTTTTAAAATTGCTTGCCGGGTTTTGCCAATCGAGGGGAGTTGAGGGGATCAATATGCGTGGGGAATACGCATGATCTTGGCTGAGAGGAATGATGATTGTTGAATCATGTATGAGGGTTGAGAATTGACAGTAGCTTTTTTCAGGACGAATTTATCCTTTGGAATTTCCAGTTGAATAGAACGTCATTTTTAAAGGTCCAATTCTTTATCCCGAAAAATATTCAATAAAAACTTTGTAGCATCTACGTTTAGGTAAATCTGGGACCCACCATGAGCAAGCCTACACTACAGTGGAATACTAGTTTCCTCTACTACTGATGTGTTCAATACTTCTCCTCCATCTTCAAGGCCGCATCACATTTCCGACTTATCTTTCAAATCCTGTTCCAATGAATTTTTATTCGCATAATCAGATGCGCGGGAGTCTGTGTTTTCTGATTCGAACTCATTCGAAAGTTTTCCGAATCATCATATTCCACGCACTGCCGATAATTCTAGTCGTACTTTCTGAATCTCTTTGACTTCTTCCGATTTTATTGTGCTAGACATTTTACGTCTTCCAAATCGCTGCAAAATATCATTCTAACTTGCTTTAAATTTTTCACAATTCGGCTGTTTGGAGTTCAAATTCCTGTAGTTTAGGGAACAAGTTAATCACTCTCGGTGGCCGGCTATCCAGAATTTAAACACAAAAAAAACCTAACTAAATATCTTCTTACTCTGAATATTCACGTATTCGGAGACTAACCAACCCACCACATAAAACATATTCATTTCGTGGTCGCATTGCCTGCTTGTGGGGAATCCTAAACCAATACCTGTCCTTCAATCCAACTCCGTCATACTTATAGAAGCATAGCTGAGTCGGTGGCCTTCCTTTAAGTAGGTATCACATCAACAGTTACTATTCTATCCTAAGTACCGGTGAAGATGGTCGGGGCCGGCAATGATAATTCCTATCTTAGACTACCTATAGGCAACATAGTAACCGTTAGTATGCAATCTACGAATAGCACCGTGTTTCGCAATGCAACGCAAAGCTGAAATAATCTTTTTGATTGTCAGTGACAATGCGATACTTCTCCCAAGTAATCGATATGTAGCCATTTTCTAGCTATCACTCTAGTGTACACCATAGCAGCCAAGAGTTACTTCAAATACAAATATGTATTTGGTTTCACATTATAAGCAAAAAGTTATCTTCATGTTCCCAACAAACTCAGTTTAAACTCCGCCGCAACATTCTTGCAACATTTCCGTTTGTGTACTTACAGCAATTCGAAAATTCGTTAGAGTTATCGCTTGACACCTTTAGTAACTTCTAGTGTACAGAAGCTTCATTTTGTGTGAAGAAATGTGTCACGCAGAAAAAGATAGTACACGAAAAAATAACACAACTTTTACTTTTGAGTTGTGCGTCTCTTTCGCACTTATTAGTGTTGTCAAAAATAAAATGAGACATTCGACTCAGTCGAAGTCTTTCGTGGAATAATGTACTTTTGAGTTGTTTGGGGTTTACTCAAAATTAGTTAAATTCAACTTAAATTTAAGTATATTGAACTTAAGATTGAGTATACAAAACTTTCAATGAGTTGTGATTTTTGCCGTGGTTGGAGGGAAACTACCTTCAACACGGTTTGCCTAATTTTACCTTATTTCACGATACCCCGAGATTGAATCAAAAGAACACAATTTTGGGTAGTTTTTCGGATGCGTGTATAGATATAGAGATGCGTGCTAAGACTAACAATAGATCTGGTGGCACTGATAAGCTTAGTTATCCTTATAGGTAACAACGCTGAATCCGTTTGGATAAAAACTCATTTGTTTACCATTTATCTGTCAGTGTCATTCCAATCGAGCACGATACCTGTCAACGGCCCTCGTTCCAGAAGAAATCGAAGCAATTTTCTTCGGATTCAATGCTTTTGACAGGTCTTCTGCTCGATTGGAATGACATTGACAGATAATTGGTAAACAAAAGATAGAGATGGCGAGTCTTTATCCCGAAGGATTCAACGTTTTGCCTTTCTCAATAGAAAGGTATTGCAATTGCTCTGAAAACCGACTTTTTAACGGAGGCCCGGAGGGCCGAGTGACATATACCATTCGATTCAGTTCGTCGAGTTCGGCAAATGTCTGTGTGTGTATGTATGTGTGTGTATGTGCGTCTGTGTGTGTACGCGAACACAATCTCACTCACTTTTCTCAGAGATGGATGAACCGATTTTTACAAACTTAGTCCCAAATGAAAGGAGCAACGTTCCCATAGGCTGCTATTGAATTTCTAATGGATCCGACTTCCGGTTCCGGAATTACAGGGTGATGAGTACGATCACGCAGAAAATGTCGATTTTAAGAAATTCTGCAATGAATGTATAATGGTGAAAATTTTTCCAAAATGTGACCACAACTGCTTCGATTTGTAGTACTAGGTCATTAACAGCCATTCAAAGTCTCTTTGGTCACATTGGCCGCCATCATCGGTTCCGGAAGCCCCGGCGGAAGTATCCAAATTCAAACTAACAGTCACATCGGTTTCTCGGAGGTGGCTAGACCGAATCAACCAAACTTAGTCTCAAATGAAAAATGTTGCGTCCCCGTAAATGGCTATTAAATTTTATCCCCAACCGACTTCCGGCTCCGGAGTTACTGTTTGTGGCGTGCGATCACATAGCAAATTGTATTCAAACCGATACCCCGATGGAAGCAAAAAAGGTAAAAATTTCGTTAAAATGTCTCTCAAATAACTTAACTTTGCAGTTCTAGGTCACCGACGGCCAAACAAACTTTCGTTGACTACATTGACCATCATAGACGGTTCCGGAAGTGCCCGGGAAAAGCGGCCATCTTTCAAAATTTACGAACTCACATCAGTTTCCCTGAAATGGTTGGGCCGATTTTCACAAACTTAGTCCCAAATGATAGCTAGATGTCTATAAAATTTCGTACGGATCGTTTATATGGGTCCGGAAATATAGACTAAATCGTCCGGTCACATATGAAATTCCCATATAAGCCGGAACTCAATTTTTTTTCCAAAGGGGGGACCCCATGAAATTTCAGAAATCGAATTCGTATTTTTGATGCCAAACATCTTTAAAATGCATGAAACGTCGAGATTTTATGTTATCTCGAAATTTTTTTTTTATAAAAATCGACTTTTTGGGACTTTGCCGATTTCGCACCTTTTTTCAGTTCAATATTACCGTGGCTGTTTTTTCTTTTTCAAAATTTTAGAACTCGAATGATTTATTTTCCTGTATATAGTTGTCATGTGATGTATAATAATAAAATGTAATATATGCATTTAAAAGTTTTTAATGAATATAAACAACGCACACATTCTCGTGATTCATGATTGAGAAAGGCACAATTGCACCGCTAGGTGGATTAAAATAGGTTTTACTTATAGGTAGAGGAATGCGGAGAAAACAGACGATCTGGAAACCTTTCATTCAATATGAGGTTTGTTCCCGTACCAGGACAAACTGGAAGTATTCCGGAGCAAACTGGTAGAAAATCGTTACTGTATTCTCTTCTCTTTTTTCTTCTGATGGTAGCAAACCGGAGTAAAAAGAAGCAAGAATGTTTTGCACCTGTTTGCTCCGGGTAACTTCCTTGTACTGGAACAAAGCTATGAAAAATTAACAGTGCTCCCAAAGAAAGGTTGCTTGACTTAAGATTTTGACAGTTTCGTTGGCTCAATATGGCGGCTTCGCATACATCTCTCTTTACAAGAGTAGCTAACTAAGTTATTTTGGCTGTCTGATTTAGCAATCAGGAGTTTTGTATAAACTTTCGAGTTACTCTTAATGGGAGAAAATACTATAAATAAACTATTCTAATTTAAATAAACGCCAAGTTGTGTCTTGCAGAACAGGTATTTTTATTATGATTAATTAATATTGTTTGAAGTGGATAAGTAATTAAGTAATTGAAATGCGCGGTAACGTTCTTTTAAGTGTGTGAAGCAAACAAAACATTTACAGTTGCATTCTTATCGTTGTACAGAAGTATTTTTCGTACGGGAACATAATTCAATGTATTTTTTGTTCAATGTCAATACTTACCACTAGATACTTCCTAAATCCGCCATGTTTGTTTACATTGCTCGATTAGAATCGTTGTTTTCGGTTCGATAGGAACTTTGTGAATTGCAGTAACCGACTACTCGTGTTCAGGTGTTTATCCACCGACTGTTTACTTCAAGGGTGGGGCACAGATGTTTCTACCAGACCAGAATTTCGGATTTTGGTACATAAACAAATTTATCGACGTTTATTCTACGTTCTAAAACTCCCCTCATTGTACTGCATCTTGATGGTAGATCCGCTGATACTGCTGGAGAAAAACGAGAGATCCGAGACACCAACGACCGAGTTTGCTTTGGTCGATTCTCCATAGCTTCTCCGACTGCGGTTCTTGACTTTAAATAGGGAGGTGGATTTCTAGCGACAGTGCGACTAATTAGTGGGTCAATCCACTCCCCGTGAATGACCGCAGTGACCTACCTCTAGTGGACCCGGTCAACGACCTGATTCCTTGGTGATTGACAGTGAAGAAGAGCTCATACGGTAGATTCTTCACCGCGAGGACGGATCGGTGTCTCTTGATTCTTGATGGTTATAATCGGAAGGGCGAGTAACTGGTTGGTGATTAATTTCCCTTATCGAGCCACCTAGTACCAAAACACCATTCCGGCATTCCCGCAGGAATATATTTCCCAGCATTCAAATATTTACGGGTTGGATTGGGCCACCGAAAAAAATGCAATCGGAATAAAAAAAAACAACAACGTACTTTCACTGCGGTTCGAAGCTTTCAGAGTTTTTGGTTCTCGTATGATGTTAATAGAACCCACCTTCAACCTTCGCCGTACTTACTTATTTGAGCTTGGCAATTTCTCGCACAGCCGATTTTGAATCTGTTATCTCGGATAAATGTCGTTTGAATACAAAAAAAATTAAAAAAAATTAAAAAGGTTGCTGTCGTCCATTCTGGGCGCACCGCTGTGTGTGAGAATCTTCTTTCACGGGGGAGAACCATTTTCTTCTTTACTATCTGCTGCTTGTCGATCGGTTGATCTTTCTGACTCTCGCACACATTCACGTCGTTTTCGCTAGAGTAGTTATGGTTTTTACTACTTATCCTCATAGAGGGAAATGTACGAAGACACCATATTGAGCCACCCGAACAAACGAAAAGCCCATAATACCCCAGTAGACCCCACAGTAGACCAGTTTAAGAGAAAAAGTCGGTCAGCAATCTAGCAACGGGAACTAAGGAGGAAAAATACGAACAAAACACGAACGAAAAACACAAAGATGGGAAACTTCACCGACGATGTTCTCTCCGCCGAGGTGGCTGAAAGCCAATTGGCATCAGGAGAAATACTGCCACTAAGGAGCTCTCAGCACCAGCTAGCAGATAAATAGGAACGAGTAGCGCCAAGAAAGATACAAAACCCTACGAAGCTGGGTTCCTCACCCTCGGCTCTAGTAGCATAGATGCCTTCAGTTGAACCAATCGAAAAAATTACGCTCATATCCACTAAACAACACATTCCATGGCGATATGATCGGAAACATGAGTGATATGGGGAATCTTACTTTCTTCTAGCATTCAGCACGTGAACATACAAACGCTTAAGACGTTCGCGATCATCCACGCACACCTACGTCTCGGTCATGAAAAAACCTCGGTGATAAAGTGAATGTCTTAACACTACTAAACTTGTAAACGCGGTCGCAAGCGGGAACCTACAAACGCCCGTGTTCGCGCGATAATGCATTGATCAAGTCCGGAGGTCTCTACGCTCGATCCGAGATTCATGCCTTCAATCGAACCAATTAAAATATGACGCTCACTAGACAACACGTTCAATGACGCATAACCGGGAACTCTAGTGATGTGGAAGAACTCACTCTCTTCTAGCATCACCGTACGCCGGGATCATCCAAGAACGTATGCGATTATGCGAATGGACACACGGTTATAAAATCGAATTTTTGCACGCGAAGTTAAATACACGCTAGCACACGCCCACGCGATCGAACACATTAACACAAAAACGCTCGAGCACTTCGCAATGATACACGCGATCGTGAAGTCCCTACACCCGCACATATCTGAATCGTACAATAACTATCACATTCAGAATTACGACCCACTGCAATCGGCCTTAAGCAGTGTTTTAGTGGGTGACATTTATCGTCTTGTCTGCAATTGTAGTGATAATTCTGACGGGGAGCGCTGCCGAGACCCTAGCTCTACAGCTCCAGTAGAGTAAAATTTTGATTTACGCCTTCTTAGCAAAGCCCTCTATGTAGAGCTGTAGAGTTGATGGATGGCGATAACTATAAGTCGTTCAGCAAGCCTTTTCGTAGATCCTGTGAGCACTTCAAAAGTCGTACAACTACCCAAATACTGGGCTGCTTAGAATACTATTTCTCAACTTAAGCCAGAAAATACTCTTATATTTGGTCAGTGTTAAGTCAGACCGGACTAAGTCGCAAAACATCAAAAAATGAGATAATGATACATTCGACTTTTGCCAGATTTGAAATATGTAACAATAAACAAGAATTATGGCAAAAATTAATTTCCAATCATAATGCAAAGGATGCTGCGATGCAAACTTTAAACTCATTTTTCTCAAAATGAGTATTTTGTCACTTAGTCCGGTCTGACTTAACACCGACCATTTGTTCTGTTGGTTAATTGGGCATCCTTTGCCACTTCAGCTTAAAATCCTCGTATTCTTAGTGGGCAGATTCCTTCCTGGCTGGGGATACGACGAATGGCTTAGATGTAATTGAAAAAAATGCTTCAACAATTCACCCAAACGAATTCCTAATCTATGCTACCAAATGTAGTGTAACTTTTACCTTACAGATCACAGCTGCAAATTGCTTGCCGAATAATATTTTCCTCTTAATGTAAACGATTTAAAAAAAGTTACTGCTAGCGGTCAGACGGTATCCACACGACCGATATAGTTTTCTAATTTTTGGTAAAATTTCGAAACCTTTCATGCCAAAAATGAGTTTAATACAGGGAGGACCCGTTTTTATCATCCTCTTGGTTCATTTCAGGCTGACAAAACGAGGATATTGACAAAATCCGGAAGTTTTTTTTTCTTTTGAATAAACCGAAGCTGTTAAAATGTTAGTATTTAGTCCCTAGTCATAGCCTTATAACCCTATCTGATTATTTAGTATAAAATTTCCTTAAGGGTGTCAGTGTAAAATGTAAAAAAAAAATGATTTTTTATTATTGCATATTTAAGAAATCAGAAATTTACTCAAGAAAGGATTTACTCGTATTTTACTTGGTTCGCTAGAGCTCATCAAAGGTATTTTTATATGGGGCTGACACTGTATTTTAAAATTGAAATCTTTGAACCGTTAATAAATTAAATAGTTTCGAAACACCCTAATTAAACATGAAGATTACTAATCATCCATTTTGAATGTCTAATATGGATTAGAAATGTATTCTTTGAAGCATCATATTTATTAGTAAACTTGGTTTTTACATATTTGCATATCAAACGTCCCAAAATGACTTCCCGTCCCGTCTAAGCGGTTACGACAAAATAATTAATTAGTCAAAAGGATTGCGTATTGACTTTGTCTCTTCAGAATCAACGCACCAAACGAACGCTAGTCCAAAATTTGAAACACTATTTTTAAGTAGAGTAAAGTGGGGTCAAGTAGCTCAGTTTTTTTTGACGAGCTCGTGCGATGGAATTCTTGCACTGATTTTGACAAACAAGCATTCGTTGGAAAGGTTATACATCTGGCAATGTTTTGGCAACAGTGATTTTATGCCTGGCTAAAAATGTTTCAAGCTAAATACAATAAGGCGAATGTGCTTTTTTCGTTGTTTTTATAATTTGGAGGTACGATAGATCACTATATTCGAGGTTAAATAAAACAATGAACACGTCTAGAAAGTTAGCCATTCAACTTTTATTTGAAGAATATGAATACTGCAGATTATTTAGAAATTAATGACACAAATAATACATGAAATCCATTGACGTCATTCAGGTAAAAAAATGAGGAAATGGTAAATGAAGTGAAAAATCATGAAACCAGGGAAGAACATGTTGAAAAAAACATGTTCTTCAGCAGCTGCCTCTGGCTTTATAGTTGCGAATGACTTCTTCGGTGTCCTCGTCGTAGCCAGAGTGTGGAATTGAAGTTGTACATTCCGGCTCGCGTGGTTGCTTTAGTTGTCGCATGAAATTACGCACAGTTTTCCTGTTAAAATAATTCTAAATTACATTATTGTACAGTCGTGATTCGCTTGTTGGGCCACACCCTCTGTACAGCCAACGAATTTGATTCGCTTGTTGGACTAAAAATTCATCTGCTCACATCTCTAATTATTGTCAGTTTGATTGTCAAAGTGAATTTGACACGAGATTTTGACATTCAGATGCTTTTTAGTTGGACAATGGTACAACTAAAAGCGGTTTAGTTAAAAAGTGACCAACCTGCGAATCACGACTGTAGTGATCTATACCCGATCAGAAATCTACATCAAAATTATATCAAAATAATATATTATATCATGGAAAAATATATGTCTCTGTTTGCTATAAAATATAGCTGGATAGTTGTTAAAATATCAAGTTTTTATACCAAGAAAATGCATCGGTTATATCTTATTATATCTCAGTCTATTTTGATATAAAGTCTTTTTGTTGAGTCTTGGTTTGATATAATAATTATATCACACAGACGGATATTTAAGATAGTTTATATCTAATTGAGGACAGTAAATATATCTGAAAATATCAGAATTGTACCACATAAATCCAAATATTTTTTTTCTGTTTTTAATTAATAAATCAAATAATTTCTTGTTAAAGATAATTCTCATTAGTACAATTTGCATTTAATTTCGCTGTGTTACTAATTTGATTATTATTATTACCGTCGCAGCTACTTGTTAGAAGTTGTTCTAACTTAGAACTCGCAGTTAGTTCAGCGTACTTTTATAATTTGTAAATTTTTTTCTGGGGCGTTCCTGTTTTGCTCTTTACATCCTTAGTATATTCAAAATGCTTATTCCTATTCTTTCGCATGTTCCAGTCTTTTATACTCTTCTTTAATAGCTTGCCTGCAATTTATATACATGTAGCTTCCATTCCTCTTCAGGGTTTACAGAGTGCTGCTCTTTTGGCTTGTCCTATGCCGAACCCGGTCTAATCAAATCTCTAAAACTACTTGCTGCTTCGTGGGCCTACAGCGGAACATTCCAACCTATGACAAGACAAGACTACCAGTAATGCGATTTGGAGCTAGTACTTGGGAGGATTCATCTCTAATGGCATCATTATAGCTTCGTAAAACTGTCTTGGAAAGATATTATTTTGTTGTTCTTACTATGTTGAAAAGACAATATGGTTGATATAAATATGATATATTATATGATATCATTATTGACAAATCAAAACATGATATAATTAAATTTTTTTTTTATAATTTGTTCCAAGCGACATATATCAAAATTATATGATCATATAATATAAATATCAAATCGAGCAATAATTTTGATATATTTTTGATATGGTTTTCTGATCGGGATAGTATACCCAAACGGGTGACCTATCGTGCCCCAGTTACAAAAAACAGACAGGAGCAGAAACCCCGTTTAAGGGCCTAGAACTAGCCGTTGCTTTCGAGTGAATTTGTTTTAAAAACATTAAATTTAAAATAAGCAGAGTCAACAAGCCAATTCATTACTTAATTGTGGAGCTTCTTGCCAGTTCTGGACCTGCAGTATACCGGTCAATTTCCCGACGTCTAAGCCATTTTCACAGATTGCAAAATGTGTTCTTTTATATCGAATGCCAATTCCGCTTTTGCTGCAGTATGGTTGGACTCTAAATCGCCCCACGTTTTCAGTACTTGATCAAACGAACGGTCGCGAGTATCCGGAATGATCGAGGGGTTTATTTTTGCTTTGTGCAGCCAAATTGCTCATCGTAGTGGTCGGCGGCGGCAGCTATTATGTACACAATTTCTTAAAATAAACATAAAACCTGGGACTTGCTTTACTCTGCTCTACTTAGTCACAAATGCACTCTCCGGACCTGCCAAACCGGGCGTCGCTTTCAGCGGAAAGTATCCTACGGCCAAATCGAAAATTTATCAATTTTCTACTCCAATAAAGCAGACCGCTGCTGGCACAACACGCCTATAAGCTAAGCTCTGTGCAGCAGGACTAGCAATCCGAGCAGCACAACAGCAGCAACCGCTGCAGCCAGCTAGTGGATTGCGGAGACAAATGGTCTGCCATAAATCCGAGTCTCTATCCGAAGGGGAATGTCCGATTCAGTGCATTTCCAGCGAGACTCTTGTTCGGCGGAGGTTTGGATTATTTTATATGGGTTTTGCGAGAGAGAGGGGGTGCCAAAGTGTTTCTCTAATCATGTATAATAAATGAATAAAAATTTATTTGCATCCTAAGCCGAAGAAGCTTACGGATCTATTTCGGGGAGAAAAGCTGTCGGCTTTGCGGCTGCGAAATTGGACTGGAGCATAAAATGTCGTAAAGCGCTGGGGTCCCTATCTCTAAAGTCTCAACCGTCGTCGGTATTCGAGGGGCTTGGCCCTATCCTCCGGCCTGGAGCCCGTGAGAGTGTTTCCATTTCCATGCAAGGCAATAGCCACATTTGTGTGATACGATAAGCGCGATCGCCATAAAACTGGATTCGTTCGGACATGGGACAGTTCACGATACACTAGGAGGCGAAACTGGATCTGAGTCGCTGACTAAGCTGCTCGCTAATTTGGTGCGTAGTTTTATAGAGGGGCAAAACGCGGGGCGAGAGGATCGTTTGGAGTGATTCGTTTCGATTTATCCAAATCCTAAGGTCAGCTTTTTTTTGCGTGTGCCATACTTACTTGACCGTGTCGAAATTTGTTTCGCCCTCCTGCCGGGTGGAACTGAGTGTTTTGATAAATATGCAAATATTTACCGAAATTAAGTTGAGTTTTATAAGTGACAAATGGATGTTAATTTGGTGTGATTTAAATTCAAGCTCCAGTGTGGTGAACTCTTTGAGAAAGTCGAATCGCCCGATTAACAGCTGTATGCGAAATGATGTAGGAGAACGATTTCGCCTATTCTGCGTGCAAAGGCTATTCAAAAATATATGTAGGAATCCTACTGTTTCACGAACTTTTAAACAATTCCGGATAGATATCAAATATTCAACTTTTGCGTTGGCGTTTTTCTGTTGTTTCGTTTTATTGTCCATTTTGTTGATAACTAGTCTTTTGAGCCGTACCTTACTACCCTTTATTTTGTTGTTTCTACAGAGCGTGTGACGTTAGACGACAAATCTTGCATCACTCTACGTGACTTTTCTCGCTCGATCCTGAAAAGTCACTTCCAGTAACATGAGTTGCCCATACAATGGCAAATCTCACCTCACCCGAGTCGACTCTCAGCAACGGGTGAGAAAAGTCATGTAAAGTGAAGCGAAATTTGTCATCTAACGCTACACGCCGCACAGGAGATTGGTGTGATCGATAAACCGAACGAGACGTCAAAATGCATCTTATTAAAGTGAAAATATTCATAATCATGTTTTGGTCTTAAAAAAAGTTCCAATTATTATACTCATATTACACACATCACAAAATCGCATTCATCATCTCGTCGCTGCAAATCGGCTGCCAACCCTATCCATTTGAACCGGTTGTCCGAGTACGATCGTTTTGCGTGGATCGCCGCAGGGCGCTGCAGCTCTCACACATACCCATCCAGTTTGAAATAACTAGCCAGAAATGTAAATGATATTCACCAAACTACGCTAATGATGTCGTTAGCAGTTCAACGATTACAGGCTATCGTGAGTTACTCACTGTCATCTTAGTCGAATCGATATTTGTCTTTGACATTTCAACGTGCGTGATCTCCAAGGGACACCATCGCTATTTCCATATTTCGGAACTACCTGGCCGACCACAGACCTGCTCGAAGCGGCTGAAAAAGAAGCGAATTTGTTTCGACCCAGTAACATAATAAATAGCGCTTCCTCTGAAGCATAATGATCACGATCAACGATCATTAGCCAGTCGATTAGAGATTTTTTGTACGGTGTGGAATTTCAAATCGATATGTAAATTCAGCTGCGAACCGAACGCTTGCCGCGCACTACTGCACGTTACGGCCCAAGAGTGACATTTGAAAGAAACAGATGACGACGTCTGGATGTAGTCTGCATCGGCGATAAAATCGTGGAAAGTTATTTGTTCGACACCTCGCTCATTGACAGCTCGTGCAGTGTCCCGTCGCTACAAATGATCTGATTATCTCTCTGCCTCTTGGAGAGAGGTGCGTGGTCATTTCAAAAATGGAGACCCTTTCTCTAAATTCGTGACACTGTGTCCCGATGGACTGCCATTTTTAGCTGTTTTTATCTCATTCTAATAGCTTTCATTTTTTTCTCTCTCTCTTTTTCTCCACAGATGCATGTGTGAACCCGGATTTACAGGAAAAAATTGCGAGTCGCATTACATACCCTGCTCGCCATCCCCTTGCCAAAATGGTGGCACTTGTAAACAGTCGACGAAGTTCTCCTACGAATGCAAATGTCCACCAGGTAAGATCATTAGTTTTTTTTTTCTCTGTGTTTTTCGAGCACGGACAGATCCAAATGTAATCCCTCTAGCTACGCTCGTCGCGTCGATCAGTCGATCCAGTGAATGCGGTATGCTGTGTATCATTAACACATTTTTCGCATTTCTCATCCAAGTTCGAAGCTTAGGGTTGGATCTCCATGGGCGGCGGGGGTGGCAGATCAAGATTGGCAGATTTATGCAATCCCTCTATAATGGCATTCTATTGGTTCATTAGATAACTTCAATTATGGGGACGTTTCGGTGAAGAAATCCTTCGATGGTTTTCTAGGGGTTTACGGAGTTATGGGTCGTCTGATTGAAGCCATGTTTGCGTTGTTGGTAATAAACATACACCTCCTGGCCAAATTATTAGGGTGCGCGATGTTAGGCATAATGGACGATTGGCATAATTTATGTTAGACATAATATACATAGCATAATGTATGTTGTTTATAATGGACGATAGGCACAATTCACAAAAATATAAAAAATAATCGGAAAGCTATCTTTATTGTAGAGATTTCAACCTTTCGCTTGATTTTTTCGGTTTAAAAAACATCTATGCTATGGTAACCATCCCTTCGTATAGCTTCAACGAGACTGCAAAATAAAAAATACCATGCGAGATATTTAACTCTAACACGTGTAGAATTTTTGTCTATTTTGTTCCGTGAAACGGCTGAATGCTTTCTTCATTCAAGTGAACAGTCTTAGTTTCAGCACATTTCAAACCAATTAGATGTATTGCCAATACAATTGTATCTAAAAATTCAAAAATAAAGCGAAATTGTGACAACCATTAAGTTCTGGGAACCTTTAAAAACTTACAGTGATATGAACTGTACCAGCATTAGGCTACGGATGTTGCGTTCATGGCAATACATTTTTTGTTTTGGTTACTTGTCACAGTACACGAAATAAAATAAAAAACTTCATCGTATCACACAGTTTCCGCAATTCTATCTTTGATGGCCTCATGAACTGAATAATATGGTCGATAATCATTATAGAAGCAGCAACATTTGTATATTCGAAAAATGAATAATAAAACGCATCATTATTCCTTTCATGAGCTGTTCTTCAAGGCATATGTTTTCTTATTGGATAATTGCAACAGGCAATGTGCGTTGTTCTTACCTAAATACAAATGAGATTGCTTTAAAACAAGCAATTTATCGATTGTACGTCTAGAACTGAGGGGCGGATCCAGGACAGGGTTCTGGGGGTCCGGACCCCCCCCCAAATTTTCAACTGTTAAATTAGTTTCAATTTTAACTTAATTTCAAACTCGTATTTATTTCTAACCAAAATTTTCACTGATTTTCATTAAACGAGGTTCTTACGTATTAGGTATTCTGCCCATAGAAGCATAAGAGTCTCATATGGATTTTTGTCGAAAATGAGTTATCTGTTGGATTGTATTCTGTATCACCACGGAATCACAATGCACAATTACGATACCAGGTTTGCTTAGAAAATAGCAAAAAAAATACCAGAACATGATTGTCCCATCCATTTGGTTCAATGAAAATGTATATCTTGAACAGCGTTTTTCTCAGCTTGCTGTTTTTCAATATGGGACTCTTATCCTAATTTCTAATTGATGTGTTGTTTCTTCATTTGTTGTGTTTTTATTTGCGACACTCAAAAACACACCTAAATATGCAACCGATCTCACGATTGTCGCAAACGCGCCAATATATAAAACAAACAAATGCACATGTTATAAAAAGAACACACACAAAAACATACAAACACTCGAGCGTTTCGCGATAATGCAAACCCGGTCGCAAACGCGATTCACGCATACATGCGCCCACGATATCGCAATCATATTTATAAACATCCCGGCAATTAAATCAACGTGCTAGCAATTAAACGCAGCTATTATGAATCATACTCGGCTCTGGAACTTATATACACTAAACAACTCAGGCCGTCGTAGTTGGAGACTGCAGTGAGATGGGATAGCTAACTTTATACCTTCATCAGAACCATATACTCAAAATTAATCATCCAACTGACGGTCGGCAAACGGCTACACGATTATATAAACGAATTCAAACACGAGAAATTATACACACGCTAGTTATACGGGATATGGAAACACACACGATCGAACACGTTTACATAGAAGCACTTGTGCCTTTCGCTATAATACAATTCTGGTCACTCATACGCGATGATCAATCGTGATCATCCGCGCACACTTACAAGTCAATATGTTAGTACTTACCAATGTATAAATGCGGTCTCAAGTGCGATTTTATTAACGCTCGTTCACACGCGATTGAGAATTTGTCATTAATGGAAGCCCTCACCTTTGGTCCCAGCAGATCAGGTCCATGTTTTCGAGTTCAAAAAAATTACCAACATTATATACATTGGAATTCTCAAGGTAGGGGCGAGCATAGCGTAGTTGGTAAATCGATTACCTTATACGCAGCTCACCTGGGTTCGATTCCCAACTCCGCACATAGTAGGGTTAGAGGTTTTCCTAAAGAGATTTTTCTACCTCGAAAAATTGCAAATGACTCTAAGATTAAAACCTCTAAAATCTAAATAAGAAATCATCTCAGGGCGCCATGGCGGGCTTCTCTAGTTATATGGGGAAATTCACTCCCTTTAAGATCTGAACCGATCACTCAAAACCGCGGTTCGCGCAAACATTGAGAAGCCCACACGAATATGCAACCGAACGTTATATAAACGAACTTATACACCCAAAGTTACATACACGCGACAAACACGCCCTCCCGATCAAACTTGTTAACATACAACCGCTTGCGCTCTCCGCGATAATACACTCCTGGTCACAAACGAGAACATGCTATTGCGAGTATTCAAGCAAACCTATGCCCACGATTTCGTAAACACAAAAACGACCCTGGATTAGGCGAACGTTTTAACACCTACGAATATATCAATCCGGCCTCTAGTGCGATTATACGAACGCGTGTTCTACGCGAACCTGAAGCGTCCACTGCCGGAAGCTCCTACCCTTGGTTTTGGCAGCAAAATTAAATATCGAACTCGCGGTCCACGCGAACATTCAACAAACCGTTTGATTATACAAATGGCCACATGGTTAAAAAATCGCATTTATACACGGGAAGTTTCATATAAGCTATCACACTCCACATAGAAACGCTCACGCGATCAAACACGGTAAGAAACAAACGCTCAAAGCCTTTGCGATGATCCACACACACATACGCTCGCGACTTCGTATACATGAAAACGCTCAAATGTTTAATATTTTTGGCGTCATACAAATGCTCGATTCCACGCGACCATAAAATCTCCACACCCTCATATCTGAACCATACACTCAATATCACAATCAGCCCGCTGTAGTTGACCTAAAGCAATGTGTTATTTGGTAACATTTCTCGCCTCGTCGAATGATTCCAACAGGGTCACACCGAGAACAAAGCTCGAGTTACACCACTCTCCTGTACAGACTTGATAGACGGGTAATTGATATGTACTTTGATGGGTACGACTTTTTTGCTATGCTTGAAGAGGAGAATTGTGGTGATGAAATCCGACAAAAAGAGTGATTCGTGTAACGCTCTTGCAAAACATTCCGTCACCGTGGGATGTACAAGGGTCAGCTTCCTGTACCAAAAGTTTTAGACACCGTTTGGTCCAGGTGCCGCCCAACTACTAAGGTACCGCGTAGCCTCGATTTCGACAGTGACAGCCGACTTCTCCTCGATTTTTTTGTCTACTTATTCATCCTATTCGCATTAGCCGTGATGTTGTTTGGGGGCTACCAAATATCATCTTTTTCCATCTCTGTATGCGGTTAGCTTTCCAATAGTGGGGCGGGTCGCCTCTAGATGACATCTAACGGTGACTACTGTAGCACAGAACACTATAAGCTGCAGATCTTCCCGGTTCTGCAAAAATTCCATGTGCATTGGTAGAAGTACGTTCATGACCTGGAGTACGCAGGCCAACTTAAAAGAATACTGCAACTTCGAAATTCTGGGACGCAACATTGGGTTCGTGCCGTGATGCTGCGCAACCGCTTCGTCCATATTGAAGTCAAAATGGCATATTGGCTACCTATCCAGGGGTGGGTATTCTGGGTGTTATGGGACTTCAGCTACAGATGCCTACATTAGCGCTACAGGTTCGTGTTCCTCACTAGCAAATGACACACTCAACCTTACTGCACTTCATTTCCACACTTCACTTACTATACTGTTCCTTCTACTCAGTTCTCTCTCGGCACTTCCTACTGAATCAGATCGATTTCCACTGGGGTGAGCATGTTGTTGCTGATGATTGTTCTACGCCTTGTGTTTATCGCGTTCCAATTCAGACGTCCGGCAAACTCTGGGCACATGTTATCGAACACCTCGAGTAGCTGAGATCGTCCACACATGTCGGTCTCAAGCGCGGCGCAAAGATGGTAGGCGTGGATCACGAATTTGTTGATCTTCGTCGTCCACATGATCCTACGCCTCTGTGTTCCCGTGAGGGTGATCCACTGGTGTCTTCTAGTCGCAGCATTTCTAACAGGTGCAGCGTTACTTGCTGTGTGTTGTCCATGGCTGCCGTCTTCGTTCGTGTGTAGCGGTAGTTCTTGGAATTCATCGAAGCTCGCTGTTTCTAATCCAGTTTGGTCGATCGCATTGTGCCCCGTACTCTAATACCAGCAGTGGTTAGAGTGTGCCATAGCTCCATTGTTTAGTTGTGATGATAAGCCCCACCTTGACGTAGAAAGCGGTGCTCACTCGGTTCCGCCTTACCTGTCGGCATACGACCAAAGATATTCGTTGCTCGTACCCCAGTTGTATCACGGAGAGGAGTTCAGTGTCAGAATGATCACTAATGGGGCCTCGAATTGCATACTAATACATCTTTACCAGCATGGTTCGTGGCGAATCGTATTACTATCCCGGATTCCTGCAGTTCCCCGGACTTCGCCACACAGATATCAAACTTAAGCTCCATGAAAAGTTCTTGAGTAGAGTGAACTTTGTCTTGAAGTCTTTTTTGAACGCGGGGAATAAGGTCAAAGCAATCAATACGTTTGCTGTCCCCGTATTGACACTCAGTTTCGTCGTCTTCGAATGGAGCTGAACTGACCTGGAAGATCTTGTGAGAAAAGTAAAAAAGGCATTTAGACAAGCAGGAATGCGCCAGCCTCAATCTGCGCTGGAGAGATTCACATTGCCGCTGGATGAAGGGAGACAAGGAATAATCGACATTCAGTCATTATGGGAAATGCAGGTACGACGGCTGCGATAATACTTCGTGAAAAGTTCCAATCGAAATGAAGGATATCGACCAGTCTGTTTTGCGTATTCCAACAATAACGCACTTCACCTAACGTAAGCGAACTACAACCTCAACTGCAATCTGCAGACTGTGGAGGTTCCCACCACCACTTGTCGCAGCAGCCGTACATCGACAAGGCTGCATCGAACCTGTGGCTCAAGCGATGTGAACTCTGTTCAGTGAACGAAGCCGACATGATAGCTATCCTAGACAGAATAATGCCGAAAGGGAATTGCAAGAGGTATGTTTGGCATCAAGACGTCGATATATGCCGGATGTGTCACTCGTCGCACGAGACCGTCGACCACATTATGGCAGGGTGCCGCGTACTAGCAACCTACACAGAGCGCCACAACGTGGCTAAGATTTTGTACCAGAAGTTGTCTACAACGTTGTCTTTTGGAGGACCTTTACCTATCTGTGCCTGTTCTGTAAAATGCTCGTTTCAAGCTGTACTGGGATCGCAATTGTTCTTTCGGATCAATTTCTACACCACAATCACCCAGATATACTGGTCTATAATCGATATCGCCGTTCCACTTGACCACAATCTGGTAAATACTCACTGTAGAAACCTTGCCAGATATCGCCCGCTGGCCGTAGATTGAATTGTTCCTGTTGCGCTTTCGACGACTGAAGTCGTTCCGAGGAAGCTACTGCAGACACTGAGGGAGCTGAAGTTCGAGAAGGAGTTGGCTGCCATCCAGAAGTCGGTGATACTCAGCATCTGCGCGATCGTCAGGAAGTTCCTGGAGTGGGACGGTATGTCCGTTCTACAGCAAAATTTTAATGTGTTTAGGGTTAAATTTTGAAACGCTGTATTTTTACCAACATTTTAACGTTTACCATTAGGCTGTGCACTCCGACGAAGTCGACTTAAAAATAACTTTTACTGTGAGCCGTGTTTACAACCATTGCTTCACAGTTTAATGGCAGTGTTGGTAAACACGTCGTCATTATTTATGTCATGTAGACTTCGTCTGCGTGCACAGCCTACACACTTAAAATCCATTACCTACCAGTAGGTAATTTTAATTTGCTGTCCTTTTTTCACTGCCGGAAAACAAGCGAGAGGGAATGATTTTTTTACTCAAAATTAATGGGATGAAGTTTAGGCGGCTTTGGAGAATATCTCATTATTTTTGGGTAAATTTGGACTCCCTCTCTTTCGTTTTTTGTTGGAGGAAGTAGGATGCACAGATTTAAAATTACCTACTGCTAGGTAATGGAAGTTTTCTGTGTAATATAAATCGCGCATGTTTTTTTAAAAGGGCCAATAAGCATACTGTCAAAATTCACTATTAACATCTCGCGTGTTTTTTGCAAACGGCCATTAAGCATACTGTCAAAATTCTTTTTGAGAGAAAATCCAAACAAACCGCAACTCACCGCAAACGGTTGTTAACATTTAATGAAAGAGAAAAGTTTTCTCTTTCGTCTACTTCGGTGATTTATAATCGGCGAGTAATGGTTTGTCCGGAATTTCCCCTCAAAATGAATTTTGACAATATGCTTATTGGTCCATTTTAGAAAAAAAGCGAGATCTGTACTCGATAAGTTACCGGTTGTCCGTAACTTTTGCTCAAAATGAATTTTGACAGTATGCTCATTGGTTGTTTTCAAAAAAACACGTGAGAAATGTTGGTGAATTGGGCTGTGAACGCTGGCGAAGTCGACATAAAAATGACTTTTACTGTGAGCCGTGTTTACAAACATTGCTTCACAGATAATGGTAATTAGGCTGTGCACTCTGACAAAGTCGACATAAAAATGACTTTTACTGTGAGCCGTGTTTACCAACACCGCCATTTAGCTGCGAAGCAATGTTGGTAAACACGGCTCACAGTAAAAGTCAAATTTATGTCAACTTTGTCAACGGGCACAGCCTAATGTTGGTAAACACGGCTCACAGTAAACTTCATTTTATGTCCACTTATCAGTTGACTTCTTTAGCGTGCACAAGCTAATGCCGTAAAAAATATTGTACACACTTATTTTTTTCTGCCGAGTCTTAGCTTTTTGCATCTTTTGCCGAAATCTCAACAGCTGAGATTTCATCAAACATCTTTTTTTACTGAGATCATAGTAAAAGTAAAATTTGGTAGCTGATGCTCGGAAAATATTTCACCGAAAATCAGCAAACAAATATCACTTTGAGATATCAGTTTCCAGATTTGCTAACTACATAGCTGTTGGGAAATTGCCGAGCTGAATTGAGTGTGTATGTAGCAGCACTGTCAGATCGCCCAGACGTGTTTGAATTCGTTCATGTTTTTTTTTATTTGTCAGTGACTTAGTGTAGTCGAAAATAGGTATTAACTATTCACCAGATCTTTTATTCTGGTGAATTTCGTGTTTGGTTGTGAAATTGTCTCTAGGCTAGTGAAATTCTCCGTAGAGATTGTATCGCAACTTATAAGAATTTTGACAAGTGATTCGAGCCACTAAAAAGTACACCCGTTCTTTTCGCTTAGCGTTTGCAGCGCCATCTTCATTTGACTAGCTGGTTCATCGCTTTAGTTGATCGATGATAGAGGAGATAATAGCTGAAATGTCATCCGTTAATGGATTAAGAGCCGGATGTTCGTGAGATCGTTTTATGTTTTTTTTCTCGACGCGTACATAGGATTTCTTGTTAAATTTTGGTTAACCTAAATGCATACCAGAATCAAAAATGCTATCTTTCATTCTAGAAGTGTGAATATATTGCAGGTATCCGAATGTTATGTTAATGTATTCGTGTGGGGCTTGTTATACATGAAGGCGATCGCAGAATGTACATGTAAGACGTCGTTAGATGTATAATAGAGCTATCACCTTTCATCTTCAGAGTAAATATTAGTAATCAATATCAATAAATAGATACGGACAAGTTTCTTCCATAAAAGCACTACCGGTCAGCGGAAGGTGGATTTATACATACATACCGTCAAAAAAACTCTAGAATGAGGATATGAAGACACAATAGCTATTTCAAAAGGTGGATTTAACGTTTCGGATTCCCCTATTCATTAGATTGCAGCTATTTGGTGCTTCTTTTTGTCAACGCCAAGATGCGGATGCCTTATAGTTTTCATATTTTTCATTCGTTTTATGATATCTTACTAAACAATCATCGAAAATACCGCTTTCCAGCCAATGCTCAATTCAATGACCATTTGCCATGCCAACGACATCAATTCAAAAGCAGATTGCAAGATCTTCACGAACAACTTCCCGGCCAAATTGGTTGCACATTACCCGATTCGATCATCGCCGTTGCCATACCGTAGTTACCGCCAATTGATTGTTCGTCCGGTAAAGCTACGCAACATCGCAGGGTTCATTGTTACTGGTTTTTTTTTTGCTGAGATTCGAATTTGATCTGCACTTTTTTCGGGGCAATCGTTTTTAAATCTCAGATCGCACTGAACAGCCCCGGGTAATCACGGTCGCGCAGTATTTCGTTGTTATTATTTTTTATTATTTTTCCACCGTCCGACTCCACCCATTTCCTTCGTTTCTTCCCTCCCCGTGGACCAGACAAGAGCTACAGAGTAGAGTCTTGCAGAAACACCCGCCCGCCCGGAGGCAAGATAAATGAATGATCACTGTGCGTCCCCGCGCTTGTGGCCCAAGACCACAACGAAAATCGACCGTCATTCCTTGATAGACACCAACCGCCAGGGATAGTGAGTGTCTCGACGGCGCACAGTGGCGGGTCTTCAAACAAAAGTCGGACAAAACCTCAAATATTACCTAATTTGGCTGAAAATCACAATTTAAGCTAATTTTGAGGTGCTGAGCTCATTTTTGATGTCAAAAGTCGTAAAATATTAAATGCATTTTTCCATACAGCGTCATTGAACCTTTCTTATAACTATGATCCCGTTTTCATGATAGATTTTCCGTTACTGTTCACCAATGTAAGCAATATCATAAAAAATGAAGAACACTACTTTAAATCCATTGTATAGCGTCTTGGTTAACTGTAGATTATCTAACTATTGTACACAAAACACCATGCGCCTCCATATTAGCAACAAAGCTTCAAAATCTCCTTAAACCTTTTTGCGCACCTAGGCGCAGAACGAGACCATGATATTCGAAAAGTACAGGTTATTTCCCATAGAATGTATACTATGTGACCGTTCCAAAATGATTCTGAAATTCGTACAGAATACATTAGTGAAAAAAATATTTTTGATCTGACCACCTCAAACATACTTAAACTAAAAAGTCATAGTTTCAACCAAATTTACCAAATGTATTTTATTTACTAACCAAGTTCTTTCATTCCTCTACACAATGAAACTAGTTGTGCTAAAATCGGACCAAAATCAAAAGAGCAACATGCATTTGAAGTGAACAGAGCAATGGTGATTTCGGAAATGAAAATCATTAAAAAGTCCGGACTTTGATACGTTTAAACTCATGTTAAAAATCGTGTTCTTATCCAAAGATCATAAAATTTTGAATATACATCATTCAATACATGAGAAATTTCGTAAAAATATAAAATATCAATATTTCAAAAATAATTTTTTGAGGTTTTGGCCAGCCTCCAGCCACTGTGCGGCGCACCCCCCAAAGTGAAAAGCGTTGCGCGATATTCGACTGGAATCTATCAGCGGTCGGATAGTTTGTTTTTTTTATTTAGGTCGTCCCGATCTAGTTTCCAGTCGTCTCTGATGCGGATGTCTGTGTGTATGTAGGTGGGGACTCGGTTCCAAAGTAGCAGGAAGATAGACCTAATAATTAATGACCCTTTCGCCACGTCGATTCGAGGTAAATCTTGAGACGGATTGATGGATGCCGCCCCAAGACATTACATTGCACTACTATACGGGAAGACAGGTCACTTTCCATTGGTTGCCGGCAAATGGTCACCAATCTCATGGAGGGAGCGAGCAGCAGCGGCGGCATGGAATAAATAAACTTAGACAAAGGTTGAAATAGATGGAGTATACGCGCAGATACTTTATTAATTATGGACTCTTCTATGGGAAATGACCAGAGGGGAAACATGGCTCTGAAACTTGGATATATTTTCACCGCTGTGCATGGAGTGCACTCGAGTGTGGAAAATTCTAAGTTGTAGCACAAGAAAAGGTCGGCATCATGTCTTGGCGCATGTGATCGTCATCGTGGGTCAATTTGAAGAAGTTGAAGGTAAAGCAGATCGTCGGAAAATTATTACACACCAAAGATGCCAATTGCTCTCCCCTCGGGAGATTCCTTTGTACAAGAAGTTTCGTTTGGTTCCATTTGGAGAACATCTCGTGGACAATCGGGAACGATTTCACGGAACTGATTTTCACACAAGGAAAAGCATATCTTCCGGGTGGGTCGTGTTTGCCGAGTTCGGAAAGACACGATCGCTCCTGGATTACGTATTTTACAGCGGGTATACACGGAACCAAACAAACCACCATCTTGCGTAATTACATGGCGCAGAAAACACCCCCGTGGACGTCACGTGCGCTGGTTTTCGTTCGAGAATTTTGTTATGAAGCACAACCCTCTCATGGTTGACTGCTTTTGCGGACATGAATCACGCCATCAATTCGTAATAGACTCTTGCAATCATTATTATTCTGTGCCTGATTGTTTATTGCTTGACCACATAGATCACAAAATCAATCATTCCTGAGCTCTATGCAGAGTAGTGCATGACAGCGACGGGGAAAATTATCCGTATCGGTATTTTCCATATCATTATAGAATTAGGTATTCATAGGCTCCCATGGATGTCAGATGAGAGGCAGGCTCGGTTCGTTCCCATGGAAACGACAGCGAAGGTTGTGTGTATCGTGAAGGTTCGTTCTGTTATGGTTCAGTGCAATGTGATAATGGAACACACCCAGCCAATTCAATTTTATATTTTGTTGCTATAGGCAAATTTTGAAAAAAAACTGGAATACCCTTAAACTAGTTATTTACGTTTTTTATATATAGTTGCTTCCCAATATTTTTAGATTCCCTTGTTATTAAAATATAGCTACTCGATTTAACCTGATAAATTGGTCGGAAAGGTTAAAAAAACCTTAACCCTCGACGTGACCAACTCCGTGTCAAAATGACACATACCAATCGGTCAACGATCGGCATCTCAGAGACTGAATGAAACCGGTTGCGCGATTCCGCAACCACCGAAAATTTCTCATGATTTTTTTCCGTTTCTCAAAGCAACGAACAGGGTCCGGTGTTGTCTTACTTTTAGCGGGCACAATTTCAACTAACTGGCAGATCATTTTGCACGTACTTTAGACAGACCTTCCGCCACATCTCTCCTCTGCACCCACCAACAGCGTCCGCCAAGCCGCTCGTTTAATCATTCTCGGTTCCCGATCATTGCTTAGGGGTGAGTAAGGGTAAGCGAACAGTCGGAAAGAGAAGAGAGCCATAAAGATAAGTACGGTTGCAGTTATTTTAATTTTATTAAGATCCAAAAGTAATTTTCGGACGTTTCTTTTGGCTCACTCACTTGCTCGACTCTGGTTTTCCTCGGCTCGCAAAACATGTTTCGATACTACTAGCGCACAAATTCAAACAACCGTAAAAGTATCGCAGTCCCGACCGGACCGGACCGTACTGTGTTGTTTATCCGCATGTTTGTGCTGTTGACCTGACAAGAGTGCACATCAGTTGAAAACTGAATTCTCGCACTGTTCTTGTGGTTCAAAGCTGTTGCGCAATATCGGCACTGTTTCTTTTATTTTGGTTAGTTGCGGTATGTTTATGACCTGCGTTACTCCGGAGCTTGTCATGCAGCCGCAGACTTACTGCAGCCGCAAGCTATACAGTGCTTTTGTCCATACTGGGCCCGTTTATAAATTGCGGTAACGAAATGTTCTCTTGAATAATTACAGCAAAAAGTACACTTTACGATCGGGATCGGTAACGGAATAATAAGTCGACAGCGATTTTCCGAATGTGTATCTGTTGGAAAATAGGGCAAATTAATTTATCCTCCATGTTCAACTGGATGCAAGCTGAGCCGGTCAAATCGTATCCCGCTGGGTTTTTTAAAGTATTCATATTTTAAACCTTCACTTACCGTGGTAGCTGAACTGAGTCCAGACTACACACACGAGGTGTCCAATTCCAATCAGACCGCGTGACCTCCTCCATTATAGGTACCGATAACAAAACAAGACGATCTTTGTTGAGTGCAAACATAAGTTGATGATGGCTCCATTCATAAAACTAATAGGCAGGCATCGGTACGTTTCGAGAATG
Source organism: Topomyia yanbarensis (assembly GCF_030247195.1). Lineage (NCBI taxonomy): Eukaryota > Metazoa > Arthropoda > Insecta > Diptera > Culicidae > Topomyia > Topomyia yanbarensis. The sequence goes on from NC_080670.1 coordinate 164,895,336, forward strand.
AAGAATCATTCTAATGCGGATTTTGTTTGCATCATTTTTCAACGAGAACCCTTTTCGCCCGTATCATATTTTCGGTGAAACAGATGAATGGGTTTTTTTTGCGCATGCTTTGGTCCATCATCGGTGATTGTGTAAATCACGATTTTTAGGTCTGAGCTCTGGTACACGTTATGTTCTCATATTTCGTGGAGATAATCGGTATTAACCACTACTGGAGTCAGATGATGAAAGCATTCGTTGGAACGAGAGCCCAGTGAATCAACAAGCAATCTTCTTTATCGACTTTCGATTTCTGGAAACATACGATGCGTTGGTGCAGGCTCGTGTGCAAGGATCCATTCAAATAGTCTGATTAAAGACGCTGAACCCTTCTGGATAAAGACTCGCAATATCTATCGTTTATTCACCATTTTTCTGTCAGTGTCATTTCAATCGAGCACGAGCACGATATAAAGTACGATTCACACGATACATCAGGCTTCCGTCACCGGCACGGAACGTCAAGATTAGTTACAGTTAAATGGAAGGATTCACACACAACATAAACGGCACGGAACGTTTTGACGTACGGCACGTTTGTACGGGCACAAGAGAAAAGTATTAAACTTATCCTGATGGAACGGTGGCGTTCCGTTGACGTTGACGGAAGCTAATGTATCGTCTGAATCGTTCTTAATGCAAAACTGACGCATATGTACAACATTCTCAGTAGTCTACACAGCCATTGTTTTCGGAGCATTGTCGAAATGTGAAATGGATAAAAAGTATCCGTTGTTATAAACAAAACAAAAAAGTACCCTTTTTGACAGCTCGAATAACTTCCGAAAATGGGCAATTTGAATACATAAAATAGGTAGAGTTTTTACCCTGCACACTGATAAAAGTATCCGTAGAAAACTACCAATTTTCAATAAAAGTGGAATAACCCAATTAATGGATAAAGGGGTTGTACTCGCTAATGAGTACAGACCTTGTACGTCAACTTGGGTACGTTTATTCCATTTTTTTTCGCAAAACAGTTACAACAAAATGCGTAAAATATACCCATTCATAAAAATCGCCCTAGAATGAAAAATATTGAACATAGAATTATTCCTGAATTTAAAAAAAATACTTTACAAAACATAGATTTCACATTATATGTTTCCCTCTCATAAAAGTATACGAATCTCAATAGGGATTCTGTTCTAAAGCAAAAACACTAAATAAAACCTGTCACTGGTCAGAATATTTTTGTTGGCTTACAAAGCAGTCAAAATTGCGAAACTGGCGCATATTTGTAACATACTAAGTGGTTTAAACTGCCCTTGTTTTCCGAGTATTGTCGCAATGTTCCGATTCCGCCACGGTTTCGGCTACGAGCTGATAATTTGCAGGTTCCGCTATGATCCACAATTTGCAGGTTAATTCGCTTGAAATTATTCTTAAAGGATTTTTCACCTATTATCAGGATCAATATTCCCGTTGGCATTACCTCATCGAAAAGTTGTGAAATGAAAAAAAAAAACCCATTGTTGGAAACAAAAAAGTAATGGAATTCTGTTCAGTATTTTGACGTAATCTTGCGCACGATACTGACATTTTGTGATTGATTCCGGCTAAAAATTTTGACGTTTTCTAACTTATGCAATCCTAAGAATTCTGATGGCATTTTTGTCAGGCTTCTGATGGATGAGGTTAACATAAAATTAACTGGATCCCATCAATACCCTGAGAAGGATTACATCGAAGATCCGAGTAGAAATTCGTCAGAATCTTGAACGGATATTTTATTACACTCCTAGAGCTTTTTTTGATACGACGGCGCCGGTGGTTGAGTGGTAAGCGTGACCGCCACTCATTCCAGTTGGCCTGGGTTCAATTCCAGCCGGGGCCGTTGAGATTTTTCTGAGGTGAAAAAATCTGTAGTCACGTCTTCCTTCGGAAAGGAAATAAAGTCGTTGGTCCCCGGTCCATGAGTTGATGGATCGATATCTCTAGTCCAGATAGTGGAATCACCTCTCTGGCGTCGGCAAAGAAGAAATAAAATCCAACTTCTATACTTACTAACAATTATCCTCCTCCCGTGATACTTGTGGAGTGCGTAGTAGTATATACAGCCTCTAGCAAAAGCAAGTATCGGACTAGCCATTCCTTCCCTTTCCTTCCGCGATCTACCGACACCGATGGCCGACACCGGTATGGATCAATAACACTTTAGGATTACCAGGAGTTGCACATTGAAAGATGTTTCGCTACTCCCAAGCATAATTATCTACTTGATTTCCTGTGCAACTTCAGCTAGTCCAGATCGATACCGGAGTAGCAGCCAGGGGTAGTCGCACAAGCTTCTAGAGCTTTTTTAATACGTCATATTAAACAATCTTTGTTTACTTTCTGTTTCGAATTTTACAGCGTCACTATAGCACTTTTCACAAATTTTCAATATAGATCGGAAGATGCGGTTTGCATATTTTGCAAAGAGTTTACCCCTAACCTAAATGTTAAAGCGATCAAATTATTAACAGAAGGGAAAGTAAACAATGATGGCCTCTCATTGATAGATGTCTTTTTGAAAAACAAGCCTCGTGACTTCTTGCTCGGACTGAATCAGACAGGCAGCAATTATCATTAAAGTTTATCAATTCATTCCCAAAGACGAAAAATTGTATTGAACCAATTTGTGCATTAAGGTCACATGACCTAATTTAAAAGTTAGTTGCATTTTTCTGTCTTAAATTCACCTCGTCAGTAACTAGCACCAACTTGGGGTCAAGTTAGATGATGTATCTAAACTAGTACCCAAATTAGCACTGTATACAAATTAATTAATAACTAAGATTTACTTATGAGAAGAGTTAAAACATGAAAAACAATGTGAAAGTATCAAATCATTTTTTCCTCGACATGATGGTTTTTCATATGGGACTGTTTATGTTAAAAATTTAAATTACAAGAAAACCCATTTTTTATTTTCTTTATTTTGTCAACACAGAAAAGAAACATTTTGAATGTAATTCCATGATGGAGAAATTTTTTTTCTAACAATAACTTTATACATGTTTTTAAATTTTATACTAATTGACATCAAGGTGCGGAAAACTCGCTCACCGCCATGAGCATACATGAATTTGTTTCCTTATACATCGTCGGGGGTTTACGCTCTCGTTAAAAAGATACAGACCCACACAACTCGTTCCGCATCACACCGTATGCGATTACGAAGGGAGAGAGAATCGGAAATCTCAAAATTTTTTAACGCGTTCCGCATTGCCGATGCAGTGAGGTAATGAGTGCCATCGAACATATTCGGCAGCGAACATGTTCGTTCGGAAAAATGATCCAAATCTTCGTGCGCAATCCTGAAACTAAACGATTGAAATATATGGCTGGCTTAAAAATATCGGTGGGAGTCAGTGTCCGCCTGGACACCGCACGGAGAGGCAATTTCTGCTGTGTAGGTTCAACTCGCAGTCATTTCCTTGCTGCGTGTTAATTTTGTCATGCGCTATACATGTTATCGCTCGAGTTGAACTCTACCATTGTATGTACAAATGCCGTACTTGCGATGTAGACAAGATGTGTGGTAATGTACATTGGTTTAGATTTGTTTGGATTTAGTTTAATTTTCAACGTTCAGGCGCGTTCGGCTCCTTCCATGCGCTACATTCGAGAGGAAACTTAGATTTGTCTTCTTTTCTATGCCAATAAATAATCTCGAAAGTTGTGCGTTTTATAGCGTATCATTGCGCGAATATAGCTCACTACTTCCGGTGATATGCATTTGCATAGAATTGACAAAATATCGATTGTCGCTGATCAATTTTCTTGTTTTTAACTCTAATGATAATATCTTTTGCTTCAATCATATGATTATCCACGTTTAGGTGGTTTTGGCTTGAGACGAAGCTGGCCCAGGTTATAACTCAAATTGATGTCAAAATAAATTAAGTGATAACAGTTTCGGTTGACACCTGACTCAGTTTCGAGATCAAACAAAAACACATTCGTGCTAGGGCATACGAGTCCGGCGCATAAAGTTCATACCTTTTTGTGTGCATGGAATTAGGTGTGAATAAACAGATAGAAAGGGAATCATATGTATCAACTAATAACAATATAATAAAATATGATAGATAAATCGAAATTTTAAAAACAGTTTACCAAACGAAATTTTAACTGAAATGCTGTTAAGTTTATTAAGTTTCTTGGAACTAATAATTGGAATGTGGATTGCATGAAATTTAGTAACAAGGATCACCGTTCTGGCGGAGTAACTATTGGTGTTTGTTTCAGGCAAGATTGGTTCACAAAAATATATAAGGCTAGTAACTGGGACTATAATCATTCATGTATGCGCTTACAGTTGTATTATCTATAGCATTGCAGTTATTGATATTAGTCTGAAAGGATTCCGCTGGAGCAGTGCTGCCAGAAACATTTTCAGTTAGCAGTGAAAATGAAATTTGTAGATATTTTCGTTATATTGCATTATTTATTGAAAACTGATAAAAACACATAAATGTAGACTATCTTTGTCTATCTTCCTGTGCTATGGGCTATTAAACAATTGGGCAGGCCATAGCACTCTGATAGAAGCATCACTCTTGATAATCAGAGGTTTTTAGTGTTTTTTGATACAAACAAATCAAAAAAAAAGTTTAGCATGAAAGGTTTCGAGTGATCGGTGTGAATGAATTTGTTAATAGACATCATTCAAAAACCGGGGATGGAAAACGTGTGCAACTTTCGTAGCCATATATTTTTCCAATCATAATAACTGGCCAACAACATTTCGATCCGCCTCAAATTGTTTAAAATCACAGTATTTTCAAATCGATTGGAATTTATGAATCAGACAAGGTCGGTTGAGTTTGAATCTAATATTAATAGTAGACCCCATGTTATATAATACTTCCAGAGAAAATTGGTTAAATCTCGCGGTATAAAGATACTTTCCTAGGATTCAAATTTGAAAAATGTTACATGGTTAATTTTACGAAGATGCGAATTTTAATCCAGGTCGCAATTCTATGATTGTGAGTATTGTGTGAATTATATTAGAATTTAAACTAAACTGTTCTCATTAGGGTCAGACCCAAAAGAATGTGAAAAGCCTTCAGACAGCACAGAAAAGCTTTTAGGAAAACTTGGAGTCTCAAATCGAATTACATCTTTGAGTTTATATAAAAAATTGTATGTTTAATAATGTTCTTGTGTGGTGTCAGATGGAAGAAGTGATGACAATCCTGTAAAAGCTTAGCTATCTGCTGAGAATGCTGTCCATTGCGATAGCTGGGGCACTTACGACACAGAAATGCGTAGAACTGAAGACCTTATAAATACTATCAATTTGGAAAGTCTTCGGCTATCTTTTCCAAGCAACTGGATTTTTGCAAAGATTCTAGGGGAATTCTATTGTGCTTCGGAAAGTAAACATTAAGTAGTAGCTTATTACTGAAAGAGAAGCACATACCACAGAGAACAGACGTCCATCTTTAGCGTTCACCTTGTGTAAAAATCACTAACGTTGTTGAAGCTAATTGGGATATCTCCACCCGGTGCGTTACTGTCGTCATGTTTTTAGTGACCGAGTTCGATAGATTGAAAATCGAACTGTAATGCCTGAAGATATTTAGGTTTGAAGAAAACCATTTTTGTTGTAAAAATCACTTTCAACTGTCCAAACAAAAGGTTCTTTTGAAAATTTTCTCCAGAAATAGTCTTGTTATCCAGTGTAGCGCATTCCTCTGTATTTGACTCCTAAAGTGCACAGACTCTGGGTCTTACTATAAAAATTGATTCCGTCAGACACTAGTTACACTGTTACCAGTTATATTATACATAAATAATACATTTCTATGCATTGTAATCAATAAATATAACACGTATAGCATAAAATATAGTTAACCCTTAACGCTGTTTTAAAACAATATTACGCAAAACATCTCAAAATTATCACAGTAATGTATTGAAACTATGAAACAATTTTCACAAAAGTTTAAAAAAAATTATTTACGCCTTTGAGGGTAATATGACTCCCATGTTTGGAAATAAAGTAAAATGTGATATCAATTGATACAAAATATATCTATTGCACATTTTTAAAAGACCTATTATGTACAACAATAATGTTGCCAAAAACGAAACCCATTTGTTGCCAAATTTTGAGTGTACCGAAAAGGGAGCATGCACAAATCGGAACGTGCCAAAAACGGAATCTTACTGTACTATCATTGAACAGCCTCCAAGAAACATAAAAAACACATATCGTCAATACTTCCACCATTCCATTACACGTTGAAAAACCTTGTCAATACGCTCCAAAACAACTGAACGTGCAAGGACCGCTAATAGGGAACACAAACAAGATCAAGCATTCTTTACTAGTATATATGATGATTGACAGCAGGAAAAACAAAAGGCACCACAAAAAGTATAAGCAATCAAAACATCGGGAAAACAATATTTAGAACAGATGGATAAATCGTCGTACCCGGAACATCACGTTCCAAATCCATTCTTGACCACTCATCATTCCGAATTAGATCCACATGACATCACTGTGAACAGCCTAGTGAAAGAAACCGATTCCACGCACCCTGGCTTGGCCACAAAGTCAACTTAGGGATCATCCATAAATGACGTAGCATTTTTTGAATGATTTTTAACACCCCCCTCCCCCATCGTAGCATTTCGTCACAAACCTCTAAATACCCCCTGGTAATTACGTAGCTTGACGGTAACACTGCCCCCCCCCCTGTCACCGTAATTTTTTTTTTAAATTCTATTCTATTCCCCTTTAAAAAAGCTACGTAACATGACATGACCCCCTACCCCCCTGTCGTCACACATCATCACAAAATACAAAACTCCCCCTTCCCCCATATAATGCTACGTCATTTATGGATTATCCCTTACTGTACTATCATACTACAAATTATGCAAAACATCAAACTGTCTTGAAAACAAAAACTCCAAAGTCTGTTAATGATTAGCGGCTCTTAAGCGTTCAATAATCCATTGTAGTATAACAAAAACTTTGTTATTGACGATGTGTATCAAAAATATTGAACGCGTAAACTGCCCATAAAAGCATAAGAGTCCCATATAGATTTTTGTCGAGAATGAGTTATCTGTTGGATTATATTCTGTATCACCACTGAATCACAGTGCACATATAGGATTACCAGATTTGTTTAGAAAATACCGAAAAAAAACCAAAACATGGTTGTCCCATCCCATAAGGCTCAATGAAAATGTAAATCTTGAACAGCGTGTTTCTCGGCTTGCTGTTTTTCATTATGGGACTCTTATGCTTTTATGGGCAGTAAAGTCCGCTATTCATTTATACCTATGTGGAATATGAACGATATACAAAGGGACAATTTGCTCGCTTAGCAAATTACAAACACCACTCCATCGATACAAAACACCGCGGCAGCGTCAATGCAAACAATCGCAAGCACCGCTCCCGCTCGCATGCGGTGGGAATTGAATCGATTTTCGATTTAGGCGAACATAGATCGCGATCCAAATTTTTGAGGAAGAATCGCATTGCCGAACGGATCCGATCATCATAGTTCGGATACAATTCCGAACATGTATCGGAAAGAACCTAAGTTGCAGCGATCCAAGGTGAGCGTAAGAGTGACAAAATACGAACATGTGAGATACCATATTCACTTGGCTTTGGCCGATCGGGCGCTCAACAGATGCACACTCATAAACAAGAAAAACAGAATAAAGCATCGGAGGTAGGTGAGTGCGCATGAGCCTTGAGTGAGCGTAAAACGATGCGATTCTTCCTATCCTTGATTGACATACAAAACTGTAATTTAATTACAGAATATAATTCTAAGTATCATTTCAAATCAAAATGCATTTAATAAAAATCTTTAAACATGCGATAGTTGTCGAGATATTTGGAGCTTTGCACCAACACAAACAACTAATTCGTAATTATGCCCTTTTAAAAAGTTATTCGCGTTACCCCATCGTAAAATGTTAACAATCTAATGTTCATCGCTTTAAAAACGCCAAAGAAACTTTTTCAGTGTGTTTGAATCATGGAGCAACTTTCAATAAAAAGTTTGCCTAATAGCAACTTCTCGAGATATTTTAAATTTTCTTTCAAAAACACATTGATATTATTTTATTACTTTCATTTTATTTTATTTTGTTACTTTCAATTTTATTTTATCTTTCCATAAGCTATTCGCGTTTATCCAACAACAAAAATAAGTTTCTCAAAAGGCCCATAACATTTCCTGTAACTTTTCCTCTGACATCAAGACGATATTGTAAACCATTTGAAAGCTACATTAAAACAACCAAAATATGATTCAATTATATAGTTGATGATTAAAGACCCTATGGTTTAATAATGGAAAAATTTCCAAATGTCTTGACAACTATCGCATTTTGGAAAATTTTTGTTAAATACATTTTGATTTGTAATGATACTTAGAATTATATTCTGTAGTAAAATTACAGTTTCGTGTGTCAATTAGCATGAAATTTAAAAATATGTATAAAGTTGTGTACTAGTTGTGTATATGTACTCATGTAATTACATTTAAAATTTAATAGTGAATAATGGGCTCAGAGGGGAAGAAAAACGTTTTGGAAGTTAATAATAACAGTTTTTTGTAGATACACTCAAGTTAAATATAAAAAATATTCAAAAGAGTGAATACTGCACGTCTAGGTTAGGGTTCATAACCGTCCGATTTAATAATATTTAAACGACCCATCGAAGCGCAACGAGTATAAGTTCACTTTTGACAACAATTAGCTCTCATTTCGAGCATACACAACTTTCTGCGAGGTGGTTTTATACCGGTTCTGAATGAAAAATTTAAAAAAATGCTATAGTATTCCTCTTTGGCAGAAAAGTCTGTTGCTATCTTGAAGGCAATAAATTTTCTTCCACATTACTTTCAGTTTTTCATACAAATATGATCAGCTTCCTTAAAAAATGCAAAAATTACATAAACTTTTGATAATTTTCTACCAATTTGACAGTTCATACACAAAACATCCACCTCAAGCATGTAGCGCCCCCTATATATATTTTCTGCGTAAATATGCCAATTATCAATCAATGCAACCGTTACATTTACTAGTCAGTTTTAGATGGCGCGGTAAGCGCTAAGCAGAACGGATGGGTTCATTATTAGGCGGTTCGATTCACTCACATGGCTCACATGCATGCCAAAGTTATTAACCCTTTCATGCCCAACTATTTCTAGTGCATGTAGAATTTTAAACCTATTTTTCCTTGAAAGCGGTAGGGCCAAGAAACACGAAAAGCTATTTTTCATAAAGATAGGTGCTTCCCTTGCAGTGCTAGAAGCTGCTCAATTTTTACCTTCCTATACTCCATACAATTCTCCTAGAATATTTACAATAGTCCACTTGCGTGGAAAACGTAGCCAAAGGCACTCTAAATTGATAAGTTTTGTCAGTTTTCAATAATATTGCAACATAACGAAGATATATGAAAAATTCATTTTTCGTCGTCAACGTAAACTGTCCCTGGCAGCACTGCTCCTATGGAATGTAATCAAACTAACTTCAATAACTTCTGTTCTAAAGCTGATCCTTGTAACTGTTAATACTCAAATGAAAGACAATAGTCACATTTATTAGCCTTACTTGTTTTTGTGAGCAAATCTTGCCTCAATCAAAAGTTATAGCTATTTAAAAACGTTGTTGTCCGCAAACAACATGGGCATGAATGGGTTAAAATGTAACGATATTGCGCACTTCCCACCAACCTGGACTCCGCATTTTCAAAGTGCGAGTGATCAAACTGCTACCGAAAACTGCGAGCTTTCAAAACACATGTATTTCAAATTATAGAGATCGTACTTTCATAGACAGACCAGTCGAGCTAACCAGTCTATGAGAAGAATTTAATAGAATAATAGTAAGTGCGCAGTGCGGTTAGAATCCAGTTTTTAGTGCCACAAGCAATATTATAACTACGTAAAATCTCGCTATTTTCACAATATTTCAGCCTACGAATACATGATTCAACAGTAGAAACATCCTAGTGAACGGTTGGCTTCAGTTTCCTGTTAGTTATACTATATGTCACTGAAACAACATTGATAAAATAAAATTGGATTTTTGTGTTTCGAATTCCACTCGTCAGTAACTAGTACCAACTTGGGGCCAAGTTATTTGATGTTTCTAAACTACTATTTAAATTTTAAGTTAGGTCTTGTGCCCTTAATGCACCAATTCTCGACAAACATATGATTAGGGCTTGCAAGCCAACTGTCAAAAATCACTTTCAGTGGAAATTTCGTATAAACCGTTACTCCCCTATTACAAACGTTGGTAGTAAACAAAAGCGAAACACTTTCTCTTTTATTAACTGTTGTGAACTGTGTTTGGTCAGTAACGGTTTGTCTGGAATTTTCTCTCAAAAAATATCTTGACAGAGCCGTAATCATATGTTTGTCGAGAATTGGTTTAAAACATTTCTAGAGAAAATTTTCAATAGGACGTAAGTAACATTGAGAGTCTTTCTTTCGTTTATTACGACGTCATTACAACACTTTGCACTAATTTTTCAGTACATATCGAAAGCCGACGGTTTTTACTAGAATATTATGCAAAGAGTAGAGTAGTAAATGCTGAAATGGCCGAGTAATGAACAGAAGAGAAAGACCCCAAAGAGAATCTCTCATTGTTACTTACGTCCTATTGAAAATTTTCTCTAGATTTGTTTTCCTTTTTGGAAATGAATATTGCATAGTGCATGGCGTTTGGTTCATTAGCCAAAAACAATCGTTCGTTTTCACGTTCTCGGTAGCAAACCAGAGCTTCTGGCTTTGCTTCCCGGGACCTCACTAGGGACTTACCAGTTGCTTTAGGCGTCATATAGGTCGAATGACTTTATATACTGTCTAATTAGTGCTAATTTGGGTAAAGGGTGTCACACATCTAATTGTACCACGGAAAAATACCCGTTCGGTATTTCCTCTTGAAAATTTGGGTAGAATTAGTGAAGAGTATATTGTTTAAACTGTATTTTTATCGCTCAGTTTTTCGAAAATTCGTGGTGTCACACGAAAAGCAACGTCGCGAATTGATTTTGTGCAAGCATCTGGAAAATCCTCAGCTCTCATGGGGACACCGGAGAACAACTTGGAATCTTGTAGTCAACGGTGAGTCGTGTGAATAAACGTTACTACCAAACTCTGAGCATCGAACGGAATGAGAAATGTTGTCAGAATGAACGTTCTATAAGTGATCAGGATCACAAGCGTTTAGTGAAAGCGTTTAAGCGGAATCCCAATAATTCGGTCAGGGATGTAGTCAAAAGGTTGAATCTGTCCTAACCTTAAGGAGAGTTAAGGACCAGGAGGGACTGCGTACGTACAAAGTGCAGAAGGCTCCAAATCGTGACGAACGGTAAAAACGGTGGTACAGTCACGGTCCCAGAAACTGTACACCCCGATGCTGACGAAGCTTCCTCGTCTTATCATGGATGATGAGACTTACGTCAAGACGGACTTTAGGCAGCTTTCGGGGCTACCGCTCATCACCGCCCAGTAGAAGTTTGATGTTCCGGAGGAAGTAAGGAATCAGAAACTTTCAAAGTTTACCAATTTACATGATTTGGCAAGCGATTTGCTCATGTGGCAAACGGAGTGCGCCGTTCGCGACTACCGGGACTGTGAACGGGAAGATCTACCTCAAGGAGTGTCTACGGAAGCGTATGCTTCCTCTGTTGAAACAAAACGAGGGTCCTACGATTTTTTGGCCAGAACCAGCTTCGTGCCACTATTCAAACGAAGCCAACGTGGTCACTTTCGTACCCAAGGACATGAACCCCTTTCCCCCCTCATCGCACCGTAACTAAGACCAATCGAAAAATACTGCGGAATTATGAAGCAGGCACTACGGAAGCATCCCAACGAGATCAAATCTGAGGAAGACCTGAAGTAAAAGAGGGTTTCCGTACTGCAGCCACATGTACAGAACGTAATGAGTGGAGTTAAGCGTAAGTTGCGACTGCGAGTGTACGGTTATGGTATTAAAGTTGAATGAAAAAAAATATGCCAAAAGTTTATAAATGAGTTATACTATATTGTCTGAAAGTTTGAGAGGTTTTCCACTAGATAATTGTCTACAGCGTTTTTTTTCCGTGATGCGATTTGATGTGGGACACCCTAAATCTTGAAACCGAGTTTGCCTATCTTTCCAAAATCTGATCTGTTTTCTGCTCAATATAACTTGATATGGTGGAAGCTTTAACTGCGAAATTATCACAAGAATGAAGAATTCATGTCTGATAACGCAATCATGACTAGGACTGTCTACTGTTATACACATAACACTCCCTTTCGCTAGGGGTTCTTATACAGACTTTATGCCCAACACGTCAATGCAAAAAATAGTTACACGATCTGATACGATCAAGAACACTGTTAAAACCGATCCTCTGCAATAGTATTACGATTCAAAACAAAAGATGCATTAGACCAGGTAGCAACGATCGGGTATCAATAAATTGAGGCATTTATTTAAAACATTATTGTCAGCTTTTTCGCCGTACGTACCGGACCAGTCGGCAATCACCAGAAAATTGGTTTTTGACCCATACAATCACACATAATCATAACATGATCAATTTCCAATTCCTGGCACGGTTCGTCCCGGCAAAACCGAACGATCGCATCAACTGGTTCACTTCGACGGTAGTGTTAGTGCTGAATTGGGATTGCATGACCGCGCGGTCGACACGAGCACAGTGAAAGCAAGGGGGATGTCATGCAGGACCAAGATGTTTGAGAAAAGGTAAATTCAATCGCATTCGTGCACTACGTTGGTTGGAGTAAATAGTTTTTGGGGTTAAAATCAGTTCAGTAGAAAAATTCCGAGACTGATAGCAATGTACACTCTTTTGAGATCATTTGGATGTATTGTTAGCTGTCAAAAAACAGAAGTTTACTAATATAAAGCAGTACAATCAGACGCAGCTCATTCATTTTGAGAACACTACACTAGAAAAACTCTAGAAAGAGAACTGCGGAGACTCCATTTTGGATCGATTGGATTCGCGTTTAGCTGTCAAAAAACGAATCCAATCGAACATTGCCTATCCTTATAACATTGGACGTGTTGCCATGCAATGCCGGGGCATACGTTGCCAAAAATGCTGTTTTTCTCTCTTACTAGAGTTTTTCTACACTACACCTACTGACGTATAAATATCCTTTCCTTTGGTAATTAAAGAAACCGTTACTTGTCGAGCATAGATCACATCAGCCGACAAGCAAATCTTCTCTTGGTTAATTTCTAAACAGTCTCCATAAATAGAATCCTTTGTCTCTCGAACTTATTAAAAAAAAATAATTGAGGTTTTATAGATCACTACCTTTCGTCTATTGTCTTGATGCAAGACTTTCTGCGTAGCATACCACAAACATCACACAAGTGGTGGTCAACAAGAGAGAGAGAGAGTGAGAGAAAACTAATATTACGCTACATAGCGAGAGTGAGTAAGAACGAAGACTTCCTCTATAAACAGATATGAAACCGTGGGAAAGTGTACAAAAGCAAAGCGCATACATATATTCGTATTCGGTTCGCCGAACCACCAGCTGTTGAAACGACGGGGTGTGCGGGCCGGACTGCGCGGTAGAGACGATCGCGCAGTTATGCTACAGACGGGGGAGGTGAGGATCGCAAAAACCACAATGCGATGCCGTCGTCTGCAGCGACACGATCGGTTTTGTGGGCTCTTTACGTATGGAGACGATTGTCGTGTGTACACACAAAGACCGAGGAAGAGCATACAAAACGGGGCCCTTTGGGTAATAAAATCCAGTCTGATAGAGGCCCGGCCCTTGCCAAAGCCGTGGTAGAGCGCGGTTTCATGCAATGGCAGGGCTTCGACGCAATTATGTTGCATTAGTCACCCTCGCTCTCGTGACATGTGCCTGTTGAGGGTCAAATCGAGATATGTGCTGATGGGTGCCACTGAAATCATAAATTTGCGCATGGCAATTTTAGTAGAGTTCGGTTCAAAAGTGTTACACACCGAACAATGTCACACTAATTTCCCATTTCATTTATCGCTAGCCACCGATTGCAACAGGTGTATTCCGTATTTGACCTGCATTTAAAGCACCCGTTTAATTTACTGTTTTTGTCTTTCATTCTACTCTTTCCCAGGTTTTCAAGGCAAAAATTGCGAGGAGAACATCGACGACTGCCCGGGTAACATGTGTCAAAACGGTGGCACCTGTGTGGACGGGGTCAACGCCTATCACTGTAAGTGTCCGCCGAGCTTTACCGGCGAGTATTGCGAAACGGACGTGGATGAGTGCGTTCAGCAACCGACGATCTGCAAAAATGGCGCCACCTGTACGAACACCCACGGTAATTACAATTGCATTTGCGTCAACGGCTGGAATGGTCCCGATTGTAGTAACAATATTGACGATTGTGTTGATGCGGCCTGCTTCAACGGGGCCACCTGTATCGACGGAGTGGGAAGCTTCTACTGCCGCTGTACACCCGGCAAGACTGGTTTACTGTGCCATTTGGATGATGCATGTACCTCGAATCCTTGCCACGCGGATGCGATCTGTGACACTAGTCCGATCAATGGGTCGTTTACCTGTTCGTGTGCGATGGGTTACAAGGGCATCGATTGTTCGGAAGATATCGACGAGTGTGATCAAGGTAAGAGAATACATATTCAGGATTAAATGTCCCATTCTGCGGAAATTAATTCATCAACTCCCACAGGTTCCCCCTGCGAACACAACGGTATCTGTGTCAACACACCGGGATCGTTCGCTTGCAACTGTACCCAAGGGTTCACCGGACCTCGCTGTGAGACTAATGTGAACGAGTGTGAATCTCATCCGTGCCAGAACGAGGGTAGCTGCCTGGATGATCCGGGAACATTTCGCTGCGTCTGCATGCCTGGTAAGTAGCGCAAGTTCAGCTTGTTTTTTTGCCATAAACTCTAGCGCGAAAAGCGGGCCCAAAGTAGGAGTAAGACGGGGAAAACAACTCCAAAGGTCAAACCAGTAAAACATTCACTGATTG
Organism: Topomyia yanbarensis; assembly: GCF_030247195.1. Classification (NCBI taxonomy): domain Eukaryota; kingdom Metazoa; phylum Arthropoda; class Insecta; order Diptera; family Culicidae; genus Topomyia; species Topomyia yanbarensis. Next base: position 164,910,399 of record NC_080670.1, read on the forward strand.
TTTCATGTCTTCGTATTCCTTTGCCTATAGCAACAACTAGGGCTAGGGTAAAATTTCCTTCAATTTCCGACTCTTCGTTAATCAAGTACGCGATGATTTATTGGATGGCAGTAAACTATTGAACCTAAACGTTTTCACTGGTTGAACAAAAACAATTTGGAACTAGCGTGAAATTTGCGTTAAAAATAGCAGACTCGCCCAGTGTCCCGTGTAAAGTATTGGGCTACTTTCGACCTACTCAACCAGGACGACTGTGGGTAGGCTACTAGTTGAACGTGTTCAGCATAATTAGTATTAATCAATCGAACATCATAGCAGCATGTCATCGATCTCGCGTTCAAGCTTGTGCGGCGATGAACGGTTTGGTTCGGAAGACGTATGGTATGCGGGGAAGCCCACGGGAAAGAGTGCTAGTGCAAGCATTCCTTCATATACGACATCCCACAGATTCTTGGGATTTATTTATCTCTGAGCTTTTTTCCCCTATGCCTATGTTACTTTTCTTCGGTACAACGATTTGAAGACGATCGCCATCGCAAGTTTGCACAGCTTCTCCACGACATTGTATCGCGTGGCAGGCACGACGCGACGAGGTACGGCTATTTCAAGTAGAGAAGAGAACATAAATTTTTCCACTTGATTTTCTTTCTAGATTATGTTCCAAGTCAGTCGTAGGTTGGGTTGTTTTTTTTTGCTCCACGGTCGTAATGTTGAACGAGCAGCAGCATCTCATCTCATCTTACGCTCATTTAATGCTACTCCGGCTTACTCTTGGGTAGGCACAATCTTTCAGAAGCTAGCTTAAATTGTAGGTGACTTTCGGAGCATGGCGGGATCAGACAGCGGAAAACTTTAATAGGAAGATGATAGAATGACAAGAAACATCTTAGTCATCACCTTTTTTCGTGGATTTTCTACCCGTTGTATGACCATAAAACTGCACATCGTTAGGCAGGTTGCTATCTACGGCTCTCTTTCTCCCTGGCTTTGTCCGGGCACAACGTGATCTGATAATATGTGGGTTCATTATGAAATACATCATTTGCGCCTGCTGGTTGATCGTGCATGGAGTACGAATCTCGCCGGTGGGTAGTGATGGGCGTTTGTGGAAACGCTAGTAGGTAGACTATCACCGGTAGCGGAACATTTTACTCTCACGCTAAGCAATGCATGTCACCGGAATGCTAGCGGTCACATTCCAGAGCTGTACTTAGTCCCACCGTGAACTTGAATGCGGTGTTGATTTCGTGAGTCGATGAGAAACATTTTTAAATTTTCTCCTAAATTTTGGCCCAGAAAGGTTTAACTACTAGTTACGTCTAAACACAAACAGATGCCTACATCACCCACATTCTAAAAGATAATTCTTTCTATGAAAGGCGCAGCAAATCATTGATTTCATCTACGGGCATATCCTCGTAGTCGGTTGCTCGCTGCGATGCGGGGTGTGGTCCCAATTAGCCTCCTGTGACCCACTAATTGAATCAATCAAAGAGTTTTCTGCCCAGTAAATGCAACCCGTAGTCAGGGCAGCGAAAGAACCACATCACCGTTTCATTACGCCTACGGCGAATATTGATTGCAAGCGGCAATGAAAAAAAAAGCGTCGAAAAGGCTCGGCATGATTTCGCGATTACGCCAACGATGGCCGAACTGATTGTGTTGGTCGTATTTCAATGTGTCTTATTATGACAGGTCACCTCCACGAGGACTGCGGTTCTTCTTTTCGTTTTATTTCTGTTGTGTCGGTGAAGTCGAATGGTATATCCACTCCAGCAGGAAAAGAGTAAAGGGTGTTGAGCCAATTTTCATCATGTTCCTTCTGTCACACCTTACCCATTTAAATCGGTGTGGACCTGGGTTAGTTATCTGTTCAATGTATTGAAATAAATTGTATCGCGAAAGGTTTAATTCCCATTCGCTCAAAATTAATTTATTTTACACCGTTTCGTTATTATACTGTTTTATAGCAATTAAGCAAGATTGAAACCAATTCCATACGTTTAAAAGAGGCACACAACCTTACATAAAAATACATTGCAATAACGGCAAAAGCATCGACTGGATTGAGATCCGAATATTGCTTATTAATTTAATTTAACATTCGTGTCTTTCGCGTTTTGCCTTTTTCGACTTGTGCTGGGTCAACGCTGATGCTGCCATGCAGTGCAAATTTGAATAAATCTGCCAACGATCGGTGAGTTTCGGTCCTTCCCCGATGTTCAGCTTAATGTCCAGAGATCGGTACGGCTGCGACAAGAAAGAGCGCACTCGTGAAATCGTTAATCTTTCGCAATTCAGTGGGACAGAATAAATGCTGCAAAAAAAAGGCGTAGGTGTGCCACTTCCAGTGTTGCAAATCTGTAATATTCAATTATTTATGCAATAAAATACATGCTAAATCGAGAATTACAACTTGGTCTACCGTGCACAGCGTATTGTACAGTCAGTCCACTTCATTTAGTGTTTATAGGACCTTCTCACAAGATTGTGTTTTCTGTGCAATATTATTTTTATTTTAGCCCTTGGGGGTATTCGGGTCATATAGTAAACCCAAAGTCATACCCAACCATCCAATGTATACTATCAGCGAATGAGTGAAAAACAACATTAACATCAAACCTACATGAATTGCTATTGCCGTTTAAGACCTTCGGTTGTTGTTCCTTCTTGCACTTGAGCTTGCTTGAGCCTCTGCCGAAACCGTCCCCGATCATTGCCTGCCAGTCGCCGTAGTCGTTCTTTCTCTCTAAGCCGTTCGACCTTTTGCCATTTCGACTCACCACGCTGTGGCTCTCGAGACGCGATTCTCGTGTCAAACTGAGACACTGCGATTAAGCACGGACATCAACCTTCACGTGGTGGACGGCAGCCAGCAGCCGTGCAAATCCGGTCCTCACCCATCTGATATGTGCGCCGTTTGAGATGTATGTGGCCGATTTCCTTGTATACTAATCAATTGATTCAATCGAATCTACCGGCGGTGGGCTTGGTGGAGGTGGGGACCAACATGAAGTTAAAAGTTCAAAGCAATTAATCGAAATCTTGTTTACATGGGGGAGTAAGCCTCAGCCGGTTGGGTTGCTGCTTCTGCACACTTATGGGGGGATACGAGATGAGTTTACATATTATCATTACCTTCCTCTCAGAAGCTCTCTCTCAGTCAGTACACTACCGTTCCAATTGGTACGATGCAACGAGAGCTTGGAACGAAATGGTGTTAAATAAATAAGCACAAGAAAAATTTAATAAGCCTCGACACGGTCTCGAACACTACCCTCCACTCGATCTGCGATGGTTCGGGAGTTCAGCTGAAAGTTGCCGAGTGCAGCAGCGTGGGTTGATCCTGAAGAGGTCTTCCCACTATCTACCGTGGGTTGCTCTCTGCCGAATGGATGGTGGCAGCAGTCAGCCGGTTGAGATAAATCGATGTCAAGTGCTTCTGGCTTTCACACAGCGTTAGGGTATTCTGATGGTGCCCGAGAATGTCCGGTTGCTGTGTGGATGCATGTGTGTGTGTTTTCTGTTAGGTGGTTGGACTCTGGGAGCGTGAGGTCAGGGCTTCGCCCGTGCCGTTCCCGGTGATTGAATCCATTTTTGTGGAGTCGTTTTTTATTCTGCGATAAATTGGTAGTTTGAAAGTATTTTCTTTGTTTTATTGGAAGAGTATCTTCGTCTTTTTTATTCTGAACTAGCTAATACCCATCGCGCTTTGCTGCGACTTTCAACGAAATAGGAGGAAAACACAATTTGTTCCGAAGCGCCATCTGGCGGGCAGATAATCCCCAACAAATAGCACACAAACACGTTCCATAACAAATGCCTACTATGTACAAATTTTTACGGCAATCGGTTAAGCCGTTTGGGAGTCTATAAATCATATACATACAAACATTGACTTTTATATATATATATATATATATATATATATATATATATATATATATATATATATATATATATATATATATATATATATATATATATATATATATATATATATATATATATATATATATATATATATATATATATATATATATATATATATATATATATATATATATATATATATATATATATATATATATATATATATATATATATATATATATATATATATATATATATATATATATATGTATATAGATAGATAGATATAGTATGTACTATAATCTTAATCGAAAAATCATTTTTGATTTAGGAAGTATGAATTTATCTAGAGGCCAACTCTGGACCACAACTGGTCGAAAATGTCATCAAAATTGAAAATATTAGAAAATATAAAAAAACGCACTGGGAAATCATTAGTAATAAAATTATACGTCAAGGGACTGGAGTACTTATCTCATAACCCTGTCAGAACTTTTTCACTGTGCCTTACACTGCCAATCATGAATCAAACTAATCTTACATAGAATCGATGTATCGTAACATGCACTAATACCGTGAGATTAACCTTCCGGCAGTCGCGCTAGTGCACTGAATGCACGCTGCTCTGAAAATCGAGCGAAATCGTCTTAGAGCAGCTGCCGCTGCTCGTTCAGTGAGCCATTTGCGCGACTTCCAGAGCGTTAAGAACGTTTCAAGTAAAAAAATCTAAAAATTCAAATTTTCGATAAATGGTTGTGACTATCGCGTTAGCTCACTTCACATTAAATATATTTGATATGAAAAATAAAAGTTATACTGCTGATTGCTATAAACCCTTGGGAAAAATCATTGACGAACGACATTTCAATACGCCTGATACCGCGCAACTCAAAAGGATCATTCGGAATACTTTTTCTCAGCTCTTTCGAGCTCGCAACCCTACGTGAAATATTCGGGTGACGTTTGAAAAAACCGGAGACCCATTGCGGTCTAGGAACTCCAGCTTCTAATGGATTTTTAATCTTGGCAAATTTGATGTATTTCGCAACAAAAAATCGAAGACGTAGTGTAAAGGGCGAACACGAAATTATTGCGACACCGAAAATGTCATGCCAATTTTCTTAAAATGTTTAAAATCAAACCAAAATTTTAGGGTAGTTTTATACATATATTTACTTCAAAAATCAAAAGAAAAGTTAATCGATGGAGCCTTGAGTGTAAAATTGAACGCATTTTCGCTTGATGCCCTCCATCAATGTCTTTACAGTGTCATCCGGTACCAGTTTCTCAGTTTTTTTTTTTCATTTTCTTAACATGTCCTTCTCGTCTTCGACTGTCTTCTTGCTCTTCCGAAGTTCCCGCTTCATCATTGCCCAGTACTGCTCCACCGGGCGCAGCTCCGGACAGTTTGGCGGATTCATGTCCTTTGGAACAAAATGGACAGAATAGGCCTCATACCACTCCAGGACACTTTTAGAATAGTGGCATGATGCCAAATCTGGCCAAAATAGCGGAGCTTCGTCGTGCTGCTGCAAGAACGGCAAAAGGCGCTTCTCGAGGCACTCAGATTTGTAGATCTCGCCATTTACTGTGCCCTTTGTCACGAAAGGCTCACTCCTCAGTCCGCAAGAGCAGATGGCCTGCCAAATATTTGGAGGCGAACTTCGACATTTTCTTCTTAAATTTGTCGCCCACATAGAACTTGCTCCTGCCGGTGAAAAACTCCAACCCCGGAATTTGCTTAAAATCGGCTTTTATACACGTTTCGTCGTCCATCACACAGCAGCCATATTTTGTCAGCATCTTCTCGTAGAGCTTCCGTGCCCGAGTTTTAGCCGTCGATAGTTGCCGCTCATCGCGGTTTGGGAAGTTCTGTACCTTGTATGTATGTAGTCCAGCTCTCTTCTTTACATTCTGGACGTAGCTCTGCGACATGCCGATCTTTTTAGCCAAATCACGGCTTGAGACGTTGGGATTTGTTTTAATCATCCGCTTCACCTTTCCCTCCGTCTTTTTGTTCTCCGGTCCCGGTTTTCTTCCAACTCCTTCACCGTGGTCCAACGTCAACCGCTCCTGGAACCGCTTCAACACTCTGGAGACGGTTGAATGGTGAATGTTCAACATTTTTCCCAACTGCCTGTGCGACAGGTCAGGAAATTCCAGGTGTTTTGAAAGAATTTGTTCTCTCGACTCGCGTTGGTTCACCTCCATTTTCGTTGAATCGAAAAACACGACTTCGAGTTTGACAGCATGTAAACAATACACATCAATGAGAAAGTGTGCAAAATTTGGTTGATTTTTACCCAATGGTAAAAAAGTTATGCCCTGTTGAATGTGTCGCAATAATTTCGTGTTCGCCCTTTATTTATGGGGAGTCCAATCTTGGCCGTACCAACCAACCATTCGACCATACGATCCTCATCTTCAAGCCTGGTGATGGGCGGTGCTTCTGGTGTAGAAATCGAATATCGCTGTTTGATTTTATCGCGGATATTGCTTCCCGGAACTTTATATAAAGGAGACGCAGCACGGACAGATCCACCTTTCGTCACATTATCCACTGCTTTGTATAATTGCTCCAGATGGTACAGCATAGGTTAAAACTGTTGCCAATTCGATGATTAGCTAACAATTTTTACCCGTGAAAATGAATTAAATGCAGTGTAGCTTTGAGTTTACTGAAAAAAGAGAAGAAAAATCACTTTAAAATTTTCACGCACTTTTAACCATTTTGCTAAGCAGAGGACTACGTTTGACAGTTCGGAATATGCGCAGTTGTTTTTTTTCATTAAGCAATCCGCACAAAACTGCCAAACAGTTATACTCCGACGTTGTGTATAACGCAATGAAACTTTTAAAAAAAATAATGCGAAGTGTATCACAATAAGTTTTGGAAAGAAAAAAAACGCGGTAATAGACACTGCGCGGAATTAGAGCAGGTCTCGGTTCTTACGGAAGAATGTTATCAAAAAAATTAAACATGAAACAAATTATGGGCATAAGTTAATTTGTTTGAGTTGTAAGTAGCATGTTGCCGAACACTCGGGTTCTTATTTACCTGACAGACCCTTTTGTCAGGGCAGCCTACGTGTCTCTACAAAAATTTCGAATTTTCGTATGTAAACAAACATAAAGGGGAAAAAATAAACTAAATTAACCGACTTTTATACCTCCACACGACTCCACTTCACTGCTTCCTAATACCACAAAACAAAGAGCACCCAGACCACGAGGCAGCACCTTTCGAACGGACCTTTCACAGTAGCACGCGCGCACCAAACTATCACAGTTACGATGGCGGGAACCAGTCCCGAAAGCAAAATAAATATGCTGGACGTCGGTTCTGGGTCGTGGTCCTTCACTATCTGTCCCAACAACGATGGCCGCCTCTCGCATGATGTAAATAAACCACCCGCCTTGCACCACCGCGAATTCAGCAAACGTTTCATCAGTAAGGGAGAATTGTGGCCTATCGAACCCTAGATTACTTATTCACAAACTGCACGAACAAAACAGTTCACAAACGCGAAAATAAACCAAAAGTTACAACTAACTGTGAACGATATCGAACAACTGTGAGCATATTATGTAAACAAATACACTCTACGGAAAGAGTACATAAAAATAGGTATCTTTCCACCCAATGCTAAATTGTTACCCAGCCCGGTCAAAAAAAATACGGACGAACATGGTCAGGCGATTTAAACAGTTTGACGTTTAACTCAACTCGCCTGTGCTAATTGCCCCTCGGAAGAAATGCAATTTGCTCATGTAATTTAAAGGCAATTTCAATACTTAGACAAATTTTCTGGCGGCTGAAATGGACTTTGTTTTCTTTCGCGTTTTTCCAACATGGCGGTTCATGTTTGGCTCAAGATTAAATTTTTTCGGAAAATTGACATGTTCTCGCTTGTATTTTGTTTGTTTAGTGCACTTCATTAAGCCAACGAATGTGGGAAATTGTTGAATCGTGTGTAAGTACAGTAGAACAAGATCTCTGACCTATAATCGTAATAAACGTCAGATGGCGGTAAGTTTTGGTGTGCAATACCAATTTCACCATTGCTTCTTCCTATAATTTGGTTGTGATTACTTAGTATACTGATATGTTTATGTGAGTAGATAATGAATCCGAAAATAAGTATTATTTGTAATTTTAAATTAGGTAACTAAGGGCAATTAAATGGCGCGTTCCGTGGGCGATTTGAGGGCGATTTAAAGGTGGATAGGGCGGCAAAAAAGGCGGTGGCAAATCGCCCAAATGTTGCATTTGAAATAGCCCCCTAATTGCCAGCAATATGCTGCCAAATTGAAGGGCAATCAGCGCATCCGAGTTGGCAAATAGCCCCCCGTTAGCCAGCAACATGCCCTTTTTGACTGGGTGACGGTTTACAGATCTTTCTACAAATGACGTAACACATAGGGAATCATTCATAAATTTCGTAACGCTTTTAGGCAGGAGGGAGTACGGCAAAATGTTGTGACATATGGAAGAGGGGGAGTGAGCTAGAATGTTACCAGAACGTTAAAATGTTTTTTATTGAAGAACACATTTTTTAAAGAATTTATTACGTTTTGGGGAAGGGGGTATGAAAAATTTGTAACAATTTGTTACAGTCAACTTTTGACAATTTTTGCGTTACGTAATTTATGAATGCTCCCTAGGAGGGAAATAGTTAAATCTGCCACATTACGAGGACCGTTGTTGAATCCGATCTCCTAGTTCTAATTAACATGGTATTTCTATGTATTTTTCTTCATATATACCTATAGTGTCACGGGCAAAAACTTCAATCGAAGTCTGTGTGGTCCAAATGATGTGAAATTTGGCATCTGAGCTCACTGATATTTTTCACAATAGGATGGAGGGGGAGGGCATTTGAGAATTAAAAAATGAGTGTTTTTGGAATTATCCCACACATGGGTATATCATTATTCGCAACTTTTACTCAATTGGCGTGAAATGTTAATGTTCATAAAAGGATTTAGCAACACCGAATTTCGAATTCTCGTCCATCGTTACTAGCCTAGAATTTCTGAAATTCCGGACTTGGTGGTTCGGTCAAAGGACGAAGAACGAGAAGAAGCTTTCGTTGTCGAACATGATAAAAATGCCAGCAACGAAGAAATGCAACAGGAGTGAGAAAAGATTTTACGGATTTTCTTTAGTTATCCAGTGGTAAATGAATCGTCGTGTGACGACGAGGTTTTGTTCCGTGGTTTCTCAGAGAAGACTTTCGCAGCAAAAAAGCGATCGTAGTGTTGTATACGTTCGAAGCATTTTCAACTAGATCCAAGGGATAAAAAATTCATAAAAGTCGAAAGTGGCTTAAAATTTGTCATGTCGATTACTAACGATTTTTGTTTGGTAGAAATTGGTCAGAAAGTATATGAAATGTTTGTAAATAATAGATATTTGAAAATCATCGAAATTATACAGTTATTTTCCTAAATGAGAAGGATTAGTGTGTATTCAATAACAAATGTATTGTCGATCTGTACGCAGCGCACCTGGGTTCAAGTTCCGACCCCAACCATGGGGTTAGAAATTTTTCGTAAGAGATTTTTCTTACCCGAAGAGGCGAATGAACTTAAGGTTAAAACCTCTATAATCGAAAAAAAAAGAATTGTCTATCTCGAAATAATCTAGCATTGTCGTCTAACAAATACTTACTGGACAACTATATGGGAAACTTGTAACACACGCACCGATACCAGCTAGATAGGCGCGTAATTCGTCGCACGGCCCGGTGGCGCATGTCTGGAAAGTTACAATGTGGATTTAATAAATGATTCGCAATAATTTAGTTCAATACCAAATTCTACTCAAAAGCAGGTTACACTAATTTGGCGTACCGCATTACAGAAAGTAACCAGCGATGCGAGATGGGAAGACATGACTTCATTTTGAAGACATTTATAATGTTGTGAAGGCATTTTTTAAATGTTAAAGGCAATTTTTTTTAAATTTGCCTGTTTTCTAGCTCAAAACGAACAACTGGTACCGAATCCTGGTCATTGAAAACAAATTATGACATTTTTTATTACATATGAAGACATTAAAAAATGTACCTGGTATCCCTGAAAGTAATAGACAGAGAGACGTCAGTTTTTCTATTTCGCAGTCTACGGTAGAGCACTCTAGTTAGAATGTGGCCAAGAGGCCATGACGTATCCAAACGAACATGAAATTTGACGTATACACAATAGAAATACGTCAAATTTCATGTTCGTTTGGATACGTCATGGCCTCTTGGCCACACTCTAACTAGAGTGTTCTAGTCTACAGTACAAGTTAACATGTCACGCGTGTTTTTTGAAAAGGGCCAATAAGCATACTGTCAAAAATCACTTTGAAGGGAAATTCCGGACAAACCATTAATCGCAAATTATAAGTAGACGGAAGAGAAAACTTTTCTCTTTTATAAAATGTTAACATCAATTCTCGGCGAGTTACGGTTTGTGCGGAATTTTCTCTCAAAGTGAATTTTGACAGTATGCTTATTGGCCGTTTACAAAAAACACGCGAGATGTGAAGTATTTGTGTTCTTCATTTAGAATAAAGTTCCCTTTTCGGTTAGTTTTTTTCGTACACAATGAATGTATAAATACATCTTAACATTACACATAAGATCCATAGTTGCCTTGCCTCCAAAATCGTAAAACAAAATAACATTCGGTTTGAGCACTTTACACCAGTCACCACCTTAACATACACCCCCTTCCGACTGTCACCCGTAACTCTAACAAAATTGTTTAGTCCTCATGTTAGACAGCTATTAACGCGACGTCCGGTAGGATAACTCACATTCCTTGGTGAACCAACTAGCCTTCCCCTTCGTCAAAATTCTGTTGATGACTCAGATACAGCTAAAATCCTCAAACTGTGATTCAACCAGCAACCTTTAATTCCATTTTACGGGTCTGCAGAAGAATTGGTAAGCTGGTAGCGAAAATCGCCACGACAACGACAGACTCGCATGTGTGGATTTAATTGATTATTCGTGTTTTTAATCCGACGCTCCCATGGAGCACACGCCTGTTTCATTGAACCGACTTCAGCTGAACATCTCGACCATTATTTGATCATCAATTAGCAAATAAATTACAGGATTCTTTGTGTATAGTCTGACATAAGAATTCCCGATCGGTTTAATCTGCATTAGTTTCACAAGAGAACTGTCACCGCATTTGGATTGCCTTTTTAAAATAGGTTAACAAACAAGGCTGGAGGTTATGTTTTCTTTTGTAATAGAAAAACAACCTCGTCGACTGATTTGTTTACCGAAGCTCAGCATTCAAATAGTCAAGTTCCCGATAGCCGCCTCTCATAAATTCATAAAACTATTTAATTAGGTTTTATTGATCATTTACATTTTATAGAACCACGGTTGATCGGTTAATCGTCGGTCAAGACGGTCGTGTGGCAAGGCCTTCTCGTTCGAGTTTTAAGGTAAATATCGCAAAACCGATATCCCTCTCGTCAAGTGCTCAATAGAGCAAGAGCTTTTCGCTGTGGGTTCGGTCCGTAATTATTACCTCTACTTTTATAGCCTTTTAAATGCGACATCTGCGCCTAGGTAGCCGAAGCGCGCCCGGCAACGATCGATCTCGACTTTGCGAACGCTGGTTGGTGTGTTTGTGCGGCGGCAGTTGATTGCTCACGCAGAGGACGAGGATAACCACCCAACCAAAAGGGTATTAAAACTCCAGCATCAGATACAGTGCCCCGCATACAACGACGGCACCGTAGCTTGGTTACAGTGTCGCTGTGTGGTTCCGGCATTTTTTTAAAGTTATCGCAATGAATTTATTTGCGGTGTATCGATTACAGTCGTGATTAGTTGGACCATTGTCCAACTAAAAATCAATTTTATATTAAATTGACTTTGACAATTGAACAGAGATGTGAACAGATATATTTTACACTACTGCCATCTCCATTAACAAATATTTGACATCTGCAAGTCGTTCCAACTAACGAATCTAATTCGTTCGTTAGACGTAAGTTTCGGTGCAACCAGTGAATCACACCTCGATATCGCGAAGCCTACGCCCGGTTTACCGAAGGTGTACTGTATACGGGGCGTAGGAATGGGTGATAAATTTTCGTATAAATAATCTCCAATAACCGGTTTGCAAGCACCTCGGTGGCGTCCGATCGAGTAGGTCGCCCGCTGGCTACTTTCAGCCTCATACCACGATCCGGGTAAAGGGGTGTTCACCAGATTTTGTAATCCGACTATGAATAGCCTGCCGTTGCCAAGACGGACTGCAGCTGCATAGGTTTGGGAGCTTCAACTACATGGGCATTTGTTAATTGTGCGAGCCCGGAATGAATGGTTTATATCGTTTTCGACCCAGAGTGATCGCAAGTATAGGTGCTACAAATAAATGTCATTTAAATGCGGATATTTCTCGAGTACTTTTTCAAATGGACGTAAGTAACATTGAGAGCCTCTCTTTGTTTACTTTCTCTTTCGTTTATTACGACGTCATTACAACATTTTGTACTAATTTTCCAGTACATATCGAAAGCCGACGGTTTTTACTACAATATTATGCAAAGAGTAGAGTAGTAAATGTTGAAATGGCCGAGTAATGAACAGAAGAGAAAGACCTCAAAGAGAATCTCTCATTGTTACTTACGTCCATATGAAAAAGTACTCGAGATTTGCAGAAAAAAATTAACAAGCGTTATACTGTAATTGGTACGACTTAGTGAAATGGCACAAATACCGTAAGATTGAAAAAAGTTTTCCGCTTGAATTAAATTTTTCTATTTTTTTGCTTCCACCGCCTATGATTTTTGAATGGCTAATATTCACCACAAATTCTTGAAGTCTAGACATGTCACCGAAACGAAACATTTTTATATTAGGTCTCTGACTCCATTCGATACAACTGCACTTTAATTTAGGAGAGCTGTGAGACTGACGGGGGCGAGTGGGTCATTTTATGAATAAAACTTAATATCAAATGTGTACGTGTGTAAATATGTACCCTATCATTTTGGATAACCTAGAATGAATTAGCGCATCAGAGTTGGCAAATAGCCCCCCGTTAGCCAGCAACTTGCCCTGTTTGACTGGGGTACTTTTTACATACACGGTAAAAAATCCTAACAAAGATGGAAAGTGATTTACTCTGGAATTCGCACTGCTTGCACAACATTTGCAATGCGATGTGCCAATCCATTGGAATAGTAGATACAGAACACTAGAATAGGATTGTCACTGGCGTCAGTGGTAGGAACATCATTGTCAAATGGGCCAAACAAAAAATGGTGGACCAAAGATTTTTGATATATGCTTACTAGAAGAGTCACTGTCAAAATTGGAACAATGATTATTTGTCAGTGTCATTCCAAACGAGTCAAATCCATGTATTTTGAGAGGTCGTTTGTTTGTTTGGAATATCACTGACAGATAATCAAGACAATTGTCTTCACTCTCCTTACATATACTCTGCCGAAAACAAAACAAACTACTGGAACAGATCATCAACTTCAATTTGGAGTGATTTACACATTGCTTCTAATGGATCTTGCATTCAACTCTATATGTACTCCTTACGATCTATCTCATTATAGACATGTTACTTGAAAACAAATAATTTCATAATTAACCACAAATAAAATGTATAATACTCATGCCCTAGATTAGGGGAACATGGGGAGACTTGACCAGGTTTTCAGCTAAAACTGCATAAATCTCTAAAAAGGCCCTCAATCCCTCAAAAGTCATTGAGATATTATGTGCAAAGTTATTGTGCGTCTTCATGATTTTTTGCAGAATTTTTAATTTAATTTTTGAAAAGTTACAAAAGTTATCCTGAGATCGTTTTTTTTTTGGTCAAGTCTCCCCACTGCGGGGAGACTTGACCAAGGCATGGGGAGACTTGACCAGGAGAATTTTGAAAAATCATAACAAAAAATTATGACATAAAACATACTGAAATTATTTTTTCCATATTTTCGAGATCTTTGGGTAGCAGTAAAAAATATAAAAGGATTGCATTTGATAAATTTCGATTTTTTAATGCATTTCTTTTTAAGGATTAACTGTACTGCTTGCATTGCATGTTCACTCATCACGAAATCAGTCCTACTATTGCTAACTTTATTTACTAATACTAAAATATAAAGACTTATGTTTGAGGTGGGATTTTTTTATGGCGTGATTAACATTAACAGTAGATACCAAAGCACAATAAATATCAGGAATTTTGTATCTTTCTTCAGCTAATTGCCACTTGGTCAAGTCTCCCCATAAAAACTTGGTTAAGTCTCCCCAACATTAGATATTGCGTTCAATGTCATTCAAATTCTAATAACAACTATTCCAATGTTCCAATTTATGTAAAATCATTTCACTGCTTCACAAGGATTAAGATGATATATCAGAACATTAATAGTAATCAGTAGTCGAGTAGATATGTCCATACAAAGTTTGATAAAAAATTACATCATTTAATGCAAATTTATCAATCACGTAATATTTTCTGTAAGGAAAGGATTTTTCATTCCAAACTTTTAGAATTACCTTAAGGGATCGAAACGAGTATAAAAATATTTTTGAAAAAATTTTAAGAATCGAATGGAAGACACCATAGCCAAAAATAGAATTTTGCGTTTAGTCAAGTCTCCCCATGTTCCCTTACTCTGGAAATGCTAGTTTTCCATTTTTTTGCTTCTATTTCCGAGCATATGTTTGTATTAGATTATAGACTTTAGTATCCTCGTGCTGTTGACAATTGTAATTGAAGAAGGAACCGCTCAAATTCATTAGATTAGTACAGTGGTTTCAATTTAAAGACTGTTTCCATTATATAGTTTTCAAACCAGGTCATTTTGATACGAATTATAAATTCTTAGAGAGTCAATGCTAAATCACTTCAGTTGTTTGATACGAACAAACTGATTCAAGTGCAAAATAATTTGTATTGGACGTGACAATTTTTTACCGTGTACGAAAAAAAAATGACGCGATGTTAAAACAAAAAATGTTTTTTTGCACAATAAAACCGGTTGGGGTCGGTAAAAGATAGTGAAATTTCACTATTTTTGTCGTTTTACTTTTATCTACTTACAAGTTTTTCCTACGCTCTAGAAGCGGTGCGTTCCGATTTTTGTTCGGGTGAACGGGAATCCGTCCGGGAAAATCGTCGAGTCCGCGTTCCAAGTTTACCTCGCCGCCAGTTGTAAGTCCGCCGAATGGTGAACCGAAGAAGCGAAATCCATTGCAGGATGAATCCTGGAACCACTCGACTCACACTCCGAAAACCGTAAGGAACCGAAAATGGACTTTCTTTTATGAAACAGAACACTTGTATGAACTTGTACTGCGTCTTTTGACTGGAAAATAAGAGACTGACATTTTCCAGTCTTTTATTTACATACACTGAGCAAAAAACTATAGTTGTTTTAACTATTCGTCAAAATAGAAAAAATAACGAACAGATCCAGGTTGGGGTGACTATATTTATCCCATCTCACTTACAATGGTCATTTATACAACAGACTGTTTAATGTTACTATTATGGTAAACTTTTCTACTCTCTTGGTTTAGTTATAACAAGCAGATTCAGGTCAAGATAACTATGTATATTGTTACTCTGAGCATCCCATTTACAATGGTTATGCTTACAAGAGAATTGTCAATATTACTATTATAGACAAAGCTCATGTATAGTGAACTTGAACATGCGTGTAGTTAACATCACTTAATGCTATGGTCGGTTGAAAAGCACTATACTCGCAAAGTCGAATTTACCTCCTCATATGGTAAAGTTTACCATATAATTTTTCTTAGTGTACAGTTCTGCAATGCAGTACGTCAAATCAGCGTAACCTACTTTTGGATATAATTTGGTGTTGTACTAAACTATACCCGTTATTGGGTACACACCACTATTGAAAACTGTTACTCTGGGACGGGACTCGCGAATAGCAGAGTAGGCATTCATACTGACTGTATTCAGGATTCCGAATCAAATTTCGAATGATTTGACCGGGTAGATTCAAACAATCTTTCATAACACAATCTATGTATTGTTTATATCGAGATAACCTAGCATTTCGTTGAGTTCTTGCTATATGGGATACACACGAGTGCGATCGAAACAAAAACAAACGTCAAAACGTTTTCTCACTCGCACTGATGCAAACTAGATGGGCGCGTAACTCAACGCACGGCCCGGGGGCGCATGGCTGAAAAGTCGCAATGTGAATTTAAGGCTCAAGTTACCTCAAGGCTTGGTAGTTATGCGTAAGAAAAATTGTGTTCAGCTTTGCCACCAGATTATCCATTTAAACCTTTTCAAAACTCTAAAAGAAGAATATCAGTCGAGTTATTAGATCATCACGATTCAATTCATGCAAAATACCTGCTGGAAAAACCATCGGCTTAGCTGGATGGTGCTTTTGAAAAAGTGGCTGTGATTTTTATCACACTACCACACCGAGCTGGAGTACGCAACACAACTGCGCAATGAAAAAACCACAGCCACTTTTTCAAAAGCACCATTTAGCTAAGCCGATGGTTTTTCCAGCAGGTATTTTGCATGAATTGAATCGTGATGATCTAATAAATCGACTGATATTCTTCTTTTAGAGTTTTAAAAAGGTTTAAATGGATAATCCGGTGGCAAAGCTGAACACAAATTTTTCTACGCACACTACCAAGCGTTCAATTCTAACACATGCTTAAAAAAGGTAACTTGAACCTTAACAAAAGATTCGCAATATCTATCTATCTATCTATATAAAAGTTAATGTTTGTATGTATATGATTTATGGATTCCCAAACGGCTGAATCGATTGCCGTAAAACTTATACATAGTAGGCATTTGTTATGGAGCGCGTTTTTGTTCTATTGGTCGGGGATCATCTGCCCGCCAGATGGTGCTTCGGATCAAATTTTGTTTTCCTTCTATTTCGATGGGTATTAGCTAGTTATGTAAAATCATGAAAGATACTTGGGATTTGAACCCATTTTAAATAGGTTCGAATCAGTTGGATATCATGGTAGAATCAGTCTATAAATATGGGAATTTCCGCTTTAATAGCCACCAATGGGGTATATGACTCTTTTCTTTCAATTTTGTTCATTGTTCCACGAGAAAAGACCTTTTTAGTCAAGTTCAGTTTTGGTCTCCTACTTATTCGCTTTGGACAATTTACGGCGACTGCAAACTCAACCTATAACCATCAGTTAATATTTTGTATTCCTCAACCCTTTTCAGGTTTCACCGGAACGCAATGCGAGATCAACATCGACGAGTGCGCGACAACACCCTGCCTGAACGGAGGCATCTGCCGGGATCTGATCAACTCGTTCAAGTGTACCTGTGCGATCGGTTTCACCGGGCTGCGCTGTCAGATCAACATCGACGATTGTATGTCACAACCGTGCCGAAACGGAGGAATCTGTCACGATCTGATTGCCGGTTATACGTGCGAATGTCCGCCCGGTTATACGGGGATATCGTGCGAGACAAACATCAACGATTGTCAGTCGAATCCGTGCCACCGGGGAGTTTGTATGGATGGCGATAACTCGTTCTCGTGCCAATGCAATCCCGGTTACACCGGGTATTTGTGTCAGATTCAGATCAACGAGTGCGAATCCAATCCGTGTCAGTTTGGTGGACACTGTGAGGATCTGGTTGGAGGCTATATCTGTCGGTGTCAGCCGGGAACTTCTGGACCAAATTGCGAGGTAAATGTGAACGAATGCCACAGCAACCCGTGCCGGCATGAGGCCAAGTGTATAGATGGGATCAATCGGTACACATGCCAGTGTGTACCTGGTTTCACCGGTACTCACTGCGAAACCAACATCAACGAGTGTGCTTCGGACCCTTGCGCAAACGGGGGCGTTTGTATGGATTTGATCAACGGATTTCGTTGCGAGTGTCCTCGGGGTTACTTCGATGCGAGATGCCTGAGTGACGTAGATGAGTGTGCGTCAAATCCCTGCACCAATGGTGGCCGATGTGAAGATGGAGTGAATCAGTTTATCTGTCACTGTCCTCCTGGGTATGGGGGAAGGCGTTGCGAAACTGACATCGACGAATGTGGCTCTAACCCGTGTCAGCATGGTGGCATTTGCCGTGATGGTTTGAACTCGTACACCTGCCAGTGTATGCCTGGTTATTCTGGGAAGAACTGTGAGATCAACATCGATGATTGCGTTAATAATCCATGCCGCAATGGAGGCTCTTGCATAGATCTAGTCAATGGGTACAAGTGCGTCTGTCGGGTGCCTTTCACGGGACGTGATTGTGAGTCGAAAATGGATCCTTGCCTTCCGAATCGTTGCCGAAATGGTGCCAAGTGCTCACCAAGTCCGAATTATTTGGACTTTTCGTGCAGCTGCATGCTCGGATATACGGGACGGTTATGCGACGAAGATATCAACGAATGTGCTCTTTCGTCTCCCTGTCGGAATGGGGCAACCTGTAGGAACACGAACGGATCTTATCAATGTCTTTGTGCTAGAGGTTACGAAGGCCGTGATTGTACGGTGAATACGGATGATTGTGCCTCGTTCCCTTGCCAGAATGGGGGAACTTGTTTGGACGGAATTGGAGACTACACCTGTCTGTGCGTGGATGGATTCGAGGGTAAGCATTGCGAAGTCGACATTAACGAGTGTCTCTCGATACCGTGTCAGAATGGAGCGACCTGCACGCAGTACGTCAACTCGTACACCTGTACCTGTCCGCTGGGATTCAGCGGTATGAACTGCCAAACCAATGACGAGGATTGTACGGAAAGTTCGTGTATGAATGGAGGAACCTGCATGGATGGGATCAATAGTTATAACTGCTCTTGCCACAGCGGGTTTACCGGTTCCAACTGCCAGTATAAGATCAACAAGTGTGATTCACAGCCTTGTCGAAATGGTGCAACATGCTATGATTACGATAACGACTACACCTGTCACTGTTCGTACGGATACACCGGCAAGCAGTGCTTGGATTATGTAGATTGGTGCTCTCAGTCACCTTGCGAGAACGGTGCAACCTGTGTTCAGCGAGAAAATGTATATCAGTGTATTTGCGCTCCCGGCTGGACCGGAAAACTGTGCGATGTCCAGATGGTCTCTTGTAAGGATGCTTCTATTCGGAAGAAAGTCGAACCCAAACTGCTCTGTCACAACGGAACATGCGAAGACTTTGGTAACTCTCACAGGTGCCACTGCCAGCAGGGTTACACCGGATCATACTGCCAGAAGGAGATTAATGAATGTGAAAGTCAACCCTGTCGAAATGGTGGCCATTGTAAGGATCTGATCGGGTCGTATAAATGCGTTTGCAAGCAGGGTTTCCAGGGTCAGAACTGTGAACTGAACATCGACGAGTGTAAACCTAATCCGTGCCGGAATGGAGGCATCTGTCATGATTTGATAAACGATTACAAGTGTTCGTGTCCACCGGGAACGTTGGGGGTGCTGTGCGAAATAAACACGGATGACTGTACTCCGGGTGCTTGTCACAATAATGGAAGCTGCATTGATAAGGTTGGTGGATTTGAGTGTCGCTGTCCGCCCGGGTTCGTCGGATCACGGTGCGAAGGAGACATCAACGAATGTCTATCGAATCCATGTTCGAATCCAGGAACGCTGGACTGCGTTCAATTGGTGAATGACTATCACTGCAACTGTAAACCGGGACACATGGGACGCCACTGTGAGATTAAGGTCGATTTCTGCGCTAACTCACCCTGTCTGAACGGTGGTCTATGTTCGACTAGACAAACGGGACATCACTGCGTTTGTGCCGATGGATATTATGGTAAAAACTGCGAATTTTCTGGACACGATTGTGATTCAAATCCATGCATCAACGGGTTATGTCAGATTGCGGATGATGGCGGTTACCGATGCGAGTGTCCTCTGGGAGCCAGTGGGATCAACTGTGAGATTGATATTTTGGACGAATGTAGCTCGAGTCCGTGCGAGCGCGGTGCTGCCTGTCAGAACAAACTGGGTGATTTCGAGTGCTTCTGCCCTCCGAAGTGGGCGGGTAAGACCTGTAATATCTATGACCCCTCGTACAAGGGATGGTTCGAGAGTGCCAGCAAGAAGAAGGGTATTTTGAATACGTACGCGATCGATTTAGAGTATCAGCGGGCGCAGTGCGTTAAGAAGGGTTGTCGCGAGAAGCAGGGTAACCATCGGTGCGACGAGGAATGCAATACCTACGCTTGTGACTTTGACGGTAACGACTGTTCGCTGGGAATCAATCCGTGGTTGAATTGTACCGCGAGTATCAACTGTTGGGAGGTGTTTATGGATGGCTTCTGTAATGAGGAGTGCAACAACGCGATGTGTTTGTTCGATGGGCGAGATTGCGAGAAGAAACTGCAGCCTTGTAATCCCGTGTACGATGCCTACTGTCAGAAGCACTACGCCAACGGATTTTGCGATTATGGCTGTAACAATGCCGAGTGTAACTGGGATGGTCTCGACTGTGAAAATGAAAAAGAACCCGCACTGCTGGCAGAGGGTGCAATTTCTATAATTCTGCTGATGGAACTTGAAACTTTCAAGAAAAATTCCGTTCAATTCCTACGTGACCTTGGCCATCAACTACGGACTACGGTTCGAATAAAGAAGAACAGCGCTGGAGTTGAAATGATTTATCCCTGGAAGGGAGGCACTGCCCTGCAAGGTCTAGCTGAGAGTGAATTCGGCCGTAAGCATCACGTTGTCTACACGGAAGCTCGACAAACCGGTATACAGGTATTTCTGGAGCTGGACAACCGTAAGTGTATTGGGATGACCGGTGCAGAGTGTTTCGGAACTGCAAATGAGGCAGCCGAGTTCTTGGCTGCAACCGCCTCAAAGCACTCGCTTTCCAAACAGTTCCCGATCTACCAGGTCAAAGGAGTTAACCCAGATGATGATAGTATCCCGGAATCAACGAACACCAACTACGTTCTGTTGGGATTCTTCATTGGACTGCTGGTGTTTGCAATGTGCGGAGTTTTGGTCGCAAATCGTAAACGTGCACATGGCGTCACTTGGTTCCCGGAAGGATTCCTCACCGCCAGTACCAATGTTCGCCGACCGTCCCGTAGACGACCCGATGGCCAGGAAATGCGAAATTTGAACAAAAATCCTTCGATGGTAGACATGTCCAATGGACACATGGGACATTCGCAACAGTGGTGTAACAGCGATGATGAATCGGAAATGCCACAGCCCAAACGGATGCGTGCTATCGATCAGGGTTATTCAAGCGATCATACCGCGATTACGGACTATGAAGAAACTGAACCCAGAGTCTGGTCTCAGCTGCACTTTGAGGCAGCCGACATTCGCGATCATCCAACGATGATGACTCCACCGACTCATCATGATGGAGGGCATACTGACGTGGATGTACGGGGACCATGTGGCATGACCCCGTTAATGGTAGCCGCAGTTCACCGAGGTGGACCCGACTCTGGCCTACACCGAGGAGATCCTGACATCGGCATGCATCGAGGAGATCTCGACGTCGCTATTCACAGAGGTCCAGACTCTGGAGAAGACATTGATTCCACTGACGACACCACAGCCCAATTCATCTCGAAACTAGTTGCACAGGGTGCTGAACTAAACGCTACTATGGACAAAACTGGAGAAACATCGCTACATCTGGCAGCCCGACATGCCCGAGCGGATGCTGCCAAGCGACTTCTGGATGCCGGAGCGGACGCCAACAGTCAAGATTATACCGGACGAACGCCTCTACATGCCGCCGTCGCAGCAGATGCCGTTGGAGTGTTCCAAATTCTACTGAGGAACCGAGCAACTAATCTGAACGCACGCATGCACGACGGCACAACCCCGCTCATCCTAGCAGCCCGTCTTGCTACCGAAGGTATGGTTGAAGAACTGATCACTGCCGATGCGGACATCAACGCTGCCGATAACAATGGAAAAACAGCTCTGCACTGGGCTGCAGCAGTGGATAACGCTGACGGTGTAAATGTTCTTTTGGCGCACGGTGCTAATCGGGACGCTCAGGATGACAAGGATGAAACTCCGTTATTCCTTGCTGCCCGAGAAGGAGCATTTGAAGCCTGCAAGGCGTTGTTGGATAACTTTGGTAACCGTGACATTACAGATCACATGGATAGGTTACCGAGAGACGTGGCCAGCGAACGACAGCATCAGGATATTGTTCGGCTGTTGGATGAGCACGTGCCACGTAGTCCACAGATGGTAACCACGATTCCGAACACGATCATGTCTCCGACAACGCACATGATCACGCATCCCACAATAATTGCTTCTACGAAACAAAGCAAACAGAAGAAACGGGCGAAGATGAATGGAAGTGGTCTCCCGGGAGCACAGAATCCCAACAGTCCGGATAACGATGGAAGTGTAAGGAGGAAAACGAAAAAGCCTAGTGCCACTAATGGTGGCGCAAAGAAAAATAACATCGTTGACGTGCAAATCCCGGACGATCAGCTAAGTTCAGTTGAGTCACCACTGGCCAACATCCCCAGTCCGTACGACACGGTTAGTCTGTATTCGAATGCAATGACGGTACATCAGCTGGATCCGATGACCGGTAACAAAAAGCCACCGAGCTATGAGGATTGCATTAAGGTAAGTTTTGAAACAATCGAAAAAAATCTATAAGTACTCACATTACACTTTGTATTACAGAGCGCTCAATCAATGCAATCACTGCACAACATCAACCTGGACAACTACGGCTACTCGATAGGAGGTGCTGGGGCTGGAAATACTCCGTTCCAGGATCTACTCATGAACCAACGGGGCAACGTTGCTGCCACGATGATTCATGCGATGCATATGGGTGAGAGTGGTCTCAGTCCACCATACTCGAATCAGTCACCACCCCACTCGGTGCAGAGTAACATGGCGTTGTCCCCTCAGGGGTATATTGGTAAGTCCCTAGGTTTTCCTATGCATGTATGTTCCTATAAACTAACACCTTCACCTAATCTACCAGGGTCTCCCTCACCTGCCAAAACACGACCGAGTCTGCCAACGTCACCGACGCACATCCAAGCGCTGAGACACGCTCAACAGCAGAAGCACGGTGTGCAAATGATCTCCAATGGAAGCATGCAGCAACAGCAGCAGCAGCAGCAACAAAATAGCAGTAGTATAGGTTGCGGCCAGCAACAGCTTGGCAGTAGTAGCAACAGTAACGGTAGCAGTAACAATGCAAACAGTGCAATGCTGGCCAGCCTGCAGATGAACTTTGTCCATGGCTCCACGGGTCTGGAACTGGCAGGTTTCTGTAGTCCTACAGGTAAATATCCATCACTATCTAGCTATAGAAAATATTGATTTTATTTCTTCTATAGGTCAAGGATCTCAGGCATCAACATCGCAGAACACCACTGCCACCACCATTTCGTCGCCATCGTCGAACTCGATGTCCTCGTCGCACCTATCGCCACTATCGTCGGCGTCCGCGCACTGCCAACAGTCGACACTGAACAGCCAGCAGTCGTTCTACCAGTATCTTACCCCGCCCAGTCAGCACAGTGGCGGTGTGACACCTCAGCATCTGGTCCAGACGTTGGATAGCTATCCGACACCGTCGCCGGAATCGCCCGGTCACTGGTCAAGTTCCTCGCCCCATTCGACCTCGGACTGGTCGGAAGGGGTGCAGTCGCCTGCGGCGGCTAACATGAATGTCTACGTGACGAGTGCCGCACCCGGAGGCCACCAGGCCAACAAGGGTTCGGAAGCGATCTACATTTAAACGGCGAAACGATGATCGAAACACAAGTGCCTCATCTCACAGAGTAGAGCCAGAGAATGTGCGCATGTATCTTGTATGTGTATAGAAAGCGTCTCTTCCCCTCCACTCCGCGGTTTGTCCATATGCTAGTTCAGACCCTGAAACGGTCGGAATGTGCGGAGCATGATAGTGATAATTTATTTTATAATTTATCTAATTTTAAACTATTTGTTGTATGTAACAAAGGCACTACAGCAGAGTTTGTGTGGTAACAACGTATGTGTGGGCAAAGTTTGTATGGTTGTTCGAGTGTGTGTTTATATGTGGGAATTTGACGTATTTGAGATTATTTTCAATTTACGAGGGAACTATGCGCATTCCTCAATATCGAAACTGAAAATTCCTTGCTTAAACAAACTACTTTTAAACAGAGTTTTTAATTAAACAAAAAGACAGATTTTAGACAAGAAAAAAAGACATGTACAATATACTTATAAATATATTGCCTTTTTAAAGTTATTGTAGTACATAATGCTCGATGAGAGCATTTTTTTAACACAAAACATGTTAGTCGATTCGAGAAGCAATTGTCGCTATTTGTAAGATGTCTGTGAAAAATATTATATCTTCTAAAAGCCGTTACTTTACGTTGTCTTCAAATCGTTCGACGTTAGAATTTTTTATGCATATAGCTTAAACCTCCCTGTATAAAGTTTACGGACGAGAAACTCAAAAACATGGTCTGATTATAGGTTAATATTTGTCTTCTCAAACGTGCTACAACTAGCGAGTAATGTAATCACACATGAGCCGGAAGCAATCCGTTGCCTTTCTCTCCGCCGGAGCGAAAACCCCTTCCGTTGAAATATGCCAGCAGCCAACTGATTGGCGGAGTGTAATTTTCAACTGTGTAGATGTTGTACATAGCCAAAATATAATGAAGTAAAAAGTTTTATTGAAATTATTGTAATATTTTATCAAGATTTTTTTTTCTAATATTAAGAACGCAGCCGCGACAACAAGCGGACTGGGTTTTACAACTAGCTACTATAGTGTAGAAAATAAAGGTTCTCTCTTTTGAAAGCAAACAGACAGGAAATTCTCTCCAAGAAAAATAAAATTTAATAGCTTAAGATTATCTAGAGCGCCGGCTGAAAAGAATCTCAGTAAAAATAGACACCAGTGACAATCAAAGTACCACTTGCAATACTATGACAAAAACGAAAAGATCTTCATTATTTCTAAAAGCCTTTTCCTCATATCATATCATTATGAAATATGCCCAACTTTTCAATAACTCTCCTTAGGATCAGCTGTGTTTGGCTGATTAACTATACAGATCAATTGTATTTTGTATTTTCATTTGCTAGAAAGGTTTTCAAATTAACTGTTCTATTCTATTTTCTTACAAGTTCAAGTGAAATCAATGCATAGACGGAAAAAAACACAGAGGAACATAAACGAATACAGAGATATATAGGCGACATTTGTCTTACTATTATTAAAAAGAGATGAAAACAATAAAAATGTATAAAATTTAATTAGACCGAATGTGGCTTCTATTATCCGAAAATCTGGAAGATGACAATCAATTTTAACACAATGTTGGACCTTCTTTGCAAATAGACGGTCCATCAGCCAAAAAAGTGTTGATTGCTTTTTTGTGGCAAATTATAAACTGCAGACATGTAAAGTTTGAAATAAATCGGTTAAGTAGTTTTTGAATGCCAGTTAACACCGCAAATCGCGTTTTTTCCCAGAGACGTTCTACAAAAACCTTTGTCACCAGGTCGCTTGTCGATATTTTTGCATAGAAAAATTACAGAATGTTATTTGAATCATACATTATAATGAACAAAAGTTTTTATCAATTCGCTTCACCCAAATTTCTTAAAAAAAATCGCAAAATGGTGTTTCTTCACGCTGAAACCCTTACCCACCCCCATTAAATGTAAACATTTTGCTGTAAATTGGAACTATTAAAAATAATGGTGACATGCAGTTGTACAGTTTTCAACTGGACCATGGTTTAGTTCGTCCTCTGCTAGTTGGACCGTTATCCAAGCATCTGAATGTCAAAATCTCAAGTCAAATTGTCCCTTTTTCAGTTTTAGACATCTGTGAGTCGTTCCAACTAGCGAATCACGACTGTATTTGTCGGGAAGTTAGGCTGTGTACAACTATTTCGACTAGTTTACTGTCGCCGTTATTTCCGTACAAGTCCCGCACTGTATATTTTCATCTATCCAAAACCAATTCTCTGACAGTCTAGTGCAGATCCTTAACTTGTCATTTATCCTCTATTTTTGATTAATTTACATTTTTTTACTATTCGATTGCTCGTTAAAAAACAACTCAAAGTACTCATATTCCATGTAGACTCTTTTGTGGACCTGCCAGGTTACCATACTAGTTGATGATCATCACCGATGCGAAGATTCGTTTTCGAACGCTCGGTCGAGACATAAGTGTTTTGTTGCCAGTCCGTGCAGTGTACATCGACAAAGAATGTGCTAATCCGTGTTCGAGGTTATCTTGCGCACTCTCCACCTCGTCAAGGTTCCAGTATTTTTCCCTGCTTTTGTGTTTTTGTTTCTGAGTACCGTTAGCCGGCTAGTGACCAGTGAAACAGTGTTCTTCTAGTAAGCCGTATGAATACCGTTACATACACAAGTTAAGTATTATTTTATGTTTCCCCTACTTAATTCTTTTGCTAACGTGCACTGGGCAATAGGCCCGTGCAAAAATGACTTCCCCTGACAGCGGTTCATCGCAAGGTGAGATGGACGTGGAAACAAAATCGGTTCCCCGGCTCAAAGTATATCCAAGCTCGGCCACCGGGCCCTTCGTGATCTTTTGCCGGACCAAAGACAAAAAGTGTTTGAATCTGTTGCAGATTTCTCGAGTTCTGACGGATTGGTATTCGGCCGTGACAGAAATATCGAAAATTCGCCCTGATAAGCTTCGGGTGGTTGTAAATAGTTTAAATCAGGCAAATAATATTGGTGGCGACGGTCCTTTTACGAAGGCGTACAGAGTGTATATTACAGCTAACAGGGTTGAATTCAGTGGGGTCGTTTCAGATTCGAGTCTGATTTGCGAGGATCTGCTGAAACATGAGACTGACGCGTTCGATTTCTGTTTCTAGAAGACGGTACTTAAAATAGATCGAATCCTTTTTCCGTGAAAATGATATTACCGAGCACTTCTTCGGGTTTACATACATGCGGTTCATGGTACACCAATCAGCAAAGGCTCGAAGCTGCTGTTGGAGAAATCTGCAATCTTCATTTGTACGAATTATGCGAAAAATCTTGAGATCATCCGCGAAGGACAATCGGGGAGTCTTCAGAATTAGATGTACATCATTGAAGTATATCAGAAACATGAACGGTCCCAAGTGGCTTCTTTGAGGTATTCCTGACGTAGAAGTGAATATAGGGCCCTGGCAATCGCCTGTGACAACCGCTATCTCTCGGTCTGTGAGGTAAGATCGAAACCACTGCAAAACACTACCATTTATTCTAAATCTCTCCATTTTTGCTATTGTGATATCGTGGTTTAGCTCATCAAAAGCGGCAGATAAGTCGGTGTAAACGACGTCACTTTGAACGCGGCGTTCCATACTTTCTGTTATGTAGGATGTTAAGCATAATAGGTTAGAGGCTGTTGACCGCCCGGACGTGAAGCCATGTTGATCGTCACTTAGATACTACTTACAGTGAGCTTGAAGAGGTTCCATAATCACCAGCTCGAACAACTTCGAGACAGCACTCAATGAAGTTATCCCACGGTAATTATTGACGTCTTGCCCTTTTTATGAACTGGGAACATGTTCGCTGATTTCCAGCAAGATGGAAAAATACCTCTAGTAATAGATGCTCTAAAGATCTGAAGAAGCGCAGCAACCAAAACTTCGATGTGCCTTTTCAGTATCGCGGAGGGGAGCCCGTCGGGTCCCGGGATGAAAGATGACTTAAGTCGAGAGGAAGCTCTGGTAATCATCGTTGCATTAAAATCGAGAGCACCCAGAGTGTGACCCACAAGTGGAGCTCTGCTAGCAGCGAGGTCGATTTGCTCAATAGTTAGTGCCTCATCTGTGAATACATTCGTGAATTTTTCCGAGAAGAGTGCACATATGTCTCAAGATGTAGTAGCTGTGTTCCCATTGAATTTCAATATTTGACACCATGATCTCCGCACGAACTACTATAATTTATTGTTATATTAGTTAGAAATTGGTACCCGTTTCATTTTTTATTGGAAACATCCTAATACAAGTATTACACTTACAAAATAAAAAAAATTGGGAGCAGAACAAAAAAATGGCTAAGATTTGGGGTCGAAGGAAACCCCTGTGTTCTTATATTATGAAAAAAATTTTTCTTCTATTATGATTTTATGAAATCAATATTCAAACGCCGCACCCCCTTAATGATGTCCAATTGAGCTAAATACTTGCATAAATTACTTTTTCGATGTAATAAGCATTTTATGTAAGACTTTATGCGAAAATTTAAGACGACCATTATCATTGATATCTGCCCTGTAGAACCATCCTAGTTCTCCATACAAACTTTGGTTTTAAACTGTAAAGCCCGTTCCAATTTTTTCAAAAATTCCTTCACCTAGGGTTTCGTGGGACCCCAAACTTTCGCCATCTTTTTCTTTCTGCTCCCCGATTTAATTGTGTTGAACAGTATTGTTAAACATTTTTCAAAGATGCCCAAATTCTACTTTTTTCTTTCACCCAGGGCAAAATGCCCCCGGTTACAGTGTAATATGCCCCACAACAAGAGCCCCACAGCAATCGATGGATCATTGAGTTTGAATGAGGCGGTGAGGTTTTGATTGAATATACCGAAGACAGTTGAGCCTAGACTGCCCAGAAAAATAATGAATTTTTGGAAACTCAATGCCCCCCCCCCTAGTCGATTCCTACTTCCACCAGGAGTACTTGCACCAAATTTGAAGCAAATTGGACAAGTCTAGCTACCGGACCAACGTGCCTGAAGTTTGTATGGTATTTTTCGACAATTTATATGGAGAAAACTGACTAGCTCGAATTTCCGACGCAAGGTGGCGCTGTATGCATTTGAAAGTTGAAACCAGAGCAATAGTTTCACAGAGAACAGACATCCATGATCAAACAAAAATATTGAAAAAAACGTGTGTAAACATTTGAATTAATATACGATAAACACTAGCGCCGCCACATCTTTTTATCTCAACTATCCGTCAAATCCATTCGGGAACCGGTTCCAAATCCTGAATGGATTCAGTATGGAATCTTGCTCAAAGAAAACAACCGATTCTGACTCTATCGGTTGATGCATTTGAGCTGGAATTCATACTGGATCCACTCAGAAGTCCGAACCGGCTCCGGACTAGTTTGACTGGGTAGAGGAATAACTGCTGTCAATTCAGTCAAACTCAGCCATAAATAAACATGACGACAGTAACGCACCTGGTTTAGATATCCCAACTGCCTTGGAAACCGCTAGGGATTTTTACACAAGTTGAATGCTGAAGATGGACGTCTGTTCTCTGTGATTAATTGAAGCTGTAGTTGCGCTGGTTCACGCTTCCTTGAAAATACGACTAGCTCAGTTTTCTCCGTGGAGAACTCGATTCCCAGCTCGAGGAGCCAAGCAGACATATTGTGCAAGGTATCTTGCAATAGTCCTTGCAAATCGACGGTTTTGGAGCCTGTAATAGGAACCACACCGTCATCTGCAAGCTGCGTTAGCGTGCAGGAAGTGACAAGTCATTCGTTAATGTCATTCACGTAAAAGTTGTAGAGAAGGGGGCTTAGACATGAGCCCCGTGATGTCGATAAGTCACCATGCGAAAAATGCATGTGTTTCTCGGACAGCAAGTTTAGCAGAGATGAGCATGCTGATGCAGCTTCCCAGAAAGAATTTTGATAGAAACTGAATCAAAAGTTCCCTTTATATCTAGAAAAACTGATGTCATCTGCTCTTTGCTAGCATAAGCCATTTGCTTTGCTGTTGAGAGTATCGCAAGACAATCGTTCGTCCCTTTGCCTTTGCGGATACCAAATTGTGTATCTGACAGTAAGCCAACCCGAAAAGCGAAACAAAAACCTTTGCTCGAACAACTTTCGGATATAGGACAGCATTGCAATCGGTCGATATGAGTTGTGGTCGGAGGCTGGTTTTTTCTGGTTTTTTTATGGCGATGACCTTCAGTCATGAGGGACAATAATACCCTCATGAAACTTATTAAATAAATTCAACAAGTTAAATTTGATTATGTCTGGCCCTGGGGCTTTATTGTTGCATGATAAGAGAGCAAGTGAGCACTCGACCATCCAAAACGTTGTTTCGTTCGCGTTATCGTGAGGGGGCGCGACGCGGTAGATCTTCTGTGCCGGGGTGGAATCCGGACAAACCTTCTTGGCAAAATCGAATATCCAACCGTTTGAATATTCCACGCTAGTACTGTTTTGGTTGCGTATGCGCCGGGCCGTGCCCCAAAGAGTGCTCATCAGTGTTTCTCTTGTTAGTCCGTCGACAAACCGAGGCTAGTAGCTACGTTTTTTGGAATTCATCAAATTCTTCATGCGCTTTTCCGCCATTGCGTACTGTCGGTAGCTGGCTGGCAGCCCGTTGTCCCGGAAGCTCGTTCGATGAATTAGCCATCGAAGGCTACAATCGCTGAAAGGAGGGGCCATTTCGTAGTGAACTACATCAAAAATGTTTTTACTGCGGGGAGAAAGCTTATCAAGATGCCTAAGAGGGTCAGAAATAAAAAGTGCTGTGAAAATACGGTCCACAATGTCAGAGAAATTTATTAGTCAGCGCTAGTTTCTTTTTCTGGCTGAGATATAGGAACACTCTGGGTTTTTGATATTCTAGGGGGGGGGGGGCATGAAGAGACCCTCTGGCCTTTACGACGAAGCTTGGAAGAGGAAATGTTCCTCCTTTTTCTATTTCTTCTACGCACAGCAGAAGATGTTCCCTTGGGGTTCACCACAGTCGCCTTCGTCAGTAGACAAGTTGGTATAGATGTTCGTAGAGCCCGGTGGCGTAGCTATCTTAATCATTTCTGCAAAAGATCGCATAGAGCAGTGATTCAAGGGGGACGTGAAGCCGCTGCTGGGGGTTTGCGAAGAAAAATATATTTTTCGAGCGCATATTGAAATTTCAAGTCTTGTTTCCTAACAAACTGAAAATAACATATTGATAGTATACAAAATCGATTTTTATCTGTGGGGGTCCGCAGTAACCCAGGGTGATTTCTAAGAGGTCCGTGGTATGGAAAAGGTTGAGAAACGCTGGCTTAGAGCGTCCCTGAAGGGAACGCTTAAGATTCTCCTCGCGCAGTTTGTACGCGGTACATGAAGGGAGATCATGTGGGTTTCCCCCACAGTAGAGAAACTTTTTGAATCCCTTCCACAGGAATCATCCGCATAATTCCCATCGCATTTCCCACAACGGGCCTTATTGTTACAATGGGGGGCTGTGTCCCAATTGTTTGCAATTAGTACAGTTCATGACCCGCGGCACAAAGAGGCGATCAAGTAGACGAACCTTGTCAAATAGGAGGTAGTTGGGTAGAGCAGAACCGGCGAAGGTCGCCCGATAAGAGTCTGAATTGACGTATATTTTCTTCCCGTCAGCTGCGACGGATACTGAATGTAAACGTTTGCACTCCATTTACTGTCTCAAAGGCCTATACTGCTCTTTAGTGCGCTCTACGCTGGAGTATTGTTCGGCGGTCTGGAACCCGAATTACATGAACAGCAGCGATCGAATTGAAGGCGTTCAACGAACATTTATAAGGTATGCTCTTCGACGCCTGCCTTGGCGCGATCCTGTTCGTCTACCAAGCTACGAGAGTCGGTGTCAACTCATCCAGCTCGATACTCTCCAGCGTCGTAGAGAAACTGCAAGAGCCTTATTCATCTCTGATCTTCTGTCAGGACGCATCGATTTTCCAGATTTACTAGAGCGAGTTAACATCCAAGCATGATCCAGAACGTTACGCGGAAACGTTCTTCTGAGAGTGCCGTTTCGACGAACTATTCAAACAGCTAATGCCGCTATCACGGGACTACAATGCCTCTTCAATCGTATGTCGCACCTGTTCGACTTTCATTTGTCTCGGATATCATTAAGAAATCGATTCCTGCAGTTTTTTAGATGTAATTAGTTTAAGTTTCCATCATTGGGGCCGAGTACGGCCTGTTGATGTGCGTGATAAATAAATAAAATAAATAAGTATCTTCCCAGGCTTAAGCATGGGGAAACAGCCAGGGAGGACCTGGGAGTGATTCTGGACCTGGGAGTGATTCTGGATTCTCAACTCACGTTCAAACAACACGTCTCCTATGCAGTCGGTAAAGCGTCTCGAGCGCTAGGATGCATCTTGAGGATAGCCAAAAAATTTACACATGTTTATTGTCTCAAATCGCTGTACTGCGCTTTATCCCGATCAATTCTAGAATATAGCTCTGAAGTCTGGAGTCCAAACTACAATAACGGCGTTGAGAGAATTGAAAACGTACAGCGTCGCTTTTTACGTTTCGCGCTCCGTAGATTGCCGTGGAGAGATTCTGTCCGATTACCTAGCTATGAAAACCGGTGTCAGCTGATTCAACTGGAACCCCTTTATGTTCGAAGGAATACAGCAAGAGCTTTGTTCATCGCCGACACTTTGCAAGGTCATATAGATGTCCCTGCTATAAGCGATCAAATTAATATAAACGTCGTACTACGAACATTACGCAACAACATTATGCTTCGGTTACCGTTCAGACGCACTAATTATAGTATGCATGGAGCCATCACTGGTCAACAAAGGATTTTCAACCAGGTTGTTTCAGCTTTCGATTTCAACGTGTCTAGACAAACTCTGCGTCAGCGATTTTCTAGACTTTTTAATCAATCTTTTAACCACAATTGACTTTTTTACCGTTTTTGTGAATTATTGTATGACCACTATTTCTGTATTTGACTTGAATGTTAGTAATAAGTTTATTATTAAGACCAACACCATTGGGGCTTTGGTATGCCTGTTGGTGTATAAAACTAGTAAAGAATAAAGAATAAAGAAATATAGCTATTTTTGCTTAAGGGGGCGTATTATACCTGTTTACCCTAGAGGTGAAGTGTAGATGAAAGCAATCATAATACAAACTATGGTAAAGAACGTGAAGAACAATTAATATGGAAATGAATGGAACTAATGCTTATCTGCGGCAATTATTTTAATCCAAAACAAGAAACTGATTCAGACATTATTGAGTGACGCATGAATAATAAAGTGGACCCACGCCCAAAATCATTCTTTCAGAACCAACCCAGAACCAAAGCACCAGGATGAGCACTCGAATGTAGCTTGTGGCTAAAATGTATTCCTATAGCTAGGGAACATGGATTTTCTCATCTCACACTTTTTTCCACAGTAAGTGAAAATGGAGTGCGCCGTGGAACCGATCATTCCCAGAAGAATCTTTACAGAGCATACATAGAACAATAATCATCATCATTGGTATACATATAGTACATATACTACACGGACAACCATCCCGATGCGCTTTATGTATAAACACTAAGCAATTTTCAGTGCTGATGTCAGTCAGCAAACTGCGGTCCTACC
Organism: Topomyia yanbarensis; assembly: GCF_030247195.1. NCBI lineage: Eukaryota > Metazoa > Arthropoda > Insecta > Diptera > Culicidae > Topomyia > Topomyia yanbarensis. The sequence goes on from NC_080670.1 coordinate 164,943,627, forward strand.
CCGAGGAGTGTTTACAGATATTGTACGGAAGAAAATAAGTAAGTTTGCATTCGCGCATCTGGTCTCGTTCTTCTCCTACGCGCCGCGTGTTTCCTTTTTTCGTTATTCGACTCCTTTGCAGTCTTCGGGCGGAGATTGAGATTTTTGAACTCGGTCATTTTTTTAGTCAGTTAGAGATTGTTCAGTTACACAGCAGTGAGCACAGTGTGGAATGAACTAATCGTTCCATTTGGAATTCTTTGCAACCGTCGTAGAGTGTGCTACATATTAATTTTAACTGGACGGAGTCGGTGTAAGCTGAACTATTCATCAAGACGTTTGAATAAGGACAGTTTATGAAACCGACGAGTGTGTCGGTTTCTCAAACTATAAAATGTTATGTCCTGAATAAAGTGATATTTACTATGATTGTGTAAACTTTGCCAACCATTGAGTTGTGTGATATATTGCTCTTTCTCTCATGCCACGATGTTGTGAAATAAGGTTCAGTTTTCGTAAGATCGAAATTTGATTCCACGCAGGAAGCAAACCATATGTGCTGATAAGGACTGTTATAAATACTTACATTCAAATGTTTCAAGGAAATGGTTACTGTTGTTCATCAAAGTTCAAGCTTATCAGTAATGGTCTACAAATTCGGTTGTGTTTCTATTTTTTTTTTGTTCGAAAAGTGGATTGAATGTAGTGCTTTTAACCAACATTCAAGGACTTCAAAGTCTAACGCAATAAAAATGAAAAGCGCTTCATGCTCAAGAAGATAGAAGGAATAATATTATGACTACACATTAAGGTGTCGCCTTATTTCAATACATTCTGGTTCTATTTGGTACCCAAACAAAGGTGCACTATTTAGGGATCACTGTTTGTGATCAAACGTTCCTAAAGACCACAAATTTAATTGAACCACACAACCAATTATGTCAAAGTATAGTCAAGGAATTGGTCGTCTGAGAGGATTCACCACCCGCAGTTTGTCATAGGCAGTATCAATTATCCAACCTCCTAAATCGTATTGTAGCATAGATTAAAGCGGCAGCGCCGGAGTCGCTCCTAAGCTAGGTTCGAATTCAGCCAGTAGAGCGGAGTTTTTTTTACGGGTTTTCATTCCATTTTTCTATTTGTTCTGTTTTCGACTATTTCGTCATTACAATGCCTTGGTAAAAATGGTATTTGAGACATGGTCGAATTTCGAACTACTGATATCAATCATTAACTGTTTTCTGATTCTGTAACTACGAGCCCGAGAGCTCGGAAGATATTCTCTGCCATTGTGCAGTACTATTTCTTCGGAGGGAGCTATACTTCGGAAGGCATCTTATGACGCCTCACGAGGTATGACATTCCTGTCCTCAGCTACATTAATAATGTACAACCCGGTTGGGATGACACATGTGAACATACAAACAGCTCGATTACAACTACATTGGATTCGGGCAATTTGTAACAAGTAGAGCAAACAAGAGCAGCCATAAAAGATAACCTGAACAGTGGTCGCAGTGGCAAAGTTTCTCCCAACAAAAATAATCATTAACTTTTCTGAAGCCAGTATAGTTCTATAACGTAACCATGTGGAGCTAATAATTTATTCCGCAGGTTTTTTTGAATGTCCGACCAATGTGCCTCGTGGTACTACCTTTTTAGATACCTCCGTAGATAGTCGTCTCACATGAGCGAATATCGAAAAATTCTTTTAATCGTATTCATCCATTATTTTACGGGATAATAATTGCTCTACATCCGAGCCATCGACGCTGCATGTCCGTAAAGGGAATATGTGGAGTTTTCATTGGTAGAGACATGAAATCCAATATTTCGTTCCATATGGTAGACACATTTGGTAGACACCTAAACCGTTTAGATCTGGTTTCATTCCATGGGCTATAAAGTTATTTTCGAAATGTTTGAACTTGAAACTAATCTTTCAACATTGGGAACGATGCGTTCCATATGTTTGAATCATAAAAAAATCTTAATAATACAAGCTATAGAATCGTATTTTCTAATTGGAGAAATGCACTCCCTACAATATGTGTTGAGTTAAAAATAGTTTTGATTTGTTATGCTTTTGTAGCGGCCGGTGTGTTTACAGTTAGCCACGCTACCGGTCGGTGCTAAAATGTTTAATATTGTCTCTAACCTTGATGATTGATGTGTTCCGAACGATGGAAGCGATTTTTGTTTATATAGTCGGTGCGTACTAATGGCAAACTACATGTACCAATTTATGGTTGGTTTTGGGTTCCGTTAAGGTTGAACTGAAATCGAAAATCTAGAACGAAAAAAAGTAGTTTTTCGACAACGCAAAATTAATTTTCACGAAAAAAACATTTTCCAGCTAATAATTGGATTATTAGATTATTTGAGAATCACAACAAGACAAAATAGTTCTTGAGCGAATTCAGTTCACCTACACCAAATTCAAACCACTTAACCGCTTTACATCAGAAAACGGTTAACGGTATCTTTAACCCAGAAATAGATTTTCCTATTTTTACTAGGAATTATCGAGTTATGAAACAACACAACAAACAAGAAAACATAATTTGATGAAAACTGTTCAACTGATGGTTATCGTTAGGCCCCCTTAACTTATACCGTAAGCCACGCCTTTATTAGGATTGCCGATTATTCTTTACACGTAAAAGAACGTACACCGATTATATTTTATGCGTTGCCGCCGAGCGAAAATAACTCAATAGGTGGTACCAAAATTCAAAAGTTTCGACATCTCCGGATGAGCCATTGAGACCGATACGACAGAATTGAGCCTCGAACGTATAGTGATTCGATATAAGCATGGGCATGACGCTAATGAAATCACGACATACATGCAACCCCTTCAACCATGGCTTGGGTGATATCTTATGGAATGGATAATGGAATGTAGCCATTGTCTCCATTGTCCCATTAGGAATAAAAATCAGTTTAGCGTTCTCTTTCGAGACATGTTGAAGAATTCATATGAAGTGGTAGATCTGTCAAAAATGCGCTGCTCAATACGCTAATTTAAGAAAAGTTAGAGAATCGGCGCTTTCGTTTCATGGATCCAAAGAATCAGTAGGAACGTTCGTCTATAGTCTCCAAGAAATATGGAGAGTTCTCTCTGACCTTCAATTCAAGAATCTCTATTGCACATAGGCTAGAAGAAAGTACAGATCTTAGAGCGAAGTGTCGTTGATACTGAGGGCATACTGCATTTCAGCTAATTCTGCGACATAAACGGAACCAGGATTTAAGGTTAACAACAATTTATTCGTAAGCTACAAAAGAATAATTTGTTGTTAGGAATACCGATACCTGTAAACTCTTCGATGCGTGATCCGTCAGTGAAGAACGTCTTTCCTAAGTCATCAAGTTGGTATTTATATGTAGAAGTGATTGGGATCTCCCGCGAACGTAGAGAATCCGGATTTTCACTAGTATCCTCTTTCATGGACGTATACTACCCAAGTAGCAATTGCAACTTGTTGAAAGTTTTAAATGTGCAAGTATGTAACTATAGAGTTGACCAATAATGTTAAGTATGCAAACATCAATAACAGTTGTGAAACTAATCAGAAACTTTGCTAACTTGCACAAACAGTCTAACAAGTTGCAAATGCCTCTTTGTTTGCCATTCCACCCTAAAACAGAACTGTTCAACTGCCCAGTGCTCGACAAATGGCACAGCTATTGTTTTCATTATTTTGCTGCAATTAGGAACATGTTGCACAACATACAAACAAAGTGCGCTTTTTCCATAACATAGTTGTTACCAAGAGAGTTACAAATACTATACAGTAACAAAGCGTGCTACTTGGGTACCCATCATCGCATAGTTGTCCCGTTTTCTATGAGATTTCCTATCTTTATGGGACAGATATGCGATCATGGGCAGTGTATTCTACGCAAAAGATTATTTCTGAATCTTCAAGAAAAATGTGCATAACGTTAATTATATTGCACCCCTTCCCGATTAGAATGAAATAACAAGGTTATAACAGAACACAATTTTTGTAACATATTGTGGTATAAACTAGGTCTCGTTAGTAGTTAAAATAACAGAAATTTATAACAAGTAACAATGCGAGATATAGTTTTGGAATATTCCTGTTATGTATTTCTGATCGGGTTAGCTACCGTAAATCTAGTTTGTGATTAAAACTCAACAAGCCAATTGTAATCTCCAATAAAACACTCGGGTTTCGTAACGGGAGATTATAATTTTCCTATTGAGAAAGTAAATGAATCTTAGTTTAGTTTAACTGTACATTTTAGCGTAGCATAGGTTTAGATTAGTTAACTTTAGTAATCGTAGATATATAATGAAAATATATCTAGATGTAAGTTTAGATAAGTTAAGCTAAGTTTTGAATGCATATTCATATTTAGTTTGTATGCATTGGAATTATTGATATAAGTATATTTAATATTTACTCACGTTTAGTGCCTACTGTATTTCGTTTATCCGGTTACGATACGGAAATTCTGGTGCGATTTAGGTCGAATTTTAGCAAAATATAAACCACGGATTCCCGCTAGTGGGTAACTGCTATCTCTATCCTAATTTTAAGAGTAGTCTGTAATATACATATTTATAATAAATTGGCATTAAATCCTTACCGACTTTTGTTGTAGTTATACGGTAGTTTCTAGGCACTAGACTACATTAGACTAAGTTAGATTTAAGGCAATTAAGTAGCACTAGATTAGGGTAGTTTAGAATCAGTTTTCTGGGAGGTTCAATACACTTGTTTACGCGATCAAATTGTGATAATTGCTTACTCACTGCGATGACGTTTCACAGTGTGTTTATACCTGTTACCTCCAGGTATGCTTCATTGTTGGCTGAGTTGGTGTGTTGGAATGGAAGGTGCGCATGTAGGCCGAGTATGGTCGGCTAACAAAGCCATTATATTTACCACTTACCAACAAATTCAACAAGCTCACATCGAATGAGCAGACGAGAATAGATACCTCAGAAATTAAAGTGGAACATGATTTGGCAAGATATTTTTCAATGTCATTTACGTAGATATCGTAATGAAGAGGGTTTATACAGAAGTTTTTTAAAAAATCTATGTAACTGCTTTGAGAAGTTGCCGTATCGCTACCCGAGCAGAAGAAAATAACTGCGGAATACTAAAATTAGGTATCAATACCAACGACTGTTTACTACAATATGGTATTAATGAGCTCTACATAAGAGGTAAAATACCAAAAAAAATAACACAGGCATGTTCTACAAATAACTATTTGATAATGAAACGAGTTATTATAATACCTGAATAATAATGAAACATTTTTCAACCTTCCAATAATAAAATTCACGCTATGGAGGTATTCAATAAGGTATTGGTTTGGTATTTGTAAAAATAACTGTAATACATAAATAATACTAAAATAAAGTATTATACCTCATTGAGGTATTAAGCAGGTATTGAAGAAAGTTTCTTCAATACCTGCTTAATACCTCAATGAGGTATAATAATTAATACTAAGTTTTGGTATGAATACCAAAAAATAGTATGCTCGGGTTATTGCCCAGTTATTTTCTGCTGGTCGGGTAAGAGCGAAGGTCATGCGCTTTTCTGACAACAAATTGTACATAGTTGTTAAGAATTGGTTAATGTCCGTAATGGTGAAGCATATCCGAGAAAACTAAGATTGTTATAAAATCAAAAGCTTCTTTTTGGCCGTGTGGTATTCAGCCAAGAATTGAGCCACTGATTTCCTGCTCCCATGACGTAGGAGGTGACTGAAAGCAGGAATCCCTAAGTCGAGGTGTAGTTCCGTGCCGAGCACTTGATGGCTGGAGAGTCTACAATATGCCAGTCGCACACGGAGCGTTTTGGGTTTTGCCCTTACTGTGTTATGCGAATCTCTAACACAGTGGACCATCATTTTCATCGCAATGTGGTAAATTGACAGGTTCCAAATTAAACTGAACCGTCTCTATCCGATCATGAATATATATTTTTCGATCAGTTTCATGGATATTATTCAACAACTAGTCAACTAGACAAATTGGATGTCGTAGTGGATACAACAAACTCATTCATAGTAGCATCCAACGAAGAAACTTAAGTGCGCCCGGAAAAGATGGAATACTTCCCGTGATACTGCAAAAGGGATCTGATATTCTCAAACATGTCTTGAAAAATATTATGCTTTCCAGTCTTGCTACCGGGTATATCCCGAAAGCATGGCGAGAAATAACTGTTAGATTTATTCCCAAAGGGGGGCGCTCAGGCTTTCAAGAAGCTAAGCGGTTTGGACCTATCAGTTTAAGTTCTGTTCTTCTGAAAGCGGATATTCGATCATCACATCAGGAACGTTAGTTTAGTTGAATATCTACTGTACAAAATGCAACGTGCATATCAGTGTGGGAAATCCACGATCACTGCTTCACGATGTTGTTTACAACATTGAGAAGGCCTTCTCGCTCAAAGCAATCTAGCTTGGGTGTATTCTTAGATATTGAAGGAGCTTTTGAAAATGTGTCCTTCCAGTCTATTCTAGAAGCTACGCGGTGTCATGGGGTACCTGCATGTATCTCGGGTTGGATAAACGCAATGCTTAGTAACCGCTTTCTTTGCTGGTCACTGCGACAGGCTGAGATACGGATGTTGAGTATTTGCGGTTATTCTCAGGGTGGTGTTCTGTCACGTTTGTTATGAAATCTGGTTGCCGACGGCTTGTTGAAGAAACTCAATGAGCTTGTAATTCCAACCTACGGGTTTTCTGACGATTACCAAATACTAATTACAGGACTTTTCATCGGGACAATCTTCGACTTAATGCAACAAGCAGTCAGAGTTGTCGAACAGTGATGTCGACAAGTTGAATTATCAAATAACCCGAACAAAACTTCAATGGTTCTTTTCACGAAGAAGCGAATAACAACTGGGGTTCGTCCTTTGCAGTTCTTTGATTCTGAGCTACTGTGTGCAGATCAAGTCAAATACGTTGGAGTTATATTAGATTCCAAACTGAATTGGTCTGCTCAAATTGAGTTCAGAGTCAAGAAAGTGTGCATGGCCTTCGGACAGTGCAGACGAGCTTTTGAAAAGACCTGGGGTCTCGAACCTAACTAGATCTATTGGATTTACAAGACAATTGTACGTTCAATACTGTCATACGGAATGCCTTGTGTGGTGACGATCCAGTCAAAGCGAAACCATCTGCAAAGAATGGCGCTTATGGCGTTGGCTGGAGCTTTTACCACGACTCCGATTGCTGCTCTTGAGGCACTTCTAAACATCAAACCTTTGCACATACACCTCAAACACGAAGCACTATCATGTGCATACAGGATGCAGGTTACTGCGCTTTGGAACAGTAACCATGTCACTTGCTACCAGTCATACACGATTGTGGTCACAAATGGTTGCATGGGGTGAAGATATTTTTGCTCCTGGCGATATTACACTCACATGTTTTCCTTACAGCACATTCTACGTGAAGATTCCCTCTCGAGAGGAGTGGTTGTCTAGCTATATGGAGAGATCACAACAAACACAAGTGGTCTGTTACACTGACGGTTCTCTGATGGAGGGACATGCTAGTTCTGGTGTCTACTGTCGTGAAATGAGATTGGAACAATCTCACTCACTAGGTAGATACTGTACTGTATTCCAAGCAGAAATCTTTGCGATTCTGTGCGGGGTACAATCGGCCCTTCAACTGAGTTTGTCCGGCAGAGTTATAAACTTCTGCTCCGATAGTCAAGCACTTAGCTCAGACAAATTACGGTCCAAGCTAGTGATCGCGTGCCGAACCCAAATCGAAGAACTAAGCATTGTCAACACCTTGTATGGGTGCCCGGACATTCCGGTATTACTGGAAATGAATGGGATGACGAATTGGCCAGGGCAAGTTCAGCGATTGACTTCGTTGGTTCTGAGCCCGCTCTGCCAATTTCGACAAGTTGGATAAGGGAAAAAATACGGTCCTGGGCTTCGTCCGAGCATCGTAATTTTTGGAGAAATCTGTGTAAAATGTGTCGCCAAACAAAGGCGTTTCAAGAACAACCGTGCCCAGTGATTTCGAAAAATCTCCTGCATTTTTCGAAGCTCCACTGCGGCATGTTGACCAGGGCTTTAACAAGCCACTGCAAACTCAATTATCACATGGAAACTATTCAGCGCGCTGAGTCTTTTTTCATGCGATCTTTGTGAATCCGACTACGGAACCTCATATCATCTGATATGCAACTGTCCAGCTGTAGCCCAATTGCGATTTCGAGTCTTCGGTTGTCCTTACATAGATGACACATTGTTTGGACGACTGAAACTCAGAGACATACTAAAGTTTCTTATCCAATGTGGTAACGAGCTCTAGGCTTACTCGCAGGCGAGTTGAACTACTTGTGAATTTAACTTATCTGCTGTTTGTTTTTGCTTTTGTGCTGTTATTTTTCCCACCCTTCCACTTCTACTATCTCCCTCCTCCCTCTCCTTTCCTTCCGCTCTGGAAATGATGAAAATACACGGCAGGGTACAAATACCCCACTACATACGAGGAACGTGCCAATTGAGCCAATATATTCTGATTTATCCACGACCTCATCCAAGTCACTTGGAGATTCAATCGTCGGAAGATACCTATGAAACCTAGTCGCGAAGCCCTCTTTGTAGATTTGGGATTACGATATGTGGCGATATCTAGGAAAACGTTTAAATGATAAGACGATGTACTTATGATCTGATAACGACGGTTCGAGCTCGATTAGTACGAGCCAGTTTGCCAACTCATGCGTAATAGCAGAAAGTTACATCTAACACCTCTTCTCTGCCAGACCGTGCAAATGTTGGGCCTACATGAAGTATGTACAAATTTTTACTGCTTAAGTATTGTATCAATTCGGTGCCTCTCAAATTGATAATTGAACTGCCCTAAATTATGTTGTGGGCAATTGCATCAACACCGATTATGAGGGGAAACCCATTTCTACCACAGTATGATCAGAATATATTGGCTCAAATGGCAAATGTGGCAAATAGACAAGATATACGTTTATGTTATCAACACCTGGTGGACACATGAACTACGACACCTGAGGAATCGTGTACGAAAAGCTCGCAAACGTTTTTTTCGCCGCAGGTCTTCCGAAAACAAAGAGAATTTGCACTCAATTGATGCGTACTATAACGAATGCCTTAAAACCATCACGTATCAGTCGTACATCAATCGCGTGCAATCGAGCCTTAAACATAATCCGTCTTCATTCAGGGCGTATGTAAAAAAATGATTAATTCAGGTGTTTGCGTTTCGACTCCGTCGCTTCAAAACCACGTCACTTGACCAATGCACCGGGCTGACGGTAAATCTCCTTAAGGAGAAATATAGCATTTCACATAGAAAAAATGGACAAGTACCTAACGACGTCGAGTTTAATAATGTTTTTGCTAATTCCGCGGAAGAATATGCTAATCTGTTCTCTGATTTTCTTCAAAGTGTATTTAGCAGGTCTACGCCAGCAAACCCCATGAATTCTCTGAACCGTATACCACGTCACAACATCTGTGTCTCTCCCCTTGTTGTGGAAGATAATGACGTTCTTGACTCTTTGAAAAATGTAGATGCTTCCAAAGTAGCCTGATCGGACGATCTAGCCCCAACTCAATCTATTACAGATGGAACCTTCCTAAAAGTTTGCAAAACAGCTTTTATTGTGCCAATTCACAAATCTGGCAATATGAATTTTGTGGAAAACTATCGCGGAAAATGGATAGAGCTGTACCGGACAATTTTTCGAAACGATTGTGCACAAAGTCGTTTATAACGCATCCCGACCGATCATTTCTATGTTCCAACATGGTTTTGTCAAAAACCGGTCAACGACAACAAACCTTATGTGGTAGAGGAACATGGCGAGACTTGACCAAGCGCAGAATTCTATTATTTGCTATGACGTAATCTATTAAGCTCTTAAAAAAATTTCAAAAATATTTTTATACTTTTTTCGATCCTTAAGCTAATTTTAAAAGTTTGGAATGAAAAATCCCTTCATTATAGAAAATATTCCGTGATTAATAAATTTGCATTAAATGAAGTAATTTTTTTAGCAAACTTTGTATGTACGTATCTACTCGACTAATAATTATTCTTATCTTATCCTTATGAAGTAGTGAAATGATCCTACATAATTCAGAACATTGAAATAGTTATTACTAAAATTTGCACAACATTGAACGCAATAACTAATGTTGGGGAGACTTGACCAAGATTTTATGGGGAGACTTGACCAAGTGGCAATAAGCTGAAGAAAGATGCAAAATTTCTGATGTTTACTACGCTTCGGTACATACTGTTAATGTTAATCACGTCACAAAAAAATCTCACCTCAAGTATCAGTCTATATCTTTTAGTACGAGTAAACAAAATTAGCAGTTTTACTGCTACCCAAATATCTCAATAATATGGAAAAAAATGGATTAGAGTATATTTGATGTCATTATTTTTTGCTCCGATTTTTCAAAATTCTCTTGGTCAAGTCTCCCCAGGCCTTGGTCAAGTCTCCTCACTGCGGGGTCACAGAAAAACTTTTATAACTTTTGAAAAAATAAATTAAAAATTCTGCAAAAAATCATGAACACGCACAATACCGTTGCACATTATACCTGAATGAATTTTGAACGATTGAAAACGTTTTTAGAGATTTATGCAAGTTTATCTGAAAACCTAGTCAAGTCTCCCAATGTTCCCCTACATAAATAGATTACTACGTGATGTAGAAAAACGCAAACAAATTGATGCGATCTACTTTGATTTTTCGAAGACATTCGATAAAGTGCCACATGTCTTAGCAATCGAAAGAAATGAAAAGACTCGGATTTCCGTCATGTATCACGAAATGATTCCAATCGTACTTCGGTAACCGAAAAGCTTTTGTCGAGCTCAATGGCTCCCACTCAAGGATATTGGACATATCTTCCGGAGTACCGCAAGGCAGCATCATTGGACCGCTTATATTTATACTCTTCGTGAATGACGTTTTTTTATCGTTGAAATGTGAAAGCTGATGTTTGCAGATGATTTAAAAATCTTCAAGGTGATCTCAACTGCAGCTGATTGTTATGTTATTCCAGGAAGACATACATGCATTGATCCGTTGATGGTGCGAAGAAAACGGCATGGAAATCAACGTATCAAAATGCAAAACCATTTCATTCATTCGTTGCCGTACTCTCTTCAGTTTCGAATACTAAATGATGAACGAGTCTTTGGAGCTTGTCGACACTATCCGCGATCCAGGAGTTGACGATAGATAGTAAATTGAGGTTCAACGACCACTTAGCATTGACTACTACGAAAGCATTCTCCGTCCTTGGCTTCATCAGAAGGAATACAACGTATGATTCGATGATGTACATACTTTGAAAGCTTTGTATTGCTCACTGGTTCGCAGTCTACTCGAGTATGCAGTTCCTGTCAGGGCACCATACCATGCAACGCAGATTGCACGAATGGAATGAGTTCAAAAAAGCTTTATTCGCTATGTACCTCGACGACTGCCATGGAACGACCTACTCAACCTTCCAAACTACACCCACCGGTGCCTGCTACTTCAACTTGATCGAAGAGTGAATATGCAACATCTTTTCATATTTGATCTGTTAGCCGGCAACATTGATTGTCCTGCACTGCTATATGAACTATGCATCAACATCCCATACCGCCAGATTCGAAATCATCAATTTATTCGTGTTCCTGCACATCAAACCACCTATGGATACATTCAGCCGTTCAGCTCCTGCATTAGGCACTTCAACGAAATGTATTCGCTCTACGATTTCAACATCTCTAAAAACGTGCTCAGAAATAGATTAAGAAACTTAGAATAAGAAATTGTCTGTGTAGCGCTAAAGACGAATGAATAAATAATTAGTCACATTGACTGCAACAGAACCAATATCACGAGTGAACGTGAACAAGAACCAATATCACGAGTGAACGTATAGAAGATATGCATCAATAGCACTATTCACAAGTATACAAGCACGAGGCATTTCACGTGGATCTGTCATGCCACTCAGGGCCGGCGGAAAGCGTGGGTAGTATGGGTAGTACTACCCACTCGAAAATAACCGTGTGGGTAATTACGCACTCGAAATTTTGAACCATTTCAAAAAATTTGGATGTTCAACGCATGTATCTCGCACTACACACATTTGAAAACATCGATGTACCACAATTCCATTTGCATAAACGAACGTGAATTAATGTGAATGTAATGTAGGCGTGTGCATTGCGAAAAGGGAAAAAATCCTTACTAATTGTCCCCTCACCCTACGCTTTCTACTCACTCTTACATAAAGTGTTTCGCCGCCTCTGATACCACTTCTGTTGAAAGATACGAAGACGGGGTTAAGTAGCTTTTCGACATAGAAGTTTCCTTTATGGAAATAGGGTTCTTGAACCAAATCTATGGAAGCTTTTCCTTCCTGCACAAGGCGGGATGGATTCATAGTTGCTGTATGTTTATGCTGAGGGTTAATTTGTGCTACGCTAACCATATTAGGCACATGACCACCATTTGAATCCCACGATTGGCGAAGGAACAAACATCCGCTGTGTCAGAGATTCGCGTAACACAGCAAGGATAAGACCCAGTGGATCCATTCTTGGTTGAGAAACTTTAACCCGCCGACTGCTATCAACCTCCTAATGGACCCAAGCCACTAATTTGCCATTTGAGCCAATATATTCTGTTGCCTGAAGATATTTTCTAAAAATTATTCATGTGGGAAACAGCGATTCAATTGCTGGACCGACAATTGCAGTTTTGGTTACTTGGGCAAGCAGTGACAAATATTTAGTTAACTCAAGTCTAGGCAAAATATTTAATTTTAAATATAAATATAGTTAAAGTCATGTAAAGAAAGAGATAAACACACTCCAATCAAAATGTATGAATGCTGCCTGTGTTTACAGCATCTATCTGCTTCGACGCCATCAGATATACGAACGCTGATCTCATTCCAGCGAACGAGTTGACAGCATATGTGTTAAATATTAATTGAAATCTCAACCCATGTGCAAGCCATTCCGCCTTGCGTATGTAGAAGATGCATTAAACTACTTAAACAGATAATTCTTGATAAATCTATTCTCAAGCATCTCGAATTGAATTTGTTTTGAGCTATAATGAGCATTTCAATTTTGGCTATATTTTGCTTTGCGAAATAGTAACTGGAAATGGATTCGTATCGAAGTCTTTTTCAATTAGCTATAATCAAAAACGTTTTTCTTTCTAAGCCAACTGATGGAATAATATATATTGTAGCTGTCGAGTTAGTCAAAAAATTTGTTTTAAAGCCAAAATTTCACAATATTGGCGATAGTAATTTCAATACGGCAATGAACAGCAACCCACACACGATCAGCTCATCATGCACTGTTTACATCATTCTACAAACTGGGACAGGATGCTTGCGATAAATATTAACTGTGAATGAACACACGAGTCGGTTGATATTTTTTCCAGACCGTGCGTCCAATCTCCGCGATCCACTTGTGCCACTGTTTTATTTTATTTCCAACTTTCATGCGTGTTATCTGATCGAGCGAATCTGCTGCAATAATTAACTCTGTTTTCTTATATGTTTTGTTCTTTACTCATGTACTATGATACTGCAACGTCCAGAACTATTGCTCGTATAATCGCTTAAGGGAGCATATTCAGACGCCACCATGAGGCGATACGCGTTGATGGCCCTGATGCTGGCCTTGTGCCTAGTGGGCACGAGTGCCGGAGTTCTCGCCGAAGATGATGATCTGGTGGATGACAACGCAAGTGAGGATTTCGACGAAGACGACGAGGATCTGCTGCGTCAGTTTGAGGCCCAGCACGTGCAGCGAGAATTCGAAAAGGAAGATCAAATGGCCAGGGAACTGGCTGCGAAGATTGCAGCCGAACATTATAATTTTCCGGATGGTATCGAGAACGCGCCCCGGTTAGTGGATCCGTGCAAGGGTATACGTTGTGGAGCGGGTAGAATTTGCCAGGCCGATGGTACCGAGGCCAAATGTATCTGTATTCCGGAGTGTCCGGAAGAATTTGACTCCCGGCGAAAGGTTTGTACCAATTTGAACGAGACGTGGGATTCGGCGTGCGAAGTCCATCGGCAGAGGTGTCTGTGCAATATAGACGATCCACGTTGCCGCGGGGAGGAGGTGAAACATTTGCACATCAACTATTATGGACGGTGCAGAAACATGCCGGTAAAATTTGAGGCCACGGGTGATTGAAAACAAAAATTTAAAATGTCATTTTTTCTAGGAATGCTCTGAGAATGATTTATCAGATTTCCCACGCCGTATGCGTGATTGGTTGTTCAACGTGATGCGTGACTTGGCTGCTCGTAACGAACTTCCGGATGCGTACATGGAGCTAGAGAATGAGGCCGAAAACAACATGACCAAACGATGGACCAACGCTGCCATTTGGAAGTGGTGCGATTTGGACAGTCATCCGAACGATAACTCTGTATCTCGACATGAACTGTTTCCCATCCGTGCTCCGTTGATGGCCCTTGAACACTGCATTGCACCGTTCTTGGAGAGTTGCGATCCCAACAATGACCATAGGATTACGTTACAGGAATGGGGTAACTGCTTGGAGCTGGAGGAGGTATGATCATTGGATGATTTCATTTGTGTTATTTATATTTGATGATATATTCGTATAATTTATTTTCGATACTTTTAGGATGACCTCACTGCCCGCTGCGCGAAAATCAGAAAGGAGGATGAGTACGAAAAAATTGAGCTCGAGTTGGCAGAAAACTGAAATCTGTTTTATAACATAAACAAAAAGCTCCAAAGTCCTAGTACGTAAAAAGTTGGTTGCAGAATTGTAGAAATATATAAGACATAGCCATATGTCATACGCTCTTTCATTAACGAAGACAACAACGAGATTCTAATCTTATTATCAAACTATCTATCTGCGCTTAATGATTGTGTACTGTCTAGAGTTAATTTCGTGTAGAGAATGATGTCTTTATATAACTGGATAAAATAAAGTGATTCTTTACACATAATTTATCAGGATGTTCATTTCAGCACCAGAGCACCAAGCATTAATATAGACCGCCAACACAGTAGATCGAAGTCAGGGAAAACGTTGAAATTTGGATTCAAATCAATTGGGTTTAACTTTGCGAATTCATCACATCAGTATATGGCAGCCGGCTTGACCGCCTTAAAGACAAGTCCGAAAAGTGAAGCACTGCTTGAAACAGTTGTTGTCCTGTTAGAACAGATGATTTTATTCTGGTGAGATAAAAGTGAAATCGAGACAACCAGTGCAAGTGCACTTTATTGCATCTCTTCTTAAGAAGAAAATTGAGTAAACATGCAGGAGGGTCGTTACCTAGTTGGATGAGTTGGTTTTATAGTTTCGAATTCATCCCAGCTACCTATCAAAGCAGGTGATGTGGCCCCCTGCATAAATGTTTTCTTGCTCAGTTTTCTTACAGTGCCCAATTGCTTGCTTTTAGGGTAATTCATGACACGTGGTGCAACAAGGCGAACAGAAAGACAAGCCTATACCTTCTCTAAGAGGGTATAGTCTAGAAAAGTAAACCCAGCAAAGATCACCATTAGTCTGAGTTTGCATGGGCTTTTGCCCCGTCCTATAATCCACTATCTTGACTGAAGCAGGAAGTAAAATAGCCAACCCCGTACTCATGCAGAAGATCCATTCATGTGAAACTCGTTTCGATGATCACACCGTGTATCTTAACTTTATGTGCGGGTACGTACACGCGGTAAAACTTCGTAAAAGACCCGTCGCAAACAATTTCGTTTACCTCTTTAATGGGAACTACATTACCGGACTTATCCAGGCGAACCTATGACTATGACTAAAAATCATTGTTTCAGATCTTTTGAAATTTTCAGAATATTTATTGTTTATTTTTTGGGTCCATGTAGAGCCATGGATTTTAGAGCCAATCTATGCCTGATGATTTTTTTTAATTTTTCGAACCATGTGATCCTAAGTTCCATGAGTCCGTTACATCAAACAGCTTCAGCCTTAAGCTACGCGTATTTTCGCCGACACCAAGCTTGTAAACGGAGTCACACAACAAACTGCATCACGGAAAAACGCTGTAGAAAATTACCTAGTGGACCCATCCGTTTAAAACTTTTAGAAAATAAAATATAACCCATTAGTAAGCTTTCGGCATATTTCTTTTATTCAACTTCAATACCATAACCGAACGCTCGCACCTTACGCTTAACTCCACTCATTAGGTTCAGTACATCTGGTTGCAGCTTCTTCTGCACGGAAACCCACTTTCTATTCATGTCTTTCTCAGATTTGACCTCCTTTGTATGCTTCCGTAGCGCCTGCTTCATAATTGCTCAGTATTTTTCGATGGGCCATAGTTCCGGTGTGATAAGGGGGGAAATGAATAGTGGCACGAAGCTAGATCCTGCTAGAAACGTGGTTTTCAACCTTTTTCGTTCCATTAACCCCTTTCCGAATATTGATCCTTATGATGTACCCCATTCTGAAAATTGTTTACCATCATTACCACACAGAACAGATGTCCATCTTCAGCATTCAACTTGTGTAAAAATTTCTAACGGCTTCGAAGGTAGTTGGGATATCAAAGCCAGGAGCGCCACTGTCGTCATGTTTTTTTGTGGCTGAGTTCGACTGAATTGACAGCGATTATTCCTCTACCCAGTCAAATTAGTCCGGAACCAGTTCGGACTTCCAATATGAATTCCAAATGCATGAACCGATAGAGTCGGAATCGGTTGTTTTCTTTGAGCAAGATTCCATACTGAATCCATTCAGGATGTCGAACTGGTTCCGGAATGGATTTGACGGATAGTTGGGATAAGTTGGTTTGGCTACGCTAGTGTTTCTCGTATATTAATTCAAATGTTTACACACGTTACACACGTTTTTTTAAATATTTTTGTTCGATCATTGATGTCTGTTTTCTGTGATCATTACTCTCCCAGAAAAAAATGATTTTCAATTGAATAAAAACCATAATTTTTCAATTAGAAACCTGTTCCAGTTCCACTCTCAGTAAACATCTCAATTCTTGACACACTGTAACAACATAGAAAGACAAAATTCCCACGGCAATGTTAGAATAACAAGTTTAAATTTATCCCGCATTATGCACCCCCTACAATAGTCTGATTTACCCCTGTGGGTGAATTCACCCCCGGTTGAAAACCACTGTGCTAGAAGATCGCAGGGCTCTCGTGTTGCTTCAACAGAGGAATCAGACGCTTCTATAGACACTCCTTGAGGTAGATCTACCTGTTTACAGTCCCGATAGTCACGAACGGTGCACTCCGTTTGCCACATGAGCAGATCGCTTGCCAAATCATATCATTTAGTGGCAAACTTTGAGTTTCTGCTTCCTTACTTCCTCCGGAACATCAAATTTGTGCCGGGTGGTTCAAGTATCCCCGGAAGCTGCCGGAAGTCCACCTTGACGTTATTCTCATCATCCATGATGAGACGATGAGGCTTCGTTGCCATCTAGGTGTACAGTTTCTGGGCCCGTGACTTTTTCATCGTATTTTCCGTTCGTCACGATTTGGAGCCTTCTGCACTTTGTACGTATGCAGTCCCTCCCGGTCTTTGTTTCTCTGAACGAAAGACCTGGACAGATTCTACTTTTTCGACACAACCCTGACCGAAGCATTGGGATTCCCCTTAAATACTTTAATTACACGGTTATGATCCTGATCATAATTAGAGCATCCATTTTGACCACATTTCTCCTTCCGTTCGATGCTCAGAGTTTAGTAGTAACGTTTAATCCCACGACGCTCCGTAGACTGTACGATGCCGAGTTGTTTTCCGATGTCCCGATGAGAGAGTTGAGGATTTTCCAGGTGCTTGTGCAAAATCAATTTGCGACGTTGCTTTTCGGGTGACACCATCTTGTCAAATTTTCGAAAAACTGACGGCGATAAAAATATCGTGTTAAGAATACACTCTAAACTACTTCTACCCAAGTTTTCAAGAGAAAATACCCAATGTGTTATTTAATATCCAGCTTTTCACGTGCCGTAATGGCGGTCTAAATTGTTTAGTTCGTAATACGTTTAAGTGCCCTTTTTGTCAATAATTGACTAGAGACCGGGAGATCGCAGGTTCGATTCCTGCTTGAGGACATATCTTTTCTCAGTGTGTCCAATAAAAGGTGAATTTTCACAGTTTCTTCATTCTCACCGTTCCGGTCATTCTTTCTCTGTCTGTTTTCCAGTGGACACGTACAAAAATCCTTAAGAAAGGAAAAAACAAAGACACACATCAAAACAAAGGAATGAATAATTGTTTACGCCAGCTTGACAGCAACGCCAAGTTGAGGATGTCGGGCTTTCATTGAATAAACATCTAACGCATTGGACTAACGTGGGATTACTTCCTCTTACTGGGCGAATGACGTAAACGATTATTGCCAAAAAAAGGGTTATAAGAAGGCATTACGAACTAAACAATTTAGATCGCCGATATGGCACGTAGTGTTTTGTTCCGTGATGCAATTTGATGTGGGACCCTCTTTACAAGCCAGAAGGTGATGTTGATCCGCAACAAACTTCTTTTATCTGCGCTGCGACGGGAGACCTTTTTAGAGGTTCAATACTAACAATTAAGTGGATAAAAAAGAAGTCGATTATTTTTGCCCTCTACACCAGACGCCCCCTTAATATTTTGATAGACCCAAATATGAATCATACCACAATCTTTGTTGTGGTAAGTAACATTACGAATTTAGGATTTACACCTAAAAACTTAGGTGTTGCTTTTGCTTGAGGCTAAAGCTACCTCAGTTCTGGAAATCGTCTTGGGTTCTAACCTGAAGTAAATTTCAGTTTTTCTAACAGGGGTTTTGCGTGAACCTAACTCAATTTCATCAAAAACATTTGTTTGAAGTAACTATCCTGGTTTTGTTCATAGATCCTCAAACGACAACGTCAATAGAAACGATTCCGAGACTTCAAGGAATCTATGGACACAGAGAACAGACGTCCATCTTCAGCATTCAACTTGTGTAAAAATCTCTAACGGTTTCGAAGGTAGTTGGGATATCCAAACCAGGAGCGCTACTGTCGTCATGTTTTTTTGTGGCTGAGTTCGACTGAATTGACAGCGATTATTCCTCTACCTAGACAAACTAGTTCGGAACCGGTTCGGACTTCCAGTATGAATTCCAGCTCAAATGCATGAACCGATAGAGTCGGAGTCGGTTGTTTTCTTTGAGCAAGATTCCATACTGAATCCATTCAGGATTTAGAACCGGTTCCGGAATGGATTTGACGGATAGTTGGGATAAGTTGGTTTGGCGGCGCTAGTGTTTATAGTATATTAATTCAAATGTTTACACACGTTTTTTTTAATATTTTTGTTCGATCATGAATGTCTGTTCTTTGTGCTATAGATATGCATTTTCTTAATTCTGACTCTGAACGGCTAAGAAATAGGGTTTCAAAATATGTAAAAGTTACAAACCGTTGTACCATTTTATATGAGATAACAGTATATCCCTTAAATAGTAGCACTCAAATGCGTAAGATTAATTTTTAATTCGTCGGTATAAACCTGCGTTGAAGATGTACTCCTTATGTTATACAAAACTATTTAAAAAGGGGCTTGGGAGTACACAAGCCCTCCATCTCTTCTTTTCATTTATTGGCTACGTGTATGTTATTCAACAATTCATTCTTAACATTTCTTTCAAAGGTACCAAGTCTCTGCGATGACTACATTCTCATTTATTTAAATTTAAAGTATCGGTGTCGGTGGTGTACTGACAGCGTTGGAAGAAATAATAAATTTTTGCATTTGAATATGTTTTAAAATCGTTATATTTATTTTTTTAAAACTCGAAGCTGGTTTTTCATATTGAGTGCAATTCTTGGGGCAGATCACTCTAGGAATGTATAACAAGTTTGCATCAAATTAGAGAAAATGCATTCCCATTTTTGCATCAACTTTGCACTCTCTCGCACAAAAGTTTGTTTAACAATCGTCCTACGGTGATCCACTTTTTCCGACGTTGTGTTGAATATAAAGCTAGTTTTTTGTAGGGTTTTGACGTCTTACACGTAACGCAAAAAACATCCCAGTGAGCAAATTTTCTGGCAGAGACCGGTCTGCTAAATTTCTGTACACGGTTAAAAAAGAGTACCCATTTATTAGTTCCAATAGTACTCAGTTTCTGGTTCTATTCCAGCTGTTACGAATTGGGTACTTTTTCAAATAAGACACTGGGTCAAATATTGCCCATCTCATTATTCGAATACATCAAGGAAAATGGGTAAAATAATACTCATAAATGGTTGAAAAACACTTAGTGGTTTTAGAATTTCGCAGAGTCGACAATTTTGGGTTATATCTCGACAAGCACTGACTGTAGGCTAAGGACAGTAAGGTAAGTGTAAATGTTGTTTACATTTTTCATTCGCTTACCTCTGTATTCTTTCTAGCACTAAAATGAACTTCACGATGTTCTTCTTTGTGAGATTTGCTCGACTAGAACGACACAGTTCCCGAAATAGAGTACATCATGAAGGCATACGGTAGCAGTGCTGCTATAATGAACTTGTGTCCTATTTTAATATAATAAATCATTTCTATCGAGCGTGATTTCTCATTTATTAAAATCCTTATAAATTTTTCCAATAATTTCTATTTTTTTGATTTTTTTTAGATGGGTATATTTTTACCCATTTTCCGTTTCAATTAATATATAAAATTGGGTATAAATTACCCAGTTTTTGACGTAATCCAATTTTACTCATTTTTGGGTATGGCATGTTTACCCAAATAATGAGTTTTCCCAGTTTTGTCGGAGATGGGTAGTATAAAACTCATTATTGGGTACATTTTTTTAACCGTGTAAGTCTTGGTTTGGCAGCCCTGTCAGATTTCTGAGCGTATCCTGTTGGGTTAGTTGAGCTAGGGCGAATTTGGTTTCTCTCGCGTTTTCTGGCAAATTTTGACAGGAACCGAGCAAAACCCTGGCATAACTCGGACATAAACTGTGCAAGATCCTGGCAATTCCTACCTGGTAGAATTTAGCACGAATCGAGCAAAACATCTGACAAAGATGTGGCAGGAAGCGTGCAGAGATCTTGGCCGTACAAAGTTAAAAAAATGTACCCAATAATGAGTTTTATACTACCCATCTCCGACAATACTGGGAAAACTCATTATTTGGGTAAACATGCCATACCCAAAAATGAGTAAAATTGGTTTACGTCAAAAACTGGGTAATTTATACCCAATTTTATATATTAAAAGAAACGGAAAATGGGTAAAAATATACCCATCTAAAAAAATCAGAAAAATAGAAATTATTGGAAAAATTTATTAGGATTTTAATAAATGAGAAATCACGCTCGATAGAAATGATTTATTATATTAAAATAGGACACAAGTTCATTATAGCAGCTCTGCTACCGTATGCCTTCATGATGTACTCTATTTCGGGAACTGTGTCGTTCTAGTCGAGCAAATCTCACAAAGAAGAACATCGTGAAGTTCATTTTAGTGCTAGAAAGAATACAGAGGTAAGCGAATGAAAAATGTAAACAACATTTACACTTACCTTACTGTCCTTAGCCTACAGTCAGTGCTTGTCGAGATATAACCCAAAATTGTCGACTCTGCGAAATTCTAAAACCACTAAGTGTTTTTCAACCATTTATGAGTATTATTTTACCCATTTTCCTTGCTGTATTCGAATAATGAGATGGGCAATATTTGACCCAGTGTCTTATTTGAAAAAGTACCCAATTCGTGACAGCTGGAATAGAACCAGAAACTGAGTACTATTGGAACTAATAAATGGGTACTCTTTTTAACCGTGTACATTTCTGGCTAAATTCTAGATAAAAGTGAGCAGCATCGGTTGGTTTAACCGCTTCTGTAAGAAACGGTTGTTGCATTTAAGCGAATTCGTTGCCAGAATTCTCGCACAAAAGGCTCGCAGAAACTCTGCCAGCATCAATTTACACGGTTAAAAACGATTACCCATTTATTAGATCCTCAATTTCCGTCGGAACTCGTATGTCAGACGCTCAAGGAATTCTACTGGTTCGAATATCAACTATCTCAAGCGACATTATTTACCACATTAAATATAAGTCCCTAATCTTATAATCAACTAAGGCTCTCTGTCGATTCTAGCGCAGAAACGCTAATGATGTGACCGTCAAGAATACGTCAGACAACCTCAATTGACCCCCTTCGACACCAGTTTGGCCTTACCAAGCCGTAACGCGGGTGGCGGCGTCAAAACTGTCGAATAGGAGTTGAGAACAGCTTAAAGCAACATCTGATGCTGCTTTAAATGTATGTGATATCCAAGACTGACTTGGATAGTTCCTTCCAGCCTAGTTTGCATACCTTACATAACTAGACTCACTGTTCTCCATTCACCCACTTTCGCGGTCAGGCAAAAAGTTGAATAAAAAATAAACCATTCAGTGCAATGGTAAAAATCCCGCGATGCTTTTAAAAATTTTAAACGGATCCTGTGTACATGAAAATAAATAAAAGGAAAATAATATAATGAACAAAGGAGTATTTCTATCTGGCTGCACCAACGGGAATATTCAATTTATTAAATGTAAATTAACAAGTACAATAGTGGCATTAATTTTAAATACGATTTAAAATAAGACAGTAAACAAGTAATTGAATGACAACTGGCTGCTCATTTTGTCCAACGGGAAATACCACGTGATTCATACAGTACATTAATTAGGATTTAGCTTTCTTTCCTTTGTACTCGCCAGCACGGACAGCATCGCCGAGCTGGGCTTTGGTTCGAGCCAACGGAGCTGCCTTACGCCCTCGCTGCGGTGTTTGGATAATGGATCGAGAAGCATTGTAGCGAGGTTCTGGAGTGTTCGGATCACTATTGGGCACCGTGTCGTCATCCGGCTGAACGGACGAATGTTCCTCGGTTGTGTTGAGTGATATCACACTGATATTCTCTGCGGAACTATTCGTTTGGTATGAGGCATTCTGCCGCCGAGGACGTTTTGCTGGCGAGGGTGTAGGCGCTGGTGTTGGTTCTTTACGAGCGGACCTTTGCTCAGATAACGTTGAGAATAAGGTAGGCGTTCGCTTTGGAGTGGCCGAGTCTTTTTTCTTACGTCGGACATTTACAATGACATCGGCATCAATACTAACATCTAGTTCAAAATTAAAGGCATACGTTTTCTTAGCTTTACTACTAGATCTCGGCGTGTTACCACTACCATTGGTGGCCAGTCTGATAGAGCCAGTTTGTTCCATGGAGGAAAGTTTGGTTGAAATTACTTCTGATGAGGGGGTTGAAGTTCTGTTACTGGCCACGGCGGGTTCAGGTGAATCTACAACCACATTTTTCTTCTTCTTCTGAACTGGTTTCGAAGGAGTCTCTGGTTTTCGTTTGACAGCTTCCGGTTGAGATGTAGTATCCGGTGAGGTACTGATAACTTTAGCAACTTTTCCACGTGGCCGAGCCATTGGTCCAGATGATTCTGTTGAATCAGCAACCGATATTTGTTTCTTAGAAATACCAACTTTTGTTGAATTGATTTCAAACTCTAAATCACCGGAATTCGGTTTCCCCTGCTCCTTGAGACCTGCCTCAAATAACTTCCTGCATTTCTTGTAGTCTGGCATTTCATCAAATTTCAACGACGCAACATATTTAGTATATTCGTGCAACGGTTTAGGTATTTCCTTCTTGAAGCAATATTTCATAAATCCATTCACATCCTTCATGTACTTATCCTTGGATTCTTGAACTTTATTCGGGTTGCCAAGTAGTTTTTCCGCTTCCCATGGTAGTAACGTCCCTGCCCATTGTACTAGATTATACGCTAAAATCTCCATATCACCACGCATTGTTGGAACTCCTTGGTGGGCATCTCTCGATGTGTATTCAATAGTTCCATTGTGCATTTTCTTCGGGTCCGGTTTGAAATCCTTGTTTGTGTAATGACTGGCGAGACCAAAATCAACCAGAAACAGTTGCTGTTTACTGGCCACCTTACCAAATCCGAGCAGAATATTCGCTCCTTTTAAATCAGCGTGAACGTACGAACATTCGTGAATATACTCCAGTACATCTATCATCTGTAAGGCTATTCGATAGATTGTGTGCAATGGAAAGCGTTTATTATTCTTAAGAAAAATGCCCCACAAATCGGTACCGTAACGAGGCATTATCAAAAATCGATGTTTCAGATTTTGCAGCTCGTGAGATCCGTTACCCACGAAATAAGGCATTCCCAGATGTTTTAGACCATGGGCTTTCTTGAACTTTTCGATTTCATCTTGCTTAGCGTTGCGCATATAAAAGTGCATTTCTACAAATAGTGGACCATTTCCATGGGGTTCCTGTGACAAAAGCAATTAAAACGCTTACTTTTAACCACATAAAAAACAATACTTACAATTTTTACAACGTTGGGGTAGTCTTCTGCTTTCTTCACACTGGACCCGGCGTCGCAAGCGCAGTAGATCTCACCAAACCCGCCGCTGCCGATTGAAGGTCCTGTTTTCCATTGACGCTTGGACATATCGGTTAGAATCGTACCGAGAGGCACCGGAGCTGGCATCTGGTAGCCGTTGGCGGCTTTTTTTCTCCCACCAGCTGCATTTTTGCTCGGGGCCATTACTTTTACTCGTACTAGGCCAAACACAAAACTGACTTTAGATCAATTTCACTTTTTATAAAACACAGTTTAATTTTCAAGAAAAAACACGAAGATCGTAATTAATGCCGAACGAATTTATTCGACTAACTACGCGAATGTATCGGATTTTGTAACCGATTGTTTGATTTGACACGGCCGCTGCATCAGACAGAACAGAAGAGGCACTCGCAATCAGAGCTGCCAGATGATTTTGCAGCAAAAATGTATTGTCCTATTGTCGATTATGGAAACTGAATTTTGGCACTTTATACGCGTCCAAAAAGCCAATGATGATGTAATCATTGTTTGAATACAATATTGCAATTATATTGTAAATAAATGCATTGGAAAAACTTTTTAAAAATAAGAACTCAAAATAAACAAACTGGGCAAAAAACCAATATCATGAAAATAAACCAGCCTACGGCAGCTCTGCTCGCAGCCTCGTTTCAAACACGGTAAAAAATCCTCACGTTGAGTGGTTTACACTGATAAAAATTTACACTATGCAATTTAACATAATTTTCATGTGCACTTGAATATTGAAATGTAAATCAAATGATTTCCCTTCGAATTTTACACGAAAATCTATTAAAACGCAGTTTATGTGGTGTTTCAAATTATATTCATACAACTTTCACATGAATACGACATATTTTACCATTAAACGTTGGTTGCCATGCTGTTGAGTCGCATAGTATGAACTTTCCACATAGCATTCATGTATGGACAGCATATAATGCATATCCATATGAAAAACAATTGATTTCACCGATTCTTCTGCCCATTAAATATATAGGTTAAACTAATCGATATTCACGTGAAGTTCATTTGGAAATCTTAGTCAATGGTATTTCTTATGGTGTTTATGTGATTTTCACACAATATTTGTAAGAATTGCGCTTGGAAATCACATTGTCCACATTCTATTAGATAGAAATGGCAAACGTATCCTTTTCATGTGTTGTACAATTCTCGACAAACATATGATTACGGTTTAAAAGCCAACTGTCAAAATTCTCTTTGAAAGGAAATTTTTAAGGCATTTTTAATATATGCGAATGAAGGCTATGAAACGCAACAAATTGATCTAAAAAGTTGTATTCTACGTTATTTCTTTCTTAAACTACAGCAAAAAATACAACGGGCGAAACTGTATTTTTGTTTGGTTATTTAAAGTTTCGCCCTCCACGCTCCATGCAAACAATCAGGGCGATCAGGGCTTCTTTGCGAAACTGTTTGTTTCATATTTTTTACGATTGTCAGACAACAGCGATAACAGGCGATAGCAACTGTAAATAGTAATAATGATCGTTATTGAGAAACGAAATCGATGGTGTTAAACGGTAGTTATTGTAAAAAAACGTAAGGGCGATACTTCAATGGTGATAGGTGGGCCCAAAAAAGTAAACAATCGCCGAAAGGGCGATACTATCATTTTGTCGGAAAAACAAAATGTAATTTAATAATTTTAAATAATTTATTAAGCGTTGAGTTTCGATCATTGAATCATCCAATTTAGGATTCAAAAAATACAATAGTTTTTAAATAGATATTAAATCCAAGTCTGGAAATAATCACTGTTGATTTTCTTTGAATGGCGTTATCGGAATCGGTATTGACTTTTTTTTAACTTTTTGTACAGAGGTTCGAACTCGGAAGTAGCACACTTTTCTTAATCCATTGCTTTGATGGTTTCATGTATTGTGGTAATTTCTGATAACTGACATATTTCTGATGTTCTAGTGTTCCATGGAAGATCTAGTATGATTTTTAGAAATTTATTTTGCACTATTTGTAATTTATTTATGGGGGTATTTGCGCATCGTTGCCATATTGACATAGCATATTTTATCACGAGCAAGACCATTTAATTGTACACTGCAAGTTTGTTGTGCGGGTGTAACGACGACCTTTGATTTTTCAAGAAATACATTTTTTTTCGCGAGAAGATTGTATTTAAGGCTAGTACAGTTCGGAAAACATGTCACGGGATTCAGGTCCGTGTGTATTTTAAATGAAGCTCGGGATTTCAAATCCCGTGACGGGAAATGAGTCTACACAAAAATGACAGCTTTCCTGAAGTGTAAACCTAACCGCCGG
Source organism: Topomyia yanbarensis (assembly GCF_030247195.1). Taxonomy (NCBI): domain Eukaryota; kingdom Metazoa; phylum Arthropoda; class Insecta; order Diptera; family Culicidae; genus Topomyia; species Topomyia yanbarensis. The sequence continues at coordinate 164,970,405 of NC_080670.1, forward strand.
AAACATCACGAGATTATAAAACTCTCCACACAGAAACAACAAATTTCATCACAATTTCTTTTTCGGCGGGAAAAATCGTATTTTTATAAGGTTTGCAATAGGGATCTTTAATTTGCAAAAATTGTGCCAGTTTTTCATATTTATTGATAGCAGGTATCCTTACCAGTGCACTCATATCATTCTTAAACCTTAATTATTCTTTTCTGGTTTTTTAATTAAAAAAAAAACAAATTAAATTCAACCAACAAACTGACAGTTGTCCGACTAAATGACGTATCTGCAAATAACTCGTTCGCCTCATTGTTAACCGGGACAGCCTATGCATAGTGAGAAAAAAAATCTTTTTTGTTACATACATCGATAAAGCAGATTTTCGTGATCACAACAATGTTTTTTTCCAACTCAGGAAACGTGAAAATAAAATTTAAAGGTAAAATGAAGAAATATGTTGACAGTCTTGATTTGACACCATCAGAAGCATTTGAAATATCGAATTTCACGACAAATGATGCTCTGTCAGAAAAAATGACTACATGTTTTCCCGCAGGGTTATTTTTATTTGACATAAACGCCATCCAATGCATATAGTTTTTTTTCATTTTGGGCGTTGTCTTAATAGGCCAGATGTAAACAACCGCAGTTTTCCTATATATGGTTGTCTATGTTTACATAAGATTTATTTAAAAAAACAAAAATATCGTTTCTACGATATTTTTTTTGAAATAATGTTATATCATAAATGTTATAACATATTTATATTTGGTTATATTATGTATATTGGACCTAAAATTTATCGAATGGAATGGAAAACTATATTAGCTTAATGACCCAATTCGCTGTAAGTTTGATGCTGTTTGTATTTTTAAAAAGCAGCGTAGTATTTGTTTGACAGTTTGGAGAGATCTTGGCGGGAAATTTTCTCTGATCAAATCCCGATGCAAGTCCCGTGCGAAATCCCGTGACCCATTTCCCGAACTGTAAACTAGCCATTACTTGTTGTTTTTTCGACGTGAGAACGAAAGGGGAGCTTTTGTCGATGGTGAGCCCCAAGTAAATCACCTCATTGGACCATTCCATGGGAAACCCATTTCCTATAATTTTGCAATCGGCTGGCGGGACGTGCTTCGGCGAGAGATTAAGGGCGAAGACTGCATATCAAGAAGACTGGCAACTCTGTTCAGAATCTGGAGACACTAACAGCAACGCCACTTGCGAGTAAAGGTGGAACTTTCCATAGTGATGCACGCACACATATACACTTTTACATTAAGCTTCCTACCTTCATACGATAGAGGTGCTGTAATCTCTTTCGCTTCTGGTTTGTATGGGGGAAGGAAAGAGATATCAGTCTTCTTAATGTGTAGTCTTCGCTAAGGGGGAGTCCAGTGTTTCTGCCAGCCCCCTGTCAAGGACGATGTCTCTTTACAGTCAGTATTAATTTTGAATCGAATGATTAAAAGCTGTAATTAGTTACTAAATGTTGATTTTCTGAACAATATGGAATTAAATCATCCCACAAGATGCAAAACGTCGTGTGGAATGATTGAATATCGTGTATAGTGCCGAACATAATTCTTTGTTTGGGGCTTTATAGCTATGTATAACGCCCCATATATGTAGGTCGCTGTCAAACTCCATATGATGGTATAGGGCCAGGAGGCTGGTTTCTGCCCTTGCATAGGACAGATATCGGTATTAGGCAATCCATTAGACGTTTGTTTGACAATTCAGCGGTGGGTTCTGTCAACAAGTCTACTCCTGCGAACAGAAAAACTCGTCCGACAAACAACTTTCGTTAGTCCGATTCGTTTGATGTTGGATCAAATCAACGATGTTGTCGGACGTCGCACCCCTCGTAGTAACGTCAGAATAAGTAAACAAGAAATAATCAGCTGATCAGAAACGTCTCATGGATTCCCGAATAGAAATGCACAATAGTATTACAGCATTTTTTATTGTTACATTACAACGAAAAACAATGTTATTCTGGAAAATTTACAATGGAAATATAATCACATTTGTTGTTTCTACATCCAATTTCATTGCAAACCCGATTTTTACATAGAAAAAGGGGGTCGTTAAGGGATGTAACAATGAAAAAAAATTATCTTTTCCCATACCTTCTGAAATCAAAAACATCGATTTACATTGTTTTTCCGTAGTAGATTTTGGAGGCATGAAGGACTGCATCATAAGTATATTGATGTTACAACAAAAGTTGTTGTTAACAAATAAAACTGTTGTAAATTCAACGTTTCTACGATCAATTTCGATATTACTTTCTGTTCGGGTTGCCTAATTGAGTGTAAAAGCCGGTATGAATATCGATAAATCGGTATATCTGGCAACGCGGCATGGAATGTCTGAAACCAATGTGACGAATGCTGTTTCCAACCCTGCAGGTTTTTCGATGTTCGATGGCTTCGTGTGCGATGTTATGAATTTTGACAGCGAGCTCGATCCTTTCTTGTTTACGTGCGAAGTGTGGTACGGTGTGCCTTCACGTACGTGCGTAAATTTAGTAGCTGTATTTCTTTGAAATTCGAAGTATTTCGTTTCTTCTGATATGGAATACATTGGCCAAACCGGTGCAGCCCCTACGGGCTCCGAAGCTTCACTGAAAAACAAAATGTAAGTGTTTTTCTAATCTTTAATGTTTTGGTTGCTCACATAACCTTTATCTTCGTATGTTAGCCTCTGCTGTGAATGCGGAGTTGCAATCGAACCGAACCCTTCAAATATGTGCGTAGCTTGCCTGCGTACTCACGTGGACATAACGGCTAACATTCCCAAGCAAGCGGTGGTCTTTTTCTGTCGGAACTGTGAACGATACCTGAACCCGCCTAGCGAATGGGTTCAGTGTAGCCTGGAGTCGAAGGAGTTACTTTCAGTTTGCTTGAAACGTCTGAAGGGTTTGAAAGAAGTTAAACTGGTTGATGCTGGGTTTATATGGACGGAACCACATTCGAAGCGTATCAAGGTTAAATTGACAGTGCACGGAGAAGTCATGGATGGTGTTGTACTACAGCAGGTCTTCGTGGTTGAGTTTACTGTCAACAACCAGATGTGTGACGATTGTCATCGAACCGAGGCAAAGGATTTCTGGCGTTGCTTGGTGCAGGTAGGTTGGACAATATGTAATATATTTTACTTTGAATGCAAAACGTCGAATTTTCTTATAGGTTCGCCAGAAGGCAATGAACAAAAAGACACTATTCTACTTAGAGCAAATGATTCTGAAACACAGAGCTCACGAAAATACACTTGGCATTAAGCCTTCACCTTCGGGAGGTCTTGATTTTTACTATGCTACCGATGCTCACGCCCGGAAAATGGTTGATTTTATGCAAGCGGTACTTCCTGTTAAGGTTACCAGCTCAAAGAAATTGATTTCTCACGACATCCACAGCAATTCGTACAACTATAAATTCTCTTACGCAGTAGATGTAGTGCCGATTTCAAAGGGAAGCCTGGTATGTTTAAATAAAAAGCTTCAACAGCAACTGGGACACATTTCACCGATTTGTTTGGTTACCAAAGTAGCGAATGCTATTCATTTGATTGATCCTCGTACGGCGCAAATGGCTGAAGTTCAAAACATGGCGTTCTGGAAGAATCCCTTTGAAGCTATCTGTAATCCGAAGCAGATGATTGAATTTGTGGTAATGGATGTGGAGATAACGCGAGATCAGGAAAAGAACCACTTTCCTGGACAGGGTCCGGTTTCATTCCGGCACATCCTAGCCGATGTGTGGGTTGTGAAAGCGTCCGAGTTGGGCATCAACGAAAACACCATACATACCCGGTCTCATCTGGGACACTTGTTGAAACCAGGTGATTCAGTGCTCGGGTATGACTTGCAGGATGCAAACATAAATAATGCTGATTTTGACAAGCTGAAACAGGATACTGTCCCGGATTTGCTGCTAGTTAAAAAGTTCTACGACAGAACGAGCCGGAAGCAGATCAGGAACTGGAAACTGAAGCATTTGGCTGAAGATGTTGCACTCGATACGGATATAGAGAATGATTATAACGAGTTCCTCGAAGATTTGGAGGAAGATCCCGACATGCGACAGAATGTCAACATTTTCAAGGATGGTAGTAAATTGATGCCGGTGGATGTGAACGATATGGATGATCCGTCGGTTCCGCGAATTACGCTCGAGGAAATGCTGGACGATTTAGTTTTGGATGACGTGGATATGGCAGAAACATGAATGGGTTTATGTTGAAGGTGTATGTTTATTGCAAAATATAAAACCGGCTTACAAGCCAGTTCGACATTATTCATGCTGATACTATGAACAGCCCGAAATCCTTTTGACCATTCGACCGTGATATTCTTTCAAATACGTGATTTCTTCAAATTCGTCGCATTTTCGGGACATTTTAATCATTATAGTGAGTTTCAAATCACTGGATTTTTATTTTACATAGAGTTTTTATCAACTAGAAGGTGTTTATTACAATTCAAAATAAAAAAAATACTTATTTTGTCTGATCCTTTGATCGGATGAGAGATAGGAAAAACCTGTCCTGATCAGTACATTTTGCATATACAACTGATAACACTGCTGGGGATCGCAGTGTTTCGCCGGCACTCGTAATCTCAGTTGTTTTCCGTGTCCTGAAAATGAAAAAGAATTATGAAGGTTAGGATACTTGTGGAGGTTGAAATTTGAAATGGTCTTGACCATATTAACAAATTTGGAAGGAAAAATAAACATAAGTCATATACGCCTGGCCGTGTCTTCAAAATGCATTAGGGTGACGGAAAATATCAAACGCGCTTTCATTCAATGCATTCGTTTCCAATAGTTGCACGAAATGTTCAGATGTTATTCTAACAGTTTAAAACATTCAATTGTATAATTGAATGTTTTAAACTGTTAGAATAACATCTGAACATTTTCGCATGAATATAATTGAGCGCTATTGAATGAATTATTCAATTCAGCACAATTCGCATCAGGTTCATTTTTAGCAGTCAATCAAGAGCTTAGGTTCTTTGACAATTCTGTTCCAGACATTCCAGTGTAAATATATTATGTGGTAGCCTTTTAAAACGGTCCCATTGTTTTGATATGATAAAATTCTATTAGCCCCACCTATATATACCTCATTGCGTCTAACGAACAGACACAACAGTGTTGATTAGTGGGAATCACTAAATATCTCTTATTTTAATAAAGTTAGCTAATGAGAAATACTGTTGGTTTAATCAAGACTTTAGTCTTCGTGTCGCTTGGGCTTAATTATCCGTCTATTAGACCTTGTCTTGCGTTTTTTTAGATTTGTCCGTGTGGAATTTCTAATACGAAGCTATTCTCACGTCGCTCGACTACCTTCGCTGGTGTAGATACACATTTAGAAGCGAGTTTGTTTTCCGGTAACACGTTTTTCATTAACGCCAATTTCCAATCGACACCAATAACTTCTTCGCTCGAACTTTTTCGTCTCTGGTGACTTTGACTAGGTAGTACCTAGTAGGTACTTCATCATACCATCCCAATCATGCAGCTCATGGTCGTCCATTACTTGCATTCTAATGTGAGGAATCAAGTCTCGGAATCTTCTTCCGAATATTATTTATACCGTCGAAAAACCTGCCACAGAACTTCCGGTCACAGAGTACATATAGCAACTAGTAGTTAGTATTCTACTGCTTGTATTTATTACCTTATAGGATCTTTAAAATAGATCGGTTTTTTCGTTCGACCTCACCATTTGCACTCGGATAGTTTGGAGTTCTGTGAATCAACTTGATCAATGCAATAGTCCTTCGTCTCTCAGCTTGAGAATTTCCAAGCATTAATGAAAGCCATCATTAGCGGAAGTCCCGTCCTAGTAAACTTCCGCTATACGCAAAACTTTCCCATGTACTATGGGAACGGAATGTAGTGCGATTTCATTAGTTCATCCAAAACATCTACTGTAGAGGTCGATCAACACAAACTCATTGTAAAACAAAATTGTCGCCCGAATATGCATGGTTCAGAATAAGAAAATGTAAATGAATGCACTCACCTTTAAGCCGTCGCCGTCTTCTTTGTCGTCATTTGACCATGAGAATGCGCCGCATGCTACTACTTCTGAGATCGGGAGCCGCCCTTGTATCACCGCCGAATCTTCACTTTGCCCGCTCTACGAATAATCACACGGTGATTCAAACCTTCACAGCCCCCGGCGGATGGAGCAAGACAAATCCGCACCACTGATCGAACTTTTCAGTTTTCTCGATCGCAATGCACTCACGTAACCGACGTCGGTATGTTCGCGCCGGGCTTTACCTTCTGCCCTGTGGCACGTTCACAGAATTCACTCGCGGGGCCCCTTTTCACGTGTCACCGGTTACTATCGAGCGATGCGTTGGAACGCACAATTTCTGCCCTTTTGACATTAAAAATGTCTTGCTCCACTATCTAGGGCTAGGCGTCATTCTAAAATCTAAACTATCTCCCATGTAACGAAACTATGTAAGGTTTGCACGCTTATAACTCCGATATTACTAGATGGATTTTAATCATTCATACACCAACCGATTCAGAAACACCTAACTTAAATATTGGTAATAGTTTAATATCTCCCCAATAAAAGTAGACTTTTGGAAATTGGTAAAATTAAAAAGTTCACGAAAAACGGGAAAATTACCATTCATGAGGCAGATTTCTCAGACACAGCCGTCAAGAGAGGGCAGCTTAGTTGCTCAATGAAACACGAAAAGTCATAAATAGAAGCAACGCATGTCCGTTTAAATCAGTTGTTGCTCTTAGGGGCCATGCATAAATGACGTAGCATTTTGGGGGGTAGGGGGGGGTATACCAAATTCGTGACGAAGTGTGACGAGGGGGGAGGGTTGGGGCAGAAGCTGTGCGACGTAGCATCAAGTTTAATTTTTTTGACGGGCCTCAAAACCCAATGATTAGAGAAAAGTGTGGGCACCATACCATGCCGTTTAAATTGACAGACTAGAGCGTATACAAAGATGTTTTGTGCGATTCGCCTCAGGAAACTTCCATGGAATGATCCAGTTGTGTTGCCTCCTTATGCCGATAGATGTATGCTACTCGGTCGGCAGACTCTGGCGACTCGCCGTATCTTCCTGCAAAGAGTTTTTGTTATCGACTTGCTGTCAGGTAATATCGACAGTCCCGATCTTCTCTCGGGCGTTAATTTGTATGCGCCTCCTCATGTTCTCCGTAACCCCACTCTGTTGTGGATCCCTAGACACCGTACTTCACATGAACAAAATAATCCACTGGAGAGATGTTGCCGCAGATTTAACGAAGCTTCTTCAGTGTATGATTTTAACGTTTCCAAGCATAGATATAAGATATTAATAAGAAATATTTAGTTTTAAAATGCGTCTGTACGGTGTATACCGAAGATAAGGAAATAAATAAAAATAAAATAAAATAAAAATAAATTTAATGTTCCTCAATTCCTAAGAGAAATAATTTCATGTGGTAAGTTTCTCGATTTGCGGAATTTCAAGCTCGCAAGAAAACGAAAAGAATTAGTATGCTAGATTAGTTAGCTACTCTTGCTAACTAGTCGATTTAGTTTGATACCTGAATTAATTTTTTTTCTTCGGGCTCAACCAAACCAATATAGTAATTTAGGTGAACGAATTCTTCTTAGAATCATTGGCAGCTGTAGGATTATGAACTGAGAGAACTCCATGCTCCATGACATATAAAATTCAAAACAAAACTATCAAAACTATATTTGTCATGAAATGGATTTATTTTGGGCGCAATTTGCTGTTATAACGAAAATGTTAATAAAAGCCGTCAAAGAAGAATTGCATAACATTTTTTTTTTCATCTCACTGCCCGGAGGGGGGGGGGGAGGGTGGTAAATGCTACGTCATTTACAAGGGGGAGGTTAGAGTTTTGTGACCAAATGCTACGAGGGGGGAGGGAGGGGTCGAAAATAGCCGAAAAAAAGCTACGTCATTTGTGTACGGCCCCTTATCCCATACGAGCAACATCGTCTCCGGGTGATGCAATAAACGCTATCGATTTTCGGTAACGTTGGCATTTGCACACACTCGCACCTAAGTGACTAAACCATATACGGTTAGTTTATAAATAAGGGTGACGCGTGACCGTTTGAATCAGTTTTTGTTCTTATGTCGAACGGGTAAGATCATGGCTGCAGCGTTTGGGCACTACAATAAGCGGTAGACGCTATGCATTTTCGGCAGCGGTGGCCGTGTGCGTGTCTCAGAATGATTTGCAAAGTGGGTGGGCGGGGTGGTTTGGATTTTATTCAATACGGTGTGTGCTGCTTAAGAGTGTTGCGTTTGAAAAAAAATATATTTATTTTTATGCATGCGTGTGCGTTGTAACTTGTTAACCCATGTTTACGGCGCTTTGTAGCTGCGTAGGGTAAAGAGCCTATTAGTTTTCATGTTTCATATTTCGGTTATATGTTTTTTATCAGTAAGTCATCTGATAACGTGCTTCTGTAGTTATTGCACTGTTCAGCAGCGTAGTATTTTATATAGGAGAGTACACTCAGGTTTCTTTACGCGGATTTTGAAATTTACGCGGTTTTCATTAACGCGTTTTTTTTTAAATTTACGCGGTTTTCATTTACACGGCCTATATCCCCTGCGTGAAAAATCTGAGTGTAATTGCATCGGAAAGAATCACATTCCCAGCAGAACTTTTTGTTTTCTAATTTCAAACACTTTTGTTTCGTACTGCACACAGCGGAAAATTTTAAAACAGAACTTACCGTCCCAGCAGCAGTTGAAGCGGGTGTTCTTTTTCGATTCAAATTCAAGCCATGTCTTAAACGTTACTGGACTTAAAATTGTTTTCCCAGTTTATCCAGTCAGAATATCTGTCCTACCCTATGTATTTAAAACACAGTTCTAATTGCGTTTTAAAGTATACAACAAATAGAACGGTTAGGTATACTAATTTAAATTTTAAAATAAATCTGTTTTAAATTATGAAACAAGCCGCTGAACTGAAGATATAATTATGCATGATGCAGAATTGGTTTAATAATACAATGTTTACACTACAGAGTTATAACAAGTTTTAATAATTAGCAACAAGAAAAATGTCACCAAGATAGCATAAAAGCCCGTTTTAACTGGTAGTGCGAACGTTGCATAACAATGTCATTTATCAAATAATTTCATTTTTTCCACCACTAATCGAGCAAGAAATACTTAAACTTAAGATTGTTTACTTAAGTTCATTAGTACATTATTGAAAATTTAAATGGAAAATGAAATTTCATATTTCATGGAGAATCCGTATATTTCCGTTGGCGGGCGTGGGCTTCCTTAGCACAGTTCTCAATATGGAACTTTTCTTTTGAATATATTTTCTGGACAGACCAGCCTATTTTTACTAGATGGATCAGCCAAATAATGCCAATCACCTAGTGAGATACTTGATTAATTAATAGATTACCGTTAAAAGACCTTCAATAAATTATGTTTTGATGGGGAGGGTATATAGCAAATTGTAACATATGAAAACAGGCGAGTGAACAAGAACGTGAGTCGATATGTCGTCGCTGTTGTGCTATCTTATGACAAGCGCCATTTAGCACATTTCGAGAAAAACGATTTTTAAAGTTTGAGATTGAATATCTTGAAACTTATAAATGGTATAAACAATCCAAAGAAGACAATTGATGCTTCTATCTATTCTGCATTAATCTCTCAAATATTACGAAGATCGGTTGACTATGTTGTGAGTTTTTATTATAAATGTAAACAAAAGTCGCACTCACACGTGTCATAGGCGTGTATTGATGACAAAATTTGTATGACGTGTCATAATCGTGCATGGAAAATTTTTCATAGAAAAAAAATCATCACTTTTTAACTTTTATTTATATCTTTGGGTTCATATGGTCTATAAACATTCGGTGAAATGCATTTTAAAGGAAATGAGTCAGGGAATCTAGAAAAAATTGTTATTCTTGATTACAGTGTTGCCAAATATCTTTTATTTCCAGTTCAAAACTAAAACTGTGTTTTTCTCTCAACTCGTATAATTTTCTTTCGAAAATGTTTATGCCATTGTATTCCTCAGACATTTTCACACATAAAACCGTCTAAAAGCTCAATATAACTTGAGCCAATCCCTAGATATAGTGATTTAAAGCAAAAAAACTCACAATTTCTCATCATGTTTCTAGCTATGTCTAAGTAACCAAGTAGAATTTCTAAATTCTGAAAACGCCACTTTGTAGAGATTTTTCAAACAAGTAATGTGGCATATCTAACTCAGTTTACCCCAAAATGGCGTTTGTCATAAGATAGCACAACAGCGACGATGTGTGATAGATAAAATTCATTTGCACGCTCTTGAAAAAAGCTACATTTTTAATGTCACCGTGGTCGTGTCCTGTACACAACCCTTTAATTTTTTCTCTCAAGGTGACGGTAGAAAATTAACCCGCCTGGAGCTTGAGAGGGACGCAGACAAAAAGGGGAACACTGCTCCATTTTCTACCTTTTTGTTAGCGGCCGAGTTTCAATCGATGTGTGGAAGTTTGTTGTAGCTGATGTTGCTCATAGCTGACTAGAATATAGTCAATTCTTTTGGTATAGCGCGACGTTATGTCAACAGTTGGAGCTGACAGATTGTATTGATGCTTTGCTTCGTCTGGCTTGAAATCCCGGTTGATAGCGGTGTTTGTCCAGTACAATTCAGCTTCGTGACGGTCTGCTATAGCACCACTGTTGTCCTTGTTAACCCTGCTCCGCTTGCTGCACGGGTTCTCTCGTTCCGAAAACGCGCGCCCGTTGTACACTTCCTGTCCCAGATTTGGAAGTCATGTCCCGTCCCTCACGTCTTGGAAGCTTCTTGCTAGTCATGGGTGCGTTTCGACTTCATCTCATCAGAAACCGACACTAACTTTTTGTCGGAATAGATTAGCGCCGGCTTGACGCTAAATCCCTAAAACTAAAACACACTTTGTGTTTCAATCGAACGACTGGTCAAACGTGATGTCCCGTCCGAGCAGAAGTTGTGTTTATGCCGATAAGACACAGTGAAGCCGAAACTTGTCTTGGCTTAGCAGGCCTATGCGAAAGTCGAAACGCACCCATGACTAATAAGCTAGGATTTGTGTCCTTCATGCACAAAGCCTGGTTTTATCAAACATTTTCGCCTTTGTAAGAAATTTTGGCGTTTACCCATTTTTTCTTTAGGTGAAATATAGCATAGAGCTTCTTGTTGCGACTGCGAGTTGTCTTAGGCCTTCCTGGATGGCTCCTTGGATCTAATGCCCGTTGGCTGTTGTGTCATGGTGGGGAGGTGGTTTGAAAAAAGTTGATGCTCGCCCCACCCAGGGATGCCATTATGCCAGATGTATCTGGTACGGCCAGTTTTTTGCAGCTTCCAGACAAAAAGATTTTTAAATATATAATTTAAATTATAGAAGTATTTCCAAACACATTTTGGAAATTTGGGACATATTTTGCCAAATTTAACAAAAATTGATTGATAAGTTTCGATGACTTTGAGGCCGCTGTTAGGTGACAGATTTTGCCAGACAATTTTAGTTGATCTGTCAGATATTCTTTGAAAAATAGTGGCAATCCTAGCCACACTATGACATGGCACGATTTCTCCCGATCGGCTAAGGGCATTTTTGGAGCATTATGCTTGAGGTTAGCAGGATGAAATCGACCTTTCTTCCCTGTGCTCACGTCCTCCAGCAGATACAAGTTGGCTCGAAGGCTCATTATTGCTGGAACGAACTTTGTGTCAGCTTTTGGTTCACGTTATCCACTTTCGACGACTGCCCAAACGATCAACGTCACACCAGATCTCCGATTTTGAAGAGCACCGCTCGTTTTCGCTTGGGCTTCTCGTGATTGTTCCGTACGCGTCTAAGAATGAATTGCTGGATCTGCAGGATTTTTGATAAGCTCATGTTCAAGGTTATCCTGGGATCCTCCGAAACGTGTTGTTCCTACTGAGCGTAAAGATCTGTATGCAGAATGATGTCTCTTCCGAAATTAGCGCTGTGTTGACTGACCCTGGTCGCGTCGTGTTTTGCGCTGTTGATGGTAGCCTGCTGACAGCGATCGGATGCACGTGACGAGGATTCAATTGACACGTTCGACGTTGTTTACCGTTGAACAGTAAAAGGCCGTCTTCATGTGGCGTGCTAGCAGTTATTTGAACACCATACGAGCTGTCTTCCATTGTCCGACAGTACTATCCGTGGACGTGAAAAAGGAAGACTTCCCGAGCGCGCAATCACGTATTTCATAATCCGATCCACGATGGCAAGCACGAGATTGTGTTTCTGAGGCTTCGACCGAGTAAATGGACCGACGAAATCAATGGATATCAATTCCCGTGGAATTCTAGCCGGCTTACGCTTACCCATCTATGGCATCATCCTTGTGTTCGCCGCTTTGCTTGCCTTGCATGTCGTGCGGTCCCGTACATGCTGACTGATTTTGTTTTGCATGTTAGGTCAGTAAAAGTGGTTCTGTATCTTCTGCCAGACTTTGTGGAAACCAAGGTGTATTGCTTCCGAAGAATCGAAAAACCTCTTTATCACTTCCGTTCTTTCATTGCGTGGCACTACCATTTTCAAATAGTGGGACGTGTTTCCGGTCTCATCCTTGGTTAATCAGTTCTTGTACAGTTCTTCCCCGCCACACGGAAATCTGGAAAGTTGTCTCCGTTGCTCATTACGCGAGTTCGCAAGCTGTCATAACATGGATCTTTGATCTCTTGAGTTGAAAACACTACTCGTTACTATTCTAGATAGCGCATCCGGAACGGCATTGCCTTTTCGATACTTTATTTCCAAGTGGTAAGCGTTCAGACGCAGCAACCGGCGACTCATTATCTTATATCTACCGCGAAAAGCTCAGCGCTGCGTGGAATGTACAACACCGGTGCTGATACATGAGCTGCCTTCAGTTTAAGGAATGCTTCCTCTGCTTTTCGTCTTGGTGAGCTCCGTGATAGGCGTCGTCAACCCCGAAAAATCCTTGAGCTGATGACGATGTCATCGAGAAAACGTGCGGTTCAAGATCGGCAAATAATTGCGTCATTAACCTTGCGAGAGCCTGACTGATCGTACAGAATCCGAATGGTACCACATTAAATTGAAAATTTCCTGTGGATGGAACGGTGAATGCAGTGAATGGACGGGGTTCTGATTGCAAAGGTAACTCTAACTGTCGATGGATGAAATAAATGCACAGCCTCCCAGGTTTTCAATAATAGAAGAGATTTGTGGGATGGGTTATCCTTCGCTTACCATTACCGAATACAGATGTCGAGCGTCCAGGCATACCCGAAACTTTCCCGTTTTTTTCTTGATCGCGATCAGTGAGAAAACGGCTTCTTCTATCACGTCCAGAGCTAGCATGCAATCAGAGAAGAGAAGTACCACTTCGAACAAAAAAAATTACGAAAGTTCTCACAAAAGCGAATCGGATTTGTTGCTGGTTTTCCTTGCTTTGATTTAAGAGTGCACCCGTATGACGTTTCAACTAGTATAACTTTTGAAACTGGCTCGTATAAATCGTTGCAGGCGGTAAGGTCGAGCTTCGCTAAAGCGTACAGTAAATGACAGAAAATGTATTATTGTGTTTCGTATCATAGATTTTACTTTTCGGATTGATACTATGCTTATTGCTGTATGTAATCATTGAACGATCGTTTTCTAAAACGACATTATCTGTTATTTTTGGGGGGCGTCCGGAGAATCATCCAGTTTCAACGGAATGTTTTAAGGAACCTTTGCTAGGCAGCACATGATTGCAGAGCCCTCTTTCTAACTAGCGGAAAGTGGTCTTCTGCATGGGTGGTGGATTTTTCCATTTGTCATGAACATTGCTTGTGATAATTAAGCTGAAGAAGTAAACGTTTTTTTCTGAATTCCAATCCAATGCAGTGACAGCTAATGTGACTACTTAAGGTCACAAGAGCACTTAGCACATATTAGGGAATCCAATAGAAGATTTTATCGTGATAATTCAATTCTGTAAAAAAATATTTTTAATTTTTCGGAAAAAAAGGTTCGATAAAACGTCAGCTACATCGGAAAAAATCGAAAACAGCATATGGCTTAATGACCCAACGAACGTATACAATCTCGCCATCGTCGGTCTTAACAGCAGTTGTTTTCTCTAACAGTTTAACTATTTTTAAATTTATTTTAGAAAAAATCTTTAACTTGGCTACTGAGTAACTGATTAATAATAGCTTCTCGGTACGCAGATCTCAAAAGTGTGTAGCAGCGATGCCACAAGTACATATTTATCTAGAAAGGTACAGATTTTTCGAGTATTTTTGGTACAAATTCTGTACGATACGGATAACATATTTTGTAAAAAGTACAGTTTGGTCACAGAGAACAGACGTCCATCTTCAGCATTCAACTTGTGTAAAATCTCTAACGGTTTCGAAGGTAGTTTGGATATCTAAACCAGGTGCGCTACTGTCGTCATGTTTTTTGTGGCTGAGTGCGACAGAATTGACAGCGGTTATTCCTCTACCCAGTCAAACTAGTCCGGAACCGATTCGGACTTCCAGCATGAATTCCAGCTCAAATGCGTCAACCGATAGAGTCGGAATCGGTTGTTTTCTTTGAGCTAGATTCCATGCAGAATCCATCCAGGATTTCGAACCGGTTCCGGAATCGATTTGACGGATAGTTGGGATAGGTTGGTGTGGCGGCGCTGGTGTTTTTAGTATATTAATTCAAATGTTTACACACGTTTTTTAAATGTTTTTGTTCGATCATGGATGTCTGTTCTCTGTGGTTTGGTACAGATTTTTTTTAACACGACAGGTAAAATAATTTAACACTGCACGGTCAAATAAAACAACCTCGAGAATAATAAGTTCTTTGTTCTTTTAACTTACTTTTGAGTTGTGCGTCGTTTTCGCACTTATTACTGTTGTCAAAAACAAAACGAGAGATTCGACTCAGTCAAGGTCTTCCGTGGAGGAAGGTACTTTTGAGTTGTTTGGGCTATACTCAAAATTAGGTAAATTCAACTTAAATTTGAGTATAAAAAACCTATCAATGAGTTGTATTTTTGCCGTGGTTAAATGGAAATGACTTTCAACACGGTTTACCTAATTTTACCTGCCTCCACGATACCCCGAGATTGAGATAAAAGAACTCAATTTTAGGTAGTTTTTCGTTTGCGTGTGCGATGCATACCAGTGAACAGGTTATAAATGTTGAGTTAGACCGCTGATAGAGTGATGGCGAGAAACTGAGCTGGAGCTAGCACTGACATTAGGATGCGGGATTTGAGAAACTTGCTTGCAGCAAATCAAAGGATTGATGTCAAAATAGGTTTGTTACAGTATCAGGAGAAACTGGAAGTACTTCTCCTTTTCTACTTCTAGTAGCAAACCGAATTAAAAATTAGCAAGTTTTTTTTATTCCTGTTTGCTACGGAGCAACTAGGAGCAAGAACCGTGTATTGAAACAAACCTAATGAAAGCCGAGCGGATCTGCGCGGATTGCTTGCGTTTACTGTGATAGGCCGCTTACAGAGTGGCGGCGAGAAACTGTGTATGTGCTGGCCAAGTAACCATAAGCATTAAGCCATTGCACTATATTGGCTATACATTTGCACTAATGTTGCATTGAAACTCCATTTCACCATTAACAATGCAATAAAACTATATATTAGCAACAATAATGCATAATAGCGCAACCGACATATAGCATTAACACTGGCTCTATATGCGTATATAAAGCTGATATAACGCGTACATGCTTCAAGGATCTTTAAAGCATGTAAGCTTTACAAGTGCATTTAGTACCATTCTAGAGCAAATAAACAGCCGATATAATGCTATTGTAATGCTATGGGTTTATTTGTTATGCAACTCTTCTTGAAGATTATATTGGGCATATTTCATTTCAATCGAACATATGCAATATAGTCTAGGGAGCAAACGCAGCGCACTTACCGTGAAGGACGAGGCAAGGTACCTCAGTTCGAGACATACTAAAGGTAATTTTCGTGAAACATTCATATCATGTGAGAACGAAAACACATTAAGTATATTCATTACAATACATTAGAAGAGAGTCAATTACGGTTTTAAACAGAACATTTCATTTTATAATTTTTCCCTTTTGCTCATCATACCGAAAGGAAACATAAGAAATGATTTTAAAACCATGGCGGACAATGACAGCCAACTGAAGCTAATGCTAATAGCATTAGTACTGCAGAAACGAGCTGTCAATCTATGCACAGTAATAGCACTATATTTCTCCTTTTCTGGCATAATACCAGCATAATATCAGACTTCACGGCTCTTCAAGACAGCATTATATGTGGATCTAAAGCAGATATTACGCTACGTTATGCTTCTGGGTTACTTGGGTGGTACTGACAGTAGGATGCGAGATGCCAGAAACCTGCTTGCAGCATATCAAATGGAACCTGTCAGTGTAAAAGCAGGTAGCCGGTGCAGATCCGCTCGGCTTTCACTCTGACAGCATCCCTTTGGTTTGCAGCAAGCAGGTTTTTCGCATTCTAATGTCAGCCCTAGCCCCAGCTTAGCTTCTCGCCGCCACTCTGTAAGCACCCATAGGCTTCATTTGCTGAATACAAGTTTGTCACATCTCGCATCCAAATGTCAATACAAGCCCCAGCCAGGGTTGCACATTCACAAATTTTTCTTTAATGTCACAGATTTATTTAACGATTAGGTAATCCATGAGACGTGTTGGATCAGCTGATTATTTCTTGATTGTTGCTTCTGACGTTACTCCGCTTTGCTGGGCACAACGTCCGACAAAATCGTTGATTCGATCCAACATCAAACGAATCGGAACTAATGAAAGATGTTTGTGTTTGCAGTAGTAAAGCAAAACAAACTTGTTACAAAACCCTCCACTGAGTTGTCAAACAAACGTCTCATAGATTGCCTGATTTTTGGTCACAGCTTCTTTTTTTTTCAGAAGACAGATTTTTAACATTTTCATGAAAATTTCAAAGAACACTTCGTAGTTTTGACTGTTTTCTGGCGAAATTTTATCGCAAATGAAACAACTGATTCCGAATCGGATTTTTTTGGTTTTTCGCAACACCAACTCAGTATATCACTATCTCGAATGAAAAATAATTATATAAAATGATTCTGTTTGTCATTGTGTTGGTACAGAATACGAAGAATTTTCAACTCCCAGTACAGGTTTAATTGTGGCAGCACTGGTGAGTAGTCAGAACGATTGTCATGGTTTACAGACCTTGGTGACATATCGTAAAAATTGAAATGCGACGTTAAATCCTTGAAAAGGTACTCGTGAGAATTTATACAAAGCAGCCTCCAATATTAAAGATTGAAAATAATTATAAACTAATTTCCTCCACTTTTATAAGGACCAAAAAACTTATATCGAATCCTGGAAAAGGAAAATGGCTGGCTAACAAAATGCTGTTTGCGTTTAAATTTGTTGTCCTTGCTTGGTGGTTCTCAAAAGAAAGGACACACAATAACCATTGGGAAGATATCCATTGAAAATGTTTCTTGGGCAGTGCGCTAAGAATTAACTGTGCAGTCAAAAGTTTCGATATTTAAACGTAAATGTATGCTTACATACTTCAACATTAAAACTTTCGTTTTTCGATGGAAAAAGATAGGTTAATTTTTACAGTAAAATATCCGTTTACAACCCAAAAACGCATGTTTGAAAGATGGGTTAATTATTGCATGACAATTTTTATTTGGTAGAACATATTCTGAACACTTGTCGGATTATCGGGGATGAATTTGCTAGATATTTTATACCAGTAACGTCGTATAATTTTGAACTAATGTGTTGATTAACAGTGTATTTTGCAGGGCTTCGACACCACGTGCCGCTAGTGATTTTAAAAAGAATTGTGAGAAGTTTTGATTTTGAGTGGCCCTTCTCTTCTCTGATGCAATCCATCTCCCGATTCACCTCCTCCAGCACATACTGTGACATTGGATAGTGTCACTGTTTACGAGGTGGCGCGTTGCCAATGTCGATTCTGTGTTCATATAGGGATGTCCTGTCCAGTTTTGCTGACTCCACTTTTGGAAAGGTAGCGATTAGCGTTGAAGTTGTCGATTCTGTGCTGGGGATAATTGCTTCCGCGGTTTATCATCTTCAACTTCGGGATTTTCTGCTGGTGTTTCTATGGCACAGCCATAGAAACACAGCCTCCCGTAATGACTCTTGCACTGCGTACTGCTGCTGGTGAAGAGCTGATTGTTCCGCTAGCCATTACTCTCTAAAGGAATATATGTTTTGCTTTCGTCATTGGAAATAAGTAGATTTGAATTGTTAACTGTGTTCATGAGTTCATCTTTTTGCTGTCACATCTATCATTGCCCCAAACAATGCGATCACACTTAAAATCTCCTCCAATTACGACGTTGTATAAATCTATTTGCTGTCTAGATCTATTTTGCCTTTCTCATATAAAGAAAGGCTATGCAATCACTGTAAAAATCGACTTTTTAACGGAGGCCCGGAGGGCCGAGTGTCATACACCATTCGATTCAGTTCGTCGAGATCGGCAAATGTCTGTGTGTGTATGTATGTATGTGTGTGTGTGTCATTTAAACTCACACAATTTTCTCAGAGATGGCTGAACCAATTTTCGCAAACTTAGTTTCATATGAAAGGTATAACGCTCCCATAAGCTGCTATTGAATTTTTAGTTGATCCGACTTCCGGTTCCGGAGTTACGGGTTGAAGAGTGCGGTCACACAGCAAATTCCCATATAAACTGGTACCACCATGATGTTCAAATGATGTAAAACATATTAAAATTGATGTAACATTACTCTAGTTTGCGGGTCTGGATCACTAATGATCAATCAAAGCAGCTTTGACCACATTGGCCACCTATGACAGTTCATGACGCCCCCGGGGAACCCGCCAAGTTCCTAAGCTAATATCACACTCATTCCCCAACGAATTCTCTACCGATTTTTACAAACTTGATTTCAAATGAAAGATACAGTAATACCATTGACTGCTGCTGAATTTCATTCTGTTCTGACTCTTGCTTCCGGAGTTACAGGGGTGTTAGTAAGGATACACTGGAATTTCCCATATAAATCGGTACAATCGTAATACCTCAGAGGCTAAAAACTATTGAAATGGTCACCACATTACTTCTAATCGTAGATCTAGATCACTGATTGCCAATCAAACATTCTTTGAATATATTGTCCACTATCGACGATTCCGGAAGTCCGGAATTCCGGGCATATTCCACAAATAAAGTCACATCGGTTCTTCGGTGATGACTGAACCGATTTTCTCAAACCAAGTCTCAAATGGAAGGCAAAATATGCAGCTGAGTATTGCATCAGAGCCCCTCGCCCCCCCCCCCCCCCGCCTTGCCCTTACATCTACCTCCTTCATCACTACCGTCCCCTTGGACCACCCTCACGCCCGCATTTCCTTCATCCACCCCGTATACCAAAATAAGATGAAGGATTTCTGACGCATCCTCCACTCCCACTCTGCTAACCCCCCATTCCCTCCACTTTCAAACCCATTTCACCAACATTTCAAAATATAATCACATGAAGATAACATTGAACTCATGCCGATTAAGCCAATTAAATACTATTCTTTTGCCTTTCTCATATAGAAAGGTTACGCAATTGCTCCAAAAACCGACTTTCTAACCGAGGCCCGGAGGGCCGAGTCTCATATAACATTCGACTCAGTTCGCCGAGATCGCAAAATATGTATGTATGTATGTATGTATGTATGTATGTATGTATGTGTGTTAACAAAAATTAACAAAATGTCCACATCAGTTTCTCGGAGATGGCTGAAACGATCTTTACAAACTAAGATTCAAATGAAAGCTATAATATTCCCACAGGTTGCTATTGAATTTCATTTTCAACCGACATCTTGTTCCAGATTACGTGTTGAAGAGTATGGTCACAAAACAAAATTTGTTGATTTGTCCACATCGGTTTCTCGGAATTTTCTGAACCGATTTTGACAAAGTTGATTTTAAATGAAAGGTCCATCAGCTGCTGTTGAATTTTGTGTGGATCCGAGTTCTGGTTCCTGAATTACAGGGTGATACGTACGATCACGCAGCAAATCCCGATTCTAACGAATGTTGCGATAAATGTAAAAAGGTGAAATTTTTTCCAAAATGTAAACACAACTGTTGAATTTGTAGATCTAGGTCACCAACAGTCATTCAAAGTCTCTTTGGTCACACTGGCCACTATCGACGGATCCGGAAGCATCCAAATTCAGAATAACGGTTATATTGGTTTCTCGAAAATGACTAGACCGATTTGATCAACTTAATCTCAAATGAAAGGTGTTGCGTCCCCGGAAACTGATATTAAATTCTATCTCCATCCGACTTCCGGCTCCGGAGTTACGGGTTGTGGAGTGCAATCACATCGAAAACTCCGATTCAAACCGATACCGCGATGAATGCAAAAAGGTGCTCTTATATATACTTACCAAGTGTAATAAGAATGAATGACATTTCCATAATGTTATATTGTACGAACCAGCTATTAAATCATAGTTTGTAGAAATGAGAAAGGCACAATTGCACCTCTAGGTGGATTAAAACAGGTTTTTTATTTATTTTTTTTAAATTTTGCGGGGACAAGGGGGGTAGAGTTACCGTCAAGCTACGTAATTACCAGGGAGGGTATTTAGAAATTTGTGACGAAATGCTACGATGGGGGAGGGGGGTTTTAAAAATCGCTCAAAAATGCTACGTCATTTATGGATGGTCCCTAAAGGGTATAATGATTTGTACTTTTTCAGCAGATTCTGGATAGGCCTCTGATTTGATAAAAACCGGTAATGTTCCGGATATTCAAAGGCCCATACCTCCGACCACAGTTGCGTGCGGTGAACAAATTTTATTGCATTTTATTTCCTAAAAAATTCCGCAAATTTTGGTGTATATATTGTCATACTTTTTCAGCGACTTCCAATTAATTGCCTTTTTGGTCGGATTTCTTCCACTGTGCACTCGTTTGCCCGGTTTACTCACACTTAGGGATTGGTTCCTTCTTTTAAACATGAGCAGCTCTTTTCCCACAACTAGGGGTGGACTGCTTCTTTCAAACATGAACAAATCCTTGGATCTGCATGCCAAATAAGTATGCAAGGAAACTGTTGATCCACTCATCTGCCCGGTTTACTCAAACATAAGGGTTGATTCCTTCTTTCAAAACGAGTAATTTCTTGAATCCATATACCAAATAGCTCTCTACATTAGATTTCGAGATTGCTGTGATAAACGTTGCTACAAGAAGAAAAAGAGCTTTTTTCGATGCTGCCCTTCACAGATGATTCTTCCATCTAAACCAAAGTTTTTTTTCAGAAAACTAAAACAACTTGGTCATCAGACAAAATATTCGGAAGCTCAACGAATACAACTCATTTACAAACAAGTTGTTGCCTTGGCTTTCTTGTCCCATCAAGGTATTCCGATGGCACTCAAAGAATTGAGGAAAAGTTGTCCAAAGGTTCTCGACGATTTTTTTGGATTACATTAGTATAAATTGTATTTTCGGTAGGAAGGAAGCTGACCAAAAAGTTTTTCGATGACCGCTATACTGCCGCTAGAAGCATAACTGTCCCATGTGCTATGGGAAACCCTATACACATGGGACAATTATGCTTCTAGCGGCAGTATATTCGTGGTCAGTTTTCGAAAATGTATCGAAAAATATTCCTAGGACCGCCAATAATGTGGAAGGCTGGCAGAATAAATGGAACGGTTTGTTCTAGAGATGGGCGAGCGAATCGCGAATCGATCAAAAGAAGCGACTCTTCAAAAAGAGTGAATGAACCGCGATTCTTTTTTAAAGAACTGCGATTCACTGAAGGAGTGACAATTTAATATAAACCTAACGAAAACCAAAAAGAACCGAATGAGTTTGCCATGATTATGAATCACTCTAAAATAAACGAACACGATGAACACATAAGCTCTGTTTGTCGTACACGGAATAAAATTTCAACTCATAACTAATTTAAATTTAATAATAGTTGTAATTTCAAGGGAGAAACCAATCTTGAAAATGGCAGAATTTTGTGTGAAAATTAGCAATTTTTATTTTAAATGAGTACAAAACTGTCTAAATTGAAAAATTATCTCGAAAATTCAACGTAGGGGTAAGGTATCTTATACAAAGAATGTGTATGCAAAGTTTGAAATAAATCGGTTAAGTAGTTTTTGAATGGAAGTAATACCGCAAATCGTGTTTTTCCAGAGACATTCTACAAAAAGTTTTGTCGCCGAGCCGCTTGTCGATATTTACGTTATTGAAATGATACAATATAATGTACCAAAGTTTTGATCCGTTCACTTCACCCAAATTTCTAAAAAAAATCTAAAAAGTGTTTTTTTTTTCAATCAAAAGAGTCGATTCAGTCTAGTGAGTGAATCGGGCACGATTCGCTCTCCAAACTGAATCGGTTTGCCCATCTCTATTCCTAGATAATTGTGGCTCATGACGGTTTTATTACGTTTGCATCAATGTTAATGTTAAGGGTAGCATCGTCTGACTAGAAAATAATAGCTACCTAATTTTCAGATTCAGAGCTTTTGTTTGTTCGACAAATTTGTTGATATCAAGTTGTGCTTTTCTATTTAATTTCTCCACAATTTTGCCTTTGTTACGATGACGTTGACGATAGGATATCTCCTTGCTGTAAACCATCCCTTATTACTTGTGCACTGTCTAGAAATTTTTCTATTCTGAATAACTCATTACCCACGTGATGATTTCATTAGGAAGTTTTGCGGTTGCCATTGTTTCTGTTAGTTTGTCCAGTTTATCTGCGTTGAATGCATTTGATAGGTCCAGAACGATTCCAGCTGCTTTGTAGTTTTGCATTGTTCGCATTCACTTGATTGAAGAGATAGTTTATGCAGAATAAAATTCTCCTAAAACCAATTGAACGTTTGCGGTAGTATTTTGCTTCTGTCCATGTATCTTCTCTAGTACTGCCCAGTTGATCATTGTTGTGAGTGTGGGTACGAGCGATATAGGTCATTTACCTTCTAGTCATCTGGTTCTTTCCAGCCTTTGGAATGGCCACTACTTTGATCTGATTTAGCTGCTCTCGTAGACGTTCTGCGTAGACAGTTTGTACATTGCATGAATTATGTTCTCTCGCACCGTTAGTTTGATAGCTCGTAGATTGTCGTAAGTGATATCGTCTGCTGCAGGGGCTGCTGATGACCCTTTTTCTAGCAAGTATTTCATTCCATTTTTTTGGTATCCATAATACTATAGTTGCAAGTTGGTCCTGAAGGGAGTGCTGCTTCTACGTTAACATTTTGACTCCCGAAGTGCATGTCTAAAAATCGTTCAGCCACGTGGATTTCTTCTAGTGCTTGATTGTTGTTTCTACTCTTTTTTCTCGTTAATCAGCTGATCTTATTACACAGTTCCTTCGAACTGGTCTGTGGATCAATGCTACTTGCAAAATCCTTGATCGTTTCTTCTATACTACTTTTGAATGAATATAGCTGTGAGTTTTTTACTCGAACTGCATTTTCTATTGTACTGCATTGATTAAATCTTTTCATTGCTTCATTTTTCAATTTCCATGCAGCTCCTACTTCTGCATTCCATCAAACTTTCAAGGTGTATTTATTCTTTTTAGTATTTATTTTGGTTATTCGCTTAACCAGTTTCAGTATCTTGTTCTCCTGCAAAACCTAGTTTTGATAACTCTTCATTTAAATTTTTTCTATTGCTAAATTTTTCCCTTAACGATTTTCGATCTGCCGGTTCATTTCTATAAAAATGTGTGCAATACCTCCGATGCTTTAGGGCAAAACTTGCCATTCGATATCTTCAAATACTTGCGATGAACATAAACTGATGTCGGTCGCCGTAGATTTTTTATTTGGCTCTTGAGGAACATATTTTTTGCTTCCGTTATTTAAAATAAGTAGATTTGAATTGTTAACATCTATCATTGCCCCAAACAATGTGATGGCAGGTAAAATTTCCTCCAATTACGACCTTGTTGTATGAATCCATTTGCAGAAATAGGCTGCATAGACTTGTTTTTAGTTCAGCTATGGCCACTTTGGGAGCAATGTAAAAGGTTACGATAGTCACGTTGATTGAACGGATTTGTATAGTTGCGCACTGGATTTTATCAGACTGGAATCGGGTGTCAATTGTAACGAAATTATAACAATTATTTGGGAGAATTGCTGCTCCGCCATATCCGTTATGTCTAGAGTCACAATGCCCGTGGTACCGTGGAATGCGATATTTTCTATCAAACTCTTCTCCTGGGTACTTGGACAAATCTGCTAACATTACTATGCCGTGATTAGCTCCGTGTAGTACTCTTTGCCATTCTGGCTCTTTTTTCTGAAGACTTTGTATTGTACCACTGCTTCCGAAACTTTGTACTTGTTGAATAGTACTACACCGTTGGAAGAGGTTGCGTCGGAGCTCTTACGTTGGAACATTTTTACTTGGTCGGAGATAATGGCTGGTCGAATTTTTGATACAATATTGCGTTGAACAGTTTTCCTGAGTGAAGGTTCCATTTGTCTGCCGGAGCCGAATCTTCGGCTCCTTCCAGTGGCGCCTCGTAAAAATTCAGCTTCAGTATTGGGAATGCGAACTGTTCGGTGACTTCAATGTACGTATGTCTGCTTCATGCTTGATTGGATGTTGTTCTATCTCTTTCTTTCAGGACATCCTGTGTCTTCAGCCAAATGGTCCCTATGGCAGTGGAAATCTATCTTTTTTCATTTGGGCATTGGTCCACTTTGGTGAACAGTAAAACATTTCCACAAGTGACGGTATCTTTTTTGCCCGAAATGTTACACTTACTCGTTGCATCGCTTCCCTTTGTCCGTCATTGAATCTCGTCAATCGTTTTACTCCCAGTATCAGGTCACTCCGTTCATGATGTCTTCCTCTTTCAAGTCCAGTGGTATTCCAGTAAGAACACTATTCACTGCAATTAGATTTTTAGGTATGTAACCCTATAATTTCGTTGGTTGAGATCGTCATTTTCTGCAATTCGGTTAGCCAGAAGATACTTGTTAAAGTAAACCATCACTTTATTCTGTTCCGCCTGCTTGAGTTCCGTAATGCGACCTTGAATAAAGAATCATTTTTTGGAGCGTATGTGCCAGTTTATTGACTTTAATCTCTCACTGCTTGTCTTTCAATTCTACCATAACTCTGTAAGGACCCTCATCGTGTCTCGTATATTGGAAGTTCTTTTGAGAACTCCAATTGGACTTTCTCCTCCGGCGATAGGACTGTATGTCCCGTTTTCCGGTGTTTTCAATTTATCGTCGTATATTCTTCTATTTTTTGTTTCATTCATTTTCTAGCAACAGGGGATTTTAATGTCCAAAACTCTTAACCGCATTACATTTTTTTGCAAAATTAAGCTCGTCACTTCCACAAAGCCTCTTTAAATATTCCTTAAGGATAAAACGATACGATCCTCTCAATAGTCACAATCTTCACCGGTCTCCGACAAAAAAACGACTAGTCGTATCAAACAACTTTAACCGAGACGAAAGGTAGACCCTATAACAACCTGGCATATTTTAAGTAGTAGTTTATAATAGGATGTCGAACTGAACATTTCCAATTCTATCTACCGACGAATTAGCCAGAGCCAAAGTTACGACCAACTACTTTGATCAACAGAAAAAAATGAGTGAAGTAGAATTTTCCGCTTATAGCAAAAAGCGACTAAAGCATACTGTTTGGACGAAAGTAATACCTACTCAAAAATAATTATAAAATTATAAGTTTCGCTTTCAAACTAAGCATATTATGTTTTCACCATTATGTTTTTCTGTGTACAGAACCAGTTCCATTAGTTATTACTTACCGTTGGATCACAATCAGCACAGTGCCACGAGTAGCCTCGACGTTTGGGTGATTTCTTCACTGGTGGATCCAGACAACCGAAGTGATAGTTCTTGAAACATTCGTCACACCTGCGGAAATAAGCAACCAATTAGACATTTCCCGTGTAGCAAAGCTCGCACAGCACACATACTGAACAATGTTATTCTGCGTTCCTGGAGTACGACAAACATCGCACATCGAACTACTTGAAGCAGCAGCCGACGGTCCTGAGGTGTTATTACCGGAAGAGGTATTAATGCTGAGCCGGCTGGGTCTACCGACGCTAAGACGACGACCTCGACCCCGCAAAGGAGCGATTGGTGGCTTACTGTTACTAGCGTTGAGCTTTTTACCTATACTAGTATCGGAACCAATGGTGGGAGTCGATGTGGAACCGCCCAACGATGATTGAGACCTACTGATAGTCTCGGCAGGGGATCCTATCGATGGAGCTGAGACAGTAGCTTTTATCGAATCGGGTTTGACCGGTACTTTCTGGGTCGACGTGGATGGTGAACTCAGTGGCGTACTTGTCTAAAATAGTGAAACGGGTTAGATGGTAAAAATATTACAGGAAAAAAAATCACACTCACTATTACACTTTCGCAACTAGTGGACGGCCGGGGTGGTTCTATGCTATCATTCGGCACGTAAAATATTGTGTGCGTGTTAGAACCGTCTAAGACTGATTTTATCTAAAAATAAACCAACAATTAACGGCTGTACAGCAGTATTGATTTGCTTCGTATATGTACTTTAATCTTGATGCGTGGCCGATTCTCATCGGAATGCACGGTATGAGCGGTGTGGCTAGTTCCGCTCGTGTCATTAGGGTTCTCCATATCGTGATTCTTTCGCTTCCGCTTCCGTTTGTGTTCCTTTGAGGGAAAACCATCCTCGTAAGGTGATCGCTCTCGATGCTTCTCCTTTTTCCGTTTGCTGTGTTTATGCGACGATCTGTGAGATGATGTTGACGCGGTTGGCGCAGCAACTTCCGTATTATCCAATGATATTTTTGAAGTGGATGCTTCCGCTGTAGCAATAGAATCTGTGGAACTAGTCGTGATGGTTGTGGCTGACTCAGTAGCAGAAGCAATCGTTTCTTTAGAACTAATTGAAATGACCGATTTCGTTTCCGGGAGCGTTACAATAGAAGCAGTGGAAACAGTGGGTTTTAGATTCACCACTGTAGTGGCCGTAGTTGTAACAGGTGAAGAATTTGCTTTTTCATTCTTTTTCCCTTTCTTGTTGTCATTTGCGTTAGCTTTCGTATCATCGGGAGGAGCTGCCGGTGTGGGTTCTTCTTTCATTTTTTCTGGCTTCGGTCCCACAGACTTACTGTCAACTGAAGCAACCTCCTGTTCCAATGATTCTTGTTTAACAGCTTCCTTCGGTGGATCTTTACTTTCAACCGGCGCCACAGGAAGCTTCTTCTTGCGTCCTCTTTTAGCAGGAGTGGGTCCTTTCGGTGTTGTTTCCAACGGTGTTTCAATAGTACTCAGTTTATCTGCCAACACCGCGTCAAGTTTTGGGATTTCTAAGACAACTTCTTTCGTTTCGATTCCGTTGGGAACGGAAGCACTCGTAATTGTCGCATTGGCAAAACTTTCCGTGCTGGTGTTGTTACCAAAACTTTTACGGGGACGCTTCACTATAATTTCTGGAGATCTTTCAAACTCGGGCGAAGGCATGTCGTACGGAACAATAATACCATCCTTGCTGTATCGTGTGCGGGATTTGCGGGGGGCTTTCGGTAGAATCACATTCTCCGGACCCGAATCATCTGATTTATCACACTCAGAGCACTGCCAGCCGTAGAGCTTGGATTTTTTTGGATGTCTGGTGAGAGGAGGATTCAAACAACCGAGATGATAGTACAGATGACAGGTATCACATTTGGCCAGCAAATGCTGATCGGAGCAACGCTTACAGATGCCGCACTCATTCAAAAGCTCTTCACTGTTCTGCTTACACTGAGTGCTAAGGATACGTCCGGTGTCCCCTGGGACTATGAGATTTTGTAAAGGAAATCCTACTCCCATCTTAAGGGCTGCTGCCGTTGGAACGGTAATTGTTCTTGCAGGTGGAGTTGAACTAGGAGTATTGATCACGACGCTGGGATTTTGAAGCGGGGGTACCGACGGAGGTTTGCCAATCTGCTCGACCGGAATCAGTGCCTTATTCGGACAGAGAGCATTAATATCGTCGTACAATTTTTTGATCGCATCTTTCAACTCTTCATTCTGATTCAACGCTTCTTGATTCAGTTTCATTGAAGAATCGTACTTTTCTCGCAGTCGTTGCTGTTCATCTAGCAATTTTTTGTTGGTTAAAACTTGTTCTTGAAGATTATTTTTGATTTCCTTCAAACGAACCGTCCGATCCAGATAGTATCCTA
This sequence comes from Topomyia yanbarensis, assembly GCF_030247195.1. Taxonomy (NCBI): domain Eukaryota; kingdom Metazoa; phylum Arthropoda; class Insecta; order Diptera; family Culicidae; genus Topomyia; species Topomyia yanbarensis. Next base: position 164,998,701 of record NC_080670.1, read on the forward strand.
TAAACTCGACACTAAAAGCCGGTGAAATGTGCCACTTTTTGCGGACGTCAGCCAGTGCAGTCATTTGAGCTTCCTGAAACTCCATCGCTGCTGTGTCGATGCCCATGAGCTCTGCCTTCAACAATAGCTTTTTGCAAGCTGTTGCACTGGTAGTTAATAGTCGAGGCATTTTTTGCGTGGGAACCCAAGGAGGATTTTTCGTTTCTTTATGAGAAACATACTTTTTCCTGTGCTTAGCCAACTTTCTTTCTATTCGAACCTGTTCCGGTGATGGTTTCTCCAGCTTATTGGCCTCATGTTCAAGCTTACGATGTTGAGCCTTCAATCTAATTGCGTTGTAATTTCGTTTTCGATGTTTGATTAGAGTTTTGTCCGAATGTATTTTACAGTGAGCGTAGAAAGGATCTGCTTGATCTGCCTCCTCAGAATGAGCCTCTGACAATAGCCCAGCGTATTGGGCGCAAGTAACGTGAAAATAGGTTTTACACATGCCGGCATCACAACCGATACAGACGCCGGTACGGGAAAACTTTGCGTCGTCACATAAACTACATGTTTTTGCTCCCCATTTGTTATACGGCATTTCGAATAATGTAACTGAAGAAAGCTGATCAACTTCGCCGAATGCAACGCCAGGAACATACAAAGCGCATACCAAATGAACCCATTTTCCAACATCGGTTTCCTTGAAAATACCACCCTTGTTGGGGCATAACTCGCAATCTGGATCGAACACACCTGCTCTGCATGCCTCACAGAACCAGGGCTCGGTCGAGCAGGAAGAAATTGTACTGCTGATGCTGGTACTTTCGCTTACACCATAACAGCCTTCGTGTACGGTTACGCCACAACCGTCACACTCGACAATCTCGTTTTGATCGTCGCTTCGATCTCCCAAACACGCACAACAAATTGCTGTCGATAGCAGCTTCAATGTTGCTTTATCGAAACCTTCCGTGGTTTTACTTATAATCTGCTCTAGGTTCATGGGCTTCTCCTTACCGGCACCTGCAATCACCGTCTCGCTGACTTTCGAACCTGTTCCAGTTGTTCCACTGTCAGTTCCATCCTCATCATCCTCTTCACTTCCCGCTTCATCATCATCACCGTCCTCATCGTCATCGTCATCACCATCATCATCTCCAGCATCTTCATCTTTGCTCCCAGCAGAAAAGTCGTCGCTATCATCATCATGATCTTCGATTCTGAAGTCAGAATCCGATGAGCTCTCCCCCAAGTCAAAATCCAGCAGGGTTTGAGTGGTCAAATCGTTTCCTGCTTTACGCTTCATTTTGTCCTGATCCGATACACCTAAAACTGCACAATATCAACATTAGAATTCAGCAAATCGACTAAAATAAACCTTACACAGTCCAAGATCAAAACATCAGCAGCTGTCAACGCAATTTGCGAAACACAAACCGAGATGATGTTCTGTATTTGCTTCCAGAACCTAACCACGAATCTTGCTGCTGTTGTTGCAGAACCACTACTGCACACCCTCTGCACCGGCTACCGCACGCCTTTGACACACACCAAAAACCAATGTCGAGCCAGGCTTAGCGTTTCGCAAAAATGCACTTTTCACCACCGGAAAACACACGCGCCGTATAGTTAACTATCGCAAATGTTGAATATGCAAGCAATGCAACGTTTGACTCCGTTTTTAGGCCAAATCGTGGGTGTTTTATTACAAAAATTACACTTTTTGCAGTGAACAGCAAGCGGACAGCATTCGTCGAAAAACTCATCCTTTCACAACGGTTTGACAGCAGCGTTCGGTAGTGTGTGTAATACCGATTTGTGGTCGATTTAAGAGACATCTTCTGCGGTACTTACTGGTGGGAGTCGTGGCTGAAAAAAATGCCTCTACATGGCGCAGAAAGCGTTAAAAAGCAATGTGTGGTGACAACTGGTTTGCTCGAACGGCATCTAGTGTGTGAAAAGATAGTAAGTGGGCAGCAGCTATGTGCGCCCTCTATCGATGTATCCATGTCTCTTAGACGACCTCAGCGCTGCCGCGCTGGCATGCACAATATCAACGAATAAGTCACCGCGAGCACTGATGCACAGTACACTGAGAAATAAAAATATGAATACTTTTTATTCCTGTCTCTTTTCTTCTGCTGTGATTTTTATGCATTTTCATGCATAAACTTCTAATAAGCATTCAATGAGCGGATAGACCGAATATGTCAAATGCATAAAATTTACAGCAGAAGAAACGAGAGGCAGATATGCTATCGATGCATAAATAGAATTCTGCGTTTAGGATAGGTTTCAAAATCGTTCAATGACATATGTTGGACCAACGTTGGACGAAGTCCAAATAACCGTTCAACAGGCGTCCATCGTTGAACCCGTGTTGAACGATTTTTAAACAATTTTTTGGGCTTCTCAGAGGGGTAGATGCTGGCGATTCGCGATCTTACGGTGTGGATGTCGACCACCAGACAGCACGAGAGTGCAATGATGATGTTTTTATCACAGACTAACATACACAACACTCGAAAACAATGCTTCGCCCGCTTTAACGGTCATTTTAAATATATTTGTAGTTGGGACTGTGGCCACATTTGAAGTTATGGCGTCACTGATATATGAACAAGCATATGGAGGAGAGACCACTAGTGAAAAATTGTTGCCAAACCTGAGGGGTAACCCATCAGCAAATACGTGTTTGGGACTGTGAATAAAAGGTGGAGCTAGTGTTCTGGGAAAATTGCCGGATTGATGTTTTTTGTGGGAATTCCCTCATAGTGTTATGTCTGTTAGTCTGTGATAAAATATCGAGTTCGACTGAATGTTTTGGTATCGAACGAAAGAACGAGTGTTTTCTTATGACCTGTTATGTTTTTGTGAAACTATATCATGTTTATCTTAAAACAATTAAAATAGAACAAACCATCTATTCTATTCCTATATCATCAATGCAAGAAAATATTTTCATCATTTGATTGGTACTAATAATGAAGTTGGCGCGTCGAGCGGATATGTTTCACGTTTGAAAGCCTATTGACTAAAACGTGTATATCCCTTCTTCTTGTTGTTCTAGTTATTTTCCGTCGGCCTATTTCCGCTACGAAGCCAACCACCGACTCCGCCAAACAGGTGACCAACTCCACTATTCGAAGGATGGCGTGACCACACCACAGAAAAATCTTAACGACCTCGGCTGGTATTGAGCCCAGATTAACTAGCGTGAGTGGTGGTCACGCTTACCACTCAACACCACGATGGAGAGAAAGGTGGGGACATTTGACAATTTTGAGTGTATTAGTATTATGCATGCAAAATTAAGCATGGAGGCCGGGGTGAGAAAAGTGAGAAAAGGCCGAGCTTCACTTCGGATCTACACTTTTTACCTCGAAAAAACCGATTAAATGACCGGACCGAAACAAAACTTATGGCAACAGAAGGGCCCACTACGTCTAGAAAAACTCTAGTAAGAGAACTGCGGAGAGAAAAATAGCATTTTTGGCAACGTATGCCCCGGCATTGTATGGCAACACGTCCAATGTTATAAGGATAGGCAATGTTCGATTGGATTCGTTTTTTGACAGCTAAACGCGAATCCAATCGATCCAAAATGGAGTTTCCGCAGTTCTCTTTCTAGAGTTTTTCTAACTACGTCAACTGTTTGTGCTTTAATTCTTCATATTCTCTTGTTTTTTCGACTTCATCAAAGAAAAATGACAACCGCACTCACACACAGAAAAAAATGTGCACACATGCACTCAACACCACCGTGTAGGGTTTTGACTAAATATACTTTTGCGTGTAACGAACACATTCTGAAGAGAGCTACCCAGTAAAGTTCAGCCGGAACTGAATTAGTATTCTGGCTGGTTCCAGTTCGTATTCCGGCTCCAGTGACACAACCGATTCTAACTAGAATCGGTTGTGTCACTGGAGCCGGAATGCGAACTGGAACCAGCTGGAATTCCAGTTCATTTCCGGCTGAGCTTAACTGGGTATCTATGGATGCGAGAGAGAGAGAATGAGCAGAATGTACAACTCGCCATGGAAAGCGAGCAGTGAAAAGTAGGATGCCGAACGCGACAGTCGCAACGCAATTTACTTGGGCATAGATTTTAACGAACAATAATAAACGGTGAAATATAAAAATATAAGTGGTGTTTAATTTCCGGTAACAAAGGAGCCTACAATCTGGCGACGAGGAGTGAAATGGTAAGCAGTGGAATTGAGTGGCATTTTTTTATTGTGAAATCAAAGAAAAAAAATATAATGGAAGATGGTGGCGGCAAGAAATGGAAAATAGAGCGACTGAATATGGTGGAGAAATGAAGAAACAGATCGTGTGCGAAACGCGGTGAGGTTTAATAATGCTGATTTGATTAAGCTTGTGATCACGATAAGTTTTTGTATCGATTCGTTTGGAAATTACAATAGATTAAAGGCCAAAATTAGTGACGCCGTTCACGGCGAAGAAAAACAAACATGAATGTGCTGGTGACGGGTGCAGAAATGACGCCAAACATATACATCTAAGCTGAACTTTACTGTTGTATAACAATACTGTTGCAGCTTCAGGTACGTGCTTGATTATATATTTGTTATCCATTGTATGCATAGCAACAAGTTAGGATTTATATGGATTCACAGACATAAAAAAAAAATGCGTTACGGAATAGTAAACCTTTGAAACTGAATCAATATTTAGAAAAAACGAATTGTGCCGTTTAAATAGGTGATGGAATGGAATGATCGAGCCAGTAGCGTTCATGTTTTTTTTGTGAACCAGTAGCGTTCATGGTATGTGTGAACCAGTAGCGCTCACGATTTATATGGATTAGTTGCGTACATGACCAATGAGAGCAGTTTAGCTCATGAAATGGGTGAACCAGTGGCGTTCATGGTATGTGTGTAGCGTTCATGATTTATATCGATTAGTTGCGTACCAGTGAGACCAGTTTCGCTCATGGTTTGTGTGAACCAGTAGCGTTCTTGAAGTATTGAACCAGTAGCGTTCATGTTATATATTTGAGATCCAGTAGCGTTCTTGAAGCATCGAACCAGTAGCGTTCATGATACATATTTGAGAACCAGTAGCGTTTATGGTATATTAGTTGCGTTCATGAACAGGATATTCAATCTCGATCATGGCATGTGTGGATACAGGTAGCGTTCATGAATTGGGGAACCAGTAGCGTTCAAACTGTATGAAAACCAGTAGCATTTATGAGATTATGGAACAGTAGCGTTCATGATATGCAAGACCAGTACAGTTCACGGTATATGTACACCAGTAATGATCAAGAAATTTGTAAATCTGTAGTTAGTGATATTTAAGAGCATTTAGGATAAAGTGATCGATTGGGAAAATGCGGAATAAGTCAAAGAACCAGAAGCGTTCACCAAAGCTCTGCAAGACATGTTGGAATGAAAAAAAAGGTTTTGAGCATTGAAGCGACTGAATGTGCATTTTGAAACAGGAAAATCAAATATTGATTGACATTTTTATTTATTTGGGAAGATTGGACTAATAATGCTGCCGTCATTTTCCATTTATTTTGTTTTATTCTTTTAATCAATAAAAAAAATGAATGCGCATATATAAAAAAACACATAAAAAAAAAATAATTAAAATAAAAAAAATTGCAGATGGACGAGTCGCGACCAATTCCACCTTTCAAATGCGAGGCGATTGAGAAGCATAGGCTTTCGCGAGAATGGGAGGTGTGGAAGGGTTCCCTAGAATGTTATTTTGAGGCGTACGGAGTCGAAGATCAGCGAATGAAGAAAGCAAAGTTATTGCACCTCGGAGGAATAGATCTCCAACGCATTTTTAAAAGTTTACCTGATCACAATAAAGTACCAATGGTAACCCTAGAGCCCAAAGTTTACAATTTGGCGATTGAATTGTTAGATGGGTACTTCCAAAGCGGCAGACAAGATATAATCGAGAGAAGAAATTTGAGGAAACTCAAGCAAGAGCAAGGTGAAAAGTTTTCCCATTTTATGATGCGTCTACGTCAACAAGCAATAAATTGTGGATTCGAAAAGCACTCGGTAGAAGTCAGCGAGATTTTGAAGGAGATTTATCTCATCGATGTTGTGGTTGAAAATTGCTATTCAGATGCACTGAAAAAAAGTATTTTGAAACGAGACAGATCATTGAGAGAGATTGAAGAGCTTGCCGCTACAATCGAGGCTACAGAACAACAGTTAAAAGATTTAAAGGATACTACCGATTCTGTGCGCGACAAAGCAGTCTACGATGTTAGATATACCAGGAGAAGCCAGGCGGCAAACCCTGTTCCTGTGTACAATCCGTACAGATTTGACCAAAGACGACCAGCTCTTAGCAAAACTGGAAAGGATTTTCGCCCGAACACTTGTTTTTCTTGTGGTAAGGACGGGCACATTGCAAGGTCGATGGATTGTCCGGCAAGAGGTCGCACATGTCGTAGGTGCCAACAGCTGGGACATTTTGAAGCAGTGTGTCTAAAACAAGGTTCTAAACGTAGAGGGACAATGCCCGTAGCGTCAAATTTGAAAAGAGCATACAATGTCGAACCACTAAAAGTAGAACAAATTAATAGTGTTCCCGAGAGGAACGTTTCAGTAGAAGACAAGGTATATTATGCGTTTTATGGAGGAAACGATATTAATGTACTGCCCACTATGATTGGCGGCATTAGAGTAAGTATGCTGGTTGACTCAGGCGCGGATGCTAATCTCATTACAGTGAAAACATGGGAAGTTTTGAAGCATGAGAAAGTAAACATCATTAGCTCAACTAAAGGTTCAGCCAAAATCCTGAAAGGATATGGAAGCGACAAAGCTTTGAAAATTGTTGGAACTTTTCAAGCGGAAATTGCCATCGGAAAGAGACAAGTGATTGCAGAATTTTTTGTAGTCGATGGTGGACAGAAAGACCTGTTGGGAGACTTCACTGCAAAACAGCTTGGTGTATTGAAGATCGGTATAGAAGTTAATAAAGTTGTTGACAAATCACTTGCTGCATTTAATAAGATATCAGGTGTACAGGCACGCATTCATATGAATCCAGAATATAAACCAGTTTTTCAACCACTGCGCCGAGTGCCTATTCCAATGGAAGATGCAGTTAATAGGAAACTCGAACAACTACTGTTACGAGATATCATTGAAGTAAAACAAGGACCAACTACGTGGGTGTCACCACTAGTTGTTGTTGGGAAAGCATCCGGAGAACCTAGACTTTGTTTAGATTTGAGACGTGTCAATGAGGCTGTGGTACGAGAGCGTTTCCCAATGCCCGTTGTAGAGGAATACATAGCTCGACTGGGCAAAGGAAAGATTTGGAGCAAATTAGATATCCGCGAAGCATTTCATCAGGTCGAGTTAGCACCGGAATCGAGAGATATTACGACGTTCATAACAAGTCGTGGTCTTTTTCGTTTCAAACGACTGCCATTTGGGTTAGTGACGGCTCCTGAGATCTTCCAGCGGATAATGGAAGAATTACTATCAGGATGCGAGGGAACTTTTTATTATTTAGATGATATTATCGTGGAGGGTGAAACGAAGGATATTCATGATGAAAATCTGAAAAAGGTAAAATAAGGCGTTTATTTTATAGTTCATGTCATGCATACTGATCTCTTAGAGAGAAATAAAATTTCACTTGATGTGGTATATTATGTGTTATTATTATTGTAGGTCTTAAAAATTCTGAAAAATAGAGGTGTGAAATTGAATACTGAAAAATGCTTGATAGGTGTGAAGGAGCTGGAGTTTTTAGGCCATCAAATTTCAGAGCAAGGGATTAGTCCGTCTCGCGCGAAAGTTGACGCTCTCTTGTCATTTCGGTCACCGACGACGGAATCAGAAGTAAGAAGCTTCATGGGACTAGCGAATTACATGAATAAGTTCATTCCCAATCTGGCAACGATTTCAGAACCATTAAGAGAATTGACAAAAAAGGACACAAAATTCGTGTGGGGCCAAGTACAAATAGATGCTTTTGAATTAATTAAGAATTCAATGGCAGCAGTAACTCAGTTGGGGTTTTTCGATGCCAAGGATCAAACTAGTGTCATGGCAGATGCAAGTCCTGTCGGTTTGGGGGCTGTGCTGTTACAAACAAATCAACATGGAGATTCACGTGTGATATGTTTTTCATCCAAATCATTAACAGAAACGGAGTCCCGGTATTGCCAGACCGAGAAGGAAGCATTAGCGTTAGTGTGGAGTGTAGAACGTTTTCATATGTATCTATATGGTAGAAAGTTTGACCTTCTGACAGATTGCAAAGCTCTACAATATCTATTTACACCAAAATCGAAACCGTGCGCTCGAATCGAAAGATGGGTTCTGCGATTGCAGGCATTTGAATATAAAATAGTACATATTCCCGGGCATAAAAACATAGCTGACGCACTTTCTCGATTGTCTACGGCAAACGCTATTCCGTTCGATCCAAATGAAGAAATTGTCATTCGTGAAATAGCTGTTTTTGCTGCAACTTCCGCGGCACTAAAATGGGAAGAAATTGTAGAAGAAAGTCGTAAGGACACGGAAATCATGGAGATCAAAAGCTGTTTGGAAAAAGGAAATTTGGATGATTTGCCACTGGTGTTCAAAGTTATTTCAAATGAATTATGCACCATAGGTGATGTTCTACTGCGAGTGGATCGAATTATTGTACCCAAAAGTTTACGTGCACACGTTTTGAAATTGGCTCACGAAGGGCACCCAGGTATGCGTATGATGAAAGCACATTTAAGAGCAAATGTTTGGTGGCCTAAAATCGACGTACAAGTTGAGTCTTTTGTCAAACAATGCAAAGGGTGTACTCTAGTGTCAGCTCCAAATCCACCAGAACCACTTATTCGAAAAGAATTACCAAATCAACCGTGGATGGATCTTGCAGCTGATTTCCTTGGTCCTCTCCCGGAAGGAGAGCATCTACTTGTAGTGATAGATTACTACAGTAGATATATGGAAGTTTGCGAGATGAGCTCAACTACAGCAGCTGCCACAATATCTGAATTGACAACAATCTTCTCCAGATTTGGACTTCCACTGACATTGCGTGTTGATAATGGACCCCAACTAACTGAAAACTGTGAAGAATTTCGAGAATATTGTGATGTTAATGGCATAAAATTGGTGAATACTATCCCTTACTGGCCAGCTATGAATGGGGAGGTAGAACGGCAGAATAGGTCATTATTGAAACGATTGAGGATTGCGCAAGAACTAGGAAAAAATTGGAGGGAAGAGATGAGACAATATCTTCTAACTTACCATTCTACCAACCATTCTACAACTGGAAAGTCACCAGCAGAATTGATGTTCGGTAGAAAGATTAGGAACAAACTGCCACTAGTGCCACCAATGAGACTAGAAGATGAGGAAATTAGAGACCGTGATAGAATGAACAAGCAGAAGGGGAAATTATACACCGATAATAAGAGAAATGCTCAAGGAAGTGGCATCGATATAGGGGATCGTGTAGTAGCTAAACGTATGAGGAGGGATAATAAGCTCGAGACAATATTTGCACCTGAAGAATTTGACGTTGTTCGCAAACAGGGAAGCGACACAACCATACGATCAAACTCTACAGGAAAGGAGTTTCGTCGTAATGTTACACATTTAAAGAAGTTGGAAAACCCACCTGACGTATCAATCTCAAACTCCCATGAACCTGTCCCAAGGAAGACAACACGTTCCAGAGCTGAACCAGCTCGACACAAAGATTATATATCATACTAATTCTATAAAAGCTAGGGGGGATTGTAGGGTTTTGACTAAATATACTTTTGCGTGTAACGAACACATTCTGAAGAGAGCTATCTATGGATGCGAGAGAGAGAGAATGAGCAGAATGTACAACTCGCCATGGAAAGCGAGCAGTGAAAAGTAGGATGCCGAACGCGACAGTCGCAACGCAATTTACTTGGGCATAGATTTTAACGAACAATAATAAACGGTGAAATATAAAAATATAAGTGGTGTTTAATTTCCGGTAACAAAGGAGCCTACACACCGGTATCGTCTTGTTACAAGATTGAAAAATTCGTTATTGAAACATTTACACTGAAACGAGATATAGGGGGGGGGGGGGGGGGCTGAATGCTTAGAGTGGATGTTTTGCATATGAACTGTCAAAAACGGATATAAAATTTTCAAATTGTTTAAAATTTTGCATTTTCTCTGTAAATACAGCGTAAAAGTGATTTTCTGCAACATGGTAATGAATATTTTATGTATAACTATGTGTAAAATATATTTTTTTGCGTTTTCAGATCCAGCACCGGTGCATCGTAACGAGATGTATGAACGTTGTACCTGATCCGGTACCATTTTTCAAATGCCCTGGATACGAGAGTAGTGTTTAAAAAATGGGCAGTTTTTTCATCTTGGCGGGATGCGAAAGGAAAAAAATTGTAAAAAACACTTCAACGAAAACGATTTTATGAAAAGTAGTTACTTCGTTTTATCTGAAGCCAAATGCTGTACAGAGAATAAACATACGCAGACAAATTCGTTTTCCTCGACGACGGGTTAAAGACACGACTGAACTTTCATCTACTTTGCGTGATCATAACTACTGCGAACGGTGGTTCCAGTCGAACGGTAACCGCATGTGTTCTGTCTACGGATGCAATTCACGTGCAGGAAATAATGTCAGTCTCCATAAATTTCCACTGAAAACAGACGAAAAATATTCTATCTGGATGCGTAATTTGAAGCATGGAAAAAATCAACAATCTATTCAAAGGTTTGCAGTAAGCATTTTGAGGATGCTGATTTCATGCTGTTCGAAATTCTTTCGGGATAAACTAGTCCTTGAATCAGCTGTGTTTTATTAGCAGATCAAAACTGTAATTATCGATATATTTTAGTTCATACATTTCTTCATTTCTTACTCATTAACTTACAGATTTTAGTTTCCCTCTCCATTTGCCTCATGTGGATATGAAACCTTCTAACAAATACTATTTTCGCTTTTTCTCTGCGCTTCAATAACATCATAATATTGACATTGACAGAACCTCAACTTATTTGCCAGCAATAATAAACATGCATCTGCATTCTTTAATCGGCAGCAAAAGGGTCGGCGATACTCGCCGTAACAGATGCCAGGTATGTTGTGAAGCACACAAAATAGTGTGGACATTTATCTATAAGTTACTTGCAAAGTCTTGAACTTTTCTTTTGAAACTTTTTTTAATGTCAGCATTATTATTGCTAAGTCAAAATTTTGCATCTAAAAAACAGTACAGATTTTTTTTCAAACCGAGCTTTTCTTTATAATTGCATTTTATGATAGGCGTGTTCGTGACTAACGGTTAAGATTGGCTTTCTTATAAACGGCTTTTTGAAATATCTAGCCAATTACAACAAGACAATAAGTGTTCCAATGTATAATCAATTTTTTCGTACAGTTATTTGACTTCCTGTTAGAATAATTTGTGTCAATACTTTGTACTTATAACCCAACATAATTTCTTTACTGTAAAACCCGCAATAATTTCATATGTATTCATAACCCGATATAATTTCAGGTGGTAAGAGACTCAAGAACACGGCTGTGCCCAAACGAAATTTACCGCGAGTTTTAGAGCTACGAAGAGACAACGCATATGGTAAACCTCGCTTCCATGTTCCAAAAAAACAGCTGCCACTTGAGAAACATTCAGCAAGAAACTCGGAAATCGACCCAGATGAAAGTGTAGTCTCAGCCGACTCGAAGTTAGATGATTTGTCCTGTCTACTTAATAGACCAACGATATCAGAATCATCTGATTATGACCATACGTTAAAGAAGGAACATGATCCAGTTCAAGAAGAGAAAAATACGGTTATAGGCTGGTCAGCAGTCCGCCATGAAGACAGTAACTTAGAAAACAAGGAAAAAACACAAATAAAAATGTGAACGAGATTGGCAAACTGGAAAAGGGAAGAGTATGGATTTTGTCAGACTTATTGATTTCAGACTATGATGTCAATACATGGACCGGCATACCAAGTCTTGATATTCTACAGGAGATTTGCTTAGTAGCGAAGAAACTAGAGGATGCTCTGTATGCACAAAAGTATAGTATGCATTGTTCTGATCGTGTCATTTTGGTGATGACGAAGCTCAAGCAAAATTTATCCTTCGCTGCGATCGCAACCTTGTTTCGAATTCACCTTGCAACGGTTTCAAAGTATTTTGCTTACACTGTACAAATTTTGTCAGCATTTGTGTACATGTCTCGGAAAGAAGAAATTTTGCAAAATATCCCACTATGTTTTCGTGACAAGTTCACAAATGTAACAATGGTACTTGACTGCACGGAAGTATCTTTGGCAACTCCAAAATGTCTTAACTGTCGGATTGCCACATACTCTCAATACAAATCACGAACACGCAGAAAAAAGATTTGTAGGTTCAATAAAAATATGGATTAAATTCAATAAATAAAATTATTGGTCGGGAGACAATAAATTTATTTATTGAATTCAATAAAATTTATTTATTGCTTTCTAATAATTTTTTTTATTGAAAATAAAAGAAAATTATTGAAATTAAAAATGTTTTATGGATAGCAAAAATACATTGTTTTTCTAATAAAAAAATATTGTGAAATTAATAATTTTGTTGGTTAAAGTGATAAACAATAATTGATTGAATTCAATAACACATATTTTTGGTTTAAATATGCTAAATTTTTCTGCGTGAAGGACTGCAAAAATTTTAGTTGGGGTGACTCCTGCCGGGCTGATATCATATTGTAGTAAAGTTTGCTCTGGTAAGGCTTCGGACAAATTTTTCTTTAACGATGAACAATTGATTGAAAAGCTATATCCTCACGTCGATGAAATTATGGCGGACAAAGGATTAACAATAGAATCGGAGCTATCTCAAAAAGGCATAAAGCTACATATCCCACCTTTTATGAGAAGTCATCGACTGACAGACGAACAGGCCCGTATAAACGAAGCTATTGCTAAAGCAAGAATTCACGTGGAGCGAATAATGCAACGATTGAAACTGTTTGCAATTCTGCAAGAAACGCTTGATGCATCGATTATTGGTCACATTGATGACATAATGACCATCATTTGCGGTTTCGTTAATCTGTCTAACCCAATTCTTCGTGATGACAAATTTTAATTGCCTGAAATAAATTAAAATAATAAAATAAAACAATATTACTCTAACAACCACATCCTTTATTTAGTGCAGGAAGGAATAAGTAACAACCTAGCAGTTAAATAAAAATAGATAAATGAAGAAACATCTTAGTATGTTTAATATTTTGACAAGTTTACGTACTACAATCTGGTAAAAGTGTTGAAAGAATGCGAGTGAAGTACAGCCCTTTCAATCCATTAACGAAAGAACGATCAAAATCCACTTCGATGAGTAAAAAGTCGTCATCCTTTGCAGAATACAGGATAAAGTCACATTTGTCGCATTGAAGGACCCACATGTTCATTTGGACTTGGCAGTAGTATGCGTGATTTTTGTTCAGTTGCACCTCACCAGTAACCGGGCACCGTTTCACATATTTTTTCACCGTCCCACATTGTTCCAATTCCAGAATAGTGCCGTTCTCACCTGTCAAGGGGCATTTAATTTCTAAAACGACGTTGTTCAAGCAATCGACACCATCTGGAGAGGCACCGAACCAGTTTTCTTCAGGTTTGATAACCAACCCACAATAGGGATCTTTAGGGGTGTGCGGGTTAAGGCATATTCTGATGCAGATTAGTACCGTGAGTTAATATCTCAGTCCTTTTTCAATTTTTTGGCCCGAAACTATTGAAAAAAACATTTTTTAGTTTGTTTCCTTTTAGGACAATAACACATCCAAACCCATGCTACTTGCACGACCCTATAGGTTGCCTTATCAGATCTACCATAGTTCGCAGATGAAACTTGGGATGGCAGGTTGCTAGCGGATTGACAAAGTACCAGATCATGCTGTGTGGGGTGCTGTCCCGGTTAACAATGAGGCGAACGAGATATTTGCAGATACGTCATTTAGTAGGACAACTGTCAGTTTGCTGGTTGAGTTTAATTTGTTTTTTTTTTTTAATTTAAAAATCATAAAAGAATAATTAAGTGTTTAGATTAACCGTACAAATTTAGCGATGTTACTAAAGGGAGCTGATAACGGTGTAGGTTTTACTTTGTAACCCCACTCGTATACGTTAGCCGTGTAGCATTGGCATTTTGCTTCCTATGCATTTCGTCACCTATACATAGATAGTAACAGCTGTAATAGGGAAAAATAAATTCAGTTGATTCCGACCGTCGAACTGTGAACACTACCTGCAAAATAAAAGAAAAGTGGTTAATAAAATTAGTACTTACCGTGTAGTTTTTCGTGGTTCCTGCCCTTCTTCAAAGTGCTGCTTGCTGTTCCATCTGCTGCGGTGTTCAGCTGCTGCTTGCTGCGTTGCTGTCCAAATCGGTGAGCTAAAAAAACCACAACGTAGGACACTTAGCGCGATCATAATTGGTGCCGTGACCAGGATCGCCATTAGCAAACGATCGATTCCGCCATCGCCGATTCGTTTGAACAGCAACTTTGTCTCGCCGGACATTCTTGAAGTCGCCATTGTAGACGCCGTCTATTTTCCCGCTTGGATATCTGAGAGTCGCCATCGCTATCTTCAAGCACCTGTTGGAATATATTTATACAAGGCCTGATACCTTCAGGCAGAAGGTTAGTCTCTGTCCAACGGAAATTTTGTGCTTTCTGGTGCGCTCTAGATATTTGTTTCTTCTGTTTCATTGAGGCTTCATCAAATTCTTGGAATTCTTTCGACGGTCGACGACGAGGACAGTTTTTCGGATCCGGTAGTTTGCGAGGCAGTGCACATACTGGCTCTACGATCCACTCGAGGGATACTTACGTGACCGCCCATCTCTATGGCCCCTGCGCCGTGTATTGAATAGACTCGAGGATCACCTACGGTACTCGGCCATCTAGCGCCATTTTCTTCGATACGACTTGCAGCCATTGTAGCGTGTATCTGCGAACAATATAGCTTCCTGATTCGGATCAAGATTTTGGAATTCTTGATCGAGTTCCAGCCTGTTCCTGTTTGGATATAAAATTCAAGGCATTGATTGCTTTGGAGAAGGTGAGTACCTTTCCAATCTGCAATAGTTTATCCTCCGGGTCTACCGTGGTCCTTTTTTCTGCAGATCGACGCATTTTCGAACCACAACCGTTCTTTCGATCGCTTATTGCTGGTCAAGATGGCTGACAACCAGCGAATCAATCAGCTGACTGCAAGGAGAGCTACGATGATTGGCGCTCTGGGTCGGGCTGAGGCATTTCTGGTGGACTACAACGCTCAGCGGGACGAACCTCAGGTACTATTGAGGCTTGAGCATTTAAACAGCATTTGGGCTGCTCTGGAGGAAATTCAAACCGAGCTGGAAACTGAAGCGACAGATCAAGAAGGTAGGGCACAACATGATGCAGTCCGTGCTGATTTCGAACCCCGGCTTTTTACAATAAAGGCTTCATTAATTACTAAACTGCCTGCACTTCCTGGTAACGCTAGTAACCCCCGACCCCCGCATGCTACTTCCGCTCTCTCTGGCATTAAACTGCCTACTATTTCGCTTCCTGAGTTCGATGGCGACTATATGCAATGGCTGACCTTTCATGATACGTTCTTGGCTTTAATCCACAACAACGCTGATGTTCCACCTATTCAGAAGTTCCATTACTTGAGAGCAGCCGTCAAGGGGGAGGCTGCTCAATTGATCGAATCCATCGCAATTTGCTCCGCTAATTATATTCTTGCTTGGGAAGCTCTCGTGGGACGGTATTCCAACGAATATCTACTGAAGAAGCGACACCTTCAGGCACTCTTCGACATTCCACGCATGAAGAAGGAGACTGCAGCAACGCTTCACGGATTGGTAGATGAGTTCGAGAGACACACGAAGATTCTTCACCAGTTGGGAGAACCGACGGATGCCTGGAGCACCATCCTTGAGCATTTATTGTGCACGCGACTACACGATGACTCTCTGAAGGCCTGGGAGGACCACGCATCCACAACGCAGCACCCGAATTTTGCTTGCTTGATCGATTTTCTCCAGCGTAGAACCCGCGTGTTGGAATCGATCTCCGTTAATCACCATCAATCTACAAGTGCGACTAATGACGGTGCGTCCACCAGTCAGTTCCGGAGGCATTCCCAGTTTCGTTTGTCGTCCTGCGCATCCACCGCTAGCCCGTCGTTCAAGTGCCCCACGTGCAGCCAATCGCATTCTCTGGCAAGGTGTGGCAAGTTTAATAGTATGTCTGTGAATGATCGGCAGCAATTTGTAAATCTGAAGCGATTGTGCCACAATTGCCTGAGAGGAGATCACATGGTACGTCAATGCCCCTGTGATATGAATTGCAGAAAATGTAACCAGCGCCACCATACTCTTCTGCATACGGGCCAAACCGCCGGCCCAAAGAAGTTCAGCAACGACGCGACTTCTCGTTCAATTAATTCCATCGAGCCTGCTGTCAAGGCTACTTCGTCGTCTACTAACGTAATCTCCGAGCAAACCATTGTTGCTGCTGCTGAAGATGTTTCGATTGTTAGTGCTTCCCTTCAGCAACCTCGTGAAAACGTTTTCTTATTGACCGTCATCGTCAACGTCGTCGATGCTTATGGGCAGCATCACCCTGCACGCGCTTTACTGGACAGCGCATCGCAGCCAAATCTGATCACCAACCGCATGGCTCGTATTCTCCGCTTAAAGAAGCATCCCGTCAACGTTACTGTCCAAGGGGCCGGACAAGTATCGAAAGTCATTAGCGAATCTGTCTACGCCCAAGTCAGCTCAAGGAAGGAACCTTTCTCTTGTGGTGTTAGCTTCCTCGTAATGGATAAAGTGACGGCCAATCTTCCATCGCATAATGTCTCCATAGCCGAATGGAGAATCCCAAAGGATCTCTTTCTCGCGGATCCAACATTCCACAAGAGCCAGCCGATCGATATGGTGCTCGGAGCTAAGCATTTTTACTCCTTCTTCCCGAATGCCGCACGCATACAATTGCATGGCAATCTCCCACTCCTAGTTGACAGCGTTTTTGGGTGGATCGTTGCGGGTTCGGCTGATTCAATTCTTCCAACACAGAGAGTATCTTCCAGTCCCAGCAGTATCGTAACTGTATCGATGGTTTCCTTGGAAGAAAGTCTGGAGCGTTTTTGGAAAATGGAAGAACTGACAACCAAGGACAACTACTCCATCGAAGAGAGGCGTTGTGAAACCCTCTACCAAGCGACGGTCGCCAGAAACCCCGATGGACGATACATGGTTCGCCTTCCTCGAAAACCTGACTTTGACGATATGCTGGGCGAGTCTAAGGCAAGCGCATTGCGACGATTCGAATATTTGGAGCGACGCTTGGAACGAAACTCCGACCTAAAACTAGAGTACCACCGTTTCATGCAAGAATACCTCGACCTTGGCCATATGCAGCTGACCAAAACAACTGGCGCCGAAAGCTCCAAATCTTTTTACTTACCGCACCATCCTGTCATCAAAGAAGCGAGTTCCACGACGAAAGTTCGTGTTGTGTTCGATGGTTCGGCAAAAACATCTACCGGTTTCTCCCTCAACGATGCCCTCTGTGTTGGTCCAGTAGTTCAAGACGAGCTACTTACCACAATGCTACGGTTTCGCACGTACCCAATTGCTTTAGTCGGTGACATAGCGAAAATGTATCGACAAGTCCTCATGCACCCAGATGATGTTCCACTGCAGCGAATTTTCTGGCGATTTTCCCCCGACCAACCAGTGCAAGCCTTCGACTTACTTACCGTTACTTACGGGTTAGCTCCGTCATCATTTTTGGCAACTCGTACACTGCTACAGCTAGCTGACGATGAAGGTCAGTCCTATCCCCTCGGCAGCAGGGCTCTCCGGAAAGGCTTTTACGTCGACGATTTCATCAGTGGGGAGCAATCGATCGAAAAAGCCATCCGCCTACGCAAAGAAATCAGCGAATTACTTGGGAAGGGAGGATTTGTTCTTCGCAAGTGGACTTCCAATCGACTCGAAGTCCTACACGGATTAAACGCCGACCAAATCGGCACTCAATCCCCTCTGGAGTTCACCCCCCACGAAACGGTGAAAGCTCTGGGAATAATTTGGGAACCAGAAGGAGATTTTCTTCGATTCGATTCGCAAGTGCAACATGACGGCAAACCGCCCACCAAACGATCAATTTTATCGTCTATTGCCAAGCTATTTGACCCCATCGGCCTGATTGCGCCCGTTGTTGTGCGGGCCAAAATCATTATGCAGCAGTTGTGGCTACTACCAATTGAGTGGGATGATCCAGTTCCCAAAAATATTCGTGTCAACTGGGAAAAGTATCACAACGAATTGCCGAAAATTACCGCGCACAGAGTAAGTCGCTACGCATTTCTACCCTGTTCCACCATGCAATTGCATACCTTCGCCGACGCGTCCGAACTAGCCTACGGCGCGTGCACCTACGCCCGTTGCCAAGACGAACAAGGAAACATAAAAATCGAACTTCTTGCCGCCAAGTCCCGTGTTGCTCCGCTAAAACGACTGACTATCGCACGTCTGGAACTCTGCGCTGCAGTTTTGGCCGCTCATCTCCACGATCGAGTCAAACGAGCTCTCGATATTGACGTTTCTGCTTCCATTTTCTGGTCGGATTCTGCTATCGTTCTCCAATGGCTCCAATCATCTCCAAACACATGGCAAACCTTTGTGGGAAATAGAGTTTCGGAAGTGCAGCACTTCACTCGTGGCTGTCAGTGGAAGCACGTTGCTGGTATCGAGAATCCCGCCGATTTGGTGTCCCGGGGTATGTCGGTCGACGAGTTCCTGGCTAGCACGTTATGGAAGGAAGGACCGCATTGGCTTCTTCTGCCGGATCGAGAATGGACCAGCTCTAACCCGCCAAGTGTGGCCGAGGAAATGCTAGAAGTTCGACACATCGTAGCTACCGTACAGTCAGTTCCATCAGTCAATGCATTGTTTCTCCGTTGGTCGTCATACACCCGCCTACTACACGTTACAGGCTACTGCCTTCGCTTTCTGTTGAACGCCCACGCCAAGGCCAGAACTCAGCCTCCCCCCAACGCAGAACCTGTTGCGAAATCACTGTCTGTGGAAATACTTACCAAAGCCAAACTTACCCTGATTCGCCTTGCTCAACAAGATGCATTTAGTCCTGAAATAAAAGAGTTGGAAAGGGGGAAACCTATATCAAAACGCTCACATGTACGCCAAATGAGTCCGTTTCTAGACCAGGAGAAAGTGATGAGGGTCGGAGGCCGTCTTAAACTAGCACAGTTACCCTACCAAATGAAACATCCCGCCCTACTACCCAGCTTTCATCCCCTATCACGTTTAATTGCCATGAACTATCATGAAAAAATGCTTCACGCCGGTGGGCGACTGCTATTATCAGCCATGCGCGAAGAGTTTTGGCCACTGCACGGTCGTCGCCTAGCACGTAGCACTGTGCGTAAATGTTTCCGCTGCGCTCGCCTTAATCCAGTGCCTGCTCATCAACACATCGGGCAGCTACCCGTTCACCGAATTATTCCCAGCCGTCCATTCAGTATCGTTGGAGTCGATTACGCTGGCCCGCTGTACCTTAAGCCGATCCACAAACGCGCAGCATCTGCAAAGGCGTACATCTGTTTGTTCGTCTGTTTCGCCACCAAAGCGGTCCACATTGAGCTCGTCAGCGATCTGTCCACTCAGGCTTTCCTATGTGCGCTTCGTCGTTTTATCGCCAGACGTGGTCGCCCAGCACACATCCACTCAGACAATGGCAAAAACTTTGAAGGAGCTAAAAATGAATTACCGGAATTATTTGCCATGCTTCAAAACTCGGAAGTAAACGAACAGATCGCATCTACCTGTGCTGACGAAGGAATCACTTGGCACTTAGTTCCGCCAAAAGCGCCCCATTTCGGCGGGCTATGGGAAGCTGCCGTTAAAGTAGCTAAAAAGCATCTCCACCGCCAGCTCGGTCCGTCTCGACTGTCATTTGAGGATGTCAGCACTGTGCTCACTCAGATCGAAGCACTGATGAACTCCCGGCCGCTGCTTCCTATGTCGGACGATCCCGATGAATTAGCTGCACTAACACCTGCGCATTTTCTGATCGGAACCAGTATGCTAGCCTTGCCCGACCCAGACCATCGGAACATCCCTGTCAACCGACTGGATCACTACCAGAAGCTGCAACTGCACGTCCAAAAATTTTGGTGTCATTGGCGCACCGAATACCTCCAGGAGCTTCAGAAAGACACCGTGATGTACCAACGAAACGATAGTTTGCTTCCCGGTCGAATGGTTATTGTCGTCGATGAAATGCAGCAGCCAATACGTTGGCCGCTCGCCCGAATCCTGACCACTTCACCCGGCCCGGATGGAATGACACGTGTTGTAACGCTGCGTACTGCTCGGGGAATTGGGTCATTAAATGAGAAAAAAAAGTCGTTTTTTATTACTTACCTCGATAAAGCTGATTTTCGTGATTGCAACAATGTTTTTTTCCAACTCAGGAAACGTGAAAATAATATTAAAATTTAAAATAAAGAAATATGTTGACAGTCTGGATTTGACACTATAGGAAGGATTTGACATATCGAATTTCACGACAAATGATGCCCTGTCAGAAAAAATTAGGGCATGTTTTCTCGGTTTTCCCAGAGGGTTATTGTTATTTGACATAAACACCATCCATTGCATATAGTTTTTCTTTCATTTTGGGTGTTGTCCTGATAGGAGATGTAAACAACCGCAGTTTTCCTATGTATGGTTGCCAAGTTTACATAAGATTTATTTTAAAAAACAAAAAAATCGTTTTTACGTATTACAACGAATTTTTTTTTGAAATAATGTTATATTATGTATATTGGACCTAAAATTTATCGAATGGAACGGAAAACTATATATAGCTTAATGACCCAATTATCACCCGCCCAATCACCAAAATTTGCCTGCTGTCTGATCCTGCTACTACTGCCAACGACGAAGAAGATGATCCGCTGGCCACCAACCAACATCCGGCCCAACGATCCGAGGTTCCTGAAAATGAAAATTGAAAAAAAAAGAAATTGAATTTTGTATACTCACCTAGTTGATAAGTTGAAATTTTTTCTTGTGAATTTTGTTTATTTTGAAATGACATTTCAAGGGGGTGGCAATGTTTAGATTAACCGTACAAATTTAGCGATGTTACTAAAGGGAGCTGATAACGGTGTAGGTTTTACTTTGTAACCCCACTCGTATACGTTAGCCGTGTAGCATTGGCATTTTGCTTCCTATGCATTTCGTCACCTATACATAGATAGTAACAGCTGTAATAGGGAAAAATAAATTCAGTTGATTCCGACCGTCGAACTGTGAACACTACCTGCAAAATAAAAGAAAAGTGGTTAATAAAATTAGTACTTACCGTGTAGTTTTTCGTGGTTCCTGCCCTTCTTCAAAGTGCTGCTTGCTGTTCCATCTGCTGCGGTGTTCAGCTGCTGCTTGCTGCGTTGCTGTCCAAATCGGTGAGCTAAAAAAACCACAACGTAGGACACTTAGCGCGATCATTAAGGTTTAAGAATGATATGAGTGTACTCGTAAGGACACCCGCTACCAATACATATGAAAAACTGGCACAATTTTTCCAAATTAAAGATCCCTATTCATTATCATCGGGTTGCGTTTTTGTTTATAACATTGGAAAGTAGCAGATTCGGTTTTTCTACCATACTGTATCGCTTTACTCTTCAAGGCTTTAATGCTCCAATATTGGGTTATTTTCTATTCCCAATTTGGATTAGCGTTAGTAAGGTAAGTGAATAGTTTGTAACACGAACTAGCGGTGATCCAAATCGACCTTTGAATTTTCCAAAAGTTGGAAGTTTGACTCTGAGTTTCAATCGCCATTTCAATAATTCTCGCTAAGTCCACATTTATATGCTCTCTATAAAATTTCTCCTCCTGCACTGTTGCAAATTAGTATTGTGTTGTTAAAACGTTGGTGCGTGCATACGTCAGCATGCGCTGCAATTCGTTTGATCGATAAAATTCAACATTTACTGTGGACCCCTTACACTGCAGCCCGGTCAAACCATTCGGAATTTGATTCGGAATCCTGAATTGAGTCAGTATGGATTCCTAATCAAATGCAACAACCGATTCTGAGTCGGAATCGGTTGTTGCATTTCGTTTGGAATCCATAATGACTCCATTCAGAAATCCGAACCGGTTTCGGAATGAGTTTAACTGGGAGTAATCGATCAGGATACATAAGTGGCTCGTTTAACTGTCTCCCGTTTATATGTTTTGCAATGGCAGAATTCTTGGCAACTGAAATTTAAATCAAAATGATTTTAAACGTAAAGTAGATCTAAATTATGTTCTTTGTTTACCATTCAAAATCCTGTTGAACGACTCGGCTAAAATATTGTTTTGCAATTGTATGTCCGGGGGAAGTAGGCGAACATATTGTTTTATGCAACAGAGTTGACTGATTCGTTTTGCTCTCCACTTGTTGAATTTTTTTTTGTGATTCCCCATGCTTGGACTGCAGTAGTGCAGGAAAGCAACTCACAGTAACTAGAACTGATAAGCAAACTTTATTTTCTAGTTTCATTTAAAATGCCTAAAGGATAGTAGCTTACCGATTAAGTTGCAACAAGCAAGCAATAATGTGCTTACAGCAAGCCGTCCCTGCCTTACAAGAACATTTCAACGCCCACCCGGAGACATTGGCAGTGATTTTCAGGTCAATTGTGTGCGGTATATGCTGTGGATGAGATGACTGTCTTACAAACCCCGTAATGTAAACATAGTCCGCTGAATTTTCTGTGTAGCCTATAAATATCACATGCTTAGCCTCGAACACGGCACAACCCTCGCGAATTGGTCGCACTGAGTCGCCAACATAATCTAATATGTCGATTAGATTAACATTAACCGTAACGTCTTTTCGGTTTCCACCTGAAATATATGGAGAACTATGAAAACCTAACCTAGATGGTAAGCGAACATATTTTGAAAGATTTCCTACGTTTCATCTTACTAAAACTGTAAATAATCATTTCAGTAGTTTTCGCATTGAATTTCTTACCTTCCGAGTCCATTGCTCTAATTATTTTTTGTTTATTTTCAAGGAAAAAACAAAGTAAAGGATAACCTGCAAACCTGTGAACCCGTATATGATAAATGTATAAACATCCACCTTTTTCTGTTTCCCCAAATCATAAGCAGATGTCGCTTTAGGTGATGAAGCTTTGCAGCAAAACGTCAATTGCACGCGCCACTATCATGATTTTTGTGATTTGAGCGACATCTTGTTTGTTAATTTCTGGTGCGATTTTTGGATTCGTGGATAGGGGGCGCTTGCGGAGCGGTAATTCAAATTCTAGCTACATCTGCTGTGTGAAAAGCAAAGAAGGTAGCGACCTCTTTGTTCTTTTTTCATTGTCCACGCAACTCTTTTGTGACTGCAGCGCTGCTCAAGTGGCAAACATAGAAAACCATCCAACGTTCAACAGAATGTGAAGAATAGAATGCATTTGAGATTTTTTTTCATATCTGTAACAATAGCAGCAATATTGTCCATCATTTGCCATGTCATTTTGAAATTCCCATACTCAGCAGAACTGACATAACCAATCTTGTTGGGAATAACTGTTGTTGATTCGAAATGTGCGAGGAAGTTCAACCCGAAATAGGCCGGAGTATTCCGGCTCCGTGTTAATTTTTTTGGTCACAAAATTATGTTCCGTTGAGACGATTTTTTGTGATTTGAGCGACACCTTATTTGATAATTTCCGGTGAAATTTTTGGATGCGGATTTGTGAATAGGGAGCGCTTGGTAGAGCAAAAGCGGTAACTCTATTCGAATTCTAGCTACATCTGCTGTGTAAAAAGAAAAGAAGGCAGCGACCTCGTTGTTCTCATTGTTCTCTTTTGTGACTGCAGCACTCCCCAAGCGGCAAGCATAGACCCAGTAAAGTTCAGCTGGAAATGGGTCGGAATTCTGGCTGGTTCTAATTAGTATTTCGGCTCCAGTGACATTGGTAATATATTATTATATTCACTGGGTCATTAAGCTATATATAGTTTTCCGTTCCATTCGATAAATTTTAGGTCCAATATAGGGTGATGAGCCTATTTGCACCATGTTTCTATTAACACCCTACCCATTTGAAGCCGTTGATTAGAGCAGTGTCTGCCATCTTTGTTCAACGCATTGAGTCAAATGGTAGCGCAACAATAGAGGCACTAGATTCGAGTTTTCATTGTGCTCAAACACGAGAATTTTACTGTTTTCAACGCATTTGTGTTATTATATTGGTTCTTAACAACGAAGCAAAGCGGTTCATGTCAATTTTTACGCATTCCATTGATTGTAAGGCAAGAAATTACCGAATTAGTGAGGCACCTTGCTTAGTATGGTGAAAATAGGCTCATCACCCTACATAATACAACATTATTTCAAAAAAAATTTCGTTTTTTTGTTTTTTAAAATAAATCTTATGTAAACTTGGCAACCATACATAGGAAAACTGCAGTTGTTTACATCTGGCCTATCAGGACAACACTCAAAATGAAAAAAAAAACTATATTCAATGCATGGTGTTTATGTCAATTAAAAATAACCCTGCGGGAAAACATGCCTTAATTTTTTCTGACAGGGCATCATTTGTCGTGAAATTCGATATGTCAAATCCTTCCTATAGTGTCAAATCCAGACTGTCAACATATTTCTTTATTTTAAATTTTAATATTATTTTCACGTTTCCTGAGTTGGAAAAAAACATTGTTGCAATCACGAAAATCAGCCTTAAAAGTATTAAAAAACGACTTTTTTCTCATTTAATGACCCAATCTTCAATCAATCCCATGATCTTCGTAATGGGAGACAAAAAGGACAGATTTTTTGTGATTTCAGCGACACCTTATTTGATAATTTCGGGTGGAATTTTTGGATGCGAATTCTTTCTTGGATGGAGCGCGCAAATGTTTGCAAACTCGAACTATATCTAAAATAAGGAAGTGACCCCTTTGTTCTATTTTCAGTGTCCACGTAGCTCTTTTATGACTACAGCGCTGCCCAAGCGACAAGCATGGAAAATCATAAAAGGGTCCAACGAATCTTTCAATCTTTGGTGAATCAATTTTTAAAATTGATTGGGGACTTGCGTCTGCATCCAAAATCGATAATTATTTTTATTTTCATAGCTGTGACGAATTTACCAAAGAAATACCGGACAGTTGCAAGATATTTTGAAATTCTCATATTCTCTTACGTAATTAGCAGAGATGGTAATTAGTGTATGACCATTTCTCGTGTGTGTTTAGAGAAGGGCCAATAAGCATGTTGTCAAAATTCACTTTGAGAGAAAATTCCGGACAAACCGTAACTCGCCGAAAATGAATGTTAACATTTTATGAAAGAGAAAAGTTTTCTCTTTCGTCTGTTGCTGCGATTTATAATCGGTGATTAATGATTTGACCAGAATTTGATCTCAAAGTGAATTTTGATAGTATGCTTATTGGCCCATCTAAAAAAGGCGAAAGTTCTGTATTTCTGTATAGTTCAGTCAGTATTGACGGGGCGAAATCCGGAATGGTTTGACAGCGTTCAAATAGCGAATGAGAATGGAGTTGAAGTAGTCCCGAACCAATACGATCAACTATGTGCCCAAAAACTGCAATGCGCCAAATTGCTTGGCATTTCAGTATATTTAAAAGCACTGCGTAAATATGCAAAAGTAGTTTAAACCTTTAAACGATTCAGTTGAGGCTAAAAATGTTTCGATAATGAAACTAATGTGCAAGAAAGCAGGGAAATAAGTTGCACATAATACTTTGCAAAAATCGATTAGCGCTATTAAGGTAACTACAAGAAACACACCTGATATAAACTAGAACAATACCGACCAGTTTCGTGTGTTTTACTTTGGACTGAGCTAATTCAAATTGGAAGTGCATGTGTCTAGGATTCATCCCATGTGGATAGAGAATTAAATAGAATATGGGACAAATATAGCAGTATATTAATCCAAAAATGCTCTAAAAATATTTTACCAACTTCAAAACGTTTGATGATTCTGGAAAAAAAATCTTATTTGGTTCTAGGTTCTCATGCATAAACGATATTAGAGTCACATGTCCAAATTTAATTCGAAGAAGAGCTGAGAAAAAAAAATCTGTCTGCGGTCATGTTTTTCAGTAACCTACAATTTATAGCAGTCCAAATTTGCAGTGCCAAATCGCAAACTGGTGAAAATTTAGGCTGGTTTGGTTCATGGCGTTAGGTAGGTCCTAATAAATTCAGAATATACGACATCGCGCGTGGAAATTATCACTTGCGAGACAATGCATATAAATTGCCATATGGAAATAGGAACAAAAACATGGGCGCGTTTTATGCAGTTTTCCTTTCGTTACACCCGTATTTTTGAATGATTTATTATTTTTTCTCCGACAAAACAGCGTACCATTCATCATACCGGGGTTGGAAAAACCGCTGTGTAATAATTGTCCTTTCGGTTATTGAATTTATTTCCCTGGCGCACGGTGTGGGTTGCATTCCCATATCATATCGAGGATTAGTTTTTGAATTCTTCAATGGTCTATGGTTTGGAGTTCGTGCCGAGTGGTTTTTTTTGCCTAGCCCGATTAAAACCTATGAATTGTAGCAGGGAACGGAAGCCGGGGAGTTTCATTTCAATCAATTCAACCGAAAATATTTTTCATAGAATCGTAGAAAAATTCCAGCATAGGTTTTCTTTTTCTGGTTCTACTGAATGCACGGTTGTTTTTGGTTTCATATATCAATCTTAGTTTTATGAATAGTTTATTATCGCTTCATTTGATTCACATAGTCTCGGGTAAGGTATGTTTCCGCACAATTTTGAATGTGTATAGAGTTGATGTTTGTGTTTTGTTTTATCTACATCGAATCTCTAGTGCTATACTGAGTTAGACTTACAAGATAATTTATACAATCGCTTTCCTACGAACTCGATTTGTTTTCTACTCTTGTTTCACTTTTCGACCTTCACCACTCGATTGTTCGTGTATTGTTTTGTCATTTTGTATGTTCGTAACAATGTTTGTTCAATTATTTAGTCTCATTACCTATACGATGTTTTTGTTTTGTTTTGTTTGTTTGCCATTCATTCCAGATATCTAAAAAGTGTAACGCTACATTTTGAACTAGAAAATGGATGAACCGTCTGTTTTTATTGGTAGGTTGGTATTAGCGCTTCAATGTTTTTTTTACATGCTTTGTTATGAAATGCCACAATCCGCTTTTCATAACAATCGAGTATGTACGACTGCAAGCAATATGTTCTGAAACTACACAAAATTTACCCTTCGTACCAATCAGCTAGATTTTTGGTTTATTACTATTAGACATAATATAGAAAATAGCACTAACTCAACTAACACGTGTACGTTTTAAAAATATATAGCTCTTAAACATACTTTCTTATGTGCATCAGCGTCTTTAGCATAAATATCAGAGTCTTTGTAATCTACCAGTAGAGGCAAATGCCCCTAAATAATCTAGCACAAAACATACATAGATCTCACCACGTTTCAATAAAGTATAGAATATAAGAATCGTGAGGGCTAACAAAAATACGGTTTTTTTTCGGAATACGTACTTTACAGTCTGTATTCAAAATACTTTTGTAATTCGCAATTTTCTTCATTAGTGACGTTAAACTTTACCATCTCACATTAAAATAGTTCATGATTCAATCTTATTATCTTTCATAATTTTCTTGTTATCCATATGAAAAGGCAATAAGTGTACTTAAACTAGGTTTCAAACAAATTTGTCATATTCATTTGTTCACTTTTTTGTTTTTTTTTCTCGTAATAATTTTGCGAAAAGCTCTGCGAATCATTTTCATTAGTTTTTAATAAATTTTAATTTGATTTGCAAATAAACGCCAATGTCCTTTCCAATGTCTGATCTGAATTGAAAAAGGGTGCGGTATGCAGAAAGAAGTCGTAACATTGCTATAATTTTCTATCAATTAATCATTTTCTCCAATAAGGCACACTAACTGATTGAGGTTAGGTCGAACAAATGTTTTATGATTTTGTCTTGATTTAGGTCACTTGGCAGATAACTTTAGTTTCTAACTTTTAAATTGTGGAACACATTTGTTATTTTAATAACTGGGTTGTTTCAACATGTTTAAATATCATCGGAACAATGTGCAATGTTATGTTCGCAGTACTTGGTAGGAGATTGGCATGTATTTGCACGATATCGTATCATGCGGTTGGAAAACAAAAGTAAGACATAATCTACTCGTAAGTTGTAAAGTAACCTGATTGACCAAAAGTAGCCCTCTAACAGTTGGTACCTTAGATGTTACTATTGAGTTGATTGACGTTTAAAGTACGCGCGCTGAGATTTCGCATTTTAACGCCGATCGGAAGAATAACTAACGAATAAATCTCTAATTGAGTTCTTGTCTTCTCAGGAACACATTTTCTTGGTTGATAAAATTTGCCTTAACAGTCGTTGTTTATTATCTTTCACCAAGTTTTGATGTAGTGTTTGTGTCATGTGACGTGGCCGTACATAAGCCGTAGAAAAGTCTTTCTTTGTTTTTTTTTTGAATATCAAAGTCAATATGAAATTAGATTTTGATGCGACGTTACTTTAAGCTGAAAAACGGTCAATCTACAAAAATTGGTCCAGTTGAAAAGTGACCAACTAGCGAATCAAGAAGATCCGTGGACGGTTAACGAAATATCGAAACGGATATAATTACAAACACTGTTTGCATACTGTTGCTTTTCGGAATTACCAAAAAGAATCAACATCTGCCTTTGTAAAAATCAAAGCAGCCCAATGTGAACGGGCAAAGCTAGGCCCACCATATGGTGACGACTGTTGAAGCCTGTACATCGCCATATCCTTGTCATCCCCTTGGTTCCCGCAGCACACTGCTTCCACCTATCGATCACATCAAACTCGTTCGTTAAAAGGTTCCCATTCCTGGTATCTCTACACACATCGACTTGTGGCAAATAGCCTTCGCAAGAACGATTTGTGAACGTCTCATTATCGCCGCTTCATCGTCTCGTTATCATGGTCTACCTGTTTCTGCTTTTTTCGTCGGAGTTTTATCTCATACGCGCTTTTCTGTATAATTCCTCGTTCACCCTCGTACGAAACTGCAGCATCCTCGCGTATTCTGTATTTTTCTCTTCAACTCAGTAGGGCTACCAATATGTTGCTTCAACCAGTAGCCACGCTGACCAGTTCTTGCATTAGTAGTACAGTTTCCAGCTGCTGCACGTATTCCTCCACGATCGTAACTGTTAGATGTTGAGCCTCGGCTTCCTTGCCATTGACTGTTTTGAGTGCAGATCGTTACCAGTTAGTGGTCTGCGGTAGGCGCGAACGCTTGTAGTGTCGAAGAAGACTGTTGATTAGAATATGGTAATCTCTAGGTAGCCATTGTGGGGTAGAATGTGCTTCGTACTAGTATTTCTTGGAAGGCTGTGAAGTTCATGCATCGTTGGTCGTTGTCGTTCGTAACAGAATGTAGTTTGTCCGGTTCGATCACCGGTTTGTATATTGCTTGTTAACATATTTGGGCGATCATGGCGCCTAAATGAGCTTTACATCCCGTTGCAAGCAGCTGTCGTAGACACGCTACAGTTACTGCATCTTTCTCGTTCCCGGGTCTCGCTTTGTGAACGTTTGTAATACGGTAGTTGAAAAAACGGACATTTGCTTCTCGCTACACACATTCTCTCGCTGTTACTTGATCAAACGTGGGCGAATTTTGTCCAGTATTGTAAAGCTCAGTTCGATAGTTACGCGGCCGCTCTAGTAAAATGTGGCTGCTGGATGCCTGCTTTTTCACACCTTCTGTTCCGTCAAGAAAAGTTCCTGCAATGCTATGACCGCGAAGTTGCAAGTTTGCAGCTCGTCGTGCAGAATTCGGTCTAACTCCTGGAAGCCAAGCGACTTACAGTTCCGAATATTCCAATCCGTACGGAATGGTGTGTTTTCGGTTGGTTCGACCAAATCCTGTCTGATCGGAGGCTTCTCATTTCGCTACTTCAGAATCGACGACAGCCTACAGATTAACGGTTGTGTGTCCAATAAAAAGAAAACAGGCCGACAGGTGTAGCTCATCAGGGTAACAGTTTAGCACTGAGTGGAAATATATCTCTTTTTGTGTATACAGTTCCTAGAGTGTATTTGTTTACACAACAAAATGCTCACCGCTGTTCTGCACCGCTCACAATTTGTTGTTGTTTGTTTGCGTTTGTGGACGGTTCCGTCGATCTAGATAGGTGTAGTAATTTTTGGTTGACATTCGTGAATTAATAATATAGCTTTAGATGGACCACAATTCTCCCTTACTCTCGATAGGTGTGCTGAAATCGCGGAACGATGAGTGACATTTACATTGTGTAGGAACGGTTATCGAAGTTTGGGCACAAAGTGTCTGACCACTACGTTTGAAATTTCTTTCTCCTTTTTAGGACAGTTCCCCGCCATCGTAATAGAAGTTTAGTGCTCGCGTGCGATGGCAAGTTAAATCCGTCAAAAGGTATCGGTTTGTGGTTTGGGCATTCGCATATAGTCCGAACCGGGAAGCTAACCGCCAAGAACCACTCGCTTCCCCGGTTAAATAAAAAGGACCCAAGTGACACCAGTACCGTTCTCACTATGAAGGATCAGCCGAACCTCCAGAGTTAATCGACAAGGAGAACGACGCAGTTCGGACAAAGGTTCATTCTGAGGTAGGTCCCTACGGTGTCTACGGTGGACGCGAAAATTATTCGCTCCGTTGCTAGGGATGCTCACTTCCCTAATTGTCAAGAACCTATTTCTAACATCGAGAGAACTCGACCGCTGTGTTCCCGGCCGGTCGGATGCAGCAGAAACTATCTGCATTTCCGTCAGCGAGAGCAGGCTATCAATCAGAGGCAG
Source organism: Topomyia yanbarensis (assembly GCF_030247195.1). Classification (NCBI taxonomy): domain Eukaryota; kingdom Metazoa; phylum Arthropoda; class Insecta; order Diptera; family Culicidae; genus Topomyia; species Topomyia yanbarensis. The sequence goes on from NC_080670.1 coordinate 165,029,672, forward strand.
CAATATGAGAAAATTGGAGGGAATAAATATGGTAAACTTGTTTTGTTTCCGTTTGTTTAAAAAAAACTCAAATTCAGGTAGAAGCATTTTGGTCGCCCTGTTAAATAGGGTATGCCAGAAAAATTAGATCTAAGCATAAATCCCCGACTACATGCGGGGAACGTGCCGTTTAGGCCAATATATTCTGATACACAGGATACCCAGGTCCATAGCTATGGAAATTTTAACCGATTTGGAAGACATTTGGATCTTTTGGATTTAGTGAATCATCCTCTTTCAAAATCCATAAAATTGAACCAGACGAAAAGTTGGACGAAGGAAAATTCCATCCTTTTAATTTGGTTCGTGCTTTTTTTTTCTTATATATATTCTTTTCTTTATTCAAAATTTAACAAAAAATCCAATATTTTTTGCCCAATATATTTTTGGGAAAATTCTGACGAATTCATTCTACCAAAATTATAAATTCTTTGTGAAAAATCTACCAAAATATTCAATTTGTGACGACTCCATCAAGTTTCAAAGATTCAAAGATCAGAATACCAACGAAGAAAGGAATGACATGCTCGAAACGTGGATCTCTGAACGAAGAAAGAATGCTAGCTCGAGACGTGGATCTCTGAAGGGAGACAGGACAAATTTTTTCAAACTATCCCCAAGGTCGAGTTGAGTAAACAGAGCCGTCAATCCCCGTAGATCCAGGTCTTGATTGCAATATATGTATGACGAAGTAACCGATCGGGGAATCTAAAGGAAGGTTTCCGGGGTCGTTCGGAAGTGTCGTCGGCTTTCATCGGAATCATGGAATCAGCGGATCTCCGCGTTCGGAACTAGACAGGACACGGACGTCAGCAAAGATCAGGTGATCGTGCACACTATCATTTTCTATTAACGATTTGAGCGGGTATCGGTATCGCGAGAAATTCCGCCGTCGGGGAGCTCTCAGTCGGCGTAAGCTGAGTTCACCTCCGGGGACTATCAGAATAGATCGCAACAAAGCTGGGATCTAAAAAGCTCACGGAAATCGAAGATAAATAGCTAATGGAATCAGGAGCTAAATGGTTTGCGATAATTTATTGCTGGAGAATATCCGAGTTAGGTGGCTAAATGGTTCAAGTACGAAGAGGATTGAAACGACGTAATAGATGGAGAGGATGACGGAAAGTAAGAGGAAAGTCGGGCGCTAAATAGATTGATCAAGCGAGGCTCCGAGTTAATGGTGGAAAGCTCGTGCAAATGATAGAGGTGCTTTGAAAGCACAACGAGCCCCCAAAGTTATACTTTGATGTAGTTTTGTGGGGCACATAAGAAGAGTAATGAGTGTTTTTAGTGGTTGGGCACTTCAGTGAATCGCACACAGTGTCAAAACACTACAGATCAGCCTTTTGAAGCTTTTTAAACCTTACTTTAAAAACACAAATATACATACATTGATCCATAGCTTAATCTCAATCATTGTGACATAGCACAGCAACTCTTGTGGTAGTCGATAACGGAAACAAAGTGCGATGTTGCAATTATTATAGAGCCGTATGGTGCATTGTCAGGGATGGAGGAAGTCCAAGTGATGGGGGTTCCCCTATCCAAGACATCGTCGATGGTACACACAAAGGCTTTGTGATCGCCAAAATCAACGGTGCATTCGTATGTAGCTGTTATGATCCCCAAGGTGGACACCAGAACAGTACAATCGGATGTTGGATTGCTTAGTCAGACGTACGCTTGGACCATGGTGTGGGGTAGCAGGCTGACCAACGAAAGAGGCAGTTCCGCTAGCACATTCCGCATCCATCATCGACGTAACATTCTGCAGTTCGTCGCTGATGAATAACATGAATTGCTCACTAGTACGACATAGTAGGAATTCGACAAGAGCTGACAACACTTTATACCGGAATTCATGTCGGAAACACGATCGAGGGAATTTGAAGCAAAGGTGATTGGAGCTGAGGAAATACCGGTGTGCGGCGTATTGGTGGAGCGAAAGGCTCAGTATCCTCCGTGCTGCCTGCCTAAAGGATAGAAGACGTGTTCAGATAGTAGTGCGTGTAAGGTGATATTCCGAGCGGCCAGAGCCTATTTGAAACATAGCGTTGAGCAAGTCCACCGGCTATAAGGAGCTGTGCAGAGAAGAAGGCACCCGACCCTGGGACAACGCTTACCGTGTAGTGTTGGCCAAGATCAATGGTCCAACGATGCCAACTGAAAGGTGCACTGACAAATCAAAGACTATCGTGGATCACTTACCGAAGTACGACCCAACCGCATAGCCACTTACATCGTACGTGGAAGCAGACAGTGGCAATGTCGGCGACGATCTGGTCTCCAACAACCGGTTTCTTATAGTGGAAAAAGGACTTAATGTGAAGAAAGCTACTGGTACGTACGGTATCCCCAAAGCGGCACTGAAGATCGCGTTACTGGCGCTTCCGGACATGTTCTGGACAGTACTATAGAAATGCCTCGACGAAGGCTACCTACCAGATGGATGGAAGATCTAGAAGATGATGCATCTGGCAAAACCAGGGAAGCCACTAGAATATCTAGCAGCATATTGGCCTATATGCTTGCTGGATACTCTTGGAAAACTTCTGGAAAGGGTAATCCTCAACAGCCTGGCGAACTACGCTGAAAACGAGTACGGACTATCGCAGAGGCAGTTTGGGATCCGAAAAGGGATTTCAGTGATAGAACGAGGTGAAGAATGTGTCCAACAGCGCTAGCTGAGTGGCTATCGTCGTAGTGCTGCACGGTTGCAGCTGGTTAATCACAAGACGGAGGTAGTGCTGGTCAGCCACAATAAAAAATCCGGGCTGCTACGCTGAACTCAAGGGGGAACCGGATGAAGTTGACAAGTACGTTTCGCCTAATGACTGATCTTGTCGCGAGTGGGTACATAACGATACTGTCGGAGGCGGTATGCACCATTGGCGGGATAATCCCCATCTGCATTACTCTGAGGATGTGGAATGCTACATACGGAAGAATACTCGAATTGAAAGGAGACTGGTCATAACAGATTCATCGGGAAACTCTCCGTCGATGTAGTCAATTCATCGCCGGAGACTAGATGAGTGGTGTGAGTTCGGATTGTCGGGACGCTAGCGTACCCGAAGTCTCACCCTACTCGGAATCTCGAACCGGCCTCGGCGTCCTACCGGTTTACCCGCGTATGAGAAGTTAGCCAGAAAAACAGCGGACATCGTACAAGAATGGAATTGCTGGCACCAAGCGGCGCAGTGAGATGCCGACAAATTGCCATCAAATTACATTCTCCATCGAAGCAAGTATAGCGAACACTCGACTAGCACAATGTGCACAGTACAGTTACAAACAGGAGGGAAATCGGTGAACTGGTAGCAAAAGCTAGGAATTGAGAGATGTAAATGCATGAGCGCAACGCTCCTCCGAAGTAGTTACATCCAGTGATCTCACAGCATAAGGAGAAGAGGTGGTCCAACTAAACCACTAGTTTGTCCATCTAGCTGTGTTCCAATCCTCACATACCTCACCATGTACGTATGAAAACATACACGCGTGTAAAATAAGCAATATTTGAATGAGCTTTTAAATAAGTGAGGCAACATTTAAATTTCTGTTCTACCTAGAAATATTTAACTTTTTGTGAAACTTAACTTTGAACAAAAAATCTGGTTGAAATTTTCGAGAAGTCTATGAAATTATAGAAATATTAAATAAAACATCTACAGGCACTGGCAGATGTGCTTAGATCTAATAACAGGCTGGCGTCCAAAACGGGTTAATCCATATTTCTCATTCTCTGCCGCAAACAAGAATGATGGGACGCTAGCTAATCCTCATAGTCACCTTGGAAAAACAAACAAAACTTCCAAATTACTCAAATGACACTATGTGAAAATTATTTCGATCGATTAAATAGCAATATAGTTTAAAAAAATGTTGGTTAACCATTCTAGGGTTTTCAACATTTATTCATTGAAAGTAGGAATCTAGAACATCAGGAAAACATCTAGCTCCATTAAGCTTACACATCGAGTCGTGTTAAACGCATTAAATGAAGAAGCAAATGACAGCATCCGATGAGCGATTGCTAGTTAGCTGAGGGTAGTTGGTTAATCACAATTACTTTCACGTTTTAAAGCGAGTAGGAAATTTTGTCTTACCATTTGTTGTATCTTCCTGACATGTTCCATCAATTATCTCTATCAACACATAACCGGTACGTTTCTTTGATGTTTCGATTCGCCGTACCGTGTCTTCATATATAGTACATAAAAGTTATTCCACTTGCAACAAATCACTCAATGCAACGGTTGTCACAAGAAAAGTCAAGTCTGCAATTATAATAATAATTGCCTTTGATTTTACACTCTCTTGGAAAACCCCCTTCTCTACGCGTGTGGGTTGTTACCGCCTTACATATTTTTTTAAAATAAAAAATAAAGCTGCAGAAAAGAATAAGTAATAAGATTGATTAAGAGAGGGTACTACGATTCCTTCGAATTAATATCAAAATGTTCTCGAAAGTTCCATTCATTTAGCTACACATCGGACTTGCTGCTTCGATTTTGCTTTGATTTACGCACGTGTTTATGACATTTGTGAAATGAAAATTACTGACGACTGCTTCTATCGATTCGAACTGCTATCAAACCCCGTCTTCGATTCCGAGCCGATTGCTGTCTCTCGACGCAACTATTTGAACCGGAAATACTTATTGGCGCAGTATGTATATGTTTGAATGCAAGTTGAAACTCTGCTTAAATTCTATTTTATATACGGTGAAAATTACCTGTTTAAGATCCTGTTGCTTTTATTCGATCGTCTGATTTAATATATACGGCAGTATTTTGTCTTTACGTGTTCTCATTGTGGTTGAATCCGAAAAGAAAACGTGAGCGGAAAAGCGCAAAAAATAATGTGCATGCTGTTTTTCTTCTTTAGTAGCCTACTGTGTCTATTTTTTGGTTTTCGTGGAGACGCCGTAAAAAAAGCAACCATTTTCCTAATTACAAAGAAATAAAAGATTTGTGTCTGTGAGTGAAAACTGATGCGTTTGCTTGGGATGAAAATACGACCAGCAAAAGTGCTGGATTTAATCCACTCTATACAGACGATTCCGAGTTGAGGGCTGTATTGTGGCTAGCGACATATGCCGTTGTGAAAATGCTACGAAAAAGTAAGGAAAATATTTTCCTTTCCCCCTTCTCTAGGGCAGCTCTTTCTATGCCAGTCGTGTGTGTTGGAAAATGTTTGCTGAACGGTAGGGATTTCCTTCAATAGATGTCACTAGCTAATACATAATCCATCATCATTTTCATCATCATCATCATCATCTAATATTAGTCTTAGTTGTCTTTTTGCTTATTTCCACGCTTCACAGTTTTTGTCTCTCTATCAGCATGCAAGAATGAATGAATGAACGAATTCCTATAATAGAACCACGGCAGAGTCTAGGATGGATGAATTGTCTCTCAACGCCGCTGGATTTCTCCTTTCTGTTGTTGATGTTGTTGTTGTTGTTGTTGTTTTCGTTTGACTTCCGAATATCTATAGTAGTAAACGAAGCTCCTATCTATGAGGCAGACATGAAACATTCTTAAAGGAATGCCAGGACCACCAGCAGGATCGTGTTGGCCAGCGTCAGTGCGACGGTTGCGAAGCTGCTTCTGCTGCTCCCGCTGGTTGTGATGTCGTAGTCCCGCACTAGCGGGATGTCGATCACGTGGATGATGCCGTTCGTACACTCGACGTCCGGTCGGAAGACTGGGATCCACTTGCCCGTCTCTTTCCACAGAATGAAGAATCCTGGAATGGGGTGAATATTTGGGATTAGTTGTCGTTTGAGCACAGGTTATATAGTCTGCGTATATTGTGTTAGTCATTGATATGTGTGAGTTTTATGTTGTACATGTTTCGTATGAGAATGCCTGCAGCCTAATCAGCATCGTAGATTCTAATATGTTAAAAAAATGCTAAGACAGCATTGCGCTTTTCACTTTTTTTGAGCTCCGTGATTAGGTCAACCCCTGTTAGATGTTCTTTCCAACAACTCATCATTGTTCGAGCTTGTCGATCAAGTCGATGCCAAATTATCAGTTTAAATACAAGTCTTGTGCTCGAATGTATTTATAAACATCGAATTCCTTGTAATAATCCAGTAAACAAAGTTGCTACTAGGCTAGTTTAAATATACGCAAAAGCATATTGAAACTCTTTTTTAGGCTACCCGTAACTAGCGGTTTACTAGAAAAATCGTGTGGATTATTTATAGAACTGTACTATCAATGAATGTCAGTGCGAAATACAGCATAAATCGTACTGGAACCTATATCGCATCAGCTGTCAGAGTTTCATTCTCATTGTGTTAGCGTGCGTGTATTTTCATATGTGTTTCAATATAGGTGTAGCTTTGAGTTATTTTGGCTGTAGTTGTGTTTGTATATGGTGTACTCTAAACTACACACAAGACACCGACACTCACCGGACTGCAACGAACTCGAATAGTCGTCTTCGGCTGGTTTCAAATAAATGCATGGCAGAGGATTCATGAGAATGCAATTGATAAGTTTAATGACGAAAAGGCAAGCTTAATGGTGGGCATGTGCCTAAAATGTATTTCTACTCAAAACTTATTCAAATATACTTTTTATAACCTCATTTGAACCACTACATGTGTTACTTAGATACGACCTAAGACAAAACACCGACATCGTCGAAGTTTGGTCACTTCTGCGTTTGAAGTCGGTTTGATTAGCAGTTTTGACTTTTGACGCAAGACTACGTCTTTGTTCTCAATGCTGGATAGGCTTTGAACGCTTATAAGTTAGCCATTTCACAATAAATTTTCGAAATTTTTAGCGCAGTATACTGCTCAGAAATACATCTAAAAGTCATCCTAATAGAATAGATTTTTAAGATTAAGGCAAAGAAAACTTGAATAATGCAAATCATAATCAAAGTACTATGCTTTTTCATATACAAGAGATTGCGCATTCCAAGCCGGGACGATAGATCGAGGCCTCCAGCGCGGAAAATTCTCGTTGTCTCCCTTCCATGTTTCTGATTGACTGAAATACTTTTACGAATGACACCATCCATATATAAATGACCGAAGATCGGGGGTTAGTAGCTATTCAGTTTGAGTTTAGCTAACGGACAGCACATGCAGGAGCCTATAACTATGCACGGTGATGCAGACGGCGAAATGGAGACTAGCAAGGCATAGATGCAGTTAAACTGCATTCGGGTGGACAACTTTGAAATGAAATTACTATTTCAGTGGCAACTTCTTTTGACATTTCAACTAAGTTTCACGATAATTCCTAACGCTTCTCAAACAAGAATGTGTGTAAACTTTTTATCAAAAAATCAAATCATCTTTCTTTTGTTATATCAATTCATAGAAAAAAGAAAAAAGAAATTTACTCGAGAATCCTTTTTAGCGAATGAAAATTGCCAAGCCTTTCGTTTAACTCCTTCCATCAAGTTTTGCAGTCTCCTTGGTTACTTTGCTCGCCGCAGAATATGAGTTTGATTTGAACTGCATCTCACTGAAAAACGCAAAAGACACTTGTTTCGCGTCTTCTTGAGGTTCCGCTTCACGATTGCCCAATATGTTTCTATTAGGCGGAGCTCTTGCGTGTTGGGAGGGTTCATGCCCTTGGATAAATGCGGCCAAAACATAACGAAACACTTGTGTTGTTTGAGTAAAGGCAACATACGTTGGTCGAATTTAGAGTGCAATGAATTTTTTCTACAGATCATTTACATTTCATCTGATGCAAGACACTGTGAAATATTGCACCGTCTACCTGCACTAACGTACATATTTCATACTATCTAGATGTAAGTGCAGAGCTGCCTGTCAATTTCGCTGATATTCGGATGGGAGCGTCCACGATTTACGTTGCGCTGAAATATATGTTTTTCAGGCCCTCCTGCATATCACTTTCGTAGTAGATGGTTCCGGTTGCTATGTAAATGTCGTTCATCAAGCCACATGAGATATTTCTTTGCAAACTTCGACAGCTTAATGTGTTTAAAAATCTCTGCCATCTTTGCTCTTCAAGTCGACGTTTACTATTCCTCCCCAAGAAGCTGTTAAGTCTGACTTGACCTAGGTTCCATTATTCTGTACCACGCTGTCAAACTTTGCCAGCATCTTCATGTACAGAATCTGCAAATGTTCTTTGATCAATTTGCTTGTCGTCATGATTTGGAGTCACCACCTTCTTGTAAGTCGGTAGTCCGGCACGTTTTTTTAGCTCAATGAACTTGCTTGTGACTCCCGTCGAAAGTTCCGGCCCGTGGTTCGGGTGCTCTAGTAAGTGCGGTGTTGGATCGCCAAAGTGGGGCAGCTAAGTGCAAAGAAGTTTTCGCTTCCCCGGCTAACCGTTAAGGATCCGACGTATCACTGTAGAGAATAAATCGAACGAGCTTTGCTCTCCTCTGCAGCTCAAGGAGAGGGAAGCAGGTAGGACGAAGGCTTCACCTGGGAAGTGCACTGCGGTGACTTCTGGGCTCGATTGCGGCGAGCAAGTCGATAGTAGCTAGGGAGGTTCCAACAAAGGAGTCAAGCTCACCTCACTAGCTAACCGCCAAGGACCGCTGCCGGAGCAGCCAACGTAAATCACGAGAACTCGGCCGTTGTTGTCCCGGCCGGTCGGAAGAAACCGCCCGTCATTCCCGCCACCAGCGGCATCATCGAAGTGGGCAGAACAGAGGAGATCGGAGTAAATAAACGCCGTAAAATTTAGTTTGTTTGTTTGTTTACTTTTTGTTGTTGTTACGAAAATCCGAAATTCTGTAGAAGCGCCGCCCTGAAAAGAAGGGTCCGCCGGGCAAACAAGAACCCGAGTAGTGGGCAAACCCCTACTTACATTTACTTACAATATGTAGTTTGTAATTTTCTGGCAACACCATCGTTTAGTTATAAAAAAAGTTTAGAGGTTAACAGCGTTGACTTTAAAATCCGTTTTATTTTTCCATACGTTCGACATACAAGCAATAAAATGTAATCGTGACTGCATTCTTAGTCCTGAGCTCATGGCACAACCAACATTTCTGGTCGAGAGTGATGTGTTCGTTTCGATCTCGCGAAAATCAAGATGGCATGGTGAACTCGAAATCAAGCAATGATGGCGAACCCGAACATGTTCAGGTTGGCTATGTAGAGATGCCTTGACGAGTGCCGTTTCCCCGATAGATGGAAAAGGCAGAAGCTGGTACTGTTGCCGAAGGCCGGGAAGCCGCCTAGTGACCCATCGGCGTACAGACCAATCTGTATAATTGACACTACGGGCAAATTTCTTGAGAGGATTATCCTCAACAGGCTAACTCCATACGCAGAAGGTACGGAGGGCCTGTCAAGTAATCAGTTCGGTTTTCGAAAGGGAAAGTCCACGGTGGACGCTATCAACTCAGTGGTAAGGACTGCTGAGATAGCGATCCAACGGAAAAGGCGAGGTATTCGATATTGTGCGTTAGTGACACTTGATGTGAAGAACGCATTCAACAGCGCAAGCTGTTACACCGGCTTGGTCTGCCGGTGGGCCTGTACCGGATCTTGGAAAGCTACTTCCAGAACCGTGTACTATTATACGAGACCGATGCCGGTCAGCGAAGTGTTCTTATTACCGCAGGAGTTCCGCAAGGTTCAATCCTGGGCACGGTACTATGGAACCTTATGTATGACGGGGTTATGAGACTAAAGTTCCCTCCGGGTGTGAAAATCGTCGGTTTCGCCGATGATGTCACCCTGGCGGTCTACGGGGAGTCAATCTCCGAGGTAGAACTAACGGCGGCACACACAATAAGCATAGTGGCAGAATGGATGAGCGCGAGAGGCCTAGAGCTCGCCCACCACAAGACGGAGGTGGTTGTTGTTAATAACCGCAAGTCGGTACAACAAGCAGTTATCCAAGCGGGAGAAGTCGAGATAACTTCTAAGCGGAGTCTGAAGATTCTTGGGGCCATCATAGACGACAAGCTGACCTTCGGCAGCCATGTCGACTATGCGTGCAAGAAGGCTTCGGTGGCTGTCGCGGCATTATCGAGGATGATGTCCAACAGCTCCAAGGTGTGCGCCAGTAGACGTAGGCTACTGGCCGGTGTCGCCGTATCTATCCTTAGGTATGGTGGACCGTCCTGAGCGAGGGCACTGGAAGTAACCAGTTACCGTCGCAAATTGGAGAGCACCTATCGCTTGATGTGTCTCAGAGTGATATTTGCCTACCGCACGGTATCACACGATGCATCCTGCGTGATAGCGGGTATGATGTCAGTCGGGCTGGTCATCCGGGAGGACGAAGATTGTTTTGAGTTGCGTGGCAATAGAGGAGTCCGCGAGCGTGCCAGGGTGACCTCGGTCGCCAGATGGCAGCGTGAATGGGATAACTCCTCGAGAGGTAGGTGGACCCACCAGCTGATACCTAACATATCGAGCTGGGTGGGAAGACCCCATGGGGAAATTCACTTCCATCTGACAGGCCATGGCTGTTTCCGACAGTACCTCCACAGGTTTGGGCAAGCTGAGGCCCCAGTCTGCCCAGGTGTTGACGAAACTGCGGAGCACATACTATTCGTGTGTCCCCGCTTCGACGTCGAAAGAGGAGCTATGCTAGACGTCTGCGGCTGGGACACAACCCCAGATACCCTTATACAGGGGATGTGCCAAGCGGTGGAGAAGTGGAACGCAGTTTCGATTGCTACCACTCAGATTGCCTGCAGGTTGCAGAGAACATGGCGCGCCGAGCAGCAGGCGAGGAGTATGACTAATTCGGGTTTGGTTAGTTAGAGCGGAATGGGTTATGCGCGGAGAAATGAATGAATGGTCTGCTCATGCTGAGGCAAGAGTGGCACAGCGGTAGCAACCGCGATAGCCACGCCGATGCATGACGATAGAGCGAGGGAATAGGCGGATGATAGACGCAGGTATGGTCTGCCCATGCAGAGATGGGAGGGTCGTAACGTAGAGTATATTGCCGGTACCTATCGCTACTGACACCTGGAGGCGTGACAGAGGAATGTAGGGCGTGCGTGAGTGCGAATGTCACGAGTGAGTGAGTACGTTAAGTACGGCCATCCCCCCAGAAATAATGCCGAAAGGTAGTTCCTGGGGATAGATGGCGCAGCCCAATGGAGTTTAGTCGGTATGGCCCCCTGGTTGAGCCCGACACACCCCCAGTACACCCCGTGTGTTAGCTTGGCACCTACCAATAGCACGTGTACTGGGCAAGTACGTAAACTGTATTCTCCATTGTAAAAAAAATCATGATGGCTAACGAAGATCTAAGGTAGCATTCACAAATTACGTAACGCAATAATTGCCCAAACTTGACTCCCCCTCCCCCATGTAAGAAATTGTCACAAGCCTCTCTATCCCTTCTCGATTACTCCTCCTTCTCCATATGTCACAATTTGTCGTACCCCTCCCCCCTAAAATCGTTACGTAATTTATAAATGGTACCGAATGGCATCTCTCACGTAGACGTTAGCCAATACCAAAAAATTCTCTATTAAAGTAGTAGCTGTGGGACATTCGGATACCACTAGATTTACAGCAGCACAACAAGCTAAACCACCCTCGCCCACAATCTCCGAATATCGTTCTTCGGAAAACACAACCGTTTCGGGTTATTTCAAAGGATTCGATTGCAATTGAGCAGCAATATGGGAGCTTAATAATGCCATAAAGTTCTTAGTGAGCCACGCAATCCAGAAGACCTCACGTACAATTATCCAGTTTTGTTCTACCAATCTGGTAGGGTGCCGTACACTTTGAGTACAAAGACTTTCTCGACGGGATGCGGATCGAGCAGCTTTTGCACGAATCGTGTGACATGTGTGAAGAAATTATTGCCGAGAAACAGCATTTGATGCTGCACAAACCTTGGAGGTTACCTGCAATACCGTCAAAGAAGTTCGAACGACAAGACGATCATTGATAGCGTAGGTGACTAATAAGTTAGATTATGATAGGCCGAAGGCGCAACAATCAAAACGATAATGTAGTGATAAAAAAATCATCCAAGCAGAGGCTTTGCGGTGGGTGTGGTGGTAATTGTTTCAAGTTTCGTAATCAGTTTAAGTTCCGTGATGCGAAATGTTACAATTGTGAGCGAAAAGATTACATATCTGTCAAAACTGAATGTCACCCCGTGACGAACTCAGCATGGGCATGAAATCCCCCTGCGAGCATCGATGTATAAAACTTTCCGTTTGAGAGGGAAGGGAGAGAGAAAATGACGAGCATTGGTTGTGCGACACGTAAAGATTCTAGGCATCGTATAAGGCCGCTTACCGAGTGTCTGCGAGAAGCTGCGCTGGGGCTGGTACTGTACTGACATTAGGATACGAGATGCGATTGAATCTGTTTGCAGCAAACTGAAGGATGCAAGAGTGGAAGCCGACCGGATCTGCGCCGACTGGCTGCCTTCACTGTGACAGACTCCAATTAAATTGCTGTAATCAGGTTTCTCGCATCCTAATGTCAGTTTCAGCCCCAGCTCAGCTTCTCGCCGCAACTCTGTAAGCGGCCTAAGGGGGCTTACAGAGTGGCGGCGAGAAGCTGAGCTGGAGCTGGTACTGACATTAGGATGCGAGAAACCTGCTTGCAGCATATCACATGGAACTAGAGCCTAAAAAAATTGATATCCCTGCGTGAACTTGAAAGAAAACGAAATTATATTCATACCGGCTGCGATGAATGAAATTTTTGGTTCGTTTCCCTTGTCATTCGTTCTCCCGACGCAGCGCATTCAGGTACGGACATGTTCGGTTTAAGAAGCAAACTGAATTTTGTTTCTATGCTAGCTCTGAGCAGAATTACTGAGCAAAAGTGCCTCAGATAAAGATTACGCAGTTCATTTATGCTTGAAAATGTAGAAGATGCTACCTTCTGCCTTTAAGTTGTCCACATAATAACAAATGAATGCTTTGGTTGGTGAATGAATTTATTTTTCCTCTGCAGTCAAGCATTCGATTCTGCATGAAATTTCAGTCGGTTGGAAAGTTTATGAATGCGGGAGGCGTTGAATTTGAATGTCGGTTTCGGTAAATGCAAGCAGAAATAGGTAGCTGATTTTGATATTTTGTGACACTGAATGGAGCATGTCAGAGTGAAAGCCGAACGGATCTGCACCGACTTCCTGCGTTTACTCTGACATGCTCCATGTTATGTTTTCGGTTCTCCTCGTCAGTAACTAACACCATCTTAATGCTAGTTAGACACTAAAATCCAAAAAGTCACACGTCTTGTGTGAACGCTAAACAGCAGCCTAGTATCGAGTAATGTCTCGATAGTAAGTACAAAGCTTCTGTTTGCCGTCGAGGAATGTGAATCGAAACCATCTTTTGGTTTAAGAACCAAACGCCTGGTACTATGCAAGATTCCCTATTGGGAAAATTTTTTGAACAAGACCAATTTTATTGTGCATAAGGACACAAGGTCTTCCATAAAGTATGTTTTTTAGTGTTTCGGATTCTCCTCGACAGTAACTAACACCAACTTAATGCTAGTTAGATAAGTCCAAATCAGCACCAAATTGGCGCTAGTTACGCACAAAAGATTTGGTCTAATTTTTCCCATTTGGGAATATTTCATAGTACGTGGAGATGTAGCCATCGGCAACTTTTCGAAAATCACAGAATAAAACGAGCAGCGCCGAAAAAATAGCAGTAATATTTTTTACTTTTCGAACTTTGGACCACTCCATATTCGATTGGTTGTATTAATCTATTATTATGGACGATTAGTCAATACTCTTTGTATTAAATTTCAAAGCATGTAGCTCTTGAAAATAATGCGTTTAACGGATAATCGATTACAATCACTAATGGCGGAACGACCCTTAGCATGATAACGACAAACGATACCGGCGGCGGTCAAACATAACCACTAACAATAGGTAAAATCCCAATCGGTCACCAAAAATCCGTACGGATATTTTTCCGTGCAGACAACGCAATGGAACCATTGTTATAAGCATAAAAGGAAGTACTCATTTAAACAGGTTCAAAATTAAGCAAACATGTTTGTTTTCCCCAAACAGAATAATATTTATCCCATTTCCAAGCATAATGCACATCAAGCTAACTGGCTCTTGCTGTGTCTCATCCCTGTGACACAGTCGAACCACGACGAACTTGTTCAGTGTCCAAACGGAAAATCGAGTTTTGCACGATTCCCACAGAACTAGCTGCTGCGAGTTGTGACTGTAGTTAGTCAGTCAGCACATAGACCAGCTGACGAGTTGCGAGCGAAGAAAAATCAACAGAGCACTGGAAAATTAAGATTTTATGGCTAAGTAACGGTACTTTTGGGATGGCGAACCTCGAACAAAACAACACCCTAGTTTCCAGTCCCAAAAACGACACCGGGTCGGGTGGGATGTGCGACATGGGGTTCGGAAGACTAGCTACATTATACATACATAGATATTTGTTGTAGAATAAAATGTATATTTATACTTACTTCGGTCCTCTTCCTTCACTCGGATCTGGAGGTTATGCGGTCCAACCGTTGGCAGGATGAGCGAATCGTTGGACAAGTTTTTCAGGTCCGTCATGGTAAACACTCGGTCCGCTACTACCAGATGGCGCTCCAGCACGGATCTAGTCTGTTGAGCGGGCATTGTAGTTGTCGTCCGAGTTGGATTTTAGGATTGGAACGGATAAAGAAGATGGTCAAAAATGTTGTCAAGAGCTAAATAAGGAGGTATGAGAATGCAGTTAAGAGCTGGCGTGAACAGAGCACAAATTTTCGGCTGGGTTCATTCCTGCATACAGTAACTTGTTGTTCGACGGAATGGCAAATGGAATATCAAATATGCATTTGCTGGGCTGATGAAAAGGGACGAAGAAATTTATTTGCCTTCTAAAAGAAGCATAATGAAAAGTTTGCAAAACGACGAGCATTGAGATGCTTGATAATGAATTCCTGTTATTTTCATATTTAATTCAGTTTAATTTGTAATTTATTTAGCATTTGCGATATCCTGGTGGTTTGAGCATTTACATTTTACATATCTTTTGTAAGAAATGTAAAAATGTAGTAAAATAGAGTAAAAATACGAATCATTCTGTATATAATATAGCTTATATGGTAGGTTTCCTTCGTCCTAGCTTTGGTTCCAATCCTAACATTCGTGCAAATGATTATACCTACACGGATACGAAAAACTACCCAAAGTTGAGCTCTTTTGACACAATCTCGGGGTATCGTGGAATAAGGTAAAATTAGGTAAACCGTGTTGAAACAAGTTTCCATTTAACCACGGCAAAAATCACATCTCATTGATAGGTTTTTTATACTCAACCTTAAGTTAAATATACTTAAATTTAAGTTGAATCTACCTAATTATGAGTACACCTCAAACAAGTCAAAAGTACATTATTCCACGGAAGACCTCGACTGAGTCGAATCTCTCATTTTGTTTTTGACAACACTAATAAGTTCGAAAGCGATGCAAAACTCAGAAGTACCTAAATTTAAGTTAAAAGAACTTATTCTGTGGGTTGTTTTATTTTCCCGTGTATAGAATATTCGGCTCAGAAATTCCACACGGATCAACTCCTACCAAAATGTAGCCCGAACCAAAAGTTTGAGCGCCGTACAGGAAGGATTCTCAGATTCAGTACAGTCGTAGCACTATTCCTGTATTTATTTTGTTTTCAATTAATATTGGTGTAAACATTCCTGAAATTGCATATCTAGATCATTTGGAGATTTTAAAAAAAGTCTTCGAGACTGCTTACGTAGAATACAGAAACCATGATGGCCACATCAGCTTAAACTAAATGCTTCCAATATAAGTTTCCTTATTCTCAGGCACCATGGGAAATCTGGAAATTCGTGTGGAGCGTCAGCATGATTTTAATAAGTTTTACAAATTGAAGCATAGAACTCGGTTTAATACGAAGAGATCTGAAATCAATGGCCACTGCATTTGGCCGCAGCACCACCTTTTGCTGCTAAGACTCACTCATCTCGATAGATCACCACGGTAAGCGTAAAAGTAACAATGCACACAAGATAAAAGTAATCATCTTTCTATCACTTAAGTGGCTATTGTTCTCGGTAGCTGACATTTATTATGTGAATATTTTTTCTAGAGAATGAAATAATTGGGGACTAAGCCTATTTATGCGCTGTTATTATAACGCTACTCATTTGAAGCCGTTGATTAGAACAGCATTTGCCATCCTTGTTCGACGCTTTACATGAATACACTGAAGTTTTTTTTATGCGGGGGATACGTACCGCATAAAAAAAATCCGCATAAAAAATACCGCATAACTTTGAAAATCCGCATAAAAAAAACCGCATAACTTTGAGAATCCGCATAAAAAAAACCGCGTAACTTTGAAAATCCGCATAAAATAAAACCGCATAACTTTGAAAATCCGCATAAAAAAAACACATAAGGTGTGAAATATTTTTCAAGATTAAGAGCCATAGTACTCAAGGAAAAGCAAGGATTTGAAGTAAAAAAGTTTAGAAAAAAGCGTGGAGTAGGGTCATATGAGCAAGCTTAGAGTTTTCCGGCTACTTAGCTCTTTTTCTTCTGCAACGCAGGAGTCAGGATCTTTTGGCATTAAATGCGAATCACCTGAGTCTGCGGCATGTCCAGACAAGCGTAAAGTCACTTAATGACTTATGCTGTCGGAACCGTGACTTCTTGGAATCGCAAGCCTGACCTCGGCACCTAACCGACCAGCATCGAGATAACGATTTCGAGAGAAATTTCAACGTCGGGAAATTTCTCCGTCGGAGTAGACTAGGCCCCCGCCGGGGACTAATTCGAATAGATCGGGAAGTAGCGCCGGCAGATGCTCGTAGGGGCGCCTGACAACTGGAAGTCACTCCACCCCGAATCGCAGTTCGTATCGGTTTCGGAAGATCTTCCACTGCCGGGGAACTTTTCGTCGGAGTAGGAAAGATCCACCGTCGGGGACTATTCCGAGTAGTCCGTAGCGAATCGCCGGCTTGAATCATCGGGGCGCCAGTGAACTGGACGCAATCCTCCACCGGGAATCGCTGTACTAACCTCGGCATTCTGCCGGACTGCATCTAAGGAAGAATAACGTGTCCGTCAACGGTTGCAGGAGACATTCTTTCGTCGGGGAACTCTCCGCGAGGTAGGCTAGCTCCACCGTCGGGAGCTACGCCGAGTAGCACCGAACGCGACAGACCCTGGTCGTTGGGGCACCAGTGAACCGGAAGCCACCCTCCAACCGGAATCAGATCGACCACGGCATCCAACTGGTCAACGTAACCCTCCAACCGGAATCAGATCGACCACGGCATCCAACTGGTCAACGTAGAGAGGAAGGCATATAGAATATCATGCCGTGCAGGACTGATATGGCGGTTACGAGACAAGCGAAATCTAGCACGACCAGCTAGACCTGGAATCAAGTGAAGTGCATTAACACGCCTCCCCCCAAAGTAGTCATTTCAAATGGAATCCGGGGGATCAGGCAAATGTCGGACTTCTTGGTGGAGTTTAGAGGAATAGAGAGTTATCTTCTCTGTTCAGAGTCCCTCACTCTGGCACATGATGGACGAAATCGGTAGTATGGTCTAACTACTGAACGTGTGCCGGGTCGGCGTAAAAGCTTTATCACCAAGTAAAAAAAAGATACACGCTCGGAGACTTTTTTTCCGATCTCGCCGAACTGAGTCGAATGGTATAAGAGATTCGGCTCTGCGGGCCTCGGTTAAAAAGTGTAAATTCCGACCGATTGCATAAGTTTTATTATGAGAAAGGTAAAAAGGTATTCAGTCATTTTCTGTTTTTGTTTTCACTGCATCAAGAATACTTCTCATATCCTTAACCCAAAGACTAGTAATTTATAACCTAAAATAAAAATATGAATAATTTATGTCTTTTGTTTAAGCATGTGCATTCACGAGGATCTATCTTTCGATAAAAGTCGCTTCAGGTGATGCCCTAGAAATTAAAAGGAAGCTGCATAAAAAGAATCGCATAACTTTGAAAATTCGCATAAAAAACCGCATAACTTTGAAAATCCGCATTAAAAAAAACCGCATAACTTTGAAAATCCGCATAAAAAAAACCGCATAACTTTGAAAATCCGCATAAAAAAGTCGCATAAAAAAAATCCGCATAAAAAAAGACTTCAGTGTATTGCACTATTTTGAAGCCATTTTGATTTCTATTCTGGTTTTTCGGAACGAAACAAAGAGTTGATGTTTTTTGGCTGTTTTCGCACTACATTGCAGGTACCCATAATTGGGTAACTTCGTACTCAGATTTGTGTAATACCGTAACCCTGAGTAGGGAAAAACCAAGTGCGTATAGTGAAGTGCGCGGTACCAAATCACCCAGAATGGTCGCAGGTTTTGTGTGCGTAGGAGATATAACCATAAATAATGTGCATTCTACTTTTTCAGCTATCTAAATTCTTCAACTAACGAAATGTCGGTCCCCACAAACCTGCACGTTGTCCTTGTAGAACCAACCGGATAATGTGTCGGCATTTTGGTTTCTTCCAGAATTCAATGATACAAGCAAGTCCGACTCGGAATCAATTGTGTTACGCGTCCTGCAGAATTTCAAACCGAATTCCGTTCCCTACCAATTAGCTAAACTACGAGGATGTGATCAACCGATAACCCTACTGATGGAAGCAGCTAGCGAAGTCGGCGAAGAAAAAAAAGTCTGCCCCCAGATCCGTTCTTGATCATGTTTTCAGTATGAAATGTTCTTCAGTGCACTGGTTAGTGCCACCAAACGAACCCGGCGATCGAGGTATGCATTGTGTACTACCTCTACAAAGGTGTACTACTATGCATAAAGGAGCTAGTGAATGGTTAAAATGTAGAGGTGTAGCTACTTAATTCTTAATATAGTACAAATATGTTTGTACGACAGTCAATATGAGTAGCAGTGACCTATTAAAAGAACTGGAAGACCAAGAAGAACATTGAAATGGTCGGCTACAGTCCAAAACTAGTCTTCCCTTTCGCTGGTTCCAATCTCTCAGAAAGCGTATACCTCCGCGTACCAACATACGCCCTTACTAGCTAGCACGCGTGCTACAAAAGTGAAAGCTTCGTACACGACAATCGGTCCTGCCAAAATCCAGCGGTCTGCCTCAATTGTAACCAAGCTCGTTTTTCCAGTAAAGACAGCTCTTGTGTCAAAACCAGCAAATGCGTAAATTGCGGTCGGGAATACATCGCTCATATCCGACGATGCCCAAAGTACTTGGAGGAAGAAGAGTTCATCAAGGTCAAAACCGGTAGCGCTCGGACAGAGTCCAGGCGTTGGTAGCCAAGAAAACCTCAGGCACAAATTATTCCAATACAGTGCGCGGAGAACCCAAGTCGGACAACTGCGATAAAACCATCCAGCTTCTTCCTGGAGAGAACAAATAACTGAAACAGGTCAAATAGTAACGGACAGAAAATGAGAAGGAAAATGTGATCATGTTTCTTAAACAACAAGACGCGAAATTGTAAAAACAATGAACTTCAATCCCTTCGCCATGCGTTCAACGAGTTCATCAAGAGGTTCAGTAGCGGTTCTCGCGACTATACCTCTCGGGGAAATTGGTCTGATCGGATTGAAACCAGAAAAAGGAAATTATGTCGAACCTACAGCGTCGACAGAGAGATTCGAACCGGACTCTTTTATCCAATACAATTCCACCGATCCAAGAGAATGGAGATTAAAGTCGCACGCCAAAGAAAATCGTATAGCCCCATCTAACAAAACGAACATCTGCTTTCGCTCTACCCGCATCCAATAAATTCTTCGTTGTCTAGTTCTAGCTCCACAAGTTTAAATTTAAATTAAAATACTAAAATTTAAATACTGCGGATTCCAAACCGGTGAGACGAACTCGATGATTGGTCTGATCAATGCGCAGTATAGAAATTTTAGGCAATACGTTCCATCAAATCTTGGAAATTAATTCCAACTGTGGGTTATATAAGAATTGAACGACAGTTTGTGGTTAAGAATTACACTAAGATCACAGATTTTATTGACTTTCTGCAGCGCAACCCCACCGATACTGTGATTGAAGATGAACGGATTGTTCTTCCTATGGAACATAATCATGGAGCAGTCGCCAATGTTTACAGTGAACCAGATCTTTCGACACCATTTCACAAAGCGATCTAGTAGTGCTTGGTGTCGGCGGCAGTCCTTGACTGACTGGATGATTAGGTGCAGCTTAAGATCGTCGGCAATTGCGAGCTTGCACCAGGAAACTACACTACATAATTAAAAAAGAAATTGAGAAAAGCAACGAGTCCAGATTGCTGCCCTGCGGTACACCTGATCTATTGGTAAATGGTGTCGATACACAAGAGTCCACTTCCACACAATACGCTCTATGCATAAGATAAGACGGTGGTTCATACTTCTAAACCTGCGAATCTGTGACACAGTGGACCATTATTTTCTTCGCAAATCGTGGGAATCAAATGATCGTGTCCCATTTGAACCTGATATGGCTCGCTATATGCGTTGACATCCATACTCGCTTGGTGTCCTCTAGTTGTTGTGCAATTTATGTTGGAGATGAAATGTACAGTTCTCTAATCAACAATGGTTACAATAGCACAAATCAATCTCCAGCATAAACGTACAGCAACTATGAATTTATCTCGACTCATGCAGGAAGGTAAAGCTTCCATAGCATTGGTTTAAGAACCGTATTTCCATAAAGGAAACCTCTATTTTGAAAAAGTTACTCAACACTGCCTTCATTGCTTACAACAAGACAGGCATGACTAACCCATGTGAAATGTCTCGTGCTTGCATTCTTGCAAATAAGGCTATTGACGCGTGTCTCATATCGGAGCTCACAACTCGCGATATCTGTGTTGTCACAGTTACACTGACTGTGGGAAACATAGACAAAATATATGTATATATCTCCTTCTGATGATTTCAAAAGCGTTGTATCATATTGTAGCATAAATGGGCTTCCGCTCATTACCGGCAGTGATGCGAATGCTCATCATATCATTTGGGGCAGCTCAGACATCAATCTGAGAGGCTCTGAACTGATTGAGTACATAAGTAGTACAAATATCCATATTCTGAATGTGGGAAGCCGACCAACTTTTGCGAGGTCTGGGAGGGAGGAGGTGTTAGACATAACACTTTGCTCTGATAGCATTTTGCATGAGCTGGGAAATTGGCAGATTCCAAATGAAACTGAATCGTCTCTATCCGATTATAAATATATATATTTTTCGATCATTTTGATGTCACCTTCAATGTGGTAACATATCGTAATCCTAAATCTACAAACTGGGACCTCTTTTTGGAAAAGTTGGCGAATGAATTTCATGGATATTTTACAACAATCAGTCAACTAGACAACTTAGATGACATCGTGGATACGACAAACTCATTCATATTGGCATCCTACGAAGAAGCTTGTCCACTTCGTACTGTTAAATCGACTAGGGGAACCCCTTGATGGAGGGCTGAGCTTGAAAGAATGAAGAAAGTTATGAGAAGAGCTTGGAACCGGCGGCAGCGTGATGACTCCAAATCTTTCAGGTCAGCTCGTAGTGCATATAACAAATGTCTTAGATCTGCAGAACGGGCTGGTTGGCAAAACCTATGCACTAATGTCTCTAGTCTGAACGAGGCTAGCAGGATAAATAAAATTCTCTCCAAATCGAATGATTTTCAGATGAACTCCTTAAAAACACACACACACTTTCCAGGCTGTATCGATCCGGAGCTGAACTATGTTCACAGATCTCATTCTGGTGATTCGGACTCGTGGGCGTTAGCACGCACATTGGTTTCCACTGAATCGGTCAAGTGGGCAGTTGACAGCTTTGCTCGATACAAATCACCCGGAAAAGATGGAATACTTCCCGTGCTACTGCAAAAGGGATCTGATATTCTTAAACATGTCTTGAAAATGATTTTGCTTTCCGGTCTTGCTACCGGGTATATCCCGAAAGCATGGCGAGAAATAACTGTTAGATTTATTCCCAAAGGGGGGCGCTCAAGCTATGAAGAAGCCAAGAGTTTTAGGCCTATCAGCTTAAGTTCTTTTCTTCTGAAAGCTTTGGAACGGATAATCGATCATCACATCAGGAACGTTAGTTTAGTTGAATATCCACTGCACAAAATGCAACATGCATATCAGTGTGGGAAATCCACGATCACTCTGCTTCACGATGTTGTTTACAACATTGAGAAAGCCTTCTCGCTCAAGCAGTCTAGCTTAGGTGTATTCCTAGATATTGAGGGTGCTTTTGACAATGTGTCCTTCCAGTCTATTCTGGACGCGCGGTCATGGGATACCTGCATGTATCTTGGATAAACGCAATGAGTAACCGCATTATTTGCTCGTCACTGCGACAGGCTGAGATACGGAAGTTGAGTATTTGCGGTTGTCCTCAGGGCGGCGTTCGGTCACCTTTGTTATGGAACTTGGTAGCTGACGGCTTGTTGAAGAAACTCAATGAGCTTGGATTTCCAACCTACGGGTTTGCTGACGATTACCAAATACTAATTACTGGATTTTGCATCGGAACAATCTTTGACTTAATGCAACAGGCATTAAGAGCTATCGAACAGTGGTGTCGACAAGTTAAATTATCAGTTAACCCAAGCAAAACTTCAATGGTTCTTTTCACGAAGAAGCGAATAACAACGGGGGTTCGTCCCTTGCAGTTCTTTTATTCTGAGCTACTGCGTGCAGATCAAGTCAAATACGTTGGAGTTATATTAGATTCCAAACTGAATTGGTCTGCTCACATTGAGTTCAGAGTCAAGAAAGCGTGCATGGCCTGCGGGCAGTGTAGACGAACTTTTGGAAAGACCTGGGGTCTCAAACCTAAATACATCTATTGGATTTACATGACAATTGGTCGGTGTTAGGTCAGACCGGACTAAGTGACAGTGCATTGATTTCGAGAAAAACGTGTTTAAAGTTTGAATCGCAACATCCTTTATATTATAATTGTAAAATAATGTTTACCATAATTCTTGTTTATTGTTTCATATTTCAAGATGAAGAGATTCTTTACCCAGTGCTATCATTAACTCATTTTTTGATGTTTTGCGACTTGGTCCGGTCTGACTTAACACGGGCCAAATGTACGTCCAATACTGTCATACGGATGCCTTGTGTGGTGGCAGAGGGGAGAGGTGGTGACAGTCCAGTCAAAGCTAAACCATCTGCAAAGAATGGCGCTCATGGCGTTGACTTTCACCACGACTCCGACTGCTGCTCTTGAGCAGTGTTGCTAAAAGAGCGAGAAACCAACACATCCTCCTCGTTCGCCTGGGAGCGCGAGACTCACACTGTATGCTCCCTACTGCTGTACACACGTTTTCGTAGAACTCTCAAATATGTGACAGTCAGCACGAGCGGCAATTATGTTTGATTCATGTGAGTTATCTGTCTTCGCTATAAGCTCGTGTGTCACTCGCACTCTTGTCGGCTCGCTAGATATCAGCTCTAACGACGAGTGGGTTCCCATGACGGGACTCCTCAACTGCGAGTTTTTGCTGCATGCCACCCACTCCCGTGTGCTAAGCACTCTTTAAAGCTCTGAAGATGTTTATTAGAACAGCACGAATACACTCTTTTAGCAACTGGGAGCGCTCGTAAAGGAGCGAAAGGATCAGGTACGGCATTCTGATGAAATCCTAAAACAGCGCAAGCAAAAACTAACTAAACTAACAGTGCGCGCGTTCGCATTAAATTGTCATTGCATACATACGTTATCTGTCTATACAAATTTATGCCGGTCGTATTTAAAGAACAAATTAAATATATTGTTTTTCATATTTTTTTAAAAATCTGTAATCAAATTATGGTGTCTTAAATAAAACTTGTCTTTTAAGGGGCGTCTACTATAAAGTGCTCAAACTGAAAGTAATTTTGTTATACGATTTTCATGGCAAGGTGACAATGGACCTCTCGTTAAGGTTTATGTATACATTCATTATGAATGAAAAATTTTCAGGCAGGCAAAGCAACACATACGAGCTTTCGAAGAGAAGACGTTGAACCCTTTCCATGTCGAGGAGTGCCGCGGCGGACATGATAACTCTTGATACAATTGTCTGAAATAGAAAATTCAATAAAAATTTTTAAAGCATAGACTTGTAGTTACTCGATGAACAAAAAAAAATATAGAACAGTTGGAATTTCGGAAAATGGCATAAGATAAACCGAAAAATAAAATTCGTTCACTTTTCTTCAAAATAACGAAGAAGATTTTTGTATTCCATTTTCCCATAGTTCATCGACTGACTACACATATTATGCATTCTCATAAAAACTGTTGTTTTCGTCAAGAAGAAAACAATGTTTTTTTTTATTTCGATTATAGAGGTTTTAACCTTAAGGTCATTGGCCTCTTCAGGTTAGAAAAATCTCTTATGAAAAATTTCTAACCCTATGTGCGGGGTCGGGACTCGAACCCACGTGCGCTGCGTACAAGGCAATCGATTTACTAATACGCTGCGCCCATCCCCGAAAACAATGTTGTTCAGTCATGTTCAAATCTCAATTAGTACAAATTTATAAAACTTTTTCTATATATTTGTTGAAATGATCTAAATCCAAGATTATGTGTATGACTAAGAGAAGCAAGTGAATCACGATAGTAGGAATTAGTTCAGACATATTTCGTTTCTTTAGTCATTTTGATTTTCATTTAAATTCAGCATCTTCAAAATTTTCATTTTCAGAATTCCACCAAGACGCTCAAAGAGAAACTATTTTCATTTAAAGTTTGATTTTATTAATTACCTTAACTATTCTTTACAATTTGACTATTACTTCGATAATTTATCATCCCACATCCATGCTTTTCGTCAAATTTAAATATTGAATCATCCTTTATACTACTTAATTACCATTGAAAATAACTTTTTTTATACTTAATTCGGCAAAACAACCCATTCGGGAAAATACCAATCGGCAAAACAAACCCGAACCCTAGTTAATTCGTTATCTGGGAAAAGCCAGCGTGAGAAGTTGACGAGCAAGTAAAAATTACTATTTCAATGCTAGTATTGCTTGTGGCGCAAAAACTCGATTCGAACCGTATTACGCACTTAACATTCTACTAATAAATTTATCTCGAAGACTGGTTAGTTCGGCTGGCCTGTCTATGAGAGTACCATCTCCATAACTTCAAATACATGTGTTTTGGCAGCTCGCAGTTTTCAGTAGCAGCTTTATTACTCACACTTTTAAAGTGCAGCGTTCAGCTTATACTACGTTCACACTACGAGTTAAAACATGTTTTAACGCTATCTTGATGAAATTTTTCTTGTTGCTAATTATTATAACGTGTTTTAACTCTGTAGTGTGAACGTAGTATTAGTGAAAAGTGCGCAAAATCATTCACTGGAGATTTCTTCTATCATAGTCTGCTGGCTGTATCAATTTAGGACTGTGAGCGTATGCTTTAGAGTATATAACGCACGCTGTACATTTCTTACAGCTGATAGATTTGCTCTGAGTCCGTCGTAATTTGGAGAACAGATAGCGTATGTTGGAATTGGTCACGAAATTTTTAACAAATTAAGTGCTTATGTTTAGAAATTCACTTTATGACGGTAGTCGATCTCCTACATACATATTCTCTAGAAGCCAATGTTTCTTAATGGATTTGAATTTTTGTAGTGAACCGCATTAAAAGCGTTTATCTCGAAACCATGTATTTAATCCGAATATCAAGCACAAGTCTTGATCCGATTCATTTAATGCAAAATGTACCAGGAATGGTCATAGATGTATACTACCCATGATTGCATATTTGTCCCGTTTTCTATGGGATTTCCTATCTTTATGGGACTGACTTGCGATCATAGGCAGTATAAGTCACAAAGATTTTATAAATCTTGTAAAATGAAACAGGCCGCGGATTTGATGTTCAAAGATGATGTCGTGCAGGGGTCGACGTGAGCCGCCATTTTGAATTTTGGAATGATAAAAAAATAAACCAATTCAGCAATTATACACTGAAAATATAAATTCGTAAATGGAAAAAATGATCGTGCAATGCACGAGTTCATTCGTCATTTTCTGCAACGAAGTATTTTCGTGCATTGTAAATAGTAGATTTCAGTCATTTCATTCACAAATTTTATTTTTTTTTGTTTTTTGCATATTAAGTGTACATTGTACGATATCGAAATTATTTTTCGTGAATGAAACGAAATGGTGTTATTTAAAAAAAGGTTTGTGTGTATTACTAACAATTTCGTTGCTTGCACGAATTTATTTTCGTTCATCTTAGAAAAGTTATCGTGTTCAATTAAAAATAATTTCTTTTTATTCGATCTTTTAAGATCGATATTTGCATACCAATTTTTTTTAATTAAAGGGATCGATCTGGCAAAATGAATTTTATTTCAAACAGCTAACCACTAACATTTTCAATTTTTTTTTATGAAAATTAGTTTCACTCTTGTAGCAACTATTCAATTCGATATTTTACGAAAATTATCTGCACAAAACAAATTCTTAGCGATTTATGCATATATCATTTCAGTGACATAACGTGAAGGCACATAATTCCGCACACCTAAGGCATGAGTAAAGCTAAATTCGTTATGAAAAATCAATCCAAATTGTTAGAGTTATGCAATAAGTCTCACTGGCTAGCAATTTTATTATGTTTCTATGGAAAATTATAAGGAGAATTTAAACAGAATTACACAAAATTACAAAAAATTACAAAAAATCAAAGATGTGTTGTTGCACCAAATTCCGCGCATCATATATTGCACTGATTGAAATTCCGCGCACAGGTGCTTCAAATTCCGCGCAGAACATTATTTAGTAGGATTTCAACAAAAGTGGAACCTCATCTAAATCTATAGGATTTTTTGTTAACGTATTTTTTTTCTTCCTTGTAACCTCATCGAAATATTGCTGATAGACTAGTCGCAACAAACGATAATTATCCTTTCATATTGTATTGGAATTTACGTTTGCTGGTTTGTGACAAGTTTTATCAAAGGATTTTGCGATGTTACCGGTTCAGCAGGTTCTGTAATCAAATTTCTTCCAGTAACCGTTGGAAGCAGAAGTTTTGGAAGATTCGTACTAAACCAAAAACATAAAAGAGTATGGGTCATGTACATGTACTGTTTTATCTCCCTGGTTTAGTTCGAATCTTTCATAACTCTGGCTCAATGTTTGAAGACAGGTTTGGTACTCTTCCAGATATGTATGAATGTAGCTGAAAGAAACCTTTTATCCATTACCTTCCCGGAGTTTTCGCAGCTCTTTAGATGAAATGGTCGGTGTTAAGCCAGACTGGACTATGTGACAAAATATTGATTTCGAGAAAAACGAGTTTAAATTTTGAATTGCAGCATCCTCTACGTTATAATTATTTTTTGCCATGATTCTTGTTTATGGTTACATATTTCAAATCTGGCAAAAGTTGAATGTTGCTGAAGAAATTCTTTATCCAGTATTTGTATTATCTCATTTTTTGAAGTTTTGCGACCTAGTCCGGTCTGACTTAACACCGACCAAATGTCCTTATCGGACCATAAGCAATGGTTTTTGACGTTTTCTAGAGTGTATTATATGTTTTTCTTGTTGGCTGAGACTACCATTTTTATGAGCGGAATTGGGTTCGCCTAAATTTAGTGCACCTTTTTCCACACACTGTAATTTCAGCGATAATACCCTAGATAATACCTATTCATAAATGTGCTGGCCATTTTGGTCTTATGAATTGTAATTCAACACACTCTTTTTATTTTGATGTTTACAAGTTTGAAAATGAAAATCAACCGTTTCGCTTCAAATTAGTTATACTGTCTACATTATGGTCTTAACGCAATCGCTTAGGAAATATGCAAACATGGCGGCCACAAGGACGAGCGTTCTATTTTATTATTTTGCAGGTATATGAGCAACCAGAAAAAAAATATTTTTTTCTTAGTCGGTATGGATAAACATAAGCAGCATATTTGTATGCCATGTTCAATTTTTTTAACAAGCCTGCTTCTGCAATTTGACAAATAGCTCAGAGTGCGCGGAATTCTAAACTGCGCGGAATTATGTGCCTTCACGGTATTTGACAATAAAAACTGGATGTTCCTGTCATTTCATTATTTCACAAAAAAACTCAAACTTCATTATGGGTATTTTGCGTTTCAATGCGACCGCATTTCATTGGATGCGTTTATGACTTCATTGTACAACAAGTGAACCGATGAATCGAGAATTTCCCGCGCCATTTCCTTTTCCGCTATACCAGTGTCATATCAACCTGAATCCAGACGATACATCAGCTTCCATCAACGTAAATGTCCGTCAACGCCACGTCATCGTTCCATCAAGTTAAGTTGGATGCGTCTCTGGTTCACTCTTTCCGTACGTCAAAGCATTCCGTGCTGTTGATGTTGTGTGTGAATACTTCCATTGAACTGCATATAGCTAATTTTGACGTTCCCTGACGTGCTGTACCGGTGACGAAAGCCAGACGTATTGTGCGTATAAAATATCCGAATAAATTCATTTGCAGCATTCTTGGTCTACCAACGAAGAACGAAATGCGAGACGGAGCGAGAGCGCTGGCGACTGCAAGAGTGCGAGTGAAGGCGAACGCCTTTAAGAGTGCGTGTGGATACGAGTGGGTTAAAGAGCGAGAGTGGCTACGAGTGGGAGTACGGACGAGTGGGAGCATGGGCGAGTGGGAGCTTATGCGAGTGAGAGCATGGACGAGTGGTAGCAGCAGTAGGAGTGAGCGCCAGTGGGTGGGTGCGAACGAAAGAGTGGGTTTCAATATGTGCAATTTGAGTGGCTTTTAGTCGACTGGAACTCGCAGAAATTCTACCCGGCTGGGGAGCGAACGAAAGAAAAGCATGTATGGAGAACACTCGGATACGAGTGTTGGGCGCAATGAGAACACGCGAATGAGAAATATAAGAGTTATATTTACGAGTTCAGCAACACTGCTCTTGAGGCACTTCTAAATATCAATATGCAGGCTACTGGGTTTTAGAACAGTAACCATGTTGATCTTGCTAACAGTCATACACAATTGTGGTCCCAAATGGTTACATGGGGTGAAGATATTCTTGCTCCCAGCGATATTACACTCACATGTAGTTTTCCTTACAGGACATTACATGTGAAGATTCCCTTTCGAGAGGAGTGGTTGTCTGGCTATATGGAAAGACAACAACAAACGCAAGTGGTCTGTTACACTGACGGTTTTCTGGTGGAGGGACGTGCTGGTGCTGGTGTCTACTGTCGTGAAATGAGATTGAAACAATCTCACTAACTAGATAGCTACTGTACTGTATTCCAAGCAGAAATCTTTGGGATTATGTGCGGGGTACAATCGGTCCTTCAACTGAGTTTGTCTGGCAGAGTTATAAACTTCTGCTCCGATAGTCAGGCTGCAATCAAGGCCCTAAGCTTAGACAAATCACGGTCCAAGCTAGTGATCGCGTGCCGAACCTAAATCGAAGAACTAAGCATTATCAACACTATCTACCTTGTCTGGGTGCCCGGATATTGCGATATTACTAGAAATGAATGGGTTGACGAATCGGGCAGGGCAGGTTCAGCGATTGACTTCGTTGGTCCTGAGCCCTGAGACAATTTCGACAAGTTGGATAAGGGAAAAATACGGTCTTGGGCTTCGTCCGAGCACCGCAATTATTGGAGAAATCTACAAACGTGTCGCCAAACAAAGGCGTTTCTAGAACAACCTTGCTCACTGATTTCGAAAATGTCTTACATTTTTTGAAGCTCCACTGCGGCATGCTGGCCAGGGCTTTAACCGGCCACTGCAAACTCAATTATCACATGGCAACTATTCAGCGCGCTGAGTCTTTTTAATGTGATCTTTGTGAATCCGACTACGGAACCTCATATCGTTCTTCACACCTCCTTGTCCTTTTCTTCCGCTCAGGAAATGATGAAAACACACGGCAAGGTACAAATCCCCGACTACATTCGGAGATCGTGTCATTTAAGCCAATATATTCTGATTCCTGATTCCCACCGATACTGTGATTGAAGATGAACGGATTGTTCTTCCTATGGAACATAATCATGGAGCAGTCGGCAATGTTTACAGTAAATCAGATCTTTCGACACCACTTCTCAACGCGATCTAGTAGTGCTAGCAGTCGGCAGCAGTCCTCGACTAACTGGGTGATTAGATGCAGCTCAAGATCGTCGGTAATTGTGAGCTTGCACCGGGAACCTGACACTACAGCTACATCATTAAAAACAGTGAGAAAAGCAACGAGCCTAGATTGCTGCCCTGCGGTATACCTGATCTATTGGTAAATGGTGCCGATACACAAGAGTCCACTTTCACCCAATGCGTTCTGTACATAAGATAAGACGGTAATTGATGCTTGTAAATCTTTTTGGAACCTTTTTATGGTTCTTAAGAAACCGCAGAAACCAATTCCAGCTTTGAAAGAAAGTGACCACATACCTGTCACAAACGGGGAAACAGCTCGAAAACTTGCTCTGTAATTTGAGTGTTCATAATTTGTGTGAATTAGCAGGAATTTAGTTAAATAACTAGATGCCATTTTCGCGACTATACCCTTTAGTTAATGTTATATCCTTTGGCTGAAATGATTCGAAAGCAAAATAAATTTGCTAAACTACTTCGAAAACAATTTCGCTTTCTATGGTAAATTACTACCGGAGGCAAAATCTTTCTGGAGAAAGAGCTCTTTGAATAGCTCAAATTTGCAAGTTGTGTATATATTTTTTACAAGGTAAATAGTTGAAGTTGATACCGTTCTCGGTGAATGCTTAAAAATCTTAAAGATCAAAGAACTCCCAGCTGGCTGGAGACCACAGCTTTGTGCAGTTTGCAGCTTCCCCGTAACTAAAGCAGTGCAGCAGCAGCAGGTTAGTCTAAAGTAAGACATTTTCATAGTCTATACTTTTGCCTAGGAATTTGCATACCCACAGTTGCCTGTGGGTTGTGTAGCGGGTGGTGGTTTAAAAGTTCGCTACGATACGATAGCATAAAATTATGCAAATTTATTCGCGCTATACTTCGAGTTTGTTTTGCACGCTCTTTTGCTGTTCCGGGGGACAATAGAGACTGAACGTGGTTGGTCAGGCCTTGCCGCAGATCTTGGCCTAGTCGGGTATTATTAAGAAGCTGTAATTAATTATTGACAAATTATTCGAGGACTTCGGACATTCTTTGGGATATTTTCTTTTAGCCGATTAGGACGTCTTGAAACAGTGACGGATAAGTCATTTCACCGTTCCAGTCGGTGGCGGACATTATGCTTAAATTCCGGCTCGTGCTGAATTTTAATTGGAACTCATTTTCACATTTCTGCTCCATGATGGTCACGTACCTGGCGTGGAAATAATTAGAAATTCATAAATGCATCTCTTTTGTCTTCACTGTTTATCTTAAGAAGAAAACTGTATAATTCTTTTAAAACATTTTTGTATCTCTTGGATACAGAATGAAAGCCCTTTTTTGTTTATTGTTGCACTGTGTGTGTCGACAATGGATTGTAAACTGGTATTGTTTCATGTTGTTCTGTATCCTATCAGAAAAACTAAAACACATTACTACCTCTTGCACCAGAGTGAAATTCAAGACAGGAGATTGTTATTATTATTGTCTTCCATGTGCACATCCAATCCATGCATTCCAGCAGAGGCGCTTTGTTCAACTAGCAGGACTTACCTGATAAATGTCGGTCAGGAAACTGTTCAGGTTGGCTCCTTGGTGCTCCTGGAACCATTGCATCCAGGCCTTGTTGCGAGGGATGAAGTAGGTGAAGCGTTTCGTCGTTTTGTTAAGCTGCTCGTTGAACTGGTTCAAACGTCCGAACTGGTACGTAAGGCTGACGTGTAGAGAAAAGAGCAATTAGTAGCATTCTGTTTTATGATAATGGGGGATTTTCAGTTGAATAAACTCAAAAGCGACATTCAATCATGTGACAGACTGTGATTATACCCATGAGTGACATTCTTCTAATATCGTCCGTTCGCACACGGTGGGCCGAGTAAAGACTACTAGTACTTGTCAAACTAAAAGTTTAACCAGTGGTGTAACTGTTTAACGGGACATTTATCAATCTTTATCTGTCAATAGTTGGCGACAGAATTCCATTAGTTATTACACAACTCAAATGCTCAAAAAGGGCGCCTGTTCTCTGTGCAATAACCTTCAGCAATCAAATATTTGTTATCGTTATTTAGCTACGAATCCACAACGACAAACCGTCTTCGTTCTGAACTCTCTTCAGTATTCCATAAACCACCAAAGTAAGAGCAAAATCAATCAGTCACAATCTTATTGAATCCATAAACAAAGCCAGAAAGATGTGGTGAGTCAGGGTTGCGAGCAAATAAGCATTCAGCTTTATCGGCTTCGTTATGCACATATCTCAAGATCAATAAAATATTTACGAGTTTGCCATTCTGATCCGATTCCGAGCCGAGGAATCAAGGCTGGCATCATAAATCCGATCTAGGTTACTCACTTCAGCATCGGGTCGGTTTCAATCTTCTCCTGGACGGTCATGTAAGGAATGCCAAGCACGCGGTCGATGATGTGCAGATAGCCGTTGGTCGCGGCAATGTCGCTGAGGGTAATCGTTGCATTGACGCCACCGCCCTCCACCGTAATCGTTTGGTTGTGGTCGTACCGGTTGTTGATGACGTTAAAGTAAAGGAACTTTTTGTCCGCCCCGGTCGGGATTTGGTAGATCTGCCGGGGAAAGAGGTAAAAGTACATTTTAGCTACTACTATCGATGATGTTCGCGCCCCGGCCCCGTCGTGGTAAGCCACGCCGATATGCTGGGACGTGAGGTGGTTCTTCGATGGCCATGTGTGTGTGTGTGTGTATTTAAGTAGTTTTCAAACTGTAATCTCTTTGACATCAGCAACGATAACAGTCAAAGTATAGTAGGTACTCACCTGATTTTGGTTGTTCTTGCGGATTTTGTCTGTGGTGATACTGTCGCGCACGAGATGAAGGTTGAGGATTTCCCGCAGCTTATCGCGATTCCTAGATGTGGGGACGTTTCACCATTGGATTTGTCCGGAGTAGGGCGAACAGCAGGTTGATGGGTGGATGGTCGGGAGCAAAACAAACAGAGTGGAAAAGAGAAACAGATTAGTATCCGGGAAAGGATGTGTCGTTAGGATAATCACATGTGAGTTTCCATGTGTTACATATAAAATATACAAACATATACACAGACACATTTGCTGTAAAAGATGGAGGTTACACCTGGAAACTGTTGTTTTTGCAATCTCTTTTCGTGTGCCAATATTTGTTTAAATTTTCGGTAACAGCAAACTGTTTGTGTGGTTTTGTGTGTGGCGCACCTCTGGGAAAGTGTGACAGAGTGCTCTTGAATAATTTGAATAAGCCAACAAGCCGAGTGTGTGTGTGCGGGATGGCGCATGCATAAATTTAGCCCGATTAACGCAAACGATCTAATCTCGGTGTATGTGCAGAAGCATGAGGAGAAAGTTAAGTAGAAAGCATAATTTGGCAAACAGTTTGGTGATGGCGTATATCTGAGTCAATTGTGTGTAATAAAACGGCCAACGAAACGATGAATCAGAACACGAGAAAGAACTTTATTACAAAAATCAATGAATGTGTCTTTGCACATCTAACTCACCCCGCAGAATGTTCATTTCCATCAAAACCTCTAGTAATGTTTTGGGTTAAATTACTGCCCAGTGAGGATAGAATGGAATGGTAATGTGGAATTCTAATTGGTAAATGTTTTTTTGCGTAATATAGGATCTTATACGTTGCTGGAGGATTCGGATTTAGTAAAACGTGTATATAGTTCGAATGAAAAAGAATTTTCCGTCTTTCTGAAATGGTCCATGATCCGAGATTTTGGTATTTGATACAATAATGTTCAGATGCGAGAACAATATGTCAAAATAAAATGCTACATCTAGTCATAGAGAACAGACATTTAGGGTGGAACAAACTTTCCCGAAAAACTTGTGTAAACATTTAAATGAAAAATACGTTGAAAATCACGATCGCATACAGATTCGCATGCATGAGTCAACATTGTGTCCAAGTTTGCACACAAGTCCCGTACAACGAATGCTGGCCGATCGAAGCGCCAGCCAGTGGCAAGTTGCTACTTGCTGTTGTCATTTCAAAGCAACAGTTTTATTTATTTACACAAGTTGAAAACTTCACTTGTATGTCAGTTCTCAGTGATCTAGTCTAGCACAAACTGTATGCCAAGAGAGTGACGATAACTGTCAAACATAGAACAACAATCATCTGTCATCTGATTCCAAACGAACAAACGATCCCTCCAAAATGGATTTCAAAGGTCGTTTGTTCGTTTGGAACCACAATGACAAATAATCATTATTCCAAATTTAGTTCTAATCTGAATATCTGTAATCTTGTTTGTTAATTTCCGAGAAGTGATTACAAATGGGAATTGCAAAAAAAATTAATTTTTCAAAGAAAGTTTGGAATGCGATTCGAGATATGCACCTAACAGTTCTGCAGGCTTTTTATATTTACAATAAATTCGTTTGAACGTGAAATCTTAGTTTTGAAGTTCAGAATGTATCAATAACTTGGAGTGATCGGCTGAGTTTATTTTTTTTCGCTCTGGCCCGTGATTGCCCGAAAAACAAGTGCACGGCCTACGCCACCCGGATCTTTCTCTCGATCTCGGCCTCCGCAGCAACCGTTGTAGTATCTCGCTACCTCGGCGATAGCTTACGCGAGTGAAATGTGTTCATTCACCGATCAGTAGATCGAAAATTAAGTGCATAGAAACTCGCTTACCGACGGGTCTACCCCACCCGGAGGGACAGCGAAACCGCCAAAGGGCCGTTTTCAATCTAAACCAGCAACATTCTAAGGCGAGAAAATTTGACATCGAAACTTGTAACAGGTAACAGAAGCGAAAACAGCGCGCCTCCACCAACATTTTAAATTCAAATTGATAAACGCGTCCGCGTCTCCACTAAGTCAAATTTTCAAACCTTGTGAAAAACTTGCGCGTCCATTAAATTTTCGATCGTCGGCGATTTGTACGCTTGTGAAGCACAGGGATGCCACATTGAAATCTGTGTTTCGGCCAAAAAAATCTTTTTACCATCTGTGATGACTAAAACAGGAAGAAAATCTGTGCAAATCTGTGATAACTTTCCAAAAAATCTGTGAAAAATCACAATATTTTAAAAAATCTGTGAAAATCTGTGAAATTTTTATCAAAATGCCAAAAATCTGTCATCGGTGCAAAAGAACCTGTGATCAAAAATTCTGAATTCTGAAAAAATCTGTGAATATCGTAACCCTGGTGAGGCAGCGAAACCCAGAGTCGAATCGGTGCGCGCATGTGAAGTGACCTATACGAGAGTGTCGCAACGAATCCTACCGACTAAAGCTTGACTAACTGGTAGTGAACACAAGCTGGTCCATCGAGCAAAATGCCACGCCTCTTTCCTCCCGACTGGGACAGAATAACCATCCCCTCCCCCTTAGCCGATCTCTTCCCGGTTATATGAATTCCGGGGAAGTAATAGACAATAGTGTCTGTACCGTCAACGAGCCAGGAAACGAGAAACAACGCCTCCCAGGTGATCCCTTCCCTATTATGAAATCGGTACAGGCAGTGCTAGGAATCGACCCAAGAAACCTAGTGAGCGCAACGAAGAAGACAAGGGATGCAGATATGTGCTTAGAACCCGATCTAATGTCCCTTCAGAAGCTGGACCAGCTTATAATTGTCCAAAAGGTGGATATTATCTCCCATCCAACCTTCAACATAGTACAGGGCGTCCTATACGAACCTGACACAAAAGATGTTGGGAAGCCAGACTCCTGGAAGAGCTGAAGACTCAGGGGGTTACGAATGGTAAACCGATCAATACACCTCTGGTTATTCTACCCTTTTCTAGCTCCAATCTCCCGGAAAACGTGTTCATCGGCCTGCTGCGTACTAGCATCCGCCCGTACTATCCTCTGCCGATGATGTGCTTCAAGTGCGGTCACTTCGGATACGGCAGCCGTTTCTGCCCTAACTCCGCCGCCTGTTTGAACTGCAGCCAACAACACGAGTCATCTAAGAAAAATCTCTGCATCAACTGCGGAAAAGGACACTCGACCAGCAGCAGCCCCCCAATTTGTGGAGGAGGAACAGATCACCAAGATCAGAATCTTTAACAAAACATGACTCTTAGGTCAGGCCCCAGCTACCTGAGCAGTGCCGAAGGAAAGACCAAGGATAACGAACGGGACACAGTAATAGCCCATCTGCAAACGGAGTTAGCAACCCTGAAGGAAAGCATGGCACAAGACAAAAACATAGGTCGGAAATCAATTATCTAAAAGAACACTATGACAAACAACAAACTGAACACTGTGCCAAACAACAAACAGCTGGCAGCGGCCACGGCAGAAATAGCCAAAGTGCGTGATGCCGTTACCGAGCTACACCAAAAGCCGTCTGTCTAATCATGGGAGAATACTCCCTCCGAAGATACCCTACGGGAACAAAACCCACGAAAGGGAAGTTCATCGAACCAGCTCCCGTAACCGCAGGCCCCTGTCCAACCAACCGGAGCTGAGGAGATCCAGTCACCAGAAAGAGAAAGCCACAAGGAAAACTAGCACTGACAAATCCAGAACCCCAAAACTTCCTCCGATATAACACTGCTTTCGCCGGCCATGGACACTACCATGTCCTGGCCTCGCTTCAGCTCAACAGCGCCACTCAACATGCTATATCAAGAAACTCAGCCCGACGTTGACTATTCGAACCACATCTCTGTATAAATCCAACAACACTCAACCCAGCGGTTAGAAAACAAAAATAGCAACAATATTCAATAGACGAAACCAAACAAACAACGCTCCCGCGTCAATCCTGGCCGGGGACGTTCCGGATTCTCCCGATACACCCCGGCGGGACGCGACTCCGGGTTTTTCTGAGGCAAGTACGTCGAGATAAAATGCAACAGTCAACAACCGATTGCCCCCAAATCTTTTCAACCAATACCCGCCAAACGCCGTGAACCATGAAAACACAGAACAACAATCCCTCGCCCGATCCTTTGTTTCGGCCAAGAGCTATTAACCTACCTAATACCGAAGAATAAACCCTCAATCAACTGGACCACATCCACACCAACCGCCGGTTTCGTAATCTAAGCCCTATCGCCGGTTGCTTCTGACACTCAGTTCGGTTCCGCTACAGGAGCAGTAACACTAACGTTGAGAAACGCTCGAGGAGTCCCCGACGGTTGCCGGCGCGGTGAACCCGGGGCTTTCCCGGATAAGTTCTACCTAACTCGTAGTCCGACCGGTCCCATCTGTCGCATTCCACATTCCTACAGAGCGACATGATAAAAAATCAGCCGCATTAACGCCAAAGCACAGAGTCACCAACGAAAACGTCAATTCGAAAACAGTTCACAAAAAATCCAGCACACCATGCATCAAAAAAGCCCCCAAGCTCGCGTCGCCCCCGACTCGTGAAGTACCGAAGATATCAGACGAGTCCCCGAGCGTTGCTGGTGCTGGTAAGTACCACCAATCCTCTAATCCGATCGGAACCATGTGTCGCACTTTACCTTCCTTCAGGGTCCGACAGTACAAAACCTGCCGCACTAACGTCAAAGTCTACGAAGAAACCATCAGACCCAAAAATGTTTACAACAAAATCTGCTCGCCGTGCAGCAAAAAACCTCCTTCCCCGTGCCGCCCCTAATTCGGGAAGTGCCGAGAACATTCGATGATTCTTCGACTGTTGCCGGTACGGGGAACCTAGGGCCCTATAACCTCAGAACCCACCTGAAGCAACAGGCCAAAGACCCTCTGAACGCATACCCGCGGCAATCTCGTCGTCACCCATCCTGCTGACTTCCATAAGACCCATCCAAATGGTATCCAGCAGTTGGTCTGACCAGGAATAGTTCCAGCCCCAATCCAACCCCACTACCCGACGGAACAAACTGCACACTGGCCATCCAATGGAACACCAACGGCTTGAAAATAAACCTAAGAGACAACGCATCGTTGCCCGCTCTGCGCCCATCTGCCTTGACACACATTAAGGGCGACACGGATTCATCACCTTGGTTCAGTCACCGTTACACTAGGCAATCAGCTAAAGGATCGAACCTCTACCAGGCGGGCGGCCTAGGAACCAGAGCTGACCTGCGGTTTGAGTCGGTGAAATTTGACACCGATCTCATTGTAGAGGGAAGAAAAATCGACTTTCCCATAAAATGTACAGTAGCGAGGAGTGGCCCACCTACGAAGATAACGTTTCGGATGCACTCGATCGAGACTCTGACTATTCGCCAAAGGAGCTTGTACAGGTCATGTCATAGGCCGCAAAACAATGCATTCTCCAAACCAGCGGGGCACCACCAAACCGAGCGGTTCATTGGTGGAACCCAGAAGTAGCGAGGGCAAGCAAAGGTATACTAAAAGCTCTTCGAGCTCTTAAAAATACTCCCATTGACAAGCATCGATGGGATGAAAGAACAACGGATTTTCGCCGTCTCAGAAACCAGGCCAGATGGACCATCGAGAAAGCCAAGGAGGCCAGCTGGGCTTCTTTTCTGGACGGGATCAGCTCCGATTCGTCGACTACCGATCTGTGGAGAAGGGTCGATGCCCTAATCGACAAAAGAAGGCAAAACGGCTGTGCATTATCGGTCAATGGTGCCATTATAGTTGAGCCCTCTGATATTGCTAATGCAATCGGTCAATACTTTACCCTTCTTTCTGGGGACTGCTCTCTTCCAATGGCCTTCCTCAGAACGAAGAGGACAATAGAAGTCACCTCTACAACATTCATACCAGATGCTAGCCAGGATTACAACAAACCTTTCTCTGGAGTCGAACTAGCAACTGCACTGAGTACTGTAAAGGGCAATTCTACCGGACTCGTCAATGTTGGCATTTACCCGCGGTTGGCAAGCGGGCACTCCTAGACGGAATCAACAGGATATGGAAAGGCTGGTCCTTCCCAGACAGCTGGAGAACCGCTTTCACGATTCCCATTCCGAAGAAATGCGAGGGAGCCAGCAGCCCGAATGACTTCCGACCCATCAGTCTTCTCCCCTGTATTGGGAAAACGATGGAAATAATGGCAAATAGACGCCTGATGACCCTCCTCGAGGAACAAGATCTTCTCGACCACCGACAGTTCGCATTCCGTAAGGGACTCGGCACAGGAACTCACCTAGGTTACTTCGGTGAAATAGTACGTGACATCGCCATCTTACATCTCACCAATACGGTATGGTGTGAAGGAGTACTTCGCCAGCTACACCAATGAGGTGTTCGTGGAAACCTTAGCTGCTTGGTCAAGCAATACCTCAGTGACCGAAGTTTCAGGGTGGACATTGGAGGAAAGCAGTCGGAACATGTTTCGGAAAGCTAACGGGGTCCCCCAAGGGTCGGTCTTGGCAGTCACATTATTCGTGGTCAGCATGAACTCTCTTTTCGCCACATTTCCGAAATGTATGAACGTGTTTGTCAATACGCCGACGATATATAACACTTATAGCTATGGAAAAAAACAATTGTCAAACCGTCAAATTTGCTGTAACCGAAATTCCTTTCCGGAAGGAGCCTAAAAGCCTTGATGTAACTGTCGACCGGAAGATGATTTTTCTTCCGCGCTTCTGCCAGGTATAAAAAGAACTGAAAACAGCTTATCCGCACCATAAGCTCGCGTCACCCGGAGTGAAATAGGCGAACCACACTCAACATCAGCTAGGATCTCATCCATAGTTGCCTCGAGATAACCAGCCGCAAATTAGAGGATTTAGTAGAGACAGAATGTCACCACTGTATCACGGAGCAGTCAGACTGGCTTCGAAGCTAAATTCCTCGAAATGGTCGAACGCAAATATCCTAATCATCTGCATATTTACACTGACGGCTCGAAACTTAGCGAGGGAGTGGAGACGGGTGTGAGCGGAAATGGAAAGGGTCTCGCCCGTCAGCTTTTTTTCCGCCGAAGCAGCCGCCATCGCCATTGCCATCATCAAGAAACCTGAAGGTGATTTTCTCCGATTTCTTCTCGTACATCAAAGCACTAGAAACAGGGGAGTCCAAGCACTCCTACGTTCAAGCCATAGAGCAATCCTGCGACCCGTTGATCACCATATGCTGGGTTACTGGGCACATAGGAATCCGCGGTAACGAGAAGACAGACCGTTTGACCGCACTCGACTGCCATTCACGCGTTCTATTTTCCAAAGAGGTCCCATCATCCGACAATATTAGGGCATTCATGGCGAAAGGATTCGAGCACTTTATCGCCCACTGGAGGAACCTTCGAGAAATGGAGAAGTGGACAGACCGCGAAAACCGGAGGGAACAAAGAGCACTCTCGCGCCTACGGGTAGGAAACACGAAGATCACCCATACCCATACTATACCCTGCGTCGACCCTCCGATGTTCCTGACTTGCAATATAAGACTCACGGTAGAGCACCTACTCCAAAACTCCCGGGAGCTCGAAGACCTGTGACCTGCCATAACCTGTCCTCTTCGATTCGTACAACACTAGCGAACGTCTCGGTACAGGTAGAGCGTTATCGAAGGATGCCAATATTTTTGAAGTCATCCTTCAAAAGGATGCTGATATTTTTGACGGCGGACCGCGAGCGTGTTGGCCTCGAGCGCACTTACCTACCACCATCACTCAGTGGGCCGTCTCCCTCACAATAAGCAGGCGCTGGAGAGGATCTCCCGTGGCCCTCTATCAGCCACAACATGCTAGCTCATATACCACCATCGCTCACCGGGCCCTCCGTCACACCGGGACTGGGTGCTAGGGAGGCTCTTCCGCGGCCCTATCTGCGCGTTGTCGCTAATGAGCGAAATATCTAAGCGAAAAACTCAATAACTACCTTTGTTAAATCACAGAGAACAGACTTGTAAGCTGGAACAAACTTTCCCGAAAAATCTGTGTAAACATTTAAATGAAAATACGTTGTAAATCACCATCGCATATAGGTTTGCATGCGTGAGTCACCATTGTATCCAAGTTTGCACACAAGTCCCGTATAGCGATTGCTGGTCGATCTAAGATCTAAGTTTTATTTCTTATACAAGTTGAAAACTTTACTTTTTTGTCAGTTCTCAGTGGTTAAATGTAATGTAACGACTCCCTTTTTTCAAGACGAATGACGCTTAGTGGTTAAATCCTTGACAAATATAGTAATAATAATGATAGTTTTTAAGTTAGCTATTTTTTAAAGTTTAGTTCTATAAAATATCCTTCATCGGTCATACAATACCACGTGTCCGGTAGTTTGTATGAGAATTGTTTTTCAATATACTTTGTTAACTATGTAAATAAAAAGCAAAAAAGCAGTGTTGGAGAGAACCTGTTAAACATGAATAACGGGAATCAAAAACCGAGAAAAAAATTTCATTCTACTAGCACAATAGTCAAATTAAATTATTCAAAAACAAAACCAAAAAACTTCTTCATTTGGGAAAAAGCTATTATTGATAGAAAGAGTTATGAGATCTATTAATTAAGCGATTTGGGATATGATTTAGTATTTTACCCCTTTGATATGCCACCCCGAATAGAATTTTACAAAAGCATTTACCTTACAAACAATAATAAAACAATAAAAATTATAGTTATTACTGTTTTAATATTGTTCAACGCAGAGTTCTTGCGGCCGATTTACAATAAAATTCCATGTAACAATCAATTTTACTGTTCAGCAAAAAACTGATACAGTAAATTCACATTAAATTTTACGGTTTTCGAAAAAAATGTATGGAGAAAAATAGATTTTTTAATGTTAAAATACATAACAGCCCCCTTTTTTCTGTAAACGTCGATTTTACAGTAGAAACGTGTGCCTAAGTTTATTGTTTTTGTATTGTAGCATAACACTAGAATTTACAGTAAATTTTTGTAAAATTACTGTACTGTCACAGTAAAAATCATGGTTTTGCTATTGTACATTTCAATTCGTGATGTAACCTTTTATGCTTGGGGTATTTCTATAGATACTCAAAAATTAATGTTTAAGGGACCACTTCAATGGAAAATAATGTGTTGAAAGTGAAAATATTCCAGGAACACTGTTGGTTACTTTGATTGCGTTGACAAGACAAGTCAAACAAAAATCTAGCGTTTCATTTGAAAAAGTCGTTTTTCACTAACGTTCTCAACATGCTCAACAACAAAATCGGTGTGCAAAAATAAGATTATATCCTATAATTTGAGTACTGCGTAACTGGAACTGGTAAAAACATCTTGTGGCTCATTTATTATGATAGTGCCATTAGTTTTATATTAGATTTTTCGGATTTATACAAGGCAAGGTAACGGTACACAGAATAGATGGTATGACAGGTACACGCAAAGAAACAGCAGAACTCTGCCCTGGATGAGACAATCTTTATTTTATTACTGATCGTAAAATTGGAATCAGTATATATTGACTCGATTGGTACGCACCCCATGTTATTCGAAGATTTGTGCCCAGCCTTGTCCCCTTATAAGATTCCTAATAAGAAGGGAAAGGAGACAAAAGGAAGGGGAATGGAAAATGACAACACAATACAATCAACACAAAACAGTAAACAGCATGAATTCTTCATTCCCGGAGGAATAATTAACCCTACTGACAAAGCCTATAGCTCTTTGCCACACTGGGTTAGGAACTATAGCATATCCTTACTAGCTTTCTGTACAAAAGTTTGTGTATGTATATAGAACCAAAAATCCGATTACGTAATTGCGTTATTGTAGAGCAATTACATATCAAAAGATTTGAAGTTCCGTAATCGAATTCACTGTCACACAAATAATACTCAGCACGCTGAGTAGGAAACTTGTGATATTTGAGTTTACAATGTCCAGTCAGTGCTTTGACTAGAATATTACAACCGACAGCAAAGTTTTTTTTGAAGAAGAGGAAATATCTAAAAAATAAAAGGTCTGGTGAATTTAGTGCGTCGATAAGGATTTTTGTAGAATTTGCCATCGAGTGTACAGTAAAAAATATTCTGATGAAACACTCTTTGCTGTAGAGAGGAGGTAAGTTTTATACAGCCTCTGTTGTATTCAAATTATCATTTGGCTACCTAATTTTTATAAACGTTTTTTCACCGTCATATATCTAGTAATTTAAAAAAATTGTAACCATTTATTGTTATAAAAGATATTTGTAAAACTATTCAACTAGCAATCTAGTTGAAAAATGGCTTATGATCAGATGTGATTTTGTTTCTTTTGTAACGCAATGCTTATCTCTACGTTCTACTCATTTGATACCTTATAAACTGATATCATTTTATTGTCAAACATGTTATCGCAATATTTTCAACTTCTTCTAGCGAGGGTAGATTCATAAACTGTTTTTCATCAACAATCCTTTTTCTGTGTTTTCATTCTCTATTTGATTGCCCATTCTATGACAACCGCTGGCAGTTGTCTTTGTTTAATTTGATAACAGATTTCTCATCCTGATCCTATCTGATCCCACAGAACTTTTCTTTTTTGTGCTGAAAATAGTCCCGTAAAATTTTTGCAAATCTTTCCAGCAAAAGCTTACCTCGTACTTCGAAATTTTTTTCTCGAAGTACCCCTTCTTACACCGATAAAATTTTATACCGGCTTTCAGTGATGGCATTTCACCCTAGTGATGCACTG
The DNA here is from genome assembly GCF_030247195.1 of Topomyia yanbarensis. Classification (NCBI taxonomy): domain Eukaryota; kingdom Metazoa; phylum Arthropoda; class Insecta; order Diptera; family Culicidae; genus Topomyia; species Topomyia yanbarensis. The sequence goes on from NC_080670.1 coordinate 165,073,328, forward strand.
GCGCGTAAGTGTGATGCCTACACAGAGGATACAATGATCACACACCACAGAAAAAAGCAGAACGCTCTTTCTTTCGGAGCTGTATAGACCGATTTCAAGTGTGCGCTGGTGTTGAGGTAGTTGGGTGCGAGATAACCGTGCTCTCTTGCTCTTTAAATTCTCTGTGGCGCGCTCAGATAAAGTCACCACCGCGCGCGCCCCAGTGTCGCTGTGGTGTATTCACTGGCGTGGTTTCACTGGCGTGCATTCACTGGAGTGTGATCTTTGGTTTGTTTTCGTCTTACAAGCGGCATTGCAAATGAGATTGATTTGATTTGCACAGGTTGTTGCCTTGTGTTGTGTGGATGGTGGTGGTTTATTTCAAGCTTATATTATTTTCTACTGAAGATTTCATACTAGTTGCTTGGTAAATCGAACGAGTTTATAAAATATTGTTACACTACCTGCAAAACTAAAAGTACTCGGTCCTCGGAGCAAATTGGGAAAACTTTTTACGTATCATCGTTTAGAGAGTTTTATAATGACCAGAGGCACCTGATATGCAAACTCGTGTTATAAGTATTAATAGTTAATAGGGATTCTGCGCGTCAATTAGCGAAATGAATTGGCTCAGTTTCGGGGTCAAGAAAAAAGGCCACTAGTGTTCACGCTTATTTTAAATGAACAATGAATCTTGTGTTCCATAAAAGGATGTTATAAATGGGTCAGCAGCAACAATGTTTATTATACGTATTCTAGATTTTTGCGTCAGTTAGTATTTTAGACCGTAATTATAATGCACGGATTCATTGCACGTAATATCAACAGCAAAACAAAATATTAGGTAGGGTGATGAGCCTATTCGCGCCATGTTTCTATTATCACCCGACCCATTTGAAGCCATTGGTTAGAGCAGTGTCTGCCATCTTTGTTCAACGCATTGAGTCAAATGGTAGCGCAACAATAGGGGCACTCGATTCGAGTTTTCATTGTGCTCAAACACGAGAATTTTACTGTTTTCAACGCATTTGTGTTATTACATTGGTTCTTAACAACGAAGCTAAGCGGTTAATGTCAATTTCTACGCATTCCATTGATCGTAAGGCAAGAAATTACCGAATTAGTGAGGCACCTTGCTTAGTATGGTGAAAATAGGCTCATCACCCTATCTGGTAGTATCTGTCGGAATCTCTGTCAATCTCTATGAAATTTTCAAGTAACAAGTAAGGTGTTTCCTCAAGTTTAAACAAACGATTTTTGTGTGATAAATTATTCCTCATTATAACTTTCTTGAATGAGGTGTTTTATCAAAAAGGTAGTGTTGGGAAAATATCAAAATATCAATGTTCACAACAGAATCTTTTCATCGCCGATTTTCTAATAAAAAGTTCACTGATGTAAAATATCGCTACGGAAAAAATCGTCAGTGAACTTCAAGAGTGCCGATGTTTGGGAACATTATTCGGCTCAAGCAAATATCGGAAGAAGAAAATCATCGCTTGCGAACTTTTATATCAACGAAAATATAGAAAAAAGTTCGCCTTATGAAAACATCTTGCACGATCTTCGAACAGGGGATTTCCGAGGGATTTTCAAAGATTCCAAAAACCTGTAGATTAACATGATATAAAAAACTACGTTCTATAATATTACGGCGATAGCTCAATAGGATAAAGCGTCAGGCTACTTTAGTGTCAACGAAGCTTTCTTCAGAAGCCATCGTATAAAAAAAAATTCATCAATCGACAGAATTAAAATGGGAAAGAATTAAAATGGTGCTTGAATGGTATGTTGTCAAAATATATATATATGGAAAAAGCAAATTCTGGTATGGTGGCCGGTTCTTAACAATCCGTTGTTTATATGACCAAGTATGAAAGTTATATATAGTTGAGCTAATGTATCTATAGTTGCATGTCCCATAGGAGCCGTAATTAGCAATGGCTATATTAATGGTAGTGGTAATGGTACAAGAAGTTTCACATACATAAATTGGTTAATAAACAATCTTAACATTTTTTTATCATTTTTGTGATTAAATGCTTTCGTTTAATATATTGACATCGCCCATAGAACTTTTCATCGATTTTTTAGCAGAATTTTCACTTAAATATTCTAGTTCTTTGCACACATACCAAAGATACGTTGAACGATTTCCCATATTTGCAATTAAAATTCAAGGGCAGTTCATAAGCCACGTAGAACAACTTTCAACATTTTGCTTTTATTGCACTATATTATTAGTCTAACTAATGCTATCGTTGTAATGCAGTACAAGTGTAGATTTTCAAAAAATTTATATTAGAATTAGAACGAATTATTTTTTTGTATCGCTACGTCGCTCGAGAATAGCCAAAAAAGCGTAAAATATCTGGCTTTTACTGACCCAAGCATGACTAAAATGCGACTCACAGCTTAAGTGCGGAACTATTAAACTATTATGTATTTACTTTTTTAGCATTACTAGAGCATTCGAAATTGATAAATTTTGAGAAGAAAATGGAATATGTTGAGGATAATTAGTATTGTCTGATATAATATTACTAAATATCCATAAAAACTTATTTCATCAGGAATCAAATCCTATATTTCTGTTTATCAGAAAATTTTAATCACCTAATTGGACTAAGAATAAAAATCACGGTAGTGTACTCGATTCGAGGTGTATGCATGAATACTTACAGGTGAATTGATTAATATATGTATAGAATACGAAGTTTACGTTAATTTTTGGGATAAACGTAGATCGTATTCCTTTTTCGGATCGAAATGAAAACAAAAGCACATCCTCACGTCACGAAATCAACTATAGGTTCAAGGTTTACACAAGAAGATTTTTATTCGGTGAGGTCATAAACATTCTCTGATACATAAACTTAATATTTTAAGTTTTACAAATTATAAAATCACGGTAAACAGATAAACGTTCTTTGGAACAATTTAGTATGTACTGCAAAGACGGTGGATTTGCCATTTTGAACTTATTTGCTATACTCGTACCCGAACATGTTAGGTTTCAATTTTAATTCTCTCTCTTATTATTCCATCGCATGGAAATTCGAGAGAAAACCAGCTAATTTATTTAAATGATGGCACAGAAGAAAAATGCCGTCAAAAGATTCCAGAACTAATTATTGAGGGGTTACACCACTATAGAGCACGAAAAATAGGCATATTTCGGGAATTTATCTTGACGCAATAATGAGATGAATCGAGATCTTGTTTAACTTTCCGGCAGTGCACGCTGCTCTGAAAATCTAGCGAACCCGTCTTAAAGCATCAGCGGCTGCTCGTTCAGTGGGCCATAAGCGCGACTTCCAGAGGGTTAATGAGATATATAACATTACGTTATTACAAAAAAATGATTTATTCGAGTAATTTCGTCACAAGATGGCGGTTGTGCAGCACTTTCCCGTCGGGGAGTTTTTTTTTGGAAGGGGTCCACGGCCGGAGCTCTATGTCCCGTAATTTTTGATCCAGAGTCAAAAACCAAAGCTTTTTAAACTTCTTAGAACGACAACAAGCAGCATACGTAAGATTTTCTCTATGTCTTGATTTTTCGCGAAATGGCACATTTTTTAGTCGAAAAACGCTAAAAATGTGTTAAAAATCGACACAAAATTTGCATATTAAAAAATTATGCAATGAAAAAATTAAATCCCACGTACATCGCTGGAGAAAGTAATGTTGAACATGCTGTAAAAATTTTAGGCTGATCAAAAATCATTTGTTCGAGTTACATTTCCGGCCAGATCAAAAAAAAATATTTCGAGAAAAACACGGTTAACGTTTTCAGTATACTCGAGGTATACATAAGAGGCGTTGCGAAAAAATTTGAATATTTATTTATTGTTTTCGCGATTCATTTTTTGGAATATCATTTTCAGCATCCTAAAGCACCAGTAAACAAAATTCAACTAATAAATAAAAATTAAATGTTTTAAAAAATCTACAGTGCTGTAACCCCTTGAAAGCACTGTACCGGTCAAATAGAAGCGCTTCTAAATTGGCACGTCATTATTTTTAATAACGCGCTACAAAAAAAAAACAAGTAACAATGTGAATTCTCGTGAACGTTATCTTGTTTTATGTGGACTTTATCTCGAAAAAGTTGGACATCGGATAAGCCTCTTCTCGCGTGAGTGAGAGAGAATTACAATGCCTGCGTATGATAATAATCGAAAACGTGTGTAATACCAGCACATTACTTGTAATGGATCACTTTACTTTTTGGCGTCGCCAAATTCGCAATCAAAATAAGTTAACTTACCATTGAGTTATTCAGTCGAACAAATAATAGGCCGTTCCTAATGTGGATGTACAAATCCCGTCTTACATCTGTTACACGATTAATCTGATACTACAGATCATTATAAAACTTTGTTTATACCAGCCGATACATTGATACGTAAAACGTTTTCCTTGTTTGCCCCTAGGCTCGAATACTTCAGGTTTCCCACGATAGTGTAACAACACTCTATAAACTCGCAAGCTTTACCAAGCAACTATGAAATCTTCAGTAGAAAATCATATAAGCTTGAAATAAGCCACCGCCATCCACACAACACAACGCAACAACCTGTGCAAATTAAATCAATCTCACTCGCAATGCCGCTTGTAAGACGAAAACAAACCAAAGATCACACGCCAGTGAATACACGCCAGTGAAATCACGCCAGTGAATACACCACAGCGACTCTGGGGCGCGCGCTGTGGCGAATTTATCTGAGCGCGCCACAGAGAATTTCAAGAGCTCTTCTCCACACTCTAGCTCGTTCCAGTGTTGGGTGTATGAAAATTTACCTCTGCAATCAACGTGCGCTTACACATATCAAACACGGTGGTGTATATGAACGAAAGAGAAGCGCTCTCGTTTTGCTTGCCAGAGTGTGGGGAGTAATTTCAATTTCTCTTTACTGCACAGAGGATAGGGACATCACTGCCGGCTTTCACTTGAATGTGTAAGTTGCCTGTGTAGCCGCTGCAAGCATTCGACTCACAGTCTGGATTTTCTCGTTTGTCGCTATTGGTCATTCAACGTTGATCCAGCCGTTCCACAGATGCCCTTTTGTATTTTTAACACTTTGTGACTGTAGTAGACCGCCTCGTGAACCTGATACCTTGCTGTGTTTAGTTTATCTCTTATTAGTAGCTCAATTATTCGTTCGTTGAGCTTTTCAACATATTCTTTAGCAGCATCCTGATTCAACAGTCACTGTTTGACCAAGCATGTAAATAGTTCTTTCCCAGCACATCATGGTTAGAATCGACGATTTTTGGAAGATACTAACATCGACGACATCAACGAAATAACCATTTGTCAAAACCTGGTTGTTTTGAAAACACGTTTCACCATTTGGATGTCTACAAATGCGTTTCCGAATATTTTGTTGTACTAAGTATTACACATAGCCATTTTTCTGCCTGCTGCAATATTGACGTTTACGCTGTCGTCGGTGGTTCTGGGGAGACTCTCATCACCAATAACTAGGCGAAAAAATTCTTCCCTACCGACCTTTGCATTTTCCACCCCGCTGATTAGCTTCACACCATGTTTTATGTACTCTTCGTACATCATGTCTACACGTTTGTTGAACTCCCTTTCATATCATCGGGTTTGTCGTTCGTTGGCGTATATACGTTGGTAGTTGAATAACTTGCTTTTTCTCTTCAATAAGTAACATAACTCTTCATCACACTTCTACCGAAGACTGTAATATATTTTTCACATACCATCGCCGGATGCGATCATTATTACCTTACGACGGTTGCAATCAGTTATTAGACTGAATGTAAAAAAATATTCTATTACAAATTTTGGCACTCCAAAAAACGATTGGCTACATTGCAAATGTTCTTTAGAGACAAATGATGTCTGCCTCATGCATAAGTTTCGATTATATACTACTTTTGGTATCTTTATTCACCATTGAATATAGAGTTTTACTAGAACCAGAAATACCGGCAAATGCATTTGTTCATGTTTTGCCGCATCGGTTCCATAAATTTGATATAATCCCTTTTCAATTAGCTCACTAGATAAACCGTTTGACAGCGATGAAAGTGTATCAACAAATAAGTGAAACTATGGGTAGATGGCCATGGGATATAATTTTTATGAAACGTGTTTTCACACTGTAACAAACGAACAACCATGAATGGTCAAATATGTCAGCATGTTTCATTCATTAGTTGAACGTAAATCGAAAAAATACGCTTCAAAATTGTTTTTTCATGACAAAATGTACTGTCGATGCATTGGTCCATGTATAAAGTTAATAATGTTTCGAAATTTATGCCTCAAAGGATTCAATATTGAATTCTGACCACATTACAACAAAATGCACACAGTGCGCGCTAACTTTGACAAATTCCATAGTGTTGCCGATATGAATGTAAACAAAAGGTTACTTTCATAGAACTTTCGGACAGGAAATTCCGATTCAAGGGCCTTTTTGATGGATTCTGCTGACTTGAAGAGCTTTCATTGGGTGTCACAAAGGGATCAAGGTGAGTTGAGTACTATTTATTTGGTAGAGGCTTAGATAAACTGCCCAGAAAATTGCGGCGTCATGTAATAATATGGCATTGCAATCTATACTAGGCCTTTAGTTTTCTGGACAGGATATCTTTGCTAATAATGAATTAATTAAATTTGTATTCATTTTAAAATATTTTCTATGCTCTATTTTAGGTATTGAAGTGATTTGAATGCCGTCAGCGCCGTATATACGGTGAAAAAAATCGTTATATGCAGTAAGTAAATATTCACAGTTTATTTTGAAGTGGTCCGTTAAGGAATAATATTAAATATATACGCCGATTTTTAATTTCGAATGACGGAGGTTGACTGTAATAGAACTATCGAACATTTACCATCGGATCGAGTTGTTTTCGAGTTTAATTGTTATGGTTCCCAAAAACCAAATTTTCTCTTTGAGCGAACTCGAATGAAAATTAATTTTCAAGATCGCATCGGAAACCACAATATGGAAGAAGCACGAATGGATAGAATTTTGATCGAATCGAGATTCGGAATGTCACCCCTGATCTGTTTGGTTGGATGACATTCTCGTTGGGATGTCGTTTGTTTTTGCAACGCATTATTTTTAGCATAGCATAGCATAGCATAGCACGAACACCTGCACAAATCGTAGATGGAGTTGCAGAAAATGAGCATATCCATTGTCATATCAGATTTCGCCACGATCCTCAATGGCGTAGACTCGCTCATCTCCACACACCTGGCCACGTCCTTACAAGCGTTTTTATTTTATAATAGTCCTATCATCTACTTAATGAAAACGCTCGGAACCGAAACAGTTTCCATAGATGACGGAGATAATAAAAGGCGAAAAATATATATGATGTGATAATTAGAAGATACATGAATTAATTGGTTATTGTTATTGTTTAGTAGAGAAAAAAATACAGACACATAGCTATTCAAACAGAAAAACCAAACAAACAGGATGGATCTCACCAATATATTAGAATACTCCAGTACACTGAATACAGCCTGTACACTGATCTGGGCACCATACCGCATCTTCGGGCCACCTCCTCTGGCCAATCCGCAGCCAACAGCCGACAACTGCATTAGACCGTGGCGTGCGCAATCTTCTAATGCTTCCTATCCGTCGGTGACAGCCAGACCGGAGACGAACACAACAGCGATCATGTATGATTTTGGAAAGGTTCGAAGATCCAACACTTGTGACTGCAAGAACATTTACGGCCCCCACTTTTTGAATTTTATCACTCTCAGAAGGATCCGAAATACTTCGAAACCAAACAAAACCGAAAAAATCCTATTCTTGGAGCAGCTTCAAATTTTTCACAAAAAATGACGCGAGCGAAAAAATACTTGCATCTGTCGCCCATGGCTACTACGATCCAATCCGGATGTCGTTTGTTTTTGCAACGCATTATTTTTATGCTAAAAATCACTTTTCTTTTCTCGTTTAAAAAATAAACGGTGCCGAATTATTTCGTGAAGAAAACAAAACATTTTGCACTGCAAAACCCGGTTGAGGTTAGGTATTTCGTGAGGTAAACAAACCAAATTCCATTGGTGATACTTTGCATCTGGGGTTGTAAATCAGCTGTCAGAAATTTTAATGTTGATAACGCTCATGGGACATTGCAAGATGACGTCATATGAGCAAAAATGTTCGAAAAAATGACAGCTCAGCGAGCTGGTTTACATGGTGTTAGAATTTAAACCAAGCTCTATGCTATATTTCACCCTAAGGAGAAAAATTAGGTAAACACCAAAATTTCACACTAGGACGAAATTTTTTGGTAAAACCAGTCTTTGCACTTGAAGGGCACAAATCCTTACTTATTACTTGGGTGCGGTTCGACTTCGTCTCATCAGACACTAACTTTTTGTCGGAATAGATTAGCGCCGTTTATGCCGATAAGAGGATTTGCGTCAAGCCGGCGCTAATCTATTCCGACAAAAAGTTAGTGTCGGTTTCTGATGAGACGAAGTCGAATCGCACTCAAGTAATTAATCCAAGTTTCTTGTACTGGGTTCCAGGGCACGCAGGCATTCGCGGCAATGAAGAAGCAAACCGTATCCCAGGAGAAGCTAGGGGCTGTGTCCCACTAGAAATGCCCGTTCCGGGAGCAGACGCCGTCAACCAAATCGAACAAAGTATCCAAAACCAATGGTACCAGCGGTGGTCAGCGTTCACTGAAGTGAAACTTCGAGAAATCAAATTTGACATGGTGAAGTGGACTGACTGCGAGAACTCGGCTGATCAGCGAGTGCTTACCCGGCTGCGAATAGGGCATACCCGTTTGTCGCACGAGTTCTTACTGAAGAAGACATCCCCACTAGTTTGCGACTGCTGCGGGGTCACCGTAGACTTCCGTCATTGCGATTATTGAAACAAATTTTCTTCTGACACGAATGCACCCTTCTGGTGTAGTGTCGTTAATAACCAACAACAACAACAACTGGGTGGAATCCACAATTTTCTAAGTCTATGTAAATAAGCTCTCAGAACTGTCAGAAGTGAGGTTATACATTTTCATGCAATGTTCTATTGGGACATCACAATTAGTGCTCAGCGATAGATGGCACTAATTTAATCATGTTCAAAGAGCGTAGAAAATGTTGGGTTTGGAAAGTTCTACTTGTTTTGCTTAATATCGTAATTGACCCGTACATGAAAATTTCTTGATTGACGATTTTTCACTGAGTTTTGAATACATAATTTTCGCTCAATAGCATTCCAATCAGTTGCATATTTAACACTTTCAATAGTAATCATAATTTGGATTAAAATTATGCAATCATATGGTAGGTAGTCAACATTTTCAACTCGTCTATCGTCAAAAATAATAAAAATCATCACCTCTAGCGTGTTGTGCAAGTTATGCAAATTTGTGCTAATTCCTATAGTTGAAGCCTTGTGTGCAATATTGCGTGAAATTATGCTACAAATTACTATTCGATTTGACTTCCCCTCCCTCTAGGCGATAATTTGTACCGTAGTGGAAATAACTCAGTGAACAGCACCACATATTAACTCACCTAATGAAATTGTGCACAATCGGATGGCTCAGCGCATCGTTGCTCGGTGCGAACAGTGTCATCTGCTGCAGGCTGGCCATGGTTTTGAAAAAGTCCGGCGCGAAATCGGCGATCAGCTCGTAGAACTTGAACAGCGGTCCGTCTTCCTTTTCCTGCCGGTGGGAAGTGTTTGTGATGTTAATTGTTGAGAAATACAACGAAATGCAATACACAGAATTTTTTTTTATTTCAGGGAAAGATGAAAGAGAAATGCGAGCATAGAGATCAGGAACAGTATCAGTATCAGTATTAGGAGAAAAATGAACAGCCGAACAAACAAACAAACAAACGAACAAACGTCGAAGAATGGAAACAATTTTCTGATGGAGGTCTGTATGCAAAACACACTTTTGTTTCGTTTCATTGGTTTTTGTTTCTGGTGGGTGTGGAAAACCATCGAGAGTTTTTAAAGTGAAGAAAATAATTAGAAAATACCAGTTAATGAAAAGAGTTTTTAGACAAATGAGTTTTACAGTAAAACTGAATGCGTGCTTTGGCAGTTAATAAAAACCTGATTTGGTGACATTGATCTAGTACATTGTAGCGATAGAGAATTGGAAAATTTTTGTCGTTGTTTTTATGGTTATCGCCAAGCGTTTTGATGGCATTGGGACTGCATTGGTCCGGACTCACAGAGTATTATCATAGTTCACGAAAAAGCATTCACGGTGCAATATTTTACAATTGCAAGAGAGAGTGTTGTCTTCGTAGAGCTTAGTCAGTTCGCAGCACATTCCAAGATATTGTAAACAAAACTCTTGCCTTTTTGGGCGTTCTGGACGAAATCGAGTATTCATCATCTTCTTCCGAATCGTGACTGTAGAAGTCGTGGGTTTTGAAATGCTGTAACAATGGCGGCTCATGAAATTTTGTAAACTTTCCGGATGAATGTTATTTTGTCAGTGAAATGGTTGATCAGACAAGGCAAATTAAATTGATTCTTGTAATTGATATAAATGAAACAAATGATGTAACATTCATGGTTAATGCAAAATTCATACTGACTCTCCAGTCACAATGCAATTCTCGTGACAGTTACTTATTAACTGCCTGACTGTACAATCCACAGTTTAAATAGACAGATATTGGACCAAATTGAAACGTTTGACTAACCGGAATCAATTAGTGAATGGATAAAAAACATGCAACGTATGAAATATTTACAACGCATTAATTGTAATCATCGAAGTGGAAGCTGCGTCAGTACCAACCGATTTCGGGGTTCATCCAAAGTGGCAATTAATTACTGATTTACTACTGCGTGGCGTGATTACAATTCGCTGGCCACAGTAAAGACCATCGCAATCAACAAACAACAACAGTAGCTCAGTGCAGAAGCAAAGCGCGATCAATTAGCAGCGAATAATTAAATTATAATTGATCCATATTCCACAATTTAAAAAAAAACCGGGAATTTTTTCTCACAAAATTCATCCTACCGGAACGGTAGTGGTGACGATAATTTACACCACGGTAGTTCATGATAAACTTCAGCGGCAGTTAGTGGATTACTTTTCAAAGGAAAAAGAACGCATAACAATTGTGGAATGCGAAAAAAAAACGAAAAAAAAGTAGCTACGCAGACATTTTCAGGTTGCAACAAATCAAAATAATGCAAAAAATTCGTACTGTACGTGCGATTGTGTGTTTTTTTCGTGCTATACGTTGTAAATCGCCATTTATTCCGGTTAACAGCCTGTCCGGATACATGGAAAATGTTTCTTTGTAGGGTATGAATGTACCATTTTATTCGCATATGTTTTATCAGCTGAATGATCGAAATCTGCCGGAAGGAGTTAAAAGCGAACAGGTACTGCAATATCACAAATGAGGCAGAAAAAAAAGGTTTTTTGTAAATTTAGAACATATACGTAATTGTGGCACAATGTAAGCAAAAATAGCTTATTGTTTTCGGTGTCCTTCCAGAGAAACAAATAAGCACTACATTGAAGCTTTGAATGTTTTCTATCTGCATGTAGAGCAGTGCTTAAAAGCTGAGAAGCTTTATGCAGGATTGGCGTTTTTCTAATGCCTGAAAAAATTGAAGCAGTGCGCTCTTATAATGCTGATATTGACACAGTGGGTAGCAAACTAGGGGTAGATCACTCTAAGAATGTATAACAAATTTGCATCAAATTAAAAAAAAATGCATTTAATTTCCATTTTTGCATCAGCTTTGCACTGCCTCGCAAAAAAGTTTGTTTAACAAACGTCCTACGCTGTTCCACTTTGTTTGACGTTTTGTTAAATGTAGGGCTAGTTTTTCTGTAGGGTTTTGACGTCTTACACGCAACGCAAACAACATTGCACGCAACGCAAAATACGTTATGAATTTCTATTTTGATGGAAATAAATGCATTTAATTTCGCTGATTTTTAAAAATGCATCACAAGTGATCTGCCTCTTGGTAGCAAATGTTTTATTAAAATTTCAAAAATTGAACATGTTTGCCAAAAATGTGTCTAATATTTTAAATGGAATTCTCTCAGTTTCCTTTGTAAAAGTTGTATCTTCTGGGAATATTTCCTTGTAGTGAAAATCGGCGACAGACCTACCGGTTGGCTCGTTGTGGAGGCTTGGTTGACGGCAAGGAAATAGGTTTATTTCACCGTCGGGAAATACCCGAGTAGATCGCAACAAAGCTTCGAGTACAGTCGTGATTCGCTGGTTGGGCCACAGCCTTGTCCATCTAACGAATTTGATTCGCTAGTTGGACCGACTGACAAATGTCAAAAATTCTCCAAAGAAGATGTTGGCAGTGTAAATGCATCTGTTTACATCTCTAAATATTGTCATATTGATTGTCAAAGTAAATTTGACATAAGATTTTGGCGTTCAGATGCTTTTTAGTTGGACAATGGTCCAACTAGCGGAGGTCCAACTAAAAAGCGGTCCAGTTAAAAAGTGTCCAACCAGCGAATCACGACTGTATCAGGGACACTCTCGAGGCCCTTTGAATCTCGAAGAGGGTTACGACAAGGTGATGGTCTATCGTGCCTGCGTTGCGTTAGAAGGTGTAATAAGGAGAGCAGGGATAGACAAGAGTGGCACGATCTTCAGGAAATCCGTCCAGCTTCTTGGCTTCGCCGACGATATTGACATAATGGCACGGAACTTTGAGGCGATGTCGGAAACGTACATCAGACTGAAGGTTGAAGGCAGCAAGATTGGATTTGCATCAACGTTTCGAAGATAAAATACATGAGAGGGAGAGGTTATAGAGACGACAATGTGAACCTCCCATCCCGACGAATTCGTGTATTTGGGCTCACTGGTAACCGCCAACAATGATACCAGCGGAGAAATTTAGATACGGATCTTGGCGGAAGATCGTGCCTACTTTGGACTCCGGAGGACGCTCCGGTCGACCGAAATTCGCCGGCGCACGAAGTTGATTATCTACAAAACGCTGATTAGACCGGTGGTCCTCTATGGCTACGAGACCTGGACTATGCTCGTGGAGGACCAACGCGCCCGTGGAGTTTTCGAACGAAAGCTGTTACGTACCATCTATGGTGGCGTGCAGATGGAAGACGGAATGTGGCGCAGACGAAAGAACCATAAGTTGCATCAGCTGCTGGAAGAACCATCCATCGCGCATACCACAAAAAAGAATGTCGGACGACGACTAACGATGAGCTCGCAAAAGCATGGAAGCGCCTGAAATCAAAGAAAGCCCCCAGTCCGGATGAAATACCAAATGTCGTGGTGAAAGCTGCGATCCAGGCATATCCGGGCATGTTCAGAATGGTGCTGTAGAAGTATCCAAATGAAGGCGACTTCCTTGAAATGTGGAAGGTACATAAGCTGGTTTTGCTGCCGAAGCCAGGGAAGCAACCGATTCGGCCTAGTATAGACCCATATGTCTGCTGGATACACTCAGAAGACTCCTGGAAATAACCATCCTTAACAGGTTGACGAAATGCACGGAGGGTGAGCGCGGACTGTCCAAGATGCAGTTCGGATTCCGCAAAGGAGTATCGACAGTGAGAAGGCATCTAAACAGAAGCGAAGTCATCGCTGCTGCGCTGCACAGAATTAGGGTTCCCGACTATCTACGCCAGATCCTGAAGAGCTACTTCCAGAGCAAAATCCTGCTGCACGAGACGAACGAAGGGCAGAAGTCAACGCGAGTCACAGCGGGCGTTCCTCAGGGCTCCATTGACTCGGTCCAACTCTTTGGAACGGGATGTACGATGGGGTCTTAGTGCTGCAGCTGCCCAGAAAAGTGAAAATCGCGGGTTTCGCGGACGAAGTGTCACTAACGGTGATAGGATATTTGAAGAAGTGGAGGTGTCGGTGACGGAGACAATAGACGCGGTTGAGAGCTGGATGAACCGGATCAAGCTGCAAATAGCTCACCACAAGACGGAAGTGTTGTTGTCCAGTAACTGCAAAACGGTACAGTGTATGCAGATCGACGTTGGAGGGTACGTGATTGCATCCAAGCGTGCACTAAAGCAATTGGAAGTGATAATCGACGATCGGTTGAGCTTCAACAACCACGTCGACTACGTCTGCGAAAAGTCGGCGAAGGCAACAAACTCAAGAATCATTATGCTATATTTCACCCTAAGGAGGAAAATTTGGTAAAAACCAAAATTTCTCACTAGGGTGAAAATTTGTTGGTAAAAACCAGTCTTTGTACAGGAGGGCACAAATCCTTATTTCATACTATGTTGCGTTTCGGCTTCACCTCATCAGAAACCGACACTAACACATTGTCGGAATAGATTAGCGCCGGCTTGACGCAAATCCCTGAGGCGAAGCCGAAACGCAACATAGTATGAAATAAGGATTTGTGCCCTCCTGTACAAAGACTGGGTTTTACCAACAAATTTTCACCCTAGTGAGAAATTTTGGTTTTTACCAAATTTTCCTCCTTAGGGTGAAATATAGCATAGTGCTTTCGCATAGGCCTGCTAAGCCAAGACAAGCTTCGGCTTCACTTGTGTCTCATCGGCATAAAAAGAACTTCTGCTCGAACGGGACATCACGTTTGATCAGCCGTTTGATTGAAACACATAGTGTGTTTTAGTTTTAAGGGATTTGCGTCAAGCCGGCGCTAATCTATTCCGACAATGTGTTAGTGTCGGTTTCTGATGGGGCGAAGCCGAAACGCAACATAGTATCAAGAATCATGCCAAACGTCAGTGGTCTGAGAAGCAGCACGAGATATCTGCTATCTACTGTTTCGTCATCAATAGTTCAATATGGGGTTCCTGCCTGGTGTGCTGCGCCGAAAACTAAGCGGAACCGTGAAAGGTTCAATAGGACATTCCGGCTGATGGCTGTACGAGTAGCGAGTGCTGATATAACAATATCGTCGGAGGCAGTATGCGTTATCGCCGGGATGATCCCCATCTGCGTCACTCTGGCTGAGGATGTGGAATGCTACCAGCGGAGAAATGCACGTAATGGAAGGAGACCGGTTCGAGTGGACTCGTTGGCTAAGTGGCAGCAGGAGTAGGACAACGCGGAGAAAGGAAGGTGAACCCACCGACTCATCCCAAATGTATCGGCTTGGGTGTATAGGAAGCATAGAGAGGTGAGCTTCTAATTGACGCAGTTTTTGTCAAGGCACGGATGCTTCCGGAAGTGCTTGGATTGGTTTGGGCATGCTTCGTTACCCCTTTGCCGGAGTGTGTGAACGTGCAAGAGACACCGGAACACGTGGTCTTCGAATGCTCTAGATTCGAAGAAGTTCGTAGGGATATGCCTGGTGTGACAGTGGACAATATCGAGATGATGTGCCACGGCGAGCATACCTGGGACACTGTCAACCGAGTGGTTACAAGTATACTCTCCGAGCTGCGGAGGAAGTTACGAAGGGGCCAACAAAGTAGCGCAATTGGCTAGAAAGTCCCCGTGAAACCACAAATCGAGATTGGAGAGAAATTCCGCCGTCGGGGAACTCTCCGTTGGTGTAAACTAGGTCCACCGCTGAGGTGTTGAGTAGTACACAACGTAGCACCGGGTTCGGGTCCTCGGAGCGCCAGTGATCCGGACGTCAGGCCTCACCGGAATCGCCGAACCGACCTCGACATCCTACCGGGTAGCTCGTGAGTAGATTAGATTCGAGTGAGTTGATCGCGCTGAATAGCTATCAGTGGGTCGTTGGGGTGCCAGTAAACCGGAAGCTACCGTCCCCCCGGAATCACTAGATGGACCTCAGCACCTACTGGCTGGCCCGTTGAGTAGGTTCACCGCCTAGTAGATCGGGACGAAAAGGGGAGCTAAATGGCTCATCGAACCGGACGCCCTGCTCCACCGGAATCGCCGAACTGACCTCGACATCTATTTGATTGGCTCGGTTTTGGGAGAATTTATCTCGCCGGGGAATTCTCCGTCGAAGTAGATCCACCGTCGGGGACTAGACCGAGTAGTTCGCGAACAAGTCGGGAGTTCAACGAGTAAGTGGTGCTGAATGCTACGCGATGGCACAAGAGAGCCGAATCGTGGTGCTTAATGGCCCAAGTTAGCCGGAGGACTCGGTACATTAGACAATCTGAAGTTGCCGCCCAAATTGTCTTCGTAAGGGATGAACACTAAGTCTCAACTCATAGCTAGCTTTCCGACATCCATGCAGAAATTGCCAATCTGTGTGGATAGTGGTGTGTCGAGAAACGGTGCTGTAACCCTACTGAAGGAAGTAACTACTAAGTAGTTGAATTAGAGTGGGTGCTATGCACATAAAAAACCCCTCCCCGAAGTAATGTAGTAAGGTAGTGCCGGGGAGGAATCAGATTCTGGGCAAGAGCAGTGGTTGTTTGCGGGTAGGGAGCCTAAACCCGTTCCATGAGACGTTAGGGTTTTGTACTTTTTTTCCTGTGGTCTCACGGTTTTTTTGAAAGGTTTTTAATGCTCTAAAAACACATACACACACATACACGCTCATACGTACACATATACACAGAAATATGTACTTTTTCCGATCTCAACGAACTGAGTCGAGTGGTACATAATACATTAAGTTGATAATTTTCAGAGTGATTGCATATCCTTTCTATATGAAAAAGGCAAAGCAGTCGGGTTTACCCCACCATTTTTGAAAATAGCAAAAATGGACTTTTTTGTAAAATGCTTGCGTTTCAAAATTTTCCAAGGTATGAATATAATGCTATGCAAAGAAAACCTAACCTTTAATTTGGTATGTATACAACGTCTTGATCCGATGTAAAATGAACATTTTACAGCCAAAACCATTTACTAGGTCGGGTTGGCCCCACCTTACCCTAATATAATTTTCTCAAAATTTCAGTTGAAAATAAACAAATGCAGTCGTGATTCTCTGGTTGGGCGACAGCCTTGTCCAACTAACGAATTTGATGCGCTAGCTGAACCGACTGACAAATGTCAAAAACTCTCTAAAGAAGATGTTGGCAGTGTAAATGCATCTGTTCACATCTCTAAATATTGTCAGATTGATTGTCAAAGTGACATAAGATTTTGGCGTTCAGATGCTTTTTAGTTGGACAATGGTCCAACTAGCGGAGATCCAACTAAAAAGCGGTCCAGTTAAAAAGTGTCCAACCAGCGAATCACGACTGTATACCTAAAGTTGACATATTCTTCACCACTTGCACGAAGTAATCATGGTTACGGTGCTGCTCTACAACAGTGCATATATGCTGACACAGACACAGACTGGTGCACTGTTTACCATCATGCGTGCAATTTGATGACTATCTTGATGCCATTGCTATTTGTTGACGTTGGTGCCGAAGATGGATCCTCTGCTGTAGATTATGTAAAATTGCAAACACATACTTACGCTAAGAAGCTGCGGTGAAGATTATTGTTTTTACGCATTCACGTTGATCCGTCGGTAGATGAGGCGTGAGCACATATTGTGTGGTTGTTAATGTTTGTGAGAAACAGTGATAGTGAAGTGTTGCACGTGTGTGTGGAATGATGCGATTTAGAGACGACAATTGTGTGTGAGTGAAAGTGGGAAACGAAACATAAACAATAAATAATAAACAATTATGGTTTGTGTAGTTTTGTTCGTTAGTTATGTAGCATTGTGCAACACGAAACTACGCAGAAAACGTAGAAGGTGCATCATGCAACTGTGTGCAATTGTGTTGAAGGTGAAACGTAAAACGGATGCATTCAAGGAAATAGGTGCAGGACAAAACATTACCAGCATATATAAGCGTATGATAGGATTGAGCGGCGCAGAGGTTTGTTTTCCACAGCGATGTTATTATTTTAGTATTTTTGGCTCGCAGGGCGATGAATCTCTATATTTACCCTATTGTTAGCATCGTACTTCACTAATATCGACTTAACCCATATGTTTAATATTAACAAAAAATATCACGAGCTTATAGTTAATATTGGCGGTAACCACGAAAAAAATATTTAAAACCTATAGTCCTCTCTAAATTTCATACCACTAAATGATTTTTTGGCAACGTTCAATGGAAGAAGAGATTTAAAACCTAGAAAAAGTCGTGTCAATTTACGTCTCTTGACCCTGACATATACGAGCATAAATAATGACTTAGTTTTATGTTTGATTTTAATTTTACATGACGTTGAAGTTCGTAAATCACGTAATTTTAATCCACATATAGAGTTTGTTCTGAATGGTAATAGGTGTAATTTTATGTCATTATGCGTATGTAAAGTATATGTTACATGTAAAATTAAACGTAATACGGTTGTTTCGGCATATCGTGAATTACGGCTTGTTAAATTGTGTCATGTTTGCAATTACGTCAACGATAAAATTCATATTTTGTTGGTGTGCAAATTATTTAGCATGTAAATGTTGGGTCTTGGGCCCTTCATGCACGAAATGATTTATTCCATTTTATTTTCTTATGGAACAACATAGTAAATAGAAAACGTTTGAATAAAACGGTGGGAATGAATGTTGCTAAAAATGAACCAGACTAATAATGCGCTACCCAATGCACCAGTTTGAACTTCGATACACACATTACCTTAACTATTTGTGTATATGGAAACTGTGCCTCAAAGTGTTTGAATTGTGTGAAATACTCATCTTACTCCCGTTTAAATCGAAGATAGTTGCTCCCTGAATTTCTCTCCTGCACAGTGTTGTATTTCCAAAATTATCGCTAGAAATTGAAAATTTTATGTAATAATTTTGCTCAATTTGTGACATTGTTTACATCGCCGCGAGTTTCATTTAATTCCCCACAAAAACTGTACGCGCTCACTTCGCCACCTGCACGCGAATAGCGGAAAGTGTTTCCCACATTCTAATTTGGCTGACAGCGAGACGGGATCGAAAATACCGGATAGGCGGATGGGTTGGAAGTAAGCATGAGTTCGAATTGCAAATCATGCGATTCTCCCGTTAATGGTATTGAGAGAATTGCATGCCGAGCCGTACCGGATCGGTTTTCCACAGTAGTTGTATTCCTGGTATGAGGCGATCCGCACTAGACTTATTGTCTAGTTTCAACAATAACTTGTATTGGTGGTGTGACGATTGTATTTGCTGTTTTAACAAATGGATGCAACAATTCAATTTCGTTGCTCCGATCGTGAATACAAAAAAGTTATGTGAGGCAGTAGATAATCTAAACGCGGCAGTCTCAAATCTCTCGAGCCGCGGTGAGACTCACTTTCCGGCTAATTCTGGCTCTGTTGCTCAAAAGGCGACTTTTGGGGGACCTGACAACTTCAAAACGAATGCAAGAATAATGCAAAAATTCTCGCCTCTGTCGCCGCTGTCTGTGGTACTAGACCCATTCAGCGAGAAATCAGAACACCTCGATCCGAGCCATACAGTGGAGGAGATGCTAAGATCAAAGAATGCCTCGGGATAAACGACACACCCAATACAATTTTGTTTGGGCAAAAAGAGATACCGATCTCGCGAAGTCCAATTTCGTCTCGTTTCGAGCGAACTAAAGGACACTGCACTCACTGGAGTATTCGTTCGTGAATTCAATTTCGAACAGCCAAAGCCGGATAGATTTCGTTAATGGGGTTCCGGGATGCACCGCTGCTTGTATCATGAAAGCCCTCGATCCCCTCGCCACAGTCTAGCTACTGCAGTCAACGTTCACCAGTCGTTCCGGTCCTGTGTGCGGGAGTAGAGAAAGGGTCTTCCAAACTTCCTGCTGCAGCAAGTATCCATCCATTTTGAATAATCAAGCGCTGAAATATTCCCCGATTCCAGTTCTCCGTTAATTGCGTCGTATCAGCACCAGATGTCGTTCTTTCTGCCAGCGAACCGCAGCAGTTTACAAAAGGCATCTAGTCCAGCTGTATTGCATACATCCTACGTAATCTCGTCTCTTCC
The DNA here is from genome assembly GCF_030247195.1 of Topomyia yanbarensis. Lineage (NCBI taxonomy): Eukaryota > Metazoa > Arthropoda > Insecta > Diptera > Culicidae > Topomyia > Topomyia yanbarensis. The sequence goes on from NC_080670.1 coordinate 165,093,181, forward strand.
GTCACCGGGACGCACACTTGCCGCCAGTTGTGAGGAAGCCCTTAGTCCCCCCCATAACAGTCGATCCATTACAGTCAGTAACCAGCAGTCGTCCCGGTTCTGTGGTGAAGTTGGGACGAGTGTCATCCACCAACCTATGTCAAGCAAGTACAATGCATCTGTGGTGGTATCAACTCAATCGACGAACAATACCGCCTTGCAGTTTCCGATGAGAGTTGTCTTTGTCGAAGCATGGTTGAACGATGACACGCTTTCCAGTCAGATGTTCGGTACTGGATACGAAGTGTTTCGTTGCGACCGGAGCCCTGGCAATAGGCGAAAGTCCATCGGAGGTGGCGTATAAGTAGCAGTTAACAGTTTGAAGGCAAGATTTGTCGGGTTTGCCACTCAACCGCGCTCGTGATTTCGAATATGTTGAAGTACATTGCAGCTCAGTTTTTACTATCTTCGAAGACGCTAACGCACTTTATCCGGGTTCGGTCCATTTCGTTCTCCACCCAGGTGCAGTGAGGCTAATTGGCAGTTATAGCTCAGCCACGTTACTACTAATCAATTGTATTGCCAATGAGGATAGCCGCCATCTCAATCTTTGTTCTGTCAGTGTTTTTTGGAAATATGTGAACGAGCAGCGCAAGGAATCTGGACTGCCGTCGTCTATGACTTTCAGTGGAAACACAGCTACCACATCATGAGACACACGTACATTTTTTTTTTTGGAAAAAATCGCGAATGTGTTCACAGATGAGACAACAACAAATCGAACTCGCTGCTAGCAGGGCTCGTGTTATGGGCGAAACTCCAGGTGCTGTCGATGTCAATACAACGATGATTACCAGAGCTTCCTCTGGACTTAAGACTAATTTTTCATTCCGGTACCCGACGAGTTCCACTCCGTTATTCTGAAAAGATACGTCAAAGTTTTGGTTACTCCGTTTCTTCACATCTTTCGAGCATCTATTGCTAGAGGTATTTTTCCATCTTGCTGGAAATCGGCTAACATGTTCCCAGTCCATAAAAATGGCAGTAAGCGAGACGTCGATATTATTACCGTAGAATAACTTAATTGAGAACTGACTCGAAGTTGTTCAAGCTAGTGATTATGGAACCTCTTCAGGCAGTGCCTAAGTGACGATCAAGACGGCTTCACATTCGGACAGTTAACTGCGTTTAACCTGTTATGTTTAACATCCTACATAACAGAGAGTATGGGACGTCCCGCTCAAACGATATCTCAATAGCAAAAATGGAGATTTGGAATTAATGGTAGTATTTTACAGTGGTTTCGATCCTACCACAAAGACCATAGGGGATTGCCGGGCCCCTACATTCACTTCTACGACAGGAATATCTCAAGGAAGCCTCTTGGGTCCGTTGATGTTTCTGATATACTCCAATGATGTACATCTAATTCTGAAGACTCTACGATTGTCCTTCAACTGAAATAACGGCGTTGAGAGAATATAAAGCGTACAGCGTTGCTTTTTACGTTTCGTGCTCCGTAGATTGCCGTGGAGAGATCCTGTCCGATTAACTAGCTATGAAAACCGGTGTTAGCTGATTCAACTGGAGCCCCTGTATGTTTGAAGGACTACAGCAAGAGCTTTGTTCATCACCGATACTTTGCAAGGTTGTACAGGTGCCCCAGCTTTTTTGGAATAAATTAACATAATCGTCGCACCACGATCATTACGCAACAACATCATGTTTCGATTACCATTCAGACGCACTAATTATAGTAGCTATCACTGGATTTTTAATCAGCTTTCGATCTGAACGTGTCTACACAAACCCTGCGTCAACGACCTTTTAATATTCAAGTATTCAATTGACTCGCATCAAAACTAGTCGAAATGTCTGTTGGCAAAAAGTTCACCAGGTGTGTTTATTCTTGTTTACATTTTACCAGCGTTGCCAGTTGTATTTCAATTCCGTCAGCTAATACCCAGTCTGCCGGAAAATGAGCCGGAATACTATAAGTTGCTTCGGTTCCTGACGCTCGGTTATGCGGCCAAGCCGCATTGCACTGGAACGCCTTAGAAAGATGGTTCTGACGGGGATCGGATACTTACCTGAAGTTTTCTAGGGACCATTCATAAATTACGTAACGCAAAAATTGTCCAAAATTGACTCCCGCTCCCCCCATGTAACAAATTGTCACAAATTTCTTCATCCCCCCTCCCCTGTTACGTAACAAATTCCTAGATTTTTTTTTTTCTTCGGTGAAAACATGTTACGTAACGATCTAGTTAACTCCCCCTCCCCCTATGTCACAACTTGTTGTAACCCCTCCCCCCCTAAAAGCGTTACGTAATTTATGAATGGTCCCTTATCTGGGAAATAAAAATCCGTAGATCATTGCAGGGAACTGTTTAAACTCACTTTTCTGACAGTTCAGAGAGCTTGTTCACATTGACTTGATACAAGAAATTTGGTTCGAAAACAAGCTCGCTGAATTGTAATTTTGTCGAGTTTTTTTTACTGATATGGCGTCATCTTATAATCATCTTATAATGTTCCATTGATCTCCAACGATTTCGCCACCTGGACGCCAGTTTGTCACTACAGAATGAACTTTGTTTACAATCGACAAGTTTTTTTTGAGTCAACAACATCCAGCCTTTTGGTCAACTCTGTTATCACGCCGTTAGATCTAGTCTCGTGTCTCTAGTACACGAACAAGAATTTTGAGCGATAAGAATTAGAATAGGCAATCCAGGAGACGTTGGTTTGACAACTCAGCGGTGGGTTTTGTTTACTGTTTTACTGTACTCCAGTGAACAAGAGATCCCGTATGACAAACATCTTTTATTAGTTCAATTAAATTGTTAAATGTTGGATGGAATCAACGAGTTTGTCGGCGATATCCCACCCGAGTAACGGCAGAGAAAATAAACAAGAAATAATCAGCTGATCAGAAATGTCTCATGAATAGCCTAATATAAGCTGACTTTTTGTATATTTTGCCAAATCCTTCAACAAGATATAAGTTAAGCATGTTATACATTTTATCTAAATTGCAACTAAGCTGTCAAATTGACAATATGTTAACAATGTTTTACGTTCTTGTTTTTCTATTTCCACAAAACCATCACTACGGAAGACGTGGTTACAAGGTACCTGACACATAAGCCACGCAAATCGCTATTGCCAAGCTTCAAGTTTTACGACTTTTCCGCCACATAAAAATGCGAGACTCACTTCCACTTTAATATATGTACAAAAAATAACTTTCTTCCCTTGTGTCACATTTGTATATTTCATGCGCTGTACGGGCAATCCAAGTGAGAACATTGTCAGCCCGCAAAGTGCAGAAAAAAACCTCACCTCATCACAGACAAGTCGACCGGACTCTCTTCGAACTAAGGTCAGAGTTGAAGGTATTTTCCACCAAACCAGTCAAGTGACAGAACGCTCCAAAGATCCTGTTTCGCGTTTCACCATTCGGTAGTCGGCACCTCCACAACACCACGTCACCACACACGGAACTGCGTTGCTACGCTACACCGGCAATCAAAGTGTATATCGACAGAGTTATATCCTCATAAATATGATTGTTATTTTTTTGGCATCGCATATTGTACAAGCACATGCTCTCAGATATTGAAAGAAAGTGGTCCTATGGGTTTCCTCAAGCTTTCCGAAACGAAATTGTGTTATTGGCACATATTTGTTCCAATGTATATGCGAGCGAGTAGTAGGGCTTCTTCAGTTACCTCTGGGTGGGATGGGAACGAAACGTGCCGTCACCGTCACACTAGATGCCTGTATGTATGTATGTATGTAGGTATAGGTACCGTGCTTTAACGTCGCTCGGCTCGCCTCAATTTGGGATGCTGGATAGAATGCAAAGTGGAATAAAATTTGAATCTAAACTTGTACAACCGCCGTGCCATACTTACTGCTTTCGGTCGTTGGTATTCGTCCGTGGAACAGAAGAACTTCGATTCCATGGGAAAAAAATGAAACGATTTCAGTTGTCTTTTGGATCGATAGAGTCCAACCCGTCGATGATGATGCTATCGAATCGTTTGCGAAATCGATATGAATATAAATTTGTAAAAAATATTACAATCTGTGGAACAGAGAAAAAATCGGCGAACTATTCACTTCAATAAATTGGTATTCAAAGTGGGGGTAATAAATGTCTTGAAGCACCCTGCTTATCGAAACAGGGTCATGAATATTGAGAAAAAAAAACAAGAACCGTCATGGATGAATGTCATTATGTGTACAAGGTTCAAGGTAAGTGACCTATTTTTTCAACATGTGCACTAAATTCCATTCAATCAAGAATAAAATTTTAAACCTCACCAGTTTGCTCTGATCTTCCATGAACCAAAAAGCACAGCTAATTCAATCACTTTCCCCAAAACGGTGACCTGAAACTCTCCGGTTAATCCCGTAAATGGGTAGCGAAAAGTGCTTGCCCAAAGTAACACCACAGCTGGCGTACTGCCACCTTTTCAGTCGATGAACTTTTTTGACATTGTGCTCAAACTATCCACCGCCGAAGCTCGTTCGTCATGGAGTGCAGTGCAGCTATAGAGGGAAAATTCACTGCACAACATCATCATTTTCCACTGGAAGGATGGTGGTGCCAGGCCATTGTTTCTGCTGCTCACGTTTCTATCGATACACAGGCGAAAGTAGAAGCAGAACAATGCTGGCACTGTTGGCGGTAATATTCGGCTGCGAGAAGTTATTAGCTTGTTGGCTTCTGTTTAACTTTTTCATCTCGCAGCGACGATGCGCAATTTATGGTGGAATGCTCGGCATACACATGATATATATTACCTATGTATCTAGATGTATTTTGACGGCCAAATTGTTGCAAAATTTACGAGCGTCTCGCAACGATGCCGCAATTGTTTCCTTGCGTTAACGAATTGGAATGTAATTGGTTGTAATTTGGGGTACTCAAACAGACGAGCAACATTTTATGGCGAAAACTGGGAACTTTCAGTAGAAGCAGCTGTTTACTTGAAATGAGACTGTTTTGCTAACCGATTATTCGGTCTTCGTAATTAATTCATGACATTTCTGCGAAAATTATTCTCCTACAATGAAATCGTTGCATCAACTAGTCAGGTTCAGGTGGCGCTATAGGCGCTAAGCGGAGTGAGCGGGCGCATTTTTTTGCGGCTCGAATCACACAGGCTACGTCTACGTGCTAGTTCTACCCACTTAGTATACTAATAGGCCGGAAGTCTTCTTCATATTGGAACTATTGCTCCTTTTTGATAGGGGAGTTGGAAGGGCCGTTTTCCAGGAATGAATTGGCCGTTTCAGATGCGGTTCAAACAGCCCAACAGCACCCTTCACGTCTCTGGTGGACCATACTGTAACATAGGGTAGCAGACGTCATTTTGTCTAGCGGATTTTCCGTCGGCGGTAGCAGGGACCGCATTGATTCTTGGCCGAAAACTGCTTTGTTGAACTCCTACCCGGAGTCCAGTGGGAAAGATACCTGTGTTCTTCCACGTATTATACGTCAATTTAAGAATGTAGATGGAAGGGCAGTACTGGAGGTAAGTGAGGTCTAGTGCTTGTACGGTTCTTCAACGATTTCCTGAAGTTCATCTGTTGGGGCACCTTCGATTATGAGAACCCGACTAATTGTAGACTTTGAGAGCGTGCACTCTCCTTTGAAGCTAGGCGATCGAAGTATCTGGAGATACTTGGATATACGCGTTACAGCCCTTCTTCGAAATTTCAATGGCCTTGCTCACCAAGTTTAGTGGCAGCAACTGTTCCCTAATGGGGTGGCCAGCGGGGTTCTCTTTCAGTACCCGGAATGCTTTGCGGCGATCTTTGATGACTTGGCTGACATCCACGTTCCACCAGTGGGCAGTTCGGGCGGAAACTTGCCACTAGCACTAAGCATGCTGTTCGGTGCGGCCTGGTCGAGTTTCGTCATTAATTGGTCGGTCGGAGACTGCGTCATCGCAGGCTGCTCAGTCCACGACGTAACTAGCGTCGACAGAGAGTCATAGTAGTGTGCGGTCGTATGTTTTTTTTAAACGTATTGTTGGTCGCTATTTCCGAGGTTTGGGAAAACGGACCAACCAGAGGCTCCAGAGACAGGTCCACATAGCAATAAGATAGGTCCAGGGTCGAAGAGTATTGGCGAATCAAACATGGTGGAAGCTTCCGTTGATAAGTACAATAGCGTTATAGTTTTCCATGACTTCAACAATTTGGTTGCTCCTGCTATATCTCCCAAGGGAATGTTGGGCGTTGAAATCCTTCATCGCCAAAAACGGACTTTCTTGTTGTTCCAGAATGTTCTTAAGTATCGTTATTGTGGTGCATACTCTGGCGAGGATATAGATTCCGCACATCTGACCGGGTAGAATATGGTTCGTGACACTGCTATAAGCTCCGCATGAAACTTTATCGGACACTAGTCTGTATTCTGAGGGCGACAGTCTGAAAAATGTTGTCTCACTTTTAACCTCTCACGAATACCGCTTTTGTCTAGAGTGGGTTTCTTGGAAAGGCCCAGCATATTGATTGAAGATGGGCGATCAGCGGCTCTAGACCCCCCAAGCAGACTTGGAGGCAACTCATATCTCACTGTTGAGCTCCTGTATGCCAAGATAAAGATTTGCTGCAATTAGTACGACTAGGGTACTTTGTCCGAAATTTGAAATCGCCCTTTTCGACTCTGATTACCTCCAAACCTGGTGAGGGGGTCGGAGAGGGAACCTCATCATTATCTTGCTTGATTTTCCGTTGATCATCAGAGGAGTACCATGATCATCGGACATCGAAACTGGGTCAATGCTTCAAAGTTGGGTCTAGGTTTTGTGTTAGGAAGGTTACCTAAATCATTCTGTTCGCCGATGATATAAAAGGGTAATCAATGGGATATGGAGCTCCATTCTGGTGCGGTTAACTCGTAGAAATCTGACAGAGTTCTTGACTGGCCCAGACGCTGGGCTAAGTAGAGTTTCGTGATGGCGATCCACAGCAAAGGAGGAAGGGTGATCCGTACGGGAGTAGCTTCCTGGCGCCAAGTTATTCAGTATTTTTGCTGTAAGAGCAGACTGAAGAAGAGTACTGTTTTGAGGATCCCTTGCCTGGCAGTATTCTAATGGTCCCGCACTAATGGCCACCGGGAGAACATCGGGGTGACCCAGAATGTTCCCGGACAGAGTCGATACGGGCTGGTATTCTGTGATTGGTGTTGATACAGTTAATTTTGTTTCATGGGATTCTGCAGGAAGATGTATTGGAACAAATGGGTCCATTCGAGCTGAGAAGTCATGAAACCCGGGTTCCCCACGCCAATAATCGCTGGAAACTCAACAAATGTGTCCGGCACTTCCCGATTCGGTGGTGATGCGGAAAAGGGTGCCTGTTGATGTACGGTATGAAGGTTTTGTTGTTAGTAGTGCCCAGCTATGATTCGGCGTTGGTACAACTGTTCCTATGGCCGAACTGGGTGTCAAGAGCATCCGGCAACGGGGATCGCCAGAGCTAACAATGAGTGTTGAAACCCTCATTATTAAAAATGAGATTTCTAGTTGCTCCAGATTGTTCTTCAGATTCGCATCGATGTTGCATAGATTCGGCGGAGATGTAGACCGATACCCCCATTTATCTGACCCCCCAGTTATGATTCAGCGTTGGCGTCACTGTTCCTGAGGCGAAACCGAACTGTGTGCCACGAACATCTGGCACCAGAGCTGGAACTGTGAAACCGATAGCTGCTGTAGTGGCGATCAGGTGTTGGTGCTGTAGTAGTGATATTGTTGTTGGTTCTTAGTTGCAAAAAGCGGGTTGTAGAAGGGTAGTAATTCAGTCTATCGATGATCGATGGCGGCGTGTCGTCTACTATGTAAGAATTTAAGGGTTTGCCTGTATAAAATCCAGGCGCGTATATGCAAATGGCAGGGCTGGGAGGCCTGTCCAGGGTCGACATTGGCGGGTTTTTGGTTTTGTTTTTGCTATTGAATTTTATTGGTATTGTTGTTTGCTGAGTTTGTTTGCGTTTGCAAGTAAATGTGCTAATTCTGAGAGTTCGTTTGAGTTGTTAAGATCCGATGCGGACTCTTTGAAAGAGATGTTGAGTGAGGATGTTGAACTGGAGTGGGACCAGTCGAGTGTAAGCAGAGTCATGTTAACGGTAGCTTCAGAGTTAGGGCTTCGGGATTGGTCGGTGCAACTTTTCCTGGCGCTCTTCTCTTTTTGATGGCAAAATTTCGTCGGTTACGGCTGCTGGTTCGAAGAATTTGCCCTTTTTGGATTTTGGCCCCGTCGTGAAGGTTTGGTAGTTGTGAATATTTTCCCAAAGTGAACAGATGATTTTTAATGCAGAACCTCGGGTTTGGAAAAGGTCAGATATTTGTTGACTCCAATGTTGGTGATCTGTTCCACCTCGATGAACTTGGGACACTTTCTGCTATGGGTCGAGTGCCCATGTCCGCAGTTTATACAAAGGCTTCGGTTACTACAGAGGATTTCTTCGGATGTCTCGTGTTTGACTTGTTCAAACATTCTGTGGGACGAGGGGCGAAAGAAACGATTGCTGTACCGGAAACGACCGGGCTTGAAACATATCATCGGTAGTGTGAAGTACAGCTGGATACTCGTGCGAAGTAGACCAATTAACACATATTCCGGAAGGGTATAGCAAAGCAGTGGTATGTTTGTCTTGGACATGCGTCGATCGTTCGTTACCCCCTGAGTCTCCAGCTCTTCTTGGAGTCTAGTTCCTTCTACGTCTTACATGTCAGGATCATAGATGACGCCTTGTACTGTGAAAAGAGTTGAGCTGATCCAGATCTTGTAGGGTTATGAAGCTTTGAAGAATCGGGTTCATATGCTGAGGATCCTTTTGCTTACCTTATCAATCACACTCACCAGTCTTCTTGGGTCTAGTCCTAGCACTGCCAGCACCGATTTCTGGAAAACAAAGGAGTCAGCGAGGAGGTGTTGCTTCTCGATTGCTGTACGTGTTTACCGTATTAGGACAGGGCTGTAGTCTTCCCATGGATGGTGACAAACGATGAGATGTTTGTTTTTCCAACATTTTTACAACTTGAACTTCAGTTGGAGTGCCGCCGAAAGTGCACTTCTCGTCCCACATAATTTCATGTGTTGAGAGGTACGTCACCGTACGGTTGAAGAAACTCCATGATATCTTCGTTTGTTAGACCTTTAGAGATATCGTATAGTTTGACCTCAACTGCCTGTCGTGATCCGAAGTTTGTATTTCTTTTCGTCTTGTATATATTGTCATGCTTTTCAACAGTTGCTTGAGTCACAGCGAGTTCATCGAAGCAGACGCATAAGCAAGGCTTAGACTAAGTGGGATTCCACAACAAGGTTAATTATTTAACTACAAAATGGTAGTGACGAAGTGGTGAAGCTTCTCATAAGATAATTTCCATTGAAGACGGGTGTAATCAATGAGGAACGTTTTTTGCGATGTCTCATGTTGACACTATGTAGGTAAGTGTTTCCCCACTACTTGAGTTGGTTTTTGCCCGGCGGACCCCATGTATCAGGGCGGCCTAGGTGCCTCTACAGTCTACATAAACTAATAAAAAGGAAAACAAAACAAATATATACATTACCGACACGTTGCTCGGCGTTCCACAGCTGTTGGTGGGAAGGCAGGCGGTCTTTTCTGACCGCCCGGAACAACAACTACTTTGGTCGTTCTATCGGCTACTCCAGCAGCGGTCCTTCATTTTAGTTAGGGAGGTGAACCTTGTTCCTGTGTTGGAACCTCCCTAGCGAAAAAATCTCGAAAGACACCGCAGTGTTCTTCCCAAGAGGAGCCGCTGTCCACCCTGTCCTTCTTGGCTGTTAGCTGGAAAGCAGCCCAAGGCTCGTTCGGCTCCTCCTTCCCAGCGAGGGCGGATTGGTTCGTCTGGACCCTTTGCGGTTAGCCGGGGAAGCGAAAACTTCTTGCTGATTAGCCTCCCCCGACGGCGACCCAACACCACAAAATGAACGAGCGTCCAAACCACGGGCCGGCACTTTACGGTGGGTAACTTTCTGTCACACACACGTACTTTGCACTATTAAGGCCGAAACTGTCCCGAAATGGTGTATCGAGGACATCTGTATTATTCCGTGATCTTGCACCAACTACTTTTTCCGATGGCCGTCTTCCGTACTCGTCCAAAACAAAAACGATAAACTGCCTCGGCGCATAACTGTCATCGCCCATGCGCGGCTTAGCCAGTATACTTATTTTAGCGAAAGGAGAGTGGTGGCCTTTATAAACAATCAGTTTCGTATATACATATGTCCAAAAAAATACACCTATCTGGACTAATGACAACGTTCATGGACTAAAAACTAAACAGGAGTTTCATTAAAAACATGAGTAAGCATAATGAATTGCGGTAAGTTGTATTGCAATAACAAATACACTCTACGGAGAGAATTATAATGGGTATTTTTTTACCCAGTGGTAAATTGTTACCCTGGCGGGTTACATCTACTAGCGATAACTTCACTCGAAAAATGGTCCGGTGACGCCTCGTGAGTGAGAAACAAGCTCGAAGATAATAGCTCGTGCAAGACTTCGTATAGATAGGGTACTGTATGCGTCTGCTTGGCAGGGAAGTTGAGCACTAACTAGTAATAAGTGTCTTACTATTAGGAGATTGCTATTTACATATTTTAGATAACCCTACTTTATCGATACCATGAATCACTAGTCCGTACAAACCTTTTTTAAGGGTTTTCAGATACATTTTATGGAATATGAGAATTATTTTAATATCATTTTTCATTTTACTCCGGGTCTTTCAATTTTTTTCATATGTAAAAGTATGTCGTTTGTTTTTATAAATATCTTGGGCGTTTTTTCAAAAAGACATATCTCTTTGTTTACTTTCTCTTTCGATTTTTACGGCGTCACTATAACACTTTTCCCTTATTTTACAGTACAGATCGAAAGGCGGTGGTTTTAACTAGCATATTATGCAAAGAGTTGAGGGGTAAATGTTAAAGCGACCGAATTATTAACAGAAGAGAAAGTAAACAAAGAGAGTAACTCATTGCAGATATGACGTTTTGAAAAAACGCTCAAGATATTTCGTATAATCCCTTGAGCGGTATTGGTAGCTGAAAAATGAATCTTCGCAAAAATTGTGATGAATCAATAACTTTTTCTGTCAAGACATGCATACATCAAACATATATAAAGAATGCATTGACAACTAATGCGACAAACAACAAACACAAAGAATACACAGCAATCGTTTATATAAAAGTTTTGACATAAAAGCACCGAATGCACCAGAAAGCCTCCATCACAATCTATCAGCGTCAAATGCTTTTCAACAAATGCCAAAAATATCGCAAAGACAAAATGCAGCGACAAGCCAAATGAAATGAGTAGGTATTATGTAATCTGGGAACAATCAAAAACAACGAAAAGTATGCGTACAATGTATTTATTTATAAATGAAATCTGAGAGACCAAAACGTCCAATCAAAACGACTTCGGAGAAGAAACAAAGAAACAAAATTTGCGGAAAACAACTGAATTATTCAGCAAGCTTTCCCTTTCTTTCATTCCCACTCCCCGCCGCCAGATATTGTCTAGCCCAGCGCAAACAAGTTCAAAGTTGTTTCGAGCAAAACACCGACGCGTCCGAACGGGCAAAAATCACTGAGAAACTTTAATTAAATATTAAGAATGAAAAAAAAATACAACAGCGAGAAAAATGAACTCCAAAACATCTACGGCCAAGAAAAGAGAAAATCAAACTTAAACAAAACATCTGCCGGGAAGAGTGAATGGGAAGAAGAAAACCGGGGGGGGGGGGGGAGAGGAAGCGCGCCAATTGGCAGTGGGGAGCAGCGTTTTGCGCTGTTCGCTTGTTGCGGTTGCTTGGTTGGCTGGTGGGCAGTTTGTTTCATTTTCTCTTCCGCCCGAGGCTTGCTTCTTGGGACATCATCCCCCGACCGGAAAGATGGGGGCGCCCTTCAGTTGTCGCTTCCGGTTGGGACCAGTTGGGTTAAGGTTAGCCGATTGTGGAAAGAGAATATGGAAGAGAATTGAATTTGTCCTTACCCTGAATGACTGTTATTTGTTTGTGATAATTATGTTTGGGAGTGTGAGTGCGTGTGTTTGGTTGATTTCGATTAGTTTGACGATAATGAATTATCGTAAATAGAGTGACATTCGATGTTATTGCCGTTGGTGGTTGTGGTTTAATGTTTGTTTCGGTTGCACCGTGTTATGTGAGTATTGTGAGTTGATGTTGGTGTTTCGCAGTGCATTTGTGGTGGCGAATCCGTTATTAAAATAATAGAATGAAAGAGAAGAGATAGAGTGGAGGCGTTATTCTATTTATCTATACAGTATGCTCGGTAGTAATGTGAGGTTAAGGTTTAGGGTTGTTTTGTATGTGAACTAATTTGCGTCTAATTTCAGAAATTTGAACTTTGTGATAACCGTGGCGAATGTGTGAAATTGTGCCTTTTTGAATGTATTTGGACGAAGGCGATTATATTTGCAACAGTCTGTATATTTTAGGCCTCCCGTACAGAGGAATGTGCAACACTGCATAAAATTATGACCGCTTCTTTGTTTTCTGGCAACCATTTGAAATAAGCTGACGTCTTTGGTAAAGTTGTGGTGAATGATTTTACGAATATCTTTGCTAAAAATAGGTTTTTAAGGAATCAACGACAGTCTCACCGAACGTGTATTGCTTACGATACCCCGGAAGTGATGTGTCCAATTTTCAAACAGTATTGTGAGATGTATTTTTAATACTAGACTGTGTCGGTTCTTATAAGTCTAACCTCAATTGCGTTATCATTCAAATATGCGGAGATCTGTACTCTAATCATCTCGTTGCAGATTGTTAACGCCTATATAGCATTATAGCAGATGAATTCAGTTCACAGTCTGTTCGCCTTCTGTTTCAACAAACTTCGTAGTCGATTCGTTGCGTGCAGGGGTAGTATTACGATACTACTAACACTGAGAATCATTCATATAACGGCTGGCTAATTATGCTGCCATACCAAGCCACATTCCTTGCATGATGGAACTGGATATAGGTAATCGTCGTTGGTCTATATTTTTTCATTCAATTCACAAGACAAGCCAGATCAAGTTATACAATTGAGACAGGGAAAAATGAAAAACGTCACGGGAAATATGTAGAGGCTTGTTCCAAAATGTGGTGACCCACTTTATTATTCGAATAATATGACTAGTTTAACAGATCTTTCAACCTAGAAAGTTCCGCAGATAGAACCAAGAGAACAACTTTTACGAAGCAAATCTATTTTAGTATTCCAAACAAACGGTTCTACAACATTCAGAATAAAGCGTTTTATTAGCATAATTGGTGTCAAAGGGTCTATAGCAAATATTGTTCTATATCTCTTTATCCTGTACACATAGAGCATTACTGTCTTCAACAAAGTATTTCCAACAACTTCGCTGAAGACACCGAGTCTAACTACTTTTGTTGTATCAGTAAACTGTTCATGATTACTTCTAGGAAGCCTGGTCATAAATCTATCTACGTATAATGATTCCGGTATTGTATTTCTCTGGGTATGAATTCTCAGCTGCAAATTTCTTACCAGATCAACCATTTCTGGCCAATTTATTCTAAAACAAACTTGAATATGCTGGGGACATATTCTCGTACTATGACCAGATAATACTTTCTTGGCATGTTGTGTATTGGCACTGTGTGTGACTTACGAGCCACTTTCGTGTCTAACTACTGATAAAACTCCTTACTCTTTTTTCGCCCTTCTTCCTCATGGAATCATATTCAGGTATTACTTCGTAGAGAGGTTCCTTGTGCTTTCGTCGAACCTCGTTGTTTTGCTCGTGAGTTTTTCGCAGCTATCTCGGGGCTTCATTTGATCCATGAAATGGTTCGAGCCATTTAACTCTCGACTCTTCTCGTGCTTTTCGTCACCATCTTTTACGTCATCATTTAGCTCTCATCTCAGTAAGCCGTTTAGGTTTAGGTTTAGGAGCCATTGAGCACCTGTTTCCGTGAGTCATTCAGCTACCAGCCTCATCTCGATCTACTCGGATAGTCCCCGGCAGTGAACTACCTGACTCCGACTGAAAGATCCCTGGTGGCGGAGTCTAGATAGTATTGTCTGTTTCGGGAGTCAATTAGCTCCCAGTTTGGTCACGATATGCTCGGACAGTCCACTACGGTGAATCTACCCTACTGTAAATTCCCCGGCAGTAGATTTCTCCCCGATACCGATGTTCGTTTCCGTGACCCATTTAGCTATCCGCTTCGTACCAATCTACTCGATCTAGTCCCCGGCAGTGGACCTATCCTACTCAACGGGTCAGCCAGTAGGTTCTGAGGTTTGTCCAGCGGCTCCAGGGGGAGCGTAGCTTCCAGCTCCCCATCGACCCACTGTTAGCTGTTCGATGCGATCTACTCGCTGGAGTCCTCGGCGATGGATCTAGGCTACTCATGAGCAACCCGATAGGATGTCGAGGTCGATCCGGTGATTCTGGTGGAGTCTGGCGTCCGGTTCCCTGATGCCCCGCACTACTCAACTGGTCCCTGGCGGGGGACCTTATTTACAGCGACGGGGACATCCCCGGCGGCGGAATTTCTCCCGAGATTCGATTGGTGGTTTGACGGCGGCTTTCTAAACGGTGGCGCTACTTCACCCTTCGATACCTTCGCCACTTTCTCCAGGCAAAGGAATGACGAAGCGTTTCGTTCTGTACGCACTCGTGACACGAACAGCCATAAGGCGGAACGTGCTTGCCAACTTTGCCCGGTTCTGCTTTGAGTTTAGTGCAGCAGCCCAGGACGGTACGCCATACATCAGTATAGAGGATGAGACGCCCGCTAGGAAACGTCTCTTGCTGCATCTTGCTCTTCCATTGTTCAGCACGATCCTTATCAATACGTTAGTTGTTATCGTAGCTTTTTCACATACATAGTCGACATGGCTATTGTAATTCAACAAATCGTCGACCATCATACCCAGGTGCATAAGCGCACGTATCGATAGAATTGAACGTTCGGTAGCTGACCAACACTACCCCCGTCTTGTGGTGAGCCAGCTACAACCTGACGTCAGCCATTCAGATTTTCACGATGTCTATTGTCTCTGTCGTCACCATCTCCATCTCCTCAAGGATTCCGCCGGTTACCGTCAAGACAATGGCATCTGCAAAGCCGACGATCTCAACTCCCTTAGGCAGTTCCAGTATTAACACTCCGATATACACTGTATTCCAGAGCCTTGGGTCAAGTATGGAGTCCTGAGGTAATCCCGCCGTGATCGAGCACTGCCCAATATTCATCTTGTAGACCAGTACTCGGTTCTAAAAGTAACTTTTCAGAACCTTGCACAAATAGCCCGAAACCTACAATCCGTGAAGCGCTACGGCGATATCCACCCATCTGGCGCTGTTGAATGCGTTATTCACATCGATCGTAATCAGTAGCGATTACCCCTTCGCCTTTGCTTCAATGCTGTCTCCGCGATCGCGATGACTGTGCGAATGGCCCAGATGTGTTTTCGGAATCCGTCCTGCCTTTGCAATAGTCCATTCTCACTTTTAGCGTAGTTCTCCAGCTTGTTGAGGATAACCCTTTCCAGAAGTTTACCAAGAATATCCAGCAGACATATAGGTCTGGACGATGCTGGAT
Source organism: Topomyia yanbarensis (assembly GCF_030247195.1). Lineage (NCBI taxonomy): Eukaryota > Metazoa > Arthropoda > Insecta > Diptera > Culicidae > Topomyia > Topomyia yanbarensis. Next base: position 165,108,825 of record NC_080670.1, read on the forward strand.
CTCCTGGTGGCTTCCTTGGTTTTGGCAGCAACACCAACTTCTGGATCTTCCATCTATCCGGGATGTAGGCTTCGCCCAGGCATTTCTGTACAACTATCCTGAACATGTTCGAACACGCCAGAATCATCAGTGCCACATTGGGGATACCGTCCGAACCGGGCTCTCTTCGCATTCAGCCCTTTTGCCACAACAAGGAGCTCGTCGTTGGAGACTCGATCACCAGCATTTCCACCGTCTGCATCATCGTACGGTGTCGGCGGCCTTGAGGTTGGGTGTGCTTCGGGAAGAGACCCACCACGGTAATCTTCAGTTTGTCAGTGCACGTTTCAGCTGGCGTCGTTGAACATATGATTTTGGCCATCATGACATGATAAGTCTGATCTTGGCCATTACGACATGGTGCCTCGCGGGTTAGAGTTGACTGTTCTGTATAGCTCTTCATAGCAGGTAGACTTACTAAGCCCTATCTTGCGTTTAAAAACGCCCCTAGTCGCCCGGAATGTCACCTTACATTCTATTCTGACGGCCTCAGATCTTGTCCCCTGAACACGTCTTCTGGCTTTTAGGAAGGCTGGTGAGCCTTTCGTTCCAACAATACGCTGGACGCCAGCAGTTCCTCGGTTCAATTTTCCTCGGCATTGTTACGTCACACGCCCTCGCTAATGTTCCAGACAGCTTACCGGCATTCGGAATTTTGAGCGAGGTTGCAAATAGGTTCTTGTCGAAGTCTTTCATTTTCCACTTCCGCTCGTCAGTCCTCACATTTCGCATTATATTGTAGTTCCGCCGACCAATGGTGCAGTGGATCGCCTGGTGATCGCTGGTTGTGTATTACTCACTAGCTCGCCAATTCATGGTATCCATCAGTGATGAACTGCAAAATCTTACGTCGATGATGGATTCCCGGTCGTCTTGACGGAATGTGCTAGCGGAGTCCTTGTTGCACAGCCTAACATCTAGCTTCGCCAGGGATTCCGCTAGGCTGTAACCTCTTGCGTTGGCAAGCCTGCCAGCCCACTCCACGGCTCAAGCTCTAAAACCTCATCCTATAACAATTGGCGTTCGTTCGACCAATTAGTTGGTTAGCGCGTCCAGCATCCAATTGTCCTGCTCTGATGTCCACATTGGGGGAGCATAACAGCTTTATACGAATATACCGTTGATCTTTGCGATCACAAAGTCTTCGTGTGTGCTATCTACCACCGTTTGGACAGGGGCGCCCATCACTTGAATTGCGGTCATCCCTGCACTATCCACCACCCAGTTACCGTTACCGGGAGACACAATATCGGTTCTGCAATAATTGCAACGTCGCACTTCGTTTCTGTTGTTGACTGCCACAGCAGTTGCAGCTCAATGCCGCAATGATTGAGATTAAGCTGAGTTATCTCCATCATCATTGGCCTGCCTCCGCCTTTTCGTAATTTGAGCATAAGAAGGCTCCCGTCATGTGGCACTTCCCGCCCTCATTTGTGCAGAGCAAGCACTTCGGTTCTTTTGTGCAGCCTTTAGCAATGTGTCCCTTCTCCCCACGTATTCTGCACAGATCAGATCTCTCCGGTCCTCTACAGTTTCTTACCTGATGATCGAAACCTAGGCACCTGAAACACTTCTCCATTTGTTTAGCGGCTCATGGAATCAATCGTAACGAGCACATCGATCATCCAACTTTGATCTTACCGGTCGACATAGGCTGGTTGGCTACGGCTAGCGATTTGGGTATCACTGCTGTCAGTGTGCCACTATGCGTCTTCCTCAACCTGATTGACAACTGCTCTTTGTCCATGTTACATTGCTTTATTAGCGCGCTCCTCATTTCGTCTTCCAATGTGACCTCGTCCATATTACTGCACCTCCTGATCTGAAGCTCTCACGTTCGCTACTCCTCCCACCGCTTCTGCCACGAGTTTCCGATAGGTCGAGCTCTTGATCAATAGATCCGTCTTCCGCTAGAACAGCATATCACCTTTCCGTGTGCGCCTGTTTTTTAATACGTTCTCTCCTAGCTCCTTCACCTTGGGATACTTTATCACTCATTTGAGGATCACAGGGCACGTTACGCCGTCGTTTGCTTTGACGACTAGAGCGTCTCCTCTATACTTCTGCTGGCGCGGCCAAAGGTCCTCTTCTTCTTTTTATTCATTCCATCCTTTTCTTTCTGTTTTTTCGTGCTCATTTCAGCGGACCTTCTTGGGTTTCTTTGGTTCATTCTCCTCTCCTGGTGTTTCCCATGTTCTTTTCACAGAATGGGAATACCGGTCACTCTTCGGCTTCTGCTTTCGCTACCTCTGTGATCTTCAGCGTCTTTTCAGCGTTTTCATCTCTCTTCAATAACGCTATCTGTTCGCATTCGGCTGCTGCTTCGGCAGATTTAATACACCCAAAACGGTGAGCTCAGATTTTCTGTTTTTGGGCTCACAATCTCATTCCCAAAAGCAATCCTTTTTGAACATTGAGCTGTTCGCGCACAATTCGGGATGAGCGCAACGCTCACGCAAAAAAAACGATGACACACACTCACACACAAGGAAACTTTGTTAGTATTTAGTTTCGTATCTTTCTTCTACACCTTACATTCTCCCCACCCAACCACCACAAGCAATGTCATCACCATTGCTGCTGCATTACATTTTGTTTTGTTTCATTCTTTTCTTCGCTGCTATAAATAGCTCGTGACCTGAAACTTCTAGTAAAAAAATCTTGTATCAGATTCAAGATTAGAACCGACAAACTTCTAATCGGTAAAAACACCTCTTTATTGCCCGTACCATGACGACACACTGGTGAAGTAGTATAATGGCGTATATAAAGCTTCACACTTATGATGAGTGAGATAATATCGTTTGCATCCCGCCGCCGCGTCGGTATTTCAGCATCGTCATTGACGCATTTTGCTTTGTACCATTTCCCCGCAGTTATTACTATTTTGTTTGTATGTATGTGTTGGGAAATAAGCCTTACTAGAAAAAAGATTAACGGGTAGCATCAAGACTGGAACCGACAAACATCCACTCGCTAAAACGCCTGCTTTACACCTTATGCCACAACGACACATAATGAGCAGTCGTTCGAATGGGCTATATAAACTTCGCATCATTGCAGCAGTGATCACAAACGGGACAGTATGGAGACGATGGTATGTGTTATTCAAGTTATCCCTGCACTACATGAGCTAACAGTGTGTAGCTATGGGGTACGATATTGTATTGCACAAGTATGAGGTTGGTTGAACACTAATGCATCGTTTGGGAGCTTTTCGCTCACAGTTTGAGAGCGAAAAAAACAGAATCAATTCCGCTCTCAACGATTCGTTTTGGGTGTACTGATCACTGGATCCCTGATCCTTCCGAGCACGTTGCCCTTGCTTTTTACGAATTTGTAGAGCTCTTCGGTTTCTTGCCTCGGCTCTGTCACTGTAGGCAACCCAGACTGCTTGTCTTCTTGGGTAATGCTTGATTTTGTCGTGCACGCTTCCCAAGTAACAATTGAAGTTTTATAGCACGCTACAAGAGCGATCTAAGTTTTATCAGTGGCTATAAATCTATCATAAAACCATAATTGTTACTAGGGTTGAGACCCTAGCTTTTCTCGGTGTCCTATTGGTTTATCGCCGCTCTTGCTCGGTATGACCTCCCTGGGCTGCTCTTGCTGCAACTACTGTTGCGACTGTATTTGCTGTTGCAATTGGTCGTTTTGCTGCGTCGGCGACCTCGCTAGCCCACCTTCGGCGAACGGGTCCATCACACTTTTTATTTTTGTTGTTATTGTCTTCTTCCAGGCTCTTTGGGTCCCATCTCCAAGCCGGCATCCTCGCCCGTAGTAAGTAGTCGCCTCTATATTATCCCATGGTTACTGTTGCAAGCAGTGGGGTCGCATGCGAGGGTTGACGTAGTCTTTCTTGGGGTGCCGCGTTCAGTACCGGATCGGTGCTAGTCAGAAACGGTCAACTGAGCCTACTTCCACCGGGTAAGCTGCCGGGTTTCAAACGTACTTGGAAACCTACCTAAGTTTTAACGGGACAGGGGTACCCCGTAAAAAAGTTTTTTGCTTGATCGTCACTGTCAAAAACTGGAGCTGATCTAGATCAGTTACCACTTCTCTAGACAAAAACCCTAATTGTAAAAGTAATTCTACCTAATGTATTTCACCAAAGACACCAAACATCCAAGATACATTTAAACAGATTTAAAGATTTTTTTCGCCAAACGTTTCATCTTACTCCACTGTGCGTAGTATACACTACTGACACTTTATATAACAGACTAGCGGAGAGAAAAACAGTAAAACTAACAACCATGAATGTAAACTGGCATCTCGGAAGCTCCCATAAGCTTTGCATGGGCTTCCTCTTGCACTTCCCCTCTCAAAACCTTCATGCTCGTTTGGCTGCACTTTTTGACAGTCCGTTTGGCTACTATTTTTGACACTTCGCTAGTCTGTGTATAAAGTGTCTGTAGTATACACCGCATTTTCCAGAATGGTAAAATATGTTGAGTAAATCAATCGAACCGTTGGAAGTAAAAACAACTTGGCTGTCAACTTACCCACTGGAAAACCGAAAAACTTCTCATTATCTAACCTCAACAATGAAGCGACGAAGCGTTATCAACTGACAGACCATCAGAGACAGCATGTGCGTGTACTGAAAGGCCCGTTTCTCCAACTACAGCATCGTCAATCTACACAGCGTGGAACAGATCTGCTTCGAATATAAAAGTGACGTATCATATGCGAAATCGGAACGCATCTATGAAAGCTGTCCAATACAGGATAGATGGTTCATCGTGACGAATGCATGCGGCCAACGATCCATGAATAATCCTGCTTCCTGACAAATGATAGTGTTCAAAACTCGCTTTCTTGTTCCTAAACATTTCGTTTTTGTTGAACCCACTTTTTCGCATATGTGATTTTAACTGATAATAATAGAAGGTAGATTCATTGTTTCAAATTTGTGAACAGTTGGAATTTTAATAAAGAATCTCGCTTGTTTCAGAATTTTGTTTATACAGGCAAACGAGAACAAAGTATGATAAAAGCCAGGTCTCAGCACTGTGTAAACTAAAATCCAGTTTCCCGTGGACTAACCACATTTTACGCTTACTGTACTACCTCCACAACCGCAACGTTCAATAGCATAGTGTTCCATTGTGTGAAAAACTCCTAACGGGGACCAACTCTTCTATTTTGGAGAAAAAACTGCACAAAACCGATTCAAAGGCCAGTCAATGTTTAATCCTGAAACTGAAAATTTATTCATAAGTTACTAAAATATAATGCAGTTTTCGGGCTTTCGCCATGGATTCTGGTAAGTCAACTCAGGTCCGCCCCCTGCCAACAATCTCGCCAAAACTCAACAAACCATAGCAGCGTTATTGGCCAATTCAGCTCACCGTGCTCCTTCCGTTGCGCCACCCCAGTCGGGGTGCCTTTTTCAACTTCCGAGATCAGCTGCGATGCGGGAAACGTACAATGTGGAATCGAATGATTCGATAACCGGTACCCAGCACCAGCCGGGTTCGCACCCGGTTCCCACCGGGCCAGACAATCATCGATGACCCACCAACCACACTGCACTGGGACAGGTACAGGTAGCAGCAACTGTAGGGAAATATTCACTACCACAGCAATCGATTTAACAGAGGAAAAAAGTTTCAGTTTGAGTAAAGGAGCGCTAGCACGGGGTGGTCCCGAACCATTCGAGCTGCGATTGCATCAGCCGCGCGCTGCGATGGTTAGACTATAAAGACCTGGACCCCTTTTGACTGGAGGTTGAAAGTAGTAACACAGACTAACAAACATAACACTATGAAGGAATTCCCTCGAAAAATATCGATCCTGCAATTTTCCCAAAACACAAGTTCCACCTTTTATTCACGGTCCCAAACCCTCATTTGGTAATGGGTTACCCTTCAGATTTGGGAACAATTTTTTACTAGTGGTCTATCCCCCATATGCTTGTTCATATGTCAGTGGCGCCATAATTGCAAATGTGGCCACAGTCCCAACTACAAATATATTTAAAATGACCATTAAAGCGGGCGAAGGATTGTTTTCGAGTGTTATGTCTGTTGGTCTGTGGTAGTAGCTTTTCAAAGCAACGATTTTATTGGCCTTTGTGTAGTTGACAGATTTTTTCGGTTACTCAATTAACAGTTCGGAGTCAATGTTTGTTTTTTTTAGTCTCTGACGGAATGATTAATTCCGGTTTTCGTTAAGGCATGGTCAATAGGGAAATTTGCAGTTCGTGACCTGAATTTTAAAATGGGAAGCTTTGAAGTTGAAATTGAACGCGACGGAGTAATTCACGGAAGAGAATGCAAACAAAGAAAGGTTCTTATTTACAGATAGGACCTAATGAAAAAAATTCTCAAATGTTTTCATTTTTACATTAGGGACATTTGAAAAAAAACTTTCTAACAGAACTTCCTCCTATTGATTTAGTTAAAAAACAATTCGTTTGACAATCTCCTATGTTAGTTCTATACATCAACTCTAAAGTTGATCCTTTCATAGAGAATGACAACTTCCGTCGAGTGGAATTAAAGTAGCTGGACAGTTTCGGCCTGATTGACAGGAAACTTTTGTGCCAGCTTTTAACGAGCACCTTCCTCCAATTTGAATCCGTAAAGTTCTCTTTCTGTCACTTTTCCCAAAAACGTTGTTACTTTCCACGCCATGCTGTTCGAGTGCGCCCAAGAAAAAAAATAGCTGAAGGCACTGTGTACCATCACAGGGGACACGACTAAGGTTGACAGAGTTTTAGACATTCCATCGAATCCGATGGTTACGGCAGGAGGCAAGTCCGTCAAATAAAAAAAAAAAGAACGCGTTACCGCGAACGGCCGAATAATTGGAAAACTTTCAACGATGTAGATGAAAGCTGCTGAAAGCGGCTTTCTTTCGCGGAATTGGCAGAGTGTAGCTTTAGCCCCGGCATCCGAACCGGAAGCGACGGGGACGTACCAGTCACTGTTTGTGTCACAGCTGCCACATACACACACAAACAGTATGACTAGTTGCTGCGGTTTTGAAAAGAAAAGTTGTTCTCTTCGGTCTTTCTGTGGGGGTTTTCTTTTGCCGTAGCCGGAGCAGCAATTTTATGGACTTTTGACTGTACAAATTCAATTCATTGTGTTTGAGGGTTATTTGATTGAATCTGAACAGTTTGGGAAAGTTGGCAAACTAATCATATTTTTCGAATTGTAACTTGAATTAGTTTTGAATTGGATGGCTAAATGATTGGCGTGTGTGTGATGGTTTCTTCTTGTTTTCACTCTGTAATGCTTTGGACGGTTTTTAAATTTGTGATTTCTGCTTGCTTGTACCTTGTCATTCCGTTTGTTCTATCACAAATTGAATTTTTATGATTTTTTTGCTATTCCGTTCCTTCTGGTATTCTACTTTACTCTTACATCCAGGCATAGCCAAAATGTACCGTTTGGTAAAGGCAGTAGATACAGATTAATCTCTTCCGCGCATCTTGTGAAGAAACTATCCGGATGAGCTAGCTAGGCGTTTCAGATGACTACAGTCACATATGGCACCGTTTACGCGCTGTATTTTGCAACCAAGTGCCTTCGACGGCTAGCAAGTGAGGCTGCAACCTCAGACAAAATAATAACTAAGGTCATCGAGGTCATCGAGAATGATTTTTATGTTGACGGCTTAGAAGCAGAACAAGTTCTCTCACTAGAACTCATTGACCTCACGAGTTTGGCAGGATTTGATCTGCGCAAAGAGAGGTCGAAGAGCCTCGCACTTCTTTTGTCTATTCCGCCACATCCACGAGATGATCGTGCGACGTTGGAATTCGATTCGTCCAGATTGAATCTATCCGCTCTCGACACATGCTCAGTTCTAAGATGGACAGGTGTAGTCGTAACCTTGTTGCGACGGAATTCCACGGATTTTGTGACGATATAGCATACGGTAGTGTGGAACCATAGCCCCGGGGCAGAGAATCCAGCAAATCTCATTTTGCGAGAAATGACACTCGCAAAACTACAGTATCAGCCTCGGTGGTTTGAAGGTCTTCTGTGGACATGTCGAACACATTCAACATGGGCAGTAATCTAGTCTGAGCAGGATAGTTCTCTTTTAGAAGAAAAACTCTCTGTGTTTCTTCCTGTGTAAAGTGATATATTTTAGCAAAGATCCTCGTTTTCGGATCGTAGCTTTGATTCGCAGCTTTCTCGAAAGGTGAAAGTCATCATCTCTCGTCAAATCCTCTTTTAGTTGATGACATTCTCTGTATCGGCCGCCGCTTGGTACATGCACCAGCATCAGAAACTCGCTAGCATCCAATGATTTCCCACCATCAACACCCACTGACCACCTTTCACGCCGATCCAGAACTGCTCACAGCTTCGGTCGGAGAAAAGTTTTGAACAACTCGTACTACAGATTTAGCGTATTGGATCATCTATGATCGAAGTGGGCCATGCAGTTAATAGCTGATTCAACAGGTTCGGGTCACTCCTGGAGAAGTATTTCTCAAAGTTGGAAACGCTGTTTACGTACCCTTCTATAACCGGTATCCAGTTTGTCGGAGTTCAACGGTGTAGTCTTGTGTGCGCATAGCAACTAAGGTGGATGATGTGTAGCAGATCTGTCAACGCAAGCATTTCTGGTAGCATTCAAGCGCTTCGTAGCAGTGGGTGGACAACCGTAACTAGTCATGTGTAATAATGTGACCAATTTCGTTCATCGCACCAGAGAAACACCCGATTTTTCGTGTCTGGATATAAGGTGGACCAGATTTTGTCAGCGCTAGCAAATACAAATGGAGTTAAGTGGTCAGTCCCAGCAGTGATTTCTGGAGGTCTGCTGCCTGATCCAAGCGCCGAATAGTGATAAGTTGATACTTGTTGATATTATTACAAAACCTCGACGCCAGCTCTCAGTGTCAGTACCGTCTTTAGGCAAGGGCACACTGGGCCAGGTGCCCCGGGATTTTTATGGCCCCGAATTTAGAATGAATATAAAACCTTCCGAATAATAGAAAGTTAGTAGAGATAGTTGAGACTGTTTTTCTGAATATAAACATTCCAAAAATAGTCTCAATTACACATTTAATTTTTTCTGCCAAATTTTAGCTTTTTTCGCATCTTTTGCCGAAATCTCAACAGCTGAGATTCAGCAAACAATTTTTTTTGCTGAGGTCTCAGTAAAAGTGACGTTTGAGTGCTAGGACTCGAAAAATATTTCTCCGAGCATCAGCAAACTAATCCTACTTTACTGAGATATCAGTTTCTAAATTTGCTGACTACACAGCTGTTGGGAAATTACCGAGCCGAATTGAGTGTGTAGTGTGCTGTGTGTGGGTAACAATGGATCGATAGCAGCGGGAGGAAACGAGGCACTGCATGAGCAAGATGGTTTGAACCAATTCAAACGTCTATCCAACATTTCGATTAAAGTTTCAAATCTTCATTGAAGCCTTCAAACGTAACTTCTGCACTTCTTGGGGTCTCACAAAATCGCGATCCTTTCTCAGCCAGATTTGGCTTCTTCCACTACGTCATCTTAGACTGGTATAGAAGCAATTATGTTACTTTTGTACTACACACCGCCAGATTTTGAGGATGTGTAGGCAAACGTCCGTAAATTTCCAAAAAAGCCTAAAAATGTCCTTATGAAAGTGTGATTGAATGTGTCTACATAAATCGACCCTACCTTCACACTATTTCTGAGAAAAAGAGTCAAGGCAGGTGAGTATGAGTAGGAATGTTTGAAGAATCTCGGACATTTATGATCAATATTGTGTGTACATTTTTTTATTGGTCCTTATATTTTTTCCATTAAAAATATTTTTATGAACATTATTGTATTGTGTTCCCGATCAAAGTTTGACGACGTGCACTCGATGTGTTTTCTGTTTCAATTATTCCATGTAACTTGTATTATAATGAATTGTGCCGCTCATATTAATAGGTTCGAGTAATTTCGATGTTTCAGTATGAAAGGATTCTTAACCAAGAATTACGTATCAATTAGGTCATTAAATGAGAAAAAAGAAAACCTTTTTTTACAACATACATCGATAAAGCTGATTTTCGTGATTACAACAATGTACACATTCAACGTTTCCAACTCAGGAAACGCGAAAATAAAATTTAAATTTAAAATAAAGAAATATGTTGACAGTCTTTATTTGACACTATCAGAAGTATTTGACATATCGAATTTCACGACAAATGATGACCTGTCAGAAAAAGTGAATACATGTTTTCCGGTTTTCCCGCAAGGTTATTTTTATTTGACATAAAAACCATGCAATGTATATAGTTTTTTTTTATTATTTTGGGTGATGTCTTGATAGGCCGGATGTAAACAACCGCAGTTTTCCTATGTATGGTTGTCTATGTTTACATAAGATTTATTTTAAAAAAACAAAAAAATCGTTTTTACGTATCACAACGAGATTTGATTTGCAATTATGTTATATTATGTATGTTGGACCTAAAATTTATCGAATGGAACAGAAAACTATATATAGCTTAATGACCCAATTAAGGTATTAAACATTTGTACTTTCAAGTCATGAAAATGCTATTTATGTTTACTAATACTAATTTGTTTTCCGTTGGTCTTTTCCCGCACTAAGTGCCTATAACTGACACCAGAGATGCGACACCACCATTCGGATCCTAGACTTTCCACAAAACCGTCGTCGACGTCATCGAAATACCAATTTAATTGAAACGTACATGTTAGTTTTCTACGCCTCTCCGAACCAGTCATAACAAGCGAAAGGACAAAACGTCTGTCGGAATATATAACAAAAATCTTCCTAACAAATTCCCACAAAAACAGACACTATTCAAAGGTTACAAATTCAGCTGTAATCAGCTGTAAGCAAAGCAGAAATTGATTGATAGAAAAATTGTGGCTCTTTCGAAAACTGGAAATCGTTTTTGTCCAGTTGTATTTATTTAACAGCAAAAAATTGAGAGCAACACTGAACGAAATAATATAACTATTGTAAGTCCCGTTGTCTAAGTTCTGAAATACACAACCTCCATGACATTATCAAGCTTGGATCGAAAAAAAATATGTCAAATGAATCCTGGACATTGTTGTATGTTGTATCGTGTATATTTCTAGAAATAGGCTATTTATGAGATTTCGAACTAAGCCAAGAGCACTCAGAAACAAATCTATTAAAAATATAAACTCGAGACCGTCGAAAGTATTGTTTCCGTATTTTGACAGCTATGTGTCGATTTGAAAGTGTGGTTTTTAATTATATCTTTCCAAAACAGCAAATTTTACTTATCTCTAGTTTGATAGCTACTGACATAGAATAGTATCAATGTTAAGAAATTCATTTAATATGTGAAAACTACATAAAGTATTTCAGAAATTATAAACAGCAGGGCTCTTCCCTTAAGGGGGTAAGAGTTATCGGCGTGAAAACTTTTTTTTGCGATTTTTTTAGAACTTCGGGTGAAGCGAATTGATCCAAACTTTTGTGTATTATAAAGTATCATTTCAGTAACATTCTGTCATTTTTTCATGCAAAAATATCGACAAGCGGTTTGGTGACGAAGTTTTTTGTAGAACGTCTCTGAAAAAACACGATTTTCGGTGTTAACTGTCATTCAAACACTACTTAACCGATTTATTTCAAACTTTGCATACACATTCTATGTTTAAAAAATCTAACCCCTATGTTGAGTTTTCGAGATAATTTTTGGTTAATGGGGTGCATGAAAAAATTACAGAATGTTACTGAAATGATACATTATAATGTACAAAAGTTTGAGTCAATTCGCTTCACCCAAAGTTCTAAAAAAATCGCAAAAAAGTCTTTTTTCACTATGCTATATTTCACCCTAAGGAGGAAAATTTCACGCTGAAACCCTTACCTCCCCTTTAGGTATGCACGAAGAAATTTTTTCCTAGCCTGGACATTGTTCAAATAATGAATATTGAACCCACTCTACTCCAACATTCCCCATTCTTGATAGAGCCACTTTTCTTCCTCAAACAACGTCTCACAACTATGCAGGTCAGATTGCACCATCGGAGAAGCCCATTATACTGTACGCAGCTCTCCTGAGTTCGAGCTCCAACCACTGCACGTAGTATGTTAGGCTCTTTATCACTATTGGTCTGATCAGTCAGAAATTCCAATAAGTTTTTAGGATCCACTCTACCTGAACGTCTTGCGTTTTCGACGGTCATGGGACATTGGAAAGACACAAAAAACTCAAATCGCGTATTTTTTACGTATATTTTTAATCCCACATTCTTTTTCTAAAATTGTTGACTGATTTGGCTTAAATTTGGAAGGGTTGCATGTAGTAGACATAGATGTTTATATTTTTTAAATTATAGGGGCCCCTTAGCCCAGTAATGCCCAGGGGCTCCGAGTGGCTCAGTACTAGTGATGCTTTTGAAGTGCACATATTGTTGTTGTAGGTATATAGTTGAATTTAATTTTTTTGTTAATTTTGCGTCATCTATTTTTTATGTTTTACATCTTTAATTCCTACTGTTTCTGTTCTGTTTTTTCCTGTTTTTCTATTTAATAATTTGTTTCAATATTCACCAAAAAATTGATCCGTCTGGAAATTCGATAAAACCTCACATAACACGCTCCATCGAGCTGCCGCAATCTTTAGTAGAATGCTATCCTTCCGCCCAGGTGGCGGAGCGATAGTGAAAAAATCGTCATCATCATCGCCGTCGTCGTCGTCCTCATCGACAGCATCGTTATCGTTTCGATACAAGGACAGAATAGTGGGTGCCAGAACCCTGAAAGGCCAACCGACACCTGAAGCAAGGTAGCCAAACCGATAAAGTGCCTGAGCGATCGAAGAACATCCTTCCGGTGAGTAAATAAAATTATTGCTTCCGATCTTGACTCGGTCGGGGCATTTATCGGTTTCATTTTGCCGTGTGCTTTGAAAAAGGGGGAGCGGGGAACGATAGCGACAGAGATATACCACGCAAGTTTTGCTGGTGTCTTTAGTGTTGCCTAATGGTTCGTTTAGTGGGGTTCAAAATGTGAAAAAATTGAATCCACGTGAATGATGATATCGTGTGGCGTATTATGCATCACTGTACAAAAATTGGATTGCTGTCAACTAGATGTAGGATTTTTATACCTTTGATAATACAGCTTTGATGAGTTTTTCTGCTATTTGGTTTGGGTGCATAATAAACAACCTAGCTGATGTGCCGCAAAATTGGATCCACCCTAAGCATCCATCAACCCCCTTCCCACCACAATACCAAATCAACAGGCACTTGAAGTTCGTCCTTCAAGTGTGGCGCCACTACTGCCGCTGTTGGTTCGAAATGAGGTTGGCCTGAAATTGATTTTTCCCATTTTCCCTTTGAAGACTCCACCGGGGACAAGTTTCTCGGTTTGGAAACAAGTTTAACTGGGAGACAAACCACACCGGCACCGACACGATTGCGGTAGCTGCTCTGCTGGATGGTGAACCCTGTATATATATTTATATATGTATACTATAGCTGGCCAAAGAGAATATCAAATCAGGCAAAGCTTTCCTCCATTTGATGGAAAGAACTCTATTTTCAGACTGTTTCATTGTGTTGGGAAATCGAGGCGAATATCATTCCGGAAGGAAAGCTCGGTGTGTCTTTTCGTGACAGCGATTCCCATAAACATTTGTGTTCTACCGCCAAAGTTTATGATGACGATGTGGTAGGAATTCATGCTTCGGTTGCCGTTTGCCGTGCGGTACAGACTCCATTACCGAGTGGATTTATAATGTTAGCTGGGTAAGGAATGAGGCAGTGATTGGATTGTGAGACTTTTACTGGGCGGGATAAAAAGGCAAATTCGCTCCGTTTCATCTGACGTGAGGTAAACCGCAAATTATTCAACTCAGAACATAGACTCTAAGCGTTATTCGAGAATCATCGACTAGACTATTTCAAACGGAATATCTTAACTTGTTTCTCCCGGAATCATCAATGAACGCGCTACCATTGTTAGTTCTACGACCGATAGCATTTTCCGACCATTTGCTTCACCTAGCCGACATCCAAGCATAAGAGTAGAACATTAATGTGGCAATGAAGCCACCCGTTCCTTCTGAGAAAACCCGATCGGCTCTATCTACGTTCTGACCTTCTAGCCTAATGACCGTATGGGAGTCTCGGATCCGATGATTGAGCGGCATCGTTAGCCCAATTTGACAAGGATCTCGCTGTCGGGTGGATGATGGCTTTGGTGGCATTTGCCTATCGTAACGTAATAAGCCATCAGATTGGAGAATACCGGCATCGATGTCAGTCGTCCATGTTATTAATCTGATGCCTGAATGCTGGTGAACGGTTGTTGGTCAAGGGAGGAAGGCATCGATTTTCGTCATTTGGTTCAGTTGAGCCAAGACGCTCAATCAAAGTTTTCGGTGGGTAATTAAAAGTTTTTATTCAAACTTGGGATGTTGGTGCTTCTTGTGGTAGTTTGATAGCGCGCGCTCACACACAAACAGGCGATGTGACATTGATAGCAAGTTACGGTGGGCACACTCATTCACGTCAAAGTGCAGGTTCTAAATGTACTTTTTTGGTAAGAAGCGTGCGTGTCTTGTATGATGTGCAAAAATGTTTCTATTCTTATTACTTGTCTTTTATATTGGACAAGGTTGATTACGTACGTTGTTAAAATTGGGTGCCGAAGGCAAAAGCATACACGTTCTATCGTTAGTACAAATTCTATAAGGCACAGTTTCACACATTCTACCAGGGCGTTTGCAGTTTAATTTCAACTGTTAAAAGCTTTCGCTTGCAGCGAAGTGTTCGTTAGAAGCCTAATCAATTCGTTACTATTTTAGTAACTGTTAAAGCTCTCTTATTATAAACTGAACAGCAGAGTTGAATTTCTGGTTGTGGCAAACCAAACAAAAACAAAAAAAAATTTAACTAAAATCAATTCATCCAAAATTTAATCCATGCTTAGGAACGTTGCAGGCTTACCTCTAGGAATTGTAGCACAGTGGTGTCAACCACCATCAGCGGCCGGTGGATTAGATGGACCACTCCGTTGCGGACGGGTATGTTGGCTTTGACGATTTCAGCCAATACGGCACCGGATGCATGCCGCGAATCACCGATGACCGTGTTTGACCGGACGTAAACTGTGTGAGATAATGAGAGAAAAAGATCAGTATCATTTGATATATATAGTTATGTACATTCAAATTGAGAGTTGTGAACATTTGGATTAATAAGCTTTTCAATTGGGAGTATTGGATGTGCTATGGGAATTAGCAGCAAAAACGATTTATTGCTTAAATTCCGACATTTTGGTGATTTATTTCACCCTTTTCAATGAATAGAGACTCTGTGGTTTTGTTGCTAAATGTGCGTGTATGTTGAACATCAGATAGTCACAATAAATAATATGGCAATTGCCAAAGGTGCAAATGTTCATATTTTCGAGCCTGGCTGTATTTTTAAATTTTGCATCGACTTTACACATCGATTGGTACGGTTAAAACTAACTTCTGTCCTATGATTTGTGTGGTTTGTCTTTTCTGCTAGTGCCATCCGGTACAATGAATATCCACACATTTTTGTCCATTTCGGGTCTTTTCGTGTGTTCTTTTGGACCTAAAATAACCATTCAATTATGATTATCGCGAGATATGACAATACGATACTCGGCCGTAACCAATGTAGCTAAGGTTCGACCAGTTCAACTGAGAGTAACTGTGAGCTACCTTGACCATGCAAACAACATTGCTAGCTGCGAGATTTTACGAAGGAGTCTGATGTCTACGTACCTGCAAGTGCAGTTGACATTAACGGAGTGATGACCCAAATGGGGCTGAAATGCAAAGATCTACTAAAGTATGGGGTTGGACTTTAAAATACCCCATGCTTCAGTCAGTAAACATTCTGGATTGTGAGCTATTGTTTTCAGCCAAAATCGAGGATACGAAAATAACTTCGTTGCAGATGCAGCACCTCGCATAGTGTCTGGATGTCGACTATTCCTTGTCCTGTGACAATGTGAATCACTCCAGCACCGACTGAGTAAAACTGTAGGTCAACACTGGGATAGCAAACGTGTTGATTGCTCTGATCATATTCCCCGCGTTCAGGAAAGACTTCAAGACACTGTTCACTCAACTCAATAACTAATCTCGGAGCTTAAACTTGATGTCGTTGTGGCGAATCCCGAGGAGCTGTCAGAATCCGTGATACTTGTCCGATTCACTACGAACCATGTCCCGCATCATCTCGCCTTCGTCGATCTCGCAGCCTCCAGGGCCGACCAATCGCTCTTATAGTAGCTGGACAGATCCTAACCGCCACTAATCCTTTCGACTATTTTGAAAATTACACCCAATCGTTCCATCGAGTCGGTATAGATCTTGAGATCGTCCATGTAGAAGTTAAAGGTCATCTCTTCCGATGAGCTCTCTCCATAACTTATATCCATTTGAGTGGACTACAGGAATCGCCTTGGAATGTCCCCATCAATATGTGGAGCGTTCTAGACTGCAACCCGTTTTTTCCACTTCTGAGCTGCAGTGTTGTCGTCCCCCTCCTCATCGCCAGTCGCAGGAATCTCACGACGACAGGATCAACTTTATACATGTACGATACCTTGATGAAGAGCGAGTGCGCTATGGAGTCGTGTACCTACTTGTAATCGATATAGGCCATTGTAAGGTTCCGTTGATTACACACTATACGTATGTGGACTCGCTAGATAGGTAATTGGTCTGTACTTTGATGGGTTGGACACGTTGCTGTCCTTGGCGAGGAGAATGAAATGTGATGGTGATAAGCTCCGGCAATAAGCATGGTTCTTGTAACGCCCTGTTGAAACATACAGCCGTCGTGAGATGTACAACGATTAGCTTGTTATACACAAAGTCTTGAACACCGTCTGGTCCAGGTGCCGTCGAATTCCTATGGTACCGCGTGACCTTACGTACATCATTGGTTTCACCGGAGACAGCTTACATCTCGACAGTTTCTCCGACTACCAGCCACAGTTACCCTTCGCGATGTTATACGGGGATCTCCCAAATACTGGATCAAAAGCTAGTGGCATCGTCGATAACCGGTAGAGCTTCGCTGAAATCGGGCTTCTCGTGGCTAATTTGGTCATAGAAGTGTAACGCCTTAGCCATTTTGATAAGACTGTTGCTGTACTACTGCGTAGAGTTTTTCCGTCAGCTGGTGAGCTCTCAGCATGCGTATCTCAGTAGGTACAATCATCGGAGCCACATGGCGACATGATTTCGATGATCTTTTGCTGTCTCTGTACGCGGTCAGTTGTCCAACAGCGGCACGTTTGTTCAAGATCCGACTCTACAATCTTCGCTACTATGGAGGCACTCCTCTTTCCCGGTGATGTTGAGGAGGGTTGCCTCTAGGTGTAAGTCGTTATCCTAAACATCTAACAGTTGCCACTGCAGCTTAGAATGCTTCCAGGTTCTGCACAAGTTCACAGGTCAACTTAAACGAATACTGAAGCTTCGGGATCCTGGGGAGTGACATTAGGTCCGTGTCGCGATACTGCGCAACCGCTTCGTCCATATTGAAGACCAAATCGCCTGGTAGCTGCCGATCAAGGGGTGGGTCTTCTGGAAACGATTCTATTTTTTTCTTTTTATTAACTACTAATAGTGAGTCGTTTTTTCTTTTTCAAGCTGGGTCACTGCACATTGCGAACAAGAGAGGAGAAGCTGCCAGAGTGAGGTTAAATACGAGGAACTGGTTGAGTTCCTGTACCAACGGGTGCACTTTCTCAATCCCTCCGGACGAGATATACAGCAACCCGGGGGCTGGCACCCCCTTCCACAGCATCTGTCCTGTGTTCTTAGATTGTCCGCCAGCGCCGAGAGCGGTTATGTTGGAACAGTCTGAGCTTCGAACACCCAGCAAGGATATGTAGATAGGCATCATTCCCGTTTTCCTGATTCCTTTCAAACCAGAATGTCGTCGAGTCTTGCTATTAGAGAATCATCATTACAATCCCCACTGGTCCACTGCCAGTCCAATTCGCATGTAGCTTGGTTCTGCTCCAAACGGCTGTTCTCAACGTTGTAGATGATGTCTAAGAACACAATGCTCGTGTTCTACTCAACTCGGTCTCAATGCCCAATTTCATCTCGGGGTAGTTAGTGAAGATTCTACTCAGCCATCGTACCAAGGTGGACATTTGGGATGGCGCAATCGGTTTCTCAGCGCAAAGGGCGAAAACTGCCATTATCGCTTCCATTGAGTCGATAACTCAGCCATTCTCCACGAAACTAGAGTTTCTCTTCCTGAATTAGCCATCCGCAGAGGTGCCGACTATGCCGGTCGATACGTCGGCGTGGAAATTTCCGCACGTTGGATTAGCAGAAGCACAGTTCCATGGAATGACTTCGTCATCGAAAGTGAGACCTTCTGGGAACTTCATACCGGTAGGAAGATCTCCCTTGGCACCGATCTTTCGCTGGTAGTTGAAACATCATTCGGATGAGCGGTGTCTGGTTCCATGTTCAATGAATCCTGTATTCCCTGGTTCAGCAATCTCGCCGTTACCAACAAAGATTTGGATGACACATTGTACAAGTTTTGGGACGTCAAAGCGATTTCCACTGGTCCCGTACACTCTCCCGATGAAAATCATTGTGATGAGCTCTTCACCAGTAGAATCAAGCGTTACTCCACTGGAACATACTTTGTATATCTTCCCCGCATCGAAGGTCCTGAAATCTTCCTCGGGGTGTCCAGGGGCATCGCAAAATACCATTACCATAACCTGGAGTGTCGTTTGCAACAAGATTCTGCAACCAATGACTCGTATCACCGCTTAATGAACGAGTACCTAAAGCTCGGTCACATAAGAAGTGACGACTCACTGTTATTTCTCACATCGCCTCGTTTTCAAGAAGTCGAGAACCACGGCTAAAATGAGAGTCCTGTAAGATGGTGTGAGGATGTTCTCAGAACGACATGCTCAGCATTCAGCAAGATCTACACTCCATCGTGATGAGATTTGAACGCATCACATCACATTGGTTGCGAACATCGAGAAGATGTACCGGTAATTGTACCTCCATCCTGATGAGTAGCTGTTTCTGCGAATTCGATGGAATATATATCTTCATCTGCCGCAGAGTACGCGTTTGTTGTTCCGTACATTATCTACCCAACGCTACTGATGAACTGCTGACAGTAATGTATGGAACAGCAGGCACTGCGTGTTTAGCAACACGGAGTCTGCGGCAGATTTCATAGGATATCAGGTTGTCGTATCCAGTCGCGGGTGGACCAGTTATGGAAGACTTCTACGTCGACGACTTTTTTTCTGATGTGCCGGACGTAGAATTCGTCGTCAAGCTGCACCGTGAAGGATTGGAAATGCTAAATTTTGTTGGATTACCGCTCAAGAAATGGGCATCGTGTCCGGCCTCATTAGAGTATGGAGGTCGAACATACTTTGATTCAAGGTTTAGAGGCCGCTAGTTGCACATATGCTTATGAAAAGGAAGGTGACGTCTCACATCGCCCAAATCTTCGATCCGCTTGGACTCATGGGTCCAATAATTACCACAGTCAAACTATTTATGTAGCGACTCTGCGCACTGAAGCAGAATGACGAAACATGTGAATGGACAACGCCGCTTGCTTTACCACTGCACGAGGAATCTTCCATAAGACACTCTACCTGTTATGTGAAGTTCGCAAACCCCACTTCATTTCGATACACGATGCTGTCATCATCCAGCTAAATTTTTTCTGCAGTGCATCTGAGCGCGCTTGTGGAACGTTACTAGGAACGGTTGTCAACCAGCGCCGAGAGCGGTTATGGCGGTCTAAGTTTCGGCCACTTAGCGAAGATATGTGTTTTTTTATCGAGGGGGAATCTTCAAAAGAGACCACTACCGACTTGGCCGTGGTACTGTCGGATTCTTGCTGCTGCTCTTTCTCCAGCAAGCCTACCGACTAAACCCTAACCTCCTGTATCTCCGTATTCTTTTCCTCCCGGGACCACCGTTGAGTATTACTTCGGGAGGGGAGCGGAGATATGTGTGTCAAAGGTTATGTATACGATAGGCATCATTCCACGTAGCACAATTCCTCTCCATCCAGGGTGTCATCGAGTCTTGCCATTAGGGGACATCATCGTGACAATCTCCGTCAGTTCAACAGCTTCTTTCGTGCTGTTCTGGTTTTGCTTCAGCGCAGGTCAGTATGAAAAACTAATGTAGCATGGTTCTCCTGGACCCGCTGTTCTCAACGTTGTAGATGATCATGCCCAGGGACGCAGTGCTCCTGCTCTACTCAACTCGGCTTCAAACTTGATCTCTGGGAAGTTAACAACGGCTTTCCTCAGCCGTCGCACCATGGTGGACATTTTGGTCGACGCAATCGGTTTCACAGCGCAAAAGGGCGAAAACCGCAATCATTGACTCCATTGAATTGAGAACTCAGCTATTCCCCAAGAATCTCGAGTTTCTCATCTTCAAGAAGCCATCCGAAGAGTTGCTTACTAATCCAACGTGTGGAAATTTCCACATGTTCGAGTAGCAGATCCACACTTCCATGTCTCAGGGAGCATTGACCTCGTTATCGAAAGTGAGACCTTATGGGAACTTCATACCGGTAGCAAGATCTCCCTCGGCACCGATCTTCCGCTTTTAGTTGACACGGCATTCGGATGAGCGGTGTCTGGTACCATGTTCAATGGATCTACCTGCATTTCCAAAAACTGAAATCTCTCTATGACCAACGGAGATTTGGAAGCTGCACTTCATACGTTTTAAGACTTAAAATCGATTTCTACTGGTGCTGCACACACTCCCGAAGTAAATCGTTGTGGAGAATTGTACACCAGTCACCAGTGCAGTCAAGCATGATTCGACTAGTAGGTACGTCGTACGTCTTCGCCACAACGAAGGAACCGGAAATCTTCCTGGAAGTCTTTAAGGTCATCGCTGAACGTATAGCCATAGTCGTTGGCAACGAGATTCAGCAACCAATTCGTATCTCCGCTGCATGGACACGTACCTACAGCTCAGTTGCATGAGAAGGCTCGACGAGTCTGTAAATGATGTGCTGACTTACTGTTATTTCCCACGTTGCCCCATTTTCAAGGAGTCGAACACTACGTCTAAGGTTAGGGTCGATTTAGACGTGTCTTTTGGTCGGACAACTGGTTAAGCAAGATCTACTCTCCATCATGATAAGATTGCAAACACATCACATTACTTTGGTCGCGGACTTCGAGAAGATGTACCGGCAAGTATACCTTCATCCTGATGAATACCCGTTTCAGCTAATTCTCTGGGGTACTGACCCAGATGAACCCATCGTTACGTACATACTACAGACAGTAACGCACGGAACTGCAAGCGATCTGTATTGACCAATGCTCAATATGAAGTAGATTGCACAAGCTGTCGTATCCAGCCGCGAGTGGACCAGTTACGGAAGATTTCTATGTCGACGACTTTCTTTCTGATGCGCCGGACGTAGACTCCGCCATCAAGCTGCGTCGTTAAGCAACGCCAGCACTAAATTCCGTTGGATTACCGCTGAAAAAATGGGCATCAAATTCTCCCGAAGTTTTTTTTTCCACAATTTTCAGGGGATCAGACCGTCTCGGCCTCATTTCGAAACGGATGTCGGACATACTTTGGTTGCACCTGCTCTAATTAAAATGAAACTGATGTCTTACATCGCCCAATTCTTCGATTCACCTGGATTGGTGGGTTCAACGATCACCAAACCCAATCTTTTAATGCAGCGACACTGGACTCTGAAGTATAATTGCGAACTTTCGCTCTGGTTTCTCGCACAGGGTGAACTCTTCGCTGAGGAGACTTCTGATCTCGCTATTGACGAATGTGCCGCTAGGTCGTTGATCCCAAAGGCACCGTACATGATCGTGGCCGGTTTTGTATCGCCGCACAGACTGATACGAAGAAACATCCGGTCGTTATTTTTGCCAATCATCCGCTTTCTGTTTTCCTTTTATCATTTACAGCTAGTCTCGGTAGCCACTCTTCGCCAGAAGTTTGGAATGTGGGCTGCTGAAATCTAGTCAAACCCGTTTTTCACTGTTGCCACCGTTGTTTCCGTAGTAAGCTCACACTAATCCAACAGAGCACAGCCGGCATCGAGAGTGTTTTCAACCAGACCGTTCTTCGTTTGCGCAGTCGATTCTTGCGGACTGTTCTACTTGAAGTCCGCTACCCGTAACCGTGGCCCATCGAAGGTGCACGTGGACATATTCGCCAGCTTTTCTACGAATGCTGTTCATTTGGAGTTAGTGAACGACCTGTCCACCGCAGCATTCCTACTAGCACCAAATGTCCGCGGAAGGACGCAAAATAGCGCCAGTCGCCATTACCTCGATGCAGCTGAGCTTTTGTACAAACAGCCGCTCGCTATTCCAACTACCACAAGCTGATTGACAACTTATGTTTTGTATGTGCTTCACAACGAGCCTCGCAACTTCAGTAGAAATATGAGAAGTACAAGCCTCTCGCTATTTTGAGTATTAGGCTGGACCCAGGCCAACAACTTACTTACCGTACACGAGCTCTACACCTAGCTTTGGCTTTCTCATCTCGCGCAGGGTCTTTCACGCTGCAATATCAGCGTTCGTCAATTCTGAAGACACCGTACATGTCCGTGGTCGGCTCTGTAATGCCGTGCTGACCGATGCGCAGAAACACCCGGTCGTTCTCCCTGCCAAATATTTACTTGCTGTTCTGAAGGCTAGTTTTTATGACTCAAAACTAGTGCACGCAGGTCCTAAACTCCTGCTAGCCAGAAGTTTTGGATTTTGGGCGCCATATATCTAGTCAAATTCGTTTTCCTCCGTTGCCATACTTGCTTCCGTAGGAAGCACACATTAGCCCAACAGAGAACAATCGATATTCCGGCATCGAGAGTGCCTCCAAGCCGACCGTTTTCCGTTACGGTGTCGCGTATTGCGGACCGTGATGACTTTAAGTCTGCTATCCGTAACCGTGTCCCAACGAAGATGAACGTGGCCATATTCGCCAGCTTCTCTACGAAGGCAATTCATATCGAGCTAGCGCGCGACCTTTTCACTGCGGCGTTTCTAGTTGCACTTCATCGTCTAGTCGTTCGCCGAGGAAAGGTGTTAGAGTTTAACTCAGACAACACTACCACTTTCAAAGGTGCTGCGAATGCATTCAACCGCATTTATCGTGTGCTGATGATGGCGAGGCAAGGTCGATGAGTCGGATCGGAAGCGGATCTTAGACTGGTGCTTCGCTAACGAAATTCGTTCCTCGAATACCACATATTGGCAGTCTTTGGGAGGCCGCAGTGAAGACACACTTGCCGTAGGCAATCGGCAACATGAACGCTGCGTATGAGAACATGCTCACACTGTTGATGCAGATAGAGATGTACCTCAATTCTCGGCCGCTGACTCTAATACCGAACGATCCTTCCGATCTCGAGCTCCCATCTCAAGGAAATGTTATTATCGGGAGTAATCTCCAACGTGTCCCGGAAAACTGGTCTGAATGAGACTCCTGACAACCGTTTAAACCATTAGGTTGATTGAGAACTGGTTCCAAACTATTTGGACTCGTAAGTACCCGCAATACCTGCAACAGCTGCTGTCCCGTGTAACGAAAGTCTACAACCCGTCTGTGAGCAATGACCACGTTTCGCCAGCTAGTTGGCCTCTCATCATGTATCATCCGGGATCTGATGGCATCTTTCGAACCGCTGCAGCTAAGGAGTCCCGTAGCCAGAATCGTTCAGCTACCTACATCACCTCAACGAGTCGATTGAGTGTTGTTATCCAGGTAGAGAAACCCGGTTGGGGTCAAATTCCTCGCACCTGCGCATTGTACAGGTAATTGCAATTCTAACCTCTTAAGCCCCATCGTTCGATCTATTTGGTCGTTTGTTTATTCTCAGTCGATGGCGTTTAATGCCCTTGTATTATGGCTACATAGCGCAGAATATTAATCCTCCTTCTTACAATCCCAACCGTGCTCATTGCTTAGATACTCCTGTGTTAACTGCTGACCTAATAAGGTGGCAGATTGTTAGCCCAAATCATGCCGTCGTGGACGATATTGCCATCAATGTTCTGTCCACCAATATGCCAGAATCTCTGGCGCAGCTATGATAGTAGCTAGTGAAAAAATAATGGAGCCCCTTGTAGTGTTTTCGGTGGAATCTTCCGACGGTATCAAGTTGGCGCATTTCTTTGGAAAAGAGTAAGTGTTGCATGCAACGGACAAGATCGCACAGTTTGCAATCAATATCAATGGCCGTCAACGGATCGACAAGAGTTGGTTTATCATTATTTCGCTGGAGAAGTTTACTGAAACGTGGTGGTTGAAAGAGATTAGAATACGGACTCATGACTTACGACCGGAAGGGCGATATTCTGTCGGACTTTCGGTTGGTCTGAAGTCTGCTTGGCTACGATAATATGTTTCGTTAGCCAATAAGCGAATATCAGTTTCAGCGAATGCGTTCCTACAAATACAGTGCACTATTGAAGAGTTAATCGAGGTCGAGTACTCGAGAAACGAGGTCGGCGGGCTTGTCTTTGGGTGGGACATGATTCGGAACGGTGTGAGAGGTCAGCTCTTGGATTCCAGCTACTCGATTGGCTACGAACATCTTCCATGGCAATGAAGTTGCGGATACTCGGGTCAGGACGATGGAAGTATCTGTCCACAGATGCATGATGTTGGAGAGGTTTATGCTATCCTGAACTTGTCGCAAAAGCCTGGATAGAAGTTGAGTTGTTCAATGCTCAAGGCGTGGAATAGTTTGAGTCCCAATAGGAGATATATTGGATTTCGGAATCAACAGGCCGACTGTGTAGGGTCTATCGGCAGGTATTACCCACAGCCAGATCTATACGCTGTCTTCGAATAATCGCTGAACCCGTAGATTTCTAAGCGCTTCTAATGCGGACGAAACACATGGTGTGATCGTCGAAATGCGATTTCCAAAAAAAGAATGGTAACCGGTCACCGAGTCCCAGTTGGGGCAGAGAGCAACCAGCAAGGGCTCGTAGTTCAAATATAGTAATATTTCCGTCTCTGAAAGCTTCAACGGAATAGCATAAACAATAGCTTGACAATTCGGAGACCGTTATCGGAGAGGGAGTACTGCGCAAGCGAGCATTGTGATGCGCTGTTCGTAGGGAATGGCGAGAGATTCCGTGTCGTCAGAAACGGGCAGCAAATTATCAATATTTCTATATTGAGGCGGGCAAGGCTGGTTCCGATAGCGGCAAATTTGGCGCTTCATCTTATACAAGTTGCGGCAACATCCTAGTTGCCAAAAATGGGGAACTGCTTGTGCCATAGGTGACGGTGCGGAGCTGGTTACTCTAATGTGGAGTTTCAGAATTGTGTCGGGGAATGCGCTGCAGCGGTTGGTCGGTAAACCATGTTCTGTCGGTATATTTATTCAATGTCCACAAAGATTACAGACAGGATTTTGATGACTTGGTGCGTCGAATACGGTACGACGAGTTCTAGTGGTGCTGGTGAACTTCAAACCAACATAAGGTAGAAGGAAATATTGTGGGGGCACGTCGTCTTCATCAGGGCCAATCTCTTGTATGTCAGATCTACTTGTGGATGAACTGCTGGTTTATCGCATTCCTGTCGGGCTCAAACCAAGTGAGTGTTTTAGAAAAAAGAAACTACGAGTGGCGTTGTATCCACTATCTTGGGGCTACTAAAGAAGATCATTGCGCTTAGGAAGGTTGACGACGTAGCGACCGCCGAAGTTCCGAGTGGTGTTCTTCACGAAATGCCCCTCGTAGTATCATTCCAACTGTGACCATCCATCAAATCTGCGAGTTGTCAAAGTCGGTTGACCAATTTATCGATTCTTCAGGGATTGCGGAACTGGCTATCGCATGGATCGCTATGGTCATAGTACTCTTACAAACACTCTCCAGAGACGACCCAACCGAATTCGGTATTCTGCAGCTCATCTCTGAACTATATCCTGTCATAGCGTAGAACTCGGTAGATACCTCCAGCGACTAGAAACATGTCAATGTCGTCAGCAACGGCTAAAGTTGGGTGTGATAGTCTACGTGGGATGCATAATCCAGCGAGCAACGAGCGGTATCGATGCGACCTTTACTATTACGAATGTTCACGAGCGTAGCAGGAAGGGAACGGTTTTAGGAATCTTGTCCAGAGTGTGATACGCGCGCAATCTAAGAATTCATGAAAGGTAAATAAGCGTTGGTAATATTGGCGCTTGAGGTAGAGTTGGGAGTTGTGATAGGGAGTGGCATATGCAGCACAGACGCTTTGATGAGAATGAGGCGTTGAGCAATACAGCAAGTTTATTCGGTGGCTTGATCCCCAGATGCGGTGATCGGAATCAGTTGATTCCGTAGGAAGACCCAACCTACCCCAACCTACTCCGATCTTCCACAACAACTGAACAATCAGTTCTCAATGGACCAACAATGTTGCCAAAAATCCCATCTGAATACAACCCGACGAGATTCTTCCATCGATTTATCAAGCAAGAACCTAATTTGCTAGGTTTTATTGCCTCAAACTGTGCAAGGATATTGGTCAAATTAGACATCCAGTTCCGCATTTCAAATCTAGCCTTGGTATCTACATACTTCTCATCCTGAGCTATAGATACAGCTTCATTTTCGGTGTCACAACTGCACAAATAATCATTCCCATAGTAGTTGTCGACTAAAGGGCGAACACGAAATTATGGCGACACCGAAAATGTCATGCCAATTTTCTTATAATGTTTAAAATCAAACCAAAATTTTAGGGTAGTTTTATACATATAATTATTTCAAAAATCAAAAGAAAAATTAATCGATGGAGCCTTGAGTGTAAAATTGAACGCATTTTCGCTTGATGCCCTCCATCAAAGTCTTTACAGTGTCATCCGGTATCAGTTTCTCAGTTTTTTTTTCCATTTTCTTAACATGTCCTTTTCGTCTTTGACTGTCTACTTGCTTTTCCGAAGTTCCCGCTTCATCATTGCCCAGTACTGCTCCACCGGGCGCAGCTCCGGACAGTTTGGCGGATTCATGTCCTTTGGAACAAAATGGACAGAATTGGCCTCATACCACTCCAGGACACTTTTAGAATAGTGGCATGATGCCAAATCTGGCCAAAATAGCGGAGCTTCGTCGTGCTGCTGCAAGAACGGCAAAAGGCGCTTCTCGAGGCACTCAGATTTGTAGATCTCGCCATTTACTGTGCCTTTTGTCACGAAAGGCTCACTCCTCAGTCCGCAAGAGCAGATGGCCTGCCAAATGAGATAGTTGGAGGCGAACTTCGACATTTTCTTCTTCTTAAATTTGTCGTCCACATAGAACTTGCTCTTGCCGGTAAAAAACTCCAACCCCGGAATTTGCTTAAAATCGGCTTTTATATACGTTTCGTCGTCCATCACACAGCAGCCATATTTTGTCAGCATCTTCTCGTAGAGCTTCCGTGCCCGAGTTTTAGCCGTCGATTGTTGCCGCTCATCGCGGTTCGGGAAGTGCTGTACCTTGTATGTATGTAGTCCAGCTCTCTTCTTTGCATTCTGGACGTAGCTCTGCGACATGCCGATCTTTTTAGCCAAATCACGGCTTGAGACGTTGGGATTTGCTTTAATCATCCGCTTCACCTTTCCCTCCGTCTTTTTGTTCTCCGGTCCCGGTTTTCTTCCAGCTCCTTTGCCGTGGTCCAACGTCAACCGCTCCTGGAACCGCTTCAACACTCTGGAGATGGTTGAATGGTGAATGTTCAACATTTTTCCCAACTGCCGGTGCGACAGGTCAGGAAATTCCAGGTGTTTGGAAAGAATTTATTCTCTCGACTCGCGTTGGTTCACCTCCATTGTAGTTGAATCGAAAAACACAACTTTGAGTTTGACAGCATGTAAACAATACACATCAATGAGAAAGTGTGCAAAATTTGGTTGATTTTTACCAAATGGTAAAAAGTTATGCCCTGTTGAATGTGTCGCAATAATTTCGCCCTTTATGGCTTTTGCTACTTCCGGAAATTCTGAGGCATACTTTAGAGCGTTCAGAATTTCGAGGTACCGAGACAACCTTGGAGAACAGGTTAATCCAAAGGAAGCTCAGGAACTTCTCGCCAAATCTACCACTGAGTCTGTTTATCACTTTCCAGATTTCAAAGTTAATCAAATATTTCCTCGATATTCACACTGATGGTCACTTCACATTGTCTATATCGGCGGCAATCTGATGTTCTTGTACTTACTCGTCATTGTGATTAACATCCTTGCCGATCTTGCTTACAGTTGATTTTGAGCTGCAGAAAACTTCTTTTACGGTTCTCATCATGGCCTGACCAGTTGCCACAAATTTGGCCACTCTTTGTGGTTCAGGTATTGCTATTGAAAACTATTTTGGGTTGATTTGCGCTAGATGAATTGGCAATCGGTTGAGATGTATTCTCCTCTGCAGCTTTCGCGCAAGGTTGTCAATGGTGAGCTGTCTGATTACAGTACTTGTACGTAAGAATTTGTCTCTCATGGGTGCATGGCGTAGTTTGCTTAGTAGTAGTTCCATGAGTTTTAATGTTAAGGAGGAGGGAATATGTCTTTCGACCCACATCTTCACCACAGGAACACCGCCAGGAATACATGGGAAGAAGTTTCTCCAAGTATCTGGTGTAACGGATTCTACTTCTCCGCAATGCCACACGAATTTTGTAATTAGCTCAGTAGGGGTACGTGGCGATAAGTAATGTAGTCTTACTTCTATATAGTCATTTTCTATACACGCGGAAATCTTAATTACACCTGCAGTGCGGAGGTTATGGTACTAAAGATAAGCGACTTCCGTAAGCCCAAGCTCCATTTTCTCCTTCAGAAGGTATTCTACTTCACGAAAATCCGTCGTATTGAACAAAATTTGAAGTTGGAGCAGAGGTTTTTCGTCAATTTTAATCATGCTAGCAAGAATAATATAATGTTTCCTTTGTTCTCGTTACAATGCACAGTAGATCAAGGGATTGCTAGACATACGTCTCCCAACCTTTGAACGGAACGGATCGTTATATTTCACAGTGGTGTTCGGTGTGTAAATTTCAGTGATTCAAGGTCATCCTTTGTTCATTCGTTAGCTGCCATTCTGCTGGTGCCGGCAGTAAATCCAGTACATTGTTTTCGCTGGTGCGGAACAATCGACGTTGTTTGCAGATAAGTTTTGCTTTATTTTTTTTCCTCGTTTGCTTTCTTTCCTTTTCCCTACTTTTACTCTACCTTGTAATCAAATAATAAGACACATTCCCGTTTATATAACGCTCTGCCCTCGTGCTTAAATGGCCGAGGGCGAAATACCATCTGATGTAATCATGGAAGTCCCTGATCCCCCTAATACTCGCATTGCTCCCCGTATAAAGCAGTACCCAGAAGGTTCCTCTGGGCCATGGGTGGTATATTTTCGGACCGGAGAGAAACCGGTTAATATATTAAAACTTTCTCGAGATCTGACTGCTAATTACCCGGCCGTAACTCAGATAACACGTGTTCGGGCAAACAAGATACGTGTTCTAGTGAGTGATCTCGGCCAGGCAAACGCGATTGCTTGCTGTGAGCGCTTTACGCGGGAATTTAAAGCGTACGTGCCTTGTGTGGCCTGTGAAATCGATGGGGTAGTGTCCGTACCGGGCCTGAAATGCGAAGAACTGTTGGAGCACGGGGTTGGCTGCTTTAAGGACCCCTCACTTGAACAGATTAAGATCTTGGAATGCAAACAATTGTATACCGCAAACACCGAGGGAGGTAAGACTACCTACTCTCTATCAGGCTCGATTCGGGTGACATTCGCCGGGTCCTCTCTTCCCAACTACATCCTCCTTGACAAGGTTCGCCTACCAGTTCGCCTGTTCGTACCGCGGGTCATGAACTGCAGCAATTGCCACACAGCCACATATTGTGGAAATAAGAAACGATGCGGCAAATGCGAAGGAGAGCATGAGGATGACTCTTGCGACAAAGAAACTGAAAAGTGTATTTGCTGCGGGGGCCCTTCACATGCTCTTAAATCATGTCCTGCGTACAAGCAGCGCGGGGATAAAATTAAACGCTCCCTTAAGGAACGCTCAAGGCGTTCTTATGCAGAAATGCTAAAGAATGCTTCGCCATCTGTCCTGTCCGAAAATCCCTATGCTGGTTTGGCTAACGTTGAGCAAGAATCTGACGACCCACGAGAGGGAACATCTTTGGTTAACCCAGGAGAATCCAGGAAGAGGAGAAATCCAGCCTCCCCTACATTGCCTCGTAAGGGTGCCAAGGTGTCGTCCACTCAGAGTGCGCCATCTACAACCAATAAATCCAACGGAAGTGATGCACAAAAGCCGAAGCAATTTGCTCCAGGACTTGGAAATATTAATTCTAACAAGGAGTACCCACCACTTCCAGGGACATCCAAAACCCCAAGTGTCCCCTTTTTTCAAACAGATACTCAGTCCAGTAGCGGACTAATGAAATTTTCTGACATAGTGGACTTCATTTTCACAGCTTTCAATGTTACTGATCCTCTTAAAAGCCTTCTGATACGTTTTCTCCTTATAGTGCAAACATTTTTGAAGCAGTTGACTACTAAATGGCCCCTCCTTGCAGCGATCGTATCCTTCGATGGCTAAGTCATCGAACGAGGTCACCGATTCGATCACTGTTCTACAGTGGAACAGCAGAAGTATCTTCCCGAAAATCGATTCCTTTAAATTTTTACTAAATAGTTTAAAATGTGATGCTTTCGCATTATGTGAAACTTGGTTAACTTCCGATATAAATCTCAACTTCCACGACTTTAATATAATTCGTCTGGATCGAGAAAACCCCTATGGAGGAGTACTTTTGGGGATCAAAAAGTACTATTCTTTCAACCGAATTAACCTCCCTTCGACACCAGGCATTGAAATTGTCGCTTGTCAAGTTTTAATCAAAGGTAAAGACCTTTGCATTGCTTCCATCTACACTCCTCCTAGAGCCTCGGTAGGGCACCGAACGCTTTGTAATATCACGGAATCCTTACCGGCACCGCGGCTAGTTCTGGGAGACTTCAACTCGCACGGTACGGTATGGGGCTGTCTTCATGATGATAATAGATCAACATTAATCCAAGATCTTTGCGATAATTTCAACATGACCATCTTAAACACGGGAGAAATGACGCGGATTCCTACACCACCAGCACGCGCAAGCGCGTTGGATTTGTCGCTTTGCTCGACATCGCTACAGTTAGATTGCATGTGGAAGGTGATCCCTGATCCCCACGGTAGCGATCATTTGCCTATCGTGATTTCAATTGCTAACGGTTCAAGACCATCGGAAACAATCAATGTCTCATATGACCTCACACGGAACATTGATTGGAAGAGTTACGCGACCGCGATATCCGTTAAAATCGAATCCACTCAAGAACTTCCTCCGGAGGAAGAGTACAGGTTTTTGGCTGGCTTGATTCTCGACAGTGCGAATCAAGCTCAGACTAAACCAGTACCCAGCGCGAATACCCATGGACGGTCTCCCACCCTGTGGTGGGATAAAGAGTGCTCAGAGCTGTACGCGGAAAAGTCCACTGCATATAAGGCCTTCCGGGAAGACGGGTTACCCGCTAGCTATCAACAGTACGCGTCGTTAGAAAGGCGAATGAAGAGTCTAATGAAAGCCAAAAAACGCAGTTATTGGCGCCGGTTCGTCGACGGGTTAACGAGAGACACAGCGATGAGCACTCTTTGGGGTACGGCTCGACGTATGCGTAACCGTAATAGTACCAACGAGAACGTGGAATATTCAAACCGTTGGATATTCGCTTTCGCCAAGAAGATCTGTCCGGACTCTGTCCCGGTACAGAAAACGTGCCGCGCCGCGTCTCCTCACGATACCGCGAACGAAACACCGTTTTCGATGGTGGAGTTCTCACTTGCTCTCTTATCGTGCAACAATAACGCCCCAGGGTTAGACAGAATCAAATTCAACTTGCTGAAGAATCTGCCTGACACTGCAAAAAGGCGCTTGTTGAATTTATTTAACAAGTTTCTTGAGGATAACATTGTCCCTTATGAATGGAGGCAAGTGAAGGTCATCGCCATCCAAAAACCAGGAAAACCAGCCTCCGACCACAACTCGTATCGGCCGATTGCAATGCTGTCCTGTATTCGGAAGTTATTCGAGAAAATGATCTTGTTTCGCCTCGACAATTGGGTTGAAGCAAATGGCTTACTGTCAGATACACAATTTGGCTTCCGCAAAGGCAAAGGGACGAACGATTGCCTTGCGTTGCTTTCTACAGAAATCCAAATTGCCTATGCTAACAAAGAGCAGATGGCATCAGTCTTCTTGGATATTAAGGGGGCTTTTGACTCAGTTTCTATCAACATTCTGTCAGAGAAGCTGCACCAGCATGGTCTTTCGCCAATTTTAAATGACTTTTTGCTAAACCTGTTGTCTGAAAAGCACATGCACTTTTCGCATGGCGATTTAACAACATCGCGATTTAGCTACATGGGTCTTCCCCAGGGCTCATGTCTAAGTCCCCTGCTCTACAATTTCTACGTGAATGACATTGACGATTGTCTTGCCAATTCATGCACGCTAAGGCAACTTGCAGACGACGGGGTGGTCTCTGTTACAGGGCCCAAAGCTGCCGACTTGCAAGGACCATTACAAAATACCTTGGACAATTTGTCTGCTTGGGCTCTTCAGCTGGGTATTGAGTTCTCCACGGAGAAAACTGAGTTGGTTGTTTTTTCTAAGAAGCGTGAGCCGGCGCAACTCCAGCTTTTATTAATGGGTGCAACGATCAACCAGATTTTCACATTTAAATATCTCGGGGTCTGGTTCGACTCTAAAGGTACCTGGGGATGTCACATTAGTTATCTGAAACAGAAATGCCAACAAAGGATCAATTTTCTCCGAACAATAACTGGAACATGGTGGGGTGCTCACCCAGGAGACCTGATCAGGTTGTACCAAACAACGATATTGTCGGTGATGGAGTACGGATGTTTTTTGTTTCCGCTCCGCAGCGAACATACACTTCATCAAACTGGAGAGAATCCAGTATCGTTGCTTGCGCATTGCCTTGGGTTGCATGCACTCGACCCATACGATGAGTCTCGAAGTGCTGGCGGGCGTACTTCCGCTAAAAAATCGATTTTGGGAACTCTCATATCGATTGCTCATCCGATGCGACATTCTGAACCCGTTGGTAATTCAAAATTTCGAGAGGCTCGTCGAGCTTAATTCTCAAACCCGTTTTATGTCCTTGTACTTCGACTACATGGCACAGAGCATCAATCCTTCTTCGTACAATCCCAACCGTGTCCGTTTCCTAGATACTTCTGATTCTACTGTATTCTTCGACACATCCATGAAGGAAGAGATTCGTGGAATCCCGGACCATATACGCCCGCAGGTGATCCCCAATATATTTTATAATAAATTCCGAGAAGTCGACTGCGACAAAATGTTTTACACTGACGGATCAAATCTCGATGGGTCCACTGGCTTCGGTATCTTCAACAATACTATCACCGCTTCATTCAAGCTCAATGATCCCGCTTCAGTTTACGTCGCAGAGTTAGCTGCATTTCAGTACACCCTTGGGATCATCGACACTCTGCCCACAGATCACTACTTCATCGTTTCGGACAGCCTCAGCTCTATCGAGGCTCTTCGTGCGGTGAAGCCTAAAAAGAAACTCCCGTATTTTCTGGGGATGATACAGGAGTCCTTGTGTACGTTATCTGAAAAATCTTATCAGATTACCTTTGTTTGGGTCCCCTCTCATTGTTCTATCCCGGGCAATGAAAAGGCCGACTCATTAGCAAAGGCGGGCGCATTAAATGGTGACATATACGAAAGACCAATCTGCTTCAACGAATTTTTTAGTATTTGTCGTCAGAGGACGCTCAACAGTTGGCAAACCTCGTGGAGCAACGGGGAACTTGGACGATGGCTACATTCGATTATCCCAAAGGTATCAACGAAGCCTTGGTTCGGGGGGATGGATGTGGGTCGGGATTTTATTCGCGTAATGTCCCGACTTATGTCCAATCACTACACCATGGATGCGCATTTGCGGCGTATTGGGCTTGCGGAGAGTAGTCTGTGCGCTTGTGACGAGGGCTATCACGACATCGAACACGTTGTCTGGGTATGCGCCGGGTATTGTGACGCCAGGTCTCAGTTAAAGGAATCCCTTCGGGCCCGAGGTAGACCACCCAATGTACCAGTCCGAGATATGCTGGCAACTCGTGATTTCCCCTATATGTCCCTTATTTATACCTTCATAAAAACGATAAATATCCCAATTTAGCCCCTCTCTTCTTATTTCTCGTTTTTAGAGTTTCCTGCTGCCTTGTGGAACCGATCAGCTCCAGAGTGCCACTATGTAACTGCCGTCGCCCTTACCACTACGCCTGCATAGAAGGAAACTGAAGCGAGAGCGACTCGAGGTCCGATGACTTTTGAAGGATTCCCCGCGGGTCTGAAGAATACCATCCGCCAATCCGGTACTCGACGACTTACTAGACTGAGGCGCAAATTTGTTTCGCTGATCCCCCTTCCCCCCCCCCCCCCCCGTTCGAGCGAAAGTTGCAAGTTTTGCTCTTCTTTCCCTGTCTCCCCCTGTCCTTGATACAACTGCTGCTACACTGATGCGGAAATAAGCCACCCTCTGAATATCTTGACCAAGCATAAGTTTTAGTTAAAAAATTCAAATTAGTATTCTGTATTCCTAGTTTTAAGATAGCTATAATTTTTACTCTTTATTGAAACTCTTGTCCTCCATCTTGTAAATAGAATTGAATCCCTAGTTTTAAGATTTCTGTGAAGTTTGTCATAAATATTTGTTCCCCCTTTTGTGTACTAAACTATATTGTTAGTTTTAAGATAACCGTAAAATATTTCGTAAAATACTATTACTCCCCCTCTTGTATATCAAAGTGAATCCCTTGTTTTAAATTTTTTCATAAAAAAATCTTTTGGCCCTCTCTTGTATATTGAATCTTATTTCTAGTCTTAAGATAGCTGTAAACTTTTTTTTTTCCTTTGTAAAAAAATATTTCAACATTGTAACCTCCTAGTTTTAAGATATCCAAAATGTAAAAACATAAGCATTTGGCACCGCCAAGCTAACGCATTTGTGCCTATCAAATAAACGAAATGAATAAAAAAAAGAGATTGCTAGACGATTTGCGGTGTTAACTGCCATTCAAAAACTACTTAACCGATTTATGTCAAACTTTGCATACACATTCTATGTTAAAAATACAAAAACCCCACGTTAAGTTTTCGAGATATTTTTTTCAATTAAGGGGGTTTAATTCGCTTCACCCAAATTTCTAAAAAAATCGCAAAGAAATTGTTTTTTAGGCTGAAACCCTGTCTCCCCTTTAACAACATTTTCACTGCTAAACTATTAGCTAAAATTGTTCATTAATGAATGAATAGCCCCAGACGAATTTACGCGAAAGATATGAAATAGTTCAATAATAACAACACTAAATTAACTCGAAGCTAGCAATATTAGCAAGTACAATCATTTCAGCATCACTCGTTTCTAAAATATAGAAAAAACATCGTGTCATTGTGATTTAGCCTCGTTGCACCAACACTCTTTTGCAACGTGTCATCGGTCAGATCGTCGAGGTCGATGTCAACTCATTGCTACATTGCTGATCGAAATGCCATATAAATATAACACAATGAATAATTAATATCAACATGAAATGCAATTTTGATATGCCGTCCCGATCCGAATCGCTCCCTTATTTCCTGCCCTACCAATGAGATTATCGTTACCAATTCCCTTCCTAGTATCTTACCTTTAGCATTCTTGCCCTCGCCCTGCTTGAAGAACGTGACCGTCACTTTGAGATTATCTTCGAATGCCAGCGTTTCCATCGGATCATCCAGCGGCGCCGGTGCCGTGAAGATGACATGATTCGGTATCACGTGCCCGTCAATCACTTTACGATCAATCATGTCCGGCCGCGGTGGTGGCTGTCAGGGCGGGAAAATGCAGCAGCATAATTGGTTATTCGAAGGTTGATGATTTACCCCATTCAGCTACTGAGTGACTGCTTACCTTGAAACCTTCCTCAACTGGAATCAGGAAAGTGTGACCGCCGACCGCTTTGTAAATGTCCTCCTTCCGTGCCATCACAATCTTTTGGCGGAAAGAGCTGAGCAGGCAACAGGTTGTAGGTGGGGGAGCAAACAAAAAGAGCGAAAGGATATGATAAATTATTGGCAAATTGCTGACCCAATAGGTAATAAATACTCTCACCGAATTCGATGTTGATTGATGTCCAAATTCTCGGCGTGCTGGATGAACTGGAATGCATCCGGATTGTACAGCTCGAACGAGGTTGATGGATTGACTGTCAGTGGTGTTAGTACGTCATCGATGATGTGCAGCACCTGAGGTGAGGGAAGAAATGGAAATGATACATATACTACGATTGATCATAACTCACGTTTTCACATATTTGTGCAGGTGTTTCTATTCTACAATTCCCCTCGGAACATCTTTATTTCCAACCCAGCAAATATGTATCTGTTTGACACAACAAAAAGGCTTTTTGCCTTTCTCATATAGAAAGGTTATGCAATCACTCTAAAAAACGTCAACCTAATCCCGGCCCGGAGGGCCGAGTGTCATATCCCATTCGACTCAGTTCGTCGAGATCGGAAAAAGTCTGTATGTGTGTATGTATGTGTGTGTATGTGTGTGTATGTGT
This sequence comes from Topomyia yanbarensis, assembly GCF_030247195.1. Lineage (NCBI taxonomy): Eukaryota > Metazoa > Arthropoda > Insecta > Diptera > Culicidae > Topomyia > Topomyia yanbarensis. Next base: position 165,145,559 of record NC_080670.1, read on the forward strand.
GTGTATGTATGTGCGTATGTGTCAAATAATGTCACTCATTTTTCTCAGAGATGGCTGGACCGATTTGCCCAAACTTAGTCTCAAATGAAAGGTGCAACCTTCCCATCGGCTGCTATTGAATTTTGGATCGATCGGAATTCTGGTTCCGGAATTACGGGTTTCAGAGTGCGGCCACACAGAAATTTCTCATAAAAACTATAGGAAAAATTAAAAATAGAATTTTTATTTTGATGCTAAATGTATTCAAGGTGCATAAAACGTCGAGATTTGATGCAAACACGAAAAAAAATTGAAGAAGATTCACTTTTTTGGATTTTGCACATTTTTGCCTTTCTTATATAGAAAGGTTATGCAATCACTCTGAAAAACGTCAACCTAATTTTTTTTTCGACTCGCATAAGGTTTCTGGATTTTAACAGGGGCGTAGTTGATGGTTTACGGAGAGGGGTTACACCCCCCTCTACTGTTCACTCCCCTTCTTTAAAAATCTCCTTAAATCACCCCTCAGACCACCACCTCATACCCCTCCCTTTCAACCCCATTATCTTTAAACCACCACTATATTACAAAGCATACCAATTTAAGCTGGGGAGTCGTTCGTTCATGGGACTTTCGCCCTCCTCACATACCCATCCCCGCATGACGAAATGAGTTAGCAAGCAGATAACATTGATCTAATGCTGATTAGGCTAATGGAGTATGATATTTTTTTGTTTCAAGTGTTTCACCGTCGACACGTAGCTCATCAAGTTCGTGGCTGGCATGCCATTGTGTATAAGTGCAAAGTGTACTAAGAATCTAATGGACATTTCCACAATTATGTTGAACATAAAAAGCCTCCGTGCCATAGTTTAGAGAAATGAGAAAGGCACAATTGCACCGCTAGGTGGATTAAAACAGGTTTTTTTATAAATGTAGCGGATGATTTAGAGTTCAATTGGGTATTGTCGAGTAGTACTTTTTTGTTGTTAGGATATAAGCACCAATACATTAATTGAAAATATCTCGTAATATGTTTGATATGATTACGGCCTAAAAGCCAACTGTCAAAATCCACTTTGAATGCAAATTCCAGACAAACCGTTACACGCCAATCACAGATGTTAGTAGTAAACGAAAGAGAAAAGTTTTCTCTTTCATAAACTGTAGTGAACTGTGTTCGACTAGTAACGGTTTGTCTGGAATTTCCATTCAAAGTGGATTTTGACAGTTGGCTTTTATGCCGTAATCATATGTTTGTCGAGATATGTTGGTAATTGGGTTGAATAAGTGTACTGTAATTCGATGCATTGTGGTTAGCAAATTTTGCGCAACCTTCATTACGGTGATGGTTATGCATTAATTGCATCAATATCCTGCGTATAATCATGAACCTTATTTTCCGGGAATACTTTCCCGCGTCCATCCCCAATGATTCACATAAAGATAATAGCTTAATCAAACGCATAATCATGTCAGATTTACTTCATTTATGTGAAATATCAAACTGCCCTTTCCTTACGCATATAAACCATGGTGTTAATAAGGCATAAAATGAACATCGTTACGGCCTGCAAACCCCCAGCTGTAATCAGAAACGAATTATCCTAATGGCGGAATAATTCCCGTTCCAGATTTCATTTCACTTTCTGCTGCTCCAGTCACGCCATAACGGCTAGTAATGGAAAGCAAAAGGATTCCTCGCTGTTCAGTATAATTTCCGTTTCTCATCCGATTCGGTAAAATAAACATTCAACCTAGAGACCCGACCCTGGGCAACGCTGAGTTGTTATGTTCAGTACTACGGATTAGTTTTGACGGACCGCGTATATCAAGATTGCTTCTGGGTGACCGATTTTCGATTCTAATTCCGTTTTCAATATGTTCCGAAGAAATAATCCATATCCGCTGATAAAAAGGTAACAGGTTGTCTGTTTTATACTTATTTACCTCGAATATTTATCATTTAATCAACAATGGAGAAGCCAATTGTGGAACGGCTGGCTTCTCAAAGAGATTTTTTTGGTGGTAAAAGAGAAAGAGGAGAAAGCAGATCGAAATAGTGAGTTCAACAAAAGCAATTATGTGGAACAAAAAATTCCCTCCAGAGGCAGGATTCGAACCAGCAACCCTCGGGACTCCGACACAATGCACAAAATCTTTATGCTATCCTTGGGCAATGGTGACGTCCCAGGAAGAACACATGATTAACGCATTGGTGACAGTGATCATACCACTGCCTCTACAGAGGGAGAGAGAAAGAGATCACACACAAGTGCCTCTGCCACCCAACACATTTGGGTTATATATAAAGCTGAAACTCAAAAAATCGAAAAAAAAATTTATTGAATATTCTGAAAGTACATACTTTTAAAAATATTTGTGCGAAATTTCATCAAGATCGGAGCACCCGATTTCACGTAGGTTCTTCTGCGAATGAAGGTAACACAAAACTTTAAACGCAATTATCTCGGAACTAAGTTTTTTGAAAAGTACCGTTGCGATGAACGTGATATCTCAAAAACCATTCATCCGATTTTCATAAAGTTTTTTTTTTGAATTGTTTGTATTATCTTTCTCATGTAATTGAACGGCTCCTTTTTCATCGAAAATTGTTCGATTCTTTGCAATGGATTTTTGATTAAAATTTTGAGCACCACAAAACTCAAAATTTTTGCGTGATTTTTTGTAACAGAAAAAAAATGTTAGGATATCGATCCGTTCAAGTACACCACAGTACATTTTTTTCAATAATCTTTTTATTTTTTAAATTTCAGTTGAGCTGTTCGGCTTGGAGAGAGTTCACCGCAAGCCTCTGCCAAAATAACACGCTTTGGGGGATAGGCCATAAGTCCGCCAACCTTGAATATTTTTTTAAATTCAACTTATTTTTTCCGAATTCGATAGTATAACCAACGAACTGTCTTTTGATTTTTCAAATAAAATTTGCATAAAACGCTTTAAAAAATCACGATCTTAGCTCAATTTTTCGTCACAACTTTGTATATAACCCCCTTAAAACTTTTACATAATTGCTTACGTTTAACTCACCATTTCGATCTGTTCCTCGTTGAATACTACATATCTTAAATAAGGTATTGGTCCTTCCGTCGAATCCCGAAAAAACTAGTTGTCTCAAAGAGGCAAATTTACTTTTTAAAAATTAACTTCTCAGTATTTTTGAACAATGCATGGCACGTGCAGTTAAGTAAAAAAAATAAGTTGACGTTGGAGGTAACCTAGGCCAAATAGGGGCTAACCCTACGTTGCGTAAACTGATGGAAACGCGAGATTTTTCATTCCGTTTCGAGGTTTTATGAACAAATAGTTTATAATTTCGCCATTTAGGCGCGTTAGATCACAAACTAGATTTATAACCGATTTTAGTTGCAGTTCGTTGACAATTGGGCCCGACCAGCGGTTCTTGCTGGTGAACGCCGCTCAATCATTTAAAGGACCACGTCTGGAGCTGGACACAAACCCAGAACAACGCTGATTGCTCATTTCTAGCGGAATTCCAATATTTCGATGCGGGATTTGGTTGAAAAACTTTTGTCCTGCAAAGTTTTGTCGAGTGGGCCAAGAAACAATCAGGATTAAAAGTAAACTTGCTGTGGATGACAGTTTCAAACGGAATAAGCTGTCGAAACCCGCATTGAAGTACTTGATTTGGCAGGCATTCGTGACAAACGGTCGTTGGGGCACCGTTGAACAGAATAATCGTCCAGATCATGCCTGCGTTACAACAAAAATGGCGAGAGGAGCAACGACAAGTAACGTAGCAGTTCAGGGATTTGGGTCGACGAGGTGTCGATGAACCGAAAGTTACCCCTTAACCGGAATCGACGGAATGACTTTGAAACGCGACAATTCAATCTGGTAATGAAAGCTAAAGGAGACCATTGGGCGCGACTGGAGATGGCTAGATCAACTGCCGAGGACTAGATTGAGTAGCACGTATCGTCGGCGTTGGGTCGTCGGAGCACCTGTGAACTGGAAGCCATCTTCCACCCGGAATGGCAAAACTAACCTCGACATCTGACCGACGAGCATCGATATAACGGTTTTTAGAAAACTTTCGACACCGCTGAGGACAGCCCAGAATCGCAGGAACGACCTCGACATCTGCTTGGGTGGCATCGGTTTCGTTCCACCGCAGGGGAACTCTTCCTCGTAGGAGGAAAGATCCACCGTCGGGGACTATTCCGGGTCATCCGTAACAAATCACGGCATTGAATCGCCGGGTCAGCAGAGAACCGGAAGCAATTCTCCACCTGGAATCGCTGGATCGACATCGGTACCCTACCGGACAACACCGAAGAAAAAATAACGCGCACGTTTACGGTTTCGGGAGACATTCTTTCGTCGGGGATATCTTCGCTGGGGTATACTAGCTCCACCGTCGGGGACTATGAAGAGTGGCACCCCTCGTGACAAACCATCACTTTAGGGTCGTCGGGAATCAAGCGAAGTGCATGAGTACACACCCCTCTACCCAAAGTTGTTACTTCAAATGGAATCCCAGGCAAACTCTTGGTGGAGGTTAGAGGTGCCGGGTTCAGAGTTATCTTCTCTGTACAAAGTCCCTCACTCTGGCACACGATGGACGAAATCGGTAGTGTGGTCTCACTATTGAACGACGACGTTTAGGGAGCAAGACCTGTGGCAGTCAGAAAAGTATGTAAGGTGACATTCCAGGCAACCAAGATCGCCTTTAAAAGTGAGATAGTGCTGAAAATGTCAACCGGGTACAAGAAGCTGTGCAGATAAGTAGGCGCCTAACTTTGAGGTAACACTTATCGTTTTGTGTTAGCCAAGATCAAGGGTTCAACGACGTTAAAACGAGCTGACAAACTGAAGACTATCGTGGATGGACTCTTGCCAAAGCACGACCCCCGCTAAAGACTGCGATCCTTCCGTTTCCGGACATTGCTACAGAAATGCCTGGACGAAGAATACTTCCCGGATAGTTAGAGAATCCAGAAGTGGGTGTTGCTGCCAAAATTAGGGAAACCTCCAGGAGATCCAGCATTGTATTGTATAGCCTGCTGGATACTCTTGGTAAACTATGGAAAGGGTTCGCCTGCTGCTTGTCGCCAGCCTCGCAGTCTTCGAAGGGTCCACAGGACGATCCACCGTGCTCGCTGTACGCCCCGTCTTCTAGTTCCTGTAGGGTCGCCCTCAACAACAAACTTCACCGGGTCGTCGTCCGACATTCTTACGACGTGTCCAGCCCACCGCAAACGTCCTATTTTTGCGATATGCGCGATGGATGGCTCTTCCAGCAGCTGATGCAACTCATGGTTCATTCGCCTGCGGCACGTTCCGTCTTCCATCTGCACGCCACTATAAATGCGTCTTGTAGATAATCAACTTCGTGCAGCGGCGAATTTTGTTCGAACGGAGCGTCCTCTGGAGTCTAAAGTAGGCACGATTTTCCGCCGTCTCTGAATTTCTCTGCTGGTATCATTGTCGGCTGTTACCAGTGAGCCCAAATACACGAATTCGTCGACTATCTCGGTTTAGTCACCGTCAATCCGAACTCGGGATGGGAGGTTCACATTGTCGTCTCTAGAACCTCTTCCTCTCATGTATTTTGTCTTCGAAACGTTGATGGCAAGTCCAATCCTGCTGGCTTCAGCTTTTAGTCTGATGTACGTTTCCGACATCGCCTCAAAGTTCCGTGCTATTATGTCGATGTCGTCGACGAAGCCAAGAATATCGTGCCACTCGTGTCTATCTCTGCTCTCCTTATTACATCTTCTAACGCAACGTTGAACAGCAGGTACGACAGACCATAACTTTGCCGTAACCCTCTTTGAGATTCAAAGGGACTCGAGAGTGTCCCTGATACTCGAACAACACACGTCACCCGATCCATCGTCGCTTTGACTAATCGTGTTAGCTTATCCGGAAAACCGTACTCGTGCATTATCTGCCCAAGCTGATCTCGATCGATTGTGTCATACGCTGATTTGAAATCGATGAACAAAAGATATGTGGGCACGTTGTATTCGCGGCACTTCTGCAGAACCTGCCGAATCGCGAATGTTTGGTCCGTGATGGCGCAGGAACCCATGAATCCCGCTTGGTAGTGCCCTACGAACTGCCTTGCAAATGGTGACAATCGGCGGCTAAGAATTTGGGAGAGGACCTTGTAGGCGATGCTAAGTAGTGTGATCGCGCGGTAGTTGCAGCAATTCAACTTGTCATCCTTTTTGTAGATTGGGCGAACGACACCTTGCATTCACTCCTCCGGAAGAATCTCCTTCTCCCAAATTTTGGCGATTATCTAGTGCAGAACTCTAGTTTCATCACCGTATTTTAATAGCTCGCTGGGTAGTTGATCTACACCGGCAGCTTTGTTGTTTTTCAGTCGACCGATCTTCGCCTTGACTTCTTGGAGATCAGGGGCCGGCAGCCTATCGTCTTATGATGCCAAAATCAGGGAAACCACCAGGAGATCCAGCATTGCATTGTATAGCCTGCTGGATACTCTTGCTAAACTATGGAAAGGGTGCGCCTGCTGCTTGTCGCCAGCCTCGCAGTCTTCGAAGGGTCCACAGGTCGATCCAGCGTGCTCACTGTGCGCCCCGTCTTCTTGTTCCTGTTGGGTCGCCCTCAAAAACCATCTTCACCGGGTCGTCGTTCGACATTCTTACGACGTGTCCAGCCCACCGCAAACGTCCTATTTTTGCGGTATGCGCGATGGATGGCTCTTCCAGCAGCTGATGCAAATCATGGTTCATTCGCCTGCGGCACGTTCCGTCTTCCATCTGCACGCCACTATAGATGGTACGCAACACCTTTCGTTCGAGAACTCCTAGGGCGCATTGGTTCTCCATGAGCATAGTCCAGGTCTCGTGGTCGTAGAGAACCACCGGTCTAATCAGCGTCTTGTAGATAATCAACTTCGTGCAGCAGCGAATTTTGTTCGACCGGAGCGTCCTCTAGAGTCCAAAGTAGGCACGATTACCCGCCAAGATCAGTCTCTGAATTTCTCTGCTGGTATCATTGTCGGCGGTTACCAGTGAGCCCAAATACACGAATTCGTCGACCTTCTCGATTTAGTCACCGTCAATCCGAACTCGGGATGGGAGGTTCACATTGTCGTCTCTAGAACCTCTTCCTCTCATGTATTTTGTCTTCGAAACGTTGATGGCAAGTCCAATCCTGCTGGCTTCAGCTTTTAGTCTGATGTACGTTTCTAACATCGCCTCAAAGTTCCGTGCAATTATGGCAATGTCGTCGGCGAAGCCAAGAAGCTGAACGGACTTCCTGAAGATCGTGCCACTCGTGTCTATCTCCGCTCTCCTTATTACACCTTCTAACGCAACGTTGAACAGCAGGTACGACAGACCGTCACCTTACCGTAACCCTCTTTGAGATTCAAAGGGTCTCGAGAGTGTCCCTGATACTCGAACATCGAACTAATCGTGTTAGCTTATCCGAAAAACCCGTACTCGTGCATTATCTCCCATAGCTGATCTCGATCGATTGTGTCATGCGCCGATTTGAAATCGATGAACAAAACATGCGTGGGCACGTTGTATTCGCGGCACTTCTGCAGAACCTGCCGAATCGCGAATATTTGGTCCGTGGTGGCGCGGGAACCCATGAATCCCGCTTGGTAGTGCCCTACGAACTGCCTTGCAAATGGTGACAATCGGCGGCTAAGAATTTGGGAGAGGACCTTGTAGGCGATGCTAAGTAGTGTGATCGCGCGGTAGTTGCAGCAATTCAACTTGTCATCCTTTTTGTAGATTGGGCGAACGACACCTTGCATTCACTCCTCCGGAAGAATCTCCTTCTCCCAAATTTTGGCGATTATCTAGTGCAGAACTCTAGTTTCATCACCGTATTTTAATAGCTCGCTGGGTAGTTGATCTACACCGGCAGCTTTGTTGTTTTTCAGTCGACCGATCTTCGCCTTGACTTCTTGGAGATCAGGGGGCGGCAGCCTATCGTCTTCTGCGCGTGCTCCATGATCCGTTGCCATACCGCCTTTGTCCTCTGCTGCGTCACCGTTGAGATGCTCGTCATAGTACTGCTTCCACCTGTCAATCACCTCACACTCAGGTTGCCGTCTAAGTCCCTGCACATATCGGCTTGCGGAACGTAGCCTTTGCGCTAACTGTTCAGCTTCTCGTAGAACTTCCATGTGTCGTTTACGCGGTACAGTTGTTCCATCGCTTCGCGATCTCGTTCCTCCTGTTGGCGCTTCTTTCTCCGGAGGACCGAGGCTTGCCTGTTCCGTGATTGTTTGTATCGCTCCACATTCTGTCTCGTTCCGTGCTGCAGCATCCTCACCCGTGCTGCATTCTTCTCCTCTATTGACTGCTTACATTCGTCATCGAACCAGTCGTTTCCTCGATTCGGAATCGCTGTACCTAGTGCCGCTATAGCAGTACTTCCTAAGGCGGAATGGATCTCCCTCCAGCCATCTGCAAGAGTAGCTACGCCCAGCTGTTCTTCCGTGGGTAGTGCTGCTTCCAGCCGCTATGCGTATTCTTGGGTAACCTCGGCGTCCCGAAGCTGCGCGATGTTGGGCCTTGCCGTCCGACTACGAGTTTTGAGAGCATGCATACTGCAACTAGGTAATGGTCCGAATCTATATTCGCACTGCGGTAGGTACGAACGTTGGTGATATCAGAGAAGAATCGCCCGTCGATTAGAACGTGATCGATTTGGTTTTTGGTGCGTTGGTCTGTTGTTCTCCAGGTGGTTTTGTGGATATATTTGCGGAGGAAGAAGGTACTTCGGACTACCATGTCACGGGAGGCTGCGAAGCTCACGCATCGTTGGCCGTTGTCATTCAATACGGTGTACAAGCCGTTTGGCCCAATTACCGGTCTAAACATTACCTCCCGTCCTACCTGAGTGTTCATATCATGATGACGATTTTAACGTTGCGAACAGCCGTCGTACCGCTCCTTCAGATTCACATAGAATGCTTCCTTCTCGTTGTCCGGTCTCCCATCATGTGGGCAGTGTACGCTAATGATGTTGTAGTTGAAGAAGCGGCCTTCGATCCTCAACTTACACATCCTTACGTTGATCGGAGTCCATCCAATCACGCGTGCATCGTACCCAGCACTACAAAGCCGGTTCTCAGCTCGTTGGTGGTGCCACAGCTCTGAAAGCCGCGGGGATAAGGGAAATGCGAAACTCTTTGTGGAGGTTAGGGGAGTAAGGTTCAGAGTTATCTTCTCTGTTCGGAGTCCTTCTTAGATTGAACTTGGATCGTGCTATAAAACATAATTTTTTTTTTCGTGGATAGTCGGCGTAAAAACTTTACCACTGTTGCGAAATGCGGGTATTAGGCCCTTTTGATCGGTTCTTCTTGAGTCGGCGCCGAAGACTATTGACGCGGCGCATTAGTTAATGTCACCCTGGCATATGAAAGACATTCCCAGTGACTGTGCATATAATACCAGCTAGGCTATAATAGAGCTACATTTCGCAGGAGATAATACCATCTGAGAGGAATATTTAGGGTTTGTTAATCTACCTAAAATTACCTAAAATTACATTGGTTAAAATATATACCTAACTAACCTAATGAATTACTATACCTACTTATTACTAGCCTTATTAAATTATTGTCTACCATCTACAGAGCTAGGAAACCTAACCTAGCTAAATTGAAACCTCATTGGATTAATTGAAGAGATAGGAAACTAATTTGTAAGTAATTGTTGAATTATAATAGATACAGAATAAAGTAATCTATGATTTGCAGTCGAGTTGCGGAAAACCGAACATCGGAAAGTTTTTATAACATTCTCGAAAATTATAATCCGAGGAGGTACAGCAGCATGAATGCTTCCGAAATACCATCGGCAGGTAGCGGCAAGACATGCAATCGGTCGGATCAAGCCCAAGATATGGTAGCGTGCGACGGCTGTGGAACCTGGTTCCATTTCACTTGTGCGGGAGTGCAGGCTTCCATCTGCAACAAACCATGGTACTGCGGCTATTGTTCGACTCAAGGCGACGATCAAAGCAGCTCAGCGATATCTGTCGGCTCAGGTAGCTCTAGTGCTCGTTTACGTTTGAGGCAGTTAGAAGAGTCCAAAGCACTGGATGATCGTTTGCTACTACAACAAGCAGAAAAAGAGCGAGCTTTCTTAGCTGAGAAGCACCAGTTGGAGGCTGAAATTCAGTGCGAACGGCAACTGAAAGGAAGCACATCGAGTTTTAGAAGCCGGCTCAGTCGTCGCAGTCATCGAAGCGAGATTAGAACCTGGATCAATCAATCGATGGAAACTCCACCGACGGTCGTAACACAACAGGCTGGTGCGTCAACGTCCACGCCCGTTGTGTCCTCCGGGAACGTTATTCAAGCAGTAAAAGACATGCGATTGGCCCAGCCAACTCAGTCGATCCCCCAAGGGAATCATCAGGAGGTTGTTCAGAAAATCGTCGTCCCACCTCCGCCTACCAACACGAATACCGTACAAGCCACTATAGCTGTTCCACTAGGAACTGAATTGAAAACAAGTGTTGCTCCTATTATAACCAACGCTATTTACCCGCCTAAGCAGCCAATTCCGGCACCGCATCACGATACTTTACGCCGAGATCAGCCGAAACAACATCCTCCAGGTCCGCCTAAGCAAGCACTTCCACCGACAAGCCAGTCAGGTCAATTAGAGGTAGCGCTACCAGGCATGAATCTTACGGTGGGGAAGTCAGTTCCTGCCGCATCTCATTTAGAAGATCGAAAACAAGAGAAAGCGTTAGATAGGCACCAACAAACCCATCTGTATAATCAGCGTGACGGTCAATTAGAAAGCTATTCTTTGCAGCCAGCAGGGAACCACAATGCCACGTCGCTGAATGCTCCATTGCCCCTGTCCAGTGGCACTCAAGCGCTAATATAAGTTCCATGCATAGTCAGCAGCAGTTCCATAAAATTAATCAGAACCCCATTGCGCCATCGATCAATACTTTCTATCCGATGAATTTCTACCCACCGCAGTATTACACCGGAATGAGTACAGGTGTGTCGCCAGCTTGGATGCACCAACACGCCACGAACCAGCTGTCGGGTGCGACTGAAGCTAATGACAGCGCAGCATGATCACGAGCAAAATATACAGCAAAATATCCAGCGGCCACGTCCTGGCCACGCTTCGGGTATCTACTTTACACCAGCTACTGAAGGAGTCTTGAGTGCACAGCAACTGGCAGCACGTCAAGTTGTATCACGCGAATTGCCTAAGTTTTCAGGTGATCCTCTCGAGTGGCCAATGTTTATCAACGCATTTGAGTCCACTACGGCGATGTGCGGTATACAGCCAGATGAAAATTTGGCTAGGTTGCAAAAAAGCTTGGGAGGGGGCGCCCGGGAGAAAGTTCAGAGCATATTAACTCTTCCGGCAGCGATTCCCGAGATCATTCAAACTCTGCGGAATGAATGCGGACGATCTGAACAGCTAGTTCATTGTTTGCTGCAAAAGATTCGTCATGCTGCTCCGCCAAACGTCAACAAACTTGACACTCTTATAAATTTCGGTAGGGAGGTCAAAAATTTAGTGATTTTTATCGAAGGCGCCAGACTACAAGACCATTTATCGAATCCGATGCTGCTGTCAGAGCTGGTTGAAAAGCTACCCCCAAGTCTGCGGTTAGAATGGGGGCTTCATACGCAGAAAATATCTCAAATAACGCTAAAAGCATTTAGTGATTACGTTACAGCCATCAAAAGTGCTGCTTGCAAAGTTTCGCTACCTTCAGACTGTATTCAGGAAGAAAATCGACGAGGTAGTAGGGAGAAAGGTGGTTACGTGAATGGACATTCCGTTGAGGAGAAGTCTACGATCGCTTCGAGTTCAAAAAAAGAGTATCAAGCCAAATTGGAGAACATCGTTCCCAAACCTTGCCCGCGTGTAACAGGAATGATCACAAACTGCGCAACTGCGGTAAATTCAAAGGTTTCAATATGGACCAACGAAAGCGTATTGTTGAACAATCGAAACTATGTCAACGTTGCTTGGGAAGTCACGGAAAATGGCCTTGCAGAACGAAACAATCCTGTGAAGTCGATGGTTGCAATGAGTTTCATCATAGCCTTCTCCATCCACCAAATCCGAAGCAGGTTAGCCCAATTCTACCAACAGGCTCGTCAGGAGTTATTTCTGCTCATTGTTCTCGCCAAGCTGGTGTTTTATTCAAGGTGCTTCCAGTCGTTCTGTCAAATAATGGCAAGTCTGTTTCAACTTACGCATTTTTTGACGACGGATCCAACCTCACGTTGATGGAAGAGGAAGTCGCTGAAGAACTTGGATTGAATGGAAATATCAGTTCGTTATGCATTCAGTGGACAGGAAGTGTAACCAGGAATGAACCAACATCACGGCAGGTAGAATTGCGCATTTCTAACTCGCATGGTGGGCGGAAGTACACTATCTCAGAAGTCCAAACGCTTCCTCGTCTTGACCTACCGCAACAGAGCCTGGACTATGCAGAACTTTCCAAACAGTTCCCCCACTTGAAAGGACTTCCTGTGACCAGCTTTTCCAATGCTGTGCCACGGATTCTCATTGGATTGGATAACGCAACACTGAAGTTGACCTTAGACAAACGTGAGAGACGCAGTAGCGAACCGGTTGCAGCCAAAACGCGCCTTGGGTGGACGATTTTTGGCGGCGGACAGAGGGGAGTAAAACGATCCGATCGCGTAATGTTTCATATGTGCGATTGCACTGCAGATGACACGCTTCACTGTCTCGTTAACAACTATTTCGATGTTGAAAACATGGGAACAAAACCGGTCACATCTTTAGAATCTCCCGAAGATCAACGCGCCAGGCAAATTTTAATGCAAACTACCCGGCGAATTGAGTCAGGGAGGTTCGAATGTGGGCTGTTGTGGAAGAGCGACACAATCGAGTTTCCTGAAAGCTACGCAATGGCCGAGCGTCGCCTAGTTTGCTTGGAAAAGAAACTAGGCAAGGATCAAGAGCTGAAAAGGAAAGTCGTAGAGCAGATTGAAGAGTATCTTGAGCGCGGCTATGCACACAAAGCAACTGAAGAGGAGCTACGTAATTCTGATCAACTTCGCGTCTGGTACCTTCCCTTGGGTATTGTTCGGAATCCTCGCAAACCTGAGAAAGTGCGCATTGTGTGGGACGCAGCAGCACGTGTGGGAGACGTATCCCTTAACTCTATGTTACTGTCGGGGCCAGATCTGTTGACTCCGCTCCTGAAGGTTATGTTCCAATTTCGACAACGGCAGTACGTTGCAGTAGGAGATGTGCGTCAAATGTTTCACCAGTTGCTGGTTAGGCAAACAGACCGACAAGTTCAAAGATTCTTGTTCCGATCGGAACCGGAACAAGCGCCGACTGTATACGTCATGGATGTTGTAATCTTTGGCGCATCATGCTCACCGTGTCTTGCGCAATATGTAAAAAACACGAACGCAAGGGAATTCGAGGAGTTGTATCCAGAAGCTACGTTGGCGATTATTAATAACACTTACGTTGATGATTTTCTGGATAGCAAGGATACGGTAGATGAAACAGTGCGGATAGTAGAAGAGGTGCGACTGATTTTCGACAAAGCTGGGTTCGAGATTCGCAACTGACAGTCCAATTCTGAGGAAGTTCTTCGACGGGTCGGGGTCGACTTTATGGAAGCAAGGAAACGTTTTGCGGCGGAGAAATCGACGGTGGCAAAACGAGTGCTTGGGATGGTATGGATTCCCAAGGTTGATTCATTCGTATTTTCTACGCAGTTCCGTGAAGATCTTCAATCATTATTAACGGGGAGCATCGTTCCAACCAAGAGACAAGTTCTTCGTGTGGTAATGAGTCATTTTGATCCACTCGGGATCATAGCTTTCTATACAGTTCACGGAAAAATATTAATCCAAGACGTGTGGAGATCCGGCATAAAATGGGACGATCCGATAACAGTACAAAATTTTGAGAGTTGGCAACGTTGGGTGAAATTGATTCCTAATCTGATGGAAATTCAAATGCCGAGATGCTACTTCCCGAAGTACAACCTAGGAAGCTACGACACTCTCGAGCTCCATGTTTTTGTCGATGCTAGCTTGATGGCCTATTGTGCTGTAGCTTACTTCCGGATCATTGACAACGGTACACCTCGCTGTGCTCTAGTAGCTGCCAAAACGAAGGTTACTCCCTTGAAACCTCAATCGATTCCACGCAACGAACTGTGCGCGGGTGTGATCGGAGTGAGACTTCTTAAAAGCATTCAGGAGAATCATTCAATTACAATCCAGAAGCGCTACATGTGGACAGACTCAACAACCGTCCTGGCTTGGTTACGATCAGATCCACGAAAGTATCAGCAATTTGTTGCCTTCCGAGTTGCAGAAATTCAGTCGGAAACAAGCATTGACGAGTGGGCTCATGTTCCGTCTACTCTAAATCCCGCCGATAAAGGTACCAAATGGGGAAACGGCCCTTGCTTTGATCTGGAAAATTCATGGTTCACTGGATCAACATTCCTACATCGGCTGAAGCATGAGTGGCCACGTCAACCTACTACATTTACCGATCCGCAGCAGGAAGACAAAGCGATTCATCATCACGCAGCAGTTTGTGACTCGACAATAGATTTCACGATTTTTTCTCGCTGGGAAGATCTACTGAAAAGGTTAGCTTATGTGTATCACTTCGTTCATTGTTGTCAAAAGCGAAGAAGAAAGTCAACGGGATGTAGAATTGTTATATTAGAACAACGAAACTTCGAAGCCGCTGAAGCAAGTGTGTGGCGATTAGTTCAAAGACAGGAGTTTGCCTACGAAATCGATGTCATTCGCAAGAACTCCGAGTTATCACAGGAGAACAAAAAGTTCTTGAAAAGAAGCAGTGAAATCGGAAAATTGTCGGCATATTTGGACGATAAAGGGGTACTGCGAATGCAAAGACGAATCAACACCGATGTGGCCTATTACTCTTTCGATTTCGTGAATCCAGTGATAGTTCCTAGAAAAACACACGTCACCAATCTGCTGATACACAAATACCATCAACGTTACGGACATGCCAATGTAGAAACCGTCGTTAACGAGTTGCGTCAACGATATTACATACCCAAAAATCGTTGCATGGTGAAGAATGTAGTGAAGCAATGCGTGGGTGTAAAGTCTACCGAGCTAAACCAACCGCACCCAGGATGGCTATGTTACCGCACCCGAGAGTTAGGCCGTACGTAAGACCATTCACATTTACGGGTCTGGATTATTTTGGACCATTGACCGTGAAGCGAGGACGAACTATTGAAAAACGGTGGGTGGCACTTTTCACATGCTTAACTATACGCGCTGTGCATGTAGAGGAAGTCCACTCACTGTCGGCAGATTCCTGTAAAATGGCAATTCGCCGATTCGTTGCACGGAGAGGCGCTCCTCAGCAAATATACAGCGATATCGGGACCAATTTTCGAGGGGCAGCTCGCGAACTTACAGTCGAAATCAAGACTATCAATCGAAAATTAGCGTCCGCGTTCACCAATGCAGAAACTGAGTGGGTTTTTAATCCTCCTTCTGCTCCACACATGGGCGGTGTGTGGGAGCGAAAGGTGCGTTCAATCAAAGATGCATTTAAATCCCTTCACCATGCTCGACACCTGAACGATGAGGAACTGATGACCTTTATGGCAGCAGCGGAAATAATTGTCAATTCCCATCCTCTGACATTCATACCCTTGGAGCATTCATCTGACGAGGTCATAACACCGAACAATTTCATTCTCATGAGTTCGAGCGGCGCTAACACCACTTCAAGAATATCGGTGAATGAGGACTTTCCATTGAGAGTCAATTGGAAGATGATGCAACAGCTTTTAAACCAATTTTGGAAGCGGTGGATTCAAGGTTACCTCCCAACCATAGCTCGCAGGACCAAGTGGTTTAGCGACGTTCGTCCGCTTCAAAATGGAGATCCAGTGGTCATTGTAGATGAGACGGTCCGTAACGGATGGTTACGAGGTCGAATCACTAAAATCTACCCCGCGAAGGACGGTCAGGTGAGGAAGATTGACGTCCAAACGTCGTCTGGAGTACTTCAAAGACCAACGATCAAAGTAGCCTTGCTGGACATCATTGAGAGTAAGACCATGAGATAATACCATCTGAGAGGAATATTTAGGGTTTGTTAATCTACCTAAAATTACCTAAAATTACATTGTTTAAAATATCTACCTAACTAACCTAATGAATTACTATACCTACTTATTACTAGCCTTATTAAACTATTGTCTACCATCTACAGAGCTAGGAAACCTAACCTAGCTAAATTGAAACCTCATTGGATTAATTGAAGAGTTAGGAAACTAATTTGTAAGTAATTGTTGAATTATAATAGATACAGAATAAAGTAATCTATGATTTGCAGTCGAGTTGCGGAAAACCGAACTTCGGAAAGCTTTTATAACAACCACCAAGTGAAAAACACACACACATGCATTGACCCAGCTGTGCTTAGTTTAAGTAAGGTAAAAATGTTTGTAGTGAAAGGGTCATACACTTCATCAAAGTTGGTTGCAAATGCTGGCACTTTTTTGGTGGTGTTCAATGAAGAAAACAGATCGAAATGGTGAGTTAAACGAAAGCAATTATGTGAAAAAAATCACCACATAGCCATCACAGCCCAGGAATAGCATAAGGGTTTGTGCATTGGGCCGAAGTCCCAAGGGTTGCAGGTTCAAATCATGCTTCTGGGGTGATTTTTTTTTATCCAATTACTTATCTTCAAAAAATATATGTGCAAAAGTAAGTTGTACAACTTTCCGAAGGTACCCTCTCATTACAAATGCACAGTTCAGAAGAAAGACCTTTGAACCAAACTTAGCGATTTTATTAGCTCCACCACTTTGCCAAAAAAACAAACGCTGTGCATAGAATCGAAGCAGTTAATTAATGCTTCGTGATACGCGAAACCATCCATTCTGTTTGATGCCAGATCCTTCAAACAAGGAGCTAAATTCTTTTCAGAGTATTGCTTTCACTTTATTTACTTTCATCTCGATCGAAGGAAAGTATGGTTGGTGCGTTTCCAGTATCTCCATCGCAAAATGCACGCCAGCTAGTTGCTCATTCAAATTTCCACGATAAGTAGCTGCATCCACTTTCCCATTATTTCCGCGAACTTGTGCTGAACACTATCTCCGCTGAAGTTACTCGACTAAAAATATTTGCGCTGGTGAATAAATGTTTGCTACTTTACCCCCATTTCTAAAGGCTCTCTCGCAGTACACAGATGCGAGTGTGTACTGTACTGTACTGTACTGTACAGGACAGGTCGTCCGCCGAGCGCGTTGGTACATACAGCAACTGGCTGGCAGATATATGTATAAGCTCTCCGGGGCGCTCTCAGTTGGAATAAGCGAAACATCGTTCAAACAGATTGAAGTTCCGGGAACCGTCAATGGGGAAGTTTTATGTTGAGATAAAGTTTCTACATGTGAGTGTGCGTGCGTGTGTGTGTGTGCAAGGACTGCCAGTTTTTGTTAGTAGGACGCAAATAAATGATTTTCGCGAGTGAGTGCATGGAAGAACTTTCCACTAGAGCAAGTGGGAGCTAAACTAAAAGTTTCAAGTGGTTTAATTTGCTGGCACTTCGGATGTTTCCCCGAGCCGTCGGAACAGTAGGCTGGAATGTTACGCATATAAACGGTGAAATAGAAAATGTGATGCTGCTAGGGAAAGACGTGTACTTTACAAATTGAATTGACGGCTGCGGGTTGCACGGGTACGTACCTGCTTCTTGCCGTGTTGATTTGTCAGCTGTACGTTGGACCGGTTGCGGATGATTTTCGCATTGTTAACGTAGATGTCCTCGGTGCCGTTCAGGTGTCTCCGCCTGGTCACGTAAATCGGCGGGTTTCCATCGTAGTCGGACGTTATCATCGTTCCGAGCTGCTCCAGGGGAGTCGCGACGGTCGCTAAGGGAAGACACGAAAGGTATCGAAATTTTAATAAAAAGCTGCTAAGGCGTACACAGTTCTCGGCATTGTATCATTCTTTTCTGAAAGTTTTTCTACAACAACTATAGCAAGATGTGGAAGCATCGCAAGGAGAGCAATAAAACCAACATGTAGCATCCCGCTCGCGTTTTTTCCCGCTTTCCGACAGACGGAATGACAGATGGGAAGATATATCCTAGAAAATTCGCGGTGCTGATTCTTTGAATGGGCGGATTTTGGTTCTTTGCATTGGCATACACTTTTTTGAAAGGAATTTTTTCCTCGTACTCGTACCATCAGACCAGCAGAGAAGAACGAAGCCCTCCTTGTGGTGCTTGAGTCTGCTTTCGACCCGTTTTGAAGAATGGCAAAAATGCACGGTTTAGCTCTATCGGTGGAAGCTAAAGAAAGCAAGAGAAAAACGCATATCGCTTCCAATTTTATTGCACTTTTCCAAGTCGAGGTAAGCCGGCTGGAAAATCTAGGCAGTGTGATTCACACAAAGAAACATGTGTCGGCTACAATCGTACCGGTGAAATGGCAGAGCGCTGTGTTCCGGATGGATCTATGAGTTTCCGTTTATAAGACATATTTGTTTGTATCAAAGAAATCCTGGCTAAGTGGAAATCCTTTACCCTGCGGAAAGGGTAAA
Source organism: Topomyia yanbarensis (assembly GCF_030247195.1). NCBI lineage: Eukaryota > Metazoa > Arthropoda > Insecta > Diptera > Culicidae > Topomyia > Topomyia yanbarensis. The sequence goes on from NC_080670.1 coordinate 165,164,136, forward strand.
GGTCAATCATTATAAACGGAATCAAATGGTCCGAAATATTTTTGATATTCTATTTGTGCAGCTGTGCGGAAATGATTCGAACGCAATCGTGCACATATTTCAGGCATAACCCATCATCATCTCGGAATCCTTGCCATAGGAGAGGGCTACGCAACTTCGCACGAGCAACAATGCAAGCGGCAGTGAGATGAATGAGTTATTCACCACAATGCTGATGCTTCGGAGTTGGTTCAGTTGCTCCAAAATGGGATTGGTGAATGGAAGCCGGAGAATGTTTTACCAGCTATGGAATTTTGGATTTGAAGAACAATCGTGCACGCAACAGCTCCGTACAAAGCCACTGTGCTGAGACCGGGGAGAGCCGGTGACAGGGAAGGATTCTTTTTAAAGGGTACGACTGCCGAGGGAAGGATTTGACTTTTCATCAGAGCGACGTTGCATTTGCGATACGATAGCAGCATTTCAAGCATAAAGGATTTGATTTGTGGACGAATTGTAGAAATGAAATTAAATTCTGTTTTTGGCTCACTGGCAGTTTGTCTAGGATTTCGTAGGGAAAGGAACGATGCCTTGGCTTCGGTACTTTCAAACGTTAAAATGATTTTATATTAAAAATAAATTATATTTCATGTGGTTGGAAACTGTTTTCTCTACCAACAGTGTTGAATATTGTTGGCTTGCGTTGGAATAATTCGATCCGCTATTATTTCTGGTTAATTAATAAATAAATAAAAAATCGGCAAAACAAGCAGTTTTTTTCTTCGCAACAATTTGCTAAATCATCATAAAAAATAAATAAATAGTACTCTATTAATGTTCTGAATAAGCTTATTCAGCTTTATGAAGCTTTTGTATCCTTTCTGCTATACGCTCAGGTAAACTGTTTGAACCAAACCATGCATGTTTTTTGTTCGTTTCCCGTGATTTTAATCTTCATCCTGTTACCACATCCTGCGCACTTTTGGTTATAAAATTCAATCTAATCAATCAAAACATTGGTATAATATGATTGGAACTTTTATGTGTTTTGATTGAAGCCGGCTTACTCCTCGTAACTAAAAACCACCTCCCGCACTACTGTTACTGCATCAGGTCCCCATTCAACGGTTTTCAGTTCCTCTTTCATATAAGCTTGCAATAAAAAGCGTATAACGTAAAGAAATAAAAAAAAGAATCCCAATCACACTAATCCTCACCATCTCCGTAGCTACCAACTTCCAACCAACTTTAGACTGCAACTTCTCTATACAGCCTAGTAAATCATGATGACCCAGCATTGACTCACTTACCAAATGGAGAGAAGAAAAAAACCAGCACACCCGAACTCAGCCAACCAGCTGACAGCAATCGACCCCCCCCCCCCTTCCCACCAATCAAACTGACTCACAAAAGCGGGGGCAGCTCGGCGAATGGAGAATTGAATGCAAAAAAAAAAATGGCAGAATCGAAACTCACTGAATGCAGCTGTTAATTTAAATTTTAATTAAACTTTCCTCACTCCCGCCACACACATACACACACACCCACCCACCCGATTATCACTCCGGGAGACCAGGGGGGATTGGCTCCCAGTTGGGTGTTGATTTGCCAACTCGCCTGCCAACTTACGGTAGTTCATTTAGTTTTTTTTTCTATTGTGATATCGAAGCACATTTTTCACTTTTGTTGGTGCACGGAATAAAATGTTTTCCCAAATTTGTGAATAACTTAGTAACGAAAGCAAGGTCGCGGACAATATTCACTATACGATCATTGGTTCATTATACAACTTCATGTGATCGTGAACTGATTACTCAAGCAACTCTGAAGCCTTTTATTCGAAAGTTGTCCTACTGGAGCTGTATAGGTAGGGCTCCCCGTCAGAATCACTCACTATAATTGCAGACGAGACGTACCCCACTCTAAAACACTGCTGAAGGCCAATTGCAACGGGCCGTGATTCTAAATGTGATGTTCATTGTACGGTTCAGATATGTGCGGGCATAGGGTCTTCATGATCGCTTGTATCATCGCGAAATGTTCGAGCGTTAGCGTGATCGATCGCGTGAGCGTTTGTATGTCTCGTGTGCTAGCGTGTATGTAACTTCGCACGTATAAATTCGATTTTATTCGAATTTGGCCACATGGTTCGCGAAATTCGACGATTCCGTGCGGACCGTGAATATGATGCATAATTTTCGGTTTTCGGTTCAGATGCTAGAAGAGATCGAGTTTTTTAACATCACTAGAGTTCCCGGTTATGTTGGCATGGAACACGTGGTCTAGTGAATATAAGCGTGATGTTTTAATTGGTCCAACTGAAGGCTTGGATTTAGGCTGGTATGACCGAAGACAGAGATTTCCGCACGTGACCGATGCATTATCGCGCGAACATGGACGTTTGTATGTTCTCGCTTATGACCACGTTTATGAGTTTATTAGTGCTAAAACATTCACTTGATCGTCGGAGTGTTTTCATGACCAAGATCGCGAAGCTCGTAAGCGTTTGTATGTTAACATGCCGAATGCTAGAAGAGAGTGAAATTCCCCATATCACCAAAGTTCCCGATCATGTTGCCATGGAACGTGTTGTTTAATGAATATGAGCGTCATTTTTTCTCAATTGTCCAACTGAAGGCATATACCTATGCTACTAGAACCGAGAGTAAGGAACTTTCGGACGTGACTGATTCTGATCGGATAAATTCGGTTTTATAACCGTGTGTCCCTTCGCATATTCGCGTATGTTCTTGAATGATCACGAATGACCATGAATATGATGCTTAATTTTCAGTGTAGGGTTCAGATACTAGAAGGTAGTGTGTTCCTCCATATCACTAGAGTTCTCGGTCATGTCGCCATGGAACGTGTTATCTAATGAATATGAGCGTCATTTTTTAATTAATCCAACTGAAGGCATGATTCTAGGCTGCTAGAACTGAGTGTAGAGACTTCCGGACGTGACCGATTCATGATCGCGCAAACGGTGAGTTTATGCTGGAGACTGCGTTTTTAAATTTATAGGTGCTGAAACGTTTACTTAATAACCGGGATAACATCGCGGGCGTATGTATGTGTGGACGATTGTAATTGCATATTTACGTTTGTGATTAGGTTTGTGTTATCGCGAAGGCCACAAGCGTTTGTACGTTTGGAATGGGAGAGATTCTTAATGTATATTAGAGTGACAGGAAAAAATGACCCATATCGGCCCACCCCTGAGTCGATTCCTAGTCCCACCAGGAGTACTTGCACCAAATTTGAAGCAAATCGGATAAGTCTAGCTACCGGATCAACGTGCCTGAAGTTTGTATGGGTTTTTTCAACAATTTACATGGAATAAACTCACTAGCTCGCATTTTCGCCATTAGGTGGCACTGTATGCATCGTATTATCACTGTGAGAAAAGAAAGATAATTTAATTGTCTACAACTTTGCTGTAGTCTGCTAGTGAATCCGGCTTTGTTAAAAGAAGTTATTAAACTTTTAACGAAGTGATGTCTGAACCAGTTTTGCATGGGGCCTAACAGTGCATGGTTGCGTATGAGTACTCGATTCGCACAAACTAAACATTTTTGTGAAATAATCGTTAGGTTTAGCTGAATGGTATGTTCAGAAGAATTATAGTAAATAGTACAAGTTGTCGCTGTTGTGCTATCTTATGACATGCGCCATTTAGCACTTTTCGAGAAAAACGATTTTTAAAGTTTGAGATTGAATATCTTAAAATTTATAAATGCTAGAAGCTTTTCGGAGAAGACATTCGATACTTCTATCTTTTGACTACACTTACAGTTTTTGCTTAAAATGTAAACCAAAGTCGCTCGCATACGTGTCATAAGTGTGTATTCATGATAAAATATGTATGACGTGTCACAAATGTGCACAGAAGATTTCATATAAAAATGAATTATAACTGATTCGTAAAATTATGCGTTATAGATCACTATGTCCAATATTATACTTTTCCATGCGATAGTAGCAATATCAGGTTGCAAAATGATAGTGTTGGAACACAAAGTTTTCCCAATTTTCCTCCTTTATTCAGGAAAAACAATAAAAAGTTGGTTTCATTGACAATTTAGAGACAATGTCTATCAAACAATGTTATTGTTGACAGGTGACTAGACGAAACAAATATTCTTCTTGCATAATCCATCACTACATTTCGGTATACTTTCCAAAACAAGTGGAAATCTCAAAAGGAAATTTGTTCAATAATCTTGAATATATAAGCCAACCATTCCCAGAAAAAACTATGGTAGGAAAAGTTTTGCTCCCGTGACAAGAACCTAGGTAATGCTTATGGTTGATCTGCATAGGAATTACCTATGTCATCAGAGACATCTGTTGGCTTGCTATAAGCTTTTCGGCTTATAGCAAGCCAACAAACTAAGAATGAAGAATCTCTTTTTTCTTTGTCATAAGATAGCACAACTCGATCACTGGAGAAATTGGCGCTTGTCATAATCGTGTTTCGCTATATCTCAGTAACCCAGCAGAATTTCAAAATTCTGAAAACGCGACTTCATGGAGATTTTAAAATTTAGTAACATGGCATATCTAACTCAGTTCACCCCAAAATGGCGTTTGTCATAAGATAGCACAACAGCGACGAAGTCATGTTTTGATTAGAACATTTTTGTTCCACATGTTACAGCATAGATGGCGCCAATACTATTAATTTTTGTACGGAGAGAGATATAAGTTGAGTGTCTTCTACAAAGTTATAGAACAGGCATTTTTTAGTATTTCTTTCGAACAACTTGATACTCTATCTCTCTTCTATAAAAAGTTAGTGCTGGCGCCCTCCAAGCGGTCAGAGGTGGAACTAAAATTTTCTTACCAAAATATAAATCGTATTATTTACTACAATTTATGTAAGCATACTATTTAACTAAATCCAACCATTATTTCACAAAAATGCATAGTTCGCTGAACTCGAGTACTGATACACAACCATGCACTGCTAGGCCCCATGCAAAACTGACTCACACATCACGTCGTTAAATGTTTAATAACTTCTTTTAACAAAGCCGGATTCACTAGCAGTCTTCGACAAAGTTGTAGACAATTCAATTATCTTTCTTATTTTCACTTACAGTGATAATACGATGCATACAGTGTCACCTAGCGGCGAAAATACGAACTAGTGGGTTTTCTCCATGCAAATTGTTGAAAAATCCCATACAAGCTTCAGGCACGTTGGTCCAGTAGTTAGACTTGTCCGATTTGCTTCAAATTTGGTGCAAGTACTCCTGGTGGGACTAGGAATCGATGCAGGGGTGCACCGATTGAGTTTTCAAAAATTCATCATTTTTCTGGGGAATCTAGTGTATATGAGGGAATACGCAATTAATTGCGTTAGTGAGTGTTAGTATGAATCTAATGTAAGATATAGTAATAAAAGGAAATATAACATTCAGAAAAAAGAACAAGTGGCAAAGAGATTAAGTAAAAGCATATAATTTAGCCGATATTATTTTTGGTATAAACGAGTAGTAGCAAAGAAAACTAATAGAAGTACAACAAAAACAGACTAAGGGACCATTCATAAATTACGTAACGCTTTTAGGGGGGAGGGGGTTCGACAAGTTGTTACATATTGTGACATAGGGGGGAGGGGGAGTAAGCTAGATCGTTACGTAACATGTTTTCACCGAAGGAATAAAACTACTTGAACTCATAATTCATTTATTTGGTTTTTGTTGTAAGTTCCAATACCTTATTTAAGTCTTTTTTGTGATATCCAACGGGAAAACTGATCGGAATAGTGAGTGAAGTGAAAGCAATTGTGTGAAAAAAATAAAATTCTCCCAGAGGCATGATTCAAACCAGTAACCTTTGAGACTCCGGTCCAATGTACTAACCCTTATGCTCCTCTTGAGATATGATGACTAGACTGGTTCAATTTTTGACTTTTAGCTCCACCAGGCTTTTCTGATTCCTTTCATGGTCCTTAGTCATTGTGCAAATTTTGGTACCGATTGGTTGTGTCTACGGACTCTCCAAAAATTTCCAAGTTTATATGGAAGTTTGCATGGAAAATCGGTTAACATTGAAAATAAATGCTTAAAAAATCACCTCATCATTCAATTAATCAGAACACTATATATTTCTAAAGGTATTCTTCTACTAAACACATTCGGGGAATATTGCAAGTTTATGAAAATTCGTTGAGAAAAGTTATTAACAAAAGAAGCAGTATTACTTCAAAACAAGTGGATTTTATTAGTAACCATAGCAACCCTGTTTGAATAGCTACATCGTTATACCAGTGTAAACTAGACTTGCCACCCACCGCTCGCGTATGGCAGATACAGCTATTCAAACAGGGTTGCTATGATTAATAATAAAATCCACTTGTTTTGAAGTCATGCTGCTTCTTTAGTTAATAACTTTTCTCAGCGAATTTTCATAAACTTTTAATGTTCCACGAATGTGTTCAGTAGAAGATTACCTTTAGAAATATATAGTGTTCTGATTAATTGATTGATAAGGTGCTTTTTAAGATTTTTTTTTTCAATGTTAACTGATTTTCCATACAAACTTCCATATAAATTTAGAAATTTTTGGAGGGTCCGTAGACACAACCAATCGGTACCAAAATTTGCACAATTACTAAGGACCATGAAAGGAATCAGAAAAGCCTGGTGGAGCTAAAAGTCAAAAATTGAACCAGTCTAATGATGACGTCTCAGAAAGATTATATGATTATCGCACATTCACCCCCACTGCGTGGTGTTTTGGTAGCGTTTGGGATGGGTTCAACCCATGCATATACCACCACCATGGTCCAGAAGATCCCATTTAAAAACCATATTCTGGTGTATTTATAGGTGTTTGAGACCATTTCATAGTGTTTTCATGGTGTTTTATGGGGTTGCATGCTGTTTGAACACATGAGAATTTGCTCGGGTAGTGCGATAATCATATGTTCTTTCTGGGACGTCATCATATTCCAGGGATAGGATAAGGCTTAGTGTATTGGGCCGAAGTCTCGAAGGTTGCGGGTTCGAATCCTGCCTCTGGAGAATTTTTTTCACATGATTGCTTTCGCTTCACTCACCATTTCGAAAAAATTTTCCCGTTGGATACCACAAAAAGACTTACTTGAACTCGTATAAATGCCAGCAAATGCTAATAATTTATCATTAACGACAACTGCATTCTGTTTGAGTTTGATATGCTGACCGGGAATGGATGAGTCACGTGCGTCGGTAAACTAATCTTACCTTAATTTATTCAATCCAATCTTCTCGAATGAATCGAATCGAATGCACGATTTGAACACCAGAAAAATGTGACCAATGAATCCTAGGAAGGGTTTCCCACTATCATATACGTCAGTTCTGCATCCATGCCCTGATCCAGCTGTCACAAATACTCAGATGAACACATACACAGATAGACGTACGACTAGCAATTGTACACTAGTACTAAAAACAACAATTATTACTTCTCTAACGCTAATAGTTTTCTACTTTTACATTTATTTAATTAACTTGTGTGCACGATGACGGAGCCGACCGATAATTCGACACTCAATGACCCCCTCTGCGAGACATGTCCTTCAACACCGCCATTACGCTGTCGACCAATGCTTGCAAAGACACTCCACAGTAAAAGTCAAACCATAGTGACCCAGCAGTCGGCCACGATTAAACGTTAGTTTGGGCAGGTGCAGGGTATGAAAAATACTAGACATGAAAAGGCCCTCTCGGTCTCCTCGATGCACCACTATCGAGGCGTAATGCAGTAACCATCATACAGCAATTGTCTGTCAGAGGTTCTTTAAAACTGATATACGAAATATGCTTGATTGTGTTCGCAATACCATCAAACCCATCAACCTAGGGGAGGAACTCACATCTGGAACAAATTTAAATTATTGAACCTCAAATAGCCAGCCGACAACAAAATTCTCATCAGAATTCGACAATAACTTAGTGATAGAACTAAGCTAGCGCCAAATTCACGTCAGCTCCAAAAAACGAAAACACTATTTGTATTTCTGAGCAAACACTTAGTCTTGCGTGATGTCCCGCTGGAAAAGGAGTTCTAAATAAGCTGAGAATTAATAAAATCGAAACCTGGATCGGCTTAACAAGCCAATGCAATATGCACTATGCTATATTTCTCCTTAGTGGAGAAAAATTTAAGTAAAAACTATTTTTTCTCCGTTAAAGAGAAAATTGTTTTAAACCATCCCTGCGCGTGAATAGCACAATACCAATAACTAAATTAGTTATGGAATTTATTTTCGATTTCATTAATTCTCATCAGCTTAATCAGTACTCCTTTTCTAGCGGAACATCACGCAGGATTGGGGGTTTGTTCAGAAACACGAATAATGTTTTCGTTTTTTGAAGCTAGCGTCAATCCGGCGCTTGCTTAGTCCTATCATTAAGTTACTGGCCTATTCTGATGAGACGAATTCGAAACGCAAATTCCGTCTTGTATTGTGCTCTTCATCCGCAAAGTTTGGTTTTAAACAATGTTCTCCTTAATGGAGTAAAAATAGTTTTTATCTAAATTTTTCTCCACTAAGGAGAAATAAGGCACAGAACAGACACGTGCTCGTACATGATTGCCATACTCATGATGTAAAATTTTTTCCGTGTGTGATCCGTCCGCTCACAGTTCCGCATATCGAAGCCGATGATCGATTTCATTTGTTCAAACTATCAATCCTTTTTAGAACTTTTATGGAAGTTTTGCACCGATTATCGTTAAAGCCGATTACAACTGATCTCTTTGAAACTGATGCTGGGCAAATAAGCCGGTCGAATGAAAGGTTGTCTGCTGAAATATAGCAACAACAGATGGTGTTGGATTTTTATACTGAATGTATCGTTCAAAGCATATAGTATATGCATACATACATGTGGAGATACATTGGCACTAATTACGTTTAAAGCATGTCGAGTGTGGAGGTGAGGTCTAAAACGAGCATTTTAAGAAAAGGGCCGGCAAGCCAACTGTTAAAATGCGCATTAGGTGATCCATGCTGCATTTCGGACGTCCATGCTGCGGAGAGATCACTCGACAGATGACAGTCAAAATTTACTATATTTTAATTGCCGCAAAGTTCTACTGTATCGATTTGGTTGACTATTTTTGGCAAATTTAAGACTAAGAGTAACGAAATACACGAAAATAGAGAAACGGATAGTTATTCTATAGCAAATAAGTTATAAACTTAGAATGGAAAACTGGAACCAGGTAGGCTCATATGGGCATGATTGAAACGAAATGTGAAGAATCTTTTGCCGTCTGCTGGTAGGAATCGGACCTTCCAGCCTAGTTTACCGCATGGTAGGTGAGAGAGCATAACTCATCGTCGCAGCGCCGGCATAGTCAGACCTTAATAGCATCGAAAGCGTGTAATAATATCAGTTCCGAGTAGCATCAAATAAGTTTAAAAATTCCAAGATCCCAAGATTTTGAAACTAAGCACAAAACAGCTCCAGAAACGCAATATTTCGACGTTTACGATATCATTTCGTTATTCTTGCCACACACACACCGTAGCAAAGTATTGTAAAAGTTTGATGGGAGTCGAATAAATTCCACTACTTTAAATTTAGGAAAATCTTAAAGCAAGTCTCCTTCGCAAACAAGAAGAAAGAGTCGCAATGACACGATGTGTTGCAAACGAGTGATGCTGAAATGATTGTGCTTAACCATATTTATAGATTCGTGACAATGAGATGATATTATTATTAAACCATTTAACCAGTTTTACTTAAATTATAGACCATTAGTAATAACTCCGAAAACTTACAGTATGTAATAATTACTGTTTTGTTTAATTTTTTACTAATATTTTTCCTTTAACATCGTTAAGACCTGGCTAAACAAGAGGTGTACTCATTAGGTATAAATACGTTAGGCATACGGACGTTTGGCACAGGTACGTTACACATAATGGACGTTAGGCATAATGGGGGTTAGGCCTAAATTATCATGTTGAAGTATTATTTCAAGGAGCGCATTCGTTGGCGTTGATGGCCTTGGGTTGTAAGAACGTGAGCGTTTGGACGTTAGTTAAGGTTGTAGAATTACTCTGCAAGCTCATCAAACTTGATCAACATTTTTTTTTGCTTCATATAGTTCAGCAAATCTTTGCTCAAATAAAAGAAACAGACCGAATATTTGGCATGCGGAAACTTAGCTCGCGTTATTTCTCGAAATGCAACCGATAAATTGGACATGACTAAAATAGGCTCAAAACTTTCGTTTAAAATTAATCTCATTTGTCTTATGGTATGAATGGCGCACATTAACTTAGACTAGTTCTTGTATACTTGCATGGTGTAATCGTCCAAGAAAGAAAATTAAAGAACAGCTCATGAAAGAAAGAATGATGCATTTTATTATTCATTCAACGAATATATGAACATTGCTGTTTCTATATTGATTATCTCCCATATTACTCAGTTCAATGATTATATTCATGGGGCCATCAAAAATAGAACTACGGAAATGGTCTGATACGAGGAAGAGTTTTTTCGTGTACTGTGCTGGTTACCGAAGCAAAAAAGATATGGTCACAAAGAAAACAGCCTTAGCCTAATGCTGATGCTGTTCATAACACCGTAAATTTCCATAGGTTCCAAAACAATACAATTGTACTGGTAATACATCTAATAGGCTTAAAATGTGCTTGAACCAAATCTGTTTACTTAAATAAAGAAAGTATCCAGCTCATCCACGGAAAAAAAGAAGAAAAACTTGAAAGGAATAAATATCTCGAATGGTATTTTTTATTTTGCAGTCTCCCGTTAAAGTTATACGAAGGAATGGGGTAGCAAAGCGTAGTTTTTCACTAACCCATAAAACGAGCTTAAAGCGGACCCTAAATGGGTGGGAATATTGACAATAAATCAAATATTGATCAATATAGAGATGGTGTAAGGTAAGCTTCAAAATATTGATGCTATAGAATTTAAGTGGGATTGACGTATTGAAGCAGTCCTGTCAATGTGTTTATTGACAATATTTTTGTCTCGCTTAAGGTTGAAATCTCTGCAATAAAGAAAGTCTTGCGATTACTTTTATGTTTTTGTGAATTATGCCTATCGAGCATTATGCCTAACATCCTAACGTATGCCTAACGTATGTATGTCAAATGTCGCGCAACCCTAAACAAGAGGTCACAATATTGAAATTTTACAATTTTCAATTGTTTTGACCCACTTTAGTTTACTAACGGTTCTACATATGCGAACAATTCAAAATTCCTAACAGCTACCTTAAGCAGACTAAATTATTTAAGTATGCGTTTTTTTTAATATACGCGTCAAAACTAAATGTTACAAAAACATGTTAATAAACTTCAAAGATTAAGTTGTTCACAAAAAGACAATGATTTTCCAAATCTAGGTAATCTGTCAAGTCCCAACGGTTTATTTAAATCTAAAGACCTAAAGTTCTACTACTCACTTTATAATACTCCGGAAATTTAATTAGATAAGGCAATGAGAGTTAGCGGTACACCTTTTGCTATTCGAAAGTGGTTCAAGATAAAAATCCAGCAGGAATTTTAGGCTTGTAGTAAAACCAAACGACTTAACGTTTCAGTTTTGGAGATGAAGGGTGATAGATCTATTCAAGGACACATTTCAAGAATGCCGGCGTACATTCTGAGATCGCCTTCGTGTATAATAAGTCCCGCACGAATACATTCACAAAACATTTGCATACGTGCAGTATATTAGCACTTTCAGAATGAGAAATAACATTTTTGATTCTGCCGTTCATTTAGTTTAAGCAAAATCTTTTGATAAATTATATGCAACCGTCGAAAGATAATATAAAACAATCTCACCAATGTCCGGCTCTTATTTAATTGATGGCATTTTAGCGAATATCTCCTCTGCCACCGATCAACCAAAGCGATGAACGAGCCAAATCATTCAAATGGCGCTGCAGACGCCAAGCCACAATGGTCGGAAACGCCAAAAACGTGAACTTAATTCACTATTCACAGGGTGTCTTTGGAGGAATTTTTCTTATGAATATTCCTGAATTTCCACAACCTGATAGAAATTGAAATTAGGCGTGGCTTACTATAATTGAACTAAAAAAGTTAGTTTTTTATACTGACGAGACCGAAATTTGGTGTCTTCGACAAAGTTTTAGAAATGCTCGTATTGAAGAATTTTTTTAAAGAACTTAAACTCGTAGGGCTAAAGGCTATCAATTTATAAGGCGTTTTCAATGGAAACCGCCTTAAATCTAGTTTTTTTCAATATAACTTTTTTCATTGTGACTTTTCGTGCTAACGATGTTTCAGACAAATGTGTAAGTATTAAAACTACATAATATTGTCGAAGACTGTATGCAAAAATACTCATTCGTTTCAAAGTTATTGAAGATTTTTACACTTTTTACACCAACTTCAACTACATATAAGAAAGAAAAGTGCAAGCCAAAATGCACGAACAGGCACTTTTTTCACATTCTAAACTATACACAATAAAGCGTAAGAATGTTTGGTCCGTGACACTCTAGAACCCTATGAGTAGGGTAAGTTTAATTTATAATGTTTTTTTTTACTTTTTCCATACAAAAAAGGCAAAAAAAAATTTTTTTTTGAGTTTTTTCTTAAAATTTGTAATTAATGGTATGGACATCCTTTTGTTAGCATTAAACTCATTATTACATGTCTATATGGGTTTATATCAGTTTGGGATCTCCTATGATATTAAAAACATTTTTACTCCCACGTTTATAAAATTGGAAATATTTAAGTGAAAATAATACATGTCATTGAATAACCAAAAACTACTAAAATTTGCGCACAAAGCTTATTTTTTTAAAAAACCTAAGAATGTACTTTTTAGTGGCTCAAATCACGCATGTCCTTGTCAAAATTATTCAAAGTGGCGATACAATTTCTACGTAGAATTGCGATAATTTTGCAATCCAACACGTAGATCAACGGAATAAAAGATCTGGTGAATGGTTCATTTCTATTTTCAATTAACTACGAAACTCTATGTCACTTAAAAAACCTACAAAGACATTGTGTAAATGAAATTAAAAATGCGTGTTTCATTTTTCAAAGTTAAAATTATATGAAATTAATTAAATAATAACAATAGCCGTACGTCAGTTCAAGCTAAACAGAGTTGAACAAACCACATGCAAAGTCATAAATTTATGGGGACATTCTGACAAGAATGTGGAGAAGAGAACTTCTCTCGAACTTTTTTTCAAAGACTAACAGACATAACACTAAACATATCGATCCGCTCATTTTCCCAGAACACTAGCCCCACCTTTTGTACACTGTCCCAAACACCCATTTACTAGTGTGTTATCCCTTAGGCTTGGAAACAATTTTTCACTAGTGGTCTATCCCCCGCATGCTTGTTTATATGTCAGTAGCGCCATCATCGCAAATGCGGTCACAGTTCCAACTGCAAATATATTTGAAACTGGCGAAGCATTGTTTTCGAGTGTTATGTCTGTTAGGCTGTGCTTTTTCTGGCACACTTAACTTGGACTTGGCACTGAAAATTTATTGTCCAGGGAGTTGTCAGTTTCATCATCCAGCACAAAGCAATATGATTTTATAAGGAACCGTAGGTAAGGGTTTTAAATAGGTTTTTGCTAAGACATTTTTCTACTCAATCCGATTTGGTATCTTCTACACCATGTAAATATGTAGTCCAGCACATTTTGAATTTTCTAGCGACATCAGAGGTGTTTTGTGAAATCAGAACTAGTTTCATGATTTCCGGAGCTTCACTTCACTTTACGAAATCGTGTTCTTTTACATGAATTTATGAATAGATTATTTTCCTTATAGTTTTAAGATAGTCTCATAATTGTCCCTATTAGTTTTTATAGAATGGATTCAACATATTTTCTCGTTTAAACAATAAATTATCAGTATGTTTACTTCTTAAAAAAGTCTCTACTGCCTAGTCTCAATAAAATTCATCTTTTTTTTATAATTCATAATAGACACAGTAATACGATTCTCTACCTAAAATGTTCTTAATTAAGGTAGAAATACAACATAATGCATATTACATTGGCTTGCTAAGCCAAACATAGTTTCCTATTCTTGCCCCACATAGGACTGATGGGTGAGCACAAATTGTGTTTTCGTTTATGGAGCTAGTGTCAAACCGGCGCTAGTTTAGTCCAGACACTAAGTTAGTGTCGGATTCTGATGTGACGAATTCGAAACGCAAATTCCATATCTAATTTACTAAATTAACAATAACTGATCTTCCCAGCATTTTATACTTACAGATGTGATACAGCACAACCGTTTTATTGCCGAGATATCGCTGGAACGCCTGATTGGTCGGGGCAAAGATGGTCAACGCTCGCAGCTTCAGCGCCGCCGATGCGATTGGATTCCGTTCGATAAGATCGTAGAACTGCAAAATAGAGAGAGAGAAAAAAAGAGATAAAAAATAGAACGCAATTTTTCACTAGACAAGCAGCGACACCGAAAGATGGCGCCGTAGTAAAAAAATGAATATGCAATTCAAACTCTGCAAAAGTATGGTGGTGGTGGTGGTGGTGGTAACTAAGGCATGTCCGCGCGAGATTGGCGTCTCCCGCCCGCGGAGATGGGAGCTGATAAATTGAAAAAGGAAATTAAAACCCTTCTCAGGAACACAGGCCCCCGTGGATGTGTTGGCCAAGCTGGCAGCCGGAGTAGTGTCATCGGGTTGCTTGGTGCAGCAGCAATTCAGAAATTAAATTCTCGTTTCAAATTACAATTGAAGTGGTGACATTCAATTAAAAATGTCACATCGTAAAATGTTCTATCTAGGCGCGGAATAGTTTCGCCAGCCGTTGCTCCGGTTTTTTTTATGAATTTTCGTTGTGCTCTGGAAGTATTAACAAATTTAATAAAAAAAAAGCTGCTCCGACTTGTTCTATTTTCCAGCGAGGCAGGGAGCAGTCATATGGTGCGATTTTCATTGAATAAAAAAAATATTCATCGATGCACACCACTTTAATGACTTTATTTACATGCGAATGCGAATCCGCTCGAGGGGTTCACATCCTTCGCTAACTTTCACTCTCCCTGTTGTCGATACGGCAAGAGCGCAGACGGAAATAGCAGCGCGATGCCTTAATAACTCTATAGTGCAAGTGCGATGATATCTCATCCGTTTTTATTGCTTTATTGTGTGCACTATGCCAGCGGAATATAATTTAGCGTAGCGCTTTTTCCCCCTTCAAAGTGCTTCTTTGGCTGCTTGCTTTGTAAATGTTTGCAGGATATCACAATGCACTGGCTTGCGTAAGAACTGTCCTTGTCCTACAAAGCGCAGGGAAGATCTCGGGGTAGATAGAGAGTGTAGTTTCGCTTTTACTTCAATTAAATCCGGAATATTTTCATCCTCAGACTCAGGCGACGAGGGTAAGTATGATTTATTGTGAACGGAGTTTGGTAAGTTCAGAAACGTTTGGGGTTGTGAAAGTTATTTGACTCAGTTTTTCAATTGGTAGAAGATGTCGAGAAAAGTATTTATTTTAAAAATAAAGAATCTACGAAAAATTAACACAGATCCTTATGAATTACTTGAAGTATAATTCCCACATCTACAAACCCATTTTCAGTTCATCAGAAATAGATGGTATAACAATTTCAATAAAATTCATTTGAAGCTGAAAGTGCCTGAGAGCTATGACAAAAACATCCTAAACGACATTTTCATTAGAAAGGCTTTCAACCGTTAATGAATTGTTTTAGACGCACCCCTTTAAAACATTGAAACCATACCGGAAATTTTAGTATGCAATTACGAATCCTCATCTGAAACTTAAGCACTTGACGAGCGTTTATTGTTACAATAGGGAACAATTATGATTAGGTAGTTTGCCTTTCATTGTCTCGTGATTCAGACTGATGCAATTGAATCGGTTCCCCTTTCTCGACCTAACTGCCACAGCGCCATGAATGAATTCTAACTCTTTAAATCAAGACAATCTTCTCCTATTTCAGTATCAGAGAGCTATCTGTTCAATCAACTCCAATTAGACATGGAAACCAAATTGGCAACTTGTTTTGTACGCGCCACACGACACGCCATCCACTTTTTCTTTTGGTCGGATGAATAACAACTTTCTCCATCCGATAGAGATAGATCACACACATTTCGGTCCAGTGAGTCATCCCGTCGTCGTCGTCTAATGGACTCGAAGTGACATCCCCTTCAATCAGATTTATTTTTTGTCGTTTGTCAGAGGAAATCTTTTCTTCTTATCTTGATTCTCGCATATTTCGTCGATTCGAAATGATATCATCGCGGGAATGTTTTTCGAGCGCAGAGGGGCGCCGCCCGCTTCGATGGTGGGGTGTGTTACTTTGATTTGACAGAGACAGAGCCCCGTGGAGTTGGCGACCGAAAACCGGGACACACACATCTTGTTCTCGCATCTACTATTGAAGTCGTTCGACGAGAGGGTGAGGAAGAAAATTTATGGCTATCGCATAAATGTGCGTGTGCCTCTCGGTCTGCAGATTCCACAATGGCCGCGCCATACAGGCTAGCAGTTTGGCGGCTTTTCCACGGTCTAGATATGGCCGTCTTTGGGGTGCTGTCTTGCATTAAGTTTACTGTTTCAAATCGCTGCGTTTCAAGAATATGGAAGAGTGAACTTCGAAAATATAGTTTGGAACCGGAACATCTAGTTCGAAAACCAACGAGTTATTCAATCAGGACCGTCTTTAGATCGTATTCCGATCAGAAGATAATAGCAAAAACCCATCAAAATTGTATTTTTCAGGGGAACTTCTTATAATTTCTGATAATTTAAATACCAGATTAATAACATAATATACAGAAAAGAAAATATCATTCTTTTAGTTTTTTTATTTTGATTTTTATCGTGGAAGGACCTCTGTTGACAGGAAAGCGAAGGAACTACTGGATTTGAAGTGAATTTACCCAATCTAAGAAATTCCTCCATTCTTCATATTGCAAGAATTCACTATATAGCGGATAAAATAGACCTTGATCAAAATTAGGCCAACAGGATACAAGGGTACCCGCAAAACTTAAACGCTCGTTAATACAGCATTCTAAAACCGATTCGGAAACTATTGTGGATTTTGGAACTCATCCAATTCTAGACCCTGTAGAAATCTTTCATTTTTTTGGTTCAGTGTATTCCTACCGATTGGTTGTTTACATAAATCGCTCCAACTGTTTTTACTTTTTGACGAGATTAGTGAAGTTTTTATCGTTGTTTGTCGTGTTAATCGACTCAGAATTTTGTTTTAAAAATTGTTACTGTGCAGTGTGAAAGTGTCTCCTGTTTGCTTTTGTGTTGCGAAAAAACCAGCGAAGAACCGAAGACTGCATATTAAGAAGACTGATATCTCTTTCCTTCCCCCATACAAACGAGAAGCGACCGAGGTTACAGCTTAATGTAAAAGTGTATATGTGTGTGTGCATCACAATGGGGAGTACCACCTGTACCCGCAAGTGGCGCTGCTGTTACTGTCTCCAGAATTTGAACAGAGTTGCCAGTCTTCTTGATATGCCGTCTTCGGAAGAACGCAATTAGGCAATCCATGAGACGTTTCTGATCAGCTGATTATTTCTTGTTTACTTATTCTGACGTTACTCCGAGGGGTGCGACGTCCGACAATATCGTTGATTCGATCCAACATCAAACGAATCGGACTAACGAAAGTTATTTGTCGGACAAGTATTTCTGTTCGCAGGAGTAGACTTGTTGACAGAACCCACCGCTGAATTGTCAAACAAACGGTAATGGATTGCCTAATTGAGTGAACTTCTGTGACTTAACCACCAAAACTTTCCACCGAACGCAGCGCCATCTATATTTCATTGTTTGCATTCTCAGATCGGCACGCATTATGGCCAGTGCGTGCGATCACTGCGCGAAAACCGTCAAATCGGATGACGACTTTATCGAATGTATCGGTTTTTGCAGAAATGTGGTACATATAAGGGTTGTGGTACCGGTAATGCCGGTACCGAAAATCCCGAGAATACCGACCCATTTTTGGTACCGTAATACTGGTATTGAACAAAAGCCAGTACCGGAATTTTCGGTACTATACAATTTTTTATGACAAATATGTTAACTCTGCAGGGGGATCTGTTTCAAAATATCGGTCTGCAAGATAACGTTTAATTATATTAATTTGCCTTCTAGATAAATCGTTGAGATAACACCTTTGTGTGGGAATGAGGTGGGGCCATCATCATAATAATTCTAGAAGCTAAAGTTTTATTTGCGACATTCTGATTAGTTTCCATTATTCACTGGGTGGCGCGTAATAAGACTATGGTCTAAGTCATGTCTGTATTTGGTTTGCTCTTAAACCTTTATCTATAAAAGAACGAACAGCGATTTAGTAGCTAACAGTTTTAGATTTGGTGAACTGTTTCAAATGGGGTGATTTGTAATTATTAGTGATCGGAAAATTCAGCAAAACTCCATAGTTTACAGGAAACCAAGGAGCCTCGATATGCATTAGAGAATAGTAGGCAAACGACATAAAGGTCGAAACCAATTTTCAGAAAAGCAACAGAGAAAATGCGATTAACCTGCTCGGATTTACTGCCATTCTCGCTTTGATTTACTGTTGTTAATAGTTAATTTACCATCTGCTCAAGTAGACGAAAGTCGCACTACTTAGCAGTTATTGATTTCAAAATGGCCTAGATTTCGAAATAAAAGAAGGTCCCCTTATACGAAAAATATCTTCTGTGAAATGTGTATTTCCATTCCGAAGCAATTAAAAACAGTTTTTGATCAGCACAAATCAATCAGCTGAGAATAAGATCATCAGTCTGAGCATTCAATTTTAGTTTGAAACTTTTTTCGTTTTTTTTTAAATATTCGTGTACCGGTACTTTACCGGTGCTGAGGGCTTCAGTGCCGTAGTACCGGTTCTCGCCAAAAAGGATCGGTTCTGCGAACCCTATTTCCAACCTTGTTTGGATGCTATTCATATAATTAACAATGCAACGAAAATCAAGTGCTCATAAAAACATATTTTAACCTGCCAGAAACGAACGAAAAACGATATTTTCATATATTTTTTTTACTGGTCCAAATGCTACTCTCGTAAATAATCATATTGAGTTTTGGTCTAAACTCTGCGCATTCTCGAAAATACATTTTCTGCCAATATCGAAATGTATGCGATTTTTCAGTGAGCAATTCTGTGTTTCATAGACAATCAACGTATTCAAAACTCGCTTCTCAGTCGAAAAATTGCACCTAATCCATATTTTGGAGCATCTTTTCAAAAAAGAGATCACAATAATTCATGCGGGTATTTTAGTGGATATTTGATAACTAGCTGAGATCGCCTCGGCTATGATATAAGTTACAAGATGTTATGATGATGACTATATTGTGATATCCCGAAGGTATCACCGAAACCTTGGTTCAGAGGAATGGATGTGGGTCGGTATTTCATTCCTGTATGTCTCGGCTCATTCCCAATCACCGCATATCAGACTCTCATCTTCGACGTATTGGGCTCGCGAATAGCGGTATCTGCGCTAGTGTCGACGGTTATCACGATATCGAACATATTGTCTGGGCATGCGCCGAGTATTTTTCTGTCAGATCTCGACTAGTGGATTTCCTTCGGGCTCGCGGAAGATCACTCAAAGCCCCGGTTCGAGATGTACTGACAAGCCGTGATCTCCTCTAAATATTTCTTGTATAAACGTTCTTGAAAACCATTATTATACAAATTTAATTGCCTTTTTTTGTCATTCTCATAAGTATCCTCTTCTGCTTACACCAAAGATGGTTTGATGCGACTTCAAGGTGATACAGAACATCGAAAATAAAATAAAACGCCCAACTCGATGTGTCGCCGATCCACATCTACAAAATCTTTTGGAGGAACCCCTGCCGGCTCGTGGTGGACTATCCGGTGCTGATGTTTTATGGCCGTTCGAATCTTAAATCAATGCCGATTGCCGTTGAAACAGAAAGTTGATTTTTTCTCCCCCCTTGAAATGGAAAATATTCAAACATCTATGGCTTTCTGCAAGATTGTTTTATGATTTTAGAAAGGATCTATCAATTTGCGAATATTGAATTTTTAATTACACATATACTGCCGTTATAAGCATATTTGTCCCATGTTCTATGAGATTCCCTATATGCATGGAACAATTATGCGTAGAACGGCAGTATAGTCTGATCAAAATATATTCGTCTAGCATAATTTTAGAAAAAGGCCAGTTAAAAGCATGGTATGCACAAATAAAGCAAATTAACCTTCAAACTACCAAGCCCTCTTCGATACACCAAAATCGACGTTCAATTGGCCAGAACTTTTTTTTACTGTTTAATCGTTTTTGATGCGGTTTTTGCCAAAGAACCGGAAATTATTCCAATTTTCAGAATCGGATAACAAATACTTTTTGGACCCACTGTGTATTAAACCCACCCCACACCAGTTAAAAACCAGTAGAAGGGCATTTGCGCGTGGAATGTCATCATTCTTAGGTTTCTTAGTGTGGGTTATTCGCTATAACCCTGCAGTTGTCACGTATGATAATAAGCGACAACTAATATAGTACCAGGACATTTCTTTTAATGAAGCATTTCACTTGTTGAGCCGCCAAATTCACAAAAAAATAAGTAAAATTAACTTTAAGTCATTTAGTCATTTTTGTGGGTGCACAAATCCCGTCATACATAAACCCGTTATACAATTAAACTAGTTCTACGGATCGTTATAATACTGTGTTTATAGCAGCATAAAGCATATTACCCCGAGGACCGAGTACTTTAAGATTGCTGGGGTAGTGTAATAATACTCCACAAACTCGTAAGATTTACGAAGCAATTCGTATCAAATCAACATATATCAGAAACTTTTAATATCAGAATCCTATAAGCCAACATCATCTCCTTTACACAATGCAACGACCAGTGCTTATCAAATCGTTTATCGCACCTACACTACCGCATGTCAGAGGAAAACGCACCAAAGAGCACACTTCAATGTATACACCGCTGTGCACTCTGGAACGCGCGCCGTAGTGAATTTATCTGAACGCGCCGGACGCCAAACCAAATTTAAAGAGCAAGAAAGCGTGGTTCTCTCATACCAAACCACCCCATCGCCAGCACACACTTGAAATCAAAGCAGCAAAGTCGGAAAATAATATATTTGGAACATTTTTTTTTAAATGCCTTATACGTATTATAGATTTTTTTGAGCCGCTATTGTTGTTCGTTGGTAGTTTAAATCCAAATTTGTATTATTTTTTTTAAACTTTTCCATATTTTTTTTCCTTTTTTTACTTCGACTATGTGATGATTCGTAGTTATTCTGCCTAAGCTCGACCCTCATTAACAGAAGACAAAGATTAAGCCCGTACGATATTAAGCCTGTTCTAATAACCCTGCCACTTCTAGTTTTCCGATCTGTTTACTTCACATCCTTGCTCTCACTTGAGTACTATGGCTCTAATTTTCCTAACTTTCCCTACCCAGTAATCTCTAGCTAATTGAATGTCGTTAAAATCTTTTCCATAATATTTTGTTATTATTTAATGAAGTATATAAATTAAAAATAATATAAAAACATTTTATGTTATAAACCGTCGTACATGAAAACTCAAACAATTAGTCCCACTATATTCTGTTCCTATGTAATATTAAATTTATTCTTGAAATAATAGAATACCGGAATAGTCAAAGCACAGAGAACAGACATCCATGATCGAACAAAAATATTTAAAAAACATGTGTAAACATTTGAATTAATATACTAAAAACACTAGCGCCGCCACACCAACCTATCCCAACTATCCGTCAAATCGATTCCGGAACCGGTTCGAAATCCTGGATGGATTCTGCATGGAATCTAGCTCAAAGAAAACAACCGATTCCGACTCTATCGGTTGACGCATTTGAGCTGGAATTCATGCTGGAAGTCCGAATCGGTTCCGGACTAGTTTGACTGGGTAGAGGAATAACCGCTGTCAATGCTGTCGCACTCAGCCACAAAAAAACATGACGACAGTAGCGCACCTGGTTTAGATATCCAAACTACCTTCGAAACCGTTAGAGATTTCACACAAGTTGAATGCTGAAGATGGACGTCTGTTCTCTGTGGTCAAAGTTAGGTTACCCGAAAGAGCACATGAAAACAGAAACCTTTGTAGAAAATAATGCAAATTTAGTTGAAAAATAGTATTAAAACTCAAAATATTGATGCAAATATAATATGCAATATAAAACATATTAAATTAATCAATTTAGGTTTTAGCATGGAAAAGTCGTCAATACTAATTTTTGGATCATATTTTCAAAAAAAAATAACAATTTTGCCTCAAAATGAGGTTTGATGTCTGTAGGTTGTTAAGGAAAATTATTCAAAACATAATATTCTACAACTTTGCAGAAGACATTTACCCTACAAAATTTTTTTTTTATGGGTACTCTACTTTAATCTAAGCAAAAAATATTTTATTTAAAAAGTTGCATTGTGAACATATCCTACGAAAAAATGCTGTGTGTGTATACAATCCATTTCCTACTGTCCGGCAGTGCTTTTATGAAAGAAACTTGTCTGCATCTATGTAATGATACATTTGTTTTCAACGATAGATGTACACATGTTTAGCCCTGGAAATGAAAGGCGATAGCTCTATTGTACATCCAACGACCCATTTCAAGAATGCCTGTTCCTACACGTACATTCTGAGGCTGGCTTCATATACATTAAGCCCCGCTCGCATACATCCACGTATAAATTGGATATTTGCAATATATTCGCACTTCCAGAATGAAAAATATTTTTGATTCTGGTACGTTTTTACAAAAAGGAAAATATTTAAGAAGGTAGATAAGCTTTCAAAAATGGAACGATCTCACCAGCTCTGAATAAATAAATTCATGAAATTTCTGTGAAGAATTCTTCTCCATCCGTGAAATTGTTGCATCAGCTACTAAGGTCCAGGAGGCGCTGCAGGCGCTAAGCAGAACGAACGGGCGTATTTTTTCACGTCTTGCTTCACATACTTCAATGGCAAAGTTTTGACGACAAATTTCTAAGCAAAATCACACATTTCTCGTGATATTTTAACCTACTTACACGTAACTCAACAGGAAAAACTACCTACTAAACGATTGATTTCATTTTTCTGTTGGATATTTTGTATATCACTGAAAAACTTTAAAGAATATTGGACGTTAACGACAACACGTCCGGGCGATTCGCCAGTGCTGCCACTTCGACATATCCTATCAAAAAAATGCTGGCTCTAAAATCTAAGGCCTCAAACAGGTTTCGTCCCACTTTTTTGGATTGGTCCCACTGTGCGCTTGCTACTTGGTCGAATTGTACGGACCAATCATTGCGCAGATAATTACTGCTTTCATAAAATCTATCATTTATTTTCGTAATTGTACATTCTACGGAATTAGTTACAAAACTGTTGTGCACATGCATTCATTCCCACTCAGATAGCCCAAAAATCAAGTTTTTTTACTCTGTCCAACGGCAGATATTCACATTGAAGAACTCGGGCAAAATTCTGGTCGATTTTCCCATAAAAGGGGGCCCCTATATTGAAACGTTAGAAGTATTCTACTTAAAAAAACATGTATCGGAAAACCCGTAACGGCAAGAGACGTTACGGATTCTTATAAGACGAAGCCAAAACGCAAATTCCATGACTAATTTAGTTATAGATTTTGTGCTCTTTATCCGTAAAGCTGATTTTAAACAATTTTCTCTTTAATGGAGAAAAAAGAGTTTTTATCAAAATGAACAACACGTATTTAGAGATTTTAATGAAACTTTTTATACATAAAGACTTTGATTTTCCAAAAATGATCTAGACTGTCTTTTGAAAAGGGTCAAATTTTTTTTTTACCAATTTTTTTCAAATGGCTATAGTCTAAAAATGGGAAATCCTACAAAAAAAATGTTGCAGAAGTGATTTTCACAAAATTAGTCAAATTTTTGAATAAAAATAGTCAAATTTTTGAATAAAAATATTGAAAAAATTCCTCATCGACTCCTACACTGAAAAAAAGCGATTTTAAAAATTTAAAGTCGATTTACAAAAAAAAAACCATCTTTGATTTGGATGAAATTTTGTTCCAAGGTAGGTAATTATGTTCCCTACCTACCGTCGAAAATTCAACTTAGGCACTTTCAAGGAAAAAATGTTGCTTGATAAAAAAAATTATTTGAAATTTTTTTTGTCCAGCCTGAGTTTTTTTCAATATATTTTTATACAGGGCCCATAGCCCAGAGACCAGAACCCAGAATCCCGAGGAGAGAACCCAAACTCCAGACTCCATAGCCCAGAGTCCAGAGTCCTGAGGAGAGAGAGAGACGAGAATTCAGAGTGGCGTGTCCTTAACCCAAAATGCTGAGGCGTGTCTAGAGTACTGAATCCAGAGTTCAGTGTCGAGAATGCAGAGTACAGAGTCTACAGCGCAGCGATCAGTACCCATTGTTCAGTACCCAGAGCTCAGAGTCCAGATTTCAGAGTTCCGAGCTCAGAGTCCAGAGCGCAGAGCCAAAAATCTAGAGTTTGGTGCCCAGAGATCAGAAACCAGAGTCTAGAGCTCTTATTCCAAAATACTGAGCCCAGAGTCCTCAGTACATAATCCAGAGCCCAGAGCCCAAAGTTCAGAGCCCCTAACCCAAAATAGTGAGATCAGAGTTTAGAGTCCAGATTCCAGAGCTAAGAGTCCAGATTCGATAATCCAGAGTTTAGACGCCATAGCCCAGCGACCAGAACCCGGAGTCCCGTGGAGAGAGCCCAGAGTCCGGAGTCCAGAATCCAGAGTCCCAAGTGCAGAGTGCATAGTCCAGAGTTTAGAGTTCAGAGTCCTCAGTTCAGAATCCAAAGTCCAGAATCAAGACCCAAAGCCCATAGCACAGAATCTTGAGGCGAGAGCTCAGAATTCAGAGTTAAGAATGCAGAGTCCCGAGTTCAGATTGCAGAGAACAGAGTCCTGAGAATCCTGAGTCCAGAGCCTAGAGTCCTCAGCCCAAAATACTGAGTCCAGTGTCCTAATTTCAGGGCCCAGAGTTCAGAGCACAGAGCCTAGAGACCAGAATCCAGAGTCCAAGGGGAGACCCCACAGTCCAGAATCCATAGAGTGTAGAGCCTAAAGTTCAAAGTCTAGAGTCTAGAGTTCAGATTCCAGAGTAAAGGATCAAGACCCCAGATACCAAAGTGCATAGTACAGAAATTCGAGGCCAGCGCCAAGCATCCAACACCAGCGATGAGAGTGAAGAGTCCAGAATCTAAAGTTCAGTGTCCATAGACCCAGAATCCAGAGTCCCGAGGGGAGAGCCAAGCGTCCAGAAACCAAAGTCCAGAGTTCATAGTCCAGACTTCAGAGTCTAGAGTTCGGATTCCAGAGTCCAGAATCAAGACCCCAGAATCCATAGCACAGAATAGCGAGGCCAGAACCCGGTGTGAAGAGTGCAGAATCCAGAGTTCACAGTCTAGAATCTAGACTGACTCGGTATTTTCGGAATAGTCTTGACGAGTAGGTGCCAGAAATTTATGTCTGACGCCATGTTTAAATCCAAGATGGCGACTTCCAGACGTAAATTATTACGATTACACTTCGGATTGTTTATCTTTGCACAGCACTTGATACTGTTTAACTTTGATTAATACAATTGATCCATAATGATAAGTTTACATGAATGCTCTTCACAACTGTTGTTACTAGACTGCTTTAAGGCCCTAGTTTTATAGTACTGTTATTCGGTAAAATGAGTATTGATGCAGATAAGGTACAGGTAACCAGGGTAATATGCCAAACAAATACCAAATTCGTTACTGATACTTTTTGTATGTATCAGGCAACTAGCAGTTGGGAAATTAGATTCTGAGATGATTATGACTTTCATTGGTTTAGTTTTCGACAAAAATATCCTGAAACAAAAATTCAGTTTGGACAAGGAAAAGTTATTTTCAAATAACTTTTTTTTCTTGAAAGTGGTCAACTTGAATTTTTGATCCAAATCAAAAATGGAGTTTTTTGTAACTCGATTTTAAATTTTTAAAATCAATTTTATTCAGTATAAGAGTCGATCAAGAATTTTTTCAATATTTTTTTAAAAAATAATTTTTGGAGAAAATTACTCCTACAACATTTTTTTTTGTATGATTTGTCATTTTTAGAATGGCTATACCATTGGAAAAATTGGTCAAAAAAGTTTGACCCTTTTGAAAAGACAGTCTAGATCATTTTTGGAAAAACAAAGTAGGCAAAGTGGTTTTTTGTGACAAAGTCTTCATATACAGAAAGTTTCATTAAAATCTGACAGGGTGCTGCCAACATTTGTTCGAGTTGGTGCGAAATTCGTCAATAGTTTTTTCGTTTTTGGAGCTAGTGTCAATTCGGCGCTAGCTTAATAGTTCTGTCATTAAGTTAGTGTCGGACACTGATGAGATGAAGTCGAAAAGCAAACTCCAGAACTAATTTACCGCTGTTAGCCGTGTCAAATAAACGAGTTAAAAAAGAATTTGGTGCTAGTTTGGATTTATCGTCTAATTGGCCCCAAGATGGTGCTAGTTATTGAAACACAAAAATGCAACTATATCCAAGATGGTTGATGTACATTTACACGTACATTGGTTTAATTTTTGTTCTTTTTGGAAGTAAATTTTGCACAGAAAATCGAAGTTATGGTGTCTGACTCCAAAAGCCGACCGCAATGCCAGCTCTAAGTAGGGTTCTCGCATCACGCATCCTAATATCAGTATCTGATCCTGCTTTCGAGCCGCCACTCTGTTAGCAGCCTTATCTAACGAAGCGATACTGCTGGGCTGTGGTTTAGCAACACCATTTACTCATTTTGCAAAAGCGAATGATTAAAATATATACTTCAATTAACTACTTCTGAATAACTGTTCAACATTCTGGCAAGTTTCGGAACCCTTTCCGATTGCTCTTAACACGTCCCTGTTACCATCTATCAATTTATTACCAATGTTTTCGCTTTCTACCTTTATATGTTGTTGTTTCAATAAGTAAAACACGTGCTTGATTCCCTCTTTTGGAAGAAGTGGCAATAATTAGGTATTATTCAGCTATTCACAGCGGTTCTATTTTCAATTATCCTTAGATGCTCTTGCCGTGATTTCCTTCGCATTAGTCAGAAGGCACCTTCTTCTTCCTGATCTATTTTACTACCGGGTAAGTCAGGAGGGATTCCAGGCTAATAAAATACTCCGATTCGATAAATTACCCCAGGTTGCTCCGATAGCACATCTACGTCCATTCTGATTGGGTGTGGGAAAGTGCTATTTTATTACCACTCAACAACACACACACACCTAACATGGTCCCAAGGTTCACTAGGGGCTATGAGGCCCGATCGTCTCTCCAGAAGTAGAATAACGGTCTGCCTTGGTCGCCACACCACGAACGAAGCACGCCACAAAACCGTGGAAAAAAGGACACTCGGTCTGATGGGAGCAAATATTTACAATCTTACCGACGCACATTCGTATAGACGCAAACGTACGTTTCCGGTGGTCGACGATCCTGAGTTAGAGACGGAGAAAAAAAACGTGCGTGCGGAGTCGGAGTTGTTGCGTGCGTTTAAGTGACCCTCGGGATACCCCTCGAAAAGCAACACTGATGATGGTTGAATAGAGAAGCGGGTAACGTGTGTCGTAGATTTAGATCTCACCCGAATCAAGTTGTTTACTAGTTTGCCGACAAGCGAGAATTGAGTGAATCAAAGGTCAAACCTTAAGGGAATTTGTTCCGAACTGGGACAGGTGTTATTTTCAGTTCTATCGGGTTATTAATTATTTAAAATTGTCCCACAGGTCCTACTACCTTCCTGGGACGAGAGCGAGAGAGAGAGAGAGTGCACATTTTTTGTCACAGAATCACAGTCAAAACCATCTGGAAATAGCGAATTGAATAAGTTCACTGGATGCGGCAAACCGTTGTTGGCTCGTGGGCGAACGGGATGAAGCAATAAATTAACTGGAGAGTAATTTATTTTAATTAACAGCAATATCAGATGGCAGATAATGGCTGGACGCAATTTGATTTGCGTTAATTACTGCTACCGGAAATTGGTGTCCACTAGTGAAAGTTAGGTGAATGAATGGCCTCGGCGGACGTGATCGGTAACTACTTAACCGTAAGAAGTTTGTGTTTAGTTAAGTTTCCTCAGAGAAAAATAGGATTCGCATCTGGTTCTTACTAAGTCAGTTTTTAACCCCAACTGTTGTAGGAACTGATATAAGTTGGAACCGAACTCAGAAGAATACTGACTACTAAGCCATCTTTCCTGATTGAGACTCGAACATACGTCAAATGGCTTAAGCGACTAGCACCGTATCCTCTGAACCACCAGACAGACCAAACTACCAAACATCATTGTAAATTCTGTGTGAGGAGTATGGTAAGGCCCTTTTTCATTTTAACTACATGCGAACTCGGAATCGATTTTCTCCGACCAATTAAGAACGCAGTCCAAAGTGGATTTGACACCAACGTTCCCTGGCACTGACAGTAGTGTCTTCTGCTTTTAATTTCACAACAGCCGGGTGTAAAGCAACTGTAATTAAATTCAATTTGTTCACAATGCCTGCGGCGTCTCAGGCGTTTTCGTGTTCCTAGCTGGCAGTAGGCAGCAGGCACTGTCGTACCGTAATTATTTTAGTCACCCCCAACAAACCAGCCAGGAGACAAATTTGCTTCTTCTCTGGAATCTGACTCCTCCGCAACCAGATTCGGACGGTGCCATCATTAAAGCCCGTCGACAATGTCCCTTAGGCCTTGGGAGCTGTTCCGAAAAACGTAAAAGGATCCATTTGCCATGAAATGCCACTTCAAAAGAAAATGAAAATCAATAAAAGAAAATGTTTCCGTTGCATTTAAGGGCGTAGCACATTATACGGGGGCCCCCGACTTCACTTGTGTAAGGGGGAAAAGATCCCCGACGTCGAGTGCTTTTCACTTCGGTCCGGGTGATTTGAATAAGAAAAGAATCTCTATCCGTTCCCGCACCGGCCGGAACGGCCTTTCGGTTCAGTGAGCACATTGTCCTAATTGCTTTTTCGCTAGCTATTTGTGAGAAAATTTTGCCGCTGCTCCGGGTGTGGGTCAATCTTGACGGCACTCGTTGAAAAATGATTTGAATTGTGTGGAATTTCATTTTCGGAACGTGATTCTAGGCAAACATAGTATTATAGTTAGTCCACAATGGGTTTTCTTGAGCCTTAATTCAGTGTAATCAATACTAAACCAATTAGCCTGACAGTCGTTAATTACGGTACATATATCTCAAGCCACGCCGCGGAACAACCCGTTGTTCATCGAAGAACAAAAACAATAGCCGAAAACGGTGCGCAATGCGGAATCAGTTGAAGTTTGTGCACTGCGGTGGAAAAAATCGCCGATCCGATTATTTTATGCCGCAGCAGCATCAAACAGTTAGAGATTTACACAATAATTCCCGTTCGCCCCCCTGGCGCGCGGCTAGCTGACCAAAAAAGGAATGGGGCTTTTCCGTTGGCGATGTGATTTCAACAGGAAATATTGATTTCTCTGAAAGTAGATTATCGACGTGATGTGCCCCCTGGTATACAATGGCTACCACCCTCCGCAAACGAACCGAAGGGAATGGTGTGGCGGCCGGCATGTTCGCGAATCCATCAATCAAAACGAAATTTATTCCGCGCACGATGAATTGCATTTTATGCAATATTGCACCTTATCGGAGGTTCGTTGGGGAACGGGGCTACCGTGGGGCGGGAAAATGGATTTATAATCCACTTATTTTTATGCATAAATATATGGCATTCCGCGCTGCAGCCTGAGACACACATGACAACGTCGCAGGAATCGAGGACATAAGCATAAGCAGCTTACGGCACACTGCACACTGTGTGCAAGGGCAACCGGATAGATAGCGTCTTTCGAATAGCAGCTGCTTATTGCATGGGGATCAGAGAATGTGCGATTTTTCCATATACATAATGGAGTTTTTTTTTGTTTCAACGGTTTTATTTCAGCGCCGATTTCCTGAACGTAAATTTTTAGATGAAAAAATTCTTGGTATTGAACATACTATACTTCACAATCTGGGACTGAGTTTTTTTGAAAATTGAAAATAATTCAATTAAGGTATGCATCATTATTTTCGACGCGTTTTTTTATTTATTTTTTTATGGATATCCGATGAAAAGTTGGATATGGATGATTCATGTTCCACTCGTCAGTAACTGGCACCAACTTACTGCGCGTTAGACGATATATCCAAACTAACCCCAAATTTGGCGCCAGTTAGACACTAAATCCAAACAGTTCACACAACATATGTGAACGCCTAAAGCAACTGGCTGGTACCGAATGATGTCTCGATTAGCCAAGCACAGAAGCTCTGGATTTCCGATATTTTCCAACAATCAACTCGGACGTACGTGACATAAAAATTATAGTTACCTGTTTCATTTATTTTAATATTACAACAAGGACGAGATACAGGACCGTTGTAAGACCATTCGGGGTCCATTCGATGAAAGGGATACAGCATCACATCACAAAGATGATTCATTTCAGTATGACGTGTTAATCCCAAGGTTACTAAAAAGAGTCATATTATAAAGGGAATAGAAAAGGTAACAAAAGATTTAAAGGCTAGAACTATTTTTACGTGTAAATTTCTCTACTGCATCCGCTAATTATAATTCGCAATTATCAGTATTCTGGAGAATTGCAACGTGGTAATTTTGCCTCATAGTTTCTCATCAGCATACCTTCATATTAGGGCTACTGTGTGCTAGTGGATGCCAAAATTCGTTGACAGACTCACACAAGTACCGTTTGATCCACAGTATGCGTGCGAAATTGGGAAACAATAATTTATTGTCAATTTTGGCTAGATTTCTTTGAACTATCATAAAATTTTTGGAGCACTCTTCTTCTAGTTCTAGTTTAGTTCTTTTAATTCTAGTTTGTTGCGTTTTGGTTTGGACTGAGCTAACTGAAATTGAAATCGAACTGAAAAACCCCTAAAGGTCAATTCAATAATATTCTATCCTCGTGTTATTTGCTACAGGAATAGAGTTAGGTTATTCGATTTAGGTTTCGGCTTCTTAATCAGGTAAAGTTGGTAATAAATTACTCTCAAAGTTAAAAATCAAAATCCCTCGAATCTATAAATATACGCGGTACGACTTATTTCCGAAACAATCGTATGTGACAGACGGAATAGAAAGCACGTCATATGTGTCATGACGTGGCTCGTAGTATGCGTAGCCTTGGATTTTTATGAAATTTAGGTATACATTTTTAACTCTAATATTTAAATCATTTTGAACCTACTGGTTTAAGACTATACTTCTAAACCGGTATACCCAGAAGACTACATTGGGAGTTCCGACCAGGCTGGATTGTTTGCTGTTACGGTGATAAATTTATTAGGGACCATTCATAAATGACGTAGCATTTTTGAGCGATTTTTAACACCCCCTCCTCCATCGTAGCATTTCGTCACAAACTTCTAAATACCCCCTGGTAATTACGTAGCTTGACGGTAACCCTGCCCCCCACTTGCCACCGTAATTTTTTTTTAAAACTCTATTCTATTCCCCTTTAAAAAAAGCTACGTAGCATGATATGACCCCTTGTCGTCACACATCATCACAAAATACAAAACTCCTACAAATACAAACTACGTCATTTATGGATGATCCCTTATTGGTTTCGACGGGAATTGGGATCGAAAAAAAATAGAACCTGTCCATTTTTTTCCTGCTATAGGCATTATTTTTGCTGTTATGAGAATCTGTGAAGGGTTGATATTCAAAGTCGTATAAGCGCCATTTCCAATTTTCACACGAGTTCAGAAAACGCTCGAAATTTTTCATTTTTAATATTAAAATAATCATGATTTTTTGTTCATTATAAAGTAATGAGACACTTATTGAAGTTTGAAACGATTTCCATTTAACCTTAGGAAAATACAATGACTTGAAATTTGAACACGTATAAGTCGAGTTAGTTCAAAGTCGTATATCAACCATTAGCGTCACGAATTGAAAGTCAGAGAGCTTCGCGATGTTTTTAATTTATTTTTGGTAATTCTATTATCAAGATGATTCAACAATATTTTACTTTTGGTTTAATATTATTGTTATTGATTGTGAATGAAAATACTAATTTGGGTATTAAACTGGTTTCATATTTTTATTCTAGATTTTCTCCGGAAAATAGGACCTACAACAGTGTTTCGTTAACCAAAATGTTTATGAATTGAGGGTACAGTATAATCAAATGCACGATTTGGCGATTTTCAACAGGTACTTATAATGATCCTAAATACCGCCTATAACGAACTCCTCCGTGTTCTTTTTAGCAAACTGTGCCAAATTCCATTGTTCGCGAATATCAATGCATGATTCGAGTAGAACAATAAACAATTGACTCTGTAACAAATTGTAGAAAAACTTCAGAAATACAACTTGCGAACACCCCACCTATTTGTGGATTTCCAGGCAGCGTACGATTCAGTGAAACGAATCGAAGTAAAACTGTTGCAGATATTGCTTGAACATGGCTTTCCGAAGACCTATTAGGCTGATTCGTATGACGTTATATAAGTCATAATCAAGCTTCAGAATAGCCGCGATCGTTTACAATGGCGATACGACGAATTTGGTGTTGAATGAAACTATCTTCACGATGCTTTCTTCGCTCCTCTTTCTTTTCATCGGTTTTCGCAGAGCGGGTTTTCCGGTTTTTGGAGCTTCGCTTGGTCTATGAGATTATTGGACCTTTGAAGCGTTTAGCTCCCAGCTTTCCTCTAGCGTTCCGTCGTTCTTTTCATACGTTAAGCGATTTGGATCCTTTGCCTACTTGAACCATTTAGCTCCGAACACCAATATTTGATTGTAAAATCCACTCCGAACACCAATATCCGGCGGTAAATTCACGCAAGCCATTTTGCTACCGTTTCGTGAACCATTTAGCTTTCAGCTTTGTCGTGATTCAAACGAGATATTCCTAGCCAGAGCTGATAATTTTCAACAGGTTTGCTTGAGCTACTATTTTCAAATGGCAGTTGTTCGTTGTTTCAGCCATTCAAACAGACCAGCTACTCAATCATTTTCCATTCATTTCCAATTTCATTGACTTTGTTAATATCTCTAGACAATCCAAAAGTACCCAGAATATACTTCATACTGTTCGTGTATGATGCTAAACAGGTCACCATTTAACTGGGCACTACAGAGCAGACGCCGGCTTTGGTTGGTGAATGAAAAAGTATCATTTTGAAATGAAGGCGCTCGGTTTAATCATGACAATCCCGCCAACTTGAAGGTGATTGAGGGAGGCTTTGAATTTGAAATTTGGGTGCGGTAGATTCAACTGAAAGTTGGCATTTGAAAACTGAAAATATTCGCATCACTGTTCCTAGTCGGTGAAACTATCCTACTCCGACTGAGAGTTTCCCGGTGGCGGAATTTCTCCTGATACCGATGGCCGTCTTCGTGAACTATTCGGCTCCCCGTTTCGTCGCGGTCTAGCCCCCGGTGGACTTAGTCAATTCAACGGCCCACTGGTAGGTATTGAGGTCTCTCCGACGATTCCGGCTGTAGAGTAACTTCCGCATTCTTCCCCATTTCCACTGGTATTTGCGCGATTAATCTACTGATATTAGTACACATTCTTTCTTAAACACACATAGCTTGTGGGACATTATCTGCGCTTAGAGTCGTCAACTCGTTTCGCACTTCATCGAAGTTAGAACAATCGAAGACCATGTGTTTCTGCGTTTCCTCCATACCTTCGCACTATGGACAGTAGGGTAAATGCGAACCGATGAAGATACTTTCTGAAAGCAACCGTGATTTGATAGGAACTTCGTCTATCGCTCCATGCTTTCTGTTCGCCACAAAGTCAAATTCGTAATTAACCGGTGGGCCCATCGTCCGTTCTTCACATTTTCCACGTATATTACTACTCGGCCATCGAGTCAGTCTTGGCGCTTGACCTTCAGCGCAGCTCCCCAGGCTGAAATACCATTTCTCAGTATCAAAGACGCTATTTATGGATTATTTCACACCTCCGGTGTTGTAATTCTTTGAAAGATAAATTCCCAATATCACATCATCGTAGTAAAGTAACTCTTTATACGAGATGAAGAGAGTGCTACATCTCACCAGACGCGGCAACTCGGTCGGTGCCCAACCTAAACCAACCCAGTCCAGCACTAAGTCTGATTTCGGCTGAAATGTTGAACCACTTGAGATTCTTGGTCTTCCTAAAAGAGCTGGAAACTCCTCGTTTGATTTTCCAGATATTTTACAAGCACTGTTCGTAAGCGGGGCATGATAATAGATCATGTAAACTCTCCCTACAACTACTTTTCAACATTGCTAATGCAAAAGTCATCCTAAAAACTCTCAGCGTACTTGCCACGTGGTCGCTCACTGGAGTAAGAGGTCCCTAAAACAGAAAACTTTGTACATAAGTACAAAGAAATACCCCAGACAATCTCGAATCGGTGACCACACCGTCGATCTCAACTAGATGAACTTTATAAAATATTTGACCTCAGTAATGTCATTTGTTTGCTTTAGATAGGATGTCGCAAAGCTGAGCTTAGCTGGGCAAGCTGTCATGGACTAATCTTTCTGTGTTATTTCTTTCGACACCTTTAAAATACTTTGATCCTGGAAAGATATGGGTACGGTCCGATTGAGTTCAATGTGTCTGATTTTTAGCAGGAAGTCGAAGTTTTCGATGACGAACTTTGTTCGACATCCATTTTACCATCGAAGGAAGAAACCACAATTTCGGGAGATATAAGAAATTGAAAGACGAGTCAGGGAAAAATATGTGGTCACCTATCTTTTCTTGGTGTACCACCGGTAGTAAATGGCAAAAAAATGAATAAAAACTTTTAACGGCTGTAGATCATAAAAGCATCTTCGTTTTGGTCGCTTAACTATCGGAAAAACTATATAACTCAGTGAAACAACAAACATTCAAATAAATTCTACGAAATTAGTCATGGAGATGTGTTTCACCGCTACGGTAGTGGCGGATTCTGATGAGAGGAACTCGACACGCATCTCCTTTCTGAATCCGAGTTTTACACTGCAACTAGTCGAAAAGATGCTCCTGAGTAATTCAAACGTAAACAAAAAACAAAATTTTCCCGAAAAATATCTCGTATGGCAAGCTGTATGTTCTTGTGACACGATTGTATGGTATGAACAGAATCATGTTATTTATGTTCCTAAGAATTGTTGAAGTTAATCAACCGCACATGTGCCAAATTCACAATAAATTTTTGTTCTACTTTGCCACACAATTTCTGTTCAATTTGATCATTTTTACTCATTTGAGGATGATATCTTTATTTGTCAAAAGTAATGACTTCCAATAAAAATAGCAAAACTGCCGAACATAATTTCGCTATCCCTGTAGTAATATTTCTTATGGTGTAAGTTGTCAGAATCAACCAATCAGGAGCTGGAACATTCTGACGTAAAATTGGAACAAAAACGACCCCCCCCCCCCTATTGTCACGTCTTATCTTAGCATCAATCTTTAAAAGCACCATAAAACATATCGGAGAACAATAAACACAACATCAACATGCCGTAAAATTAGTGTGAAATACCATAAATGTACCGTAAAACTACTGAAAAATACATTAAAGTAGTAAAAATAACATAAAAGCTTAATAGGCATACGCTCGAACCTCCATTTATGAACCAAACCGGGGTTCGTAAATTGAATTAGTTCGTAAAAACGCCTTTAATCCACCTAACAGTGTGATGAGACATTTCTTATAACTCTTATCACTCTCTTCGGATATTATATCGTTTGAGAACATTTAGAACTTGATGCTTCGCGATGTTTTTGATAACACATACTAAATGGGATTGTGGCAGGACTCAGCATAGCCATAGGACAACATCAGTGCTAGAAATCTCAAACCAAATCAATGGGAAAGCGAAAAAATGCCCCATAAAATAGACATACAAACGAATTATTGCTAATGCTCTGTTAATAAAATATCTAAATTCCTCAATCAATGCATTGTGGTGGGAAAACTGAATTTTCCTAAAGGGGTTATGTATATTGTACTGAGCCAAAAAATCGAAGTTTATACTTTACTCAAATTTCCAACGCGACTGAGACCTAAAAATCAACGCTTTTTCTGAAAAAACGCGATACTAGCAGTGACACCATTCAAAGAAAATCAACAGTGAATATTTCCAGACTTGGTTTTATTTCCTATTTAAGAACTATTGTGTTTTTTACATCCTAGATTGCATGATTCAGTGATCGAAACCCAAAACTTGAATGAAGTATTTGAAATTATTAAATTATAATTTGTGTTTGCCATTGAAATTGACAAAATGATAGTATCGCCCCTTTGACGATTGTTTACTTTTTCGGTCCCACTTATCAGCATTGAAGTATCGCCCTTACGTTTTTTTACAATACCAATTTTACAATTGGTGAGGGTTTGGTGAAAATCGATCTTACTGTCCAAACGGCATAATTCCGAAACCGTAATTTTTGAAGTTTTAGAATTATGCAGAATTAATTTTTCAGAAAATAGTTCAGAGTTCGTGTTTTTAGAGAATTTGTTGAGACTTTATTGTAGTCATGAATATTAACCTGAGAAAATTCACCATAAATACTTCTTGGACGATATACCGCCAAAATTACTTTATCAAATGATGCGCTGTTTAACGTTTGTAAAACTCATCGAAGATACTAAACCTCCGAAATTGGCGATTTCAAAATGATGTTATCTTGACCTTAAATTACTGTTTTTGAACATTTGACCTATACATATAATTGGTCATACAACAAAAATCAAATTCTCATCAAAATCGATCAGGACTTGCTAGAGTCGAATGGAAATCGTCATTTATCATAAATTTCTCTCTGGAAAGTGTTATCCTCGATATTAATCATATTACGTTTTCGTCTCAACTCGACGCATTCCCAAAATAAAAACCTGTTTTAATCCACCTAGTGGTGCAATTGTGCTTTTCTCATTTGTCCAGACTACGATTCCATGGCGGGTTATGTTCAATACAATGGTGGAAATGAATATTACATGTTCAGTACGATTTGCACATACGTACAATGGATCGACAGCCACGATCTTGAGATACTATGTGTTACTGAAACATTGCTTGACCGGCGCTGGTTTCAAGCGATGTTTCACTATCACATAGTAAGATCCGGGAGATCCAGGTCCTGCCAAAAATTTTCAACTTGTTAAGAAATTTTAAACTAGTTTTAATTTTAAAGTAGCAACCCCCTGCATACTCCCTCCGGGCCGGTATGATTGACGATTTTTAGAGTGATTGCATAACCTTTCTATATGAGAAAGGCAAAAATGTACCAAAGTCCAAAAAAATCAATTTTTGTCAATCATTATTTTTTTCGAGTTTACATCAAATCTCGATGTTTCATGCATTATAAAGTCATTTGGCATCAAAAATACAAATTTGATTTTGAAAATTTTTATTCCAGTTTATATGGGAATTTTCTGTGTGATTGCACTCTTCAACTCGTAACTCCGGAACCGGAAGTCCAATCAATAAAAAAACTCAATAGCAGCCGATGTACCTTTCATTTGAGACTAACTTTGTGCAAATCGATCCAGCCATCTCTGATTAACAGAGGTCACATTTTTTTCCACATACACACACAGACATTTTCCGATCTCGACGAACTGAATCAATACACATATGACACTCGGCCCTCCCGGTCGGGATTAGATTGACGAATTTTAGAGTGAATGAGAAAGGCAAAAACATGTTTAGCAAATGTTGAAAGTTATGCATTTTTTTGGTGCGCAGTTCTATGTTTCATAGACATTAAATCAATTTTAACTTCGCTTCCTATTAAATAAAGACCCTTATTACAGTACATCTCTACAAAAACTCAATTTGAAAAGAAATCTGAGGATTATGATTGATTACAGAATTCTGGAATTTTCTATTGGAATGTTTTCAGGATTTTGATATTGATGCAATTAGACAACTGTGAAATCAAGACCAATAGATCAGTTACATATCAGGACCCCATTCCGACAATTTATCAAAAGTCCTCATGACGTTTACAACAACAGGATATCAATGTACGGATCAGATAATTGTTATTGTAATATTGAATTAAATCAGTCTGCATCAATAAATTTTCAACTTCAATACAATTTTTTTGTGGGTGTGGTGGGGGGGGAGCGTTGTATGGTGTTAAACCCCAAAACCTTCTCTTGGCAACGCCTGCGCTTGGAGTTATTTATTTCGCTTTTCATTTTCCGATATGTTTCAGATCGATCCGATGATCATGAGTTAGAAAAATTGCAGTCAGAAGGTTTGCACAAATGAACATTTTTGCACTGATAAGTTATCAAGTTCCTTCCAGACAACTTGGAAGTATTCGGTGATTATTTCTAGCGGTTGTAGATAGAAAAATGAAATGCAAAATTCGTTTTATCGAAATAATGTTTGGCTTATTTCAATGGATTATTGCTATATGGAACAAAAAATGGGCGACAAAGAGTAATCAAGCCATAACTTTTAAAGTATTCAAAATAGATATTTGAAGTCTTCAGTAAAGTTATTCGCAAAAGTAAGAGCTACAAATTTGCTGAAGGCATCATTTCGATATAATCACTTCCAAGAAAATTTGTGAAAATATCTCACTCATAGGGGGATTAATCAGCAAAAGCACAATACCAAAAGAAAGGGCATATTTCCTCCATTAAATTCACCGAAGATACTATTGACCTAAAATAAACCGTTTTGGCGTTAAAAATAGATTACATGTTTTTGGTCATATTTCTGGCAATGGGAAATGATAAAAATCTTTCGTCCGCATTTAATGTTAAATATCTCTTTTGATAATAGTCCGATTTCGACAATCTATAGCTTGTTCGAAAGGTATTCGTTAAAGCTGTCTAAAAACATATAAATTGGTAATCTATATTGTCAATTTCGGCAGATAATTAAAAAAAACTGCAAAAACTCCATTTTTACGCATTCAAACATTCATATCTTGGAAACTAAACATCAGAATCAAAAACAAATTAATAGCGTTCATACTGTTTTTTAGTTCTTTCATTTAAAATTGGTTTGGATAAGATCGGTTCAGCCATTGCTGAGAAACACGAATGAGAATTTGTCCGTTACATACACACACACACAGACACACACACACACAGACATTGTCCCAAATCGTCGAGCTGAGTCGATTGGTATATAAGACTCGGCCCTCCGGGCCTCGGAAAAAATCTTGAAAGTTTGAGCGAATTCTATACATTTCTTTTATAAGAAATGTAAAAAGTGTTCGTTATTTGGGATTTAGTTCGTAAAAAAACTTCGCATTACATTCTTATTTCATTTCGTTTCGTCAAAGCAGTTCACAATATTTAATTAATATAATCTAACAATGTAGGTATTTTTGTAACGGGCTTGATAAGTAGATTGTAACAGTTGTACATTCCTAGTATGTTAAGATTGTAAATATTTTGAATTGAATATATATAATAACTTATACATTCAATTCATTAACAAGCCTATAATTTACACCCACACAATCCGACAAATAAATCATCAAGTATCAGACATAGAATCCACATTTCAATTACGTCAATCAAAGCTAATTCTTCCATCCGCCAAAATTTAGGCAATGTGTCCTACCTTCAATAAGTCCAACCGTTTCTGTATCCGAAGATCACACTCGTTTCTTTCAAGCCCGAGTGAGATTGCGGGAATACTAATTCCAAGAAGAATCCTTACAGTAAAGTTGAGGGAAAGGGAAAGCTAGACCGCTTGCTTACGCCAGAACGAACTAGATGGTTGAATGATCTGAGATCCCGAGTAATCCCGAAGAATTCTCAAAAAATGACGTACTTCCGGGTACTTTGAGACTCCCTTTCTTAATCTGAGGAAATCAGGCTCTAATCACTTTGTCCCAAACCGTTCAGCAGAGTGGAAGTGCCGCGATTAGTTTCCCGCGTGTATACCCTAGTTAGGTAAAGCCCGTGACGTGGCTGGTATTTCAGTGAGTTATAAATTTCTATTTCTCTTACTAGCTAGGAAGTGTGCGTTGTCCGTAGAAAGCGAAATAGTGCGAACCGATTCTGTGTGCGAATCGATAGAAGGTAAAATGTGCTTAAAATTCTGTGACCACACACGTGGCTAATAACCCTTTCGACCGCCAGGCTTCTTTTACTCCAAACAGGATCAATCGGTGCAATTCGCACGCAAATACGTTTATCGCCCGATTGCCGCATTTCGCATCACTCTGAAACCGTCAGAAGGACAAATTTTCCCGGCGCACCTTTTGTCGGAAGGGAGACGATACGCCAACACATCGCTCCATCGGAAGTGCCCAAATCTTCCGGTGACTATCTGAAGTCCACGTGCCGGTTCGAATTATCCCTTTCGGCCGGTAATCGAAGTAACCGTTAACCAGCAACAGCTGGTCAGATTCGGCCGAGGCGATAGTAGTTCATCTGATCGTCTCGTTGCCCCCGCGCACATCAGCAGGATCATCATCGTCTTCATTCATCAGCTGATTCGGTGAGTCCGTTCGAATTATCACTAGTAGTGAAGTGGCGTCCAGAGAAGACGACCCGAAGTGAAATTTAAGACCGTCCTCCGGTCAGTTTTACGAGCCCCCGCTTTCAGACGGGCCACGCTCATGACGTGATCACGAAAATCCATGTGCACATGTGACGGCGTTCTCGATAGCACCCTCGAGACGCACATGTTATAAAAAAACACCCGGGTGTACAAGCAATAGCCACATCTCGCTTGCCACTCCAGAGCCCGTAGCCTGTTGGGTCGAATTTTTGAAAGCACACAGAAGAACAGATAGAGAAGAAAAACGCACACAATAGAGATATAGACCTATAGCTAGATAATAATGTACAAATAGAATCAAGTATGCTTACCGTTTGAAGATAAAACCCCGCTAGAATGCTTAATACACAACTTTTCATGGAAGATTAAATTATGTTTGGTTTTGAATAAATGTTTCATGTTAGTGTATTTGAGATAGAGTTTTTAGTTCGCTGAAATATTTCCCACGTCACCGATTATGTTTCGTTCGCTTTTTCTTTGCCGCGTGGCAAATTTGAATTAGATGATAGATTGTCTTCCACGTTGTTAGCACGATCTGGTGGCAAACATTAACCCTGCCAGTGATGATAAGCTTTTTGGCTATGGGGAGTTTCGACTGTGGGATTTAGAAGGTGAGCTTCGGTTCTTGGGGACTTTAGCCGTCTAGGGTATTTGGACCTGTTCTGGGGTTTAGCTTGTGTGCCTAGCTGAACCGATCTGGATTCTTTCAAAGAAAGGATTCTTTTCTTGACTGGCATTCTTGCATCCGGGCATCTCAAACTTGGCGGTAGTCTCCGAAAGGAGTGGCGCTAAAACTACGCGCTTCAAAAGATCGGTCAGCGACGGCTACAAGATGATGGAAACGGAGTTTTGGCACAAGTTTGAAAGCCGTGACGGCGAAATTGTGTATAACCGTAATCATAAAGCTATTGGTGAAATCAACTTGACGAGTAGATGATGGAAATCGATGAGTGACGTCGTTTTGAAGTCCAAGATAGCGACTTCCGGTTGAGAAATATTATCTGTAACCATATCATCGTTTTTTCTATCCCAAATTCGAGTGAATCTTTTCTTGAGTATATTTCTCTTATCTTAGAAATGCAAAATATGCAAATATAAAAATATTTCAAATTTTGTGCGGTCAGACCACCTTAAGAGAAATTTATTCTAAATAATCAGAAAGAATTATGAGGCTAAGTCTAGGGACTAAAGAAGAATATGTTAACAACTTCGGTTTATTAAGACGGCAGATAAGAGTATATCCCGGTTTTGTCAATGTCAGTGACAAAGCGGTCAGTCCAAAAATCACGGGTCTCCACTGTACTTAATCTCACCAGGATCTAAATAGGATGCCACCATCATGGTTTTCAAAATGGTTTTTGTCATCGATTTCCGTCATCTACTTGTGAATCCCATTCTGAAAATACGTTAAGGTTATAGAGAATTTATCTAAACCGGAAGTCACCAGTTTGGATTGTGAACTGGCATCAGACATCGATTTTCGTCGTCTACTCTTCAGGCTCATTTCAAAAATATCCACATTGCTGAGAATTTTTCCAAACCGAAAGTTATAATTTTGGTTTCGAAAAATGGCTCCCGATATCGAATTTCCGTCATCTACTCGTCGACCTCCCATACCGAAAATATCCATATTGCTAAGGTTACATTAAATTTATCCAAGCCGAGAGTCGCCATCTTGGTTTTCAAACAGGCTCCCGACATCGATTTCTGTCATATACTCGTCAACCACCTTCCGAAAATACCCATATTGCTAAGGCTGTAGAAAA
The DNA here is from genome assembly GCF_030247195.1 of Topomyia yanbarensis. Taxonomy (NCBI): domain Eukaryota; kingdom Metazoa; phylum Arthropoda; class Insecta; order Diptera; family Culicidae; genus Topomyia; species Topomyia yanbarensis. The sequence continues at coordinate 165,206,533 of NC_080670.1, forward strand.
TTAATCTAAACCGGAAGTTGCCATATTGGATTCCAAAATGGCTTAATACGTCCATTTCTGTGATGTACTCATCAGCTCTATTGCGAAGATACTCAACTTTTATTAGTAATAGTTAGCTAAGAATATGTTAATTTGTATGCAACTTCATGTGATACTGCACGTACATTAGGGCATTGCAAAAAAAATTTTTTTTTGAATTCTCAAAGGCCCCCCCTCTCATATTGTGACAAATGTCAAAGTAAGCTCAAATGCCAAATTTCACATCATTTGGACAATTTTAGACCCCCGCCCACCTCGCTTGAATTTTTTTGAAATTGGTACTATGGGAAAATATGGAGGAAAAATACATTAAATGCTATAACTTTTGAAGTAGCAATCAGAAAATTAAAATTTATACCTCTTTTGGAAGGAAATAATCTAAGTATTTGAATGGAGATATATTTGTTTCTAGAAAAATACGGGAAAGAGGGGTACTCGGTCATTTTGGCCCCAAAATCCCCTATTTGTAATGATTTTTCTGCTCCGTGATGCAAATCATACATATTTTGTAGTTTTTTTAATGTGAAAAAATCTCAGAAATCGAACGGAACCCTTTTGACGTTAGTCCGAATACGAGAAGTTGGGGTTAAATGGCATTTTGTCATTCATATTAAACTTCATCATTTTCTCGTGAATATATCTCTATTATTCTTCACTCAATTTTTATAAACTATACCTTGTTGAACGTGGAAAATTCTTAGGATTATAACAAAAATAGATTCATTACCGGTAAAATTCAGGAACATCAAATTATCTGACATATAGTGTCGATTTCACATTTTTATCATAAAATCGCACATATTAACTCCATTTAACAACAAAATTCTTATTTAATTTACTACTTTTAGTGTAAAATATGCTTAGGGATCGCATGAGAAAAGTTTCACTCTTGGAAAAATAGGGGAAGTTGAGGTATTAGGACAAATAATGAAAAAAATGTGATTTGTAGAGTAAATATCAAAAAGTTTAATGTTTCTGAATTTTACCTTTAACGTTTTTATTTTTGTTTTATTCCTCAGAATTTTACACGTTCACTAAGATACATTTTATGAAAATTGATTGAAGAATAATAGAGATATATGCATGAGAAAATAATAAAATTTAATATGACTGACAAAAAGCCCTATAACCCCATCTTCTCGTATTCGGACTAAGGTCAAAAGGGTTCCGTTCAATTTCTGAGATTTTTTCACATTAGAAAAACTACAAAATATGTATGATTTGCATCACGGAGCAGAAAAATCATTAAAAATAGGGGATTTTGGGGCCAAAATGACCGAGTACCCCACTTTCCCGTATTTTTCTAGAAACAAATATATCTCCATTCAAATACTAAGATTATTTCCTTCCAAAAGAGGTATAAATTTTAATTTTCTGATTGCTACTTCAAAAGTTATTGCATTTAATGTATTTTTCCTCCATATTTTCCCATAGTACCAATTTCAAAAAATTTCAAGCGAGGTGGGCGGGGGTCTAAAATTGTCCAAATGATGTGAAATTTGGCATTTGAGCTTACTTTGACATTTGTCACAATATGAGAGGGGGGGCCTTTGAGAATTCAAAAAAAAATTTTTTTTGCAATGCCCTAACGTACATACTCAATTTGTTTTTAAGAACTTGGTTTGTAAAAAAATCGTGAGTTTGAATTTGGTTCGTAAAAAAGTTACACTAAAAAAAGTTCGTAAATGGAGGTTTCAGTGTACATAAAAATATTATAAAATACCTTAACATTACCATAGAAATATTACAATAAAAATTTTACGTTAGCATTTTTACGGTAATTTTATGACACTGTATGTCATAAAATTACCGTAAAAATGCTAACGCGACACACACCATGAAAGAACCCATACATATAATAAAGAGGTCAGTTAAATTCCATGAGACTACCATAAGACCACCATAAAGTACCATTAAAGTACGACAAAAATACCATAGAATTGCCAACAATACCATACAAATGAACTTAGGAATATTTAAAAGTATAATTCAACTTTCATAAACAAATAAATAAACAAAGGAATCAAAATCATGCAAAGTACCATAATTTCTCCGGAAGTCGCGTTAACAGCTCAAATGAACAGCCGCTATGGTTCACAGAAGCTTTCACTATGTTTTTGAGCATGTTGTCTCAAGGGAGGAAATCATCGAAGTAGCAGGCTGTATTTCCAAACCGATATTCAACGTATGTCGGGATCCACATATTCGTCAGATAAACGTCATCCAATTTCAGATTCTTTATTTCATGAGCTGCTGCTTAAGGCAACTTCAACAATGGCAACATACATGTATGTAAGATTGTATCCATATAAATGTGATTACTGAAATTGCTATCAAGGTACCATAAAAGCACCATAAAGGTGCCATAAATGGTATAACAATTGCGCGAAGTTAGGCATTATTACGTTAGGTATGGTAAACGCAAATTTTAACTTTTGATGATCACAGAGATCTTAGCCTTAGTGTCGTTTGCCTTTTTTCTGGTAACAAAAATCTTAACTTATTTCAGTTTATTGAAAAATCTCTTCCATTTTAAAGTAGACGGGTCCGCCAGTTTTCAATTGAATGGCAACACAACCCAATTTTGGCATTGAAAAACAAGGTAGAAAATAATCGAAGTAGCAGGCTGTATTTCCAAACCTATATTCAACGAATGTCGGGAATGTTCGTTAGATTAACATCATAAAATTTTAGATTCTTTATTTCATGAGCTGCTCTTTAAGTCAATTATTGCCCACTTCAACAAAGACAACATATATGCATATAAGATCGCATGTAAATAAATTTGATTTCTAAAATTGCTGAAGACAATACACGTCGATTTGGAACAAGAAGGCTGTTTAGTTTATTTTTTTCTATTTTAGAATAGATTTTTACCCAGTTTTTATAGAGTGTTATTAAAGTTTATGAACATTTCGTCAGATGACGAATTGTGGCTAGAAATATTTATTTAAATACGTTAGGGTTAATAAAGATATGATGCCTAGGAAATATTCTAAACTTGCTAAAATTTTTATTAAACAATGAATTTTAAATTCTACTAGTTAGCTAATTTGATTAATTTTATAAATAAAATGTAGATATGTTTTATTTTTTATACCTATATGTTAAACTTTTTCAGATGTTGGCTAATGTTTTTATCCAAATAAAATGTTTGGATAAAATGTTACAAAATATTTGTACGATGTATTAGAGGATTGTATTGAAAAATCAAATTTAATTAAAATTTATTCAGTCAAAAAGCGTCAAAAAGTCAAAAAGCGAATACATAGATAAGGGTACTCCTTTTAGCTTTATTATCCTACACTGACTCATCTTTCAATTTCCACTATCGCCTGTAATCGCTATCTTTTCAATTGTATATTTAAAGCTACTTTATGCAGAAATGTTGAAAAAAAAAGGATTATGATGGCAGAAGGAATATTGAACAAGATTCGTCATTAAATGCTTCGGCTATCTTCTTAACAATCTTATCCTTCGAATACAGTTCAACCGTATGCGGACCAGAGACTATGAATCGCTTATCTGTATGAAGGTTTCAACCTGAAGCTACTATTTTTTGCCGTGAGTAAAATTTCAAAAGGGTCGTAATTTTCTATCCAGCGCAGACGAATGACATCGCTTGCGACAGGCTTTTTCCGTAGTAGTGCCATGTTGTTGTACCCGTTCATGAAGTTGAGATTGACAGTGCAGTTACCGATTCGAGTGTGATATTGGCTGTTTTAAACATGGCTAACTCCAGTCGGTGAAGATTTTTGTTCGTAGGAAACTGCTTGGAGTAACGATTGCAAACAAAGGTCCCAAATCATACGTCCATTGAGACTCGTATGATCTTCACTGGGTCAGCTTTGCCTAACTACGTTCGTTTCGACATGGTTAACCCGCAAAGAATTGTTTAGCATTAGAGTTGTGGTGCCTTGACGCTTTTCAACTCATCCCTTTTCGTAACTTAACTAATCGAAACTATTTAGTATATCACTAATCGCCAAGTGTGAATTACTCGAATCTATTCAGGAATCAACTATTCAAAAAAATAATATCCCTCAAACTTCTGTGTGGTTAAAACATTATTTTACACTGTGGAAATGGAAACCCACTCACTCTCACTACCAAATTTCGGTTTTAACCATGATTGAGTTAATGAGTAATGATGATTGCATTTCTGTCAAAATTCGATGTTATTCTGGTCGGTGGTACAACCTCGTTCCAAAACTAATTTCACATGCTAATGAATTGCCAATCCTGAATCGAAGCGGTACAATTAGTCCGATGATTGTCGCAGGAAAACCAATGCAGAACATTACGAAGCAGATTCCTCGATAAAGCTTTTGGGATTTGAAAACTATTTCCTATTTTCAGTAGCCGAGCGGGTCTACCGCACGTGTGAATAACAACCATTTCACCAGGACCTCCGATAGAGTCTGATCGAAGGTGCTAAATGATAACAAGCAACCAAATGTAATCTACTATTCGTAACTGATTTCACGTAGGTCATCGGGTGGGATCAGCAAAAAGCAAAGCGCAGCCTTAGTACTACATTTCACTGCGGAACTTGACCTTCTGTTTAGACAAATTTCGCAACCGTTTCCCACTGAAAATCCTTTCTCTCTAATACTCGAACATACGACATAGTCATCTGTGCAACCAGCGCCACACTCTTCAAACGGCCAGACCAGGACTAGTAGGATAGCTGTTTGCAGAAGCTTTGATTTATCGGCACACCTATCAATAATCACACTACACAGACTACCGAGACTGGCAAGCAGACAGATCATATGCGGTTATGCCGGAACGACCGGTCCACGTCAGATCCTCCCTCTGGAAGTGGTTGTTGGTAAGCAAACAACTTTGGTACATAGTCTTATTTGCGCTCGTACGTTTGCTTGGTATGCTGCAATCAGGCAATCAGCGCAGTGCCGATGAAAATGAGTTTCTGGCACGAAAATAGACAGTATCAGGCCGTACAGTGATTGCAGCGGAGTTCCTCATCTAATGGTAAACCCATTATTGCTTGAATTGGGGAAGCTGGTACACATTTTATACATTTGTGTATGTGCAACGATAGAACTGATAGAACACACAAACTACCACCCGACCCCATCGCAACAAAATTGATGGGGACGCTTGGTGCAACGTAAAACTCAACCAATAACCACAAAACACCTGTTGGAGCGATATCATGAATTATCAAAAAAACACGACAAATCCAGCTGTATTTTGCAATGAAACCGAACAGCAGGGATTGAGGCGTGCTACCCAGTGCTAAATCGGCAAGCAAATCCTTGCAAACACAGTCCAAATTCCATAAAAGGAACCTACACCACCAACGCCAACGAGTCGAATGTATATCCGAATGTAAATTTAAATTTAGTTACTCCCCCGCCCATACTCAGCCAGCTGTCAGTTGTCGGTTGAATCCGTCCCATTTGTAAATCGGCACGTTCGGGGCCATCGGCCCTGCATTGGGATGTGAATGGGGACAGAGTATTTTGTTTTGTTTTTTTTTTGGTTCTGTTATCATTATTGTCAGTCCTCGGCGTCCGGCCTGAAACCAGTAGCGCAATATAGAGACGGGTTTTATTTTGTTCGTTTCGTGACTATTTTGCAAGCGAACATGGACATGATACGAGATCTGGGATGTAACATTTGAAGCAACCGAGAATTACTGTTGCAAACGGGAATGAACAGATAAATGGGGCAAAAAACAAACCTTTGGTGAGTTCCGGGCGAGCCCGGTTGTTGTTGTCGGATTAGATTAAATTGATTTCGGGAAGTGCACCGAACACGACTCGTTGGAGATATCAAAAGGGATTTATCGGAATTAGACACCCATATTGGATGGGATTTGGTTTCGTGTTTGATGGTAATTTTTTGGAGTGTCACTAGGGAGTAATTGTTTTTTTTTTTACTTGATTGAGATTAACTATTACAACAATCATTGTAATATATTAGGGAATTTGTCTCTACTCATCCAACCATATTGATTTTTATATTAACAACCGAGGAATTCCACGAAGATCCGTCCGAAAATCTTTAAAATCGTGACCGACCATCTTAGATTCCAATGAAACTTTACACGTTTCACCGTCATGCAAGACTAAATATTTTCCACAGGTAATAAGATTATTTTGACTCAAGAGCAACTTTTCAAAAGGGCGTAAACGTTTCTACGTGTATGAATTTCAAATTTTTTTTGTTCGATTACCGTATTTCATACAGCAAAACTATCTGAGAACGAGTTACAGGGAATGAATACTTCTGTCTTGTCTAGTCTGTCCTGAAAGTTGCACGAAAGTTTACGGGCCTTTTGAAAAACCTATTATTGTTGATGTAGAAACGCGACTAACTTATGAAAAGGTCGTAATACAACAAAATAATTGTGTTGTTAAAACAAAAGTTAAAATATCTCGAGAACTACTAAATTTAAAAAAAATTTGTTAAGAGCATTTCGATTTAAAATGGCGTTTAGAATCATATTCAAAAAGAAAATTGTATTTTTGACTGCAAATAGTGAGAATTATAAAAAAAATGTCAAAAGTTGTTGTTAGGAAAACTTTTTTATTGAAAGCTTCTCCATGATCCAAATACACTAAAAAGGTTGCTTTTACGTCTTTAAAACGATAAACATTAAATTTTTGACATTTTTTGATGGGGTAACGCGAATAACTTTTAAAAAGAGCATAATTACACGAATTAATTGTTTTTGAAGTAGCAAAATTTCAAATATCTCGAAATCTATCGCATTTTGGAAGATTTTTGTTAAATGCATTTTGATTTTAAATGGTGCTTAGAATTATATTCTGTAATAAAATTACAATTTTGTATGTCAATTAGTATGAAATTTAAAAACATGTACGAAGTTATTGTTAGAAAAACTTTTTTACCGATTTTTTCTCCATCATGCAATCACAATCAAAATGTTTCTTTTCTCTTTAGGCTTTTGGTAACAAAATATAAAAAAATAAAAAAATGGGTTTTTTCGCAATTTAAATTTTTATCATAAATTTTTGTTTTTTTTGAAAAATGACACAACATTTTTTTCAGCGTATATTTTTTCGGACAGAAGTATTCATTCCCTGTAACTTGTTCTCAGATAGTTTTGCTGTATAAAATACAGTAATCGAACAAAAAAAATTTTGGAATTCATACACGTAGAAACGTTTACGCCCTTTTGAAAAATTACTCTTGTATCAAAATATTCCATTTGCCAGAGAATATCATGGAGATTCATACAGCGAACACACCTGCAAAGTTTCGTTCGAATCGACGATGGTCATATTTTGCAGTCGGCCGGTTTCTCATGGAATCCTTTTCCGTCTGTAGAGATCACAGGACATTTATTTCTCAACAATTTTTACAACCAGTAAAAGCAACCTAAATCTCTTTAATTTTTGTTTTTTTTGTCCTATAACTGAATTTGTTAAGGAATTTGTGCTTCGACTTCGTCTCATCAGCATCCGACATTAACTTAGTGACAGAAGAAGAAATATAGCATCATGCATATTCGAATATTTTTCTCCTTAGTGGAGAAAATTTAGGTAAAAGCAATTTTTCTCCAATAAGGAGAATTTTTTTTAATTTTCGCGCAAATATGGTTTTACTTCTTCATCACTTGCGGAATCAGTGGGAACATATACTACACTCACACAGATATTCGTGTCTGGACCACGAATATTTACCCATAGTTGCTCGAGATTGGTTATTGGTCATGGTTATTGTTGGATGAGAGTCGGTTTGAGACAGCAATGAGCACACCACCACCACTTTTTACCACCATTGTTAGGATCGCGATCGTTACGGTATACCGAGTACCTCGAGCGTTTCGGTCAGAACAATAACATCATGATCAACATCTGAAGCAGCGACGAACAGCTCATCAATCTTTGTGTGCAGTCCTCTCACGTTCTGATAGTAGATTTTAAGATTTTGTTTTTGCAATTTTCCTCCTGACGGTGACGGAACAGTGAAAAATCGAGCGGCGGTGGTGGAAGCAAGCGCCTGTAATTGCAATGAATTTCGTTTTTGCAGATAGCTTCTTCAATCCGGCGCTAGCTTAGTCTTGTCACTAAGTTAGTGTCGGATTCTGATGAGACGAAATCGAAACGAAAATTTCATAATTAATCTAATATAGGCACATTGCATTGGCCTGCTAAGCCAAACGAATTTTCGACTTCATTAATTCTCATCAGCTTAATCAGAACTCCTTTTTTTGTGGGACATCACGCAGGACTAAGCGTTTGCTCTGAAACACAAATAGTTTTAGTTTTTGGAGCTCTTGGTCAAAACGCACAGTGGGACCAATCCACAAAAGGTGAGACAAAACCTATTTGAGGACTTAGGTGTCATTTTAGAGCCAACATTTCTTATGTTCACAATATTATACTGCAACTTTTTAAATAGAATATTTTTTGGTTGGACTAAAGTAAAGTACCCGAGCAAAAAAAAAAATCCAAAAAATTTTATTAGCTATTACCAAAATCTTACATCATATCTCAGGTACTCTATTTTAGTTCAACCAACAAATATACTATTCAAAAAGTTTAGCAGATTTACGAAGCCATGAGAAACTTTGAAAAGTTTTGAAAACATATGAGAAATTCACCAATTTTTCTCAAATTTCAGTGAATTAATTGAAACCATCTCCGGAATTATCATGTCTTATTAAAAGTTTGAAGAGCTCCTTGAATTTTAAAATTCTCTCAACTTAACCGAAGTCGTCTGAAGTTGATTCGTGAATTCACAAATCTTTGGAAAGCTTGATTCTATTCATTTTATTAAAATCAATAATTTTATTATTGTGATAATTTTATTGATTATACTGAATTTCTTGGTTTCATTAATTCCATTAATTTTATCATTTTTAAAATTTTGGTAATTTTATTGATTCATTTTATTATTTTTATTATTCTAATTATTTATTCTTTTATTTATTTTAATAACTTGGTTTTATTATTTTTTTCGAGAATTGTCCTACTGGAGCTGTAGAGCTAGAGTCTCGGCAGGGCTCGCCGTTAGAATCGCTCACAACAATTGCAGGCGAGAAAGGGAAATTTCACCCACACTGCTTAAGACTAAACTTCGCGATCGCGTGTATCATCGCGAACGGATCGACCGTCTGTATGTTAATGTGCTCGATCGCGTATACGTTTGTATGTCGCAAGTACCAACGTGTGTGTAATTTCGCGAGAATAAATTCTATTTTATGACCGTTTGACTTTTCGCATATTCACGTGCGTTCTTGGATGATCGCGCTCGGACCGTGAATCTGATACTTAATTGTCGGTGTACGGTTCTGATGCTAAAAGAAAGTGAGTTCTTCCATATCTCTCCAACTTCCAGTCATGTCGCCATGAAACGTGTTATCCAGTGGATGAGAGCTTTCTTTTTTATTTAATTGGTCCAATTGACTGCATGGACATGGACTTCTGGAGTTTGTAAGTTCATGCTCGAGAACGCGTTTGAAAATTTATAAGTGCTGAGATATTCACCTTATCACCGGGTTGTAATTATATTTGCGGGAATGCGGGTGTAAGTTGCGGGGATGATCGCGAAAGGCTCAAGCATTTGTATGCTAACGTGGTTTTTTGCGTGTATGTGACGTCACGTGCACAAATTTGATTTTTTTGTGGCCATGGAATGTGTTGTTTAGTGAAATGTTAAGGGCATTGAACTTATGCTACTAGGACAGAATTTCTGGACGTAAACGATTCATGATCGCGCGAACACAGGCGTTTGTAGGTACACTTCTGGGACCGCGCTTGTAAATTTTCAAGTGCCAAACCGTTCACTTAGTCACCGGGGTGTTATCTTGTTTGCGAGATCGCGAACGTAGATGTGCGTGGATGATCGCGAAGGGCTCGGGCGTTTGTATGTTAACGTGTTTGTCGCTTGCGCTAGCGTATATGGAACATTGCGTGTATAAATTCGACATTAAAATCGTGTGACCTTTCGCATATTCGAGTGTATTCTTGAATGATCGCGCGCGGACTGTGAATCTGATGTTTACTTTTTAGTGTATGGTACAGATGCTACAAGTGAATCATTTTTCCCATATCACTAGAGTTCCCGATCAGCGTCAATTTTTGGATTAGTCCAACTGAAGTAATAAGTGTAGGCTGCTGGGACCGAGGCACAGTGGGGCCGGGCCGGCCAAAACCTCCAAAATTTGTTGTCGCTTTTCACACCCTTTATATTTTTTCTAAATGAACATTACCTAAAGCTGTATTCGCCAAATTTTCGAGTCAATCGATTAAAAAATATGAGTGCTGCATTTTTTGAACCGTACAAGGTCTTGAAAATCTGCAAGAATTTGAGTGACAAAAAGTTTTTGTTCATTCTAATTCATCTCGCTCTAATAGGTACTACAACGTTAATTTAAAAACACATATAGGCGTTTCTAATAGAAAATCATCTCAGGAATTCAATGGTGTATTTAGATTTGAGAAATAATGAGTATTTTAAAAGCTACCAATAAAATCATTATAACTATGTTTTTAACGCGGACTTATTTACATTCAGTGTGTCATCTCTTTATCGGTAAAACCGTGTTGAACGATCTCATCTAGTACAACTGACGTAGAATTTTATCTAGTTTTCAAAAATCATAGTGCCATCTTGCGCCGTCTTGCGCCAAAGGTTGATATTTGGACACTTGTAAAATTAGTTTTTTTCATGGAGACGCATGGTATGTTTTGATTTCATGAAGTTTTGCATTATTATTCACCGGTGGATTTCTTTTCTGAACACTGCTTGTAAATTCAGGGTTTGGGGCGATTTCCTTGATACAAATATAAGTATGCCTTAACCGTCTTGCAACTATGACTCTTGTTTCTACATTTTCACAGTTATCTGCAGTATAGAAAAATTCAAATAAATACAAGCCAACGAGGCAAACTAACTGCAACTATTATTATATCTTTCCATGAATCCTATCTATTTGGTAGGTATTGGTCGTTAGCTTTACTGGTGACCGATGTAAAATAAACACGTGAGTGTGAGAAGTGTTCTTTTTTACCCGATTTTTAGTTATTGACCAGTAATGCAACATTTATTTTCAAGTGCTTTTTTGCTATTTTTTATAACTATTCTAAACGCATGCGTTTATAAATAAGTAAAACAGAGCTTTGAAGGGATTATTTTTTCTATGATGGTATTCAGATTAGACTGAAGATCTACAAACAAATTTATAAAATTACATCATGTTTTATTCACCACATTTCGATAAATTGGAACCACCCTATCTAACTCGTTACTAAGGACTACCCAAGGAAATCAAAATGTATCTGTTCACTTACAAAGTATCTGTTTTGAGAAGTTAATAAAATTCACTTTTGCGAAATTAAAAAAAAAACTTTTAGAACCGCCCTAGGATGTGTAATTTTCATTTTAGCGTCCTAATTTAATCAAAATCGAGTTCAGCGCACCAAAATTAGCCTTAGATGATATTTTCAGACATTTTAAACTACTTTTGAGGTTTTGTCCAGCTTTTGTATGGAGTGGATCCACTGTGCGAGGGTAGAGACTTCCGGACGTGATCGATTCATGATTGCGCGAGTGGTGGATTCTTGCCTATGACCGCGTTTGTAAGTTTATAGGTACTACAACGTTCATTTAATTACCGAGGTGTTTTAATGTTGGCGAGATCGCGGGCGTAAGTATGTGTGGATGATTGCAATTGAATGTTCGCGTTTGTTACCAGGTTTGTGCTATCGCGAAGGCCACGAACGTTTGTACGATTATACGTATATTAGAGAATATGCAATTAAATATGTTAGTGAGGGTTAGTATGAGTCTAATTTAGGATGCAGTAAAGAAAGGAACTATAACATGCTGAATAAAGAAAAAAAAGTTGCAAAGAGATTAATTAGAAGTGTATGAATTGACCGATACTATTTTTAGTATACATGAGTAGTGAAAGAGCAAACTAATAGAAATACAACAAAACTACAATTGTTACAAAACGACCACTAATAGGTTTTTGGGGTGGGCGTTGCGCAGTTGGTAAATCGATTGCTTTGTACGCAGCGCACCTGGGTTCGAGTCCCGACTCCGCACATAGGGTTAGAAATGTTTCATAAGAGATTTCTATAACCCGAAGAGGCGAATGACCTTAAGGTTAAAACCTCTATAATCGAAATAAAAAATAGGTTTTAACTAATACATTTATTTAATTAATTTAATTGGGCTGTGCACGATGACGAAGTCTACTGATCAATGGCCACACAATGAGCCTTGTCCACCAACAAGGCAATTAAACTGTGGAACAATGTCTGCCAACAGCAAAAGTCAATCCACGTCAACCCGCCAGGCTGCCACGCTAGCGCGCCCAGGCTGATGATTATGGCTGATGCAAAGCATGAAAAAACATAAAACATAAAAAAGCCCATAAGCCCTCTCGATCTCTGCGATGCACCACTATCGAGGCGTTATGTAATAACCATCCTAAGGCAATTGTTTGTCAGAGGTTCTTTAGCTCTGATGTACGCAATATGCTTAATGATGTTTGCAATACCGTCAAATCCCTCAACCTAGGGGAGGAAACTTGATTAGTTTTATTATAATTATATAGTTATTTTTCAATTTAATTATATTTAAAAATGCATTATTTTATTATTGAATTATGTTGGAAATTTTTATTAACATTAACGATTTGAAATTTTTTGATTAGTCTTTTTATTCAAATAATTTTAATATCTTAATAAAATTATTACAACTAAATATTCAAAAAATAATCAAATTAACAAAATAACAAGCTTATTAATATATCAATATTAAATTAATTCAATTATTTTTAATTTCATTATTTCAAAGCAGAATATTTCTAATGTTTCAAAAATTTCTGCTGAGATAATTCCCCAGTTTTTGAATGCGCTGTACTGAATGAAATCACTTTTCGACCGAGCGAGTGTGCGCTGCTAGAACTGCCCCTTTGACTTGTAATTAACTGCGACACACGTATAAAAATGGAACACAAAAAAAATTCGCCAGTTTGCCTTCTGAAGTCGCAGCTCCTTTTACTGTTAAATCGTTACTGCCACCAGGCATTGATTCCAATAGTGCACTGGCCACCTAGCGGTTTCATTCATACACAGAGAATATAATAGATCACAAATCACAGAAAAAGCAGAATACTGTTTCGAAGCTGAATAAATGGATTTCAAGTGTGCAAGCTGGCGATGGGGTGGTTTGGTGCGAGAGAACCGCGCTCTCTGGTGCTCTTTAAATTCTTTGGCGTGTTCAGATGAATACACCAAGGTGCGCACTCCAGAGTGCACTGCAGCGTATACACTGGCGTGTTCATTGAAGTACGTCGATTTTAATGCAACCATGCAGAGCATATTAAATATTATAGTATTCGAATTAACAGCATATGAGTGTACTTTACTTCGGTTATGTCTATGATATTACCCACCCATATTTTATTGTTTTTAAAATTGTTATAATTCTATCAAGTTTATTATTTTATTAATTGTAATAGTTGTACCATTTCAATTATTTTGTTATTAAAAGTTTAATTTTTTTATTGGTTTGAATAGTTTAATTAAATATTATATTTAAAAATTTTATTATTTTATAATTTTGTTATTTTGTTAATTTTATTGAAATTATTGTTATAAATTTGATAAGCTTTTATATCTTAATGTTTGTAAAAATATTATTAATCTTATTAAATCTATTATTTTGATTGGTTTTTTACATCATTATTTGCATTTTTTAATTTTGATTTAATTTAATAATAAATTTCATTATTTTTATTTAGTTTATTATTTTATTAGCTTAACTATATTCATAAATTTGATTAATTGTATTACAGTTCTAAATTTATTCGATTTCTTAATTTTTTCAATATTGTTATTGTTATTAATTTTATTATACTTCACCATTTTGATAATCGTGGCAGAGTAAACCGGGTATTGAAGAATGCTAGTCGACTGTAGTTTAGCTTCCTAGGTTTCTCGTGAGTCTCCGGTCTCCTTTAACGGCCGCCGCACGTGCATCTCTCTCGATTGAACACGGCCAGGAAGTGTGGGGTCTTCCCCGAAGACGACGATCTCTTCTAGATTCTCTGCTAAGTATACCTTTAGTCGGTTTCTTTTCTGATCTTCGTGTTTTAAGTCCATTCTGCTGTAGTCCGCCATGTTTTAATAAAACCTTCCAATGGCAGCGTGCTTCCCTCAAATACACCGAGCACTCGATAGTATGCTTTCTTCAATGCCAGTATCACATGGGCGTACAGAAAACAGGGAGTATCAGCGATTTGTATAGAGCAAGTTTTGTGCGCGCCTGTAAGTTACATGATTTAAGCTGACTAAGTAAACCATAGGAAGTATAAGTCGCTGCCGCGACGCGCCTTTTCACCTCACAGTTGATAAAACATGAATTAGTGTTCCAAGATACACTCAAGTTTTTACGCGGTTTTTTTGCAAGGTATTTTTTACGCGGTTTTTTTTACGCGGATTTTCAAATTTACGCGGTTTTCATTTACGCGGATTTTGAAATTTACGCGGTTTTCATTTTCGCGGTTTTCATTTACGCGGCCTGTATCCCCCGCGTAGAAAAAACCTGAGTGTATATGAATTCGTCGACAACCTGGTATCATATAGCATCGATTTTCATCTTGAAACCTGCACCGTTTAGGCAGTCTCGCTCTTTATGAGCTAGCTTTATCTTATCAGAGTTCATAGTCAGTCCGATTCTCGACAACCACCTTTTGAAAGACAGGAATACTTCTTCCACTGCTCGGCGATCAACGCCAATGATGCCGATGTCTTCCGTGATGCCAACAAGCATATTATGCCTTACTAAAATGATTCCGTTTCTTTCCACACCAGATCTTCGTTGGACTAGAGATTGGAGAGTGCATCGCCTTGCTTCAATCCATCTACTGTCATAAACGAGTTGGGTGTCTCTCTGGCTACTTTGACGCTTGATTTTTTACCTCTCCAGCGTAATAAGAATAAGCTTAATCAGTTTGCCCGGAAAGTAATGGTCAAGCATCATCTGCCACAGTTCGTTTCGTTTGCACGGAATCGTACGCCGCTTTGAAATCACCAACAAAACAAATCGTGAGTCTGCAAGTTTTGTCGCAGGGTAAACATTTGGTCCGCCGTTGACCGTCAGAAGGAACCCGCATTGTTTTTCGCCTACGAAGCATTCAACCAACAGGCACAGCCTGCTAAACAAAACACGTAGCTTGTAGGCGGCATTGATGATCTTTATGCGTCGATACTTTGCGGCCCTTCTGGAAGCTAGGGCATAGGGACCATTCATAAATTACGAAACGCTTTTAGGGCGGGGGGGGGAGGGAATTGGTATAACTAAATGTGACATATTGTGACATATGAGGTAGGATAAAGAAAGTAAGCTAGAACGTTACGTAGCATGTTTTTACAGGAGAAAAAAATTGATGAGATTTTTATGTAAAAGGGAATGAGTTTTTTGGACAATAATAAGGATTATGATGATCTCTTTATATATTTTTTTTTTCAAATTGCTCCGTAAAAATAAACTCTGCGATGAGTAATTACTTGAATTAATCCACACGTTCACTTTTAATAAATGTTTCACTTGGTGAATAGACGGACAAACCCAACAGTCTTTAAAATCGATCGCTCCTGTATTGATTCACAGCAAGCACAACATATGTTGGTTTGTTTTTTTCTCTGTTACATATTTATTTATCTTTTGTATACTAGTTGGTTTCAATCGTTTCTGTTAGATTTATTTGTGCTTATAATATTTACATTCGTGTAATTGCATCGATACATAATGTCCCCTGAAGATGATCCTAATCCCACACCAAACCTTCGGGATAACTACAACCTGAGTTGTTTCAATCGCATAACAATACTTATTCGTAATAATCCTAGTTTGTTATTCCCAGCGATACGTAGCTTTTGGGGAAATCCACTAGTTTTCAATTTTATCGGACTCCCTTTCGTTAAACGACTTATTAGCAAAGCTGCCTTGCAACGAATCTATTTCAATCAACTACCGGGATACTAAATTCGATCCTGCACTGACGACTGCTAACGTCAAACAGCAGCTGGTTGAGATTAGAGCAAAAACTCGATCGTCAGTGTAACGTTGCTAGCTATCTCAAACTTCAACGAAAAACAAGGATTTGATAAAGTAATTACATCCCTCCGTTCGGGACAAACTGCTTCCGCCCGAAACTGAGACCCTCCATCGGGGGGTGATTGTTGTTTAAGAGAAGTACTCAAATGCAGCAGGTGCCAGGTTTGCCATTGCGGAAGGTAAGTTTCCTTTACACCCGTTGTTGTTGTTGATGTCGGACAAGTTGCTGCAGCAGTAGATGGCTTTCAAACCGAAAAAGAGAGAGAGAGAGCGAGACCGGGGCAGAGGAGTTCATTTTAGTTTTAACGGAAAACCCCGAAACACCCACTTTCGCATCCGGACTCTGGCTGCGGTTTTCATTGTGTCAGTTTACCCCCCGAGTCCATACTGCTGGTGGGGGACCGCTGCGAACATGTTCCAGATCTTTTAGATTACACCGCTCGGTGTACCGGAACCGACATTTGGAGGTTAGGGCGGAGCTTTGGGGAAGAAAAATTGCTTCACCAATCAAACTAAATTAAAACTTTGCAGCGGCAGCAGCCTGGCTGCACTGGTTGTGGTCGGAGATGCTACTTTGCCATTTTAATTATTGTGGAGTAATGGGGATTGGTTTCAGCTTTTCAGTTAACGAACAATGAAGTGTAAGGGGATTGTTTATTAATTATACTTGACCTAGCTAACAGAGACAAGTAAATGGTTGTCTATAAGTTGAAAAACCTTTGTTTCTGGGTGATGTTTCGTATTTGACGGTCACTTACGCTCAAGCTTTCGAAATGAACACGTCGCATCGTGATTTTCGTATGTGCATAGCGTTGTTTGAACATATGTTTTTGCTTAGAGTTACGGAAGAAGGGATAGTATCGAGAAAACACGCTATGAACACTCGTAATATATTGTCACTCTAGGTATCAATCGTCATTTTGAATATTAGACAATTCCATGCTATTGAACCCCATAAATCCTCCCGATTTCCTCACATGGTATTGGGTTCTATCGATTGTAGCCTTGATCCGTCGTATCAGCTATTCTGGAAAGCTCTTTTCGGTTTACTGCATTACATGCGGCTTTGCATAGATGATGCGCAGGGACTCTATGGTCATAGCATTTTTGGAGATTCTACACAAAGTGAAGTTTCGGTCCGTTGTTAACCATTCTTCGATGAACTTGACATGATAACTTCCCACGAATGTATTTGCTAGTGGCGACAGTTGCCGGAAGATGATATGGGATAATAAAGGGCGAACACGAAATTATTGCGACACATTCAACAGGGCATAACTTTTTTACCATTGGGTAAAAATCAACCAAATTTTGCACACTTTCTCATTGATGTGTATTGTTTACATGCTGTCAAACTCGAAGTCGTGTTTTTCGATTCAACGAAAATGGAGGTGAACCGACGCGAGTCGAGAGAACAAATTCTTTCCAAATACCTGGAATTTCCCGACCTGTCGCACCGGCGGTTGGGAAAAATATTGAACATTCACCATTCAACCATCTCCAGAGTGTTGAAGCGGTTCCAGGAGCGGTTGACGTTGGACCACGGCAAAGGAGCTGGAAGAAAACCGGGACCGGAGAACAAAAAGACAGAGGGAAAGGTGAAGCGGATGATTAAAGCAAATCCCAACGTCTCAAGCCGTGATTTGGCTAAAAAGATCGGCATGTCGCAGAGCTACATCCAGAATGCAAAGAAGAGAGCTGGACTACATACATACAAGGTACAGAACTTCCCAAACCGTGATGAGCGGCAACAATCGACGGCTAAAACTCGGCACGGAAGCTCTACGAGAAGATGCTGACAAAATATGGCTGCTGTGTGATGGACGACGAAACGTATATAAAAACCGATTTTAAGCAAATTCCGGGGTTGGAGTTTTTTACCGGCAAGAGCAAGTTCTATGTGGAAGACAAATTTAAGAAGAAGAAAATGTAGAAGTTCGCTTCCAAATATCTCATTTGGCAGGCCATCTGCTCTTGCGGACTGAGGAGTGAGCCTTTCGTGACGAAGGGCACAGTAAATGGCGAGATCTACAAATCTGAGTGCCTCGAGAAGCGCCTTTTGCCGTTCTTGCAGCAGCACGACGAAGCTCCGCTATTTTGGCCAGATTTGGCATCATGCCACTATCCTAAAAGTGTCCTAGAGTTGTATGAGGCCAATTCTGTCCATTTTGTTCCAAAGGACATGAATGCGCCAAACTGTCCGGAGCTGCGCCCGGTGGAGCAGTACTGGGCAATGATGAAGCGGGAACTTCGGAAGAGCAAGAAGACAGTCAAAGACGAGAAGGACATGTTAAGAAAATGGAAAAAAAAACTGAGAAACTGGTACCGGATGACACTGTAAAGACTTTGATGGAGGGCATTAAGCGAAAATGCGTTCAATTTTACACTCAAGGTTCCATCGATTAACTTTTCTTTTGATTTTTAAAGTAAGTATATGTATAAAACTACCCTAAAATTTTGGTTTGATTTTAAACATTATAAGAAAATTGGCATGACATTTTCGGTGTCGCAATAATTTCGTGTTCGCCCTTTACATTGTAGGCGGCAATAATGACGAAGATAGTTTTCACTTTCCAGATTTCTCGCCATTACGTAAGATATTTCATAAACATCAAGGGCTTTCCGGAAATTCTCGAGACTTACCTTTAGGTTTTTGAAGTTGCAAATACGTCTGCAAAGATCCCACTAAGTTTGGTAGAATGCACCTGCAATTCGTAGAAGCTGCCTGAAGTTTGGAGTGTTCACGAAGTGTCTAAAATTTTCAGGATGCTTTTTTAATTTCATCCTTAGAGTCGTTTGCCTTTTTTCGAGTTTGGCAAACTTTAGAAAAATTTCTAACCTTATATGCGGGGTTGAGAATTGAACTCAGGTGAACAGCGTACAAGATATTGGATTTATCAATTAGGCTAATCCTGCCGCCTTTTTCTTTGTTTGGAGGGATTCACTCAAGATTGGAAGATTTTCGAATCCGTTCGAAACCATTCGCGACCTCTAAAAAATCGTACAAATTTTCGAAAATCCAGGTAAAATTCTATGCGAGTTTTCAGTGCTTCGTTTAAATTTTCGAAACTCGTATTCAGTACTAGTACTTGATTTCTTTAACTTTCACGAACTTTATAATAGTTTGTAGGACTTTGATGAACCGTGTTGATTTTCTAAGAACTATCCAACTATCTGAAGGGTCAAAGAATTCCTCTTATGTTCGATGACACCGAGCTTCATTTGGTTTTCCTAAAGTATGTAGCAGTTACCTTGAAGTTTGAAAGACCTTACATAAAATTCTTAGAAAGTCCCGGAAGCTTGAGGGATTTCCCTCTATTCCGAAGAATATTCCATAAACTTCTAAATTTTTTTGGCGGTATCCAACGGGGAAAAGAGATCGAAAGGCTAAGTTAAGCGAAAGCAATTATGTGAAAAAAATCTTCTCAGTGGCAGGATTCGAACCTGCAACCCTTGGGACTCCGGTCCAATGCACTAACCGTGGGATATGGTGACGTCCAAAAAGAACATATGATTATCGCATTTGCGACAGTGATCATATCCTGCCTCTGAAGTGAGATCACACACACAATCGCAGCCACCACTCAACGCATCTCGTCCATTTAATTTCCCCGCTAGATACGAAGACCCGGGTTTTTTTATCGCCTGGTGTCTAATTTTAGATCTTTACCTATCGTATTTCGGCGGGTGACAGAGTCCAGAAACGAATTATTTGTTCTAGAACTTACCAGAAATTGTTAAGACCTTCCTTAAGATAGGTGGGATTTGATGAAGGTGTTCATATGAAGTGTGCTGAACTACTCTGAGGATTTTTTATGGACTTTGAGGTGTTCTTTAAGTCAACTGTAAGTCATAGGAATTCTCTGTAAATTTATTTAAATGTTCGTAGAGCTTATCTGATTATTTTTTGGAAGTTTCTAGGGCTTCTTATAAACTTATAAAAAGCCTCTATCATTTCAAGGTTTTCCACAATTCTGTATAATGTCTCTGTCTTCCGTAACAAATCTAATTTGGCGAAATTGTCATGAATTTCTTTGAATTTTCAAGAGCTAATTAGGATCTCGCTGAAATTTGTTGAACTTTCCTGAATGTTGTGGGGTATCTCAAAAGTTTGTCAAAATGTTACAACGTTTGTTCTGATTTCAATAGATTTGTGAGGTTTCCTAGAAAATCTGCCATTTTGTTGCTTCCCAAGTAGGAATTGAAGTTTTATAGCACGCTGCAAGTGCAATCTAAGTTTTATCAGTGGCTATAAAACTACCATAAAACCTTAATTGTTACTAGGGTTTAGTTCTTCAAAGACATCAATACACCGGAAGGTATCTTACAATGCGTATCGATGAGTGGGGTACCTGAACCAAATTGATCCAGCTACATTAATAATTTAGTACCTGGCTGGTACGATACAGTTAAATAAATAACTCGCAGCCAAGTAGAATGGATTTGTACAGTTTGTAATATGAATACCATTCTGAACAGTGGTCGCAGTGGCAATGTTTCTCTTCACAGACAAATGCTATTCAATTTAAGGAAACTACTCTGACTTTTGCCGATTTCTCAGAAACTTGTGGGTTTGGACCAGCTATCCTAACAGTTGTTTTATTGGACCTTTGGGCTGCTGCCGCTTCTGCTGCTTCGCCAACACCTGATTATTCTTCTTCACCCTTTCGATCATCTCGAAAGCCTTTACCGACCGCTGGAACCGATGAAGTGGGGGATGATCTTGGCAATTGTTGGGCTCTCCATTCGGCGTCACCCAACAATGGTTTCCGTCTTAGGCTTCGTCTAACCACCGTGGATATCGGAATACCCGAAATACCCGGAATAATAGCGACTGGGTTAGGTACGGGTGTTTTTCTTTTACAATGGAGAAGACCTTTACGTCCTAGCCCAGTACACGTGCTATTGGTAGGGTCCAATCTACCGCACGGGGTGCACTGGGGGCATGTCGGGCTCGAATGGTGACGCTGCCATTAATACCGACTAAACTCCATTGGGCTCCGCCATCGTTCCTCCCAGGAACTACCTCTCGGTATTACTTCTGGGGGGATGGCTGTACTTAGTGTACTCATTCACTCTCACTCACGCGTTCATACGTCCTGTATGAGGCTTACTTGGGTGCTCTCTCTATCGCACCTTGATTCATTCTCAAACACTCCCACATGAGGCTGACTTTTGTGCTCACCCTTAACATGCCGTGTGAGACTGACTTGGATGCTCACCCTTTCACTCCTCTGCCACGCCATGAGGCATCGATAGCTAAGTCCCAACATACTACGCTACGACCCTCCCGTCTTGGCATGAGGCAGTCCACTTATACGCCTATACACTCACTCTTCTGTCATGCTTCGGGGTGGCTGGGTTTACCCCTTACGCGGTTGCCAGTCGCTGCGCCAAACCTGCCTCGACATGAACAGACCATTCACTCTCTTTTTTGCGCTTGTCCTTTTTCGCTCCAGCTAACCAATCACTAGTTAGCCGTGCCTGTCGTCTGTTGCTCGGTTCGCCAGATTACCTGTAGCTTACGGGCAATCTGGATGGTAGCAGCCGAGACTGCGTTCCACTTCTCCACCGATTGACACATCCGCTGAATAAGGGTATCAGGGGTTGTGTCCCAGCCACAGACGTCAAGCATTACTCTTCTTTCGACGTCGAACCGATGACATATGAACAGTATGTGTTCGGCAGTTTCGTCTACACCTAGGCAGTCCGGGCAGACTGGGACCTCCGCGTGCCCGAACCTGTGGAGGTACTGTCGGAAACAGCCATGGCCTGACAGGAATTGTGTCAGGTGGAAGTGAACTTCCCCATGGGGTCTTCCCACCCAGCTCGATATGCTAGGTATCAGCCGGTGGGTCCACCTACCTTTCGAGGAGTTGTCCCACTCACGCTGCCATCTGGCGACCGAGGTCACTCTGGTGCGCTCGCGGGCTCCCCTATTTCCACGTAGCTCGAAGCACTCCTCATCTTCCCGAATGACCAGCCCGACTGACATCATGCTCGCTATCACGCAGGATGCATCGTGTGATACCGTGCGGTAGGCAGATATCACTCTGAGGCACATCACGCGGTAGGTGCTCTCCAGTTTCTGTAGGTAACTGGTTACCCTCAGTGCTCTTGACCATGACGGGCCGCCGTACCTGAGGATAGATACGGCAACGCCTGCCAGTAACCTACGTCTACTGGCGCACACCTTTGAGCTGTTGGACATCATTCTCGATAGAGCCGCAACAGCAGTCGACGCTCTCTTGCATGTATAGTCGACATGGCTGCCGAAGGTCAGCTTGTCGTCTATAATGACTCCGAGAGACTTCAGACTTCGCTGTGAAGTGATCGCGACTTCTCCCACGTGGACAACTGCATATTGTGCCGACTTGCGGTTGTTGACGATAACTACCTCCGTCTTATGATGAGCGAGCTCCAGGCCTCTCGCACTCATCCATTCCTCCACCGTGCTAATCGCGTGTTCTGCGGTTAGTTCTACCTCAGGAATTGACTCCCCGTAGACCTCCAAGGTTACGTCGTCGGCAAAGCCGACGATCTTGACCCCAGGAGGGAACTTCAGTCTCAGAACCCCGTCATACATGAGGTTCCATAGCACCGGGCTTATTATCGAGCCCTGCGGGACTCCGGCGGTAATCGGAACCCTTTTCTGACCGGCATCGGTCTCGTATAGCAGTACGCGGGTACCGCCAACCAACTGTGCGTCTCTCACAGCGTAAAAACTATGGCTATACAATATAACTGAGGGGCCCTGTGTATACCAGAACACGAATCATGGTTTAGTAGTTTGACAGGGCATCCTTAAATGCTTTTGAGGTATGACTTGTTTGAAACTTTCGTAGTTGTCCATACAGGCTTCTCACGATTTAGCTTAACTCTTACAATTTTTAGAAGCTACTGTACACAATCTACGGTTGGCAGCAGATGGAAGACAGAATCTGATGATGGCATTCGAGCTACGTCTTGAAACGGCTGCTTGACGAATAGACTATCGTTCGAACAGCTGAAATTGGGGCAGCTATGGTGGGCCAAGGATGTCGTCAGAATGATTGACGACAACCCGGAAAGAATTCGGTGGGAGAAATGAAACAGTCGGTTAGCGACAGAATGTGCCGGTTGAGGGTCAAGGGCCGGTTCATTAACATGGACATTATCAATGTGCATAGCCCCTACCTCGGATCTAGCGATATCGGCAAAGACGAATTTTACGCGCAGCTTGAAGATGAATATCATTGCTGCGCAAACCATGACCCAAACGTCTTTGCGCCAGGAGGTAAAATTGAAGCCGGTTATTGAAAGGTTTAGTATCCATCAACAATCGAACGAGAACGGCCCAACACTCATCGACTGGACGTAAAGAGCACCTTCTTTAAATAACGCCTCTGCATAGATTCACCAGGAGATCACATCAGCAATACGGGGACTCCAATCGTCCAGGTTCCGACTGATGGACGGAACTTGTCAAACTTCATCGACATAAGAACGTATCGGGGCGCTAACATCGATTCAGACCACTATCTAGTGATGATTTGGCTGCGTCCAAAGCGATCCGTAGTGAGCCACGTAAGATACCGGCACCCGGCTGGGAAACTGCGCAGCTAGGGGAGGAAGAGCTGATTGGGGCAGGTTTGCTGATGCAGAATAAAAGCAGCCACAGGCGACGTTGCGGAGAACATCCTAAGATACGTGCGGAGAAGTCAACGAAATGATTTGTGAAGCCAC
The DNA here is from genome assembly GCF_030247195.1 of Topomyia yanbarensis. Taxonomy (NCBI): domain Eukaryota; kingdom Metazoa; phylum Arthropoda; class Insecta; order Diptera; family Culicidae; genus Topomyia; species Topomyia yanbarensis. The sequence goes on from NC_080670.1 coordinate 165,230,374, forward strand.
ACGTCTGAACGTGGAGTTGTACCGACAGAAACGAACAGAGAAGACACGTCTTTTTCGGAATAAGAAGCACCCCCCTGGAAGAGTCAGAGGGAGTGGAGATGAAGAAACTTGGAAGGATCTTGGCTATAGAACAGGAATATAAGGAAGGTGTCATCTCGCTGATATGAAAGAAAGGAGAAAAATTGGACTGTGGAAACTACGATTTCAAATGCCGCTTACAAAGTGCTATCCCTGATCTCTGAGTTCGATGTCCTTGGCTAAAAAGTTTGGTTAGACGATAAACGGTTTTAGTGGTAGTTATCAGGCCAGCTTAATCAACGGCAGGTCAACAACTGACAAAATATTAACTATGTGCCATCCTCCAAAACTGTCGTAAATATTGGATCCCGACGCATCACTCAGTCATCGACTCCAAAGCCGCATATGACAATGTGGACCGTGAAATATCTTGGACGAGAATGGTTCTCCCGGAAAGTTGACAAGACTGATTAAGGCTGCGATGGATGGTGTGCGGTGTTGTGTCAAGATTTCGGGCGATTTGTCAGACCCGTTCGAATCCGAAAGGAGACTGAATCAAGGTTACAGACAGTTCTGCTTGCTATGTAATATAGCATATAGGGTCTCTTGCAAAGACCGGGGTTCAACATGCGCGATATGAATTTACAAGGTCCTGGTAGTCCAGACGAAGAACATGATGGCTGACTGAACGGAACAGTATCATCAAGTGGGAGATTAGAAGGTGCATTATCTCCGGAAGTCGTGCCTACTATGATTTCCGCAAAACGTAGAGATCCAAGCAGCATCATTGCCGAACGAAGTGCCCCATGTACAAACCTCTGACCGGAGGTTCTCACCGGGTACGAAAGATGAACAATGCTCGAGGAAGACCTGCAAACACTCGAAGTATTCGATAGAAGTGTGCTGAAAACTAGCTTTCGCGGTGTACATGAGTACGACGAATAGGAGAGACGAAGTTCCGAGACTCTATGGTAAACTCAGTATCCGGAAGGAAGCTGTAGCTGAAAGGGCACGATGGGCAGCAACAACCATACCAAGTTTGCCTCCAATCCGGCAGGTACAAGACGAAGGGGAGTGTAGCGATCACGGTAGTTCGACTAAATGGAGCAGAACCTGGGGAGTATTGGTCCCCGCGAAATTGAAGGCCCATGGACTGAATTATTTATGAAAGAGATTAGGTGGCTCGACCAAGTCTATCATTTGAGGAATGTTCGTGCCCTGCGAGGCTGATAGCAAACAGCCAAGGAAGGTAAATACATTATACGAAAGGCCAGAGATTCATAACCTTGGGAATAGCTGTGCGCAACTTGGTGGATTACATGTATATGACACTGCTTTTAGAGTGCCTTCGAAACCCGATATTGCTTCACGAAATAGTGAAGAATCTACCGTCGCAATTGAAGATGTGGCGGTCGTTCCGTAAGCGATCGCAGATGGATAATAATTTCAAGAGAACATGTCTGAGCTACCGAATACAATTTCGGACATAATTCTGTGAGGTGATCGATGCCAAGTTCATGCAGAAACTGTACGTGTATGCAGAGACGGGAGGAGATCACGTAGCGACAAGCACTGTCGATTAACTGTAGTCATTACAAGTGCAATAGTTGAGCATAAAATAGAGACACAGAAGTAACGGCATGCCCATAATTGAGTTGATCTTCAAGAAAGGGTGAGTACGCGGATTGAGCTCAGGATATCAAAAGTGATCGCGTCGATCGGAGTCGACAGACACCAATCATACATTTCTAAATCGCTTCGAATCCGCAACTCTTTTAATAACAGTACTAGAAATCTCCGTATTTTGACAAAAATGTTGTCCTCCGTATTCTCCACAGGAAGTGGTATTTTTTGGCCGTTTCTACTACTTAATGAAGATACTCGAGAGGAATGGAAGGTAGATGGAATGTTCCAGAATGACACTAACGAAGATTTTATGGTCGCCAGAATTGATCGGTTATTAATGAGCGGGAAACATGTTCCGGTCGAAGAAAAGATCCCATGGCAACTGGCTTGCTTGACACTGTTGAACTGAAGTGCTTTGAATTTCCAGATAACCTCGAACAAAAAGCTCAGAGAGTTTTATCCAACGCAGTTCCGCCACCGTTCACGACTGCTTCAGGAAGTATCTTTATTGGTACGATTACGCACCTTCACCCAACTGCTCGGAGTGCGAGGGTGTGAAGGAAGCTGCCTCAGATTCGAGGAAGTGCGAAGCGAGTTGCCGGCTCTAGGTGCAGAGTATGTTGTGCAAGAATTCGTATATAGCACTAAAGGGTGTGATGCAACGAGCGGGGTCCAACATGCGGGGCACGATTCTCACGAGGTCCTGACAGTTAGCGTACTTTGCTGACGACGTATATACAATCGGCAGAAGCATGTAGATGGTAGAAGACTTGTATAGCCGATTGAAACGCGAAGCAGCACGAGTAGATCTGAAGACGTCTCAGACTAAGAACATGCTCACTGATGGAGCTGAGCGCGATAGGAAACATCTGGGCAGCAGTATTACGATCGATGGCGACGAGTCTGAGGTGGTTGACCAGTTCACCTACTTCGGGTCATTGCTGTTGACAGCGGACAATAACACCAACCGGAAGATCCGAATGCGCATTTACTCTGGAAGTCGTGCTTACTATGGGCTCCACAAAACGTAGGCACCCAGGGCGTCGCATCACCGCACGAAATGCGCTTTCTACAAATCGCTGACCGATGGTTCTCTACGGACAGGAAAGGTGGACAATGCTCGAGGAGGAATTGCAAACACTCGAAGTATTCGAAATGACGGTGCTGCGAAAGATGTCCGGCGGTGTACATGAGAACGGCGAATGGAAGAGAAAGATGAGCCACGAAGTTACGAGACTCTGGAAGGTAGCTTTAGTTGGAAGGGTCCGGCAGGTAGAATAAGAAGAGGAGTGTAGCGTTCACAGTGGCTCGATTAAATGGAGCAGAACCTGGATCACTTCCAAAACCCAATATTACTTCATGGTGGTTTAACTACTGTCGCAGTTGTAGATGCAGTGGTCTTTCGCTTAGCAATCATACTACAAGCGGTTGCAGATGGATGATAACTCGAAGAGAACAAGTCTGAGCTAGGGAATACAACTTCGATTGTTTAAGTTGATCGACGACGAGATTGCGCAGAAACTGTACGTTCACGCAACGACGACAAGCACTGTCGATTGACTGTAGTCGTTACTAGTGGGTCTTCAAGAAGGGATGAATATGCGGTTTGAGCTCAAAACATCAAAAGCGGTTGTGTCGGTTAGAAAGGGAGTGCGGAGTCGATAGATGCCAATAACGCAATCGTGCACTTCTCACATGTTGCAGCGAAAATGTCGTCTTCCCTAATCACCCCAGAAGGCGGTGTTTTTGTATTTTCCGATAGTTGCTGATGCACTAGAGAGGAATGAAAGATAGGCGGAGCGTTTCAGGTCGACATCAACCCACACTTCTTGGTCGGCTAAATCGCTCTGTTTTCAAAAGACGGGATATATAACCGGTTTAAGAATGGATACCAGCGCATTTTGAAATTGCTTAACTGACATGCTTTAAACTCCCAGACACCCCCTTGAACAGAAAGCACGGAGAAATAGACCTATTTAACGCAGCTCCGCCGCAAGTCACGGTTGTTTTAGGAAGGATCCAAGTGCTCGGAGTGCAAGCGTGTGGAGCAAACACCAGAGCACGTGACTGCCCTAGACTCGAGGAAGCGCGAAGCGAGTTGCCGGCTCGTACATGCCGTACAAGAAAAGGGGTAAAGAAGAAAGGACGTGTAATACCGTCAGTATAGTAGTCTCACAGATTATAGTGGAGCTACAGAGGAAATGGAGAACAGATCAACGAACTAGTGACCAGAGCTAACGGTGTACTTTGGCGGTCACCCCGCTCCACCTGGAAACGCCGGACCAACATAGACGACATCCTACCGGGTAGATTGTGAGAAGACTAGCTTCACCCGCAGGGATTAGATCGAGTAGATCGCGACGAAGCAGGGAGCTAAACGGTTCACGAAAACCGGACATTGGTACCGAGAGAAATTCCACCGCCGGGGACTAAAAACGAGAGTTACTGAATGGCTCATGGAATCAGTAACTAAATGGCTCACGGAAACGTGAGCTTAATAGCTTGCGGAAACATACCGCTGCGGAACTTTGGATTGGAGTTCGGAGCTATATGGCTTCGGAGCTAGTACCCAGAAGATCTAAACGGCGTGACAAATGGAGAAAATGACAGAAAGCAAGAGGAAAGTCGGGAGCTAAATGGTTCAAGGGTCTTGTCACTACATGAAACAAGCGGGGCTCCGCGTTAACTGTGGAAAACTTACGAGTACGAGGAAATGTCGTTTCCGTCCAAACGTCACAACTAAGCGTGTGAGGAAACCTTCAAGCACGGGACTGCGCCAGATTCGAAGAAGTGCGAAGCGAGTTACCGGTTCTAAGTGTAGAGAATGTCAGACAAGAAATGTGTAAAGAAGAAAGGGCGTGGAATATCGTCAGTACAGTAGTCACGCAGATTCTAGTGGTGTTGCAGAAGAAATGAAGAACAGATCAACGAACTAGTGACCAGAGCTGACAGTGCACTTTGGCGGTCGCCGTGGAGTATTCCAGATCCCCACTCGAGTAGTTCGGGCTGCACCGATTTGGAGTCGCCAAGGCGTCGGTGTACCGGACGTCTCACTGCACCTGGAAACGCCAGACCAACCGCGACGACACCCTACCGAATAGATTGTGAGTAGACTAGATTCACCCTCGGGGACTAGATGGAGTAGATAGCGACGAATCAGAGAGGTAAACGGTTCGCTGAAACTGGGCATCGGTACCGAGAGAAATTCCGCCGTCGATGCACTCTCAGTCGGAGTAGAGTGAATAGTGAATTCACTCTACGAACTGGGGACGAACGGAAACCGGTGCTAAATGGCTTGCGGAAACGTACCACTAGAGAACTTCCGAATGTCTCAATTCTACCTAGAAGATCTATATGGCGTAATCGGGTTTCAGGAGAAATTCCGCCGCCGAGGAACTTTCTATCGGTGTATACTATTTCCACCGCTGGGGACTAGTTGAGTAGTACGTTGGACGTCAGGAATCGCCGGACCGACCTCGACACCCTATCGGGCAACTCGTGAAGAAACTAGATCCACCGCCGAGGATTAGAGCAAGTAGGTCGAGTTGAATATCTAGCAGTGGGTCGTTGGGGGGTCAGTGAACCGGAAGCTAGGCTTCCGCCAGATCGGAACGAAGCGGAGAGCTGAATGGCTCACGGAAATGAACATCGGTATCGGCAAAAATCTACCGCCGAGGAACTCACTGTAGGGTAGATTCACCTCCGTGGACAATGTAACCATATCGTGACAAAAATGGGATCTTATTGGCTCACGAAACAGACATCGGTACCGAGAGAAATTCCGCTGCCAGGGCACTCTCAGTCGGAGTAGGGTAGTTCACCGTCGGATAATATCCAATATCTCGATAAAGCTGGGAGCTAAATGGTGCAAGGAAGCGGGTATCGATGTCGGGGGAAATTCCTCCGTCGGGGTACTCTCAGTCGGAGTAGGGTGAATGAGTTAGGATAAGATAAGGCTGGTCACTCACGGAAACAGCAGCTAAATGGCTCATGGAATCAGCATCTCAACGGCTCATGGGGACGAGAGATAAATAGCGACGTAATAGATGGGGACAGGAAACAAGAGAAAAATCGAGAGTTAAATCAAAGCTGAAAGGCCGAGCCATTTCATGGTCCCAATGAGGCTCTATGATAGAGCAGAAGAAAGAGGTGCGACGGAAGCACAACGAGACCCCGAGAACTAATACTTTGATGTAGTTCCATGGGGAAGAAGGGAGAAAAATGAGTAAGGAGTGTTTTTAGTGGTTAGGCACGAAAGTAAGTCGTGTATCCCACGCAGGGCCAATACTCTACAGGCCTGGTTTTTGAAGTTTTTTAAACCTTACTATAAAAAAGCCTATGTCATCCCTTTTGATACATAGTGACCGTTCGATGACATTTTTCCGCCATCTCACATAGTCCCAATAGAACAAAGCACTGGTCATAGCGCTTTGTTCTATGGGACCCAACGAATATAAAGAATCCAAATACGAGGGGGATTGGTCAGTTTTAAAAATTCGTATGTGTGATCTTTCTTTTTTTAAAATCTCGGTCGCCTTTCGCTCGCAGTAGTAAGAGGTTCCTGTCTCGGTCAATGTTAAAAACATATGTCTGGTGTTTCTCTTTCATTATCTGTTGTATATCCCGTAATGCTTCATCTACCTCTGCAAGCAGCGTTAAGCTGTTCTCACGTTTCATACTGTATAGCTTTCTGTTTTTATATGTAGCCGCTGCAAGCACTCGGCTCCTAACCATATTTTTGCCAGTCTCTCTTGCTCGGTTGACTTTTCTTGCGGGACATCATGCTAGGGGTTTGCTCATGAGCTCCGTTTCTGTTAGCTAGCGTCAATCCGGTGCTAGCGTAGTCCTAAACTAGTGTCGAATTCTGATAAGGCGAATTCGATAACTAATTTAATTTTAGTTAAAGATTTGTGGTCTTCACATGAAAAGATGGTTTTAAACAATTTTTTCTTTAATGAAGAAAAAATTTACAAAAATTGTTCTGCACTAAGGAGAAATATAGCAAAGTGAATACTCTGGCGTCAAGAGGACCAGCGCACAAATAAGTGGCTTAAGCCAGTATACGTCCCTGAAGTTTTTTGCTATCCGGAAGATGAACCATAGTTGTCTTGATGTCATATCCACTAATGTTCTAACCATAATGCAATGTTGTTTGAACATTGGTGCCGAATCCGAGACGACTCCGAGATCCATGACGTGCGAGTGTCTTGGAATGCTCTATTAGAACAGACAGTAGTTGAACCGGATCGGATGTCGTTTCCGTTCAAACTTCATAATTCAGTATTTGCTCGGGTTTAGAACCATTCTGTTCAGATCACACTACGTACTGAAGCTGTCGGCGTCGGTTGAATCCAGTATCCGTCCAAAAATCTTCGGTGAAGGAAAGGCAGGTTCCTTGTATTTTGATATCTAAGTCTTTAAAATAAAGGAGAAATATTACTGGGTCGAGGTGGCTTCCTTGTGGGAGTACATACGTTGTGAATGAGAGTAGTTTAGTTGATGTCGATAGTTTAGGCACAAAACTAGGTAGGTTGTCTGCAACTTTAGTCAAAATATTTACTTGGTTTAATTCAAAGAGCTTCTAACCATTTATCCGATTATTTTCTATAGGCTAAAGTCAATCTTTAAAGCTGGAGTTATTAAAGTTCTAAGGTTGATCCAATTGCTATCACGAAGCTACTGTTCCATCTACGTATAAACGTGTCTTCTCTAAAACATCAATTCGACGGAAGGGTTCACTGTCACATCAAAAATGGATACCGATGCCCTTACTCACTAATTTATTGAATAAACATCTGTTCCAGGCCTTTCCCAAACCGGCATTCGGATGCGTACATTCCGACGGACACGTACCCTCGCAGTAGCAGCTCGACAAGACGGGTTTGGCTTACCGACTCGACTAGGGTTAGGGGCCTACAGGACGGACGTGTCATCGATTGCAAATTTGAATATTTCATCCAATAGTAAATTTCTCTTCCTCGCTAGGACGGAATGTCGCCGAGCACCGATTCAGCAGGTGTCACGTTTCGCTATGATGGATGCACACAGAACGAAATTTCGCCACAGAGCTTTTGTGCGGATATTGGATCCGTATTTGGCCGATGTGCGACGCTAAACGAAGGGATATGTTTAGCTTTAAATTGATTCTGAATTATTTAGCTTTTCTATTGCTGTGAGCTACCGAATGAACCAAAGCGATATTTGATTGTATTGTATAAAGAATTGTTCTTATAAATTTCCCTTCCAAAAAGTACAAGTTTCGCCCAGAATCACACAAAACAAACCAATTCATTAAGAACTCATGTATTCAGATAATGAACCGTCCAGTATCAAGTATCAAGTTTACACGCGTGCCGCATTTCATACGCACGTGACACCGAAACCCAATATGGTTGGTCAGTCGTCGCATCCCCATTATCAAGTTTCTTCATGTTATTACGTTAATCACATACACGCAGCGACCGAAAAACAACCCCTGACGACAAAATAAAAAAAAAAAAAAAAACTAGCGAAACGATCAATACATTCGCGTTTGAAATCGTCACTGCCTGTGCCCTGTCTAGTATCTCCGTACAGTAGGGGAGAGAGAGAGAGAGATAGCACACCACAACAGCATACTTTGCACAACGGCTAAAAGTTTCAAGGATATAATATTCCATTCCTTCGTTATACCCTCTTCTATCTACCCAACCAACCAACCACCCATGTCAATAATACGAACCGGCACACTGACGCAACGTTTGTTTGCAGCGGTACCGGACTATTTTTAGGAATGGCATCGGCCGCATCGTCATCGCGTATCCTCTTTTCTCTTTCATTATGTTTTCATGGTACATTTTTATGTTGAAACTTCCAAGGGGAGACTCAGAGGGTAAACCGTTTCGAGCCGTTTGTTTGGCGCGAGTGTCGTCATCGTCGTCATTCCGGCGCCGACCGGAATAAAATATGACTCTCCCGCTGGATGTGTTCTACTTAGTTACTACTAGTAGGATCCGTGTGTGTTGCAGTCACTCTTTTTCAGTTTCAGTTTGGCATTTTTCTTCGCCACCACGCCGCTTCGTCCGTGTCGCTTCGGGATGGGAGAAAAGCTGCGGGAGCTCATAACGGTAAATATATCGGACAAGCGATGCTGAGCAAGTCGCTAGGGATTGTACTTATTCTTTGTTTGTGGTCGTCGCTGTTTTACGACAGAGACAGAGAGTGGAGTGCATTGGCTCCACAGTTTTGTGTTTGGGGGTTTGGCAGATAATTGGTAGGAGCTTTGCAACAATTAAAAGAAATGGGTGTTGCGGAATATTGAGAATTGATAATCTTATAAACGTGTAGTCTATTGGTCAATCCCATTTTATTATTCAACTCTGAGGCAAGTTAGTTGCCATATATTGAATAGAGGAATTTATTAACGTTATTGTTTCTACCCAGTTTTGTCCTAGACCTTCTGGCAGTCTCGTAATTATCTAATTGGTTGAATCCAATCATTCCTTCTTCGGAATGAATATTGCATAGTCCCAGGCGTTTGGTTCCTTAGCCAAAACCAATCGTTCGTTTTCGTTTTATCGTCAGCAAACCAAAGCTTCTGGATTTGCTTCCCGGGTTAACACTTGGAACTTGTCAATTGATTAAGGCGCCAAATATGTTGTGTGACTGTTTCCATATAGTGTCCAGCTAGTACTAATTTAGATACATCGTCTCACTTAGCCCCAAGCTGGTGCTAGTTACCGACGCGATGAATTCGAGACACAAAGAATCAACTTAATTTTAACGCCGTTATGGATTTTAAAATGGTGTCCTGCATCCGGGACCTGCTTGCCAAATCCGTACCGAATCAAAATATTACATATATTGTTATGAAAATAGAGAATTTCGGATGGGGATGAATGGAGCAAATTTTAATTTTAAAATGGCGCAGCTATCGATTCCTGTCATCTACTCGCGAATCCCGCTCCGAAAAAAATTGTTTTGAGAAAAAAGAGAATATTTCTTAACCGTCAACAGGGTTACGAAAAATACCTTCCTTTTAGGTGGATAGATGTGAAAGAATTTACCGGTCAAAGGTCCTAATTGTTAATTTGAAGCCTCAGCTTCATTTTGGTGCCGTAAAAGTTCATTTGCACTCCATGGCAGCGTTAGGCAACCCTACCTTTTTCCATCCTTTTACCATGTAAGGGTAATTCGAACCTCTCTACGGGGCAATTCAAACCGTTAAATTTTTATTTTTTTTTCCAATGGAATTATGTTTACTTATGAGATAGTTATAAGAGAAGCTCCATAAAGGGCGTACACGAAATTATTGCGACACATTCAACAGGGCATAACTTTTTTACCATTGGGTAAAAATCAACCAAATTTTGCACACTTTCTCATTGATGTGTATTGTTTACATGCTGTCAAACTCGAAGTCGTGTTCTTCGATTCAACGAAAATGGAGGTGAACCAACGCGAGTCCAGAGAACAAATTCTTTCCAAACACCTGGAATTTCCTGACCTGTCGTGCCGGCAGTTGGGAAAAATGTTGAACATTCACCATTCAACCGTCTCCAGAGTGTTGAAGCGGTTGACGTTGGACCACGGCAAAGGAGCTGGAAGAAAACCGGGATCGGAGAACAAAAAGACGGAGGGAAAGGTGAAGCGGATGATTAAAGCAAATCCCAACGTCTCAAGCCGTGATTTGGCTAAAAAGATCGGCATGTCGCAGAGCTACGTCCAGAATGCAAAGAAGAGAGCTGGACTACATACATACAAGGTACAGAACTTCCCAAACCGCGATGAGCGGCAACAATCGACGGCTAAAACTTGGGCACGGAAGCTCTACGAGAAGATGCTGATAAAATATGGCTGCTGTGTGATGGACGACGAAACGTATATAAAAGCCGATTTTAAGCAAATTCCGGGGTTGGAGTTTTTCACCGGCAAGAACAAGTTCTATGTGGACGACAAATTTAAGAAGAAGAAAATGTCGAAGTTAGCCTCCAAATATCTCATTTGGCAGGCCATCTGCTCTTGCGGACTGAGGAGTGAGCCTTTCGTGACAAAGGGCACAGAAAATGGCGAGATCTACAAATCTGAGTGCCTCGAGAAGAGCCTTTTGCCGTTCTTGCATCAGCACGACGAAGCTCCGCTATTTTGGCCAGATTTGGCATATTCTAAAAGTGTCCTGGAGTGGTATGAGGCCAATTCTGTCCATTTTGTTCCAAAGGACATAAATCCGCTAAACTGTCCGGAGCTGCGCCCAGTGGAGCAGTACTGGGTAATGATGAAGCGGGAACTTCGGAAGAGCAAAAAGACAGTCAAAGACGAGAAGGACATGTTAAGAAAATGGAAAAAAAACTGACGGATGACACTGTAAAGTCTTTGATGGAGGGCATCAAGCGAAAATGCGTTCAATTTTACACTTAAGGCTCCATCGATTAACTTTTCTTTTGATTTTTGAAGTAAATATATGTATAAAACTACCCTAAAATTTTGGTTTGATTTTAAACATTATAAGAAAATTGTCATGACATTTTCGGTGTCGCAATAATTTCGTGTTTGCCCTTTAAGAATCAAAAAATAAAAAACTTAATCTGGTTAGTCACAGCTGTCGATTGGCGCATCATGTGGTTTCTTTGCTGTGGCAATTGTGTCAAGCCGCTGAACGGCGATTGATGGAATCGGGGGTCCGAATAGCCCCGTACGCTCATTTCGCACAATAGTGCTGAGCATCTTGAAAATATCTGTGTTTTCACCTAAACAAAAATCATTCCATAAAATAAGAGCCTCAAGCTTTCCAAAAAACTCACCTTTTATTTTTTTCACTTTTATTTGTAGCTTTAATCACGGTTTTATCATTATAATAATTTTTGTTTTGAGGATGGCAAAAAAATATGAAACACGTTGTATCGTTGTAAGTCTTGCGATTTTCTGAGAAATCGAAGGGGTCCGAATTATCCCCACGGTCTTTGGCCCCGAGTCCCCCTGTGATTTCAAGTGAAATGAAATTGTAAAGAATTTTAGAGGAACACTAAACCAATTCCTTCACACGGATTTTTTTATTGAAATTACACGAAGACTTTCCACTTGATCAGATAATGCTGTTCATACGATCAGGACAGACTTCTATGTACCAGTTCTGCGGGAGACGCCACACCACAGAAAACCTTACGCAAAAACCGCTAAAGTTAGTTCGACTGATACAACCAAAACGAGTCCATAAACAGCTAACCCATAAACGACTGAGCCATCGAATGTTGATCAGGGGTAACAAATACTCACTCAGATACTCGAAACTAACTATCAAAGAAGTAACAACGATTACGCCTAGTGCCTCCAAATCAATAGCCAACTCCGATAATAAAGATGTGAACGTGGATAAATAGCAATGCAACAGTGACCCGTAAAAATAAGAAACAAACAAGAACATCAAACCGTGAACAATAAAAAAGTATTAACGACAAGGGCTTGGCCGTGAACGATAACGCGGGAGCAGGTAGATGGATCAACCCTGAAGTAACGGTGAACAACACAACAAATTCATCATCGCTAAATTGTATTAAAAAGACTCGACGAACAGATAGCGATTTATTCTCATTTTTTTCTTTTCACATAATACAAAAAAACACAAAAGATCCGCGCTGAGTTATTTAAAAGCACCGAGCCGTGTCAAATAAACTACAAAAAATAATATTTACGATAATTTTTCAAACAAATTCTTACTGCCATGCGAGGCAAAAATAAATAAGAAAGCCTCTTAAAAATCAAATAGATATTTAGATTTGATCGATAACTATATCGATACGAATTTTTTACAAATTAGTTACAGATTAAAAGATTTTTTTTTGGATAAAAATACAAATACAAATTTGCTTTTGGAAACCCTCACCGTCATTCGCCATCTTGTAATATAAAATTGCATCACATGCATCTATTTTTGTCATCTACTCGCCAAAACCATTCCGAATTTTTTTAAGAATAAATAAAATATTTCTTAATCGTCAGCCGCCACTTTGAATTTTAAAATGGCGTCAGACATCGATTTTCGTCATCTATTCGTTGAAAACATTAAAAAATAACATTTGGTACATATCACGTTCGTACATGGATGTATCTCGCAGCGGCTAGTCGTGTAGATCTAAAAGGCCAGAAGGTTTTTGGATAATTTGTACTATGAGAGGAATCTAATATTTAACTGAACTTAATTCTAAGAGATTACACGAGTATGCACCGCAAAAAATAACTAACAAGAGAGAACTAATTGCGTAAAGCGATCGTTTTTTGGAAAACCTGGAACCGCACATGCATGCAATACTTTATGCATCGTAATTATAGGTGCTCATAGCAGACGGCACTGGTGGTTGAGGGGTAAGCGTCATCCAAGTGAGTTTGGGTTCAATCTCAGCTAAGATCCTTCAGATTTTCTGGGGTGAAAAATCTGTGGTCACGTCTTCTGTTGGTCCCTGTGTGTTGATGGGCCGATATATAGAGAGCACAGATACGGGAGTTACCTCTGTGGCGTCGGTGATAAGCACTTAGTACGAACAGAGGGCGATGAAAAAATAGGTGCCCATAACAGTATATATCGCCTTTTAAAAAGTCTGTGACTATGCTTGTGCTCCAGATTGATTCTAGATGACCTAGAACCTTATATACATTCGACACTGAACCTACGTGAGTGCGTACTGCATCCATGAACTTTCAAAAAGTCACTGATTGCGCTAGTAAATTTTAAGCTCTAAGCTGCATTGGACGTCTATGAACATCCATTGAATTCTTAGCTCTATGTGTTTTTTAGAGCAGTAAAAATCTTTTCAGGAAAACCCTAGACCTGAGGGAAAATGTACAAAAACCCAATGTCTCAGGGAACGGGTTTGGGCTGCCATCACCCGACCCGCTAAAAAACCACTGCTCTTGCCCAGAACCTGATTCCTCCCCGGCACTACCATACGGCATTACTTCGGGGAGGGGTTTTTATGTGCATAGCACACACTCTAATTCAACTACTTACTAGTTCGTTTCTTCCGCAGGGTTACAGCCCCACTCCTCTACACACCACCAATTCTCTACCATCCACACAGACTGGCAAGTTCTGCATGGCAGTCGGAAAACTGGCTGTGAGTCGAGGCTTAGTACTCCTCCCCTACGAATACAGTCTGGGCGGCAAACTTCAAACTGTCTAATTCACCGAGCCCTTCGGCTCCCTTGTGCCAGTTAGCACCGCAACTCCCTTCTCGCACCATTCAGCGCCGTTTACTCGTTGAGCACCAGACTTGTTCGCGAACTACTCGGTCTAGTCCCCGACGATGGACCTAGCCTACTCCGACGGAGAATTCCCCGGCGAGAGAAGTTCTCCCGAAACCGAGCCAACCAACCAGATGTCGAGGTCAGTTCGGCGATTCCGGTGGAGCAGGGCGTCCGGTTCGCTGATGCCCGACGACCTGCGACTGATGGTATTTCGTCGCGGTCTACTCAGTCTAGTCCCCGGCGGTGGATCTAGCTTACGCCGACGGAGAGTTACTCGGCGAAGGAGGCTCTCCCGATACCGATTCTTCTTTTGTTTTAGCACCACAATTTCTTGAGCCCTATGGCCTCCTCTCGTTCCGTTTCGCTCTACTTTCCCGATAAGCCATTCAGCTCCCGCCCTCACTTGTTCGCGAACTACTCAGTCTAGTCCCCAACAATGCATCTAGCCTATTCTCCTGCAACGGAGCGGTAGATTGCTCCTGATTCCGATGTTCGTTTTTGTGAGCCATTTAGCTCTCCGCGTCGTCCCGATCTACTCGGTCTAGTCCCCGGCGGTGGATCTAGCCTACTCACGAGCTACCCGGTAGGGTAGGACCCAACTCGGTGCTACGTCGCGTGCTACTCAACTGGTCCCCGGCGGTGGACCTAGTCTACACAGTTGGAGAGTTCCACGGCGGCGGAATTTCTCTCGAAACCCGATTAGTGGCTTCTTGTTGGTCTCTTCGCCACTTCCTCTGCAGCTCGGAGAGTATGCTCGAGACCACTCTGTAAACAGCGTCTCAGGTATGTTCGTCAGCTTTCAGTACCACGTTTGGTATTCCATCCGGACCAGGGGCTTTCTTTGATTTTAGGCGCTTCGATGCTTCTGCTAGCTCGTCGTTAGTCACTTGCCGATCCGTGTTTGTTCCTTCTTCTTCGCCGTACGGTGTCGGTGGCCATATAGTTGGATCGTGCTTCGGGAAAGGACCCTCGACGATTATCTTCAGCTTGCTCGGACACATTTCGGCTATGTATGCGTCACCCCAGCGATTAGCGTTTACTTCTCGTCAGCTCCTTGTGGCACTCTGACTTGCTAAGTCGGATCTCCAGTTTTAAAGCGACCCTAGCTTCTCGAAACGCTGCCTTACGCTCTTCTCTATCTGGTTCTGACCTTGCTCTTTGAGCCCGCCTTCTGGCTCTGAAACAAGCAGCGCGTAACGTACTAAGCGTCTCGTTCCACTAGTAAGCTGGACACCGTTTGTTGCGTGGTTCCAGTTTTCGCGGCATTGTGGTGTCACAAGCCGCCACAATCCTTCTTGTTAGGTCAGCCGCATCCACGTTCTCGTTCCCGCCGTTCGGCCGAAGTGCCTCAACAAAGTGGTCTTTGTTTAAGGCTTGCGTTTTTCCACTTTCGTTCGCCGGTCATCCTTCTCTGTACTGCCGCGGGGTTCCGTTGACCGATACGGTAGTGAATCGCCTGGTGGTCACTATGCGTATACGTTTCGCATACTCTCCAATACATGTTCGCCGTCAATGAGGGACTACAGAATGTGACGTCGATGATAGACTCCCTCCCGTCTCTCCGAAATGTGCTAACAGAACCTTCATTGGACAATCGTACGTCTAACTTCGCAAGAGTTTCCTGCAGGATACACCCTCCTGCGTTGGTTACTCTACTGCCCCATTCCACAGCCCAGGCGTTGAAGTCACCACCAATGACTACCGGTTTCCGATCGATCAACTGCTCCAGCATTAGGCTGAACTGCTCTACTGTCCACCTTGGAGGAGCGTAGCAGCTACATACGAAGATGCCGTTGATTTTGGCTATCACGAAACCCTCATATGAACGTTCTACCACTTCTTGGATGGGGAATCTACCCATTACTTGTATCACAGCGGTTCCTGATCTATCCGCCACCCAGTTACCGTTATTAGGGGGGACTTGATAAGGCTCTGCGATCAAAGCGACATCGCACATAGTTTCTGTCGTAGACTGCCACAACAATTGCTGTGCGGTATCACAGTGATTCAGGTTTATCTGGTTCATCTCCATCACCGTTGGCCTGCAGTCGCCTTCTTGAAGGCTGAACATTTAAAGCCACCCGTCTGATGGTCGTTTCCTTGCGCTAGGGTGCAAAGCAAGCACTTCGGCCTCTGCGTGCAGTCTCTCGCAAGATGGCCTGTCTCTCCGCATTTCCAGCACATCCCGGATCTGTCCGGGCCTTTGCAAGCCCCTGCTAAATGTCCAAAGCCTAAACATTTGAAGCATTTCTCCGCTTGTTTATTTACTCGTGGGGCAGCTCTCAGTAGGCATCTCGACCTTCCAACTGTAACTTTACCTACCTCCAGTGCCTTGTCTGCAGCGGTTACCGGTAAACGAATCATCGCTGTCTGCGTGCCTCCGTATCCTTTCCTTAATCGATAACGATCCATGTGCACCTCGCCCAGTTTGCACTGCTGCTTCATAGCACCTCTCAGCTCGTCTTCCGTCGTTGTTTCGTCAAGGTCCTTGCTAACAATTACCATCTCCGGGCTTAAGGCTTTAACTTCTGCCATTCCACCCATTGATTTAGTTACAGTCCTGCAAGGCAGAGCTACTAGTCGTAGTATTCTTCTTCAGCTCGAGGAGCATCTCATTTTTTTTTTGGTACGCCTGACTCTTAACACGTTTTCCCCCAAATCTTTCAGCTCCGGATCCTCTCTGACCTTTTTGAGCAGTGCTGCGTACGTAGTCTCGTCATTTGCTTTGACGAGCACGGCTTCTCCCTTTGGCGCCTTCCGACGAGCCGAGGGTTATGATTTCCTCTTCTGCTCCCCTTTTCGCTCCTCCTTCTTTTTTTGCTGTTTCCCGCGTTTCTCCTTCCGATCTACAACGGTACTCCAGCTTTCACCCTGTAAGGTGGCCAATCTGCCTCACCTTACCCTGTTTCGGAGGGGCTAGGAGGATAGTGGCCTTAGCCGACGCCGATGCTCGCTCAGCTGAATCCGCCCTCTGCGTTGCCGTATCGTACTCTTTCACGGCAGACAGTAGCGCCTTCCGGATTTTAATGACCATCTTCTTAATGTCTTTATGGACATTGTTTCTCGTGTCCACAAACTTGTTGAGCTCCTCCACCAAGTGCTTCGCTACCACTACTTTTGGCGTTTGTGGGGTGTAGCTCATTCCGCTCTGTTCTGGCTATTTTTGCTGCTGCTGTTGCTGCTGCTTCGGCTTCCCCTCCTTCTGCTCTTGCTGGGTGACTTCTTCTACTATTGGTGGTGGTGACCTCATCAACCCACCTCTGGCAAACGGATTCACCGTGCCTGCTCCGTTTATATTGGTTTTTTGTTGTTTCTCCATTTTATTGGGTCCCAACTCCGGGCCGCTATCTCCACTCGCTGCACATAGTCGCCTCTCGCGATCCTATGATTATCTATGCTGCCAGAAAGCAGCAGTGAGGTCATGCAAGGGATGACACTATCCTTCATGGGGAGTAGTGTTCAGAGCCGTTAGGCCCCTAGACTCCTGTCCTTCCTGTCCCTGCTGCCCCCAGCTCTATGTATAACAATGAGTATGTTGACGGCTCTAGCGTTCCAGTAGAAAACCTTAGTTTGGCACCCTTCGCATTGCGCTATTCCGGGTAACGAGATGGCGGACTCTTTAGCCAAAGTTAGTGCTTTAAAAGACATATATGAAAGACCAATTCATTTCAATGACTTTTCTGTATTTTTCGTCAGAGGACTTTGTGGTGCAAAGAAAAACTTGATCTCTGGATACACTCTATTATCGGCGAAACCTTTGTTTTTTTGGTGGATGTATGTGGGTTGTGACTTCGTGTGATATTCCAAATCGTGTCGAATTATTACACGTTAGATGCATATTGGACGTGTGGACTTCTTATCTGGGCTTGTAGTGATGCTTACCATGACATCGAGCATGTTGCCTGGACGTGCACCGAATATTGTAGCGTCTGTTCTCAGTTATTGGATTACCATTAAGCCTGAGGAAGATAACCTGGCATCCCAGTTCAGCATGTAATAGCAAGTCAATATAACCATATAAAAAACGATAAATATCCAAAATTAACCCTGTATCCATTTTTGGCTTTCTCAGAAGTATCCTGTGCTGCTTTTTTTTTACAATGGAGAAGACGTTTACGTCCTAGCCCAGTACACGTGCTATTGGTAGGTGTCCAAGCTACCACACGGGGTGTACTGAGGGCGTGTCGGGCTCGAATGGTGACGCTGCCATTAATACCGACTAAACTCCATTGGGCTCCGCCATCGTTCCCCCCAGGGACTACATCTCGGTATTTCTTCTGGGGGGATGGCTGTACTTGATGTACTCATTAACTCTCGCTCACGCGTTCATACGTCCTATATGAGGCTTACTTGGGTGCTCTCTCTATCGCACCTTGATTCACTCTCTATCACTCCACATGAGGCTGACTTTTGTGCTCACCTTTTTCGTTCCTTGCGAGGCTGACTTGTGTGCTCACCTTACTCATTCCTTGCTAGACTTACTTTTGTACTCGCCTCACCCATACCATGCGAGGCTGACTTGGATGCTCACCCTTTCACTCCTCTGCCACGCCACGAGGCATCGATAGCTAAGTCCCAACATACTACGCTACGACCCTCCCATCTTGGCATGAGGCAGTCCACTTATACGCCTATACACTCGCTCTTCTGCCTTGCTTCGGGGTGGCTGGGGTTACCCCTTACGTGGTTGCCAGTCGCTGCGCCAAACCTGCCTCAGCATGAACAGACCATTCACTCCCTTTTTTGCGCTCGGCCTTTTTCGCTCCAACTAACCAATCACTAGTTAGCCGTGCCCGTCGTCTGTTGCTCGGTTCGCCAGATTACCTGTAGCCTACAGGCAATCTGGGTGGTAGCAGCCGAGACTGCGTTCCACTTCTCCACCGATTGACACATCCGCTGAATAAGGGTATCAGGGGTTGTGTTCCAGCTACAGACGTCAAGCATTGCTCTTCTTTCGACGTCGAACCGAGGACATACGAACAGTATGTGTTCGGCAGTTTCGTCTACACCTGGGCAGTCCGGGCAGGCTGGGACCTCCGCGTGCCCGAACCTGTGGAGGTACTGTCGGAAACAGCCATGGCCTGACAGGAATTGTGTCAGGTGGAAGTGAACTTCCCCATGGGGTCTTCCCACCCAGCTCGATATGCTAGGTATCAGCCGGTGAGTCCACCTACCTTTCGAGGAGTTATCCCACTCACGCTGCCATCTGGCGACTGAGGTCACCCTGGTGCGCTCGCGGGCTCCTCTATTTCCACGTAGCTCGAAACACTCCTCATCTTCCCGAATGACCAGCCCGACTGGCATCATGCTCGCTATCACGAAGGATGCATCGTGTGATACCGTGCGGTAGGCAGATATCACTCTGAGGCACATCACGCGGTAGATGCTCTCCAGTTTCTGTAGGTGACTGGTTACCCTCAGTGCTCTTGACCTTGACGGGCCGCCGTACTTGAGGATAGATACGGCAACGTTTGCCAGTAACCTACGTCTACTGGCGCACACCTTTGAGCTGTTGGACATCATTCTCGATAGTGCCGCAACAGCACTCGACGCTCTCTTGCACGTATAGTCGACATGGCTGTCGGCAGGCACGTAGCCAGAGGGGGGGCTAGGGGGCTAAAGCCCCCCCCGAAATTTTTCAAAAATAAATTTAAAAAACCGGTGACTTTTAACAAAACTTGTTGCTTATTTGGTTTGAACAAATTATTGAGAAAAAGTTAAAGAAGGCTATTTCTAACCACCGAAGGCAATGGTCACGAAATTCAGTGTGCTTTATGCTTTTGCTCGAGCCAGTGCGAAGCGAACAACAAAAAAGTAACTTTTATATTGTGTGCCTTGTCTGAAGAACACAAGAGACTGTTACTTTAATTGTAGCTGTAATAATCTGTCGAGATTAGTGATTAGCAGAAGCAAGAATTGGTGCTCCAGCCAAATGCGGTGATTATAAAATTATTGACCATTCGCATCCTGAAGGTGTAAATAGAGATTAGACTTTCGGAAACCGGCTCTATCCAGTTCTACCATGGCAGGCATTTAGCGCTCAACAAATTAGTGCAGACGAAACCATTCATTTCGCACAACTCAAAGCACAAGGTTGTGTGTGACAATGCTATAATTAAGATCCTTCTGTATATGGACTATGAGAAAATGAATGTTCCGCTACAAGATCGGATACCGCTTACTCGCAGATTAATGTCACATTTGGGAGAAATGGAATCTATTTGGAAGGGCAATTATTGAGGGCGAAAAGCAAGGAAGATATTCGCGAACATAAAGGCAGCAACTACGATGATGACACGGAAATGTACAATAGCGAGATAGAAATGAACTACTCCCCCCCAAGACATAGTTGGTGTGGAAAAAAATATTTCCTCGCCTCGTAAACAGGTTTCCACGTGCAATGGCTAAGCGCTTGCGCGAGATCTGTAGGACAACCACATAAACTCGTTATATTATTTTTATTGTTTACATAAGGAAATATATAAAAGACCCACGACCCAGTTTGTTATTTTTAAATGATAAGTTTTTGAATTGCGCACAATTTTGAATTTCTGTATTAGGTCAGTGCACACTGTACACTCTGTTCTCTGTACACTACTCTGCGCTACCCAAAAAGTATTTCAATTTATCTGAGAACGATTGAGCCGAGAATAGAATTTTCATTTCGCGTCATTTTAACGCAATACCATTTTTATTAACGCTTCACTTCATTGTTACGAGTAATTCGTTCCGTACTAATACACTGTTAATCCGTAAATCCGTGATATCTTCGACAAACGTGCAAAAAAAATTCTTTTAAAAGTGGACCGGGCAAAAGTGGTAAAATAATAGGCAATCACGAAGAGGGACTAAAATGTTGGGACTGATTGAATCTATAAGTCAATAAGTTGGGATAACAGTTTCGATTTCATATCTTAAGTATGTGACAGTCTTTCGTTCCGTTTTTGCTCGTCATGGAATAAAATGAGAGAGATAATCTTAAATAAGAGAGCAAAGAGAGGAAAAAATCAACCAATCTAAATCGACTCAAGATCACTCTTCTATCTTTACTATACACTCAACACGAGTTCTTTCCGAATTGCGCTCTGATCTTCTCATTTCGTCTTCGTTGCGTTAGGTGCAACAACTTTAATTGAAACTTTTTCCCAAATAGTGATAAAACAAACATGTAATCAGACAAACATTACAACTTTCTTCAAGAAATCATACATCTCTTCCAATCTTGATGATGATTGAAAAAAATCAAGAACTAATTATTTTTATTCACAAACAAACCTATTACTAAACAGATTAGTGTTCATATTTGTTTAATGAATTGGCAAAGAGTTTTGCAAAAGTTTTACAGGAAACGGATAATTTGCTGTAATTTAAAACAGACAACTCTAAAAGAAAGCCTCGGCAAATTAGGTGCAAGTGCGATGTGTTCTCTTCCATGTGTCGGAAGCAAGTGATGCTGAAATTATTATCTATGTTTATAGTCTCTAGTTATATTGGTGTCATCAATGTTATATTTACCAAATTTTATGTAAATTAGAAGCATTGAGTAATCAGTGCTAAGTAATTTTCTTTCGATTTGTGAATAGATTCTGAGCAGTTTCGCTCAGTAGATTAAATTCTGGGTAGTTTCCATTAGTAGATTAAATCATTGAAATATTTATTTGACATTGTCCAAAACCCCACGAATTCCGAAATAAAACCTTCAAATAAATAAATAAAACCAAAATGTTCAAATATAATATTTACTTAATCTAGGTAATCTTCTCAAGTTACAACGGTTTTGCAAGATTGTCAAAAGTCAATAGAGCTAAGGCATTCTTGCTTTGTAGTGAAATCAGTAGTTTTTGCACTCACTTTACATTTTGACTTTTACTATAGTTTTAGGGATCTAGGAAAATCAGTCTACGATATTTTTAATTCATAAGTACAATGATATAAAAAGTACCTAAAAAGAATCAACTTAAATAGATAAAAAGATAGTTATTCTGAGTTGCCTGATAATGTTGTCGAAGATAGTCTTTAACCCATTACCTATGAGAGTCAAATGAAAAAAACATGTGTTTTTTTCAGGATTGTTTTGATTACGACATGATCAGTATCATTTAAATTGAAAATTTCATAAAGTCGAGTTAACGCAAACTTCGGATGAAGTCAAAGATCTAGTAATAGTAGAAAGAAACCTGATCATGAAAATAGGAGTTGAACCTATTTTCTGCATCTACAAATCGCCTGCCTTATCAGAAGATTTGAAGCAAATTTCGACATTCACTTTGTTCGGACATTCTTTGCAACGGTAAACTTTGATTTCACACTGATATATTCCTATTCATGGGGACAACCTTGACGTTGGTTTCGTTCTTCTGATTAGCAAATGCGTGTAAAGTTTCATGAGACGGGTTTTTGGATATTTTTCTACTCATTCCAATTTAGCGTCTTCTACAAATTGTAAAGGTGTATCGAATGTGTAGCATTTTCAAGCAGCGTAGCATGCAGCGTAGCATTTTCAAGCAGCCCTTAATACTTTGAGCTCTTGACTATTCATTTTTGTAACTTGAGAAATTTCTAACTTGTAAATCAAAAATAATCAAATTTAATTCGTCGATGCACTATAGCCTTTCTTGTAACAGGCAACATATTATTAGAGTTTTTAGTGTCTATTGTCTTATTTTTGGAATTGTTTTCACTAAGAACTTTTCATAATTACGTTCAGTTTCCAGTGATTGTTTCAAGTCATCAGAATTAATACATTTATGCAATAATTTTTAAGCCCCTCCCGAAACAAAATCCTGGCTACGGGCCTGTGTCGAAGGTCAGCTTGTCGTCTATAATGACTCCGAGAGACTTCAGACTTCGCTGTGAAGTGATCGCGACTTCTCCCACATGGATAACTGCATGTTGTGCCGACTTGCGGTTGTTGACGATAACTACCTCCGTCTTATGATGAGCGAGCTCCAGGCCTCTCGCGCTCATCCATTCCTCCACCGTACTAATCGCGTGTTCTGCGGTTAGTTCTACCTCAGGAATTGACTCCCCGTAGACCTCCAAGGTTACGTCGTCGGCAAAGCCGACGATCTTGACCCCAGGAGGGAACTTCAGTCTCAGAACCCCGTCATACATGAGGTTCCATAGCACCGGGCCTAGGATCGAGCCCTGCGGGACTCCGGCGGTAATCGGAACCCTTTTCTGACCGGCATCGGTCTCGTATAGCAGTACGCGGTTCTGGAAGTAACTTTCCAGGATCCGGTACAGACCCACCGGAAGGCTAAGCCGGTGTAACGAGAGCGCGATGGCATCCCAGCTTGCGCTGTTGAATGCGTTCTTCACGTCAAGTGTCACTAACGCACAGTATCGAATACCTCGCCTTTTTCGTTGGATCGCTATCTCGGCAGTATTTATCACTGAGTTGAGAGCGTCCACTGTGGACTTACCCTTCCGAAAGCCAAACTGGTTGCTTGACAGACCGTCCGTACCTTCCGCGTACGGGGTGAGCCTGTTGAGGATGATCCTCTCAAGCAGTTTGCCAGTCGTGTCTATCAGACAGATTGGTCTGTACGCCGATGGGTCGCCTGGCGGCTTCCCGGGCTTCGGCAACAGCACCAGTTTCTGCCTTTTCCATCTATCGGGGAAACGGCACTCGTCAAGGCATCTCTGCATAGCTAGCCTGAACATGTTCGGGTTCGCTATGATCGCTGCCTTGAGAGCGTTGTTTGGAACTCCATCCGGCCCTGGAGCTTTGTTCATTGCTAGGGATTTAGCCACTGCGAGTAGTTCTTCATTCGTCACTGGAGCCACCATTTCGACCGTG
Source organism: Topomyia yanbarensis (assembly GCF_030247195.1). Taxonomy (NCBI): domain Eukaryota; kingdom Metazoa; phylum Arthropoda; class Insecta; order Diptera; family Culicidae; genus Topomyia; species Topomyia yanbarensis. The sequence goes on from NC_080670.1 coordinate 165,254,036, forward strand.
CCCGCACTGCCTCGTAGTGCAGGTGGACAGGGGCTTGTGGCTCGAGACGGGAAGAGTGCTTCGATAATCGTTGCCAACCGGTCCGGAGACCGTTCTGGGGGTGAGGAGCCCCCTTTGGTCTTGGCCATCACAATCCGGTAGGCGTCACCCCACGGATTCGCGTTGGCACTCTCACACAGGTTGTCGAAACACGCTCTCTTGCTGCTTTTAATAGCCTTGTTAAGGGCTAATTTCGCAGCTCGAAACGCTTCACGGCGGTTCTCTCTTGCATCCTCGGTGCGAGCTCTTTGCATCCTACGTCTAGCTCTGAGACAGGCTGACCGTAGAGCTGCAATCTCGGCACTCCACCAGTATACCGGACATCTACCGTTTCTTGGCAGTGTTTTTCTCGGCATAGTGGCGTCGCACGCGCGTGATAGAACAGCTACCAGCGCATCCCCGCTTAGACTGTCGGTGTTGGCCTCCAGTCCCAGGGCCGCGGTGAAAGCTTCGCTGTCGAAGTGATTGGACTTCCACCCGCGTACCTGACAGGGATCTCCCGCCCTCGGATGCTGCACACCATAGTTGATCTTAAAGCGGATTGCTAAATGATCGCTATGGGTGTAGCCTTCGTCTACCCTCAATTCCATGCCTGGAGCCAGACTCGGGCTGGCAAAGGTCAAATCAATCCACGCCTCCACTCCGTTTCTACGGAATGTACTAGCGGAGCCATCATTAGCTAGCACAGTATCGAGTTTCGCAAACGCTTCCATTAGCGCTTGACCCCTGCTATTTGTACAGCGGCTGCCCCACTTCACTGCCCAAGCGTTAAAGTCTCCCGCTATGACTACCGGTTTCCGGCCCACTAGGTCTGACGAGAGCCTGTCGATCATCTGGTTGAACTATTCTATGGGCCACCTTGGTGGAGCGTAGCAGCTGCAATAGAACACACCATTGATCTTGGCAATCGCAACACCCTCGACGGAGGAGTGTATTATCTCTTGAACCGGGAACCGTCGCGTTGTACAGATTGCCACCATTCCAGACCCGTCCGACACCCAATTGCCGTTGCCGGCAGCGATGTTGTACGGGTCTGATAGGAGGGCGACATCTGTCCTCGACTCCGAGACCGACTGCCACAGCAGCTGTTGGGCTGCTGCACAATGGTTAAGATTTAGCTGTGTAACGTTCACGGCTTCTTCTTATTTACCTCACCGAAGGGACACGAAGGTCCGCCCGTAGCATATTTATGGGCTTGCTTCTTTGCGGTGCATATAAGGCACTTGTGCGCCTTAGTGCAACCCCGCTCCTTATGCCCCTCCTCGCCGTAGCGACGACATAGTTTGCTCCTGTCTATGCCCTTGTACTCGTAGGATTTGTGACCGAACTCAAGGCACCGATGCGCCTCGCTTCAGCACCAGAAGCATTTCTCCTATGTCAATCACTGCACCTGCCCTAGCCAATTCGTCAGTTCACATATTTCTAGTAATACAGGAATGTCCGGGCAACCAGGCAAGGTAAATAGTGTTGATTATGCTTAGTTCTTCGCTTTGGGTTCGGCATGCGATCACTAGCCTAGACCGTTATTGGTCTGAGTTAAGGGCCTTAATTGCAGCCTGAGTATCGGAGTAGAAGTTTATAACTTTGCCGGATAAGCTCTATCGAAGGGCCGATTGTATCCCACCACATATAATCGCAAAGATATCTTGTTGCAATACAGTACAGTGTCTACCTAGCGAGTGAGACTTTTTCAATATTATTTCACGACAGTAGATACCAGCACAAGCACGTCTCTTCATCAGCGAACCGTCAGTGTAACAGGCCACTTGCGTGTACTATTGTCTCCCACATGAAATGTCCTGTAGGGAAAACTACATGTGAGTGTAATATCGCTGGCAGAAAGAATATCTTCACCCCATGTAACTATTTGAGACCACAGTCTTCTATGACTGGTAGCAAGTTCACATGGTTACTTTTCCTGTTATGGTTAAGTGCGTGCAGTTTGCACGCACATGACAGTGTTTCTTGTTTAAGGTATCTGTGTAATGGTTTAATATTTAGAAGGGCCTCAAGGGCAGCAGTTGGAACTATCGTGAAATCACCAGTCAACTCCAGAGCGCCATTCTTTGCAAATGGTTTAGCTTCGCTTGGACCGTCATCACCTCCTCCCTCTGCCACCACACAAGGCATCCGTATGACAGTATTGGACATACAATTGTCGTATAAATCCAGTAGATGTATTTGGGTTTGAGGCACCAAGTCTTCCCAAAAGTTTGTCGGCTCTGAACTCAATGTGAGCAGACCAGTTCAACATGGAATCAAATATAACTCCAATGTTCGATAGCTCCTAATGCTTGTTGCATTAATACAAAGATGGTTGCGATGCAAAGTCCAGTAATTAGTATTTAGAAATCGTCAGAAATCCCGTAGGTTGGAAGTGCAAGCTCAAGGAATTTCCTCAACAAGCTGTTAGCAACCAGGTGCCACAGCAAAGATCTCAGTGGAGAGCAAAGAATGCGGTTACTAAGCATTGCGTTTTACCAACCCGAGATACACGTAGATACGTCGAATCAAACAGGGAACAATTCTTGTGTACACAATCGAGGGTCTGGCCACGTAAACACGGTTGGTCTGATTGCGGATATACTGATGAGACAAAGTCGATACGTTAATCCTAACTTACTAAAAGTTATCATAATTGTGCCTTAACGCAACGCATTGGCTTGCTGGTCGAACCATGTTTCGATTTCGCTTTGATTCCATTAGCAATCAAAACTTCTTTGCTGGCGCGACAACATCTGGGACAAGTCGTTTGCTTGTGAACACAAGTATTATTCTGATTTGGAATTAATGTCTATGTCAATGGTCACGACGGCCGCCATAAACTGATGAGACTGATTAGAAACGTAAACCCGTATAATAAGTTAGCTATGAAGTAAGGCTTCACAACGCTGTTTCAAGTATAAAGGATCGATTATCCGATTACTATTTTTAGAGAAAAACTCTGCTGCAAAATCCGGGACACTCCATATATTTGCATAACACCAGGGTGCACTGGAGTGGAGCAATGCCAAAAAAACGACCGTACAATAGCATAGGTCATTCCACAATTTATCCCCTGGTTAACATGCCTGAACGGTCGGTATCATTGTGTCCTGCTACACCTTACCGACCAACCGACCGACCGAGAAACAGAGGAACCATGCTGGCGGCAGGTGGAGAGGCACAAACGAGCCGCTAATGAACGGTCGGTCATTCGCTAATGGGACCACTTGCTCGGGAGATCCCATTTCCGTTGCAGTCGAAGTGACGCTGCACCATGCGCATATACATACATATATACGAATCTGTATGTAGGACCGTCTCCTTCGGGGGACCCAATCGCAGTTCAAGACAAAGAGATGGCAGTTAGGAGACAGTTTAACAATTTTTTTCAAATTGCACAATTTTTTTTCCCGCAGTACCTGCAGTGGATCACGGCGAGGGAAATGAGCAGCGGACATTTGCTAGGGAAAGAAAGCGAAAATGGTTAAATTGAACATCCGTTTACCGGTTGACCGCTGGAGCGTCCCTGCGCGGTATGGCCTCAATTACTGTTGGCATGAGTTGCAAACAGCGGAACCACGTTGGTAAATGAGTTTTCAAACATTTTTTTTTTGCTAAAGTTAAGCGATTTTTTTTTGTATTTCCATCAGCCTACACTAATGGGATACACGTTTGCTATTACAATTAGTATTAGGGTAATTTAATTTTAAACTTTACGTTCGAACGCGTAAATTTTTCCGCATGGTCCTTCGGCTGGCTCTACATCAATTAAACCGATGATCAAAACGAGTCGCCTTTAGGCGTTCCCATCGGCAACCAGCTAGCTTCCGCCATTTTTGTGTGGGAATGAATTTACCGTCAACAGGATAACGCCACCCGAAACACCGAGGCAATTCCAGTTTCGAGCCCCCTACTGCAATACAATGTTTTCCCCAATATTCCAGGAACGAAATCACATTACGAACCAAATCATAAAGCTTCCGTCTGATGTTGTGCGGCATTGGGGGAATCAATTGCGGAACACGGAATCTGGCTCCCGATTGGACGACAGCGATAACCGTATCAGCATTGCACATAACCCGACACCCAAATTGCGACAGGTTTCTCCGCCGGGTAGCACCCGACAGGGCAAAGCGGAGACAGAAGAAAACAATTTCCTGCAAAATTCACGCAAATTTTCATTCCGTTTCGGTGAGTTGAGACCGCCGCCGTATCCTGCCATATTCCGGCGGTTCTGACGTGCTGCACAACGACCACCACATCGGCACCGGTAGAGCCGCCGTCCGTTGAAGCGCATTGCTTTGGTGCTCGCTGACGATGCGATGGCTATGGCGACGCCCTGTCCCGCCAGCATGAGTTGAGGCGTCGCTCTATCGCCGTCCCTGATGGTGGTGGTGGTGGGGCAAAGTAGAAGAGGACAGAGGTGTGAAAAGACTACGACTTTTAAATTAAATTTCTGCTCATCGGAAATTGTAGAAACATCAAATGCGCTTCGACGACGACGACGGCCGGCATCATCTCCGTCAAAGTTGCCTCCGATGGCGGGTTTGTCAGCAGGGGAGCGCCATTATGCCGATCGGCAGGTGGAGCTTAAACAGCACTGCCAAAGGCCAGTGTTGCGTTTCACTCGTTAGCTGTGTAGTAGAAGTGTGTTTGCTTTCCTCATTATCGGTGTTAGTTAAGCTGACGGGAGTAGCAGCGAACAGGCTCTGCATCGTTTCTATTTCAATTAGATTTGTGCCTATCCTGTTGAGTTGCAATGATTAATTTTTATTTTGCAGATTGTACTGCACTAAAACAGATTCACTATCACTGGTAGACTCCCAGTGAACCAGTGTGATTAAGATATTTGTGTTGGAATTTGTGATTATTTTATGAACTCTTAAATCAGATATAGTTCTGGTATAATGGACGGATTCCACATTATGGGCAGCAGTATGAATGTATATGTTCCACTGTTTTCGAATATCGTATCTCCAATCAAACAAGAAGTTAGACAGAAAAAATAGCTATATTTTACAAAGACATTCTTGAAGATAATTATTTTGATTTGAAGACTACAGCAACAAATTACTTGCCCATCAACATATTTTTGGAATGTAGATATTTGAAGCAGGTATCAGTCTAAATGGAATAACTTGTGCATCACTATTTGTATCCATTATTCAAAATTGTTAGCAGTCGGGATTTACTTCGATAGTACACTATTGAAAAACATGAAAAAAATTAAAAAAAAGTTTGCAGATAAACTGAAAATTCCCGTTGATGCATCACCTAAGCAAAGTCTTTCATGTGCGCAGTGTTTTAAAATGTCATTTTGACGATTAAAATAACTTCCAAACGATAGATTTTGTTACTTTTATGTATAAGTTCCTATATATCAAAAGACTCATCTAAAAAGTGACTTGTTACATTTGTTTTGCATATTAATCCAACTAGAGACATTCTGTCTTCAGCAAAGTTATAGGAAATACTATTATAAAGGACTTTGTTGAAGATACTAAAACTCTATCTACCAACGGTAATGAGATATCCCCATCAGAAATAACAAGATTATAACAGAGTGCAATTCTCGTTAGTAGTTAAAATAACAGAAAAATATAACAAATCATGAAATCGCGGAGGGAAATGTTGAAAAAATAAACATGTTTTTTCAGCAGCTGCGTCTGGTTTCGTAGTTGCAAATGAATTCTTCGGTGTTCTCGTCGTCGCCAGAGTGTGGAATGCAAGTTGTGCTAACGTGGCTGCTTAGCTGTGCGACGATCACGTTTGCGCTTCAGAGCATTTTTTTGGATTCCTTTTTCTTCTCTTTTCTAATCATGTTTTTTCGCTTATCTATTTCAACAATACCTTAAATTATAATATTAGTAACTCACGCCAAATACCTGACGCGCTTTCATTGATGACGAGCACGTAACATTTAGAACGGAACCTTGAATTGTTTAGAGGCTGATCGAATACTGGCGCCATCTTGTACAGAGGCAATTGCGTTCTTTATGTCCTCTCCACTTCGTTTTTGCGTTTTTGCATGAAAATAAGCACAATTTCCCTGCCAAAAAATTCAAATTTACATTGTAGTCGTTTCTTATAATGCCCCCAAATGGCTGACTTATCGTACCCCCAAGCGCATGCTTCATGTTGATGTCCGTATCTTTTTCAAAAATAAAAATATCGAAAAACCAAACAATACCGTGTTCAGCATTAATGAAGTTTATGAAATTTATAACCACAATAAAACTAACACAATAATAAACTAAACAAAATTAATAAAATTTATAATGTTCTTGAATTAAAATTATGAAAATTATAAAAATATAATAAAACTTATCGTTAACAAATTAATAGAAAAAATTAAATTAAAAAGATTTGTAAGAAGCGGTTTGGCCAACTACTCGGGTTTTGATTAGGCCGGCCGACCCCTTTTGTCAGGGCGGCCTAGGTGCTTCTACCGAGATTTATGGGTTTTCGTAGCACAATAAATAACAAAAAGTTATCAAACAAATTCTGCCACGAGCTTCTTAGGAGGAAAAATTTAAAGTATTGAAAGAGACTATTGAATATTGGAATCATCTGATTTTATAAACAATTTCTATCTTTAAACTTATCACTTATTTCTATTAGTCAATTATTTTAATTTATTTTTATTACTTATTTCTCCTGTATATTTTTTACGATAATCAATATTAGCATAATAACAAATTTCCGAAAAATCGATTTAATCCACCTAGCAGTGAGTTTTTCAGATCTCATGCGAAGTAGGCACCAAACTACAGATGGCATGAACACAGTTTCGCGTCCTGCACTAATAGAAGCTCAAACTGAATAAGTGGTAGAAAAACAATAAGACAAATGAAATTAAAAAATTAGTAAGTGATGAAAAAATGAATGTTTTCTAGTTTATAACATAAGTAAAATGATTAATATAAATCGAGCACAAAAAATTAAAAAATCTATTTAGCCCTGCTCACTAAATGCAAAAATAGACAACATTTAAAAAAGTTATAAATTTAGTAGAATAAAATTTGTTTCAAGCTAAAAAATTGGTTGAAATGAACACTTGACTGAACAGAAATTAATAAAATGAAGAACCCGAATAAAATGTATGAACTGGGAAAAAATTACAATAACATTAAATGGAAAAGAATGAAAAAATAAACAAAATAAATTTTATGAAAAGAAATGAACGAATAAAAAAAACAGAATTAAATTATTGAAATGGAAATTGAGGTTATAGAAAGTATAAAACAAATAAAATAAATAAAATTGTGTCGAATTATTTATTTGGATGAAATTAATAAATTGAATGAAAATTACTCAGATTACTTAATTGAAAAAAAAAAACTTAATAAAAAGTATGAACTGCAAATATTTAATTTATTTGGGGTTTGACGTAAGTGCCAATACCTTATTTAAGACTTTTTGGTGGTATCTGACGGGGAAAACAGATCGAAATGGTGGGTGAAGCACTTACGTGAAAAAATTCCCCCAGACGCAAGAATCAAACCCGCAACCTTCGAGACTTCAACCCAATGCACTAGCCTTTATGCTATCCCTGAGATATTTATTTCCCATAATTGCTTTTGCATCAGTCACCATTTCGATCAGTTTTCCCCGTTGGATACCACAAAAATGTCTTAAATAAGGTATTGACACTTATTTATTTAGTAATTTATTCTTACGTCAAAAAACCAAATAATATGAATTATTAGTGGCCATTTTGGATTTCGGAAGGTCATGCCTACAGTGGACGCCATTCGGACCGTAACCGAGAGAGCCGATGTCGCGCGTAAACAGAAAAGAACAGGAAATCGACACTTTGCCATGATAACAATAGACTTCAAAAAAAGTTGCGTTCAATAGCGCAATCTGGGAAGCTATTTAATAACTTCTTCTAACAAAGCCGGATTCACTAGCAGTCTTCGACAAAGTTGTAGGCTATTAAATTATCTTTCTTATTTTTACTTACAGTGATAATACGATGCATACAGTGCCATCTAGCGGCAATAATGCAAGTTAGTGGATTTTCTCCATGGAAATTGTCGAAAAATCCCATACAAACTTCAGGCACGTTGGCCCGGTAGCTAGACTTGTCCGATTTGCTTCAAATTTGGTGCAAGTACTTCTGGTGGGACTAATAATCGAATCAGGGGTGGGCCGATTGAGTTTTCAAAAAATCATTATTTTTCTGGGCAGTCTAAGGTAGCCATTCACTTCCCTTCATCTACGAAATCGCAATCACAAAAACGTTCCGATTAAGCCAACGTGGTAACGTATGAATTAATAAACGCGGTCTCAAGCGCAAACGCCCGCTATCGCGCGACCATGAATCGTACTCCTCCGGGCACTCCCACTCTAAAATACGGAACTTATATAAACAAGTTGTCTTAGGGTGTCATAGATGGAGACACCAATGAGTTGGGATTGTTCCCTTCATCTGAACCGTTCACTCAAATTTAAACTAAGACGACCCGCGCGAACATTCAAAAGCCCACGCGAATATGCAAACGACTAAATGGTTTCAAACACTCGAAGTTATACACATTGTAGCATACGTGACATAAGCGCGATCATCAACGTTAACATATAAGCGCTTGTGTCCTTCGCGATTATACAAATCACGCATGCGAACATACAATCGTGATCATCCGTGCACACGTACACGCCCGCGATTTCGCATACAAAAAAACGCCTCCGTGATTAAGTGAGCGTTTAAACACCAATTCATAAACGCGGTCTCAAGTTTGACTATATAAAAACGCGTCCTTGCGCGATCAATAATTGATCACGTCCGGGAGCCCTAACTCTCGGTCGTAGCAGCGTAAGTCCATGTCTACAGTTTGACCATTCTCAAAAAAGCATTGCGAGGTTCTCTAGTCATATGGGGGAACTCACTCTCTTCTAGCATCTGAATCGTACATTTAACGTAACTAAACATTATAAACCATGCGCATATGCAAACGACAGCACGGTTATACAAACGAATGTAGCACACGCAACATACAAACGCTCGAGTCCTTCGCTACCATCCACGCACACCTACGCCAGCGATCTCGCAAACATGGAAACGCCCCGTTGATAAAGTGAATTTTTTTTTAGCACTAGGTAGGTTTGCAACGGCGTTCTCAAGCGCGAACATATAAACGCTCGGTCCCACACGATCAGGTAGTTTTCCCCCTCATTTGAACCGTTCATTGAATATCGCAACCAGAATCACGGCCCGCTTGTCTTACGCAGTCTGTTAGTGGATGACATTTCCCGTCTTGTCTGCAATTGTAGAGATTGATTCTAACATTCTAATGCTACGAAATACTAGGTACAAACTTCTAGGAATTTCACGAAAGTCTTTTGGACTTTAAGAAAATTTATACGAACTTGAAGAAAAATCTATGAAAGTGTGACTTCGCATCCCACTGGTTCAGGACTCAATCCCAACCTAGATTATTGAGATTTTCTAAGGTGAACAATCTATGCTCAGTTTTTCCGGTGAAAGGAAAGAAAAGCCGATAATCACAGTCCAATGCACATAGCTATAGTGACAGTGATTCATCGTGTAGTCGAGGAATATGTCCGGAAGCTCGAGGAATAACCAACTGGACATAACCCAAGTGTAGGATCGAGAAGCTATGAATACAACAGCTATAGAAATGATACGTGTGAAAATCAGCTAAACGACCGGTTCGAAGAATGGTAAATATCGGCAGACGAGAAAATCCTGGCTGGGAGCCGAAAGCTTGCAGTGGTTACACATCAAAACAGCCGATTACAAAGTTCTACATATTCTGTTCCACGGAATGTGGTTCTGATACGATTCCACAATCGATCCCGTTAAGGATAAGTAAGGTCATACAACTGTATGATCGGTCAATATCGGTCTCGCTGTCTTTTATGCTTGGGCTGTGGAATGGTGTAGTAGGTTGACCAACGCAAGAGGTTACAGCGAGATGCAAGCGCTGGCGTAGCTGGATGTAAGGAAGCGCGTTGCTGATGGATAAAATGTAACGCTGAGAGTGAGGATTGGCGAGTGGAAGTGGAAAATGAAGGACTTCGACAAAGCCCTTTTTGTGGAAGCACTTCGTGCTGACAGCTTCGCTCCAATTTCGAATGCCGATGAGCTGTTAGGAACATTAGCGAGGGCGTGTAACTGGCCGAGGAACTGCCGGTGTCCGGCGTACTGGTGAAAAGCGCATCATCCCTGTTCCCTGCCAAATAACTAGAAGACGCGTTCAGAGAGGAAGGGGAGGGTGCAGCGCGTGTCGTGTTGACCAAGATCAAGGGTCCAACGACGCCAGCTGAACTGTGTAATAGTGGAGGATTTTTTCCCGAAGCACGACCCAACCACACCGTACGTTACTTCCCCGATAGATTGATGATCCAGTTGGTGTTATTGCCAGAACCCAGGAAGCTACTAGGAGGCCCAGCATCGTACCGGCCTGTATGTCTGCCGGATACTCTTGGTAAACTTCTGGAAAGGGTCATCCTCAACAGGCTGACGAACTACGCTGAAAATGAGAACGGACTATCGCAAAGGCAGTCCGCATCCGGAAAGCACTCTCGATGATGGCTGCCATCCGCACAGTCACCACAAGCGCGGAGAAACGGTTGAAGCAAAAGAGAAGGGGTAATCGCTACTACGCCGTGGTTACGATCGTCGTGAAGAAGGCGTTCAACAGCACCAACTGAGTGGCTATCGCCGTAGCACTGCACAGAATGAGGGTCCTGGATTATTTGTGTCAAATTCTGAGAAGTTACTTTCGGAACCAAATACCGGTGTACGAGACAAACGTGGGTCAGATGTCGATTAGGGTTACGACGGGAGTACCTCAGGGCTCCTCACTCGACCCAACGGTCTGGAACATAATGTACAGTGTTAGCACTGGAACTGCCGCGGAGAGGCGAGGTTGTCGGCTTTGCAGATGACGTTGTCTTGATAACTGACGAGACTTTCGAGGAAGTGGAGATGTTGGCGGCAGAGACAATCGTGGCATCGTGGAAATCTCGATAACTGATGTCAAGTTGCAGTTGGCTCATCACAAGCCGGAGGTAGTGGTCGTCAGTAACCGAAAAAAAACCATCTTGACGTGATCAGCGTCAGCGGACACTCAATTTCATCGATGCGAGCGCTGAGGGACCTGGGCAAGCACGTAGCCAGAGGGGGGGCTAGGGGGCTAAAGCCCCCCCTCCGAAAATTTTCAAAAATAAATTTAAGAAACAACATGTTTTTCGGTGACTCTTAAAAAAATTGTATCTTGTTTGGTTTCAACAAATTAATGCGAGAATTGTGAGGAAGATTGCTATTTCGAACCACCGAAGACAGCGGTCAGGATATCTACTCAGTATGCTGAGTGTGATAAAACAGTTCCCTTCATATTGTGTGACTCGTCGGAAGACAAACGAAACTGTTACTTTAATTCTTGCTGCGGGGATCTGTCGAATGATTGAGTCGCAGAAGCAAGAAGTAGTGCTCCAGCCAAATACGGAGGCTATTGACTTCAGGTCTTTTCGCATAAGATCGATCTTATGCGAAAAGACCTGAAGTCAATAGCCTCCGTATTTGGCTGGAGCAACATTAATGATGTGAAATATTTGCTGAAGGTGATTATGGAGGTTATGCTTACGAACATCGCCTTTAACGAGTTTAACCATGTCAGGCGTTCAGTGCTGATGCCATTTAACAAATTAGCCCAGGCGAAACCAGTCATTTTGCATAACAACTTGTAACATGTGGTTGATCCTCATATATATGGACGATGAGAAAATCAATGCTCGGCTACAAGATCTGATACCACTTACTTGCACCGTGGCTATTAAAAGATTCCTGTCACATTTGGAAAAAATGGTATTCATTATAAAGGACACATCTAGGAAGTATATTAATTGGTGTTTTTGTGGTGAAAATCTAGGTGAACAGACATATTTCCTCCAACCTGACCCTGCACGTAAAAACTGAATGCGATAGTATTATTTTACACATTATATCTTTGCATATACATAGTCTCCAAAACCATTTCCCGAAAAACAAACATTTGCCAAATTTTGGCTGCTGTTCGGATAATATTGACGGCAAAAACTGCGTCTAGTATCTCAAAATCAACGGTCGGCACCATCATTGAGGAAGTCGACACTCGTGACCCGTCAGAAATTCGCGAACATGGACATGGCAGTAACCACTATGATGATAAGGAAGTGTACGAGATAGAAATGAACACCACCGCGACATTGTTGGTTAGGAAAAATATTTCTCAGCCTAGTAAATAGTTCTCCACATGCAATCGCTAGTTGTTCGCACGAGATCTGTAGGACAACCATTTACGTTTTATCACTTTCATTGTTCACATCATGGAAATATATTGAAGACACAAGGCTTCATTTAGCTAATGCATTGAACCGAATAAAATAAACGAAATATATAATAAAATTGCAGAAGTTTTATAGAAAAGTGAGCTCAAAAACTGTCCCAAAATGAGAACTTTATCGCTAGTGGTTGTGTCTAACAAAACTCAGATATTATGTTATATATTAGCCAGAATAAAGTTAGTTAAAGCATAAGCAGATTGAATTTCTGTAATAGGTTAGTGCACTGTACGCTTAGTAGAAACATCAGGCATCTCACTCAAGCGTGCTAGACAAAAACATTTCCGTTAGTTGATGACAATATAGTCGAGAAGACAGTTTTTGTTTTCGCGTCATTTTAATGCAATAGTATTTCTGTTGACACTCAATTTCATTTTATGCGGAGAATGCGGTCCGTATTTAAACATTATTAGTCCGCAAAGTAGTGATATTTTAAACAATCGAACAATAAGCAAGAAAAATGCCAAAAAATAAACAAGCCAAAAAGTGGTAAAACAGCGGTTTTTCTGAGGTGTTCATCAACCCAAGAATTGTATACCGTCGTATATTACTAATGTTGTTCACATACAGAAACGTACATAGTAGCGGTAGGACTATCTGTTGTGATTTTATCCTTACTTTTCAACGGATGTCAATAGATGCTAAACCACATATTAGTCAATCAATCATAATAAACTTAATGTTGTAAGCAGCAGCATTTCTGTCTCTTTCGATGGTTTCCAATTAATGTCCATGTAAGTCTAAAAACGACCTGACGATACAGTGAACAAACATCAGTAGCCTATCACGGAGAGCGACTAAAATGTTGTAACTAATTGAGTCTACAGTCAATAAATTGGGATTAATGTTTCGATTTCATGTTTTAGTTTTATTTGTGTTCGTTATGGAATAAAATGAGAGAGATGAGCAGAGATAACGAAGAAAAAGAGAGAAAAAATAATAAATAAATTGAAATCGACCCAAGAGCAGCTGTTCTATATTTTCTGGGCACTCAACTACAGAACAACAGAAATCATCAAAGAAAGTTGGCCTTACACCTACGTTATTCTTCGACAGAGGTGAAGTAAGTGCGATGTATACCCGTCCATATGTCGGAATAAAGAGATGCTGAAATTATTGAGCTTGTTCATATTTATAATATTTCTTTTTTTTTCAATCTAAAATTTTATTTGAAACGGCTCAATGCGTTAGCACAACTGATCCGTGGGTCTTTTAATTTTTTTTACAATAAGTAAAAAAAAAAATTCTAAGAATGTCGGTCTGCCAGATCTTGTTGACGCAGTTTGCTGCTGCGTGTTGAGATCTTTTTCCTTGGCGGTGAGGCCGCTTGGTGGTCATTCAGTCTGCCTTCTCTCGCGTTATCGTTCCCGTCCATGTCGTCATCTGTACTGCTTTCTTCCTGTTCACGATCAGAGGTTCTTATTTGTTTCTTGTTCTTATGGGTCGCTGTTGTATATCCGTCTTCATCGGTATTTGCTTCTTTATTGGCGATGCTAGTTGTTGGTTTGGGAGCGGTTGTCGTGGTCGTTGTACCTGCATTATTGGGTAATTGGATCGTTGTTTTAGGTTTATCTGAAGGTATCGGTGGCTGCATGTTAGAGTTGGCTGTAGTAGATGAGTTTTGACTAGTTGCTTCGGCGCATGTTTTTCCGTAGTAGGCTGTATAGTTACAGAATTGGCATGTTGGGGTCTGCCCGGGATATGTAATTAGCGTTGTTTGCTTATAGGTCACGCCATCCTTCGGTGATTTGCATTCGATAGTCATGTAAGAAGGTATTGGTTTAGTCACTCGCATTCTCACAATACGAACGCCATTGGGAATGCCGGAGAAAAAATTTCTCCAGGTGTCATTCGTAATAGATTCTACTTCTCCATATTGCGACATTATTTGTTTGATGAAATCCTCCTTCGTGCGCGGGGCCAAATCATGGATACGCACGTCCACCATGTCGTTTTCCATATGCACGGGGATCTTGATTCTGGTGTTATTAAATTCGACCTCGTGTTGCATGTTGTTCTTTGCAATAAAGTTTTCGGCCTGTGCTAAGCTTCTAAACGTGATCAAAACACAGTTTTTACGTGATGTAGCTGAATGTAGGTAACTTCAGCGAGATTAAGCTCCATTTTCACTTTAACTAATTGTTCCACTTCCTTAACTGTTCGTGTTATCCCGTAGCACAGGCACTTTTGCTTCATTTGGCAAACTCATTTTACTCCGCAGCCGTGGGCAACGATACAATTTGTATGTGTACTGATATAGAACAATAGCTAGCTTGATTCACTGGTGCCTGTAGCCTGCTATAGCGTAGCAATTTTTTTTGCTTCTGCTTTTTGCGACATCAGAAGGTAGACCTTCTAGTTCTTTTGGTAATACATTTAACAAATTTCACGTACCGTCAAGTCCCCAGTTACCGTGCGTTTAGGTGGATTTGACGTGACTTCAAATCCTTTTTTTTATCAAAATGAAAACCGCCCTCATAGTCACCGTAAAAATACCTATCTAAATACGTCACAATTTAGAAATAATATAAAACTATTACCAAATACAAATTTGTATTTGCTATTACCAACAAAACGAGAATAAGTAGTTGAGGACATTTGTTTGGCACCAGTGCACGTTATATGATCAACTTACGGTGTATTTAAAATTTTGATTCAACTTTAGTTGGAATGTTTCAATAAAACGATGAAACGAAAGGATTTGGGATCTGGATCTCTCCGATGGATTTAGGGAGCTAGTTCTTTAAATTTCGTGATTTTGAAACTGCACGGTGAACGACACATGCACGGCGACTGGCGATTTGAAGGAAAATTAGAAGATATTAGTAATCAGTGTTTTCATTCGATTTGTAGACAATTTTCTTTAATCAATTAAATTGTGGGCAGTTTCCTTCAGTTGATTTAATCATTTAAATTTATATTTTGATCCTATTGATTACCAAAAATCCTTCCTAACTGGGGTTCTAATCTACCCGACCAAGGCTAGTCTTGAAAATAGTTTCATTTAAATAGAATATATCAAAAATTGTGTTAGCATGATGCCTTGGAACTGGTAATACTCGCAGAACACCAGACAAAGAAAATAGAAGTTGAACCGCGCATCTACAAATCGCTTGCTAAATCAGAAGATTTTGTACGAATTTCGACATTCTCTTCGTTCGAACATTTTATGGATATTTTTCTACTCATTTCGGTTTAGCATCTTCTACGCCTTTTAAAGGTGTAGCTTGGAACACCTAGTGTTTTCCAGCACCGTCAAGCATTGTCATATTCGGTTAGCGCATAAATACTGTGAACTCTAGAATATACTTTGTTGTAACGAGAGTAAGTACTATAACCTTTCTTGTGACAATGAACATATTTTTAGGATTGTCTTTGATTTGGAATTGATTTCATTATGAACTTTTCAAAATTTAATTTAGTTTCTAGTGACTATATCAAATTGTCAGAATTAAAAGCTTTATGCAAATTTTTTTAAGCCCCTCCCGAAACAAAATCCTGGCTACGGGCCTGGACCTGGGTGTGATAGTCGACGATCAATTAAACAGCCATGTCGACTATGTATGTGAGAAGGCTGCGTTGATATTAAACGTAATGGCAAGGATCATGTCGAACGTCGGAGGAGCAAAATACAGCACGAGACGTCTTTTGGAGGGTGTCTCATCCTCAATACTGACGAATGGCATTCCAGCCTGGGCTGCTGCACTGAACTCAAAGCGGAACCGGACGAAGTGAACAAGCACCTTTCGCCCAGTGGCTGTTCCTGTCGCGAACGCGCACAGAACGATATCGTCGGAGTTGGTATGTGTCATTGCCGGGGTGATTTCCATCTGTATCACTCTGGCAGAGGACGTGGAATGATACCAGCGAAGGAATACACGAAATGCAAGGAAACTGGTCAGAGCGGACTCGTTTGCAAAGTGGCAGCAAGAGTGGGACAACTCGGAGAAAGGAAGGTAGACCCACCGATTCATCCCGAATGTGTCGGTGAGGGTGCGTAGATAGTATAGCGAGGTGATCTTCCATTTGAGGCAGCTTTTGTCCGTGCACGGATGCTTCCGGAAGTACTTGCATTGGTTTGGTCATGCTTCGGTACTTCTTTGTCCGTAGTGCATGACCGTGCAAGAGACACAGGAACACGTGGTCTTCGAATGGTTGGGAGAAGTCCGAAGGTGTAAGGTATACTCTCCGAGCTGCAGAGAAAGTGGCGAAGGGACCAACAAAGTAGCGCCGTTTCGTGAGAAATTCCGCCGCCGGGGAACTCTCAGTCAAGGTAGACTAGGTTTACTGCCGGGAACCAGTTGAGTAGTACGCGGTGTAGCACCGAGTTCGGGTCGTCGGGGTGCCAGTGAACCACACGTCAGGCTTCACCGGAATCGCCGGACCAACCTCGACACCATGCAGGGTAGCTCGTGAGTAGGTTAGATTCCCCGCCGGGGATCAGAGCGAGTAGATCGCTTCGAATAGCTAGCAGTGGGTCGTTGGGGCTCCAGTGAACCGGAAGCTACACTCCACCCGGAATCGTTAGACAGAACTCGGCACCTAGTAGCTGACCCGTTGAGTAGGGTAGGTCTACCGCCGGGGATAAGATCGAGTAGATCGGGATGAAGTGATGAGCTAAATGGCTCACGGAAACGAACATCGCTATCAGGAGAGATATACCGCCCGGTGCTGAATGACTCACCGAACAGGATCTAAATCGCTCATGGAATCGGCATCAAAACGGCTTACTGACAGGAGAGCTAAATGGCGACGTAATAGATTGAGACATTTTTGGAAATTTTGTAAATTACTTTTAGGGTGATTCTTGAACATTGTGTGCAGGATGCACCGAACGTGCGATTAGATGCTTTCAGTTCGTAGTGCACTCCAAAGATAGCTTATAAAAAGATGTGACGCTGTGCAACGTTTACCAGCGTTAGGAAAATGCACCTTCAAAAATGGTGGGGCTGTCTCACAACCGGGAACACTCTCCCCCTATAAAATGTTGTTGGGTCACGCTCATGAATTTCTAGACTCAAAATATTATTCGGCAAACGATTCGACGTGCAAAATTACCAATCATTCATTATCTTCTGTAACTAGAGAATCCATGCAAGGTCCCAGAATATTCGCCTGAATTCCTACCAACAACCAGTGTTTGTCACTTTAATTTTGCTTGGACTTTGGAATTGACTCACCCCTGTCATGTCACGGATTAAAAAGTTCCCATTCAAAGACTAGACTCTTTCTTTCATTTTGAATGGAGCAATTTCACGCATGGTATGGTCAACTGAAAATAGTCTCTGTCCCTTTTAGCAGGCCAGTGATATCAGGCGGAATTTTCATGGAGACAAAGCGAATCCAATATCTCCCTCTGCTTCCAATATTGCACGGAGCACACCATTCATCTTATCAAAAGAGAGACACACACACAAACAACTGAAACGAAACGTCTGCCTATTTTTATATATTTACACCCGGAGTAAAACCATTGTTCCCCCACGGAACAGTATACATCCAATTTACTTTATTAGATTGTGCCTAATGGATGTTGGGGCGCTTGGAACGGAGATGACAGTGGTTTCGGCTTCACTGTCACAAAGGGATCCTTTTCGCATGCCGCCCCCGCCACCGCGCGCCGATTTGCCAACCTATCGTCATCGGATATTATTACGGCTTTTATGATAAAAACAGAGCCGAGAGATGATGCCGAGCAAATTGCTTAGTTGCTCTCCGAAGATTGCATTATACAGGGAATAATCTCGCTTTTTCAGTGTCGTCACCAACCAGTTGGATCCGGTCGGATCCACCCTTTCGTCACCGTCGTCGTCGTCGTCGCCCGCGTCGCCTGGGGGCCAATTCTGCGAGAGGCATATCAGTTTCACAAGCAATTCAGTTCAAAACATCGCCTCCGAGCAGGATTCCGCCATTAGTCGCACTCAATTTACTTGTAAGCGCTTCGTGATTTTTATGATGATGCAGTTATTCAAGCAACCGACCGAGTACCGCCGCCCGCGCCGGGGTGTGTACAACAGGAAAAATCACTTTAATTTATTTTCCAATAACTTAAACTCGGTTCCGTTTCCGACACTTCCTGCTCAAACTGTGTTGGAACGGATGCAGGGCGCCATTGGAGAAAATTGCACCCCCTCCCCGCAGTAGCAGACTGGACTCGAAGCGAAAGGTGTGAAACTGGCGGCGGGGGCGACGGGTTGAAATATTTTCCGCCATACCACTTTACAGCACGCTAATATCAAAGAGGCGAAGGGAGTGACCTCTCGACAACAAGGCCAAGTTGCAACGAACCAGTTTCCAGAACACTGCAGTACCGCCGCGTGGCAATGTGCACTTTACGCGACTCGGTTGGTGGCATCAGTTTAGAGGGTTGTTGGGGTTGAAAACGATGCGGTTTGTTTGAAGCGAATAATTTGACGCTATAGTTTCCCTAGAACTAGATGTCAACCCGTGGGATTGCTCGGGGAATGCATTCCAAGGGTAGAAGGTTTCGTGATAGGCAATAACTTTGGAACTTGATGTCTTACTACATTATTCAAAAGATTCTATGTAGAAAGGAAGCAGCTTTTTGTTTCGGTAAAAATTTAGTCGCGTTTCATTAGTTTCTTTTCTGACAGAGTTAACCTCACTTTTCTTGACAGTTCACCAGTACCGTTTAGATGGACTTAGAAAAAAATTGTGGACGACTAGATTTGCTCGAAGCAAATCGCAAACAATCCATGTAAACAGTACAAGCGAACTGTCATAAATGAACACTCGAGCTCATTTGTGACGTCAGCGAAAAGTATTCAAAATTCGAAAGAGAGAGTTAATTAATGGCGATTTCGCTTGAACCCGAAACTGAGCCAGGTTCTAACCCCAACCGCTGTCAGTTCATACATTTTGACAGCAGTTAGGGTTAAGAACTGACTCAGTTTCGCCTCAAACAAAAACCAAATAAGAGAGACTCTCATTTGCCATCTCTATTAGGTTTTACACCAACCGACATAACCCCGCAAAATCAGCCGGCTGAATTTCGTTTGACAATTTTCGGTGGTTTGTTTACATGGGAGTTGCGTTAGTTCGAATGAAACAGATGAGCACTCGTTGCACTCGCACTCACGCAACTGACCAAGTAAACAAACCAGCTAGAATTTTTCTAAGTTCATATTAGCAGTGAAGCGTCAAGAAAAGTGAGGTTAACTCTAAGAGAAGAGAAGACAATCGCGTAGCCAATTTGATCCAGTCCTAACCTCAATATTGAACCAGCTTCTGATTGGTCGTTTTGCCAATCATGAGCGTTTATTATATTTACCAACGAGATGGAAAACAGTGCTGCTGAACCTATTCTGGCTACTTTTCATACACATCAACATTTCATGCAAATTGAATAAAAGTCCCGAATGACGATATAGTTACGTCTACTGTTAAGAGAGACATGAATAAAAATTAAATTAAATTTTTGAATGCAGCTTATGCAATGTAAATTGTTGATTGAGGTGCGATTTTCGTGGTACAATTATTTTCAGCAATTGCGAAAAGCATACAAAAGGAATCTGGCAACGATGAACACTTGTTGTCTTTAGATTTACTGCAGGGCCTAGTCGGGAAAATTAAGAAGAGCAAGAAGCCTGTTGTCGTCTCTTCTCTTAGGGTTAACTGTGTCAGTAAAGAACCTAATAACGACTCATTAGATTGCTTCCATTGTGTTGTGCAAAAATAAACCATCTCTGTCAAATATTGACAGCTATAAAAATAGAATTAAGAGTTCGTAAACATTGATAACGCGTTAACGGCCCCGATCTGAAAGGAATCGTTCCTGACAGGTTAACCACCAGCTCTTGTGGAACTCACTTTTCCCATAGACACATCGAAGCGACGAACGGACGGAACCGAATTCGATTTCCCCGTTTTAATCCCCTCGTGAAAAACATGCCAAAACTGATCTCGATTCAACCATCTGAAGCTTTTATTGCTCCGATGCCCACTCGGTTGGTGATTTTCCCGTACTACAATTGACCAGATTGCTTCCTCACACCTCTTACATTTGAGTGAGTTTGTGACGGGAGATGAGGGAGGTGGAGGTGAATCAAAACCGCATCCCACTCATCTCATGGACGACCGGTTTGTTCATTTCGTCGAATATAGCTTTTCCACACCGCTTGAACGGTTCGCGGTTGCCACTTGCAAATGGATCCGACCTTGGTGGGTATATTTAGTGTCCCGGGAATGGATCGTGCATACCTGAAAGATTGAAAAGGAAGAAAACAGTTTGTTAGTGGAATTTCAGAAATCGGCGCTTTTGGTGATTCAATGTATTTGGAAATTGAGCCAGCAAGCTGATACAAGGACCCAGTCATTCAGATTGAAAGCTTTTTTGGAATTGAATGATTCAGGGCGTGTACGATATTTTTTAACACTGACCAGATTGCTTCCTCCCAAACGCTTCATTACTTTGTTTATGGTTTTCTCAGTTAGGGATCATCCACAAATGACGTAGCATTATATGGGGGAGGGGGGAGTTTTGCATTTTGTGATGATGTGTGACGACAGGGGGGCAGGGGGTCATGTCATGCTACGTAGCTTTTTTAAAGGGGAATAACTAACAGTGTTTTTTTTGTATATTTAAAAAAATTGCGGTGACAAGGGGGGGGGGAGAATCACCGTCAAGCTACGTAATTACCAGGGGGTATTTAGAGGTTTGTGACGAAATGCTACGATGGGGGAGGGGGCTATTAAAAATCACTCAAAAAATGCTACGTCATTTATGGATCGTCCCTTATATTCAACAATTTAACGGCGCCGGTGGCTGAGTGACCGCCACTCATTCCAGTTGGTCTGGGTTCAATCCCAACCGGGGTCGTAGAGATTTTTCTGAGGTGAATAAATTTGTGGTCACGTCTTCCTTCGGAAGGGAAGTAAAGCCGTTGGTGCCCAGTCCATGAGTTGATGGATCGATATATAGTCCAGATAGTGGGGTCACCTCTCTGGCGTCGGTAAAGAAGAGGTAAAATCGATCTTCTAACAAATATCTCCTCCTCCCGTGATACTTTTGGAGTGCGCAGTAGTATATCCGGCCTCTAGCAAAATCAAGTATCGGACTAGCATTCCTTCCCTTTCCTTTCGCGATCTACGTTCGCGCCTGGCCGGCACGCATGTTGATCAAAAGAACACTTTAGGATTACCAGGAGTTGCACATTGAAAGTTGTTTTGCAATTCTCAAGCATAATTATCTACTGATTCTCTGTGCAACTTTAGCTAGTCCAGATCGATAACGGAGTAGCAGCCAGGGGTGGTCGCACAAGTTCAAGCTCAAGCTCTCAGTTATATTCAATAAATTATACCTATTTTGGATAAAAAATAATGACTGTTGTCCTGGGTTGAGATTATATTTCGACTTTCAGTCTCATGCCGTTTTCCATTGAAAACCACCGTGACGGTGTGGACGTGTTACACCATAAAGCCCGACATCACACAACTGGCGCCCTGTGCTGGAACGACGGATCACAGAAACACGCCGGCAGATCGAATCCCGACCCAGCTCCCGATCCACATTGACCACCAGCTCCAAAACCGAGCACCACCCGGTCCACAGCTCGCTGATGCTTCAATGCAACACCAACGGGAGACCTCCAGGTCATCAACGCCCGGCACAACCTCTTCGTACTGGCCATATAGGAAACTCATACCCCGGAGAGTACTGACGTCTCCCGGTGGCTTGGGAGTCGCTACGCATGGGAGTCTCGGGCCGGATATAATACATTTCAAACCATAGGAATGGCCAGGCCACCCAAGTCGATACTCCCAGTGAATTAATTCAGTTGGTTATCGAGCTGCTGGCGTTCGCGAAGATAAGCCGCATACCTGTCCCGTGTACCGTCGTGTCAATATACATTTCCCAAGAGGTCCGAGAGGTTGGAAAGAAGTTAGACTAATTGATGCGCTAAATTCCACCCCCATTCCTGATAATAGGCGACATCAATGCACACCACCCCGTCACAGGATCACACCGCCCTAGCCGTTGCGGCAACGAAATTCTGTAAGCCGTACAGAACAACAGGCCGTCATCCTCAACGACGGGAGCCCACCCTTCGCCAGAGGAACTATCCTTTCACAGATAGTCCTCACCATCTACTCTAGCTCCCTGGCAGCTGACTGCCTCTGGTCCGTCCTGTCTGACTCATGCGGTACCCAAAAGGCAGCCCCCGACCACTCCACGGCGGCGACGATGGCTGTATAAAAAGGTCGATTGGACCAATTTTGGCGACAAGTTTATGGAATACTATGACCCACAGAAGTCCTACACGCTGGATGAGCTTGCCTGGACCATCCACCATACCGCCGAGGCCAGTATCACCCGAACCAGTGTCCCCACGGAGACCACTCCGTTGGTGGTGCCCCGAGGTCGCGAACGCTATCAAAAACCGACGACGAGCCCTCCGAACCCTCCGGAAAACGCCGGTCAACAGCCCGCTTTGAGCCACCATATCCAACCTTTTCCACCAGTTCTGGAACGACGCACGGAAAGCAGTCGCCGAGGCCAAATTCGCAAGTTGGAACGTATTCCTGGACGGAATCCAACAGAGGAAATCTGACGACGAGTAAACGCACTTAGTGGGAAAATTCGCAACACTGGATTCTCGCTTGAAATCGAAGGCGTCGCAACCCTTGAGCCACACGAAATCGTCGATGAACTGGGACAGTATATTTCCTCGCTCTCTGCGACCGCTTCACCGCCACCCGAGGTCCAGGCCAGGAAACACCAACTGGAAGCCACTTCCGTGACATTCTTCCCCGATTCATTACCCGAGTGGAACCAGAACAGAAACTGACAGACGCCTTTAACCAGGCGCGAGGAAAGTCCACCGTAGTTGGCAACATAGGATCCCGAGCAAACGAAAAGCCCATAATACCCCCATTGTCATGGGGTTTGACATGAGTGTTCGAAATGGGTTCAAACTATGAAAATACCATCACCATGGTCCTATAGATCCCATATAAAATACCATATGTTGGTGTATTTATTGAGACCATTTTATGGTATCTTGATGGTTGTGAATTTTGTCACGGACCATATTTAAGGTCTTTTCAAGGGGCTATGTGGTGTTTGAACCCATGAGTATTTGCTCGAGATACCCACTTCTAAGGAACCTCCCACCTGCATGTAAAAGAGCCTCCCCTTCAATGCTATAACCGGATCTGGGAGGGCGGACTCCTCACGTAGCCGTGGCAAATGGCTTTCGTCGTGCCGATCCCCAAAACGGTTCAGGAGACCAGGACGACCACTGCGCCGGAAAGACCCTCGAACGGATGGTCAACAGAAGGTTACTCACAACCCTTGAACAATGCTTGCTACTAGACCACCGGTAATACACCTTCCAGAAAGGGAAGGACACAGGTTCTTACCTAGTATTTCTGGGGGGAAGCCCTCGACCAGGCAGAGCGGGACGGCCTACAAACCGTCATCGCCGCACTAGACATAGACAAGTCATACAACACCGTTTGGCGGGAGGGTGTTTTCCGGCAGCTCGACCGTTGGGGAATCTTTGGGAGTCTGGAATATTCTCAGAGGAAAATGGAATCTGTCCTGGCGGTTATCCAATTCCTCATTAGCATGGATACGATATACGCCGGCCTCCCCAAGGGGATTCTCAAATTCATTTACGCGGATGACATCGTGCTTGTGTCGACAGGAAGGACCGAAGGCCGTACCTGTATAAAGTTGCAAACTGCAGTTAAGGCGATATGCACCAGCACCCGAAGTGCAACCGGAATATGTCACTCTTCATCAGCCAAGCGCTAATTCATAGCCTGATTTATTACGACATCAAGATTACCGCTCGGAACTTCGCAGGATTGGCACCTCTGTACTACGGGTCCATCCGGACTGCATCGAAACTGCTGCCCAGTACACCAGCCGAAAGCGCATGAGTCGGGTCCTTCCATTTCGGTGGAAGATCTCCCTGGTGCATATTGGCATCGCTGTACTACGGGTCCATCCGGAATGCATCGAAACTATTACCCAGCAGATCAGCCGAAAGCGCATGAGTCGAGGCCGGCGTCCTTCCATTTTGGTAGAAGATCTCCCTGGTGGCCCTCCGGCGAGCGCTAGGAGTCCTCGAGTCCACATCAGGAGATAACGACTCGGCAACGAGGAGAGGTGTACATCGAATTTGCCAGTTCCCTTCTACTACCTCTAGCTCGACTGCACCTCGACCATGGAACGCCAGATCCCTCCAGATCGACACAAGCCTGCCTCAGTCGATCCGGACCGGAGGAGTACCTGAAGTTTAGCCCACAATCGATTAGTAGAACGACGATTCTCGAATCATACTTGGATCTACACCGATGGATACAGGAAGGATGGCGAGGTTGGAGGCGAAGTCCTCTACGGCGGGACAGGCTCATCCCTCCGCCTCCCGACAGAGCCTTCGGTATTTTCCGCCGAAGCCACAGCCATCGCCCTGGCTCTGTCTCGAAAACCAGATGACACAGCTACTGATTCCCTCTCGGTACTCCGCGCGATTGAGGGTGAACTGTCCCAACACCCCTTAGTCCAGGCCATCGAGAAGGACGCTGACCCACTCACTACACTACGCTGGATCCCCGGGCACTGCAGCATACAGAGGAACACCGAAGCTGACCACCTGACAGCGCTGGGTTAAAGAGCCAGGAGGACTCTAATCAAGGAAGTACCAGCCGTGTACATCATTCGGAATTCGTCGAAGACCTTAACAATAACTTAATTGACTACTGGCAGGCGTCCCAGCAGAAAGTTAAGGGGATACTCCGAAAATGAGACGACGGCCCAGACTGCAAGAAACAGAAAATCATGTCCCGATTACGGACCGGACATGCAAAAACCGTGCACGCCCACTCAACTTCGAATGTATCACCCCCTGGTGCAGCAGATGCGGGATCACGACAACTATAGAAAACATCCTCTCCAACTGCCCTCAATTCGCGACATCCCAGCCAATGACCCGTAAGGGTAGAAATCGTCCTAAACTTTCTTAAAGACGCCGGTCTCTTCGACAACATCTAATCAGGAACCAACCACAACCACACTACCAATGGACCCTCTGTCACATCCCTCGCCGGTGCTGGAGAGGCCGCCCATGGCCCAACTCAACAGGAGTCCAGGTAATCTTAATCCTGATTCAGTGGATCGTCAAAGCGAACCTGGGGCTTCGTAGGAACCGCCGATGAAGTTTCTCGACTGTCTCAGAGCCTTATATTGGGAATGAAACACGTGATCCGATCTTCTGCTAGAATGCAAAGGATTAAAGTCTCATTTTGAAAAGAAAATAACGTATTAAATTTTTATGGATACCCTATTTTAGGTTATCACAAAGCTTTAAGAGACCACTTCAAAAGAAAAAAATATCAATATCGAATATATATTGGAAAGGTTCCAGGTCAATTGGCCGAATGGGTAATTTAGCCGAATTCCGTTTGGTTGAATGCCTTTTAGCTGCCATAGCTTTTTTTATCCGACAGTTATTCCCATCTTGACCACAACCGGAGCCGAGGCAATCCTAATCCTCATTTAGTGGATCGGCAAAGCGTACCTGGGGCTTCGTAAGAACCTTTTCGTGTGATTCGCATTTCTTTCACCGATGAAGTTTCTGGACTGTCTCAGAGCCTTGTATTGCGACCAGTTTTGCTATGTAGCCACTGCAAGCCTTCAACTCCTAGACTGATTTTGCTCTGAGCAGGTTTTATCCATGCTTCAGAATATTCTCTCTTGGTCCGTTGATGCTACAGGTAACCAATTTTCTTCGCAAATCGTGGGATTCAATTGATGGTCATGTCAGTAATACTTATTTCGGGGTTTGAAAATATGGGTTAGTCCCTTTCGGACGCCAGCTATTCAAGTCGTGTTTTCAATTTTGGACTACTGTCAATTTTGCGCTTTAGACAAGTGCCAGATTCTGAGAAGACGAAGTGGAAACGTAAATTCGTTTGATTTATTAGATGAGACAGATCGTGTGGTCGCATCTCTATTGCATCATCCTCGCTATGGATCGGAATATTGACCTTAGCTTGGAATCGATTGTGCTAATTGTATCAGAGCCTAGAGACACATTCCGAAATGCGCACATTCAGACGGGTCGCAAAATTGTAGCGGTAAATGACCCTCAATTATTTTAGCTTGCGAAACCTTAGACAGATGCTTCGGGGTAACTTGAAATGTGCCTTTGCTGGCAATTACGCTTACAAATTGATGATTTAGCAAGGCATTTGCAGTTGTGGAAGCATACTCCAGGGTTTTCATTGACAGCTTGAAAGAAAGCACTTACAATAAGCTTTACTCAAATATTCAGATTCATCGCTCACGCAGTTAATATAGTTCCAACAAATTTAAGTCGATACTTTTTTTTCTGAGGAATGATTCTCTATGGAGCTCGAGCCGAAAAAAATGACGCAAGAGCATGATCAAATGAATAAATTTTCAAAAAAAAACCCTCAATTCCTCGTGTTCAATTACTCCCATAAAAGTTCAGTCATGCAATTTTTCGCCAACTGCAGATAGCAGCAACGATAATTGCAGAATGCGAGATTTTTTTTTTTTGCGTTACAGCTTCACATCCCCTCCGATGACTACCCAAGCATCCAACTCTAGCACACGTGGCCGACCGCGCGAAACCAGTGCTGCGAAAAGTGAAACTTTTCCAATGAAGCAAAACTTGCTCGAAAAACAATGGGAAAAGTGCAGCCAAGCAGAAGAAAGTCATCGAGCGTTGCGGCGCTCGAGCCGGGTAGAGCGCGCAACAGGAAAAACTTTCCAGCGAGCTCCTGCTTCACCCGCGAGACATGAGCGTGCAGCCCTTCTCGAGATGTTCTTTAACTTGATGGCACTTCTGAGAAGTAAAATTTCCTACAACACCGAATGAAAGAGTTAATTTATTTATTGCCAATTTTCACTCACTTAGGTATTTCCGTGACTGTTGAAGGGAAACGGCGGCCGACCGGCATCGGAGGCAAATACCCGCCCCATCTACGTTTTTAAGTCAAAATTTGAACAAAACATCCGGCCTACCGCCAACACCACCCCAACATTTTACGGTTCGGGTGAACTTTCAACTTTCACTGGCAACCGACCGTGACCGGATGAGGAGATCCAACCCCGAGCCGGAACGTGTATGGCAAATTTATGGGGACATTTATCGCCTGACAATTATAAACGTAGATGGCCAACTCGAATGGGTTCTGGGATGGGATGGCACAGTTTCTAAGCAAGTGTTTCGTCACGGATGAACAGGATCCACGGGAATTACAACATTCAGTGTAGCGGGCGGCGTCGGCGGATGTGTTTGCGAGGGTTTTTTTTTTATTATTTCAAGCGTGGAGGGATGAACACACACAAATCCGGGAGCCCGGGACCGTGCCCGAAACAATGTGGAGATATAAGTCACCGTCCGGACTAGGCGCGTGGTGGCGGGGGTCCGGATAGAATCGGACAGATGTGTACATGAAAAAATTTATGGTTCTCGAGACGGGGATAATATTTTAGAATGATAAGTAGTCCTAGTTGTTACGAGTTGCAGAATATTTAATTTTTAAAACCACGGTTCTCATTGTGCAATTTCTATTTCGAATTGTACTGCGATGTTATGAAATTTTCCAGCACATATTAAAAGATGTTGGTTTTCGTTAACTCAATAATTAATAAAACAGACTTTTTGTCTCCGATCATATTAAACTACTAACTTTTGCGCTTTTAATAAAGAATCTGTAAAGATTTGGTTATTGTTAAGACTCCTTGATGAAGGCCAATAACTTACTACCGATACGTCGGATAAAAATCGCAGGATGTAGTTTACCTATTGTTTCACCTTGCTGTCTTCATAGTCGTCCACAATGAATTAGTTATAGAATTTGCGTCTCATCAGAATCCGACTCTAACTTAGTGGCATTTCTAAGCTAGCGCCGACCGTAATGAATCGATTAGACGAAGAGTTTCGGTGAATTTGGTGGGATCATCCCTTTTGACACAAACTTCACGTCGTTGACACCTTACCACCATTCCAACACGTTACGAGTGTTCTGAGAGTATGCTAGATCATGTCAAAACAAAGTTGAACCATCTTGCTTGCTTACAAAAAGTAAGTGTCTTTTTGGAAGACACCCCTTCTGTTATATATTTCTGCTGTTTTGTGCTTTAGAAATAATGTAAGATTTTAGAGGTAATTTCGTCCCATCCTCAAATCGCTTGCCAGATCATGATTTTTATTTTGAGAGCTTCGAAATTTTCTAAAATTTTTCAACATGAAAACATGGATTTGGCCAGTAAACCAGGGATTGATTGAAGTTCCCCCGGACGAAAATTTTGTCATCCATGACGAAAGAGCATGATTTAGTGTGTAAGCCAGCGTAAAGTTTTCTGGCACGGGTTTAAGGGATAATATTTTGTTTCTTATTCCAGAACTTTTCGTAGTTTTGAAACAAAAAAAACGCGCATTTTGGGTTTTATTTCCTGTTTTCGATAGTCAGTGCTCCCTGAAAATTCTAACCATACGAGACACGGCGGTATTAGCGATTCCAAGCTTCCAAACGATTCGTTCTTAGTTTTCATTGTCGCGTAATAAAATTGTTTACGTTTGATTCAGTTTATTTTACGCTGCTAAGTCTATGACAGATACTCCAGGTAACTTCAAATTTACCTTTGATGATAATTTCCTTCACAAGTTGATGATTTGGCAAGGCATCTGCAGTTAGGGAAGGCTTCCTCATATAAGGAAATGATCACTACATCATCTGTCGGGATTCACCAACCATCCACAGATATTAGCAATAGAGCTGGAACATATCTGCAGATCAGTGGCCGACGAGGTGCTTCTTTTGAGCATTGTGGTTCCCATGAAACTCTTTACTCTTCTCTTGCTTCTTGTTTTCATCCAATATGTCACCATTTGGCACTCACAGTCACAGTCAGCCGTTTAGCTCCTGTTTCCGTGGGTTAATCAGCTCGCAGTCTTATCACGATCTACTCGGATAGCTCCCGGCGGTGAACTCACCTTACTACGTCTGAGAGTTCCCCGACAGAAGAATTTCTCCCCACACCGATACACAGTGGGACGAGCCCGGACTTAACTCCATATATGAAGGTTATGCGATATTCTCACTAGTATTTTTCTCGTATCAGCTGAGCCATTAGAGACATTTTCGCGAGATTTCAGGTGATTTGAATGCAAAATGAATTTTTGACAGCTTTTTGAAGGGCATAACTCAAGTGTTTTTTGCATTATTTGACCGTAGGAACTACATACGGTTATTCTCGTTTTTCAAAGAAACGGTTGATTTTATGAATTGCATTACTTCACCAAAATTATCCGTGTGATAAAATTACATCGTAAAATCGCCAAAAATAAGTCACTAGTTGGTTTAGTTAGTGTTTAGATAACTGTTTGTCATAAATTTTTATTGAATTCGAACTTCTAAAGCGATAACAATAACGACGCCCATGAATGCCCGCGATCACACTATACTCATTCGAAAGCTTTTAATTTTCTCTTTAAAATGAGCATATGCTAGTTTTGTAAAAACTTGCGATAAGCAGACAAAATTTGAAAAAACTGTGAATGGAGACGCATGGTTATTACTGATCTTTAATTTGAATATTCACTTTACGACTAGAATAATGACACTAATTTATGCACAACTTTCAAATAGCATTTAGAGCATGATCTACAAGAATTTTACTAGTGATCAACAGTAAGGAGCAGAGTGGAAAGTATGGTTTTTAAGCGGTGAAGGAATTAAAAATGTTTACAATTCAGTAAATATTTTCAACCATCTGAAAAGTGTCATAAAATGTTTCATGAACTATTTTTGCTAACTTACGCAATAACTGTCAAATTGAGTGCACAGTTGAGTTAAAGTCATTTGGTGAGACTATTTTTTCCGAATTTGCATAGCACTGATATAGCTTAAGGGTATGCGATATTATCCAAATAAAATAAGACCATTTTTAAATGAACCATATACCCGAAAACAGGATTTTGGATTTATTTTAATTTAAGGTATGAAATAAGCAATCTAAGCAACTTAAAACACACCTGCGAAAACAAAATCGTTAACCATCTTGTTGATTAGTGAATGTAAATCAATATTCCACTAAGACGCTCAATTGAAAATGAAAAAATGTAGTTTTCATACCAAGTAGCCCACTAATTAAATAAACGTTCTAAAATTAGTCGATCACATCTTATTTGATCCTTAAAAATAATATAGTCATTTCTAAAGCCCCATAATGAGATGTCAATCAATTCGTTTCAATACGGAAAATAAATTTCAAAATTACAATTGAAAGAAATCTTTATAAAAGACAAAATATTTACTTTTGAGCCACTCTAATAAGTAGTAAAGTTAATTTCTATTTCCTATAACCAACTTAGGGATTCAGCGCACAAAAATGTCTTTAAAAAATTTTTGAATCTTCACAACAAAATAATTATTTTTGAGCCACCCTAATGTATAATTTTTTTTGCAAATGTTAATATCAAAAACGATTTAGCACACGAAAATTAATATACACAAATTTTAAGGACGATATAGAAAAAAAATTTTTTTTGAGACACCCTAATGAATAGAAAATGTTCATTTTTGAAATGTTTTAATATCGAAAAAGAATTCAGCGTACCAAAATTACATAAAACGTCCTATATGAACCGATACGGAAAAGTTGGGACTTTAGTCCACCTTTTGTTCTAAGTCGTGCCACTGTGCGATACCCGCTTCCTTGGACCATTTAGCTTTCAGCTTTATCGAGATCTGCTCGAATGTTATCCGGTGGTGAACTACTCCACTTTGACTGAGAGTTCCCTGGCAGCAGAATTTCTCTGGGTACCAATGTCTGTTTCGTGAGCCAATTAGCTCCCATTTTTGCCACGATATAGTCGGATAGTTTACGGCGGTGAAGCTACCCTTCTGTGAATTCCCCGGCGGTAGATTTCTCCCGATGTCGTTGTTCGTTTCTGTGAACCATTTGGCTCCCCGCTTCGTCCCGATCTACTCGATCCAGTAACCGGCGGTGGGTCTAGTTTAGTGCGGTGGACTTATCTTACAGCCAGTAGGTGCTGAGGTCTGTTCAGCTTCCGATTCATGGGCGCCCCAACGATCCACTACTAGCTATACAACGCGATCTACACGCTCTAATCTTCGGCAGTGGATCTAGCATTCTCGAAGTCGCTCCAGCGATTCCGATGAAGACTGGTGTCTGGTTCACTAGCGCTCCGATGACCTGAACCCAGTGCTACGTTGCATACTACTCAACTGTTTCCCGGCGGTGGACTTAATCTACACCGACGGAGAGTTCCCCGGCGGCAAAATTTCTCCCGAAACTCAATTTGTGGTTTCACAACGGCTTTCTAGCCGACATCGCTACTATCTTGATCCCTTCGCCGCTTCCTCTGCAGCTCGGAGAGTATACTCGTAACCACTCTGTTGACAGCACCCGAGATATGATTGTCGTGGTAGATCTCTTCGACGATATTGCCAACTGTCACAACAGGCATCCCGAGCAAATGTAAAGTCCATAATACCCCCATACTCAATGGGTTTGGACATGGGTGTTTGAAATGGGTTCAACCCACAAAAACACCATCGTCATGGTCCGGTAGATCCCATAGAAAAACCATGCGTTGGTATTTTTATGGGTTATTGATACCATTTAATGGTGTTTTAAAGGTCGTGAAAGTCGGCACGGACCATGTTCATGGTCTTTTCACGGGGCTGTGTGGTGTTTGAACCCATGAGTATTTGCTCGGGATACCACTACGAACTAATTCGAAACTAGGGCATTATAGGATCGCGTGTTCCGGTGTCTCTGGCACCCAAGCCGACACATTTGGAATGAGTTGGTGGGTCCACCTTTCTTTCACTGCGTTGTCCCACTCTTGCTGCCACTTAGCCAATGAGTCCGCTCTGACCAGTCTCCTTGAGCTTCATGTATTCCTCCGCTGGTAGCTTTCCACGTCCTCAACCAGAGTGATGCAGATGGGGATCATCCCGGCAATGACGCATACCGCCTCCGACGATATCGATCTGTACGCGCTCGCAACATGAACACCAATTAGGCGAACCGTGCTTTCCAACTTCATCCGATTCCGCTTTGAGTTCAGCACAGCGGCCCATACCTTAGTACTAAGGATGAGACAGATGAGATGTTCGGCATGGTCCTTACCAATATGTTAGTTGTCTTCACCGCCTTTTCGAATACGCAATCGACATAGCTGTTGTAGTTTAACCGATCGTCGACAACCACACCCAGGTGTCTCAGCGCACGCATCGAAGTAATTAATTGTCCGCCGACGCTGATCACGACACGCTGGATTTTTTTTCGGTTGCTGACCAGCACTACCTCCAGCTTGTGGTGAGCCAGCTGAAACTTGATAGCGGTCATCCAGGTTTCCACGACGCCTGTTGTCTCTACCGTCAACATCTCCACCTCCTCAAGGGTTTCGCCGACTATCGTCAGGACAGCGTCATCTGTAAAGCCGATGACTCACCAATTAGCGTAATGGTTGGTATATTAGATTCTGAAGGTTGTTCCGCAAGTCCATAACCCGGCCCGGTATGTATACGGATACCTAGGCTGCCGCTATCGGTTTAGAGTCAAGGGGTACAGCTTGCTATGGAATGTCAGCCTTGATCCCCAGTGCGACCATCTGGAAGATGTTATTATCTTGACTTTTGTCCCGAGTGTCCCGACTTCTTATGTGGATCTCTTGTATGGCAAGACAAACTGGAGCTTTGTGTGCGATGTGGATTTGTAGATCTCCTAGATTGCCGCTCAGGCCGTTTACATTCCAGGTTCCACTATAACGCAAGAACGCAACATGTTCTTGCGACTACCTGTGTGTCTGCTCCTCACTGTGTTCGTATCCTTCTGAAGCTGGAAGGGGTATCAGCCGACTACTGAGATTACTTGTTCGTGGTGGTGTA
Organism: Topomyia yanbarensis; assembly: GCF_030247195.1. Classification (NCBI taxonomy): domain Eukaryota; kingdom Metazoa; phylum Arthropoda; class Insecta; order Diptera; family Culicidae; genus Topomyia; species Topomyia yanbarensis. The sequence continues at coordinate 165,287,336 of NC_080670.1, forward strand.
TGCGTTCTGGTCATCGGTACATGATCTGATGCTCAAGAATACCGAGGTTTCTCTGTGACTGTAATCATGTCCGAATAAGGCGATTAATTACAGGTTTTATTGGTATAACTCACGGAGTAGAAGGAGTGCATGTTTTTTCGAAGGTTGACATTGATACAAAGTCGTTGATGCCATATAATTCTTGGAGGAAAGGATACTACGACAGATGAATACGGTAGAGCTATGGGATTGATGGAGCTTACCCGGGAAGACCCCATGTAACATTTAAACTTTTTGAGCACACTACAAGTATATTCCAAGTTTTAAGAGCGTCTTCTAGAGTACCACAAAACCTGAATTTTTACTTGGGATCCCGGAGCTGCCGCACTCAGACTCGTCGGATATTTCCGGTATTTCCCAAGTCTGGAGCACGGTAGGCAAGTTTTGTTAAGAGTGACGTTTCGGTGTGTTCCGTTTCCGCTGTTATACTTGTGTCATGGGTGAAGATGTAGCCGCGGAGATGACGATTGGTGTGACTGTTCTTCCGGCGACCCTGGATCGGTACTGTAGTACTGGGTTGTTTTTTGTTTGGACCAACGGGTCCTCTGAGTAGTATTGCAGAACACTCATACCGGCAACCACTAAGGAAGAATTGGTGAAATCCGAAGTACCCTTGGTTTGGGCCGCCGTTGGGTGTTGGGATTTAAGTCGGCGATCAGGAGCTGATGGTTGTGAACTGTTGAACTGGCCTACTCGGTAATTGGACTCGGTAATCGGGTTACTATTACTGACTGTATTGTTGTTCTGTATTTGCATGGTAGTCTAGTGAGGTTTGTCTATAGGTATCTGCCTGAGTAAAACTCGGGACCGGGAGAACCCGGAACGTTCCTGGTAAAGGTCGACGCGGGAGGAATGTTGGTTGGTTTTTTTTTCTATTGAATGTTGTTGTTATTGTTGTCTGTTGACTACCGACTTGAGCGTTTGTACGTTGTTGTGCTTACTCTTAAATGGTGTCGGAGTAGTCAACTGTCGGTGGAGGTTCTTGGCTTGACATGTTGAGTTATGCTATTGAACTGGAGCGGGACTGGGCTATGATGGTGTCCAGGCCGGGTATCAGGGATAGTTTTGAAGAAGGGACTTTTGGATTTGTCAGTGCTATTTCTCCTGGTGTGCTTTTCCTTTTGGCGGCTAGATCTTAGGAGTTCTGGTTGGTTGAACGGGTAGGCAAGAATTCAGGCTTCAGGGGCGTTGGCTCGATAAACTTGCCAGTCATAGCCTTGCTTCCCGTGAGGACCTTTTAGTTGATGGTATTTTCTCTCTTTTGATGAAGTTTAGAGACCGCTTGCCGCTGATTCGTTATTTCTGCCATAGCTGCTTGCAACTTATTTTGCTGATTGGCACAGTATTCCTTCAGCTGGTTCTTTGTAGATCTTTTGAACTTTGAGCCTGTCGTCATTTGAACTTTGAGCCTTGCTTTCTGACAGAGTTGTTGGCTTATTTTGTAGTTGGGCTATGATTCTGTTCCGTTCGTCGTCCTTGGTGTTACCTGTAGTGACGATGCGGCCCTGCTGCCGTTTTGTTATCAAATTCTTTATATGTTCTTCCTCGATATACTTTGGACACTTCCTGTTACGGGAAGAGTGCGTTTGTCTATAGTTGATGCATAGGCTAAACTCATAGGTTTTTTGGATGTTATGCAGTTCAAGCAGGCAGCGGTAGAAACGACTACCGTGTCCGAAGCGACCGCACTGGAAGCATATGGTAGTGGGTAGTACGGGCGAATACTGGTGCAAAGTAGTCCATCGACCACGTATCCCGGAAGTGTAGAACCAGAAAGGGAAAGGATGACCTGTGGTGTGTTGAGCGGCCTACCGTCAAACATTTTTGTTTTCAAAGACGTTTGTGACCCCCGAGTCTTCAGCTCTCCCAGAAGTCCAGGTGTCAAGATCGTAGACGTCCCTGTGAAGCTGATGCTTTTATTATCAACGCATCGCTCCGATACGAGCAGGTAGAGCATCTGTCGTTATCCGGGAAGCTTGCCTGGGTAGGGTTTGATCGAAGCATCTCGTCCCCAAGTCTCGCAGACGTGGATGTATACTATAGCGGAAGATGGCTTCACAAAGTCATGATCAGCGAAATCGAACAGAAGTCCTGAAGGACGGATTCCTGAAGTATCATTCTGAATCAGACCAAAGCGACACAAAACATTCCGAGTTACCAAGTGAGCCAAGACCAGTTGTAATAAGGAGTAACGCTAAAGACCAGTGTATATATAAGGGTGCTTTTGGACCGATACAGCAGATTTCTAGCAGGGTTACTACGAGCTGAAGTGGGCGACAGTAAAAGAGTGGAAACTATATCGCAAGTGTCTACGCATACATATCGGCTTCTGTAATCAGCAGAAACAATACGGAATGAGTAAATGCACGTTTCTACACCATCATCTGCTTCACAATTCAGAGAGCCTGTACGTCAAGCCGTCGACGTAGAAGTCTTCGATGTTTCCCGCTGAATCGAAACGCCCAGAACAAAGCTGCAACTGGCATTAAGGACTGATTCGTTGGTACTGATTCGCATCGTTCCACTTTTACTGTATGGTCCGCAGAAAGAAGTGATTCTCGACGATGGATCCAGGTTAATTTTGATGGAGCAAAACATTGTAGACGGGCTTGGAGTCGAAGGACCCAGGAAATGTCTGCTCTTAAAATGGACTGTTGGAACGTGAAAGTTCGAGAAACAGTTGCAGCAGGCGTTCAATAACGTACGAACTTACGGGGATCAACGCTGAGTTCTCTCTACGAATACGACCATAGACGCTGTTGATTCCCGTATTGCAGAGATACGCGCATCTAGCTGGACTACCACTCGAAGAATACCGTGACATAAGTACACGTGTTTTAATTGGCTTAGATTATGCCAATCTCAGGCACGGATTTAAAAGTCACGAAAGAAAGCGAAATGAACTGATTGCAGTGAAAATTCATTTAGGATGGACGGTTTACGGTAACTGTACTGGGAAGGAAGACATCGGTGGATATAAGAATTTCAACAGCGTCCAAAGATGAGTCTGTGTTCGGGAATGCGTAGAAAACCTTCATAGAACGATGAAATCCAACTTCAAGTTGGATAGTATGGGTATCCTCAAACCAAACCAGCTTCTCTCACAGGAAGATCAGTGTAGTCATTCGTTGTTCAAGAAATAACCGCCACGAAGCTGGTCTAATGTTGAAAAACCACCAAGTTCGACCACCGGACTGTGCAGCAGTGGACTTCAGACGATGGGAATGTCTGGAAAATCGCATGAGCAAGGATTCAACGTTAGCCGAGGCACTCGAGAAAAAGATTGTTCGGGGATGAACAAGAGCTACATGAGGAAGCTGTTTTCGGAAGAATGGCATAAATGGCACTCATGAATCTGGTACCTTCCTATCTTCGTTGTGAAGACCCTGAATAACCCAGGTAAATTCCGCCTGGTCTGAGACTCCGCTGCGACCGTCTGATACTCCGCTGCGACTCCTTGATTTCAGGTATAGATGGCTAGCGGTATTTCCGATGCTAGCATCGGTTGCAAGTTGTCTGATGTTATTGATCATTGACAACTACGAGAGCTGTAGCGGAGATGCACACCCTAGCAACAATTGAGGTTTTATGGTACTCTTGAAGCTCTTCTTAAAACTTAGAATTAACTTGTAGTGTGCTATAAAACTAGAAATGCTACTTGGGCACGTTTGTAGATGCAACCGAAAGAGGTTTTATGGTGGTCACTTATCTTCGATTCCGCGACGTGATCGAGTGCGCTCTAGTGGGAGCAAAAACCAAAGTAGCTGAAATTCCTGTCCATCCCAAAGTAGCCGACTACAAGCTGCTCTACTCGGTGTTTGATTAGTAGTTACGATACTGGCATCTCTTTTCTTCAAGAGATACTGCTTGGCAGACTCCAATGATGTATTCAGTTTGTTGAGATCCGACCACCGGTGATACAGTCAGTTCGTAGCCTTCCGGGGCTGTCCTAGAAATCCTAGAATCGACGGATATTAACGAGTTGCGATATTGGCTTCAAAACAGACCATTGCCGATTAAGAAGTAGAGTTGACATGTGTACCTGATTTATCTGCAGGTAATCGTTGGTTTTGTGGTCCAGATGTGTTTCTCCAAGATGACTACAGTGGGTGGTGGGTCCAAGTTCCTCAGCCTTGGATAATCTACGGTTTCGTACGCATCTGCTGTTTTATTCAACGACAATTCTGCGCCGTACGGCGTTCATATTTCGATACGTCAGTAATTTACAGCGATCATCGAATCGAAGCGAAGTTTCACCGGCCAAGCCCAAGCCCAGTTAGTCTAAGTCGAAGAAATCGCTAAGTTGGCTGCGAGCTACTGTAACCTACCACACAATCCGGAGAGGTTTTAAACTGCTCAAGAATGGTCGAACGATGCAAACCACAACCTCCAGCTGTGGTTCATCTTCCTCAGCCACATGGTTCTGACGGAATGACACCCTTGCGCCATCCACTTGCAAATCGCTCCAACTGACCACTGGTTTTTGTGTTATAGTGACTCGGAACATCATGGTTAAGAGAGGAGTGCCAGCTATTGTCTACAGTGAATGCGGGACAAATTTTCAAACCACGAATAAAGTACTCAAAGCAGTAATCCAGTAGCTAGACCACGACAGTCTGGCGAGCCAGATCATCTCCAGTCGCACTCGGTGAACCTTCGACCTGCCGAAATCAACCCAGATGGCCAAGCAATAACTCAGCAGAATACCTACGGACGAAGTGCAGCTGAAAGTGTTGATCGTGCTAGAAATCATCGTCAATTCTCGACCACTGCCCGACATTCCCGTGGATAACGACGAATCACTTTTGTTAATGCCGAACTATTTTCTGTTAAGATCAATGAATGGTCTGAGATCGTGGGTCCCTTTCGATTACAGTGCGGTGCATGGAAGGACCTGTTGGACTCAGTCACAGATCATGGAAGATTTATTCTGGTAACAGTGAGTTAGTGACTATCAACGATCACACGTGGTTTACTCCAGCAAAGCCAATTGCCCTCGGCTACATTGTGGTAATTGTCGACCGGAACTGCTGGCTAAAAGTAGGGTTGCTGCTACGCAATAGGCTTCCGACCGATAGCTATGGCACGCCACTGCACAGACAGCAGCCCACGGAATCGTTTCCTATTTCTCCGATGAGTATATGATATAATTTAAGTTTTCGACAATTTATATGAAGGTAACATTTTTTGTTCACATTCATATGCATTCAAATATCACTAGATTTTACATACTAAGGTATAGTTTTATAGTCTACAACTTTGTCGAAGGCTACTGATCGATCTAAAGTCATCCAGAGAAGTCATTGATCTTCCAAAGAAGTAGCTCATATATGTACCTTCACTGGACGTGAAGATTAACGGAGTTGTCATCGAGTCGAGTCTGACCGTTAAAGAAGTTAGCCGTTTCAAAGACTCCTCACTTCAGTAAGTTAAGGTACTTGAGGGCGAGCAATTGCCGTCGGTGTCGTTCGTGGCTAAATCAGAACTGTTGTTTTTTGCGAGCCATTACACGGGACTAGGGGTTTGCTTAGAAACGCAACCAGTCTTTCCATATCTGGAACCAGCAACAATCCGGCGTTAGCTTAGTCCTGTTACTAAGTCAGTGTAGGATTCTGATGAGATGAAGTCGGAGCTCAAATTCCATAATTAAGGTAGTTAAAGATTTTGTGCTCTTAACGCGCAAATGTGGTTTTAAGCAATTTTCTTTTTAGTGGATAAAAATAGCTTTACCTAAATTTTTTCTCCACTAAGGAGAAATATAGCAAAGTGATTTTGGTTTGTTTAAAGTCATAGGAGTCCGATTGGATCCGATTTATTATTTTCACTACAGCTGTATCGAGCTAGTCTAGTCTTGAAATATATATTTTCAAAGAAATAAGTATTGTCAAAAATAAGTTCAATGCATAAATATTTCTTTAAACCATCTTATTCAAAACATTATTTTTGTTACAAGTCGAATAGTTGAAAAATATGGGAAGTGCATAAGCAAATTGAATTTTATGTTATAACAGGTACTCAGTCTTCCCAAACAAGCATCGAACACCATGTTCGCTCTAGCTCTGTGCTCATCCTGCACCCTCATTTCGTGTGCAAACTCGAACGCGCTAATGCGTACCAAAACATGAGCACATGTTCGTCTGCACAACCGAACCTCATGTACGTATGCGGTGTTCGTACACACAGGTTCTTGATAGTAGTTTTCTCTTTCTCCCACTCATCATCACTAGCATTGACTCATTCTGCTTTGTGTGTGCCTTTCTTATGTACGCACACGATGTACGTACACGGTGTTTAAACCTAAGTTTGCACATCGTTCGCTTGGGTTCGGTGTTCGATGCGAGCCTGTACACAAAGGCAAAGCATGTTTGAGGTTGAACGCGTGCACGAAATTTTGTACTCGGGTGCAAACTTGTCGATGTTCATGGGAAGACCGCAGGTACTTATTTCAACTAGTGGATTCTACTGCTAAAATACACCAATTTTTATTCTACAAAAATTTCAACCAATTACATATCATTTTTTCTTAGTGTGAAATGATTACTCTTGTTTAGTGGTTCAAACTGTAAGGCGAAGTATTAAAGCTTTGAGTTTTTTTTTATAAAAATAGCATAGACATTGAGCAAAGACTGCTCCTAGTACCAAACTAACAACCAGCACCATTAGAGGAAAATAATACGACTATGAAAACAATTAGATAATCATAACCTATAAGTTTTTCAAGCAAACAAGAACATCCGTTTATGCTATAGTGATGGTGACTAAAAATAATTGTGCTATGGAACATTTGTTATATATCTTCACGAACAATGTTGATATAAAAACATCCTCAAAATGTTATTGTTTAAATCCACATATTCCCCTATTGCGGCTTTGTAAGCAAAATGCTACAACGAAAAATATTCCATGTGAGAATGGAAAGAACTTTGGCAAGAGTGGTCACTTTCCACAAGTGTTACTCCAACGGTCCCATTAAATCTCACTTGCGGTAAAAACATGTGGCAACAACGAAACGACGAACAACTACGTTGAGCATGGTAAGGGTAGAAGTAACAGCTCACCTGTACTGTTTGTGACCCTGTATTTGCCCTGAAACTAAATAACTGTTGGAAATTTCAAGCTTCCTTGCGGCCAACGTTTCCCAACCGACCACTATTTAGTTTGTCAAGGGAACCATCTCGGAGGCATGTTAACCAAGTATTTCCAAGATAATCAAGTTTGATAAACATTTTTAAGCCTCATAAAGCTATCGCATCCCACTCTTCCAGGAAGGAACAGCACACAAGACACACGCCTTCCTTCCCCAAGCATCGATGCAATTTCAAATCCCAAGCGAGGACACGCTTGGTTTGTTGGCTAATCATGGCAGCATTGTGAAGTGATAGTGTCATTCGATAGTATCTTGCTATAGCCTAGCCGTAGCAGTAGCGGTAATAGCCGATGGAAAGAACAACCGTTTAGAAAGTTTTAATTAACATCCGAAGGATGCTTACGGAGATAGCTGACTCTCACCTGCTGTGATAAGATTAAAGTTGTATGTTTCTTTAACATTTTTTCTGCTTTAAGAGATAAATTAAAATGGTAAAAAGTATCGCATCTAAAACTGATTTCAGAGTAAATACTTCCTCTGAACAAAACTTTTTGCTAAACCCGGCAATTTTTCACATCGGTAGGCAAATTTTTGTGGAACTGCGATTATAAATAACACGTTCAGCCGGGATGAGTCAGCCCGTTTTTTCCGATATACGTTGCTGGAAATAATTCCACCGATACCGCGCAGACCATGGAAGAAGCTTCACCCATACTAAATGTGACTTTTATTACCCGCTGATGACTGGTGGATGTGGTCGAATTGTTTGCGGTGTAGGTTTCAGCTGTTTACCGATGATTTCGCGGTAATCAATTAATTAATTCGTAATTAATGAATGATGCCTTGGGTACTGGGAAAACCGATCGGAGGGTATACGGCAAATTTTGTAAATGGTTAAGTATATAACATTAAAGGTGCCCAACTGATGAACGGGCTGCTTGAGTTGAACGAGCTATTTACGCTCTATCGACGAGAAATGGCCAAAAATACAGTGAATTCTGCTTCAATGTGGAATTAATTAGGCAGAATTAACTAAAAGGACGATGAAATTTGTGTTCTACCTCACTAGTCGTAAATGATGACAATAAGCACAGTACCGTTCCGTTTAAAGTAGTGAAAATCTCTACTGTATCAGGATATCGTTTCCTGTTAACTTTGTCCCAAGCCGTAGCCTGTTTGAAAAACTCCTCAGATCTACTCCAACTTGATCGATATGCCTTTTGTTATACTGTATCTCTTTTCTCCTTGGAACTATCGAATCGGCTTCACCAATTATATTGAACGGGCTGTGTACGATGACGATGCTACAATTGAAGAAGTAGCCTTTGATGCATAACACACGTCTAACTGATTGCTTGTCACTTATGTGTTCACCAACATCGTGACGCACTTTCTGGTGCACCGCTATGAAGAATATTGTTTCCGAGCTACGAAAAGTTTAAGAATTGTTGCTCTGCTTGAACCTGACTTTATATATTGAAGCATTCCAGTATGTGAAATTAGATGTTAGAGTGTGTAATGATGACTGATTATATGGTTTCTTAGACTCCATGATGATTAGATATCCACTAGTACCTAGTTACAATTTTATTATTCATAAACTGCTGAATTTTTATTGCGGATTCACGATTGTTTTGTTTTTAAAATCGGTGATTTTATTACTTTTTTTTATTTTACCAGAATTTCTGTTTAACTAACATCATGGAAATTTCCTGTGGATATGAATTCCAAAACTGATAAACGTAGTTGGATCGGCTTCATTGTTTTCCTGAACACCTACTTGTATCAAATTTTGAGAGTTTCAGGTTTCAAAATTCTCGTTGTTTAATTTTCGGGTTATTTTTACGACACAAAATTTACTCTGAAAACGAAAAAACTAATTGATCTTTATCGATTTCTCGTCAGAAAACCAGAGCGTTAGTGTTTCCTTCCCGAGACATCACTCGGGATCTGCCAGCTTTAGCGTTCACATAAGTTAAGTGAATTTAGTGTATTTTTGGGGCCAATTTTGATACTAGTTTGGATTTCTCGTCCTAAGTTGGTGCTAGTTACTGACGAAACGAATTCGAAGTACCAAAATCCAACTTTATTGTCTGTTTATCTTAAATTTCAGAATCACAAGTTTTAAAGATTCTGCACTTCTGGTTTTCTATATTCTGGAACATCAGCATGTCAATATTATTGTAATTAATTTTCGAATTTATTAATTTCATGATTTAAGAAATCTTAGATTTGTGAAAGAAACCGTGGGTTTCATTCTTTTAAATAAAACATCAATCATCAAACTCAACTTGCGTGCAAGTTTGCTTACCTCACCTTACCATTCAGTCTAAAACCGTGATGACCATCGGTGTATTAAGAACTTCACATGATCGATCTCAGCCTCGCAGGTCATGAATCCATCTCTTCGGCTGGATTGATTCAACTTACTAGCCGCTAGTCTTTTCCCATTGTGCCCCGTTAAATTAGTTTCGAGAACCTTTCTATTGGGTTGTCGACCGCCATTCATGCACCGTCTCAACGATTCGTTTGCCATTTGAGACTCGCCGGTGACGATTCGCCTTACGGTCTGAAGCACTAGGGACTCGTTGGCCACCAGTTAGCGTAGTCCACCTTTCGTTATCGAAGAGAGCGATCCTTCTAATAATGGTTTACCCCGTGAGGTAGCCTACGAATCCCGCTGTCGGTTGTAAAGATGTGCATTTGCTGTGATAATCTGCTACATACAGCGTCATCTAGCGGTAAAAATGCTAGCAGGTGGATTTTTTCTATGTAAATTGTCAGAAGATCGCCGTTGGTCCAGTGGTTCAAATTGTCCGATTTTCTTCAAATTTTCCCCGGTCAATGAGTTGATGGATCGATATCTAGTTCAGATAGTGGAGTCACCTCTCTGGCGTCGGTAAAGAAGAAGTAGAATCCACCTTCTATACTTACTAACAAATATCCTTCTCCCGTAATACTTGTGTGGAGTGGGCAGTAGTATATACGGCCTCTAGCAAAAGCAAGTATCGGATAATACAAATGAGTTTAGAAATTCACTCAGGGGTGGGCCGATGGAGATCATTTTAGCTTGTCACTCCAATGGGTAAACCGCTCGGGACGATCACCGGTATATGTATATGGTTTTATGGCTTCTTTGGGCATTTAGGTTGTCGATAAAGAACCTGCCATCTCGTCGCGCAATGTTTTCCTGGACAGGTTCCAGTCGTGCGCAAAATGCCTCTTTCTTGTGGTCGGGTCTTACATCAAGTGGGATGTTCAAGTTGACGATTGTGTAGTTGTAGAAACGATCTTTAATCCTCATAGCACATAGCAATGATCGCTCGCTCACGCGGTGGACCTAGTCTACTCTACGGATCAGCCAGTAGATGCCGAGGCGTCTGTCCAGCGATTCTAGGTGGAGCGTAGCTTCCGGTTTACGAAAGCCCCAACGACCCACTGCTAGTTGTAGACGCGATCTACTCGAACTAGTTCCTGGTGTGGGTTAAACCTACTCACGAGTTACGCGGTAGGGTGTCGAATTCGGTCCGGTGGTTCCGGTAGAGCCTGGCGTCCGATTCGCTGCCACCCCCGAACCAGGGGCTGCGTCGTGTACTACTCAACTGGTCTCCTGCGGGGGATCTAGTCTACTCCGGTGGAGAGTTCCCCGGCATCTTTCTAGTCGGCTGCGCTGCTTTGTCCATCGCTTCGCTACTTTCTCAACCGCTCAGAGAGTATACTTATGCTCATCGTGGCACATTGAGCTAGTCGCTACAATCACGCCGGGTATACAACTTCGAACTTATTCGAACTTAGGGCATTCGTAGACCACGTGTTCAGGCGTTTCTTACACGTTCACACACTCCAGACATAGTGGTGTTCAAACCAATGCAGATACTTCCGGAAGAATCCGTACACGGACAAAAACTGCGTTAAATGGAAGCTCATCTCGCCATGCACCTACGTCGACAGCTCGTTAGACGTGCCGACACTCTGGTAACATATATCTGCCCGAAGTCCGATCTTCCACAACGTCTGTTCCTACAAAGTCCTGCAATGCTACGAATCCGAAGTGGCAAGTTTCTAGCTCATCGTGCAGCATTCGATCGAACCCTGGGGAGCCAAATGACTTGGTCTTTCAAGCTCCAAGACATCAATAGTTGTCAAGACTGTCCCAGAAGATATGGACGCAGTCGGAAACCGCTGCCATGTCGCAATAAATGGCAATTTGTTTATTTTTATGGCTGCGTCCTGTTGCTTACCTTCATCTCTGTGTAGCGGTTTAATCGTTTCCGATAGTTGGTTTAAAAATTCGTGAACTTCCGCCAGGACAACGTCAATATATTGTGCATTAATGGTCTGTACAGAATCCGAAATATCACGGAGCCAGTTGGCAAAATGGAAGGAGTACGCGAGCAAGCCGTGCGAATAGCAATCCGGAAGTTCGATGAAGATTTTACGTGGGAAGATGAACCGAAGACGGGTCGAGCAAAAGGTCCTGCTAACCCTCGTTTGGATCAGCGGAGAGGCAGTTGAGCTAAATTAGAAAGATTAAGTGCGGGATGTGGTCAAAACAAGTTGCCACTGGTACGTCAACTGTTTATCGTAAAAGACGCGTATGAATTTCCGAACTTATAAAAGCAGGAGAAGCCGTAATCTGAAACAAGAAACATCGATCAAGCCCACAGTGCGAAAGCTGTTTGCTGGGGGTGTCTAATGATGGATGATGAAACCTACGTCAAATTCGACTACAAATTCTTGCCGAGGTCACAATATTTTACCAGTCTGAGACATCCATTGATGTTAAAAAAGTTATGGTCTGACAAGCTATTTGTGGCTGCGGTAAGACTTCGCAATCATTCGTTGTAAATATACACCAAGAAATGTTAAAAAAAAAACTACTTCTATCCATGACTCAAACATTATCTTCTAACCAGATCTTGCATTTCGTCATTACGCAAAATCAACAGCAGAATGGCTCTTCCACTTCGGCATACTGCTACTCCGTTATTGATCTGGACTAGCTGAGGCTGTACAGGGAATCAGTAGATAATTATGCTTGGGAGTAGCGAAACATCTTTCAATGTGAAACTCCTGGTAATCTCCAAAGTGTTTATTGATCAATACCGGCGCCGGCCAGGCCCGTACGTAGATCGCGGAAGGAAAGAAAAGGAATGGTTAGTCCGATACTTGCTTTTGCTAGAGGCCGTATATACTACTGCGCACTCCACACAAGTATTACGGGAGGAGGATATTTGTTAGTAAGTATAGAAGGTGGATTCTACTTCTTCTTTACCGACGCCAGAGAGGTGACTCCACTATCTGAACTAGGTATCGATCCATCAACTCATTGACCGGGGACCAACGGCTTTACTTCCCTTTCGAAGGAAGACGTGACCACAGATTTTTCTACCTCAGTAAAATCTCAACGACCTCGGCTGGAATTGAACCCAGACCAACTAAAATGAGTGGTGGTCACGCTTACCACTCCAGCACCGGCGCTGTCAAAACTACCAATCCTGGATATCTTCAATACATTTAATCATTATCAGGAGTCTACGGAATATTCAATAAGGATGTGACTTATACGCTCTATAAAAACTACTTTTAGTTTATTAAGTGTATTTAAAACAATTTGGTTTCATTTTTTTAAGCAATTTTATAATTCTGAATAAATGATTTAATTTCCGTAGAACAATCAAATTTCAAGTATCTTATTTTCACAATACAATTTTTCAAAAACTCTTGGAAAAAAATATTATTCTCTGTTATTGACTGTCTATCAGATCTATCAAAATATTTACATTTACGTCAACCATACAAAATGGAAAGTAACTTCGTTGATTGATTGAAATGTTCGAATTACGAAAGTAATTCTTGTTTTATATCAAATGGGTGAGGTTTCTTCCAGTCATATAATTAAATTCAACCCAGTGTCAGAGCTCCGTACGCCATTTCCACAGAAAAAATATGGATGAAAAATGTCAGAGACATAACCGAAGTGAAGTAGAATACACTTTAGGCTGTTAAAACGAATGCTGCAATGTAATGTTTACTATCTCCTGAAAGGTTGTATTATTACCAGTAATTTAGGCGCGTACATAAGCGTACGTAATATTCTTCGGATTCTCATATGGTAACCCTGAAAAGGGTATTCAATGACAGTCAAAGAATTTATTTGGAAACAGAGAAAAATGATGCTTTTGTCTGTCATTTCAAATGATATCCAGCTCTTTATGTGCCATAGTGACAGCCAGCATCGTTCGTATATGTTATTAATTATTTTTTGTTATAGACGTTTTAACCTCAAGGTCATTTGCCTCTTTTTTCAGGTTAGACAAATCTCTTAAGAAAAATTTCCTACCCTGTGTGCGGGTTTTGGGAATCGAACCCAGGTGAGCGGCGTACAAGGCAACTGATTTACCAACTACGCTAAGCTCGCCTCCATTAATAATTCTTATTTTGGCAGTAGTCGTTACGCTATCTGCCCAGTAAGAATAATTAATTGTACGTTATACCAAAAACGGTAAAAAGTTTAGTCTCTGTTAGCCCGATAGCAAAATCATAGTCATAGTTTTTGTAATTGTTACAGGGCAATTACTTTCAACCTAATTTTAATACAATCTTTCAGAAGACAGTAAAAACTAATGCATTCCAATTAACAGCCTAATGCGCATTCTTCTTCATTCTGGTTATGTCTCTGACATCACCCCACCTATCATTTTTTCCATGTGAATGCTACATTCCACTCATCGGAAATAAAAACAACAGTTGGTAAACGAGAAGATTTTTAAATTTAATTCTATTTACTGGTTTGCTAGCGCTGATAAGGGCCAATTTGTTTGCAAAGAAAATATTCTCCGAGTGGGAGATTTTTGCTCCCGTTGTAGCCAACAGTAGTACGAAGTTGCACAAACTAATTGAGGCAGTCAGGCCACACAGGCAACTACATCCTAATAATCGCCTTCCTTCCCGGTGTTGATATGAAGTCTGTGGGCATGCAAGTAACTTGACTAGCAGCATTCGACAAAAATCACAATTCTTTCTGTTCAAGATTTTCGGCTCGATGCATGAAATTAGCGGGCATTAATCAGGAACGAGCCCCGATCGAATGCTTTGAAATTGTTGGAATGGAAACAAAAATAACAGTTGGTAGACGAAAATATTTTCAAATTTAATTCTTGTAACTGGTTTGATACTACTTCCTCATCGCTTATGAAAGTTTTTCTGAAAATTTAAATGCTAGAAGTATTCTACTGGTAATCTCTTCCTATAGTTAAACACATTAATCCTGAACAAGGAATAATTACTGATTTCAGTACTCATGATTACGATACAATTCGTTTAGTGTATTTGAAAGGTTTTTTATTTTGTAGAATTATTTTGAAGCTGTTGAAAAAGGCCTGTATTGATATAAATATTGAATTTGTTGATACTGATGGCCGGTTTCTAATAATACCACACAATATTTATCGATGCTATTCACCTAGTCTTAAGCGTGTTATTAGACTACAACTACAACTACAACTACAACTACAACTACAACTACAACTACAACTACAACTACAACTACAACTACAACTACAACTACAACTCCAACAGTGATACAGCAAGAACACCCTTACGGACAGGTAGCTGTTGTGGTTCGTATTCTCGGAGTACCATTGCGTTCAGTTGCCAGACAGTTATTTTTATAATCGATGCGAAATTTGGACATACCAAATTCAGATAAACTTGATTTTCTTCAAACAGTAAAAGCAAATCTTAGTTCAAAATCAAGACGGTTTTTTTAAAGATGAGTTCTTTAATTCATATCACGGTTAATCTGAATAAAATTATTGAACAAAATTTATTTTTTTTCTTTTGTCACATATACTATCGAAAGCAATAGAACCAACTTTATATACAATTAGGTCTCCAACACAAATACTTAGTTCTCTCGATTTATCTACACAAGAATTTCAAAAGTAAAATGCGTTTTGAGCCATAAACCATAAATCATAAACTACAATAATTTGAAAGATAGAATATGCAAACTTTGGCATTAAAATTAAAAGAAGGAAGAATTTTTTGGAAGGTCTGTTAATTACTTTTCTATAATTAGAGGGCCTTATTCTCACATGCACGCCACCTACCCAAGTAACCAATAAGCATTATAACGTAGCCTAATATCTGCTTTAGATCCACATATAAAGCTGCCTTTAAGAGCCGTGAAGCCCTAAATGCTGATATAACGCTGGTATAATGCCAGAAAAGGCGAAATATAGTGCTATTACTGTGCAGAGATTGACAGCTCGTTTCTGCAGTGCTAATGCCATTATATAGCAACAGCGTTCAAACGTCAAATTTGAAAGCCGTATATTGGCACTACTAATGCTATTAAAAAGTTTCAGTTGGCTGTCATTGTCCGCCATAGTTTTAAAACCATTTCTTATGTTTCCTTTCAGTATGATGAGCAAAACGCAAAAAAAAAAAAATGTTCTGTTTAAAACCGTAATTGACTCTCTTCTAATGCATTGCAATGAATATCCTTAATGGGTTTTCGTTCTCACATGATATGAAAGTTTTACGAAAATTACCTTTAGTAAGTCTCGAACTGATGTACCTTGCCTCGTCCTTCACGGTAAGTGCGCTGCGTTTGCTCCCTAGACTATATAGTATATGTTCGATTGAAATGAAATATGCCGAATATAATCTTCAAGAAGAGTTGCATAACGAATGAACCCACAGCATTACAATAACATTATATCGGCTTTTTATTTGCTCTATAATGGCATTAAATGCACTTGTAAAGCTTACATGCTTTAAAGATCCTTGAAGCATGTACGCGTTATATCAGCGTTATATACGCATATAGAGCAAGCGATAATGCTATATGTCGGCTGTGCAGTTATGCATTATTGATGCTAATATAGAGCTTTATTGCATTGTTAACGCTGTAATGGAGTTTCAATGCATCATTAGTGCAAATGTATAGCCAATATAGTGCAATGGCTTAATGCTTATGGTTACTTGGGTAGTGACTAAAAAAATTACTTTTGGTCGCTAGGTGACGTGAATGTAAGAGAATGGCCAGGGTTTAACAAAAGACTTACGTGTCAGATAGTGCAAAACAAATCATTGGTATTTTCCTTCTTTTAAACATGAGCTGTACTGAAATAGTTTTTGTTAAAGATTTCAAAAATTTTATTTCAAATATACATAAGTTGTTTTAATCGTCAGATGCAAAATTGTCATTAGTCCAATATCCTCTTTACTAAATGAAAATAATGTAAAATGATGATTATGTCGAATGTTTTATGCTAAATGGCATTATGTCAAATAGCTTTATACCAACCGGTCATTGTGCCAATTGGATATTATGCCAAATCTCCTAATTTCCGGCAAATTATACCGGTTGAAGAATTTTGAGCAGCAGCGAAGGCGTATTTTAGGAAACATGATTTCATAAACTGAAGAATTTTAGGAAACATGAAACAGAAACTACCAACCAAATGCTTTGACGGAAACTGAGTGTGCTATACTTTCTGGGACAATCTTTAGCTGAGGTACGAGCCACCTTAGTGATAATCAAATCCCGGCAGTCCTGTGCTAACAGGGAAGGGGATAATCGAAGAGCGTCTCTTCTTCATGTTAGGAGCGGCTCTAAACAGCGTTTGTCACGGAACGGGCGACTGGACGAAGGAGAAACGCAGTACTTGCGCTATATCCAAGATGGTAACCTCATCATGAGGACAAATGTTTAACGATATCTGATTGGACACTTGGTACTGAGAACGGAACCTGCGAAAGCCGCCATACTTAACAGGGACTTGCCAAAAGTGAAACTCCTAAAACTCGATGACGTGAAAGATGAGTGCTAGGAGCATCTAGATTAGGCTTATACTACCAAAAACTGAATGCAAAGTATTTGCTCATAAGCGGTTAGAAGACGGATCCTCTGTCTCAGCCAGACTCGGTATGGGTTCTGCCGCGGCTCTTTCGACAGATAGAATCTCCAAGTACACCATTACTCACCGGGCATTTTGTCACATCCTAATTGAGTACCGGAGAGGTCTTCCCGGAGCTTCTAGAAGGACAATTAAGTTGCCACATTTGTTACTCAGCTTCTTTGCCATGGCGGATCATACGAGGATCAAACAACTTACAATGAAACGGATAATATAGCGTTGCTGATGTTCCAGATTTATCTGGAGTCTTCCAGATTTTTCCCAACTGAGCAGATATTTGTTCAAGCCAGACATTTTGCCAGATATTTTAAATTTTGCCAGATTTTTCCAGATATTCTGAATTCGACGTTACTTCCCAGAGGGAATGCCATTATGCAAGATTTATTTGGCACAGCTAGAGTTTTTTTAAGTCTCACTCGATCAGATTTTTAAATTATAGATTATGTTATACACAAATTGTGGAAATCTGGGTCAAATTTTACCAAACAAAAATCGGTTAATGTTCTATGTAGACCAAAAT
This sequence comes from Topomyia yanbarensis, assembly GCF_030247195.1. Classification (NCBI taxonomy): domain Eukaryota; kingdom Metazoa; phylum Arthropoda; class Insecta; order Diptera; family Culicidae; genus Topomyia; species Topomyia yanbarensis. The sequence goes on from NC_080670.1 coordinate 165,304,911, forward strand.
GTATGCTAAATTTCGATGACTTTGAGGTCGCTGTGAAGTGACAGATTTAGCCAGACATTTTTATATAAACTGCCAGATTTTCTTTGAACAATAGTGGCAACCCTGCTATTAATTGACAGGTCGACAGGTTTCTAGTATTGATCTTAGATGACTTCTCTGTTGGCGTTTCTCATGGTAAGGAGGGACAAGTCTGTTTTCGCCGTGAAACATGCTGGTAGACTTGATCGATTCATAGCAACTCTGCCTAAGCTGCACTCCTGCCAACAGAAGACAAAAGATTAGTTCATAAGATTTTAAGTCTGTTTCTTTCTAATGACCCTGCCACTTCTAGTTTTTCGATCTATATATTTCACATCCTTGCTCTTATTTGAGTACTTTGGCTCTAAAGTTTTCATAGCTTTCCCTACTTAGTACTCTCTAGCTAATTGGTTGTCACTAAAAATAAAAGAAAGCAGTTCTAGTCAATGCATCTAATGTGTGTTCTTACGGTCCATATAAATAAGTAATAATAATATAAAAAAATAACTGGATTTATAACTTCTCTTAGCCAGCATTTCACCGCTCAGAAGAAAAAAAAGTTAAAAATCTAACTGCAGGAAAATCCAGCCATAATCATTTACTGAGTATTCTCCAAATGTATTTGGCACCCCAAAATCTCCCACAAGGATCATTATTGAAAAGTAAAAATAATAGGAGTGCTACTTTCCCCGGTTTTAACTAGAAAGCCCAGATAATCTCATAACATCTGCGAATCACTCGAGCACTATTAATCTACAAAAACAGCAATTTAGCTACTCGGGGAAAACACATCAAACGAAACAGAAACAAACACGATCCCAACAGTATCCGTTCACGCGCTTCCTCCTCATCCTCCTCCTTCCTTGGCATGGGATCGAAACAAAAACTTCGATAAATAAATTAAATTCGATTCCCCCCCCTGGCGACGACGGTTGTATGTTTGTGCAGATTCATTTTCAACATTTGCTATCAAAAAACATCCCTTATGAATAGACCCCGCCGCGGCTGATGCGAGGGACGATAGATGCTAGGGGGTAGAAGAAAAAGGCTTTTAAAAAAAGGGGCCACGCTGTCTAAAGCCTGTCAGTTGGCGTCGGGTGGCATGCACGGTGCGGGGAAAGCTGGCAAACTCGAATTTCCGCTTCACTGGATCCATTCCCGCACCATTTATCAGGATAATCGCGCGGAAGCAATGCTACATGTTACTGCATGCCGCCGCCGCCGCCGTCGTCGTCGTTATCGTCATCGTGATGCGGGCCCCGCGGGGTGCAAATTTGGGTGTCTAGTTGTAACGTTCGTTGGCAGACAGGCCTGAAAGGAGATGTAATTGTCTTGTCGACATGTCAATCAAGTTTGTTTGCTTCTTCGCACATTAGATCCCATGTGCAGCGGTTTTTTACTCGCTTCCGTCATGTGGGAATTGCAAATATTAGTTTAATAATTAGTTCGTCTAACGAGAAAATAGATTAATTATGCATCAGAAACGGGCGGCCCCGTCCAAATCTTATATTGATTGATTCCCCCGGCGAGCCAATCATCAAGTCAGCTTCACCTCAACTCGCTCGGAAAATCAACAAATTTGACAAAATACACAAACTTTGTATTAATTATTTAACGCTAATCGGGTGCGAAAGAACCGACCTTCGCTTCGGAGGGACAGAGACAGATGCTTCCGTTCCTGACTCTCTTTTTGGTCAGTATCCAAAAATGCCTTTCCAGCACGGTGATCAATCAAAGCGGATACTGGACTCGGATGAGACTGTCTTCTAGTTAGCCGGTATCATTGGTAGATTTTCACATCGGGAAGCTCCGGGAAAGTCAAGAAACGGTATCATTTGGTTCATCCTATCCTGCACCGAAGGACATCGACAGTAGGTACTTCAGCGGAGAGGAGTGGAACTTGAGGGATCCTTTGTTTTCGATAGCTATGGGTTAGTTCCAGGAAAGCTTCCACTTTCATCGCTCTCGTCTGTCGATAACGGATCACTAAGAGATTATTTGCTAAACTAGCATCAATGAGATGGTATCAGAAACACATCAACACTACCTACTAGCAACTGGTTTCAGTCGGTATGATAGAAGATGATACGGTGATAGGAGATAACGCTAACGCGACTTGCACCGAAATTTCGCCTAAAAATTAACTACAGTAATGTTTTGATTTTATCGCTGTAAAAATTGTAGTAATTTTATGAAAATGCAATATTTTTCGAACCAATCAAGTTTGACATTTTCATGACATTTTTCCTATTTTGAGTAAGGTAAAACGCGACACAAGTTCCATACCATTACCGAAGGAAAGTGATTTGAACGGACTGTACCGGCATGAAACTGAGACCGCAATTTCCCTGTGCTTTACACTTTCGCGCTATAATACCCCGTGACAGTGACTAATTGTTACGTCAGACATTTCCGCTTGTTCGGTGTCAAATTATGCTGAAACGCTACAGTTATGAATACCTTCGGCATGATTAGGTAAGATTAGCGTGGTTTTGTTTAGAGCACAATGCCTTTATTAGGGCTTTTCTTGTCCAGAGAGAGAGAGAAAGGATTGAACGTACACGGAAAGGCTGGAGTGAGAAGGGCTAGGACAGAATCGAGTATCTTTGGAAATTTATGCTCTAGTTGACAGTGATGCCTATATCTAGGGGTACTATGGGTTAAGGTCAAGGGCATAAGTGGTTGCGGCCTGCTAGCAAATGATGACTAAAAAAGCTACTGTCTAGTATAGTCTAGTAGCACCTGTCTAGTATATTCTAATCTTCAGGGAGTCAATTTCGCCATTAATTATTTTTGTCACTCTCTGGTACAGGTATATGGGAACAGGATAATCTCATTAATCAATTTGGTAACTAAAAGTTAATAGTCGCTTCCTTGATTACAATGAATCATACAATTTAATACAAGAAATGACTATATCTGACTATATCTATATAGTTGTTCAATCTTTTCTAGTTCGGCCCGATATGGTTGCAATAAGAACGCAGAACAAAGGAATTGTAAACATCTGTTTTGATTGCTTGTATATTATGCCAAAGCAAAGATCCACAACTCCTGTTACTGCTGTGGGAATCGTTCGTATCGAAACTCAGGCGTGATCCAACTCCAGTGCAATTTTTTCCGCGAGGTAGAACTTTTTTTGTAGATGAACTTTTATTTGTCTGGCTTTGCACTTGCGAATCACATCTTCGATGTTCTCGTCGTCGCCAGAGTGTGGAATTGAAGTTGTGCATTCCGGCACACGTGGTTACTTAGCTGTGCAACGATCATATTTTCACTACGAAGCATTTTTTTTTTTGGATTAATTTTCCTTCTCTTGTTCGATCAAGTTTTTTTTTAATTATCTACTTCAACACCACCTTAAATTAGTATATTGCAAACTCACGCGAAATATCTGACGCGCTTTCATTGATGATGAGCACTTTCCTTTCAAACGAGAACGTAATGTTTTGAACGGAACCTTGAATTGTTTTGAGGCTGATCGAATACTGGCGCCATCTTGAACAGATTTACATTATAGTAGTGACCTATAGTGCCCCAAACGGCTGATCTATCCCCCAAGCGTATGTTTCATGTTGATGTTCGTATTTTTTTCAAAAACAAAGACATCGAAAAACCAACACAAAACTCGTTCAGCATTAATTGCTACGTAAGAAAAAAACTCACTTTACATGTTGTTGTGAGCCAGGACAAGCGTTGCTTACAGTTCCTATGGATTTCTCGCCGTACAAGAGGTCGAAGAGAGAAATGTAAGGGAGCTACTGATTTATTTCACCAGACAATACTTTATTTGTGACCTCTTCGATTGGTGGTTAACTGTAGACTGTATTTCAATATGTCATAATCAGTTGTTCGCCTATGCACTTATCTTGGACAAAATGAGACAATATACCACTCAACTAACTGAATTAACAACTTATCGTTTTCAGCTGTGCTAACACTACGTTGTGCGCTTTGCTGGCAGCCCTAGCTGGTACCAAATAACTGTTCCGACCTGCAACACATGTTTTTACACACTTGATTCCTGATTCCTATACCACATGAAAACTAAGAATAATGGGATGATATTAATGAAAAATATTGGATCAAACTTTTATGAAAAATAACAGATCAAAGTCCAAAAATATCCATAACTTAGATTCGGGAAAAAAGTCGTCCAATGAACCCTCGCAAGTATAATAATGCGTCTAACTTACAGCGAAGGTTTCAGTTGCCCATATTTTCCTGATGCTGAAAACGCTTCAATTGAAGTTTCAATGCCAAAATTAGTAGAGTGGCGTACACCACAGTCAAGAAAAGAAAAATGAAAATGAAAAGGTGAAAACAAAAAGAAAGAAAAAGAAAGGAAAGACTTCTATATTAATCAGCTATTTTCCATATAATGAGATTTTCATAAACATTTCAGAACATTCGGAAGCATTGGTTCTCAAATTCGTACAATTCTTTTTATGCATTATCCAAATCTTTTTTGTTTTTTTTTTCAAAATTTCATTCATTATACTAATTTTATACAGTTCATTAATTTCATGGATTTTATTCGCTTTGTTTATTTTATTCATTTTGAATATTTGACTACAGGTCGGACTCGATTATCCGGGGATTTGAAAAAAATCTCACCCCGGATAATCGAATCAAATTTTTTTTTGCGTTTTTTCATGAATTTAAGCTTCATTCGTGGAGAAATTGGAAATAAAATGACCAGGACAAATTTTCCTATTATGGTAAATATAAATGTACCTATTTTGGCCCTAGTCGATTTTTCAGACTTTCAGGGTGTGATTTGTATTTTCAGTTGGTTTTCATTTATTATTCATATTGGTAACGAGTTAACGATATGTATCAGTTGCTTATTGCTATTTGTACAAGAATTCGAAGATAAACTTTTTAATAAGGTATGTCTTTTGCAATACAAGTCAAACTCGATTACCCAGGGCTTAGATTGTCCGAGGTAACTGATTAGATTACTCGAATACCAGAAAAAAAAATTAATAAGTAAACTGGGGGTCGTCTGTTTCTTGGCTCCAGTTTAATTTACGTGGAGTGTCACATATCACAGCTAACATGTCTAGTCATTCTAATTAGAAGAGTGCGTGTTGCGCACCCACAAAGAGATCCTTGTCCTTGTAGCATCATTTAGTTGACATATGCTGGATTGTCAGGTAATAACTACGCGTGTAGTCTTCGCAAACTGTACCACTCATACTTGTCACTAGTGAAGGACTACCAGGTTCCCGGGCGCCTCAGCGAGAAGTACTGCTGGCGCCCTCTTTACATAGCCTATCATCCATCTTTGCTTGAGCTACCCAAGAATTGAAATCACCTCCAGTGACGGCCGGGTCTCTTTTCAGAATCTCGTTAACCATTTCTTGACCAACTTTTTTCTACCACGTATAGGGTCCCAAAACTATTTTTCCTTAAAACTGTTGGCGTCAAGAAACACGAAAAACCTGGTTTAAGAAAGATAGGTGCTTCTTTTGCTGCTACTCAATATTTACCTTCCGATCTAGTCCAATTGCATGAAAAAGGTAATTGAGGGCAATCTAAATTAGAAAGTTTTAGCAGTTTTCAATAATATTCCCAGGCTAAGAAAATATTCCAAAATTTCATTTTCGCCGTTAACAGAAACTATCCCTGGCAGCACTGCTTCAGCGGAACCCAATCAGATTAATTGTAATAACTTCTGTTCTAATGCTAATATTTATAACTTTTAGTGCTCAAATGAAAGATCTTAGTCGCAGTTATTAGCCTTACTTGACGTTGTGTAAACCAAACGTTATAGTCATATAGAAACATGGTTGTTCATCAACCAGAAGGGCACGAACGGGTTAAAGATGCTATTGGAATTCTGAGCAGGAATCACTCATTGAAGGGGATAATGGGAGAAGAGCAATATTGTTTGTGTCAAAGTCCACTGGAACTCAAAGCAGGATATTCATCAGAATATTACACCGGATTCCAATGATAATAGGACCATGATTCTGTCAGTATCTGAAATAAAGCATAATCTTCAGCAGAATTCTATCTTGAGAAATATTCCACTAGACATTTAAGAAGCTTTTCTCTAGAATCCTACATCAAAATTCAGAGAAAAAGCCGTAGAAATGCGGATAAATATTGAATCGAAGTTCTGAAATAGATTCCATTGGGATGCTAAGACAACTTCGATCAGAATCTTGAAAAGTATCCAAACAGAATCCTGAGAAGCATGTCATCATTATCCCAAGAGATAGCCAGAAACCGACCGAGCAATTTAGGTATAATGACGTTTTATGTGGCCTACAGTAACCGATGTATTACGAGGAAAATGTACTTTTAGTGTAAAATTAAAAAGTTGCATATTTGGCAATATTGGCATTAAAAACTTTTCATTTTTTTGGAATCCCTACACAAATCTTTAAAAAAAAATATCTCGCTGATTGATTCTAGTGCAAACAGTACCAGAGATATAATCCGAAGAAAAACATTTTTTTAAACAATTTGTTAAAATTAACCGTTATGTGTCCAACAAAAAACACCTATAACAGGCCAACGAGGGTACCCGGGTACCCACAAATTAAAATGCTCATAACTATGGCTTCCTTTAACCGATTTTGACACTTTTAGATGTTATAGATTCAGGAACTCGTCCACTTTTGGATTCTGTAACATTGAACCGGATGAAAGGATCTGGTTCTTGGTGATCCGGATTTTCCTGAGTAATGTTCCAGTACTAGGGTATGATTTGTAAATTTAAATAATGCCCTAGCAAAATGAGTATCAAAACACTTCAAATTGTCTCGGAAGTCTATTATTTATTGTTACGGGACCCTATGGTAGTTTGAAAAATGGAATTGGAATGGAATGGCCATTCACGGCCCTACGGGAACCTGCTCCGGAATGTCCGTTCCGTGGTGAAATCACCAAATGGTTCCAATACCATGAGATTGTCTATTGATGCTATGCCAAGGATTTTGATACCCATATTGCTAGTATTCCATTGATATTCACAAATAGTATCCAAGCACTGGAACATGCTTCCGGAAATCCGGATTCCCGAGAACCGGTTGAAATAACCCATTTTTACCAAGTCTAAAAGTGGATGAGTTCTTGAATCCAAAACACCCAAAAGCATCAAAATCGGTTGGAAATTACCTTAGCTATTGGCATTTCAGTTTTGGGGGTACCCGGGTATCCACGTCGGCCTGTGACGTAGTAAAAAATTCAGGAGCCCCTCCTCACTGCCTTCTTACTACATCAAAAACATTATTACCCCAAAAACTTGACTTAGTGAAGTTCCAAGATGTCACAAAGTTTCAATTTCCAGCTACGGATAAAACATCGGAATTTCATTATTTTTCAACCTAAAAAGGTATCCGGGTACCGCGTCGGACACATAACGGTTAAGAGTGTTCCCATGGACTGAGGGGCTGTTTAAACGACACAACAATTTAGGTTATTATATATTGGATCTAAATTAACAATTTCTTCAAGACTGGTTCCAATCCATGAAGGTCGGTTCCAAGTTTTGTTTTTTAGGTCACTTTGCGCGGAATAACCCATATATAAGCTATTTTTGAGGTAGGTTAAAATTTGAGAGGAGGTTAACCCTAGACCTCCAAATTGCCCGAAAAAATGTTCTATTGACTGCAATGATCGAATTAGCACTATAATAAGACATTATAGTTGAAATTTGATTTTTTTCAAAACACCCGGATAATCGAATCATTTTCCCCGGATAATCGAATCACGGATAATCGAATCCCCGGATAATCGAATCCCCGGATAATCGAATCCCCGGATAATCGAGTCTGGCCTGTAATTATAAATAAGTGATCATTTCATTCATTTTCTTGATTCAGCTTTCTTTTTATTCATTTTGTTTATTTGCGCTGATTTTATCTATTTTATTCGTTTCATTCTTTGGATTCATTCTGATCAGTTTATTCATTTCATGCATTTTATTCGTATCATTGATTTAACTCATTTTATTCACTTTTTACTCTTTTTCCAGTTTTTACATTCCATTTAATTTTATTATTATTTTTAATATTGTCCAATTTTCACTTGAGCTGAACTAATTTTATTTTATTAATTTGATATATTTTAATCTTCATCTTTAATTCATAAAATGGGAATTTGATCACTTTTTTAAATCTTTTCGGCTTATTAATTTTTAGTTGAATTTGTGTTATTGATTTTCTAAATTTATTCAGTTTATTCGAGCTACTATTCGTGCATGACTTAAAACAGTATTCATCCTAATTGATTCATAATTGGGTGCCAACTTCACGTGAGTTCTGCAAACCAATGAATGATCCCACAGTGATATGTGTATGAAATGTCGGAAATTAAATCGGTTTTTACTTGATAAAGCTTTTGCTCCGACCCAGCTCACGTTCAGTAGTTAGACCATGCTACCGATTTCGTCCATCATGTGCCAGAGTAAGGGACTCTGAAAAGAGAAGAAAGCTCTGAATCTTACTCCTTTAACTTCGTCAAAGAGTACGACATTTGCCTGATTCCATTTGAAATTACTTCGAGGGAAGGCTGTGCTCATGCAATGTTTCATCCAGGTCTAGCTGATCGTGCTAGTTCGCTGGTCTCATCACCACCATAGCAGTCCTGCTGCTGCGCATTTCTACGCATCGGTATGATATTTTACATGCGTTTCTCTCTGCGTTGACCAGTTGAATACCGTGCTCGATCCAGCGATTCCGGTGGGAGGGTGGCTTACGGTTCACTAGTACCCCGATGACATTATACTGGTGGTTTGTCGCGTTTGGTGCTACTCGCCGTTGTCCCTGTGGGTGGAGCTGGACTACCTCGGCGGAGAACTCTCCGACGGAAGAATGTCTCCCGAAACCGTTGACATACGCGTTATTCCTGCTTCGAGGGTGTCCGGCTGAAGTGCCGAGATTTGTCCAGTGATTCCGGGTGGAGAATTGCGTCCGATGTACTGGAGCTCCGACGATTCAAGTTGGCGATCTTGCTACGGACTACTCGCTACGGACTACTCGGAATAGTCCCCGCCGGTGGCCCTTCTCCGATGAAGAGTTCCCCGACAGTAAAAGATCTTCCGAAACCGATGCTACCCGGAAGATTTCGAGGACGATTCTGCGTTTCTGGACGGAGCTCATAGGCGCTTCGACAACCATTTACCGGTACTACTTCACGATCTACTTGAATTAGGCCGTAGTGGTACCCCCAGAAGTAATACCGATGGCGGAGCCCAATGGAGTTTAGTCGGTATTAATGGCAGCGTCACCATTCGAGCCCGACACGCCCCCAGTACACCCCGTGTGGTGGCTTGGACACCTACCAACAGCACGTGTACTGGGTTAGGACATAAACGTCTTCTTCATTGTAAAAAAAAGGCCGTAGTGGTAGTCTAGTCTATCCATTATCTCGATGCTTGCCGGTTGGGTACCGCGGTCAGTCCTACGATTCCGGGTGGACGATGCCTTCCAATTTTCAGGTGCCCGAAACCTATCGTTGACGATAAGTGCGCTCAGTCTAGCCCCCAGCGGTCGAAATCTAGCTTACTCCGATCGCGCCAGCTGGTCTCCTTTATTTCTCTTCAGCACGCTGACTAGTCGTGTGCCAAGGTTGTTTCCGGTTGAAGTGTGACTTCCGGTTCATCGGTGCCTCGACGACCCGAAGCCCTGTACTGCTGTACTGTACGTTGCTAGGCGTTGTCCTTCTCGCCATATTCGATGCAACGCTGATATGATCTGAACGATTGCTCTGTTCACTGCGCCCTATTTTTCCTCGTCCGCACCTATTCTTTGAACAATATTGTGCATGTTGAGGTCCTCACCGACAATGGTTTTCATTTCGTTTCCTTCGTGCTCGAATCGCAGGCATTCGTAGACCACGCGCTCATGCGCATCTGAGCACCGATGACTATTCGATGTAAATTCTCGCCTGCTGCACTGCCTTTCGGCTGCTTATCAAAACCATTTCGGTTTTGTGGTGAGCTAACACCAGCTTTTTCTCGCGCATCCAGCATTTTATAGCATCAATCACCTCCGTAGCAAGTAGCTCTAATTCCTCTGTAGATTCGCCGATCACTAAGAGCACCACGTCGTCCACAAAACCGTCAATCTTCATGCCCCTGGAGAGGCATAGCTTTAGCTTACTTACCTTACCGTTCAGGCTAGAGCCTTGTTGTCTCTTACTGTATGCAGAAGCCGTCTCCACTCCACTCGGTCCCCTGCTGCTTGTCGCCAGCCTCGCAGTCTTCGAAGGGTCCGCAGGTCGTCCTCTATCGGGTCGATCCACCGTGCTCGCTGTGCGCCCCGTCTTCTTGTTCCTGTAGGGTCTTCACCGGGTCGTCGTCCGACATTCTTACGAGGTGTCCAGCCCACCGCAAACGTCCTATTTGTGCGGTATGCGCGATTGATGGTTCTTCCAGCAGCTGATGCAACTCATGGTTCATTCGCCTGCGCCACGGCCCGTCTTCCATCTGCACGCCACCATAGATGGTACGCAACATCGTTCGTTCGAAAACTCTAAGAGCGCGTTGGTCTTCCACGAGCATAGTCCAGGTCTCGTAGCCGTAGAGAACCACCATTCTAATCAGCGTCTTGTAGATAATCAACTTCGTGCGGCGGCGAATTTTGTTCAAACGGAGCGTCCTCCAGAGTCCAAAGTACGCACGATTTCCTGCCAAGATCCGTCTCTGAATTTCTCTGCTGGTATCATTGTCGGTGACTACCAGTGAGCCCAAATACACGAATTCGTCGACCATCTCGATTTCGTCACCGTCAATCCGAACTCGGGATGGGAGGTTCACACTTTTCTCTCTAGAACCTCTTCCTCTCATGTATTTTGTCTTCGAAACGTTGATGGCAAGTCCAACCCTACTGGCTTCTGCTTTCAGTCTGATGCACGTTTCCGACATCGCCTCAAAGTTCCGTGCCATTATGTCAGTGTCGTCGGCGAAGCCAAGAAGCTGGACGGACCTCCTGAAGATCGTGCCACTCATGTCTATCCTCGCTCTCCATATTACACCTTCTAACACTACGTTGAACAGCTGGCACGATAGATCTGCCGTAACCCTCTTCGAGATTCAAAAGGACTCGAGAGTGTCCCTTTGATATTAGAACAACGCACATCATCCGATCCATCGTCGCTTTGACTAATCGTGTTAGCTTATCCAGGAAACCGTACTCGTGCATTAGCTGGTCTCGATCGATTGTGTCATACGCCGATTTGAAATCGATGAACAACGTTGTATTCGCGGCACTTCTGCAGAACCTGCCGAATCGCGAAAATATGGCCCGTGGTGACACGGGAACCCATGAATCCCGCTTGGTAATGCCCCACGAACTCCCTTGGAAATGGTGACAATCGGCGGCAAAGAATGTGGGAGAGGACCTTGTGGGCGGCGCTAAGTAGTGTGATCGCGCGGTAGTTGCAGCAATCCAACTTGTCACCCTTTTTGTAGATTGGGTAAACGACACCCTCCATCCACTCCTCCGGAAGAATCTCCTCCTCCCGAATTTTGGCGATTACCCAGCGCAGCGCTCTAGCCAGTGTTTCACCATCGTATTTTAAAAGCTCGCTGGGCAGCTTGTTGTTTTTCAGCCGATCGATCTCCTCTTTGTCTTTTTGGAGATCAGGGGCCGGCAGCCTATCGTCTTCTGCACGTGCTCCAAGATCCGTTGCGATACCGCGTTCGTCCTCTGCTGCTTCACCGTTGAGGTGTTCGTCATAGTACTGCTTCCACCTCTCAATCACCTCACACTCGTTCGTAAGAAGGTTGCCGTTTAAATCCCTTAAATCGGCTTGCGGAACGTAGCCTTTGCGCGAACTGTTCAGCTGCTCGTAGACCTTCTGTGTGTCGTTTACGCGGTACAGTTGTTCCACCGCTTCGCGATCTCGTTCCTCCTGTTGGCGCTTCTTTCTCCGGAGGACCGAGATTTGCCTGTTCCGTGCTTGTTTGTATCGCTCCACATTCTGTCTCGTTCCGTGCTGCAGCATCCCATGCAGCCCATGCTGCAGTTCTGCTCCTCTATTAACTGCTTACATTCGTCATCGAACCAGTCGGTTCCTCGATTCGGAATCGCTGTACCTAGTGCCACTATAGCAGTGCTTCCTATGGCGGAACGGATCTCCCTCCAGCCATCTTCAAGAGAAGCTAGGTCACTACAAAATGGCGGCGATGCAGGCGCTTGAATGGGCTCAGACTGAACCATAGCAATAATATCGAAACGCGTATTGAGAAAGTTGGGTGCAGAGATAGACGATCTACTACACACTACATTGATCAACAATAAGCAGTAAGAGGCGTCCTCTGGCAGGGGTTGCCTCTTCGATACTGAGCTACTGTGTACCAACCTGGGACGCTTCATTACAGACCAAGCGAAATCGAGATAGGCTGAACAGTGCGTTCCGACTTATGGTCATGTACTGCGGTTGAGGATATCGAGTGTTGTCAACGGAGGGAAACAAAAGGTGTAAGAAGGATGGCAAATGCCTACTTGATGGCAACAGAATTTGAATAACGCAGGAAACGGAAGATGGAGCCACCGCCTAATTCCGGATATGTTTCTGTGAGCGAATAGAAAGCACAGAGATCTCTCTTTCTCGAATCAGGGGCAGTCGAAAACTCCGCTATTTCTTCCACTTCACACTCGGGACTGTAGGAAGAAGGCACATGACCGATCCGATGTAGATACTTCCTGAAGTAGTTATAACATGATAGAAATCTATCTAGACTATCATCTAACGCAGTTTCTATCATGTCTTGGCTGCTTCAGGAAGTATCTACATCGGGTCGATCACGCGCATTTTTTTTACTGTCCGGAGTATGAGTCTGTGGAATAAAAACTGGAGTTCAACTGCCCCAGATTCGAGGAAATGAAAGTGAAGACGAAAATCCGAAAAACACCGCTCGTAGAGTATTTGTTCAAATTCTAGTGGAACTGCAGATGAATTGGGGAAAAGATTAACAAACTAGTAACCAGTGCTGACAGTACGAATAAGCGCACTCTACCGGTCACCCCGTGGAGTGGGCTAGATCCAACATCGGAAACTATATCGAGTAGGTTCCTACAGAGTGCCATCAGTGGGTCATCAGAGCTAAGAGTAAATCGGAAGATACACTCCAACCAGAACCGCTGAACCCCCCTCGGCACCCACTGGCGACAATGTTGAATACACTAGCTTTACTACCGGTAGCTAGATTGAGTAGCTCGCGTCGAATCATCGATGGCGGGTCCTGGCCGCTGTGGAAAGTACGGAATCCTGTAAAATTTCACCACCTGTCGCCGCCACCTGTCAATCGGAGCAGGGTAGATAAATCGTCGTGGACTAGATCTAGACAAAGTTCACGGAAACGGGCATCGGTATAGGGAGAAATTCCGCAGTCTAAGAACTCTCAGTCAGAGGAGGGTAGATCCACGATCGAGGACCATCCGAATAGATATTCCGAGCTAAATGACTCAAGCACGTGGAGGAAAAAAAATAGCCAAAAGTATGTAGAGAATGATGAATTACTAATTGGTTCAACGGACGAGCAATTTAATGGATCATGAGAGACCCCGAGGTAATTGCGAAAAACGTATGAGAAATTGGATGAGGTGTGAAAAAGCGCAATCAGGTCACCTGAGAAACAAGACGTTGATGCAGTCTCATGGGAAATAGGCAAGAGAGAAGTAAACAGTGCCAACACACTATAGGTTACACACATTTTCCTATCTCATCGAGCTGAGTCGTACTTAAACTCTGTCCTCCAGGCAGACATTGTCAATTTTCAAAGTGATTACGTGACCTTTCTATGTTAAAAAAGTCGAAAATAATGTATAGAAATGCTAAACTTCACTCTGTATGTAGACAAGTAGCACATTTCAAATCAGAAAAATCTTCTATCAACGTTAGATGATCATCCATTTATTCATTATGTATTATGCTAAGCTAATTCAAAACAAATGCTCAGCCACCGATGAAAATCAGCTTCCGTACCAACAAATCCCGCTTGACATTTATGCACCTGGGTGACAACGTGGTTAACAAGTAGCTGTAGCTGAAAACTTCCTCTACCACTGCGCCGACCCGAGTTCGCAAACCGAGCGAAAAAGAAAAGGAAGAAGCACATCAACAAAAAGGAACCCAGCAACTATAGTTACACCCCACCCATATGCTGCGCGCAGTTGGCCGCATCCAGTTGTCAACATTCGTTTCCCTTGTCGTTCCCCGAAAGAGGATGCAAACTTTTGTTACATTGTAATGTATGTGGATTAACATTTCACAAATCCCGGCCCATTGTTTACTCATTTTCTCGGCTGTAGTGACAGTGGCGGCAACGATGACAGTTTATATCTTCCGCCCTGCCTTTCCCCTAGTTGCTTACCGGGATGGCCGGACCGGTCTGTTGTATCGGGAGGGATCCGGATGCTGGCTCCGTGTAGATTGGAAATTAATCATTTGTTCGGTAGCATATGGCCAAACAAATCACCCAATGTACGATGATAGATTCATGCTTGGTTTTTATTTAAAAAATACTTATCAATATTAGAAACTGCAGGCCCGCATTTCGGAAGTAAAACTGATTTTCAAAAAAAAAAAACGTTGGAAAAGCTTTTACGAAATTTTAGATGTTTTCGCAAATATGCTGGCAAGAATAGTTTATACAAAAGTATTCGTCTCCGTCCGCGTGTTCATTGCAAGGATTGTGTTCATCATTTTCTAAAGCCGATTTGTTGCAATCATATTTTTCAGCTAAATTTTATCGGTAACATTCACTGTGTTTGTAAAGAAGGGTTTTGGACTCAGATTTCAATCACTAAACTATCATTTTTCGTTACATCTCGAAATAAGCATCCGTTCATCTTCAGGGGCAAAATGGACTTTAAAAAAAATTGTAGACACTTGATCCTGAAGATGATGGCAAGCTCTCTTCGAAACGTCGACCATTAACACAAAATAAAGATTTTGTGATTGTAATGCCACCTTTGAATTTACGTACATACACTCAACATCGGTTCAGGCCAAACTGTTTCACGGAGACGTTCCGCGTCATACATCCTCCGGGTACCATTCGTACGTACGAACTTTTATCTACTTTGTCGTACGTACCTTCCTTCATCTAGGTATGACAACCGGTGCATTCAACATTTCTACACACTGCCAGTTAGCTTGTGCTGCAGTCCGCGGAGACTTATCTTCATTGTGCCAAGCTGGTGGTTTAGGTCAAGACCGATACAGGTTTGCACATTTTTTTTCTACGTATGAGTGAGCTTGTCATATTTCTTCGATAAAGCCGATAAAGCAGGAGGATATAAAGAAGAAATGAATAAACAAATGACGTAGTGGGCTTTTCTGTTGGAGTTTTGTTTCGGTTCGATCATAATTAATTTTCATCGGTAGTTTCGAGATAAAAGATGTCCCTAAGTGTCCGAATAGGAAGATACGAGGTGAAGCTCGGCCTTTTCTCTCTTTTCATCGTGCGCCAATGGATCAGGATGCTCGTCCGGATGTTTATGTTTACTTTTAGGGGCCTGGCGGCCATGCTTAATTTTATAAGTACAAAATTATTGCACTCAAAAATGCCAAACGTTCCCACCTTTCTTTTTCTGCATCTTGGGTTTAGGTAGCTACCTAGTTCCTACACCACAGATATGTATGCAGGACTGCATGCACCTAGATAGGGGGAAATGTTTGCTCTATCTGTAGAAAAAGATCATCCATCCATTAACGGTGAGCAGCAAACAAAAACATTATCATCTCACCTAAAAAGGGCCTTTGTTCCGATCCGGGTTGGGAACTGTCAGGAAAACATATTTTCAAACGGCCAGATTTTGTCACATTGAATAGAGTGTAGGGGAAATAAAAGATTCCCGGGGAGAGATAGATAGAAAGAGAGCGAGCGGGAGAGAGAGAGCAAACAAATGGGAAGGATAACGTAATTGTAATGTTTACATCGTTTTATGAACCCGCGCCGTCAACAAGGAAGGAGGAGTGCGGGAAAATAGATTATCAACGCTTGCAGGGATCGGGTGTGAAAAGGGATTGTTATTCCATTTAGGATTTTTTTTGTGTATCTGGTTTGCCGTGCACAGCGAGTAGAAATGGGATGCCTTTTGTCTGGTGCTACCGGAGCGTGGTGTTTGACATACAAACATCAAACCACAAGGAGTCGAATTGCATGCGCTGATCCTGGGTTAGAAGGTAAACCGGAGCTATAGGTTAGGTTGGCAGGGGTTGGAATGATCCCTCGCAGACGAGAATAATGTGTGTTTGTCGATAATGTTCGCATAATGGGGAATAATTTCTGTTCTATAGCTATGTTGACGAAGGTTAATAATTTCACCCTACAATTACTAATATTTTAATTTATGAAACCGTCAGCTGTTTTTAAAACTTTGCAGTGATGTATGGAAGTCATTCAACGTCCTACACGAAAAACAGTTTTACTGTATTCGTAAACTAGATTTAACGGCATTTCCTCTTCCATCATATGAACCACGCATCTGTGGTATTTATGATTTGTTAGAACACGAAAGGTGAATCGTGATCTATAAACTAAATCAGGAACCGGGGGATCCTTGCATGAAATGAAAAGTATCAAGACCATTTTGATTTTGCGAACAAATTTACATACTGATCATGATCAAAATCAAATGAATTATGAATCAGTTCACGTCATGTACGTTGAACCGTAAACTACACACCTAGAAAAAATAGTGTAAATTTACGTCTCCTGACCCTGACATATACGAACATCAAAAATGACTTAGTTTTACGTTTGATTTTAATTTTACATGACGTTTAATTTCGTAAATCATGTAATTTTACTCCACATATAGCGTTTGTTCTGAATGATAGGAAGTGTAATTTTATGTCATTGCGCATGTAAAGTATATGTTTCAAGTAAAATTAAACGGAACACGGTAATGTTCCGTCATTTAGTAAATTACGGTTTGTTGAATTGTGTCATGTTTGCAATTACGTCAACGATAAAATTCAGATTTTTTTGGTGTGCATGTTTCCAATTCTGTGAATAAAACACACATGGTTCATGATTATCTGTTCACAAAGTTGTGAGCTAGATTTCTTACAGTAACTAAAATAAATTCATTATGGAATTTGCGCTTCCACTTCGTTTCATCAGAATCCGACACTAACTTAGTGACAGGACTAAGCTAGCGCCGGTTTGACGCTAGCTTCAAAAAAACCGAGACACAACTTATGTTCCTGAGGAAACCCCTAGTCAAGAGTGATGTCCCGCAAGAAAAGCAGTTCATTTTAAGCTGATGAGAATTCTAACTAACTAAATCTGGTGCTAGATTGGTCATGTCACTCAAGGCACAAATCTCCGATCAACATGGGGAACGTGCCATTTGAGCCAGACGCTACTGACTGAAGTTAGTGTCGGTTTCTGATGAGACGAAGTCGAAACGCAAAATCCATAGCTAATTTAGTCCAACAAAAAACACACTATAAATCTTACTACAACGAGAATTTTTTTAATCGGTACCATCTACAGCTCGTAATACTCACCCCATGTGGCCCAATAGATTGACGTGCGTGTAAACACCGTTAAGAAGCTTAATTATCACAACAAAACATAACACCCGAAGTCATGTCAGGACATGGCCAAAGTAGGGCGGAGGTAGGGGAAACAAACTACGTTTTCCAATGTCACTGCCAAGCTGGCACTCGGTAGGATTTCATGACCACACAAAATTTACGCTTTATTCAACCCCTAACCTAGCATTAGGTAGGCCGCCACCGGTAAGTTCCACCCCTTTGATGGTGCTGGGAATCGGGATTTTAGATGGTAAAAAACACTTCGAAAATTTTTTTTCCTGGGATTTAAACACACGGTGACGACAACTCGCGTATATTTTGCTGGGACATGAAATTAGCTGTTGTAATTTGTTGCTTTTTAGCTCGTCTAACGTGGGACAAGGGCGATAGAATTAACTGTCAAAATTCACTTCTATGAGAAATTTCGAACAGACCATTACTGGCCTAGCAGAGGCATAGTAGTAAAGTTAGATATGGTATTTGCGTTTCGACTTCGCCTCATCAGAATCCGACACTAACTTAGTGACAGGACTAAGCTAGCTCCGGATTGACGCTAGAGCAAAAAAAACAGAGACACAATTTGTGTTTCTGAGCAAGCGTGACGTCCCACAAGAAAAAGGGCGTATTTCAAGCTAATGAGAACTAAGCCAACTTCTCATCAGCTTGAAATGAGCTTCTTTTCTAGCAGTTCATCACGCTTGACTAAGGCTTTGCTCAGAAACACAAATTGAGTCTCTTTTTTAGAGCTAGCTTAGTCATGTCACTATGTTAGTGTCGGATTCTTATGAGACGAAGTCGAAATGCGAATTCCATAACTGATTTTCACGCGCAAAGATGGTTTTAAACAAATTTCCCGTTAATGTTAATGAAAAAATAGTTTTTACCTTAATAGTTCTGCGCTAAGGTAAAATATAGTAAAATAGCAGTAACGGCCGTTTGTCATAAATTCCGTACAACAATATAATACAACAAAATAGTTGCACCAAGAACTTCAATGAATTTTATTATTCCATGCGGTATATAATTGTGATACATATCGAAGCTTTATATTACTTCTTACGGACTCGGTTTCAAAAACTGCTGAACGCACTTTTTTGATGCCTTCCTTTAGCCTTTGCACAGTGTCCTTTCTAACATCCTTCGAAGCACTCACGAAACTATGGAAAAACACAGTTTATGGTACCAGTTGTTACGAATATCTGAGATTTAAATCCACAAGAGCATATAGCTTGCCATATAAGATACTTTTTAGGAAATTATATTTTTCTTTAACGTTTTAGTTGTTCTCATAGCATCTTTTCGACTAGTTACAATGTTAAATCTGGTCCAGAAAGGAACTTCAACTTTTGGAATACGTTTTATCGTAAAATTACGATTTTTCAAATACTTGCACAAGATAGCCCTTCTGCGTACTAACGCAGACGACGTTGTCTTTTTTTACAATAGAGAAGGCAGTTACGCACTTACCCAGTACACGTACTTAGCACAGGGCGCGGCCAGGGGTCATACCGACTAAACTCAATTTACCCCAGGAACTACCTTCCGGTATTACTTCTGTGGGGATGACAGTAATTAATGTACTAACTTACTCTCGCTCAATGTTCGCACTCACGCTCACCCTACACTCCTCTGCCACGCCACGAGGTATCAATAGCAATAGGTACCAACATTCTACGCTACGCTACGACCCTCCCATCCCGGCATGGACAGTCCATACATTTGTCTATTCACTCGCTCTGCTGTCATCGCTGTGCCACACTTGCCTCAGCATGTGCAGACCATTCACCCATTTTTCCACGCTCAGCCCTTTCCGCTCTAACTAACCAATCACAAGTTAGTCATGCTCGTCGTCTGCTGCTCGGTGCGCCAGATTCTCTGTAACCTGCAGGCAATCTGGGTGGTTGCAAGTGTTCCACTTCTCCACCGCTTGACACATCCTCTGGATAAGGGTATCAGGGGTTGTGTCCCGGCCGCAGACGTCTAGCATTGCTTTTCTTTTGACGTCGAAAAGACGGCATACGAACAGTATGTGCCCCGCCGTTCCCGAACCTGTGGAGGTATTTTCGGAAGTAGCCATGGCCTGACACGAATTGTGTCAGATGGAAGTGAACTTCCTCATGGGGTCTACCCACCCAGCTCGATATGTTAGGTATCAGCCGGTGGGTCCACCTACCTTTCGAGGAGTTATCCCACTCATGCTGCCATCTGGCGACCGAAGCCACCCTGATGCGTTCGCGGGCTCCTCTAGTGCCACGCAGCTCAAAATACTCCTCATCTTCCCGGATGACGCGGTAGGTGCTCTCCAGTTTCTGCAGGTTACTCTTGACCAGGACGGGCCGCCGTACCTGAGGATAGATACGGTAACGCCTGCCAGTAGCCTACGTTTACTGGCGCACACCTTTGAGTTGTTGGACATCATCCTCGATAATGCCGCAACAGCAGTCGAAGCTCTCTTGCACGTATAGTCGACGTGGCTGCCGAAGGTCAGCTTGTCGTCTATAATGACTCCGAGAGACTTCAGACTCCGCTGTGAAGTGATCGCGACTTCTCCCACATGGCTAGCTGCATGTTGTGCTGACTTGCGGTTGTTGACGATAACCACCTCCGTCTTATGCTGAGCGAGCTCCAGGCCTCGCTCATCCATTCCGCCACCGTGTTGATCGCGTGTTCTACGGTTAGTTCTACCTCAGGGATTGACTCCCCATAGACTTCCACGGTTACGTCTCAGAACCCCGTCATACATGAGGTTCCATAATGCCGGGCCTAGGATCGAGCCCTGTGGGACTTCAGCGGCAATAGGAACCCTTTTCTGAACGGCATCGGTCTCATATAGCAGTACGCGATTCTGGAAGTAACTTTCCAGGATCCGGTACATACCCACCGGTAGGCTAAGCCGGTGTAACGAGAGCGCGATGGCATCCCAGCTTGCGTTGTTGAATGCGTTCTTCACATCAAGTGTCACTAACGCACAGTATCGGATACCTCGCCATTTACGTTGGATCGCTATCTCGGCGGTCTTTACCACTGAGTTGATAGCGTTTACCGTGGACTTACCCTCTCGAAAACTAAACTGATTGTTTGGCAGGCCGTCCGTACCTTCTAAGTGCGGGGTTAGCCTGTTGAGGATGATCCTCTTAAGCAGTTTGCCCCTTGTGTCGATCAGTTAAATTGGTCTGTACACCGATGGGTCGCCCGGCGGCTTCCCGGCCTTTGGCAACAGCACCAGTTTCTGCCTTTTCCATCTATCGGGGAAACGGCACTCGTCAAGGCATCTCTGCATAGCTAGCCTGAACATGTTCGGGTTCGCTATGATTGCTGCCTTGAGAGCGCTGTGTGGAACTCCATCCGGCCCTGGAGCTTTGTTCATTGCTAGGGAATTAGCCACTGCGAGTAGTTCTCTATTCGTCACCGGAGCCACCATTTCATCCGTGGCCACACTGTCTCGTGGAGCAGGTGGCTAGGAGCTTGTGACTCGAGACGGGAAGAGTACTTCGATAATCGTCGCCAACCGGTCCGGAGACCGTTCTGGGGGTGAAGAGCCCCCCTTTGGTCTTAGCCATCACGATTCTGTAGGCGTCACCCCACGGATTCGCGTTGGCACTCTCGCACAGGTTGTCGAAACACGCTCTCTTGCTGCTTATAATGGCCTTGTTAAGGGCCAATTTCGCCGCTCGAGACACTTCACGGCGGTTCTCTCTTGCATCCTCGGTGCGAGCTCTTTGCATCCTACGTCTAGCTCTGAGGCAGGCTGACCGTAGAGCTGCAATCTCGGCACTCCACCAGTATACCGGGCATCTGCCGTTTCTTGGCAGTGTTTTTCTCGGCATAGTGGCGTCGCACGCGCGTCATAGAACAGCTACCAGCGCATCCCCGCTTAAACTGTCGGTGTTGGCCGCCAGTCTCAGGGCCGCGCTGAAAGCTTCGCTGTCGAAGTGATTGGACTTCCACCCGCGTACCTGACAGGGATCTCCCGCCCTCGGATGCTGCACACCATAGTTGATCCTAAAGCGGATTGCTAAGTGATCGCTATGGGTGTAGCCTTCGTCTACCCTCCATTCCATGGCTGGAACCAGACTCGGGCTGGCAAATGTTACGTCAATCCACGCCTCCACTCCGTTTCTACGGAATGTACTAACGGAGCCATTATTAGCTAGCACAGTATCGAGTTTCGCAAGCGCTTCCATTAGCGCTTGACCCCTGCTATTTGTACAGCGGCTGCCCCACTCCACTGCCCAAGCGTTAAAGTCTCCCGCTATGACTACCGGTTTCCGGCCTACTAGGTCCGACGAGAGCCTGTCGATCATCTGGTTGAACTGTTCTATGGGCCACATTGATCTTGGCAATCGCAACACCCTCGCCGGAGGGGTGTATTACCTCTTGAACCGGGCACCGTCCCGTTTTTCAGATTGCCACCATCCCAGGCCCGTCCGACACCCAATTGCCGTTTCCGACAGGGATGTTGTACGGGTCTGATAGGAGGGCGACATCTGTCCTCCACTCCGAGACCGACTGCCACAGCAGCTGTTGGGCTGCTGCACAATGGTTAAGATTTAGCTGTGTGACGTTCACGGCTTCTTCTTATTTGCCTCACCGAAGGGACACAAAGGTCCGCCCATAGCATGATTACGGGCTTGCTTCTTAGCGGTGCAGATAAGACATTTATGCGCCTTAGTGCAGCCCCGCTCCTTATGCCCCTCCTCGCCGCAGCGACGACATAGTTTGCTCCTGTCTGTGCCCTTACATTCGTAAGATGTATGGCCGGACTCAAGGCACCGATAGCACCTATCCACTGAAGGCGGCTGGGGTATGCTAATTGGGCATACCGACCTGCCGATCTTCAGTTTATCTTTCACGGTAACCTTTTTGGCATCTGCCTTCAGTAGCCTGAAATAGGCTACTTGGGTGCCGGAGGGTCCCCCTCTCAAGCGCACAGCGGCCCGCTCGATTGTTACGTCGCATTGCTCCTTGGCGGCTGCGACGACATCGTCTGCGGTCGTGAACTCGTCCAGATGCTTACACTGGAGAGTCATTTCCGCCCCTAACGACCTGACCTGGGCATCTTCACCCAGGACCTCTTGGGCCAAGGACTTATACACTGCACTGGATTGTGCGCCTCGCTTCAACACCAGAAGCATTTCGCCTGTGTTGGTGCGTCTCACACTGCGCACGTCTTGCCCGAGGGCCGAGAGGCTTTCGGCCGCCCTCATCGACTTTAGGACGTCGGCGTATTTGTCCTTGTCGGTTTTTAACCACAAGGCCTCGCCTCTGTCCTTGGCCTTCTTCGCGGGTCGCGGTGCATCCGGTGTCGGTGTCGGCTTCTTCTTGGTGACTAGCGTTCAGGGGTTTACGCCCCCCTGCCCCGGTTGCACCGAGTTGCTGGTACCTTCTCTCTGCCCGGCGGGGTCATTCTCGCCCCGGTTTACCTCGACCAAACGGCGTTTGGCCTTGACGGTTACACGCCGTGTGGTGTTGGTTTTTCCACCCTCGCCTGGTGACTTCCTAGGGCGCCTCGCGTTCGACGCCGTCTTGCGCTTGCCCTTCGAGGGGAACTCAGCCGCCGCTTCGAACGACATGGCTGCTCCATAGAAGGGGAAGGCCCCTGTCTGGGTACATCTTCTCTCTTCCCTCCCTCTTGGAGGCCGCTGTCTGGGTTCCTCTGTCAGACTTCTCCCGACATTCCACCCTCTTGGCGTAAGCCTGCTGTTCCTGTCTTGCGACACGAACAGCTTTCCGGAGCACCAGCAGGCTCTGTTTCAGCTCCTTGCTGATATTTTGTTTCGCGCTAGTGAACTCGATTATTGCATCGAGGGGCTCAAAACCGTAGTCCTGTCACTACGTTATTGTCGGATTACTGATGAGACCACTTTGAAACGCAAATTCTGAAACTAATTTTGTTATTGGTGTTGTGACCTTCACGCGCAAATTTTCTCCACCAAGTTTAGTTGTTTCTAGCCCTTATAATCAAACAGCAAAAAGATGGGTGGGTAATGTCAGAGACTTAAATCTTCTGAAAAGTTTTATTAAAACTAGTTAATATTTCGGTATTTCCAATGGAAGTATCGGAAGAGCGGTACACGTGCGATGCAAGTGGGTTGATTTGAGGTGTTGCATGAAATTGACATCATCGCCGTCCAAAATTAAATTCGAAATGATCGTGGCAAAAAATGCGTAAACTCGAAGACAGCGATACATCGAGTGCACTGCAAGCCTGTTTTTCGATACTTTCTTAATAAACTGAAATACTATTAAAAATAATTTTCAATTCGATGTTTTGTTCTCAAATATCGGACGGAATTATCGAAACGCGATTTTGCTATGATCACTACAGCAATCCGAACTGCTGTGCTTGCGGGACATCGTCCGTGAACAGTTGCTTGCACAAGTGGTGTATCACTTTCAATTTAGCGTCTATCTTCGTGGAGCACGTTGGTCTGCCAATTACTGATGAGACGATGGCGAAACGCAAATAGGGCTTACTACAATGTTTGATACTGTGTCGTCTTGCACAGAATGCTTTTACTTCAATTTTATCCACAGAATATTACCCTTGACATTTTGTATTTTGGGGTCTGCAAATGTCAATGATACGATATTCTATAAATCTCTTTGTAATGGTCTTTGAGCATTGTAACGAGTGGAAATGGCTTTCTCAGTCAATTTAGCTTAAGGCAACTAATTTTACTTAAAATGCACGACGTTTCGGCCGTTTTTTATTAACCTTTTTCAAGAGGAACTAAAATGGGCATATGTAAAGTTTGTGTTCCACGACATCCTAAGACTATTACATGACATCAATACTATAATTTAACCTGAATCGAGCCCATTTCATATTAAAACGCCATCGTGACAAGAAATGGCAAATGAAAAGCATTTTTCTCGCAATCGTGATACCAATTAAAACACTGATTCCCATAATTGATCGTCGAAGGCTGGGTTAATTGGTCGCTCTTATAATGCAATTCCCTACTTCCCTACAGTGAGTGCGAGTAGCTAGCTGCTCACATCTGAAACGCATATATTCATGTACACGGTAGAACAATCAACCCAATTACTATTCCACTTTCCGCTGTACCATTAGTGATTAATTTCCTTGTCAACAGCGAGCACGGATGACGTCATGGAAACCGGCAGAACTAGCCGAACAGAAAGCGTCAACATCCGCCGCGTCCAGCCCGGGCATGTACGTAACGTACGTACACTTCTGGACTTTTCCCCTAGCAATTTTCATACATGTGGAGCACGTCGTATTTAGCTCTGCTATCAGCTTTTCCGAGCAACCGAGGACGACTTGCTTTTCGCGTATTCAAGGCATGCATGCATATTTCGTTCGCGGTTCCAGCAGTTAGCGGTAATCTCATGTAAAATATATAAAAAAATGGAACTCGTAAACATGCTTGGGACGGAGTGCGGAATCGTTCGCTTGAGAATGTCTGTAAGTCCATAAAGTTCGGATTCGAAAGAAAGTGTATAAAATTTGACAATTTCTTGCGGGGTATCACGCAAGACTAGGAGTTTGCTCCAAAATATGAATAGTTTTTTTTTGTTTTGATTATAGAGGTTATAACCTTAAGGTCATTCGCCTATGTGCGGGGCCGGGACTCGAACCCAGGTGCGCTGCGTACAAGGCAATCGATACGCTACGCCCACCCCCTACATATGAATAGTGTTTTTGGAGCTAGCGTCAATCCTGTCACTAAGTTAGTGTCGGATACTGATGAGACGAAGTCGAAAAACAGATAATATAACTAATCCCAAATAAGTTTCAAACTTGACGGTGTCGTTAGTTGAGTGGTACAGCCGACCGCTTCTGACGCCAGTAGGTCAGGTTTTATTCTCAGCCGAAGCCATTGATGTTTTCTTCGGAAAGGAAGTAAAGCTGTTGGACCCGCTCCATGTGTTGATGGACCGATACCTTGGGTCTAGTTGGTGTAGTCACCTCTCCGGCGTCAGTTATAGGAACTCAGTGCGGATAGAAACGTTTCAAACTAATTACTAATAACTGAACTTACTAGCTTCACTGCCCAAACGATCAAAATATGTCACTGGGTTAGCAAACCAAAAGGTAGCTTCACACAATAATCCCATCCGTGCCCAAGCCCCCTACGAAGGTGCTGGGGCGTTTGACTTTTCAAACTAGCGCGGGGTTATGACAAAACTCTCCCTCCACTCCAATCCACAGGCCCGTGGTAAATGCGCGCGAATGCAGGCTAACGCGAATGTACAAAACAGACCCGACAGCTGGATTAAGGATCGCAGTTAAATCGTGCACGTGCTTCAGTTGCTTCGCCGTTCGCAGACCAACTCTGCTAATGATTTATGACTTCATCAGAGACGAAATTGCATGTGTAAGAGAAAGCGGGAGTAGTGAAAATTTGAGCTTTGCCCGGTGAAAAACTTCTGCTTATCACGAAAAATACGAGAAAATGGTGCAGCGTTCTCGTTCGTTGCGCCGTTGCGTTCTCCGGAAATTGGGTCATTAAACATTTTACAGCGTGATAATTAGTTAGCAATATTGCAAAGTTAGGCACTCACCGATTCCCGGGGTGCTTAGTTCGGTCGAGCGAGGTGCTAATAGCTTCCCAATCTGATCTGCTCATCTGCATCGATGCATACAGGAATTAATGCACGAAAAAGTTTTCTGAATCGGAAAAACCGACCATTTTCCAAAGTGACGCAACCCTAAATCTATTAGATAGATTACTATTCCCAAATGCAATTATACCGAGCCGAGTCGTAAAATTAGTTAAAACAGCACTACTAGCGTCGCCAATTTAGCAACAAGCTTTCACTACCGCACAACACCACACACCAACTGTTGGGGAGAGGCCCGGTACCGGAAAATTGTCCCCGGGAGGGACATTGTGCAAAGGGATTTCAACTAAACGAGCCGGCTCGGATAAATTTAGACACACACACACACACACCCGAAGTCTGAAGTTAGCAGAAGAGTCTGTGTTAACACTGTCCCAGCCGAGGAGCCGAGGTAGCCTCCGAATAGGGTGCCCGCACTATGCTCATTGAGCGTAGTGGTTAAATATTGGACCAAGTGATAGGCAGCAAAAGTTGAAAATATGTTTCAACTTCGTTTCATCAGTATTTGCCAGACCGACTTAGCCCCCAGGTAGATAAAAGTTGATTGAATGTTCAGCGTTCTGTGTTGTAGTAATGTCACGCTTATATCAAATCGTCGATTGATTTTTATTATTTATCCTTCGATTTGCGAGAAAGCGATTTGAACACATGTTAAAAGATTCGTATTTCTATGAATTCCTAATCCGAATCTCTAAATCCGTGCGAAATTTCGAGAGAATTTCCGCGCGATGTTCCGTGGGAAATTCCGTGCGAAACTTCACAAGGAATTACGCGTGGAGCTTTGCGCGGAATTTCGCGCGGAAGTTCGCACGGAATTTCGTACGGGATTTCGCATGGAATTTCGCAGGAAATTTCGCGCGGAATTTGGCACGAAATTTAACACGTGGAATGTCGTTCGGAATTTGGCACGAAATTTTACACGAAATTTTGCACAAAATTTCACACGAAATTTTGCGAGGAATTTCACACGAAATTTCGCATGGAATTTTGCACGGAATTTCGCACTGAATTTCGCACAGAATTTCACGCGGAATTTCGCATGGAATTTCGTACGAAATTTCACACGAAATTTCGCACGAAATTTCACACGGAATTTCGCTCGAAAATTGGCACGGAATTTCGCACGATATTCCGCTCGGAATTTCAGGCGGAATTTCGCATGAAATTTCGCATGAAATTCGCAAGGGATTTCGCTTGAAAAATGGCACGGAATTTCGCACGAAAATTGGCACGGAATTTCGCCCAAATTTCACATGGAATTTCACACGGAATTTCGCACGATATTCCGCTTGGAATTTTAGGCGGAATTTCGCATGAAATTTCGCATGAAATTCGCACGGGATTTCGCTCGAAAATGGCACGGAATTTTGCACGGAATTTCGCACGGAATTTCGCCCGAATTTCACACGGAATTTCGCACGGAATTTCACACCGAATTTCGCATGGAATTTCGCATCGAATTTTGCACGGAATTTCGCACGGAATTTCGCTCCAAATTTCACACGGAATTGCGCACGGAATTTCAGGCGGAATTTCGCACGGGATTTCGCTCGAAAATTGGCACAGAATTTCGTACGCAATTTCGCACGAAGTTTCACACGGAATTTCGCGTGGAATTTCACACGGAATTTCGCGTGGAATTTCACGCGGAATTTCGCACGAAATTCCGCTCGGAATTTCAGGTGGAATTTCGCATGAAATTATGCACGGGATTTCTCTCGCAAATTGGCACGGAATTTCGCCCGAATTTCACACGGAATTTCACACGTAATTTCGCACGAAATTTCACATGGAATTTCGCACGGAATTTCGCACGGAATTTCGCACGGAATTTGGACAAAATTTCACAGGAAATTTTACACGGAATTTCACGCGGCATTCGCACAGATGTTGGAACGGAAAATCGCTCGAAAATTGGCACATAATTTCGCACGGCATTTCGCACGGAATTTCGCACGAAATTTGGCACGGAATTTCGAACGAAATTGGCACGGAATATCGCTCGGAATTTCAGGCGGAATTTCGCACGAAAATTGGCACGGAATTTCGCCCGAATTTCGCACGTAATTTCGCACGGAATTTCGCACGAAATTTCGCACGGAATTTCGCAGGGAATTTCTCACGGAATTCCGCTCGGAATTTTGCACGGAATTTCTCACGAATATTGGCACGGAATTTCACGTGGAATTTCGCGCATTTTCGCACGAAATTTCGCAAGGAATTTCTTGCGGAATTTCGCACGGAATTTTGCGCGGAATTTCGCACGGAATTACGCACGAAATTTGGTACGGAATTCCGCTAGGAATTTCATGCAGAATTTTGCACGAAATTTCGCACGGTATTTCACACGAAATTTCGCACGGAATTTCGCACGAAATTTGGCACGGAATTTCGAACGAAATTTGGCACGGAATATCGCTCGGAATTTTAGGCGGAATTTCGCACGAAAATTGGCACGGAATTTCGCCGGAATTTCGCACGTAATTTCGCGCGGAATTTCGCACGGAATTCCGCAGGGAATTTCTCACGGAATTCCGCTCGGAATTTTGCACGGAATTTCTCACGAATATTGGCACGGAATTTCACGTGGAATTTCGCGCAATTTCGCAAGGAATTTCTTGCGGAATTTCGCACGGAATTTTGCGTGGAATTTCGCACGGAATTTTGCGCGGAATTTCGCACGGAATTACGCACGAAATTTGGTACAGAATTCCGCTAGGAATTTCAGGCAGAATTTCGCACGAAATTTCGCACGGTATTTCGCACGAAATTTGGCACGGAATTTCGCACGAAATTTGGCACGGAATTTCGAACGAAATTTGGCACGGAATATCGCTCGGAATTTCAGGCGGAATTTCGCACGAAAATTGGCACGGACTTTCGCCGGAATTTCGCACGTAATTTCGCGCGGAATTTCGCACGGAATTTCACACGGAATTTCGCACGGAATTTTGCACGAAATTTCGCAGGGAATTTCTCACGGACTTCCGCTCGGAATTTTGCACGGAATTTCGCACGGAATTTCGCACGAATATTGGCACGGAATTTCACGTGGAATTTCGCGCATTTTCGCACGAAATTTCGCAAGGAATTTCTTGCGGAATTTCGCACGGAATTTTGCGCGGAATTTCGCACGGAATTTTGCGCGGAATTTCGCACGGAATTCCGCTCGGAATTTCAGGCGGAATTTCGCACGAAATTTGGCACGGAATTCCGCTCGGAATTTCAGGCGGAGTTTCGCACGGGATTTCTCACGAAAATTGGCACGGAATTTCGCGTGGAATTTCGCTCATTTTCGCACGAGATTTCGTGCGGAATTTTGCACGGAATTTTGCGCGGAATTTCGCACGGAATTTCGCACGGAATTTCGCACGAAATTTCGCACGGAATTTCGCAAGGAATTTCGCAGGGAATTTCTCACGGAATTCCGCGCGGAATTTCGCACGGAATTTCGCACGAAATTTCACACGGAATTTCGCACGAAATTTCACACGAAATTTCATTTCGCACGGAATTTTTCACGGAATTTCGCGCCGAATTTCGCACGGAATTTTGCTCGGAATTTCCGGCGGAATTTCGCACGGGATTTTGCACGAAAATTGGCACGGAATTTCGTACGAAATTTCGCGGAATTTTGTGCGGATTCGCACATAACTTCGCACGGAATTTCGTACGGAATTTCGCGCGGAATTTCGCACGGAATTTCACACAAAACTTCGCACAAAATTTTGCACGGAATTTCTCACGAAATTTCGCACGGAATTTCGCACGAAATTTGGCACGGAATTTCGAACGAAATTTGGCACGGAATATCGCTCGGAATTTCAGGCGGAATTTCGCACGAAAATTGGCACGGAATTTCGCCGGAATTTCGCACGTAATTTCGCGCGGAATTTCGCACGGAATTTCACACGGAATTTCGCACGGAATTTTGCACGAAATTTCGCAGGGAATTTCTCACGGACTTCCGCTTGGAATTTTGCACGGAATTTCGCACGAATATTGGCACGGAATTTCACGTGGAATTTCGCGCATTTTCGCACGAAATTTCGCAAGGAATTTCTTGCGGAATTTCGCACGGAATTTTGCGCGGAATTTCGCACGGAATTTTGCGCGGAATTTCGCACGGAATTCCGCTCGGAATTTCAGGCGGAATTTCGCACGAAATTTGGCACGGAATTCCGCTCGGAATTTCAGGCGGAGTTTCGCACGGGATTTCTCACGAAAATTGGCACGGAATTTCGCGTGGAATTTCGCTCATTTTCGCAAGAGATTTCGTGCGGAATTTTGCACGGAATTTTGCGCGGAATTTCGCACGGAATTTCGCACGGAATTTCGCACGGAATTTCGCACGAAATTTCGCACGGAATTTCGCAAGGGATTTCGCAGGGAATTTCTCACGGAATTCCGCGCGGAATTTCGCACGGAATTTCGCACGAAATTTCACACGGAATTTCGCACGAAATTTCACACGGAATTTCGCACGAAATTTCACACGAAATTTCATTTCGCACGGAATTTTTCACGGAATTTCGCGCTGAATTTCGCACGGAATTTTGCTCGGAATTTCCGGCGGAATTTTGCACGAAAATTGGCACGGAATTTAGTACGAAATTTCGCGCAGAATTTCGCACGGAATTTCACACAAAACTTCGCACAAAATTTTGCACGGAATTTCGCACGGAATTTCGCACGAAATTTGGCATGGAATCTCGCACGAAATTTCACACGGAATTTCGCACGGAATTACGCGCGGAACTTCGCACGGAATTACGCACGAAATTTGGCACGAAGTTCCACTCGGAATTTCAGGTGGAATTTCGCACGAAATTTCGCACGGCATTTCGCACGAAAGGCACGGAATTTCGCGTGGAATTTCGCGCATTTTCGCACAGAATTTTGCACGGAATTTCGCATGGAATTTCGCACGGAATTTCGTACGGAATTTCGCGCGGAATTTCGCACGGAATTTCACACAAAACTTCGCACAAAATTTTGCACGGAATTTCGCACGAAATTTGGCATGGAATCTCGCACGAAATTTCACACGGAATTTCGCACGGAATTACGCGCGGAACTTCGCACGGAATTACGCACGAAATTTGGCACGAAGTTCCACTCGGAATTTCAGGTGGAATTTCGCACGAAATTTCGCACGGCATTTCGCACGAAAGGCACGGAATTTCGCGTGGAATTTCGCGCATTTTCGCACAGAATTTTGCACGGAATTTCGCATGGAATTTCGCACGGAATTTCGCACAGAGTTTTGCTCCGAATTTCACACGGAATTTCAGGCGAAGTTTCGCACGAAATTTCGCCCGGGATTTCGCTCGAAAATTGGCACGGAATTTCGCACCAAATTTCGCACGAAATGTCGCACGAAATTTCACACGGGATTTCGCACGGAATTACACGCGGCATTCGCACGCAATTTCGCACGGAACTTCGTACGAAATTCCGCACGGAATTTTGCTCGGAATTTTCGGCGGAATTTCGCACGGGATTTCGCTCGAAAATTGGCACGGAATTTCGTACGAAATTTCGGGCGGAATTTTGTGCGGATTCGCACATAACTTCGCACGGAATTTCGCACGGAATTTCACACGGAATTTCGCACGAAACTTCGCACGCAAATTTCGCACGGAATTTCGCACGAAATTTGGCACGGAATTTCGCAGGGAATTTCGCACGGAATCACTCACGAAATTTGGCACGGAGTTCCACTCGGAATTTCAGGCGGAATTTCGCACGAAATTTCGCACGACTTTTCGCACGAAAGGCACGGAATTCGCGTGGAATTTCGCGCATTTTCGCACAAAATTTCGCCCGGAATTTTGCACGAAATTTTGCACGGAATTTCGCACGAAATTTTGCACGGAATTTCGCACGAAATTTCGTACGGATTTTCGCACGAAATTCCACACAGAATTTCGCACGGAATTTCAGGCGAAATTTCGCACGAAATGTCGCACGAAATTTTACAGGGAATTTCGCGCGGAATTTCGCAAGAAATTTCGCTCGAAATTTGGCACGGAATTCCCCTCGGAATTTCGCACGAAATTTCGCACGGGATTTCGCTCGAAATTTGGCACGGAATTTCGCGTGGAATTTCGCACGAAATTTCACACTGAATTGTGCACGGAATGCCGCACGGAATTTCGCGCGGAATTTCGTGCGAAATTTCGCACGAAATTTGGCACGGAATTTCAGGCGGAATTTCGCACGAAATGTCGCACGAAAATTGGCACGAAATTTCGCGTGGAATTTCGCGCATTTTCGCACGGAATTTCGCACGGGATTTCGCTCGAAAATTGGAACGGAATTTCGCCTGAATTTCGCACGGAATTTCGCACGAAGTTTTACACGGAATTTCGCACGAAAATTCACACGAAATTTCGTACGGAATTTCGCACGGAATTTCGCGCGGTATTTCGCACGGAATTTCGCGCGGTATTTCGAACGGAATTTCTTACGGAATTTCTCACGGAGTTTCGCGCTGAATTTCGCATGGAATTTCGCACGGAATTTCGCACGAAAATTGGCACGAAATTTCGCACGGAATTTCTTCCGAATTTCGCACGGAATTTCGCACGGAATTTCGCACGGAATTTCGC
The DNA here is from genome assembly GCF_030247195.1 of Topomyia yanbarensis. Taxonomy (NCBI): domain Eukaryota; kingdom Metazoa; phylum Arthropoda; class Insecta; order Diptera; family Culicidae; genus Topomyia; species Topomyia yanbarensis. The sequence continues at coordinate 165,337,649 of NC_080670.1, forward strand.
ATGGAATTTCGCACGGGATTTCACACGAAATTTCACACGAAATTTCACACGAAATTTCGCACGGAATTACTCACGGAATTTCGCACGGAATTTCGCACGGAATTTCGCACGGAATTTCGCACGGGATTTCACACGAAATCTCACACGAAATTTCGCACGGAATTGCTCACGGAATTTCGCGCCGAATTTCGCATGGAATTTCGCGCCGAATTTCGCACGGAATTTCGTACGGAATTTCATGCGGCATTCGCACGGAATTTCGCACGGAACTTCGCACGAAATTTCGCACGAAATTTCGCACGGAATTTCGCACGAAATTTCGCACGAAATTTCGCACGAAATTTCGCACGAAATTTCGCACGGAATTTCGCACGAAATTTGGCACGGAATTTTGCATGGAATTTCGGACGAAAATTGGCACGGAATTTCGCACGGAGTTTCACGTGGAATTTCGCGCATTTTCGCACAAAATTCGGACGGAATTTCGCGCGGAATTTCGCACATATTTCGCAAGGAATTTCGCACGGAATTTCGCGCGAAGTTTCGCACGGAATTTCGCACGGAACCTCGCACGAAATTTCGCACGGAATTTCGCACGAAATTTGGCACGGAATTCCGCTCGGAATTTCGAACGAAAATTGGCACGAAATTTGGCATGGAATCTCGCACGAAATTTCGCACGGAATTTCGCGCGGAATTTCGTTCGGAATTTCGCACGGAATTTCGCACGGAATTTCGCACGGAATTTCGCACATATTTCGCAAGGAATTTCGTACAGAATTTCGCACGGAATTTCGCGCGAAGTTTCGCACGGTATTTCGAACGAAATTTGGCACGGTATTTTACATGCATTTTCACGCGGAATTTCGCGTGGAATTTCGCACGAAATTTGGCACGGAATTTCGCGCGAAATTTTGTACGAAATTTCGCAAAGAATTTCGGGCGGATTTTCGCGCGTCCAATTTCGTGCGAAATTCCATGCAAAATTTCGTGTGACATTTCGTGTAAAATTCCGTGCGAAATTTTGAAACTTTCGCGCAAAATTCGCTTGAGATCCGGGATCTCATTTTAGACCGTGTTGTGTCGAGTTTTGGATTTCACGGCTTTATGGTCCTAAGTCAGTGCTACATACTGCTGAGACGAAGTCGAAACGCAATTCATAGCTTATAGTATTTTTTTTAATAAGTATGAACGAATACAACATACTTCAACATCTATGAGGTGTTCAACAAGTGTTAAAACATTTAGTATTATTTCACTTAACAAAAAAATTCCCATTCGAAAAATCCTAGTCACCCTAACCGAGGATCACTGACACTGTGCGATGCCCGAAGGAAATATGAACGTGTAATTAAAATTGTTCTTCTCCCGTTCGGCTGCTGCTCCTGGGTGGATCCGGATCTGTTTGAAACCGACAGTGGAGGCAGGGAGGAAAGCTAATATTTGTCCTGCCTTGGAGCAGTGGATATGTATGGATGGATAGACGGTAGAGGACACGGTGAGCGAACCCGGGTGAAAGCTTGAAAGCAGCAGCCAGTCAGCCAGCCATGGGGGCGATAAGAAACTTAAAAGATGCTTTCCTGTTCGCATAATGCTCCGAGCAGGCAGAAGTGAAAACTTTTCATTAGCGCGCGTGTTTGGGAGTCGCACCATACCAGGACGACGACGACGACGGTGGCAGACAGATTCTGAAGTACGCTTCGAAAGTTTACAATTGTGTTTGCTTCTGTCTTTATTTCTCTATTAGAATGGTTCTGTTGTACTTTTCAAGCACGTCAAGAGTGGGAAAGTTATAGGAAGCTACTTGGCGTTGCGCTTGAGGGTTCGTTTTTCCCCTGCACAGTACATTGTCGGTTTCTTTTACCGCAGTATGACGATAAGCAGAGGTTCTAGTTAACCATACTTGGAGTTTCTCGTCTATGTGTAACTCTTTTAACGTGTCGGTTGATTATTTAAAGGCCTAATAACGAGTTATGTGTGAGTTTTTCTTGTCGGCGAGAATGGCTGAAATCACCACACAATTCAAAGGAAAAGTCATCATAGTATTTGTCAATTAAAAAAATGAAGCCGTACCACTTATCAGTTCAACAATTTATTGCAGTGGATCGTCGTCTGAATCCAGCTCAATAACCTCCTCTTTGATTTCAATATCAAGCGAATTCTGCTCCGGCATCAATTCGTGTCTCATTTCCATAGCCAACGAGGCCACCTGTTGCAAGCGTTTCGTTATGCCACGGGCCCGCATTCTATTCTTGTCCAGCCCTTCGAAGAAGTGTTGCGCATTCGCCAGCGCCGCTAGATGCTCTTCAATCTGTCCAATCAGTGCATGCCGTTCAGCGGGATCGATCTGCTCGACCGATTCTTCTCGCATCTCAACAATTTCTTCAGCTACGTTCGAACTGGGAATGATGGAACTCTCCCGTTCCTGATCCTCCTGTAGCCGGTGAAAGATCTTTAAAATCTCTTCATTGGTAAGCTCGCGCGGTGTGATTTGTTCCAGAATGTCTTCCTGTGTCATCTGGGACAGGCCCAGTTTCTGCAACAAATTTACTATATCACTAACAATTCCAGCGTTGAAGTATTGTTCCGGTTCTGTATCCAACAGGTTAACCCATCCGTTTCTTAGAACTGACTTGTGCAAAAAGTGTATTGACCTTTCCAAAGCTACTATTCCATCAGTGATCGAAAAGAGATTCCACGATTCCTCGAGAGACTTGCCTGAGTTAACTTCTCTGGTAAGTTTTTGGCACACCTGCTTCATGTACACGGCTCTCAAATGAGTCAGAATTCCTTGGGCGGCCGGGAGACAAGACGAGTTACAATCAGCAGGTAGTGTAACGACATCGATCGCCTGGTTCTGTAGCTTCGGGGAGAAGTTGTGATTATGGGCAAGCACTAGTACCGCTTGAACGAGTAACCTTTTCCGCCGGAGATAGTTTTGAACTTCGGGAACACATATATCGCTAAACCAACTGTTTAGATCCTGTTCTGTTATTGATCCGGCCCGGTCTTGTTGCAAAAATGACGATTCGACAGGGTTTACACTTTGGCTAAAATCAGCGTTTAGAAGAATAGGCTTTACAACAAAATCACCGGATGCATTGCTGCAGAAGATCAAGGTCGACTTTTCCGCACCGTTTAGTCCCGGCAGTTGTTTCCACCAGAATGGCGTGTTTTCCACCGAAAAAATCTGATCCCGCGTAAAACCACGATCTTCAACCATAGACAGAAACGATTGCTTGAATTCGATTTCGCTGGGCGGAGCCCGATCCTGATGAGGCCGCAACTCCAACAGTTGATATTTTCGCTTGAGCCTTTCGAACCACCCGTTGCTGGCGTAGAAGCCGCCTTCATCTGCGGACGCACCACCCTGCCGGACGAGTTCGAACAGTTGCAGTGCCTTGGTGCGAACTTTCGTATACCAAACCGGCAATCGTTTGGCACGCAAATCGTCAAACCACACCATCAGACAGGCTTCCGTCTTTACGAAGCGAAGGGCCCGCGTTCTAAGTGAACCCGCGGCCATCGTCGGCGTCACACTGTTGGCATTGGCCCGGATAGCGGCCTCCTGTTTACGCATGTGTCGGATGGAGGATTCGTTAACGTTGTACTCGCGAGCGATTGCCGTCGGACCCATCCCGGTGGCCAGCAGGTTTACGATGCGGAGTTTCTCCGTCAGGGTGAAAGCGCGCCGGCGCCGCTTGGAGCTGGAGGGCTGAGAATGAGATCGAAGGGAAGGTGATGAGGGTCTTTATGGAGATGTGAGTTACATTTTCTAAGGTTAATTTCAAATTTCGGTACGAGAGGTGATGTTGAATAGTTATTTTCAATATTGAATGAAACAATAACTAGGGATAACAACCCACTCCCCCATCGTAGCATTTCGTCACAAACTTCTAAATACCCCCTGGTAATTACGTAGCTTGGCAGAAATTCTCCCCCCCCCTCCTTGTCACCGTAAAATTAAAAAAAACGATGTAGGTTATTCCCCTTTAAAAAAGCTACGTAGCATGACATGACCCCCTACCCCCCTATCGTAACACATCATCACAAAATACAATACTCCCCCCTTCCCCATATAATGCTACGTCATTTATGGATGATCCCTTTTGAAACTAGTGTAACCATAAGATCTTCAAAAATCTGTAAATATCTGCAACCAAATTAAAAAATCTGCAAATATCTGCGTCATCGAAAAAATCTGCAGCTGAAATTAAATCTTGAGCGTTTTTTCAAAACGTCATATCTGCAATGAGTTACTCTCTTTGTTTACTTTCTCTTTCGCTTTTTACGGCGTCACTATAACACTTTTCACTTATTTTACAGTACAGATCGAAAGACGGTGGTTTTAACTAGCATATTATGCAAAGAGCTGAGGGATAAATGTTAAAGTGACGGAATTATTAACAGAAGAGAAAGTAAACAAAGAGAGTAACTCATAGCAGATATGACGTTTTGAAAAAACGCTCAAGAAATGTCTGCGAATTTGCAGACATGTCTGCAAATCTGGCGTCTCTGAACGGACCCTACACGAGACAAGGATTTTGGTAATACAATATTGACGAGACCACTTCAATACGTCAATCCCATTTAAATGGTATGGCATCAATATTTTCAACATCCTCTCACACCATCAATATTATGATCAATTGTTAAGTTATTAATGAACTATCGTTTAGTTCCATTTTCATCAATTTCTATGCACTAATAAGTGAGATATTGGAAAAAACAATTTGGTTCGCATCGAGTTCACGTTCATTTTCACCGAAGGTGTAAATAGGCCTTAAATTGGATTCTAGAATTTTGAAAGCTAGCTTTTACGCCCAAATCCTGTTTGGCGAATAAGTATTAGGCTTGTTCCAGTACCAGGAGAAACTGGAAGTACTCCGGAGCAAACAGGGAGAAAATCGTTCCTGTACTATCTTCTTCTCTTTTTTCTTCTTCTGGTGGTAAACCGGAGTGATAAGGAGAAAGAATTTTTTGCTCCGGAGCAACAATGAGTAACTTCCTTGTACTGGAACAAACCTATTGTCACTTTGAAAAACGGCAATTCTCGATAAACATATGATTACGGCTTAAAAGCCAACTGTCAAAATTCTCTTTGAAAGGAAATTCCGGGCAAACTGCTACTGGTCGAACACAGTTCACAGCAGTTAATGAAAGAGAAAACTATTTTCTTTTGTTTACTACCATATCGAGAATTGATATTTATATCTGCAAAAAAAATTTTTGGCAGCACGGTGCCTTAACGTATAGGTACTTCCTCACAGAATAAAAAACAAATCTGTGTTTGACGCGGGTAAGCAGCAATCACACAATAATTACACTACAAATAACCAAATCAATCGAAACTTACCGCATTATCCATTTAATTTTCCAGCACAATGTTTTCGTTAGCAACACAAAACAAATTACCACGCCGCCGGACTAAAACACCCGAGCTACGGCGGCAATACGTTCCCGGTCTGTATTTTCGCGTATCGATCGGTGCTGCTACCGACCGGTCCGGTCAGCACTGCTGGGTGGTGGTTGTACAGAATGTGGATGTACGAAAAAACACGCGCTCTCTCGTATAGCACGGTTTGCCTGTGTTGGTACGGTCGCTCCGCGTCGAGGGGAACAGTCTGCTCTCCTATTGAGCGGTTTTGTTTACCGCATCTTTTCCTATATATGTACAGTTATGAGACGAAGGTGGAAGTTCTATATCATGGGACGACTGTACCTGGCTGGTTGGTTTGATGGAGAGTAAAAGATGAATAAATTATCTTTTTTGTACGAACGTGCTGTGGGAGAGTTAGTCGGAACGCGTTGTATGAGTTAGGTGAGAGCATTGAAAGCATTGGAATGGTTGGCGGAAGGGCATTTGGTATACCAGAGTTGCCTAGTTAAAATGATTTTTGTTGTCCGGATTCGGCGTTGGTTGGGAAATTTTTTTTTCATGGTTTTTTTAGTGTTTCGGATTCTCCTCGCCAGTAACTAGCTCCAACTTAATGCTACTAAGATAAGTCGTGTGACTTTTTGTATTTTAGTGTATAACAAACACCAATTTGGGGCTGGTTCGGACATATCTAACTTGTATTAAGTCGGTGCTAGTTACTGATGAGGAGAATCCGAAACACTAAAAACCATACATTATGTCCTTATGCATAAAATTTAGCCTTATCCAAAATTGTTCCCGTTTGGGAATTTTGCAAAACTTTATAGTAATTGTTCCGAATCGCGGCTTTTTCGAAAATAGGGTTAATTTCTTTTGGAAATGGTTCTAAATGGTCTATTTTATAACAAGCAATGAAAAAAATTCGGGGGGAAAGCTTTAAAGTAGTTTAAACTGGAAAAATAAGTTGTTCCCACTTACTTTACTAACAATGGCATTGTTCATGAGAAAATGACGTTAAGGGTGAAGGTAGTGTGATTCGGCTTTGCCGCATAGTTGAGTTCAAGGATTCGAAGCGGCACAAAGCCGCTGAGAAACCGACGGACGAGGTGGTTTTGATCTTGCTATTGAAGGGTGCAATCAAACCTGTAATCCACTCGTTTGCCCGGTATACTCAAACAGGGGCTATCCCTAGTTTAAGTCCGACTGAGCGGCAGCGAAGTCGGACAGCACTTGAATGAAGCGATGTGGCTACATTCGGCACTGACATTTTATTTTTGTAAATAAATACTATCCTATTGTTACTAAATTAAACATTGTTAATGCCTAATGTGGCTACGCCACATCGCTTTTTGCCATGCTGTCCGACTTCGCTGCCGCTCAGTCGGACTTAAACTAGGGATAGCCCCTGTTTGAGTATACCGGGCAAACGAGTGGATTACAGGTTTGATAGCACCCTTCGGTAGCAAGATCAAAACCACCTTGTCCGTCGGTTTCCCAGCGGCTTTGCGCCGCTTCGAATCCTTGGACTCGACTATGCGGCAAAGCCGCATTGCACTACCTTCACCCTTAACGTCACTTTCTCACGAGCAATGCCACTGTTAGAAAGGTAAGTGGGAATAACTTATTTTTCCAGTTTAAACTACTTTAAAGCTTTCCCCCCGAATTTTTTTCATTGCTTGTTATAAAATAGGCCATTTGGAACCATTTCCAATAGAAATTAACCCTCTTTTCGAAAAAGCCGCGATTCGGAACAATTACCAACTTTATTTATGCGGTATTGTGATCGTATGATAACAAGAAATAGCAGCAATCTACTACTCCATTTTTATTTTTAATTTCTTCTTCACATTGTAAATAAAATCAATACATTTTTGAAAATATTATTATCATATACATTTAGCAGTAGCTATGCAACAAGAATGGGGACACATTCGGAAATTGCATTTGCAAAAGCTTAAAGTTTTTTAAACGAACTCTTCACAGTTAGGAGGGAGTAAGCAGTTTGTTTCCGATAATTTGAAACGGTACATCAACCGTTGAAAACATCCAAACCTTGCGGGCAACTCAATACCATCAATGATAAAACTTATGACAATAAACAGTTTGAGGTAAGCAGCTTAGATAAACTTGCAACGGCAAATGTCGTTAAAAAAACATGGGAAAAACAAAGGTCCCAGATTGCTTCCACTCTCTATGGTGGTGAAATTATATGGCTAAATGTTTTTCAATATCACGATTTTTAAGACACACTTTGAGCTATTCTGTAAAATTAGGGGAAGATGGGGTAAAACGCACCCCCGGGGCAAAATGCACCCCTTGCTTATTTCGAAAACAGCTGAAAATTTCTAGAAAAGGTTAACACCAGTCGGAAGTCCACCGTAGTAAACATACACTGTCAAAGTTTGATAACCGTACATCAATAGCAGTTCGAGGAATAAACAATAACGTGCTCTTCTCATGTGATTATTGTGGCTCGTGCAATAAGGATTTTCAACTCTTATAAATGCTGTTTTACTATTATATCAGTGTATTCCAGTTCTATTTATACCGTAGCTCATTATTCTGTGGCACTATATATGAAAAATCTACTAAATAGTTCACTTTTTGCTAAATTTATATCGCTGCTCCATCGGGGGCAAAATTCTCTCTTCTTTGATTTTGCTGGTTTTTTAATCGAAAAAAGAAAAATCGTTCTGAAAACCTACTAATTGCACAACCGAAGGCTGTTTTATGGCACACTTTTGTGAAATCTCGTCAGAAAACAAAACTACATGCTTGTTCACCGAGCATTATGCCCCGTTGTTGTGGTGCATTTTACCCCCGCAAAGGTGCGTTTTGCCCCGCATATTTTTCAAAAGGTAATTTTAAATGATTTTGAAGAATTGAATTATTTTCGCGTTTTTGAATATTTTGCAAAGCGTTATGATTGCGATTACAGAGGAAAATGTTGGCTAAACGATATCATTAATTAAATTCTCCCAATTGATGTTCTACAGCTGAGTTATGGTCGTATTTCCTTAGGGGGAGCGTTTTACCCCATCTTCCCCTAGATGCAGCATCCAGTTACTTAACCATTGCCAGCTGAAGCAAATTTTGCCTGTGTATTGTAAAAGTGTTAAAAATGCACGCGAAACGCCCGAACAGGGGCTATGGAATGTGCATCCTTAATAGCTAAGGCAAACTACAAAATCAGTACCAGTAACTATCCAGCTATATTTAGCCCTTTTTTTTGGTTCAACGACACAGGTCAATCGCCTTCAAGTAGTGGGACAATGCAAACGGCAGAGCAAGGCGAAGCATACTGGGACGAGCCTGGACTTAACTCCATATATGAAGGTTATGTGATATTCTCACTAGTATTTTTCTCGTATCAGCTGAGCCATCAGAGACATTTTCGCGAGATTTTAGGTGATTTGAATGCAAAATGACAGCTTTTTGAAGGGCATAACTCAAGTGTTTTTGCATTATTTGACCATAGGAACTATATAAGGTTATTCTCGGTTTTCAAAGAAACGGTTGATTTTATGAATTGCATTACTTCACCAAAATTATCCGTGTGATAAAATAACATCGTAAAATCGCCAAAAATAAGTCACTAGTTGGTTTAGTTAGTGTTTAGATAACTGTTTGTCATAAATTTTTATTGAATTCGAACTTCTAAAGCGATAACAACAACGACGCCCATGAATGCCCGCGATCACACTATGCTCATTCGAAGGCTTTTCATTTTCTCTTTAAAATGAGCCTATGCTAGTTTTGCGAAAACTTGCGATAAGCAGTCAAAATTTGAAAAAATTGTGAATGGAGACGCATGGTTATTACTGATATTTAATTTGAATATTCACATTATGACTAGAATAATGACACTAATTTATGTACAACTTTCAAATAGCATTTAGAGCATGATTTACACGGGTTTTACTAGTGATCAAGAGTAAGGAGCCGAGTGGGAAGTATGGTTTTTAAGTGGTAAAGGAATTAAGAATGTTTAAAATTCAGTAAATATTTTCAACCATCTGAAATGTGTCATAAAATGCTTCATGAACTATTTTTGCTAACTTACGCAATAACTGTCAAATTGAGTGAACACAGTTGAGTTCTAGTCATTTGGTGAGACTATTTTTTCCGAGTTTGCATAGCACTGATATAGCTTAAGGGTATGTGATATTATCCAAATAAAATAAGACCATTTTTAAATGAACCATGTACGCGAAAAAAGGATTTTGGATTTATTTTAATTTAAGGTATGAAATAAGCAATCTAAGCAACTTAAAACACACCTGCGAAAATAAAATGGTTAACCATCTTGTTCATTAGTGAATGTAAATCAATACTCCACTAAGACGCTCAAAATGTGTTGTTTTGAAAAAAAAATGTAGTTTTCATACCAAGTAACCCATTAATGAATTAAACGTTCCAAAATTAATCGATCACATCTTATTTGATCCTTAAAAATAATATAGTCATTTCTAAAGCCCCATAATGAGATGTCAATCAATTCGTTTCAATACGGAAAATAAATTTCAAAATTACAATTGAAAGAAATATTTATAAAAGACAAAATATTTACTTTTGAGCGACTCAAAGTAGTAAAGATAATTTCTATTTTCTATAACCAACATAGGAATTCAGCGCACAAAAATGTCTTTTAAAAAATTTTGAACCTTCACAACAAAATAATTATTTTTGAGCCACCCTAATGCATAATGAAATTTTTTTTTTGCAAATGTTAATATCAAAAACGATTTAGCACACGAAAATATATATACACAAATTTTAAGAACGATTTAAAAAAAAATTGAGGCACCCTAATAAATAGTAAATGTTCATTTTTGAAATGTTTAAATATCGAAAACGAATTCAGCGTACCAAAATTACATAAAAACGTCCTATATGAACCGATACGGAAAAGTTGGGACTTTAGTCCACCTTTTGTTCTAAGTCGTGCCACTGTGCGAAGCGAGAAATTTTTACTCGGATTTACTGTTAATGTACACAGCAACACGCATGTGCCACAATGCCGAATCGATCACAAATATTGTAGAACAGCAATGGGCCAATGAAATATCAAATTTTGATCGGACTCAGATGCAAATGATAACGATTACACTTTATTCAGGTAGAGTAGACGAACTGCCAATTTTTGATCGGTATTTCGAAGTGAAATCATTTTAAAAGCCCGATTAAATCAATCGAGTAGTGAGATAAGACTTTTCTTGTACATATCACTATTCGCCCATTCATTAGTTTGCATTAGTTTGCTGAACACAGTTTCGAGTCCTGCACTAATAAATCCTTGAATAACATGAATAAATTATTAAAGAATGAAAAAAATATGAGATAAACCTAATTAATTAAATGAGTAGAATGAAGAATATAAATCAAACGAACGCAAAATAAAGTAAAAAAAATAAATAAAATTAAAATATCGAAATACTAATAACCCGTATAAAAACAACATAATGAACAACATAAATGAAATAAGCGAATTTTATAAGTAATTCATATTAAAATGAATACAATTAATCAAACCTATAAACTATTTAATATGAACAAAATTAATTAAATTACTAAAATTAATAGGATTAACAAAATTAATAAGCTGTATAAATCCAATATAATGAGAAGAATGAACTAAATCAAATAAAAAATGAGGTCAATGAAAACACACAGAAAAAATCGAATTACGAAAAGCATATATTAACATAGTTGAAGAATAAAACGAATAGAAGTAGTTTATTAAGTGAAACAAATAAAATGAACATTGTGAATGATGTATATAATATACAAAAAGCGTACAATAAATGAAAATTACGAAAACAAGGAAATGAACAAAATGAATACAAATAACTAAAAGAAATAAATAAATTAAAAGGATAAATTGAATGAACTAAATACATTTGATATCTAATTTTAAGCAAACATTTCAGTAATTGTTAGCAAATGTTAGCAAAATTAATTACACATGAGATTAATAAAAATTTTAAGTTGTGTAACCAATAAAAAATAAAATAACTGGACATAAATAAAATAAATAAAAACTATTTAAGTGATTTAAATAAATGATGGGAGTAAATTGAGCTTGAGCTTATGCGACCACCCCTGGCTACTACTCCGTTATCGATCGGGACTAGCTGAAGTTGCACAGGGAATCAGTAGATAATTATGCTTGGGATTAGCGAAACATCTTTCAATGTGCAACTCCTGGTAATCCTAAAGTGTTTCTGATCAATACCGGCGCCGGCCAGGCCCGAACGTAGATCGCGGAAGGAAAGGGAAGGAATTGTTAGTCCGATACTTGCTTTTGCTAGAGGCCGTATATACTACTGCGCACTCCACAAGTATCACGGGAAGAGGATATTTTTGTTAGTAGAGTATAGAAGTTGGATATACTTCTTCTTTACCGACACCAGAGAGGTGATTCCACTACCTGGACTAGATATCGATCCACCAATTTCATGGACCGCTTTACTTCCGAAGGAAGACGTGACCACAGATTTTTTCACCTCAGAAAAATCTCAACGACCTCGGCTGGAATTGAACCCAGGCCAACTGGAATGAGTGGCGGTCACGCTTACCACTCAACCACCGGCGCACAGTGGCGGGTCTTCAAACAAAAGTCGGACAAAACCTCAAATGTTACCTAATTTGGCTGAAAATCACAATTTAAGCTAATTTTGAGGTGCTGAGCTTATTTTTGATGTCAAAAGTCGTAAAATATTAAATGCATTTTTCCGTACAGTGTCATTGAACCTTTCTTATAACTATGATCCCGTTTTCATGATAGATTTTCCGTTACTGTTCACCAATGTCAGCAATATCATAAAAAATGAAGAACATTACTTTAAATCCATTGCATAACGTGTTGGTTTACTGTAGATTGTCTAACTATTTCACACAAAACACCATGCGCCTCCATATCAGCAACAAAACTTCAAAATCTCCTTAAACCTTTTTGCGCACCTAGGCGCAGAACGAGACCATGATATTCGAAAAGTAGAGGTTATTTCCCATAGAATGTATACTATGTGACCGTTCCGAAATGATTCTGAAATTTGCACAGAATACATTAGTGAAAAAAGTATTTTTGATCTGACCACCTCAAACATATTTACACTAAAAAGTCATAGTTCCAAGCAAATTTACCAAATTTTTTTTATTCACTAACCAAGTTCTTTCGTTCCTCAACACAATAAAACTAGTTGTGCTGAAATCGGCCCAAAATCCAAAGAGCAACATGCATTTGAAGTGAACAGAGCAATGGTGGTTTCGGAAATAAAAATTATTAAAAAACCCGGACTTTGCTACGTTTAAACTCATGTTAAAAATCGTGTTCTTATCCAATGATCATAAAATTTTGGATATACATTGTAACCCGAGACAGTTGGAGCCGGAGCCTAAATCAATATTTAGCGGATGGCTTCAGCGCCACTCCCGAAGGAGACCATTCGCCTTGTTCAGTTTGCCCAGCTATTGAGACCCCTCCTACGGGCGGGTACCATTTGTTTCTGAGTTCTGGCTCCAGAATGGTCCAACTGGACTCGGGTACCTGGATTACCAGTCTGAAAACATTCGCTAGAAATCATCAACAGTATACAAAGAAGGCCTCAGACCGGTATAATTGATTAGCTCTAACGCCTTTTATCATCACGGGCAAAGATCTACTCAAACACAAGGTCCCCAATCGTGGCCGATTTAGGAAAGGGGGAGTCGAATGGAAAAGGAGTCAACTCTGCTCGCTAAAAACGGAAACGACCGAAAATCGTGAAACTACCTATACCAGAAAATACCAAAAAATAGTTTACTGCAAAAAAACTGTTTAATTCACTTCAACTCATAATTCGCTTACAAAAAAAATATTTATTTCACATTTCGGGTCTCGAACCCAGGCCTTCCAACTTGCTAGTTAATTTCCTCGCAGCGCGCTAACCAACATGGTCACTGCCTATCCTGTCTCTCTCCCTTCCCAAAGCATATCAAAAATCTAACTACCTAACGTGGTGTTCATCCGAAAATGAGTGGCTCAACTTACGGTGCGTGCATATACAGTCGGCGTGTTTGCGTGTAATACAGCGATTTCATCGCTGACCTAGGATTTTCACGGGGTGGGAAAAATAAAACCGCCGAACAAAAAAATTGATAATCGGGTTTCGAACCCGGGTTTTTTTGAGCTTGTCACGAAAACGCTGTCACTTAGCTCACTGAACCGGCATTTGCGGGTTTAAACAAAATTGATCATGCGCATGTCAAAAAAAGGAAATGAGTACTCACACTACCATGGTTTTACGTGGGTCGCTCGAAGATCCAGTCCGCTGGAGATGCTGATCCGGTTGCCACAAACGACTTGCCCGGTCGTTTGCTGGCAGAGTCTGACCTGATGGAGGTCACTGCATTACATGTTTCCCACGTGGGTTGATCGATAGTCGGTGCCCAGCAACTGGACGTATGCTGGCAACGACGCTGCTCCCTAGCTAGCGCGGATTTGACGGTCGTCGCTCTTCCGGATGGTTCACCGGGAACTTTGTAGCTAGATGGCGGGGTCAGAAGCGGTTGATGACGGATGATGATCGGTGTGACGGGATGCTGCAGCTTCAAACCTGCACGAAAAACACGCATCCAACGACAAGTTGGAATTAGGGCACGCACTGCACTGGCCACCATTTGCACCTTACCTTAATTCGGGAATACCGACTCTAAACCACTGCTTCGATATGCGGGAAGCCACTTAACTTGTACGAGTTAGAACTGGGAAGGGAAAACTAATTACTGGCAAAACTGATATAGAGAATCTCACGATTTTTATCTTTTACCTATAAAACCACACCGAGGCGCGAGAAAAACTAAACCACTCCTGCCTCTTCCACGATCCAGAACAAAGTGAAAAATCAGATCTTTGGAGTCCTCAGTTTAAAGCATGAGTCATATCTTCGTGACCGGAACTACGCAATCGTTCACGAAATTACGCAAGTTTCCCCGAAGCCTTTTTTTTGTATACGGCTTCAATTTCTTTTGAATATCCCCAGACCTCGATCCTCTACCACCAAATCCCGGGTGCTGCCGAATGGCTTTCAAAACCCAGAGACAAATAGTTTCCCCTCCACTATAGCTTATTCTGCGGTTAAAGGTCGCAGAAAGGGTTATCTCAAAAGTGGGGCGACGCCTGCGTCGCGACCACCCGCCAAAAGTAACTCGGCTCCAACCACGGCTGGATCCGGTGGGTGCTCAACCACTCATCTGACCGTTCATTCGAAGGAACTCCAACCAACCACTCACTCTCATTCACATTTCGGGAGAAATTACAGAAGCTTTTACCCATGCTGAGCGGACCAGTTATTCGAGGGGCCGCTCGATTTTATTTACATTCATATCGTAGTACTACATCATTCCCCACTTTGTTTTCGAAAATTTGATTGGTTGAAAACCAATCAAATTTTCGAAGGACATTTGTATTTGTAATTGAGAAAATCGTGACTGCTGGGGTCATATGTGGTCATCGTCAAAAAAATTGACTCATCATCTATTTGCAGACATCTGTTACTGACCATCATCGTTTTTCAACTCCGGTCTCCAGCAGCAATCAACTAAATTTAACCAAAAAACACAATATCCTTGCTAATACTGAACAACTGAAAAACTTGCTTGATCTTTCCGATAAACTTTGGCTAATGGTAATTGGCAATCACATTCACTCATAATATTCCACTATAATTGGAATATTCCAATGTACAGTTAAACTAAAAATTAAGACACGAATTTCTTTACCTCAGTATAAAAACTAAGAAGTGAAATACGCTCTTCGTAAAACCTTCACCTTTGTGAAAAAATACTAGTATGTTTTGCTGATATCCAAACCTCGGAGTAACATTCAAGCAAAACGGATTCAACATCACATCCTTTAAATGGGGGTCTGTTTCCGGTTATTGTGAACTACTCTGGAGTTCTCCAGAAAAAAATGTTCACGATAATCCAAAAACGCAAATCGAACGAAGCGAGAATTTCTGACCGTCAAAATTGTTTGACCACGAAAAACTCACAACATAAATTATCAAGAAAAAATACCATGCAGTCACCCCTCGATCACACTTGTTGAACTCTCATTCATCTCTCTCACGCGTCACTCATTCTCTTGCCAATACCAATGAACCTGTTCTACCAAATGTCAACAAACCGTAACTCTAACTCGTCGCGTTCGGTAGTAGAATTTTTTTTTGTGAAAATTTTTCGCGGTTTTTCCGGCGAAAAAGTTCCGGCTACACAGAAAGTCGGCGGATACCAGACGTGCTATCGTAAGGAGAGTATTTTGCGTATCATATCGTGTCGATGTAAGTTTGAAAAGAGCCGTTTTTTCTTATCTTTCTTCGCAGGTGTAGCTGCTTTCAGATGGCAAACCTCAACCTACACCAAGAGCTCGCTGTAGAAAGAAGGATGAGGAAGAAGGAGAACAAATTGGATGGAATGGATGAAGGGAAATGCTGAACTGACCAAAAGTATTGATCGAAGCGGACGATTTTTTACTAATGGACTGTTAGAAAGGACTAATGAAAATGATATCGAACTGGAAAATAAATGGGAAAAGGTAAGAAAATCGTTCAAATTATCAAGTGATACTGGATTCGGTTAAAATTACTAATTCAATTTATTATATTTTAGGAATTAAAGAAAATAATATGGAAAAGGAAAAAATAAGGAAATAATTTACAATATAGGAACAAAATTATAGAAGATTTCGAAAAATTATACGTTGAGTGATAATCAAAAATAAGAAAACCGTAAGTTTCTGAAATTATCGATTAATATTAATTTAAGAACTAACACTAGAGAATAAGAGATAGGACAAATCGTAGGAATTGCATACTAATCTAACTAATACTACTATTTACAATACTATTTACAACACGATGCTTGTCGTGCTTGATCCAATGTGGAAGAATCCACCTTTTAATCACTACCTTTTACATAGCTGTTTTGGTGGAGTTGCGTCCACTACACAAAGGCTATGTTGGCGGCTATCGTTGCTTCATTTGTATTCTCCAAAACCACTGAGAGTTGCATCAGAGGCTTGCTCCTCTTTTCTTCGCTTGATCACGGCCGTTTGTCGAAATCATCGTAAGGGCTCGCTTTATGATTCATAGCATATAGCATATTACTTTGTACAGGTCATTGCCCCTGCTCATTCTAAGGCGTCGTGAACCGCAATACTGGTTTAACGAGTCAGCACAAACTTCTAATGATTTCTCAGCGCAGTTATCTTTCGGAGAAACAAATAAAGCTGCTAATAGCTGCCAGTAAAAAAATTTCCCCGTAGGTGTTTCTTCTCATCGTAATCTGTGGTTACTCCGAAGAGCTACATAGCTTGACTTCTTTCCACTTATCTGCTTAGATGAGAAGAACTGGGGATCATTTTCTTCAGCTGATCAGCGAAGAAAACTCCCACCCGTTTCCCTGAAAGGTCCTCAAGTTCGTAGGTATGGGATCCTAGGATTTTCCTTACGACGCAAGGCTCAAACTTGGGGGCCAGTTTCTTGCAGAAACCTTTCCCTTTGTCTGATTGGTCAAAGGTTTTTTTAAGGACAGTTTCTCCAGCAAAGTATCGAGGACAGCTAGCATTTGAGCGCAGATTGTATGTTTTTTCGTGGCGCTTATATGCAGCAGCCAAATTCTTCCTCACTTCCTCAAACAACGCATTCCTCTTCTTATCTACTTCGTTCATCTCCTGCTCGTCGGATTTATAGTTGTCTCTGATCATCGCATACTCCCTCCCATCAGAAACCTGGTTTCTTCCGAAGACGACGAAGTACGGACTGTATTTGGTCGAGTCGTGGACAGCGAGACGGATTGCGTTTGCAATTGTTTGGATATCATCCGCCCAATGCTTATGCTCCTTTTTTAGCGTTGCTCTTATGGCCGTCGTGATCACCCTATTCACACGTTCCGTGTTGTTCACTTGCGCGTGATATGCTGGTGTTAGCCAGTGACTTACATGATAGGCTTGCAGTAGCTCTTTGAATGTTTTTGAAATGAACTGAGTTCCGTTGTCGGTCAGTATGATTTCTGGTACTCCAAATAACCTGAAAATCATATTTTCTACAAACTCTGTCAGTGGTCCCGCTTTCGCTTCGCGAAATGGTTGCACCAGCACGAACTTGCTAAACACGTCCGTCGCTACCAACAGACAAGTGCAACGATTTTTACCCGACGCGGGCAAGGGTCCAACAAAATCAAGCGTCACAAACTGCCACGGATATTCAACTGGTTTCTGCGAACCCATCGGTGGTGTTACGTTGATGTTCCCCGCTTTGCTTGTTTGACAGCGCAAACATTCTCTGCAGTATTTCCGAATCTGCTCGTTCATCTTCGGCCAGATGTACCGTTCCTTGATGGAGGCTAGGATTTTCTCGAACCCGAAGTGGGCCTTGCTGTGCTCCCGGTGGATGATTTCATTTCTCTCTGCTGGTTCTGGGAACTGTTTCCAAGCGAAACGAGGGTCATCCTGTCGGCTAGGCTTCTTCAGGTACTTCCAAATTTTCCCATCGATTACCCGGTAGTCACTGTACTTCACGGGATTGGCCACGATCTGCGCTGCTAATTCGTCGTATTCTGGGTCGGTCTGGGCTACAGTGATAGTATCGATCGATCTAGATAGGCAATCAGCTGTGATATTGTTCTTTCCTTTCCTGTACTCGAGTTCAATGTCGTACGACTGGATTCGTAACGCCCATCTGAGAAGCTTTGAGTTTCCGCTTTCTGCCCCTATTTTAAAGAGCCACAACAAACTTCTAGCATCTGTCACAACCTTAAACCGTGTTCCTTCGACATAGTGCCGGAAATTGTCTACCGCTAATAGAACTCCGAGACACTCCTTCTCGACAGCCGAGTATTTCCTCTGGGTACAACTTAGTTTCTTACTGAAGTAACCTATCATTCGAGTCTCTCCATCCTGCTCTTGGAC
This sequence comes from Topomyia yanbarensis, assembly GCF_030247195.1. Lineage (NCBI taxonomy): Eukaryota > Metazoa > Arthropoda > Insecta > Diptera > Culicidae > Topomyia > Topomyia yanbarensis. The sequence continues at coordinate 165,355,975 of NC_080670.1, forward strand.
TAAAGCAGCTCCTACAGCGTTATCCGAGGCGTCGGTTTCGATGGCGAACGGTTTTTTGAAGTCGGGGTTTGCTAAGACGGGTGCCGACGTCAGCACTGATTTCAGCTCGTTGAAAGCAGATTCAGCTTCCTCTGACCACACGAATTTCTTCTTTCCTTTCTTCAGAAGGTCGGTTATTGGAGTCGTTATTCGACTATAACCTGCGATAAATTTCTGATAGAAACCTGCGAGACCCATGAGACGGCGGATATCCTTTACCGACTTTGGTCGGGCGTAGTCCAGTATTGGCTGTATCCTTGATTGGTCTATGGACACTCCTCGTTCAGTCAGCAGGTATCCAAGGTACATTACCTGTTTTCTGCAGAACCTAGATTTTTCCAACGAGATCGTTAAATTTGCCGCCTTTAACCGTTGTGCAACGATTTTCAGTAGTCGCAAATGTTCTTCAAACGTTTCGGTTGCTATCACTATGTCATCGAGATATACAAATACATGGGGTTGGAGATCGAACCCTATAGCCTTGTTCATCAAGCGACACATGGTAAAGGGTGCATTTGTTAGCCCAAAGGGGCATACCTTAAAGCGGAACAACCCTTTTGAGGTTCGAAAAGCAGTATAATTCCTGCATTCCTCCTTCAATGGAATCTGAAAATATGCGTCCTTCAAATCTATGATTGAGTAGAATTTCGCATGTCCGAGACGATGGAAGATGTCCTGCATGTTCTGCATCGGGTATGCATCTTTCACCGTCATCGCATTAATTCGTCGTGAGTCCAGGCAAACGCGAATCTTCCCATTCGCCTTCCTGACCGGAACTAGCGGATTGGTCCATTCGCTGTAACATTCTTCGATCGCATCTAAACTTTTGAAACGCTCTATCTCTGCATCGATTTCTTGCTGAATGAATGGGGAGCATTTGTAAACTGGTTGGAACCTTGGTTTTGCGTCCTCCTTAAGGATAATCTCGTGCTGAATCAAATTCGTACGGCCTAATTTTCCCGGAGAAGTACAGTCAAATTGTTTTATCGCTTCGACCAACTCAGCACGTTGAGCTTCGTTAAGCTCATGTTCCGTTTCAACTGTGTCCGGAACTGGTTCGAGAATCTCGCCCATTGTTGGAATGTCCAGTGTTTCGTCGATATCTTTCTGCTCCAATTTCGGTAGTTCACCTGTTGGTTCAATATTGTAACAGAGAAGCGAGTTTGTACTGGTTTCCAATGTCTCGATCTTTTCTGGCCCATTTCCCACATCGATCATTGGTTGAATACCGAATGAGTCCCAAAAATCGGCACCCAGGATCAAAGACCTGGAAATTTGAGGGACGATTATCGTCGGTACCACCTTTGTTTTATTTTTATAGGTGAATGGGATGTTCAAATATCCCAAACACTTATACTCCGTCCCGTCAGCTGTGCTTACGCGAACTGCTGCTGGGAGGATTTTTAATCCATACTGCTCGGCCAATTCTGGCGAGTTAATCACGCTAATGCCCGCTCCTGAATCCAGCAAAGCTTCCATTTCCGTCTCGAAAACTTTCACTCGGATGTGGGGACATTTAGTAACGCTTACCCGAATATGATGGACCCGAAGCAAGGGGTCAAACTCTGTATTTGGCTGTATAGTTTTGGGAATCTGTTCATTATTAGGGACAGTCGGATTCCCTGTCTCCCATCCCTTCAATAGTTTCCCTGCTGATTTTGGCTTTTTATCTGCCGACCGAACGCCACGCAACGTTCGCAGCATCGAATCGTTCTGCCCAGGTTACCACAACCGTAACAAAATATCACCTTTGGTTTAGTGCATTCTCGCCAACTATGTCCTTCCTGTTGACAGTTCCAACAGCCTCGTAACATAGTCGTTCCACTAGCCGTAGGCTCATTTCGTCCAATTATGTGCTGTGTGGATTGCTGACTCTGCGGGTTTCCACCCGGTTTTATTTGACTATCTCTGTTCGGCCGCGCCCGGACTGTGTTGATATCTGCCAACCCGTCGCTTTCATTGTCGCTTTCCTCAACCTCTACATTGTTTACCGTTCGCCTTGGATTAGATTCCCACGCTTGCTGCAGGTTTGGATCCGCTGCATCGATCCTATAGTTCAGCTTCAATAGATGCTGCAGGTCCGTAACTTCAACAATGGAGATCTTCGAACGATAGTGCTGCCTCATGTTGTCCCAGATTACCTCAAACTTCCGGTTTCTCGACAATGGCTTCGACAGCATTCGATTCAGCTTCTCGATTTCGGTGACAAATGCTATGAACGGCTCACCACGTTGCTGCTTCCTCTCTTGGATCTTTTGGCGGATTCCTTGATCCTGATTAGGATTTCCAAAACGATATTTAATCAACCTCTCAAACGTGAACCAGTCGTCGAACTCATCTACAAAGGTAAAAAACCAATCTGACGCCGGGCCATCCAATAACAGGTGAATGTCTCGAAGAAGCTGCCGATTTGAAACGCCCTCTCGCTCTGCTATCTTCTTGAGCTTGTAGAGGAAATTCTCAACACTCATTGATCTTGAGTCCCCCGTGAACCTCAGTTTCCATTTTTCCACTCGATACATATTTTCCCTACCTCCATCGGAATGCCACCGGTTGTGAAGACGTGGACGCACACGATCCCTTCTTAACCGACAATCTGAAAATAAACTAGAACCTGAAGAGCCATAATTATGGCGGGACTCATCCGATTCGTACTGGTTTTGCTCCCGTCTGTTAAAATTGATCCTATCCCTGTGGTGTCTGGCTGACCTGCGTCGGTGATCATCCTGGTGATTTCTTTGTTCGTCATCGCTACTTGACATCTCGTCCATTGCTCTGTCGCTAGCATGTGCACCCGGAACCGACAACTTGCCCATCAAACTTGCCAGCATTCGTTCCATACGGTCCATCTTGTTGCGCAACTCGATTCTGTCTGCGCCTTGTGAACTGCTTTTTGGGATCGTACCTGTCGCCTTCTGTTCTGTGTCCTCAGATTTATTCTGTTCCTGGAGATATGCTGCATGATGATCGAGACCGTTTTGCTTATCTTTTTCCCTTTGGCTGCGCCCAGCCTCTGCGCCATCTGCCTCTTGTAGCATGTCATTGATACGCTCTTTATATGGTGAGGTTGGCGGTCCCATCTTATGTGTTTGCATACACTCTTCAATACGACGTACTAGCTCCCTACGCATCTTCTTTTGATCCTCACTCACTGCCTGGCAGCGTTTCGCTCGATACCAGTAATGTAGTAACCGCGACTCAAATCGTGGTTCACCACCAAACCGATTTAACGATCTAAACAAATCCGCGACTCTCCCAGAAATATGGGAAAATTCCTCCGAAATATTTAACGGCGAACGATAGTTTTGACTATTTTTGACATCGGACTTGAACAACGTCCTTAGAAGTCTCTGTTTACCAGCAAGATCAAGTTCAAGGTTAGTTGCCTCCAACTGACCTCTGATCATAAGTTCATAATCAACTTCTTCAGAGTTCAAATGTTCAGAATAAGGAAATCTATCCATTTTGTACGTGGATATGATGTAGTATTTATTTATATAACTTGCATTAGGTATAATGAAACGTAGTGAGTATACAGTAATGAATTGGTAAAATAAATGTAAAAATATGGTAAAGAAGAGCAATAAACTTATTCTACAAAATATGTATGTATTTACAACTTAAACTAAATTAACCATTGAGAAAATCCAAACTAATCTCAGGGAAAAATGCCGAAGAAAGTTGTACTTTCCAACAACAAAACGTGCCAAATCTTGTTGGGCGCCAATTGTAACCCGAGACAGTTGGAGCCGGAGCCTAAATCAATATTTAGCGGATGGCTTCAGCGCCACTCCCGAAGGAGACCATTCGCCTTGTTCAGTTTGCCCAGCTATTGAGACCCCTCCTACGGGCGGGTACCATTTGTTTCTGAGTTCTGGCTCCAGAATGGTCCAACTGGACTCGGGTACCTGGATTACCAGTCTGAAAACATTCGCTAGAAATCATCAACAGTATACAAAGAAGGCCTCAGACCGGTATAATTGATTAGCTCTAACGCCTTTTATCATCACGGGCAAAGATCTACTCAAACACAAGGTCCCCAATCGTGGCCGATTTAGGAAAGGGGGAGTCGAATGGAAAAGGAGTCAACTCTGCTCGCTAAAAACGGAAACGACCGAAAATCGTGAAACTACCTATACCAGAAAATACCAAAAAATAGTTTACTGCAAAAAAACTGTTTAATTCACTTCAACTCATAATTCGCTTACAAAAAAAATATTTATTTCACATTTCGGGTCTCGAACCCAGGCCTTCCAACTTGCTAGTTAATTTCCTCGCAGCGCGCTAACCAACATGGTCACTGCCTATCCTGTCTCTCTCCCTTCCCAAAGCATATCAAAAATCTAACTACCTAACGTGGTGTTCATCCGAAAATGAGTGGCTCAACTTACGGTGCGTGCATATACAGTCGGCGTGTTTGCGTGTAATACAGCGATTTCATCGCTGACCTAGGATTTTCACGGGGTGGGAAAAATAAAACCGCCGAACAAAAAAATTGATAATCGGGTTTCGAACCCGGGTTTTTTTGAGCTTGTCACGAAAACGCTGTCACTTAGCTCACTGAACCGGCATTTGCGGGTTTAAACAAAATTGATCATGCGCATGTCAAAAAAGGAAATGAGTACTCACACTACCATGGTTTTACGTGGGTCGCTCGAAGATCCAGTCCGCTGGAGATGCTGATCCGGTTGCCACAAACGACTTGCCCGGTCGTTTGCTGGCAGAGTCTGACCTGATGGAGGTCACTGCATTACATGTTTCCCACGTGGGTTGATCGATAGTCGGTGCCCAGCAACTGGACGTATGCTGGCAACGACGCTGCTCCCTAGCTAGCGCGGATTTGACGGTCGTCGCTCTTCCGGATGGTTCACCGGGAACTTTGTAGCTAGATGGCGGGGTCAGAAGCGGTTGATGACGGATGATGATCGGTGTGACGGGATGCTGCAGCTTCAAACCTGCACGAAAAACACGCATCCAACGACAAGTTGGAATTAGGGCACGCACTGCACTGGCCACCATTTGCACCTTACCTTAATTCGGGAATACCGACTCTAAACCACTGCTTCGATATGCGGGAAGCCACTTAACTTGTACGAGTTAGAACTGGGAAGGGAAAACTAATTACTGGCAAAACTGATATAGAGAATCTCACGATTTTTATCTTTTACCTATAAAACCACACCGAGGCGCGAGAAAAACTAAACCACTCCTGCCTCTTCCACGATCCAGAACAAAGTGAAAAATCAGATCTTTGGAGTCCTCAGTTTAAAGCATGAGTCATATATTCGTGACCGGAACTACGCAATCGTTCACGAAATTACGCAAGTTTCCCCGAAGCCTTTTTTTTGTATACGGCTTCAATTTCTTTTTCCCCAGACCTCGATCCTCTACCACCAAATCCCGGGTGCTGCCGAATGGCTTTCAAAACCCAGAGACAAATAGTTTCCCCTCCACTATAGCTTATTCTGCGGTTAAAGGTCGCAGAAAGGGTTATCTCAAAAGTGGGGCGACGCCTGCGTCGCGACCACCCGCCAAAAGTAACTCGGCTCCAACCACGGCTGGATCCGGTGGGTGCTCAACCACTCATCTGACCGTTCATTCGAAGGAACTCCAACCAACCACTCACTCTCATTCACATTTCGGGAGAAATTACAGAAGCTTTTACCCATGCTGAGCGGACCAGTTATTCGAGGGGCCGCTCGATTTTATTTACATTCATATCGTAGTACTACAACATCATTCAATACATAAGAAGTTTAGGAAAAATTTAAAATATCAATATTTCAAAAATAAATTTTTGAGGTTTTGGCCAGCCTCCAGCCACTGTGCGGCGTCGTCAAATGATGAGAGTAAATTAATGTAATGCACAAAGCGAAATAGAATAAACAAAATCAATGAAATGGCGGAAACGAATAAAATGAGAAAAAAATTAATGAAGCGAAGAAAATATTGAAACAAACAAAAATAATGACATAAATAAAATCAGTAAAATAAATAGAATGAAAAAAAAATTGAATGAAAGCAATGAAAATTATTAAATCTGCGAAATAAATAAAATGACTAGAATGAAATATTTAAAATAACTAATAAACTAACAAATAAAATAAATGAATCTTATGAATTTCGCTATGCATTTTTCCTTAGTGTATATTTTCAAAATGTCTCAGAAGGGGATGCTGAAGGGCTTTCAGACGCAAAGAGACGGTACACTAATAAACAGATGAGTTTTCTTACATCTTTTGTACAGCGAATCCAAACATTTTTTCTTAAATTTATGGAATTATTCGACCGAACAGGGAAAAAGTAGTAGCTATTTCAGGGTAAAAAGACATTTTTTGCGGTTTCGTGTATTTTTTCAATGTATGGTATCTGCTTTTCGTGCACTTTAAACTTGAGTTTGCAAAAATTCTAAATTTAATTTACTTTCAAGCATGGACGTAGAATTCGCTCTCTTTAGTCAATCTATGCGATATGTTTTGAAAGTACACGTGCTTCAGTGGTGAATAAATCAACCGACGCAGTACGCAGTACTGAAACCGAATTTCGAAGCTCTAACCTGAATTTCCCTTTCCTACTGCCGCTCTTGATTCCCTTTAGATGGCGTCTGCCATTATTTCGGCCAGAGAATCCGTGAACGTAACCACTTCATCAGCGCATCGCTTGAAGCATTATAGCAATAAGAAGCGGATTTACAAGGTGCTGGTCGAAATTTGCTGCATCCAGGTACTCGCACAATTATTCCCTAACGTTTCCAAAAGGGATGATGCTGGTCAGCTTTTCAGCTCCTAGCGACTTCAGTTTGCGAAACATCTCCAGATGTTTCTATAGCAATCGTTTCGAATGAACGCAATAACCGTTGGAACGAACTCTAGGATCTCCTGAAGCTACATACGATTCTCAGTACTGATGTAGCCGCAGGCTTCATTCGAGGCTTGATACGTCCCGAAAATTAGTGGACACCGTAATGAGTTTTCGGAGATGCATAAAAGCATTTTTGGGTGATCTAGTTCCTCACAGAAAATTGCCCCTTCTTCAGTCCGGTTCGATGTTTCCCCGGTCTGTATCAATAGCAGACAAAGTATTCATAATACCTCCATCTTTTCCATCGTATACTTGCCCCGATCTTTTTCGAGTACGATCGACCCTTTTCGACGATAGGATCTCCAAAATCATCGAACTAGGTTGATCTTCTCCGTCTTCTTCTTCGCCACAATCTTCGTTGCTTTGCGAAGCAGTGTCGTCGGGATTTCGCAACGGAGTTTTCAATATTTGACAATGAGAATTTGGTGAAACAGCCTTTAATTTTTGTATTATTTTATGGGAATTGACCGACTAGAGTACCATTTCTTGTGAATTCAAAAAAAGTTTTTGGCGAACGATTTTTTTCAACGGAAACCCCTCACCAAAAAAAATGAAATCCGATCAAAGATTTTATGAAATCTTACAGCTTCAGCAACAATGTACTCAATGACGCCATTTTTCTGCTCTTAAAAATTAAAATTTGACAGTCAAAACATGTAGCTTAAAAATAAACATTCAAAATCTATTCAGCCGATACTTTAAATTTTTTCTCCCAAAAATAGCTATATTTCGGGCCTCGAGAGTAGTGGACCCCGCTTCAGGTAAACACTTAGAAACACTGCCTTGTTCTCTGAGCCCATGCGCTCGTCCACGTTTTAATTTAGAGTATCTGCGTGTACGTTCCAACTAACGTCGTCGTGATAGACGGCGTGGTTATCGAAGAGTTTTCTACTGTCGGAGACTTAAATAACGTGCGGATATTTCCAAAACCCACAGGTTTCCGTACGTCAAAATACTTGAAGTGAAACAGCTTACTATCAAGCACAGGGTACGCTAAAGTTACATAATCTCTTCCGGTATGGTTACCGTTCGAGGACCTAGTCGGAAGCTTATACTCCATGCCAAAAAATCTGTGTACTTCCAACATGAATGTAATCTAGGTCGGCAATCTTTTTTCTAGTCTTCAAAATTAAAATTTTAAAGTCAAATGATGTAACTTTAAAATAAAAATTCAAAATCTATTCATTAGATGATTTGCACATTTCCCCCCAAAAATAGCTATATTGCGGGCCTCGAGAGTGGTCATCGACTATAAACTTTGTCTCGTTCTCTCGGCCAAAGCATACATGCTTAAATATAAAGCATCGCGTTGACGTTCCAACAAACGTCGTCGAGATAGACGGCGTAGTAACCGAAGAGTCTTCTACTGTCAGTAACCTAAAGAATGGTGCGGATATTTTTAAAACCCACAGCTTTGCGTACGTCAAGATAGCGAAACGAAACAGTTAAACTCAATATCAGGCACAGGGGATGCACAAGCACTACCTCTCGTCCCACTCTCATTTCTCACAGTTTGAAATCTTTTCGAAGAGGTCTTGGGTAAGTAGCGAATTTACAAGATAGTGTTTAAGATTGACTGCTTCCAGGTGCCCGAACAATTGTTCCACATCGTATCCTAAAGGAATGAAGCTATCCAACTTATCGACACCCGAAGCCTTCTGTTTGCGGACCTACTCCAAATGACTCGGTGGCCATTTTTCTAGATAACCGTACTATGTTGTAATTTGATAAAAATCCTCGGAACAAAATGTGGCAGAATTAGTTGTCCACGCACCCACTCTAGCCGCAGGCTTTGTTCGAAATATGTCCCGAAAATTAGTAGTCGTTTCAAGGACGTAAATATATTTTTTTTTTTGGTTATCAACATTAAATTTGAAAGTCAAAATATGTAGTATCAAAATAAAAAAAAAAATCTAAATTTATGTAGTAGACACTTTGCAAATTGTTCCTTAAAAAAACAGCTATTTCCGGGCCTCGACCCATTTAGGTCAATGTCTATAAACTTTGTCTCGTTCTCTCGGACAGAAGACAGGCCAATGCGGCCAATCATAGATCCACGCTTTAACGTAATGTATCGCGTATACGTTCCAACTAACATTGTCGAGATAGACGGCGTAATAACCGAGCGTAGCCACCTCATCAGCGCATCACTTACATCAATCCTACTGTTCGTTCTCACGGTTAGAAAGCTTTTCGACGAGATCCTGTGGAAGCAGCGGATTTACAAGGTAGTGTTTAAGCTTGGCTGCTTCCAGGTGCCCGTACAGTTGTTCCACAACGTTCCCTAAAGGGATGAACCTGGCCAACTTATCCACTCTCGGCGTCTTCAGTTTGTGGACCTTCTCCAGATGACTCTGTGGCCATTTTTCTAGCCAACCATACGGCTGTTGCAAAATGAAATGTGGCAGAATTAGTTGTCCATGCACCCACTCTAGGGTCGGCCCGTACAGACTCTCCTGTAGTCGCATACAATCCCGAGCCAACGATAAATCCACTATACTCCCAGGGTCTTGCTGTAGGATATGGGTGTTTGTATTGGGTTATGGTTATGGAAGTATCTTATAATCCCTAGTGGGGTAAATAAACCTGCTAGGCCTCTGTCTCGGAGTTGGCCGTTAGTTGTCAATCTTCAAATTCTAGACCTCGTCGTGAAATTCATCTTCTTCAGTACTCCATAGCCGTTCCAGTACCCGAGCCCATCGCCTTGAATACTGGTTTTCATTTAAGCTGATACTGTTTTCCCGGAGCCATCTAGAACTTCAACGCTGTTCGAATGCCAGTTTAATAAAAAAATAAACAAACGACTAAAATGCATTAAGCGAATGAACTGAAATAAGGTGAATTTTATGGACATAATTAAAATAATATATAAAATACAGTAAATCAATAAAACGAATAAGATCGTTTCAAAAAGTACTGAAATGTTTGTGAAAACCATTTTATTTCAATGCTAATTTACCAGCAACCGGAAAAGTGGCCAATTGAGGATACAGTGGACCTTGTACCCAAATATGCAATAAGCATTATAACGTAGTTTATTGTGTGCTATAGATCTGCATGTAGAACAGTCTCATAGAGTTGTTAAGCCCTATATTCCGATATAATGCTGATATCATTCCACAAAAGGCGAAATATTGTGCAATTACTATGTGAAGATTGACGGCCCGTGTTCTGCATTAGTAATGACATAATTTAGCACCCATGTAAAGCTGTCAAATTTGGAAGCCTGTTATCGGCACTATTCATGCTATTAAAAAGCGTTTATGAGCTGACTTTTTGACTTAATTGACTCTATTCGTATTATTTGTGATGAATATTTTGAACTCTAACATTTTTAATGCAAATTTCTTGTAGTAAAGGGCGAACACAAATTATTGCGACACATTCAACAGGGTATAACTTTTTTACCATTGGGTAAAAATCATTTTTTTTTTTTATTTTTTACCATTTTTTTGTTAACCATTTTTTGTTAACGACCTATTGAGTTAATTTGTCAACAGTTTTTTCGGCATTTAATTAGCAAGGGACTGGAAGGTGAAGTATATTTTTCAATATTTAGAGCCATAGTACTCAAGGGAGAGCAAGGTGTTGAAAGGAGAAAGTTTAGAAAAGCGTGGAAGGATCATATATGCAAGCTTAGAGCTCACCGGCGACTTAACCCTTTGTCTGCTACCGTAGTGGTCAAGGTCTTTTGGCATTAGAAATGCGAATCACCTGAGTCTACGGCATGTCCGAACAAGCGCAAAGTAACTTGTTACTTCATGCTGTCGGAACCGACTGCGGTTCCGACAGCATGAAGTAACAAGTTACTTTGCGCTTGTTCGGACATGCCGTAGACTCAGGTGATTCGCATTTCTAATGCCAAAAGACCTTGACCACTACGGTAGCAGACAAAGGGTTAAGTCGCCGGTGAGCTCTAAGCTTGCATATATGATCCTTCCACGCTTTTCTAAACTTTCTCCTTTCAACACCTTGCTCTCCCTTGAGTACTATGGCTCTAAATATTGAAAAATATACTTCACCTTCCAGTCCCTTGCTAATTAAATGCCGAAAAAACTGTTGGGTAAAAATCAACCAAATTTTGCACACTTTCTCATTGATGTGTATTGTTTATTGTATTGTTTCGTGCACTTTAAACTTGAGTTTGCAAAAATTCTAAATTTAATTTACTTTCAAGCATGGACGTAGAATTCGCTCTCTTTAGTCAATCTATGCGATATGTTTTGAAAGTACACGTGCTTCAGTGGTGAATAAATCAACCGACGCAGTACGCAGTACTGAAACCGAATTTCGAAGCTCTAACCTGAATTTCCCTTTCCTACTGCCGCTCTTGATTCCCCTGCATTCTGTTGGACATGTTGGCCAATTTGATGCAAATCCCAGGGTTTTCAGTATTTTGTTATTTCTCAGTTTTGTTTCGTCTCAAATTAATCGCAGCCGAGTTCTTTTTTTAATTCTGAATAATTAGGCTTTTCAAGCCTAATCCAATGGGCTTCGTCACGTCCTTTTGGATGGCAAACAGATCAATGCGATCATGAATGATCCACACTTTAGTATAAAATACAGCGTATACATCCCTACTAACATCGTAGAGATAGACGGCGTAATAACCGAAGAATGCTCAATTCTTTATTACCTATGTGGAACCATGTGGACATTTTAAATCCCAAAATCTTCCGCAGCTCAAGATACACTAAGCGAAGTGGTTAAACTCAGTATCAGGTACAGGGGAAGTTGCGTTATCACCCCGTGGTTGACGACCACTCGACGGCCTAGTCGGAGATCTTATGCGTTTAGATGGCGTCTGCCATTATTTCGGCCAGAGAATCCGTGAACGTAACCACTTCATCAGCGCATCGCTTGAATCATTATAGCAATAAGAAGCGGATTTACAAGGTGCTGGTCGAAATTTGCTGCATCCAGGTACTCGCACAATTATTCCCTAACGTTTCCAAAAGGGATGATGCTGGTCAGCTTTTCAGCTCCCAGCGACTTCAGTTTGCGAAACATCTCCAGATGTTTCTATAGCAATCGTTTCGAATGAACGCAATAACCGTTGGAACGAACTCTAGGATCTCCTGAAGCTACATACGATTCTCAGTACGGATGTAGCCGCAGGCTTCATTCGAGGCTTGATACGTTCCGAAAATTAGTGGACACCGTCCTGAGTTTTCGGAGATGCATAAAAGCATTTTTGGGTGATCTAGTTCCTCACAGAAAATTGCCCCTTCTTCAGTCCGGTTCGATGTTTCCCCGGTCTGTATCAATAGCAGACAAAGTATTCATAATACCTCCATCTTTTCCATCGTATACTTGCCCCGATCTTTTTCGAGTACGATCGACCCTTTTCGACGATAGGATCTCCAAAATCATCGAACTAGTTTGATCTTCTCCGTCTTCTTCTTTGCCACAATCTTCGTTGCTTTGCGAAGCAGTGTCGTCGGGATTTCGCAACGGAGTTTTCAATATTTGACAATGAGAATTTGGTGAAACAGCGTTTAATTTTTGTATTATTTTATGGGAATTGACCGACTAGAGTACCATTTCTTGTGAATTCAAAAAAAGTTTTTGGCGAACGATTTTTTTCAACGGAAACCCCTCACCAAAAAAATGAAATCCGATCAAAGATTTTATGAAATCTTACAGCTTCAGCAACAATGTACTCAATGACGCCATTTTTCTGCTCTTAAAAATTAAAATTTGACAGTCAGAACATGTAGCTTAAAAATAAACATTCAAAATCTATTCAGCCGATACTTTGAATTTTTTCTACCAAAAATAGCTATATTTCGGGCCTCGAGAGTAGTGGACCCCGCTTCAGGTAATCACTTAGAAACACTACCTTGTTCTCTGAGCCCATGCGCTCGTCCACGCTTTAATTTAGAGTATCGCGTGTACGTTCCAACTAACGTCGTCGTGATAGACGGCGTGGTTATCGAAGAGTTTTGTACTGTCGGAGACTTAAATAACGTGCGGATATTTCCAAAACCCACAGGTTTCCGTACGTCAAAATACTTGAAGTGAAACAGCTTACTATCAAGCACAGGGTACGCTAAAGTTACATAATCTCTTCCGGTATGGTTACCGTTCGAGGACCTAGTCGGAAGCTTATACTCCATGCCAAAAAATCTAGGTCGGCAATCTTTTTTCTAGTCTTCAAAATTAAAATTTTAAAGTCAAATGATGTAACTTTAAAATAAAAATTCAAAATCTATTCATTAGATGATTTGCACATTTCCCCCCAAAAATAGCTATATTGCGGGCCTCGAGAGTGGTCATCGACTATAAACTTTGTCTCGTTCTCTCGGCCAAAGCATACATGCTTAAATATAAAGCATCGCGTTGACGTTCCAACAAACGTCGTCGAGATAGACGGCGTAGTAACCGAAGAGTCTTCTACTGTCAGTAATCTAAAGAATGGTGCGGATATTTTTAAAACCCACAGCTTTGCGTACGTCAAGATAGCGAAACGAAACAGTTAAACTCAATATCAGGCACAGGGGATGTACAAGCACTACCTCTCGTCCCACTCTCATTTCTCACAGTTTGAAATCTTTTCGAAGAGGTCTTGGATAAGTAGCGAATTTACAAGATAGTGTTTAAGATTGACTGCTTCCAGGTGCCCGAACAATTGTTCCACATCGTATCCTAAAGGAATGAAGCTATCCAACTTATCGACACCCGATGCCTTCTGTTTGCGGACCTACTCCAAATGACTCGGTGGCCATTTTTCTAGATAACCGTACTGATGTTGTAATTTGATAAAAATCCTCGGAACAAAATGTGGCAGAATTAGTTGTCCACGCACCCACTCTAGCCGCAGGCTTTGTTCGACATATGTCCCGAAAATTAGTAGTCGTTTCAAGGACGTAAATATTTTTTTTTTTTTGGTTATCAACATTAAATTTGAAAGTCAAAATATGTAGTATCAAAATAAAAAAAATCTAAATTTATGTAGTAGACACTTTGCAAATTGTTCCTTAAAAAAACAGCTATTTTCGGGCCTCGACCCATTTAGGTCAATGTCTATAAACTTTGTCTCGTTCTCTCGGACAGAAGACAGGCCAATGCGGCCAATCATAGATCCACGCTTTAACGTAATGTATCGCGTATACGTTCCAACTAACATTGTCGAGATAGACGGCGTAATAACCGAGCGTAGCCACCTCATCAGCGCATCACTTACATCAATCCTACTGTTCTTTCTCACGGTTAGAAAGCTTTTCGACGAGATCCTGTGGAAGCAGCGGATTTACAAGGTAGTGTTTAAGCTTGGCTGCTTCCAGGTGCCCGTACAGTTGTTATCGGCACTATTCATGCTATCAAAAAGCGTTTATGAGCTGACTTTTTGACTTTATTGACTCTATTCGTATTATTTGTGATGAATATTTTGAACTCTAACATTTTTGATGCAAATTTCTTGTAGTAGCTATCGGACAGAGGTACCTTGCCTTGCCATTCACGATGAATGCGCTTCTTTCCCTTCCTTGGCTATATTGCATATGTTTGAATGCAATGAAAACTACCGAATAAATTTCTCAAAACATTCAGCTTTATTGTTGGAAACAGCCATACTAGCAGCACTGTAAATGATGGTAAAGTTTCTAAGGCTCCCCGGCATCGAGTACTGTCATCGCTCAAATCCCAGCAAAGGGAAAAATAAGAATAATGATAATAGGTTGATGTGTTAGGCGTGCGAACGTAGTTTAGAACGAAGTTTAGTTGAAAAACCCAATTCTCCGGTACCGAATTGGCCTTGTGCATCTCAGAGTGACCAAGTGGCCAACTGGTTATACTGCCCTAGTAATTCCGGGAGCGATCAACGATCGGATTGGATCGTATTTCTCTATTGCTAACTGTACGGTAAGCGTTGTATTGCTAACATATATTCTTGGTTAACTTGGTTAATTAGTTAACGACCGAGTGACAAATCGACATCGTAGAAATTCCATAATATGTACTCAATTTAATAGGTCCGGGCCAAGATGTGAAGGTCGAGTCCTAAAACCTTCTAGAATTCGGATTGAAACACGCAGTTGTGACTTAGCACTTTATGTGAAATATTGGGGTAGTTCATCTTCATACGGCTCTGGAAGAGTCTTCAAACTGTCCTAATACGAATTGTATGTGGACACTATAGATAAATGCTGAATGTAAGGGAAATTAATTAACTTTGAATTAAAACTTATGAAATTAATAAATTTCAGCTTAAAGCTGGTTATACCTTTGAGTTGCTGCAAGAATTTGTTTATTTGGCCACCATACCAGACAGTTTGAACATTTATATTAGCTCTACAATAGCTTTAAATGCATGCGTATTGCATATATGCTTCAAGGATCCTTGAAGCATGAATACGTTATATCAGCCTAATAGACGTATATAGAGCTAGCGATAATACTATATCTCAGCTGCGCCTTTAAGCATTTACAAAGCTAATGTAGAGCTTGGTTGCATTGTAAGTGCTAACATAAGATTTTTTTGCAATTTTAGTGCAAATGTATAGCCAATATTGTGCAATGGTTAAAAGCTTACAGTTTTTGGGTAGCTCTACATTTTTTTTCCTTTTCGCTTTCATTCTTCTTCTTTTTTGGACGGCGTCGTATAGTGTATTATCTGATGTTTTAACTTTATAGGGAACTGGAATATCTTAATATTTAGTAAAATGGCCAACATTTCAAAGTAATATCCCTTCATTTTTAGAGCAAACCAATAAATACGCATAAGTTCATGAAGTTTGACTTGAATGCTTCGTATTCTACTCATCAGTAACCGACACTAACTTGCAGCCAGTTAGATGATATAATCAAACTAACACCAGTTACTGACGACAGGAACATGCAACATTAAAATTCAACTATTTTAAGTTAGGTCTTGTGTTCCCATGCGTAAATTGGGTTATCTATTTTTTTCCTTCAGACTAGTTCCTTAAAAACATATTTTAAACCAGCCCACTATGAGGCGGTGGTCGTTGCCTGTCGTTCACTCAACTAATAGCTGCTACTAGTATATCCATACGATACAACGTTAGTGCGATGACCGATTGGTCGGCATTACGAATAGCATTGCTTAAAGCTCTTATCACTCATAGACCCATCGAACGATTCTCGTATTCAGGAGCATGGGCACCGAGACGACCCCAAACGCGACTACCATGATACCGTTCTTTCTGATATAGACTCATCCGTTGGTGTTCATGGGAAAGTCCTTCAGTTTACGCATCTTCTGGATACAGGCGGCATTCGTGGTAGTTACAGTGAGCTCCGGTGGTGTGGTGCATCACATCCTGCGGGACTTGACCAATCGACAGAATTGCTGTGTTAGCAGCACGGGTTTCCCATCCAGCATCGTTAATAATGCGACACAACGACCAGCAAAGCCAAGGTTATAACGAGTACTACAGCAAGTTTAGACGTTTTTTTGCACTCGCCGTTTTCCAGATAATAAACTTTACCCTAGACTATGGTGGCGTGATTGGTATTGATAGGGTCGGAGTGTGATCCGATAAGCTATTTTATGAGCAGTTTTGTACAGGCTAGGATCGAATTAAAAGATATGTGACTTATCTGAGGGCGATAAGTTAGTCTGCCTGCAATCGATTGGAACCGAAGCGTTTCTACTTTTCTTCTGATTGAAATGATTCGACGTGTACCAACAAATATTTACGAATTTAGTTGGGTTTGATTGGTTCATAAAACAGCTTTTGGATTTATCCAAATCGGTGCTGGTTTCAGGTGGTCAAACGAAGAACCCAGTTTACAGATTACTCGTACGGAAAATGAAGTAGTCAAGAGCACTCTAAATCCGAAGCGGATCCACTGGTTATGAGAAATAACATTACCGAGGGATATAACGAAGATAACACATATTAAAGGAATGACAATATTTTTCTCATATAAAATAACAACATATAAACTTAAGCGTAACTATATCAAAACCTGCATGTGCAAATTTACGGTTCGAAATAGTGCTTCCAAACCTAGGGACCTCTGCTTTAAACATGATGTGGCAAATGACGTCAAAATAACGCAATTTCATTTATTGATGTTCCCGTAATATCGCACCCACTTCAACAACAATCTACAACGGGAGCGGTAGATTTATTTGACCAGAAAATGAAATCAAAAATCGTTAACACAACGGCCGTTGGTAGTACCGGGTAATATAATCCTTATCTCGACATCAATCTGTCTACCCTCAACCGTTTATTTATTGTTTTTTTTTGGACGCGTGCCACCAGACGCCAAGTTAAACGGAATTCCGTTCGTTGGATTGGAATGTGCCGTTTCAACGGCCAGCCGTTGTAAATTTGGACAAAACGGTTGACCAATCATTCCGGTGTACTTCTACTGATACTGGCGATACAGTCAATTGCTTACTAATTGTACTTTATTTATATCGCCCACGGGCTTATCGGTTATTGGAAGCATTGTTTTCGCGAATTACCTGAGTGCTGATTTGAATGGGGGCCATAAATTGCCGACTTGAAATTGGTTCAAGTAGGCAAACAGAAAACATAAACGGAAGATTGCAGAGTAGCTGTTGGACAAGGACGAGATATTTGATTTTGGAAAAACAAACTCTCAAGTAGGCTGAACTGAATGAACTGGGATTCGTTGAACCGTGAACCACAAATGTAATATATTTGAGATCAGGTTTCTTTAGTGATTGATGGGTTTAGTTAAGAGGAGATTCTCATTCGAAATTACCAGAAATTTGATTTCTTCCTCTTCAATTTTTGAAAGTTATATTGAGTTAAACAGGTTTTTCGATCCGCGCATCAAAAAAGATTCTACAGGCCATTGTTCGAAGCGACGCGACGCACAGTGGCTGGAGGCTGGCCAAAACCTCAAAAATTTATTTTTGAAATATTGATATTTTATATTTTTCCTAAATTTCTCACGTATTGAATGATGTATATTCAAAATTTTATGATCATTGGATAAGAAAATTAAAATTGGATAAGAAAATTAAAATTTTAACATCAGTTTAAACGTAGTAAAGTCCGCACTTTTTATTGATTTTCATTTCCGAAACCACAATTGCTCTGTTCACTTAAAATGCATGTTGCTCTTATGATTTCGGTCCAATTTTAGCACAACTAGTTTCATTGTGTAGAGAAATGAAAGAACTTGGATAGCGGTTAAAATACATTCGGTAAATTTGCTTGGAACTATGACTTTTTCGTTTAAACATGTTTGGGGTGGTCAGATCAAAAATACTTTTTTCACTAATGTATTCTGTACAAATTTCGGAATCATTTCGGAACGGTCACATAGTATACATTCCACGGTAAATAACCTCTACTATTCGAATATCATGGTCTCGTTCTGCGCCTAGGTGCGCAAAAAGATTTAAGGAGATTTTGAAGCTTTGTTGCTGAAATGGCGGCGCATGGTGTTTTGTGTAAAATAGTTAGACAATCTACAGTAAACCAACACGTTATACAGTGGATTTAAAGTAGTGTTCTTCATTTTTTATGATATTGCTGACATTGGTGAACAGTAACGGAAAATCTATCATGAAAACGGAATCATAGTTATAAGAAAGGTTCAATGACACTGTATGGAAAAATGCATTTAATACTTTACTACTTTTGACATAAAAAATGAGCTCCGAACTTCAAAACTAGCTTAAATCGTGATTTGCAACCAAATTAGGTAACATTTGAGGTTTTGTCCGACTTTTGTTTGAAGATCCGCCACTGTGTGACGTCCTGGCCGCCATGGGACGCTCTCGGCTGTGACGCGCGCCTCAGGTAGAAACCTTTTCATGGCATTCCCAGAATGTTTCGCGTTACATTGTACAAGCGTACAGGTCCCGTATTTCACGGCTTTATCTGTAGAGGCATCAACAACTACAGAAAATGGCGAAAAGCGAAAATTTTTGGTTGAAATTGTTGAAGCCACATATTAGTCCGCCATATTAGTGATTGCTATGTTTAACCACATACAGGTAAAATGTCAGTGATTGACCATCAATTTTAATACTCAATTTGAATTTCTACATTAGGTCAGCCTTAGTATAAACACGAGGCATCACACTAAAGCGTGCTGAGAATGAAATGATCGAAAAAAGAAGAGTTTTTGGATTCACGTCAATTAAATTCTGCAGTATTTTCATTGACAGTTGAATTTCTTTTTTGCAAGGAATGTGAACCACACTTAAAATACTAAACCAATTATTAGGTAGATTAGTGCCAATTTATTTGGTTAATAAATTGACGAATTGACTTAGGCTTAGTGTAACTGGAAGCTTGTAATAATTTCACATAGCAATAGCATCGAATAAGTTTTAAAGTTTTCACGAACAACAAAAAATGCGCAACTTTCAGATGTTTATATTATCAATAATTTTCTGATTATCTGTAATATTTGCACAGACTGTTGTTTATTTTACCATCACAGATAACTTTTGATCTCAAACACATAACTGGGGCAAAGCGCTCTTGAAACAGCCAACTCTGTGCTTCAGCAGATCCACTTACAATACTCGCATCAGTTTCCACACCATCTATCTCAACTTTGCGAGCGGGCATCTAGACGCGGTAGTTATTCATTTGCTTGCTTTAAGATTGGATATCACAATTCTGGGTGATCGTTCATATACCTGTTATACCCAAATATTTCTGCGACAGTTCTTTCGAAATCTTCATAATATTAGCGGATTATCTTTCACCCGAAAGTAGATCATATACAGTTCGACCGAGTTCAATATGCAAATGGGAAATCGTAGTCTTCATTGAAAATCTTGTTCAACATTCATCTTACCATCAACTGGGTCTGGTAAACAGAAATTACGGCAGATATAATAAATTGAAGAAGGGGGCGGGTATAGAGTAATTGGTAAATCGATCGCCTGTACGCAGCTGCATGAAAGACTAATCCAAAGAAAACATTGATAACTCGAAAACGATTTTAGCGTGCAAAATCCCCGAAGAAAACGATTTATAGTAATTTCTCGTGTTCACTTTTGTAAATGATATTATTTAAATACGGGAGCCCGAAAGTTTTCTTTCATCTTTAGCTTTCTCAATTTAAATATTTTTTCTCCATGTTTTTGGCATTTCATCGGAGAAATTTTATATTCTTCATATAATCTAGAGTTTCTATTAATTCCATTTTTTCTCTTATCCTATTGTTTCATATTTTAAGTTTCTACATTTTTTGGTGTTTC
Source organism: Topomyia yanbarensis (assembly GCF_030247195.1). Classification (NCBI taxonomy): domain Eukaryota; kingdom Metazoa; phylum Arthropoda; class Insecta; order Diptera; family Culicidae; genus Topomyia; species Topomyia yanbarensis. The sequence continues at coordinate 165,376,049 of NC_080670.1, forward strand.
TTTTCCTCATCCAGATTTTTTAGATTTTCTATGTTTTTCATGCATTTTTGTTTTACGTTTTGTTTTATATATTTTGTTTTGTATTTTTCTTTCTGTATTTTTACAATTCTTGCTGTTTCCTTCAAATTTGTCCAATTTTTTATATTTGGCACATCTTTTTTAGATTCATTTCATCTTCTCATGCCCTTTAATTTTCGCGTTTTATCTATCTTTTTTTGTCATCCATTTGTTCAATTGATTTCACTAAGTTTATTGAATTAATTTCACAAAATTTTAATCCATACGATAATTTTTGAATTTTTATCATATTTTCCAATAAACCTACTTTAGTATTTTCTCCATCCGTACTTTTTCCATATTTTTCATTATTGGGTCTCTCATTTTCGACAAAATATTTTTTTCTATTTTTTCGTTTTAGTTTTTTTGCCTTTCTCCTACAGAAAGGTTATGCAATCACTCTGAACATCGTCAACCTAATCCCGGCCATTTTTTTCGACTTGCATAGGTTTTCTGTATTTTAACAGGGTCGTAGTTAGGGGGATACGGTGAGGGGCACCCCCCACATATCTCACCACCCTTCCCTAAACCGCCCTGCCCTCAGCAAGTACCCCACCACGCGAATAAAATTTTCTAATTCCTCTAGAATAAACTTTCCTAGTGGGTCTGAAAGACCCGTGAAAAATTTGGTTTTAAATGATTTTGAGTTGAGAGACTAATTTAAAATTTCTTAACAAGTTGAAATTTTTTGGCGGGGTCCAAACTCCCGAACTCTCCTCCTGGATCCGCCGCTGGTTTCAAGTGTTTCAGCGTCGGCACATAGCAACTCAAGTTCGTAGCTGTCGATTAATTGTACGTATGTGTAAATCGCACTGAATATCTAATAGACAGTTTCACCATTATATTAAACATAACCAACCATGGAATCATAGTTTGCATAAATGAGAAAGGCACAATCGCAGCACTAGGTGGATTAAAACGGGTTTTTTATTTTGTTGTGAATTTTTCGTACTTCATTTATTAGTTTTGAAATTTATGCTTTTCTTTGAATGGACTTTTTCAATATTTTTCAATGTTTTTTTTATTTTTGTGTTCAATTTAGCACTTTGCTTTTTTGCCTATTTAATCAATTTTCAGTTTTATGTTTTCTGTTTTGTTCATTTTATAATATGAACATTTTCCCCATTACTTTACTTTGATCTTTTTGTATTTTGTGCAAGTTTTCTGTTTCCCATTTCATCTAATTTAAAATTTTACTTTGCATGCATTTATTTAATATTTAACCCATATATTTTTTTCTAGTTTTCTCTTATTTTTCTTTATTGTAGTGTTCCTATTTTCTCCTATTTAAACCGTTTTGATTTTACATGTTTCCTATGATTTCACTTTTGTTTGTTTTAGGGTTCCTCTGGTTCCTGTTTACTATTTTTTCCTTCTATCTATTCCGTCCAATTGTTTCCATTTATTTCTACTTCTATTATTGTACTTGTTCAGTTCTAAATTAGTTCTTTAAATAAATATATAATATGTCCATGTTTTATTTTTCGAAGCTAAACAATGATCTATCTTCATTTTTTCTTTTATTTGAAATTATTTTAAACGTTTTTCTCTTCATTTATTTTGTTGCATTTTTTATATTTTGAACATTTTGTATTATTGTTATTTTTACGTCTAACTCTGTGGATACATTACATCCACTTTTATACTTGTTTATTTTTTGTAGCTCTGTTTTTTATTTTTTTGTTATGCTCATTATTCTCTCTTTTGTCGAATTTTCTGTTTCCATACTTATGATATTTTATTTTTCATTTTGTCGTTTACCCGGTTTTTCATTATTTTAACGATTTAGCAAAATTTTTCTTATTCTTCAATTTTAGTCCAATTTCCTTTTTCATTTCCTTCGTCTAATTTGATTGCTTCATTTAATCAATCTGTTTTATGTTGCTCTTTATTATTTTTTTTTAAACTTTAACTTTTCCATTATCTTAATTTTGTCCATTTTCTGTCATTTCTCCGCTTTGGGTTTTTTTTTTATTTTGGATATAAGCAGGTTTTTGAGAATATGCATGTTACTAATCTATTTCCATTATCTTGAATGTCACTTTTCAGCTTTCTTGTTTTGTTCCATTTTAGCTACTTATTATTTTTTTCTCGTTTGTTTTTTATTTATTTTTTGCTTTCCTTTATTTATCCCGATATCTGGTTGTGGAAACACCTCTCTGGCGTCGGTGATAGATACTCAATGCTGACAGAGACCGACGGAAAATAAACGAAAAAAAAATGCATTAAAAATCATTTGAATTTACAACACATTCGAGCTTACCATTTATGTGTTTGAAAAATTTACAATGATGGAGGGGGTCCTTATGCTGGACCCCCGGGCCCGAAATTTCTCTCTATAGCCCTGCCTAGAGGCTAGTCTTTTGTCTTCTGTTAGCAGGGGTCGTAAAAAAAGTTTGTGTAAGAACTGCATAGTTAACTGTTACTAATACAGTATTTATTGATATTTTCGATATTTTTTATGTTAAAATTTGTCTCTCCGCGCAAACTCAAAAATGCACTATTTCAACGTTGATAAGCTTATTTTGCTGTTTGTGATTTATTATCAAAAGTTATAATAATGGCTAGATGCCAGATCAAGAAAAAACTAAGTTGAACCGATTCTCCACATGTACAAATTGCCTGACAGATCAAAAAATTTGGGGCAAATTTCGAAATTCGCTTCTCTTGAATTATTTTTGGGACAGTAAATTTGGACTTGATATATTCCTATCCATGGAGATATTGACGTAAGTTTCGCGCCCCATCTACACCTAGGATATGTGTAGTCTAGAATATCTTGCATTTTTAGCATCGTCAAGGATTGTCGTATTCAATACTGTCAACTCTTCAATATCCATTATTGTAACTAGAGTAAATGGTAACTTTTAAGATGCAATAACTGCCCAACTTAGCTCATGAATATCTGTTTTAAATCGCTCGTTTCTTTTAATCTTTAATTTGCTGAAAATAACAAACTTGATTAACTTTCAAAAAGGCAAGCTAAAATTGTGACTTCAAGAAGTATCGTTCTTAAGACCTAATGTTTCATTTTTGTCGTTTAATCTGTTTGAGAATCGAAAACCCGAAAACACTCGATTATTTGTATTTCAAATTACAAGTCAATGAAACTAAAAAACTTCAACTAACTAGACCTCTGAGACCAATTGCCTTTTTGAGGGTTAAGTGCAATCATGTTCTGATCGAAGACGGAGAGCAAGGGTAAAATACACTTGTGAATATTTTGTAACTAATACGCATTCAAATATCTCAAACCGGCTTCTACTCGAACTTAATGCCATTTAGCTCTAAGTAATAATGCAGACACAGTTTGCTTCACAATTTAAGATACTTTATTTCTACCTATTGAACTGATTATCCCTCACTCCCTTAAACATTAGGATTGAAACGCGGCCAGTTACGGATCTCATTGAAGAAAGCATTTCCCGGACAAGCAGTGGCCGTTGCCTGTCGATGTCCAATCAGCCAATAATTGCTGGCAATGTGTCCCTGCGATACACCGCAAGCGATCAGCGACTGAGCGGCATTTCGAGCTGCGGCATTCGGGATAGCATTGGTAAACGTTCCCATGACGCACAGACCCATCGAACGATCGTTGTATCCGGGGGCGTGGGCACCCTGACGTCCCCAACCGCGACCCTCGTAGGCAGCACCGTTCTCACCAATGCACCAGTTGTACCCGATATCGGCCCATCCATTGGTGTTCATGTGGAAGTTCTGAATGTTACGCATCTGCTGGGCACAGGCGGCATCCGTGGTACAGTGGGCACCGGCGGTATGATGCATCACAACCCATGGGGCTGGACGGTTCGGCAGGACAGCAGTGTTGGCAGCACGGGCTCCCCATCCGGCACGGTTGATGATGCGGGGGCACTGCTGGGAAACAGCGACCAGCGAGGTCAGGGCAATAACGAGCACGGCAGCGACTTTCATTTTGTTCACCTTCGATTTCAGGATCAAACTAAATTTTTGAACCGTGGAGAGTTCGCATTTATAGGAGACGATTCGAATCGATAAGCGAGGTTGGTCGCGAATTTCTATTAATAGGAAAATTTATAGCTTTCACCAAAACAGGCTAGAAGCTTCGAGTTATTTTACAATGAGCAGTTTGATGGAGCCAATGATAAGAAAGGTCAATAAATAAACCCATTGGCTTGTATTGATACGTACCAATTAGTTTTTTTCAGTAGTGGATGGACTTTGGAAAGGTATCGCGGTGTAACTTCTGGTTCTGATAAGAGGGATGGAAGAAAAAGATTGAAGATTAAATAGTATTTTTCTTTTCTAGTTGATTTTACTTGGTTATTATTGGAAAATCAGGAGAATAATCGATGCGAGGTCATCCAGGTCTACATTCAAAAGTAGATACTAGATCGTGAACAGTGATTTCGCTCTCATGGGCTTCTCTTACAAGAAGTATACCGATCTAGGAAATAAAGGAAATTTTTCATTACAATGTCTTTTGCAGTACAGCTTTGACTACCCTAATCATGGTTCATATGTTTATCGCCTCAGTCTGCTTCCTCATCTCGTACAGATCAGAAGCCAAAAAGCGACCTGCTTGCGAACAGCACACAAACAAAAAATACTACCCGCGCCGCGCCGCTCTAACGTGTACGTGTAGCATATAGACACAGGAAAGTTCCGTTGCAGCTAACTGCGAGTGAAATGAGTGAACAACAAAATAAATTTCGCCCATTACGGGAGAACACAATCGCGATTGATTTTTCGCAAACCCGTCTTAGACCTTCAGTGCGCGAGGTGGAACAATTGGTCAAGGTGAAAATGGAACTTGATCTTACAGAGATATCACACGTCCAGCTTCACCACACCAGGAATGTAGTACTAATAACGTTCAACTCCTTAGCCGAGGCAGAAAGGTTCGTAGCAAAGAACAACATGCAACATGACGTCGAATATGAAAACGTCAAAACCAAGATCCCCGTGTATATGGACCTTGATCTAACGGAAATTCGCCTCCATGATCTGGCACCTCGTACTAGCACGGATTATATTAAAAGATTCATGTCGAAGTATGGAGAAGTGGAATCCGTCTCTAACGACACTTGGAGAAACTTTTTCCCTGGCATTCTCAACGGTGTTCGGGTTGTGCGAATGCGGCTGTACCAACCTATACCATCTTACTTGACTTTCGAGGGCAGATCATCTCAAGGTGTTAACTACATACAAAGAACCCTATGTACATACCCTGGGCAGGTGCCCACGTGTCAGTTCTGTAATCAGACTGCACACTACGGTAAGCCATGCGCCAAAACAACTAAAGAAAACTCATCTTCAACCACCACTACCAAACAGCCTTCAACATTTGCTGATACACAACAAACAGCCGGCCAACAAATGAATGCCGGACCAACAATATTCCACGGCATCCCAAAGCCAATACTCACCGTACGCAGGGATGAAATAAACAAGAAAGAAGACGGCTATATCAAAGTCACTCGAAAACACAAAAAGCACCAAAAATCTAACAGCGACAACCATTCTAGTGATGACGATATGGACACAAACACAAGCGAGGGGGAAGGCAGACAGACTGATCAGCAAGCAGCAGAAGGTACACCCGACCATCGCTCACCACCGAGAAAGAAAGTCAACACAAGAAACGGAAAGCAGTGCACCCAGGATAGTCGACAAAAATAATGTTCGATGGTTTATATATATTTTGATATCTATTTTGAATGAAATTTTGAATTTGTAATTTTTGAAATGTACATTATTTTCAAAAAGGCGAATGACCCTCGAGGTTAAAGCCGTAATAAATAAACAAACAAAACATGTTTATCGTCGGCTGTTACTGATGCTTATGACGTAGGTCTGGGACACTGTGTATCGCGCGACATTAGCCATTGTTTTGATTTATTGATTGATTTTCCATCTGACCTACATGGTCTACATGAAATATGAAATATGGAATGAGGAAAAGCCCATTTGCAGTTAGTGTGACACCCTCCAAATGGGCGTAAAAACCTCATTATCTTTTCACGAGATAAGCTGAGCAGTAATGCATACCACCCGGCCCGCTTTACTGAGGATGTACTAGAGCTGCTTATTACCAGTATGAAGCGAACGGGATTGGTTAGGGTCTCATGCATATTCGGATTTTGGCAGTTTTGTTCTCCGAACAAATGGGTATAGTGTAGTTGGTAAGCCGATTGCCTTGTACGAAGCTCACCTGGGTTCAAGTCCTAATCACGCTCATAAAGCTAGAAATTTATTTAACCCGAAAAAAAGGCTAATGGTCAAAAGATTAAAACAACAGAAAACTGTAAAACGTGCTTTCTGTATAGATGTTTGGTTTAGTTCCGAAAACGATAGAAAAGCATTTGGAGTTCTTGAGATTGGGACAGATTCCAACATGTTATGCATTCCCAAGACATTTGTTATCAAAAATGTGAGTTCGCAAGTTTTCGAAGTTAGACGATTTTACTGCAGCCCCTAACCATGTCCGACAGATGAAACGGAAGGTGTCCGTCTTACCCACAACGCCCGTATTAGCCGACTTTCCCCTACTAGTGATAGGAAACGCAACACAGCATGTTCAGGATGGCATTCAACAGTTGCACAACCATTTCGGTTCAAGTTTCAATTTATTTTGAGCAAAACCAAAGAACTATACAAAGTTAGGAACGGCTTGAGCCGCAGCGACAAACAGAACATGACTGCCAATAACTCTGTGTCTGGCAAGCATTCTGCGGATGCGGACAAATGATTTAGGTTTTTATCACATTTGGGACCGTCAACCACAAACCTACAACAGTGAACCCCTCCAAGTTCTAATCCTTCAGTATGCCTGGACCCTCTTAAACTGGTACCTAAATGAAGCCAATATTCAACATTCTAGAGCTTCGTCTTATCGTAACCCCATAGAGAAACGTTGTGATCCAGAAAAAAAAATGGTTTGAATTTTACAATGTAGTTTATATAGGTTAAATTCAAAACCTTAGTTTACGATCAAACGAGGAACGCAAAGTCAAATTGTGAGCTTGACTTGGAGGATGACTTGAAATTTGCATCTTAGAAATTCTAAGTGTCCTGTACTCGTATTAAACTTAGACACACTGGGGTCAACAGCAGTCAGGTTAACCACCGGCCGATTTTTATGTTGGGGCTCCCTTAGTTCAATAGTGCCCAGGGGCCCCGAGTGGTCTTAAGACGGTCATTCTATTAACCGCTTCGTAGGAGAAATACACTGAAGTAGATCTATAGATTGCCAGAGATCGTGGAGGGCGAAATTGACATCGTTACAGAACAGTAGGAAAAACAATTGACCGCGATGGCTGCCTTGCTGAATTACTGATGAGAGGAAGATATTTTCGGAAACTGAATCGCCTATCTTGACGCAAAGACGGCGGTTTCTAAGGTATGATTGGATAGGTACCGTGGATAACATTGGGACCGAAACCAAGTCAACATCAACAGTGAAAGGGTGATGATGATAGGAGATTAGTAGCCGTAGAGCATTTCGGCCTGAGCGTCTCAAACATGAATATAGAATGAAAAATACTCTTGTGGTCAGTCACAATCGAAACAGATCACGCCGATTGATCATTTTTTTTGTATTACTATTGGTATTTCAATGGTCCCTTTTAGCTTGTCGTTTTAGCGATCCTTTTGCCTAGAACGCTGTCGGATTCGGGATTGATTGCGCAGCTCGTGACATCGGAAGAAGTCTAAACTGCGTAGTTGGAATTATTCGAGAAGCAAGGTGCAAGAACTTTGCTGTTCTCGTGCGCAACGGGATAAACTTGACGCTATAGATTGATACTAGGGTGACGAGCCCATTTTCGCCATGTTTCTATTCTCACCCTACCCATTTGAAGCCGTTGGTTAGAGCAGTGTCTGCCATCTTTGTTCAGCGCATTGAGTCAAATGGTAGCGCAACAATAGGGGCACTCGATTCGAGTTTTCGTTGCGCTCAAACACGAGAATTTCATTGATTTCAGCGCATTTGTGTTATTAAACTGGTTCTTAACAACGAAGCAAAGCTATTTATGTCAATTTTTACGCATTTCGTTGATTGTAGGCCGAGAAATTAATGAATTAGTGAGGCACCCTGCTTAGTATGGTGAAAATAGGCACTTTACCCTATGTGACACTAGTCCCCAAACCCGATCAGAAACACATAACAGAAATATTTCAAAACTATATCTCGCATTGTTATTTGTTATAAATTTCTGTTATTTTAACTACTAACGAGACCTAACTTATAACACAAAATGTTACAAAAATTGTGTTCTGTTATAATCTTGTTATTTTATTCTGATCGGGAAGTACTCACAATTGGTTACACCTTTAAACGGCGGTGAACAGCAACGAACACCCCGCCGCCGGTTTTCTCCTGACTATTGTAAGAACTGTGATCTCTACGAAAGACTGTATTGTTGGCGTCGAAAGGTTACCCACATATAGTACTTTCGCTGAACCACGTTTCTGTGAGAGTGATTACAACATAGGTAACTTTCGATGCACGTCTTCATACCGACAACTTAGTAGGACTTGGTGGTTGGAGTGACTGGGTAGTTTAAAAAGGCGATGAAGAGCTAGGGCCCCATTCATCACATTCATGTCACCTAGTGACTGAAAGGAAGTATCCTTCTAGTCAGTAGGTGACGGGTCTAAGAATATAGGGGTCTGGAAAGCGGGAAGCGGTTCAACCTTTAAGCTGTTGACAGCAGGTGGAAGCAACCGACGTACGAGTAAATAGTAGATGATGATAGTAGTGTAAACATCGGTCTAAAATCACGTGAGACTGTCGATAATGACATCAGTCTCAAATAAATTCAGAGTCGTATTTTGGCAGGTAATTGTGTCCACTAAAGCCTTCGAAAAATCATTGGATTAAAGCTAGCTGCGGTATGATGTAAACCATTTTCAATCTATCTTGGCGGAGGATTACCACACTCTTCGTATTTTCACTTGCGCCTGGGCAGGATCGTTCCAGAAGATGTCTCTGATCGATCGCGGTATGTCGTATTATTGTCGTAGGTTTTCGAGTTCCTTACAGTTTTACAGGATGTGTTCGACAGTCGTGCACGTGTTGCAAGGGGTACATTTTGGAATGGGGGTTGTTTCCTATTCTGTGTACTTGAGTCAATCTGGTGCGGCCGACGTGAAACCAGGAGAGGATCTTCTGCTCTCTCTGGTTATTGCAGTCGATCCATTACGTCGCGGGAACCTTTGATTTTCTGCGCATGGCCGCGGAAATTTCGCCAGTGGTTGATGAAACTGGGTTGGATGCTTGCGTTGAACTCTAGAATGATGTCGGATGTCGATGTTTCAACCGAGAGTTCGGTGCGTATCCGCCTGTCGAGGGAGGTCAATCGGTCTGAGTCGACATTTCCTTTTATTCCGCCGTAGCCTGGAGCCCAGTAGATAGATACTAGTGGGTCGCGGTAGGCTTCAATGGCCTGTACGAAAGGGTGCCTTGAGGCCCTACTCTCGATGTCCTTTGGCACGGAGAACGAGTCGGTGAAGATGACCGTCGGAGAGTCGGTGGGTTATTGCTACTGCAAGGGCGGCTGCCTCTGCGGAGAAGATTGATCACGAGGAGGGCAGAAGCCATGAGAGCCCGTACTCTAATCCCCTTATCCCCGCTCCCACCCCTTTATCGGCCTTGGATCTATAAGTGAATATTTGAAGGTGACCTGAATATTTACAGTTGACTAGTTGCTGATAGTGGGCTCCGATGCGGTTAGTGGAGTCGCCTGCTTTGACGACCAGGGGTAGGCTGTAGTCGATGTTGTGGCTCGGGTCGTTCCAGGTACGAGGTCTCACCCGATGTAGGTGGGCAATTGGCGGTAGGGGGAAGTTTGCGTTCTTGTTGTGACTATGGAAAAAGTGAAGCACTCACCTCCCGATATTTTTTCCAAGAATCCGAGGCTTCTCCTGAATGCTTACTTACTTACCGTTCAGGCTAGAGCCTTGTCCTCTCTTGATGTATGCAGAAGCCGTCTCCACTCCACTCGGTCCATTGTTGCTTGTCGCCAGCCTCACAGTCTTCGAAGGGTCCGCAGGTCGTCCTCTATCTGGTCGATCCACCGTGCTCGCTGTGCGCCCCGTCTTCTTGTTCCTGTAGGGTCGCCCTCAAAAACCATCTTCCGACATTCTTACGACGTGTCCAACCCACCGCAAATGTCCCATTTTTGCGGTATGCGCGATGGATGGTTCTTCCAGCAGCTGATGCAACTCATGGTCCATTCGCCTGCGCCACCTTCCGTCTTCCATCTGCACGTCACCATAAATGGTACGCAACACCTTTCGTTCGAAAACTCCAAGGGGGCGTTGGTCCTCCACGAGCATAGTCCAGGTCTCGTGGCCGCAGAGGATCACCAGTCTAATTAGCGTCTTGTAAATAATCCATTTCGTGCGGCGGCGAATTTTGTTCGACCGGAGCGTCCTCCGGAGTCTAAAGTAGGCACGATTTCCCGCCAAGATTCGTTTTTGAATTTCTCTGCTGGTATCATTGTCGGCGGTTACCAGTAAGCCCAAATACACGAATTCGTCGAGCATCTCGATTTCGTCACCGTCAATCCGAACTCGGGATGGGAGGTTCACATTGTCGTCTCTAGAACCTCCTTCTGTCATGTATTTTGTCTTCGAAACGTTGATGGCAAGTCCAATCCTGCTGGCTTCAGCTCTCAGTCTGATGTACGTTTCCGACATCGCCCCAAAGCTCCGTGCCTTGTCAATGTCGTCGTCGAAGCCAAGAAGCTGGACGGACTTCCTGAAGATCGTGCCACTCGTGTCTATTCCCGCTCTTCTTATTACACCTTCTAACGCAACGTTGAACAACAGACACGATAGACCATCACCTTGCCGGGACTCGAGAGTGTCCCTGATACTCGAACAACGCACATCACCCGATCCATTGTCGCTTTCACTAATCGTGTTACCTTATCCGGAAAACCGTACTCGTGCATTATCTGCCATAGCTGATCTCGATCGATTGTGTCATACGCCGATTTGAAATCGATGAACAAATGATGTGTGGGCACGTTGTATTCGCGGCACTTCTGCGGAACCTGCCGGATCGCGAATATTAGGTCCGTGGTGGCAAGGGAACCCATGAATCTCACTGGGTAGTGTCCCATGAACTCCCTTGCAAATGGCGACAATCGGCGGCAAAGAATTTGGGAATACTGTTTCAGCGAATTCCAAACGGTACGGAAGGACTCCCGCTTTCACGCAGGCGGGTTTGGCAGATGTGCTTGGTAGCAGGTTGGAGGTTAATCCGTAATCTGGCGGACCGAGGACTTCGACCAGTCCGTCTAGGTTGCGATAGGTCAATTGGATCCCGTAATATATGACGCAGTGGATTCAGGCGCGGCTTACATTGATTGCGGTTTTTTTTTGTTGTTGTTTTTGGAGTGGCGAGAGCAGATCGTTCGAACCAGCCGCTTTCGGCTCTCGCAATTGCTCTTTACTTGACGGGACAAAGGTCGCTTTCCTGTCTTGCGTTGTGCTGAGTGCTTTCGGCTATTTCCGGCAGAGTATCTGAACCCCGTTAAACGAAACCGGTGTGATGTTGGCGTGGTGAAAGGATCCAGTGAGTGACACTTAGAAGCAGCGATGTTGAAGCCGGTAGCTAGAGCCCATCGTCCGACCGCGTAGACGGCGGTTTTTTGGGGAGATTCGGGTTTGGGGGATTGTTTTTCCCAAGGTGTCTAGAATGATGGCGTCTGCGTAGGCGAACACGTTGACTCCTTTGTGTTGTGAATCAAATAATGAGTTCATCCTAACTAGGAACAGTGTTACTCTAAGCATTGATCCATGTGGGACTCTGTTGGTCTTCCAGAATTCGTCGGAGTGTTCGCCGCCGATGTATACCTGGAATCGTCGGTCCTTTAGGTGGTTTTGAAAGAAGGTTCCGAGTATTCCATGGATGCCTTATCGGTGCTGTTCTCGCAGAACTCCTTCGCCCCACACTGTATCGTAGGCTTTCGCCACGTCTAAGATGGCGATGTCGGCACGTAAGATGATCGCCCTCGCTTCTTCAATCAGTTCCCCGTGGGATCTCAGGTGGTTTCCTGTCTCGAGTCCTTTCCAGAAGGCAAATAGGCGGTATCAGGAAATTTGTCTTCTACCAGCCATGTAATCAGCGTTCGGTTGACCATTCTGGAATCATTGCAGTACACGAATGAAGGCTTATTAGACGGATGTCGTTCGGGGATCGTGTGCTTTTATTCTTTTTGGGAATTGTCATTATGTAGGCAAGTTTCTAATCGTCTGGGAACGTTCCACCTTCCCAGATTCCATTGAAGGCATCGAGGAGTGCCCTTTTTCCGCCTGGGGGTAGATGTTTGAATATTAGGCACCCTACTCTGTCGGGGCCAACCGATTTTCCGCGGGCTGTCCTGAGGGCAGCAGTGAGCTCCGTCCCGGAGAACCGGGTTTGTTATATTCTACTGTAGAGTTTGGTGAAAAAGTGGTGGGGGTTGCTTCGAGACGTGTCTTGTACTGGACGAAGGCGACGGGGAGGTCGTCGTTCGCGGATAGCGTTTGGAAACGATTACCGATTCTGTTTGTGTTTTCTCGTGGGTCGGTGATTATTACATCGTTGATTGCCAGTGAGAGACCGTTTTTTAACACTCGATGAAAATGAAAATGTCATCGTCTCCAGAAATATGACCGAATAAATGAAATAATGGGATTTTTTCAAATAATGGATTTCCCTTCTCTGTATTTCGACATGATTCTTTTAAGGAACTTCAACTTAGTCAGCTGTGCAAATCGATGTACTTTGATTTCATCATCATCCATATATACGGGTATCTTGGCTCAAACTTTGTCAGGACACCAAATGGCTGCGGAGGCTTCCAGGACAAACCGAACAAGTGAAAAATACAATGCCCGCAGACAATATGAATCAGTAAACTCGTTGGCTATTCTTATTATGAAGCCAAGGTTTCTATTTTCTGAATGTCAGTTGCGAGTCCAGGAGTACACCAAGGTCTCTGATAACTGACACTCTCTCTAGCAATTGGCCGGCGATGTTGTAGCTCCAGAGAATTGGATTTTTTCTGCGCGTGAAAGATATTATAGAGTATTTGGACACACTGAGAGCCAACAAGTTGCGATTACACCGGTTACAGAAAGCATTTAGATGTCGCTGAAGTTCGATGTAGTTCTCTATTGCTCCCTTGAGGTACACCCGACAAGTTGATGAAGCTATATGACACGTTACTTCCTAATTTCACAGACAGAAAACGATCTACGAGATATGATTTAAGCCGTCCTGTAAAATTTGATGGAGCACCCAGCCGCTCGATCTTTGCCAGAAGAAGACAGTGGTCTACACGATCGAAGGCAGCTTTAAGATCAGTGTATATAGTGTCTACTTGTGATCCATCTTCGATGTTTTTAATACAGTACGATGTAAATTGGGCTAGATTGGTGGTTGTTGACCTGCCTGCAAAAAAAGCCATGTTGGTCCTTCGATATGTATGATTTGGTCTCACGAAAGAGCATATTTTCTACTAGGATCTCAAACAACTTTGATCCAGTGCAGAGCGAGGTTATGCCACGATACTCTGAAATGTACTCGAGAAATGTTTTGCGAACAAGTTACAGATAACGCTGGGAGTATTGGACGTTTCACTTGCGAGGAATATACTGGAAGGAAGCCCATTTTCTTTACGTTTCCCATTTACAAAGGACCAAAACTGTTTTGGGTTTCGTTTTAGGTTGGATTGGGTTTGTGCTACGCGTCTTGAATAGAGAAAGCGATTATATGTTTTGTAGCTGTTACTGGCTATAGTGAACTCCCTTTTTCTGACCGGGTTTCGTCGAATAGTGTAATGTCGAAGCGCAGCAGCTCGCAATCTTTTCAGTTTACGTAGCCGGTTGTTGGACCATGGTGGTTTTGTTCGGGGACGAGGTGCAGGCACATGTATACTGAAAAGCTGTTTTAACACCAGTGAGAGTTTTTCTACGGCAGCATCTACATCGATCGCGAAATTCAAGAAAGTCTACCAGTCGATTGGTTGTAGTGAGTTATGAAGCCTAGGGAAGTCAGGGTTCGAAACATCGTCCATTTCGTCATAGAGAACCAGCTGCGGACAAATCTGCGTTACCAGAAGTGGAGGATGATGTGCGTCTACAGCAACTAAAGACTCAAGTGCCTCTGATACTGTACAGTTCATTGCAGCTTCTTCATTTATAAGGAGGAGGTCCTGGGTTCGATTTCGCCTACTACTCACTGTAGACATTTGTAGCATGTTCAGTACAGACATTCCGTCCAGTAAGATAGTACTCGCCCTCGAAAAGGTTGATTCAGAAAGGTCTGGGAAAGCATACCCGGAGGGAGTGCTCTTCCAAAGAAGTCCAGGTTGGTTGTAATCACCAAATAGTAGATGTGCCGTGTTGGGTTCAATGGAAGTTACAATGTCAATTTCGGAGTCTATGTGCTTCTGAATAATTTCTACATCACTTGCGGAATCGGGGGGAATATATACAACACCCACACAAAGATTAGTACAGGGGCCACGGATATTTACCTAGAGTTGTTCGAGATTGTGAGTGTCATTTTTGTGTTTGGATGAGAGTCGGTTGGAAACTGTAATGAGCACACCACCACCACGTTTCTTCCCTGCACTATTAGGATCGCGATCGTTACGATATACCGAGCACCTTGAGCAAATAATTAGAGCGAGTTGATTTGATCATTCAGCCACGTTTCGGTCAGAACAATAACATCATGATCAACATCCGAAGCAGCGACAAACAGCTAATCAACTTTTGTGCGTAACCTTCTCACGTTCTGATAATAGATTTTAAGATGTCCCTGCAAGTTTCCTCCTGACGGTTGAACGGTGGTAGATCGAGTTTGATACAGGGGGCACTCAGAACTCCAGGAAACATGATCAGTTGGCGTTTGATTCTTCCAGTCACGGCTGATGATTCTTCCAGTCACGACTAAACTTCCGAAGGTTATCGCTACTACATTACGCCCATAATGTAGCCAATTTTTGTGAGGGTAAGTCCTGTGTTCACCTTTAGTAACTGTTCCACCTACCGCACGTTTAGTCTAAAGCGCGAACACGAAATTATTGCGACACCGAAAATGTCATGCCAATTTTCTTATAATGTTTAAAATCAAACCAAAATTTTAGGGTAGTTTTATACATATATTTACTTCAAAAAGCAAAAGAAAAGTTAATCGATGGAGTCTTGAGTGTAAAATTGAACGCATTTTCGCTTGATGCCCTCCATCAAAGTCTTTACAGTGTCGTTCGGTACCAGTTTCTCAGTTTTTTTCCATTTTCTCAACATGTCCTTCTCGTCTTTGACTGTCTTCTTGCTCTTCCGATGTTCCCGCTTCATCCTTGCCCAGTACTGCTCCACCGGGCGCAGTTCCGGACAGTTTGGCGGATTCATGTCCTTTGGAACAAAATGGACAGAATTGGCCTCATACTCCAGGACACTTTTAGAATAGTGGCATGATGCCAAATCTGGCCAAAATAGCGGAGCTTCGTCGTTCTTGCAGCAGGAACGGCAAAAGGCGCTTCTCGAGGCACTCAGATTCGTAGATATCGCCATTTACTGTGCCCTTTGTCACGAATGGCTCACTCCTCAGTCCGCAAGAGCAGATGGCCTGCCAAATGAGATATTTGGAGGCGAACTTCGACATTTTCTTCTTTTTAAATTTGTCGTCCACATAGAACTTGCTCTTGCCGATGAAAACCTCCAACCCCGGAATTTGCTTAAAATCGGCTTTTATATACGCAGGCACGTAGCCAGAGGGGGGGCTAGGGGGCTAAAGCCCCTCCCGAAATTTTTCAAAAATAAATTAAAAAAACCGGCGACTTTTAACAAAATTTGTTACTCAATTGGTTTGAACAAATTATTGAGAAAAAGTTGAAGAAGGTATTTCTAACCACCAAAGGCAATGAACACGAAATTCAGTGTGCTTTATGCTTTTACTCGAGCCAGTGCGAAGCGAACGACAAAAATAGTAACTTTTATATTGTGTGCCTTGTCTGAAGAATAAAAGAAACTGTTACTATAATTGTTGCTGTAGTAATCTGTCGAGATCAGTGAGTAGCAGAAGCAAAAAGTGGTGCTCCAGCCAAATACGGTGATTAAAAAATTATTGATGATTCGCATAGGACCGAGCATTCATAATGTGGAACATTTCCTGAAGGTGTAAATGGAGGTTAGACTTTCGGAAGCCGCCTTTATCGAGTTCTACCATGTCAGGCTTTACGCGCTCAACAAATTAGCCCAGACGAAACCCATTTATTTCGAACAACTTAAAACACATGGTTGTGTGTGACAATGCTATAATTAAGATACTTTTATATATGGACGATGAGAAAATCAATGTCCCCCCCCCCAAGACATAGTTGGCGAGGAAAAAAATGTTTCCTCGACTCGTAAACAGGTTTTCACGTGCAATGACTAAACGCTTGTGCGAGATCTGCTAGACAACCATTTAAACTCATTATAATATTTTTATTGTTTGCAGAAGGAAATATAAAAAAAGACCCACGGTCCTGTTTGTTATTTTTAAATGATAAGGTTTTGAATTGCACACAAATTTGAATTTCTGTATTAGGTCAGTGCACACTGTGCACTCTGTACTCTGTACTGTGCTACACAAAAAGTATTTCAATTTGTCTGAGAACAATTCAGCCGAGAACAGTTTTTGTTTTGCATCATTTTAACGAAATACCATTTTTATTGACGTTTGCTTTTATTTTTACGAGGAATTCGTTCCGTACAAATCACACTGTTAATCCGTAAATCCGTGATATCAGCAACAAACGTGTTAAATTTTTTTTTTAAAGTGGACGGATCAAAAAGTGGCAAAACAATAGGCAATCACGAAGAGCGACTAAAATGTTGGGACTGATTGAATCTATAAGCCAATAAGTTGGGATAAGTGTTTTGATTTCATGTCTTCAGTATGTGACAGTCTTTCGTTCTGTTTTTGCTCGTCATGGAATAAAATGAGAGAGATAATCTTAAATAAGAGAGAAAAGAGAGAAAAAAATTAAAGGGTTGTGTACAGGACACGACCACGGCGACATTAAAAATGTAGCTTTTTTCAAGAGCGTGCAAATGAATTTTATCTATCACACATATCGACTCACGTTCTTGCTCACTCTCCTGTTTTCATATGTTACAATTTGCTATACACCCTCCCCATTAAAACATAATTTATTGAAGGTCATTTAACGGTAATCTATTATGACAATTAATCAAGTATCTCATTAGCTGATTGGCATTATTTTGCTGATCCATCTAGTAAAAATAGGCTGGAAATTAGAAAACAAAAAGTTCTCCTGGGAATGTGATTGTTTCCGATGCAATTACACTCAAGTTTTTTTTTACGCAGGGAATACAGGCCGCGTAAATGAAAACCACGTTAATCTCAAAAAATGCGTAAATGAAAACCGCGTAAATTTCAAAATCCGCGTAAAAAATACCGCGCAAAAAAAAAACGCGTAAAAACCTGAGTGCACTCTCCTACATAAAATATTACGCTGCTGAACAGTGCATTAACTACGGAAGCACGGTGTCAGATGCCTTACTGATAAAAAAACATATAACCGAAATATGAAACATATGAAAACCAATAGGCTCTTTACCCTACGCAGCTACAAAGCGCCGTAAACATGGATTAACAAGTTACAACGCACACGCATGCATAACAAATCAATATATTTTTTTCAAACGCAACACTCTTAAGCAGCACACACCGTATTGAATTAAATCCAAACCACCCCGTCCACCCACTTTGCAAATCATTCTGTGACACCATGCTGGTACCCGACAAATCCGCACACGGCCACCGCTGCCGAAAATGCATAGCGTCTACCGCTTATTGTAGTGCCATGATCTTACCCGTTCGACATAAGAAAAAAACTGATTCAAACGTGTACGCGTCACCTCTATTTATAAACTAACCGTATATGGTTTAGTCACTTAGGTGCGAGTGTGTGCAAATGCCAACGTTGCCGAAAATCGATAGCGCTTATTGCATCGCCCGGAGACGATGTTGCTCGCATGGGATAAGAGCAACAACTGATTTAAACGGACATGCGTCGCTTCTATTTATGACTTTTCGTGTGTGATTGAGCCAATAAGGTGCCCTCTATGGACGGCTGTGTCTGAGAAATCTGCCTCACGAATGGTAATTTTCCCATTTTCGTGAACTTTTTAATTTTATCAATTTCCAAAAGTCTACTTTTATTGGGGAGATATTAAATTATTACCAATATTTAAGTTAGGTGTTTCTGAATCGGTTGGTGTATGAATGATTAAAATCCATCAAGTAATATCGGAGTTATAAGCGTGCAAACCTTACATAGTTTCGTTACATGGGAGATAGTTTAGATTTTAGAATGACACCTAGCCCCAGATAGTGGAGTAAGACATTTTTAATGTCAAAAAAACAACCAATCGAAATCGACTCAAGATCACTCTTCTATCTTTTCTATACTCTAAACAGTGCTTTCGGAATTGCGCTCTGATCTTACATTTCGTCTTTGTTATCCGTACAACTTTGATGCGTTAGGTGCAACAAACTTTAATTGAAACTTTTTTACAAATAGTGGTTAAACAAACCTGTAATCAAACAAACATTACAACATTCTTCAAGAAGTCATATATCTCTTCCAATCTTGATGATGATTGTAAAAAATATCAAGAGCTAAGTATTTTTATTCAAAAACGAACCAATTACTGAGCAGATTAGCGTCCACATATTTGTTTAACAAATTCACAAAAAGTTTTACAAAAGTTTCACAGGAAACGGACAATTTGCTGTAATTTAAAAACAGACAAAGCCTCTTTGGCAAATTAGACGTAAGTGCGATGTGTTCTCTCCCATGTGTCGGAAGCAAGTGATGTTGAAATTATTAAGCTCACCTATCGTTATAGTTTCTAGTTATTTTGGTGGTGTCATCAATGTTATATTTACCAAATTTTACGTAAATTAGAAGCATTCACTAATCAGTGCTAAGTAGTTTTCTTTGGAT
The DNA here is from genome assembly GCF_030247195.1 of Topomyia yanbarensis. Lineage (NCBI taxonomy): Eukaryota > Metazoa > Arthropoda > Insecta > Diptera > Culicidae > Topomyia > Topomyia yanbarensis. The sequence continues at coordinate 165,395,110 of NC_080670.1, forward strand.
TAGTGAACAAGTTCTTAGCAGTTTCGCTCAGTTGCTTAAATTCTGGGTAGATTCCATTAGTAGATTAAATCATTGAAATATATATTTTACATTGTCCAAAAACCCATGAATTCCGAAATAAAACCTTCAAATGTTCAATTATAATATTTACTTAATCTAGGTAATCTTCTCAAGTTCCAACGGTTTTGCAAGATTGCTGAAAGTCAATAGAGCTAAGGTTCTTATTCTTGATTTGTAGTGAAATCAGTAGTTTTTTGCATTCACTTTACATTTTGACTTTTACTATAGTTTCAGTGATCTAGGAAAATCATTCTACGATATTTTTAATTCGCAAGTCCAATGATATAAAAAGTATCTCAGAAGAATCTACTCAAATAGATAAATAGATAGTTATTCTCAGTTGCCTGATAATATTGTCGAAGATAGTCTTTAACCCATTCCCCACGAGAGTCAAATGAAAAAAACATGTGTTTTTCCCAGGGTTGTTATGATTACGACATGATCAGTATCATTTAAATCAAAAAATTCACAAAGTTGAGTTAACGTAAACTTCGGATGAAGTCACATAACTAGTAATAGTAGCAAGACGCCCGATCATGAAAATAGGAGTTGAACCTATTTTCCGCATCTACAAATCGCCAGCCTTATCAGAAGATTTGAAGCAAATTTAAACTTGGTTTTCACACTGATATATTCCTATCCATGGAGACAACCTTGACGTTTGTTTCGTTCTCCTGATTAGCAAATGCGTGTAAAGTTTCGTGAGACGGGTTTTTGGATATTTTTCTACTCATTCCAATTCTCGACAAACATATGATTACGGCCTAAAAGCCAACTGTCAAAATCCACTTTGAATGGAAATTCTGGACAAACCGTTTCACGCCAATCACAGATGTGGGTAGTGAATGAAAGAGAAAAGTTTTCTCTTTCATAAACTGTTGTGAACTGTGTTCGACTAGTAACGGTTTGTCTGGAATTTCCATTCAAAGTGGATTTTGACAGTTGGCTTTTAGGCCGTAATCATATGTTTGTCGAGAATTTTGCTTCTTCTACACCTTGTAAACTAGTCTAGAATGCGTAGTATTTTCAAGCAGCCCTAAATACTTTGAACTCTTGAATATTCATTTTTGTAACTAGAGAAATTTCTAACTTGTAAATTAATAATAATCAAATTTAATTAGTCGATAGCCTTTCTTGTAACAGACAACATATTTTTAGGGTTTTTTTAGTGTCTATTGTCTTAGTTTTGGAATTGTTTTCACTAATAACTTTTCATAATTACGTTCAGTTTCCGATGACTATCTCAAGTCATCAGATAATAATTTACACATTTATTCAATAATTTTCAAGCCCCTCCCGAAGCAAAATCCTGGCTACGGGCCTGTATATACGTTTCGTCGTCCATCACACAACAGCCATATTTTGTCAGCATCTTCTCGTAGAGCTTCCGTGCCCGAGTTTCAGCCGTCGATTGTTGCCGCTCATCGCGGTTTGGGAAGTTCTGTCCCTTGTATGTATGTAGTCCAGCTCTCTTCTTTGCATTCTGGACATGCCGATCTTTTTAGCCAAATCACGGCGTTGGGATTTGCTTTAATCATCCGCTTTACCTTTCCCTCCCCTTTTTTGTTCTCCGGTCCCGGTTTTCTTCCAGCTCCTTTGCCGTGGTCCAACGTCAACGCACCTGAAACCGCTTCAACAGCCGGTTGAATGGTGAATGTTCAACATTTTTCCCAACTACCGGTGCGACAGGTCAGGAAATTCCAGGTGTTTGGAAAGAATTTGTTCTTTTGACTCGCATTGGTTCACTTCCATTTTCGTTGAATCGAAAAACACGACTTCGAGTTTGACAGCATGTAAACAATACACATCAATGAGAAAGTGTGCAAAATTTGGTTGATTTTTACCCAATGGTAAAAAAGTTATGCCCTGTTGAATGTGTCGCAATAATTTCGTGTTCGCCCTTTAATACGAGTTTGTTTGAAGTCAGTCGATACTGTACTGTTTGTGCAGAGGATAAGCAACAAAGTCGATGCTCTCACTAAACTTTTTGTCGAAGGAGGTAATATTGAAGATGTAATTTGCTGGCACTCATTCAGGAGGAGCGTTGGGATTGGATGAGTACCTTGGTCTATAGCTCCTTGGCTGAACATAATTTCTATTCAAGATTACTGGCTACACTATAATTTCTTTTTTGATGTATTTATGTCATTGTACAATACATCTAAAACTTGAATACAATTGCATATTTCTCTCCCTCGTAATATGCACGCTTCTTTTGTATCCGGTGTTTCCTTCGTTCGCTTTCACGGTGATTCCAAGTGTTTCTGTCAATACATCTAAAGCATATAATTCTGTCTACTATCTGTTCGAAGCTATGCAAAGAATTTAGAACCACTCGCTATTCGCAGAATAAATAGTTACCTTAAACATACTCATAGTCAAATCCCCAAGGCGAATTTCTTTCAGCTGTTTAAACAATACTATTTAATAGCTGTTCATTAGAATATCAAACATCTTCTGATTAACATTTTTTTCCGTCATCGCCTGACGCCAGAATTGGTGTTCATTATTAATATTAACAAGGGATCAATAACAAAGTCACTGCTGTTTCCTACTTACTATATTTCGGTAATGTGTGCTTGGGTCCAAATTAACATAACGGTGGGAAATATTTGCTAAAATCGTTTGATAAAATGAAATTTTATTTTTGGATTGAAATGAACTAATTCGCAACATAAAAATTGACTGGATCATTTTTAGAATCGAGCAGTGCCTGAACATGTCGGAAACCATAATTGAAGAAATATTTACCCTCTACTTCATGTTAATCATTCTAAAATGAATAAAGAAAGCTCCTCCATCGTGGCGAACAGTTTTCATTGCAGTAAAAAAACTCCATCCTGAAAATGAGTACAGCATTCACACGAGCCAGACTCATTAATTTTATAAAGGGGAATACCCGTCGTGAATGACACACGACCGACATACACCTGTTTGCGATTAGTCCAGCCGGCGTCCTGATAGCGGCTTTCGCACCTCCAGCAACGAACGAATTAGTTCAAATGCTGTGCGCTATGAGATGGAAATCAAATCTTTACGACTGTGGAACATACATTATTTTTAGAGTCTCTGCTTTTCAACCGTCCCAAACAAATTCCTGCCGTAGATAAGTCGCTTGTGTATCCTGAATTAACTCCTATGTAGTATTGATTTCGCTCGTATAAATATGACTTCACTGATAAGCGGATCTCAGTTTATCCCTGCTATTGAAGGTGAACAAAATGAAAGTCGCTGCAGTGCTCGTTATTGCCTTGACCTCGCTGGTCGCTGTGTCCCAGCAGTGTCCCCGCATCATCAACCGTGCCGGATGGGGAGCCCGTGCTGCCAACACTGCTGTCCTACCGAACCGTCCAGCCCCGTGGGTTGTGATGCACCACACCGCCGGTGCCCACTGTACCACGGATGCCGCCTGTGCCCAGCAGATGCGTAACATTCAGAACTTCCACATGAACACCAACGGATGGGCCGATATCGGGTACAACTGGTGCATCGGTGAGAATGGTGCTGCCTACGAGGGTCGCGGTTGGGGACGTCAGGGTGCCCACGCTCCCGGATACAACGATCGTTCGATGGGTCTGTGCGTGATGGGAACGTTTACCAATGCCATCCCGAATGCGGCAGCTAGAAATGCCGCTCAGTCGTTGATCGCGTGCGGTGTTTCCCAGGGACACATTGCCAGCAACTATTGGCTGATTGGACATCGACAGGCTACGGCCACCGCTTGTCCGGGAAATGCTTTCTTCAATGAGATCCGTAACTGGCCGCGTTTTAATCCTAATGTTTAGGGGAAATTGTTATTATATAACCCGATTTAGGAGTTTTAAATAAATACTTGGTTATGGGAAGGTATGTTCTGTTGAACGCTGGATCTTTCTTCCAAGAGATGTTGTATCATGATTTATCGGGTGTCCAAATTGATCGAACCATTTCCTTTCATAATATTTGAACCCATTGTAGGTAATATGCACCTGTTTCGAACAATTTTGAAAATTAGTTTGTGATCAGTGTTTATATTAATAGACTACGTAAGCAACGCGTAATTTCAAAGTTGAGCGATGACAACTTAAAGCGCGTGTTCTTACAGAATGATGAAAATCTAACACAAACGAAGCCAAAATATTCGGACTACCTAAATCCAGAATTCAGCGCATAAAAAATCAAATAAGCGGATATAGAATTCGATCCCCGACAGAACAATTACAGGTCTATTGAAACGATCTAACTGACAGTAGGAATCCTCCTGCTCGGCGGAGAGAATATTTGCACAGAAAAACAACACGGTTCATATAAACCCGAACGTTAACTACTGTAGTCCACTCCCGTTCCTGCTGCAGCGCACATTCATTCGAATCGAACCCAACGAAATGTGACGCGACGTTCCTGCCACGGTTCACTGCATTCAAACACCGCCGGCTTGGGCGGCACGACAAGCAACCAGGAATCGAAAACGGGTTTTCGTTTCTCCGACTGACCCCGTACGAACCCGATCGATTGATAGCTCACTCATTCATAACAACTTCATTTCACCCAACAATGGCACATCACCGGTAAATAGTGCGTTTCAACATACGTATATGAACATTCAACGACTGGGTGCATGCCGTGTTGTCAATTACAGGGACTGACTGCTCGTATGTTGTTCTCCAGGAACATGTAGCGTACGGTCCAGACTCGACTCGGAAAATTATTGGGCATACATACAAGTGCACATTGGCGGAAAGGGAACCGTTTTGCCGCGTGGAATATTGAACCGACGATTGACCAACAGCAGCTGGCGATGCACCGTTTTTCGGATTCGCAGTCCGTTCCGTTCCATTCCGTTCCGTTGACAGGTTTAGCAAGAATTTGGGGGTTGAGTGTAGCGCGTAGCGCAGTGGTCATACTCCAACAATTTTACCAATTATGTTTATTTTATTGCGATATGAACGATGTGCACGGTTCGGATTGGGGCATATGGTAAATATGGCGACCGTTCGTCAACGGATTTGACATGGGCAAATGTTGTCATCCTTGTTCTATGGGTGTTAAATGATAAGCTCACCTGAAAGATGGAAAGAGAGAAAAGAAATCGTTGTTAGAGGAATGAAAATGTTTATTCAAATAAAACAAAATATTGGTTTTCAGAATATGGAAGGCTAGGGTAGATACGAAAACATTTTATATTTCCTGGATTTTAGACTGATGACCCTCATTTCTAAGTATACTATACTTGGGCGTACTATTTTTGGAACTCCAGTGTCAAAATTGTCGTCAACGATCATCTTGTAGTTTGAGAGAGAAAGAAAATCTCATCAGTAATTGAAACGGTCGGTACGGTTGTCCTCGTTTCATCCTTATTGAAGTTTCAAAACGATTCGTTGGTTAAATTGTTCATTAAATGAATAATTAAATTGCCGAATAATATTGAAACAACTTCAAACCCAATTCTGCACAGTAGGCCTGGCCATTTTAATATTTGCGACATATTTTAATATGCTTCAAATATTAATGTTGACAAGAAAAACACTAAAGTATAACTGCAGTGTTTTCCAGGATGCTTTTCAGTACTGGCTGTGTAAGGGTTAGAATAGAAAATAGAATAGAACAGAAAGAAAATCTCATCAGTAACAAACATAAACTTGGGGTCAAGTTGGAGTATGTATTTTAACTAGTACTTAAAATTGGCTCCAGTTAGACACTGAATCCAACCACTCACATGACACATGTGAATGTCTAAAGCAACTAGCTAGTTCTGAGAAATGTTGACGAGAAAGCGTAAACGAACTCTTTTAGATTGAATAGTAGTATGTATTCATTATTTATTGTTTTTTCATAGAGGGAGAGCGGGGAGGCGATATCTGACTGTTCTGAGTGAATGTACAACAACCTGAACCTCGTGTAATCAAACCATCAGAATTACTGTCAAAAATTTCTTATTTCCAAAATGAGTTAAAACAGCATTTTCCACGAGTGAATAGAGTTTTTGCTCATTCAGATGTTAAGATTTATTTTTGGTGGTATCAAACGGGGAAAACATATCGAAATGGTGAAAGAAGCGAAAGCAGTTATGTGAAAAAAACCCAGAGGCAGAATCTGAACCTGCAACCTTTGAGTCTCCAGCCCAATGCTTGTTATCCCATGAACATCGACAAGTTTGCACCCGTGTACAAAATTTCGTGCACGCATTCAACCTCAAACATGCTTTGACTATGTGTACAGGTTCGCATCGAACACCGAACCCAAGCATCATTCATGTGCAAACTTAGGTTTAAACACCATGTACGTACACCGTGTGTGTGCATAAGAAAGGCACACACAAAACAGAATGAGTCAATGCTAGTGATGATGGGTGAGAGAAAGAGAAAACTAATATCAAGAACCTGTGTGTACGAACACCGTTCGTCTGCACAACCGAACCCCACCGTACATGGGGTTCGGTTGTGCAGACGAACATGTGCTCGTCTTTTGGTACGCATTAGCGCATTCGAGTTTGCACACAAAATGATGGTATAGGATGAGCACAGAACTAGAGCGAACATGGTGTTCGATGTTTATTATTTATTATTATCGCAGTGGGGACATAGATCGTGCCCTGCCTTCAAAGCAAGATTACACACAACCGCAGCTGCCACCCAACACATTTGATCTATTTAATTTTCCTCGCTAGATACTAAGGCCCGAGTTTTTATTAGAGATAATCGTATGTTTTTTTCGGGGACGTCTTTATATCCCAGAGATAATCTCAAAGGTTGCAGGTTCGAATCCTGCCTTTGGAATTTTTTTCATATAATTGCTTTCGCTTCACTAACCAATCCGTCGCCAGCTTAGTCCTGTCACTAAATTAGTGTGGTTTAAAACAATTTTCTGCTTAGTGGAGAAAAAACAGTTTTTACCTAAATTCTTCCCCACTAAGGAGATATAGAGCATTGAACAATTTAGCACTGGGTGATAAATTACCCAAAATTATAGTAAACAACTATACACTCCGTACAGTGTATTGTTTTGCAACTTCACCGCTGTCCCTTTCGAGGACGATGCGGAATACGGAGGTTGTTAACTTCATGTAAGAAAGAAAGTGACGGACCACGACAATAGTTGCATAGATAGTGTCTTCTTCGGGACAGTTTTATCCACAAAACGAAGAGTGCTGATTACGGTGCTGGATCGTTGTTGAAGGAAGCTAGTTAAGCTTCCGGCAGTCGCGCTAGTGCACTGAGTGGACGCTGCTCTGAAAAGCTAACGAAATCGTCTTAGAGCATCAGCAACTGCTCGTTCAGTGGGCCATATGTGCGACTTCCGGAGGGTTAACTACCAAGGAAATTTCACTCTCTTAGCTCGTAGCAATTGTTCCAAAGGCACCATCCGTTGTCGCTGTGGAGTATCAGTCGAACGAGCTAAGCTCTTCTCCGTAAGGTTCGTAATGGTTCGTACAGAGAAATGCACTGTGGTAACTTTTAAAACCGTTCGCGGGTAGCGAGTTGATCCGGCGATAAAACCGCAGTCATCGTTAGGGAGATTCTAACAAAGAAGCCAAGCGCACTTCTCTAGTCACTTGAAGAACCATCGGCAAAGTAAGAGTTCAAAATATGTCCCTCCTTACCACAGCGACGACACAACTTGCTCCAGTCTGCAGGCCCTTGCAGTCGTATGACTTGTGGCCAGACTCTAAGCACCGATAACACCTGTCCACCGAAGGTGACTGGGGTATGCTTACTGGGCATACTGACCAGCCGATCTTCAGCCTCCCTTTCTCGATGACCTTTTTGGATTCCGCTATCGGTAGCCTGAAATAGGCTACCTGCGTGCCAAGCAGTCCCTCCCTTAAGCGTACAGAGGTCCGCTCGATCTCTGCACTACACTGCTCCATGGCGGCCGAGACGACGTCCTCTGCGTTCGTAACTCCATCCAGTTGCTTGCACTGGAGGGTCACTTCCGCACCTAACGACCTCTCCGGAGTGCCGTCTCCAAAGACCTCTTGGGCCAACTTCCTCTACGCCGCCCTGCTAGATTGCACACCTCGTTTCAGCAGCAAGATCATGTCGCCGGTCTTGGTGCATCTAATGCTGCGCACATCCTGTCCTAGATTCGAAATGCTTTTGGCCGCCCGCATCGATTTGAGGACTTCGGTAGGCCAGCTGCCATGAATTTTCGCCTTCTTTTGCAGATGGCACCGGCTGGCTGGTACCTACTTGTGGCCCGACATTTTGCGGTTGGTGCCATTCGGCTTCTTGGGCTGAAAAGTCACCTTCTTGGGTCGACACCCTTCGGGATCCTTTGCGCCCCGATCTGCGCCTTCCAAACGACGTTTGGCCTTTGTGGTTGCACGTCGTTTAGCGTTGCCTCACACACCTTCACCTGGTGACTACCTGGGCCGCTAAACAGTCTTAACCTCCATTAAATTCTTTGTGGCCGTCAAGGCGAAATCTATCGCCTCTTGGGCCATCGTAGCTCCACCGATGAAGGAGAAGGCCTCGGTTTGGATGCCTTTATCGGCCTTCTATCTTCCCGCTACCCTCTTCATATAAGCTTCCTGTTCTTGTCTTGCAACTCGAACGGCATGGCGGAGCACCAGCAGGTTCTGTTTCAGTTCCTTGCTGATGTTCTGCTTTCCGCTCGTAAACTCGATGATATTATCGAGTTGCTTGACTACCTCCCGCATCGCGGGTAGTGATCCGCCAAGCGTGTTGATAGGGTTATCACCTACCACACCTGAAGAGCCTACGGTGCTGTTGGTTGCAGCCTCCGTCACTCCGCTGTCCCCCCTCTGGGAAAGACCTCGCCAATCCCCGTTTGGCGAAGGGGTTCACCACCTCCATCCTTTCCTCATCATCTCCTATTTTACTCACATTATTATTATTTTTATTTTCACAACTCATACTAGATCCCACGAGTAGCGCGAGAAAAAAGGTCCGCCACGCCAGAGCTCCGCATTAGCGTGGTCAGGGACGCTTACTGTGGGGGGTGCCCAGGTACCCACCGGCTCCGTTAATGGTCAGGCATCTTTTTCACCCCCCGACCACTTATCCCTCAGCACAGGTCGCTTCACACGTTGGATTGTGGGGTTATCCCGCTTGGTGGGCTCATACCACCGGAACGGAAGATTCGTATCGCTATTCTATGCCGGCCACTACACGGCTAAGGCATCTGTTTCAATGGAGAATGCAATTTACGCACTAAACCAGTACACGTGCTATTAGTAGATACCAAGCTACCACACTGGGAGTTTCGGGCTCTCATGGTGACACCATGACTAGGTAATACCGACTAAACTCCATTGGGCACCGCCATTGTTCCCCCCAGGGACTACCTCTCGGTATTACTTCTGGGCGGATGGCTGTACTTGATGTACTCACTCACTCTCGTACGCGCGTTCATACATCCTGTATGGGGCTTATCTTTGTGCTCGCCTCTAACATTCCATGTGAGGCTGACTTGGCATCTGCAATAAGAACAGCCCTAAGTGTATACCACACATCCAATGATTTGTTACTCAAGACCAAATTGTTTAGTTGTTTATCAGCAATCGAAGATTCAGGAGATTGATGAAATGCTTCGAAACCGTCAAATCAATCTTTGCTAGGCCCCAGGTCACATGACGCAATGAAGAGGCAGGCCAACTCGCAGGAGAAGCCATTGGAGTTATCCGTTTCAGGATCAGGCTGACCAGCGAGTGCATACCCGGCTCCGAATAGGGTAAAACCCAATTGTCGCACGAGTTTCTACTGAAGCTAACTGTGTACAACTGCTGCGGGATCACCGTAGACGTTAGTCATGTGATTGTTCGCTGCAAGAAATACGACGACGTGTGTAATTTATTTATTCGGCAAATAGAGATGAGTTAAACGCTATTCGGCCAAATGGCCTTCAGCCGAATGACCAGATGCGATTTAAACTAATTGAGATATTGCTACGTATTTGAAAAGTACATTAATTTTTTGCGAAATAATAAATTCCAATTCTTGCGGGACATCGCCCTCGATTAGGGGTTTGCTTAGGAACAAAAATTGTGACTCCGTTTGTGGTGTTAGCGTCAATCCGGCGCTAGCTTAGTCCTGGCACTAAGTTAGTGTCGGATATTGCTGAGACGAAGACAAAACGCAGATTCCTTGACTAAATTCAATTTTTTTTTAATGATAAAAAATGTGATTTTAACATAATAATGAATACATTTTTTTCCTATTCATCAAAATGCCTTAGAGTGTTTCGAAATTGCTTTGAATTAGTCCAGTACCTTCCAACAAATCTACCAAACGATACATCTCCCTCCATACAAAGCACTCCACCTCGAAAAGAGCCACTAATGTATGAGAGCACTGAGTAGCTTAATCATGTGTAAATGGGAAACATGGGACCTGTGCCGTGCACACAGACACACACACACGTTATGAATCGTAAAAGCTCAGCATTTAGTCCAGCTCGGTTAGCAGGATGGTTTTGCCACTACCGAATAGCCAAGCGGGCAAAAATATGCTGCCTTTCCGGTCGCTTCGGTGGTCAGTTAGTATCTTATTTAATTACGGCGCAAAACACAACGTTAATGTTAATAATTCAATCAACATCCCGTGCGATGATGTGTAAGCCTTTTCCACTACGTAGTAGTTATCTTTCGATGTGATAGGTGAACGTAAAGAAGCTTATTTTGGGGTATTAATTGTAGGCATGCTGTTCGGTGTGTGATGTGAATACACTTTGTGACTTTGTAGCTTAATTATTTTGGTTGAATAGAATCTATTCAATGTTCTATTTATAATTCAACACAGCACAATTTTTGGATGTTCGTGTATAGAGTGAATAGTACCAGTACCAGCGATTGCTCCTTCGGGGAGCCATTCGCGCGAGTACCGGAGGGTTAACGAAGGCCAGCTGTCCGGGACTCAACGAGTGTTTGAGGTTATAATCTTTTCAGCTGAGAAATTGGCGAAGCAGTTTATGATTTAGCAAGGGATCCGTAGTTAATATTTTTTTCTGAATCTACACACCATTTTTCCAAGGCATTCGGAACTGATCAAGCTGGCCATTCTGTGCCCAAAACTACACTATCATTTCTCAATAGTACATACTACTAATATTTGACTGTAATTACATATCAACAACAGTCATCCATAATTCTATTATTCACCAATCCCAGCCTACTCGACACGCACACGAGGGATGCCCCACAAATGAGCCAAATATTTACGATCAAATTATCGAACGGCTTCTTCCGTTCATAGATTCTGGACAGGGGGTGGATGGGCAACCAGCGGAACCGGTAAACCATAATCAACACCCTGATTGATTGAATCCTTTGATTGGAACCGAAACCGTTCACCCGACATGGCACGACACGGAACGCCACAGCAGTTTCCGGGGTTGTAAAAACCAGAACCGGAAATACCGTACAACCGGACACGGATACGGACGCGTCGTGTCGTCGATAGCAATTAACACGGCGGCTGGGGCTTGGTAGCACTGCCGCCGGTACCGCTGTCAACTTAAATCGGAGATAGTATTTTAATTACTTTTGGGCTGTGATCGTTTGGTATCCAATTAAAATTTTAATATTTTATGTAGGATGCGTTAATGTGTTTGGCTGGCAGCACTGGGTTTCCGGTGGATATTCGTGAATTCGTTTGGTGACGAATTGTTTCGCTGTTGTGTTGATGAGTTTACACCAGATTCGAAAATATAATTTAAAAAAAAACCGCTAAGAGTGTAATATTGTTATTCATTTTTTCTCGTTGAATGACATTATTGAGACGAATTGGATATTTCTCAGTTGCTATTGGAAAACATACCTAATTCATAACAGATGAAATTAAATCGGACTTCGGGTAGGTACTTTTAATGTTCACTTTATACTAACTAAGTAATGTTTCTTGTTGTGTTTCACGTTCAGTAAACTACGAGTACGGAAGTGGAGAATATTCCGAAAATTGTATCTTTTGGTGGACAAGTTTAGATACTGTAAGCTGCATTGGAAACGCACCTTTCAACATCGGCTTTCATTTTGATGCAACAAATTAAACTGACGCGTTCGTTATTACACCCAAACATATATCGAAATATGTGATCCGGATTTCTAGGTTTAATGTTTACACTAATCGGCAAATGATAGTCATCAAAAGCTCACGTTTGTAATGTTTTGTTTGCAACAAAATTTTTACATTAGATGACGCAACAACATTTTGAACGTGTGATTGATTCCATAAGGAAAGCAATGCGACGACTTGTTGCCTAAATGATGTCCCGTGTTCTCAGAGATGCCAGGTACTTTTTTCAAATGTCTGAAATAATCAGCCCGGGGACAACTTGACAGATAGTGCTTGTTTCATATATGTACCACCGATTTGATGGTGGCGCTAGTATGCCTTTTCTGTACGACTACCACGAACAACGACACGAAAAAGTTTCAAGAGAAAAGCGTGTTTCGTTACGTGTGTTATGAACGCCGTCAATGCAGCTAGAACAACATTTAGAAAAAGCGTATTCCAAAATGTGGATAAAGAAAAATATTATTAGAGAATAAATTTATCCCTGATTGGAAACCGTCAGCAAAGTTACATAAATCTTATTATAGATTTAGCTGGAAGGTGTTGTTTTTAGCAACCGGCTCTCTTCCTTCCTAAAAATGTTTTGGTTTTCTTGTTGTGTGAAGTTTGTAATCGGTAAATCATTGGTGTTATAAATGAAATATAAATGAAAAACTTTTTGGCCAATGAAAGTAAATCACCAAGCTTAACAATTCGTGAACCTGCGACATCTTGTTTCAAGTTCATTAAGAACGTCAAGAATTCTAGCATTTTGATTGGGAGAATAAACAATATATGTAGGATTTTCTACACATTTAGCAAAATTGGTTTTGAATAAAATTTGTGTGTTTTTATCAGAATTCTGGCATCAAACCAGTAGTGCTCGGTTTCAGCAAGAATGCTGCCAGGAATGTACAATTTTGTTCGACTTCGGCCAGAGTTTTGTTCGACTTTTGCAATAATTCTGTCCGGAAGATGTTGCGATGGTTTTGGTATGGATCCCTTCAGAATTATTCTGGCTCTACCGGAGGATTTCATGCCTTAGGAGATGTTGATTAGTTTCGGAAGATTTTCGGAAATTCCAATATAAGTGGTAGTGGCTTGATTTTGAAAGTCATCTTCTTGTATTTCCGAAAATCGATTTATTTTCTTTCGGATTTTTAAAATTCCAAATGGAATCTATGTTTCTGTTTAAGTATGGGGGAATGAGGACAGTTTCTAATGTGAACAGCGAAATAAATTTGATGAAAGAAATGCTTAAATTGATTACTTTTTAGACATGGAAAATAGTAAATGGGATGCGCCTTTTTCAAATTTTGCTCCATTCGAGCCGCCATGACATCACCAAATCACCACAAAATTTGCTTATGAGTTCAATATATGGGAGCTGTCAAGTTGTCCCCGGGCTGGAAATAATAATTTTAAAAGTCTGGGAAGTACAAAAAATGTGCGGCAAGCTAGTGTAACCAAAAGCCTTTATATTCAAAAATCTGCAAATATCTGCAACCAAACTAAAAAATCTGCAAATATCTGCAACCAAACGGAAAAATCTGCAAATATCTGCGTCATCGAAAAAATCTGCAGCTTAAATTAAAAGTCTGCGAATTTGCAGACTTGTCTGCAAATCTGGTATCTCTGCGTGTTCTGGAAAAACAAGTCAAGTTCAGGGATGCCAGATACTTTTGTGTCATATCTGCAGCGAAATTTTAAAAAGTCTGTAAATTTTTTCAAATGACTGCAAAAATGTAAATGGAGCAAATCGAACCTTAATTAAGTTTTTTTTCAATATTTTTATTCCAATATACGGTATTACTTGGTCAATAGAGTTATATTTTGTAAAGAAAAGCTTTTTAACTTTTTTTTGTTTTATCAAGTGCAATATACAGCAAAAGAAAATTCTTCGAAATAAAAAATTATAATTATTTAATGATTGTTTGAGCTGCTGAATAACTCTGTTGCTACTCACCTGCTGCAAACCATTTAATTTATTATTAATTTGTTTACTTGTTTATTTAGGGCTCTAACCTTAAAGGTCATTCGCCCATAAAAATTACAAATGATTATAGTTACACAGCATTGTTATATGAGAAGTTTCAGATATGTATACACCCCGATCAAAGACACATAGCAGAAACAATTCAAAACGATTGTTTATTGCGTTGAAAGTTTGATTTTGATGCACTTGGGCTATAACATTTTTTCACGGTTGCTAAAAGAAATGATATGAAATCGACAAAAATTAACTTTTTCGATCAAATATATTATAAAAACTGGGATACCAGTTACTAAAAGTAAGAAGAAGTTTATTTCTGACACTTTTCAATGTCAATAATCTGTCAGGTCAAACTACTACTAACGAGATCAGATTTGTAGCACAGCTTCCTACGAAAATTGCATTCTGTTATAATCTTGTTATTTCATTCTGATCGGGACAGGAGCCGCGTTGATATCTGGTGGTTTGGGGCCGCGGGAAACCTCTCCGGCACCCGATCCAGGGGTGGCAGAGGGCCCACGGTTGGAGGGTTGAGTCTGGGTATCTGGTCGGGATGGCTGTTCCGGTGCGAGGTTTTTTTTTGGCTCTTATGTCGTATGTTGTTGTGCAGGCCCGTTGCTGGAGTGAACGTGGTGAGTCTCGGTTTAAGGGATGTTGAAGAGGTCAGCATCCTTTAGGAAGCTTAGGACAATTTCCTCTCTTACTGGATTATAGAGCAGTGCGTCGCGAATTGAAGATGGGATGTCGTGCTTTATCTGGAGGTTTTGGAGCTCCAAGCAGTTGGAGAATAGATGTTCCACTGTTTTTCGGGTCCCGCATGTGGCACAGGTGGGGTGTACGTTGGATATTGCATGCACGTGCGAAATTTTAGTATGCCCGGTCCGCAGTCTAGAGAAGACTTTCTGTTCCTTCCAGTCCTGTCGGTTGTCCCAATTGACGGGGAGTCCCTTATTTTTCTGTAGGTGTCCCCAGGACGCCTGCCAGTGACCGATGAACTCAACACTTGTTGAGGGCTTCTGCGAAATGCCCGATGATGTCTGCGGCTGGTACTTCCTTTGTGAGGGTTCTTCTGGCTCTCCAACCGCGTGCTGCCAGGGAGTCTGCTTCAGCGTTTCCCTGTGTGCCACAGTGTCCGTGGAACCAACAAAGTGTGGTGAGGGAATCGGCTTCGATTTCTATTGCCTGGATGAAAAGGTATCGGAACTGGTCACTCTCGAGTTCGCGAAGTACCGAGAGGGAACCAATGAATATCGTGGTTGCAGTTTCTTCTGGCTTTTGAGACAGGGCCAGAGCGATAGCAGCGGCTTCGGTGGAAAATACCGAGCACTTGGGTGGAGAAATAAGCCTGTTCCGTTGCTGATTCTGAGTCCTACTTCACCGTCCTTCCTCGATCCGTCCGTATAAATGCGGGTGTGATTCGAGAAGCTTCGCTGCACCGTGCAATTTGGGGGGTTCCTCCGGCCGGGACAAGGATATATCAATGTGGGGGGTCGAGCGTTCCAAAGACGGAGCCATATCCGGTGCAGCCGGGTGAGTTGCAGATTCGAGTACGTTCAGTGTACGCCGGAGGATCACTAGGGCGATTTTCCGGTGGAATGATTGGAGAAAGGGCTCTACGCAGGCACTTTCTGCTGATGTGTTGGGCAGTAACTTCGATGCGGTCCGGATGGACTCGTGGTATCCGGCTATGGACCAGTGCTTCACTTATTTGGAATGCAGTGTTCCTATTGCAGCTCGGGTTTACGATCCAGTGTGACTCCATGGATGATTGGTTCCTTTTTGTAGGCTCTTGGAGAATTTGGCTATATGGATCGGGCGGTCAGTGGCTTGATGGATTGAGGAGCAAAGGTGAGTGTAGTATCTTTTAGAAGTGGAAAGCCAGAAACCGACTGAGGTTGCCCACTTGAAGATGGCGTTGACTGCGGTTTGTAGCTTGATGCGGGTTCGGTCCTTGGTCCTTCCCGTCACTACCACTACCATGTCGTCGGCGAAGACATTTATTGTCTCAAAAGCCTATACTGCTCTTTAGTGCGCTCCACGCTGGAGTATTGTTCGGCGGTCTGGAACCCGAATTACATGAACAGCAGCGATCGAATTGAAGGCGTTCAACGAAAATTTATACGGTATGCTCTTCGACGCCTGCCTTGGCGCGATCCTGTTCGTCTACCAAGCTACGAGAGTCGGTGTCAACTCATCCAGCTCGATACTCTCCAGCGTCGTAGAGAAACTGCAAGAGCCTTATTTATCTCTGATCTTCTGTCAGGACGCATCGATTCTCCAGATTTACTAGAGCGAGTTAACATCCAAGCAAGGTCCAGAACGTTACGCGGAAACGTTCTTCTCAGAGTGCCGTTTCGACGAACTATTCAAACAGCTAATGCCGCTATCACGGAACAACAACGCCTCTTCAATCGTCTGTCGCACCTGTTCGACTTTCATTTGTCTCGGATATCATTAAGAAATCGATTCCTGCAATTTTTTAGATGTAATTAGTTTAAGTTTCCATCATTGGGGCCGAGTACGGCCTGTTCATGTGCGCGATAAATAAAGATGGATATACCCTTGGGGAGGGTGGCAAATATGGAGTTCTTGCTGATGAGGAAAAGGGCGACCGCCAGGACGGATTTTTGGGGTACTCCGTTTTCCTTAGTGTATGTTCCGTATCCGCTGCCGGACCGACTCCGAACCGCAATTGGCGGTTTTATAGGAAGCGCTGTATGTAGAGGCCAAGGTTTTCTCGAGTTCCAGAGCGGTCAAGCTGCCGAAGTATGCCCTCTCGCCATAAGGTGTTATATGCCTTGTCAATACCAAGAGCGGTAAGATCGATGTGTAGGCCATCCCTTTAAGCCTGGTCAAGGGTTTCCCCCACGGATGCCGGGTACGATCCGGTGCCCTTCTTTTCCGAAAGGCGTGTTGCCGGCAGTCCACCAGCTGTCGTTGTTCGAGTATGATGGTTAACTTTCTATTGACCATGCGTTCGAAGCTTATACCAATGCAGGGAAGTAAACTGATTGACCGGAAGTCTTTGGCCGTTGCCGAGCACCTTGAACCTCTTTGAGTATAAGGACAACTAGGGACGTTTTCCACGAAACCAGGAGGGGCCCACTCTCCCAGATTGGGTTGTAGCATTGGAGGAGGGTTCTTTTTCCGGGTGGTAGCAGGTTTCTGAGCAGCGGGTATCCAATGTTGTCAATCCCGGTAGCTGAGAAGAGTCGGTTCCACTTTGACGACGCGTCCGGGGAGAATGTTACAGCCTCCAGTACGCTTTTTTGGCATGGAACTCGAGGAGCGGTTGCAGAAAGCGAAACGAAGTATCGCCCCAGTCTGCAGTCTGAAAAAAGCTGCAGTATAATTTAAAAATCTGCAGATTTGCAGACATATCTGCAAACCTGGTATCCCTGAGTGATTCCCAAGTGCAAATTAAAACCTCTCTTTAGGTTTGTTCCATTACACGGAAGTCACTCCGGAGTAAACAGGAGTAAAAATACTCTTTTTACTCTGGTTTGCTACCAGAAGAAGAAAAAAGAGAAGAAGAGTGTACAGGAACGAATTTTTCCGGAGTACTTCCAGATTCTCCTGGTACTGGAACAAACCTTTTGTTTACTTTCTCTCGATTGATATGGTATCATAATAATAAATGTCGTAATCAGGGATGCAAGGTGCACAGATTAATCTGTGTTTCACAGATTTTCAATATGCAGCACAGATTTCTAAAACTGTACAGATTTCCACAGATTTCTGTTTTACTGCACAGATTTTCAGAGTATTCTGCTATAATGCACAGACTAGCACAGATTTCTTAATTTTTGACCTCTTGCTCAACTTTTGTCTCGTGTAAAATCAAAAAAAAGTCACCACTTCTTGTTACGCTACAAATTTGTATGCTATCCTTAACACAAATTTTCCGATTTTTGCTTAGGCTGGGCACAGATTTCACAAAATATTACCTTTCATCCCTGGTCACTGTTTACCATTATTACAGTATATATCGAAGGATTTCGATTTCGAGTAGCACATTATACAAAGAGTTAAAGAGCAAACGTGAAAACGGCCGAGTTATTAACTAGATTACATTATAGAAGAGAAAGTAAGCAAAGAGAAGCTCTCTTTTGCATCTAAACGTGCAAATTTTTCTACCGAATCTCAGCATTTTTTGTAACTTTTACCGAGACTTGAACAGCCGAGCTCTCGGTGAACTCATTTTTCGCTAATATCTCAGTAAAACAATTGTTTGCTGATACTCGGGAAATGTTTCGCTGAAAATCAGTAAGCAAATGACACTTTTCCGAGATATAAGTATAAACATTTACTGAATGTAAATAAGTCTAGAGAAAATTTAGAATAGGACGTAAGTAGCAATGAGAGATTCTCTTTGGGGTCTTTTTCTTCTGTTCATTTCTCGGCCATTTCAACATTTACTACTCTACTCTTTGCATAATATTCTAGTAAAAACCGTCGGCTTTCGATATGTACTGAAAAAATAGTGCAAAGTGTTGTAATGACGTCGTAATAAACGAAAGAGAAAGTAAACAAAGAGAGGCTCTCAGTGTTACTTACGTCCTATTGAAAATTTTCTCTAGAAGTAGCAATGAGAGATTCTTTTTGGGATCTTTCTCTTCTGTTCATTACTCGGTTGTTCCAACATTTGCTACTCTACTCTTTGTATAATATTCTAGCAGAACCGTCGCCTTTCGTTATGTACTGGAAAATTAGTACAAAGTGTTATAGCGACATCGTAATAATCGAAAGAGAAAGTAAACAAAGAGAGGCTCTCAGTGTTACTTACGTCCTATTCTAAATTTTCTCCAGAAATACTCATTGCGTCTTCTTTGGAAAAACATCGGCAATTAGGTTCTTTACTGACACAGTTAACCTCACTTTTCTTGACAGTTCGCTTGTACTGTTTACATGGACTTAGAAAAATTTGTGGACGACTAGATTCGCTCGAAGAAAATCGTAAAGCATTTTTCTAAGTCCATGTAAACAGTACAAGCGAACTGTCAAAAATGAACACTCAGTTCATTTATGACGTCAGTGTAAATTATTCAATATCGCTTTGAATCAAGCGTCTGCTTTGCTGTGGGGATGCTGAAAGAAAACAATTTATTTACAGGCGACTCCAATTCCGTTCGATCTAACGTCAACACGCCGTCACCATCACGTAAATATTTGACGTCCAATGCAACTTGTTCGATTGCCAACCAAACACACTTACCCTAAGCTAAGCAATCTGATCAAACACACTCTGCATTATGTTGTGAACTCGAGCGGTGCGGAAAACTATTTCCACCAGACTAGACTGCAGCTCTTCTAACTTTCGCCCGGTACAGAAAATTTGCACTTGATGTGACAAATTGCTGTGCGGACATGTGCCAATAATTGTTTTGACTCACAATGAACTTCCGCATTTGCTGTAACTCTAGGTACGAGTAGTATCCGGCATACTTACGGGTGTTCCCGACCGCCCACCCGGTGCTGTAATATGGGTGCCCCCGAGTTTCTATGATATCATGTGGATTATGATGACCCAAAGCCACAACTTCGTTAGAATGAGTCTGGATTTGAACTTTTTCCTCTGGGCCCGTCGTCGTCATCGTCGCCGACCGCACTCCTGGGTATATCGTTCGGGCATAAAAAACTTCTCCTTCCGGAGAGGTTAGATTGTTCAGTTTTTCACTAAACTTTGACTTACTGCTTGCCGACACGGCCCGAAAGGCGGAAAGCTAGAAGCCTACGGAGTTAGATCGGAAGGAGTAATTTATCTTAAGCTGGATAGGAAAAATTTAAAGGATGGTGTCCCTGTCTCTGCCAGTTGATGATGTGCTTAGTATGTTGTGCGTATGTGTTGCATATGTTGAGATCTTTTGATAACGGAGTTTTTAGCAAATTGATTAGCTCGTAATTACTTGAATTTACGGCGTTGTCTGCAAGGAACGACTACGAATGCTTCAACTTTGAACTGTTTTAAAAATATAGCCTAACGATATTTAATTAGCGAGGAACCGGAGGATATGAAAAATTTAGTTTAGAGCCATAGTATTCAAGGTCCTGCTCTAAGTTTGAAGAAAAGGTATATAAAACTGCAATCGTGTCATATTTACGAGCAAGCAAACAGTTTCTTGACGACTAAATTAGTTGTCTTTTACCGTAGGAGTCGGGGTGGATTGGCTTTTTATCAAATGTGAAAAGTCCGAATCTTCACCCTGCCTGGATTCTTTAAAGTATTTCAATACCTCTAAGTCATCTGGAACCGATAAAAAAGATAAGTCACAGGGAAGCTTCTACAATAACCGATGGTACTAAAATATTGAAGGTTTTTTTTCGACAATCTTGAATCGTTTGTGTTCAATCAGAAGCAATCAAAAGAGATTGTTTCCAATTAGCCTTTTACCAATTAGTATCGCATCTACGTATCGCTTCGTGGAGTTGAGATCGACGGTGTGCTCAACAACGAAGGTGTCGCACGGCACACAAATGCTAGAGTATGGCGCTGGACTTCTACTTTAGCCATTAAATGTATTGGATAACAGGTAATTGAGTATTAATCGCTGATGCTGGGACAAAATCCTATAATTAATCAATATCGTTCCGGAAGATTATCGAAAAAGTTAGTCTGCCTGTTCGGTTTTTGATAAAACGGGTCATAAACAGTAGTTCAATTGCGCTCCACCTTTTAAATATTTACGATGAAAGCCGCTGTAAGTACCGCATACAAATAGCGAGAGCAAAAAACTGAAACTTTTCTATGAAGATCGTTCCTGCCACTTTTTTACACAAATGCCAAAAAGAGTTACCCCTCCGGTCGTAAATAACCTCTATGCTTTCTCCAAGTTTTCTTGTACATCACCAGGGTTTTTGTTATATATCAGCTAAAGATTCAATCTAGTTCAGGACTGATTAAATGCGCTGACATCGTGGACTGGAAATTCACAGCCTTCAACATTTGTGATCCTCTTAAATGTTTTTTTGATAATTTGGAAGATTTGTCTATCGTACCTTCATTATTCCAGTTCATCGATCATAGAGCGAAAGTGCAGACATATCTAAGATTAACTTTTCTAGGCAATACTCCCAAGGCGGTATTGAGTTTAAATTGATTTTGTTTAGAAAACAAGATACTCTCGGTAGCTGGATACCCAGAGGTAAAACACTAAGCAAAAGCTTTTCTGTTTCAAGCGATCGTGTACCTACTCGAAGACTAACTTATCAATTACATAATAAACCATGCTTTACAGGTCGCACCGCTTGCTTAGAGCGACTCCTAGAGCATAAACCCTTTTAGACCTCCAAATTCACAACACCTATGGAAGAGCCTGATGAATCGTCGTCCTTCCGTTAAGAGCGTGAAGTATCAACATTTCCCGTCTATCATATCCTTCATCCTTCCCCGTGAACGATGGGGAGATGGGGGCGGTTGGCAATGGTGTCTGTTGAGGTTTTAATATGAGTCAGATTGATCATACTTACCATTTCCTAAGCAACTCTTATTAGATAATCAGCAGTTAAACATGATCAAGTTAGTGTGCATCCGCCAAAATCATCGTCACAACGCAACGCATACAGCGAAAGAGGAAGAATATCAACTAAAAGATCTATTTTTTAAAGAAACAATTTGTAAAAGAGCGCATTCGTATATAATGAAGTCTGGTTCCAAAGTAGATATTAATTTCGATGAATGACGTTGAAGTCGATCCTAGTCGCGATTTGCCTTATATATGAAGCTAGAATGGTAGTCGCTGAAGGTCAGTTTCGAATCTAGCAGCAATCCGAGGTCTTTAGCTATGCTCACTCCTCGAAGAGATAAACCGTCAATGTGTTACGTGTAGTTGATTGGGTTATTTCTACGAGAAAAGCTGACCTCATAGCACTCTGATACTCCTATGTCCAGGACGTTAAGAGTACACGCCATTTAGTACATTGGTCGATAAGATCATGTTACACTAAAAACCTGAGGCGAGACAAATTAAAAAATACATGGTTACAATATTCTGTATCTGGTAGGAAGATGTCGTTGAAAAATATCGTAAAGAGCTGTGGGACCACATCGCTACCTTGAGGAAATCCCGATAAATTAGTGAACGTAGTTTCACAGAGAGCAACCTTTCGACTTAGGACTGGCAATTTACATCTAAAAGTGGTCCCTCATACGATCAATAATATTGGCAATACTTGAAATTATTGATAGTGATTGATAAAATATCCTACCGAAGCTACACACCAAGTTGTAATTACTGGGATCGCTGGGGCTTCGAACAGCAAAACGGTCAAATCTCTAGCAAATAAAACAATTTGATTACAAAACTTTCCTCCGCAACACTAAATACTGAGATTATATCACCATAATTTAGCTAATCCCGCCAACTAAAAAAAAAATATTAGGGCGACAAAAAACCAGTGCCAACTTACGGAACCGTCTAAACGTGCATCCACATGCTTCTCGTTCGACCAGCAAGCGACGAATTCAGCACTAAAGCAAGGGAGCCACTATATACGCACGATGAAAATCCAGAGCGTCTTCTTCTTACTGCAACGTTTGAACGTACATCCACATGCCTCTCGCTCGACTAGCGAGCGACGAATGAAGAGTAAAATACAAACGGGATTTTTATAACTTCCCCATTCTCGATTAGGTCTCTTAGAAGGTTGAAAATTTATAATTCTGTCTGAAATATACGGAGTGATTTCGTTTTATTTGCGTCGCTTCTGAAAGATTTTCTGGTGTTCAGTTTTTACGTTGTGTATAGATGTCATTATAAACTTCGAAATGTAATACAAAATTGGTGAGCATTTTGACAACGGATTAATGCAAACATGGTGTAGTTTTTTTCCAACATAATGAAAGTTACAAATGTTCAAAACCTTACAGTAACGTCACCTTTACAAAAAAATAGAGCGTTTGTTGACAGATAAAACGTGCTTCGATCAAGCTATTCAATGTCATCATTCACGCAACTGCCTACGAATACCCGTACTAGCTAGAAACACTTTGTTGAATGAGACAATTTTAGGATTAAAATCTTTGTTTATGATGAAGATAAGGTTATCGAAGTTCGATTACATGATCATCTGTCTCTAAATACACCCGATCGTAATCTTCGTGAATTAATATTGCAATACGGACAAGTGTTCTCCGTTAGAGAGGATAAATGGAAGAATTTCTTCCCAGGTATTAGCAACAGTGTTCTAGTGGTGAAAAGGCACTTTTAACACACTTTTCCTTCCTTCCTGACTCTGATACCTGGTTAATCGCAAATGCTTGCGTTTGTGCTCAGACCACGCTGTGTACCTCTGATAATCAGTCTCCCACGCTTCAGTATACTCAGTTTTAGTACAGTATAAAATCTGTACATTGCGAAAAACTGTCCGAGAGATTACCTAATGAAAAAGTATCTACCACAATAAAATCAAATACAGAGACCTCACCATCATCCATGATGCCACAAACTGATATTCAGTAGCCAACACCTGTTAAACCATTAGCGACTCCGACTGCTGATACGTCTATGACTATATCCAATGCATTTACAACAACATTCAGCATCGCTTACGATAAGACACGAAAAGAGAACGATGGTTGAAGACCACAACTCGACGAAGTATATTAAAGAAATCAACATTTTTACACAATAACAGTACCGATGATATTGTGTTCGAATGCGACAATCAAGGAAACGAACCCAATGACCTTCAGGCAATATCAGGAGACGATAAAAATGCTCTACCGCCGCGAAAGAGAATCTCCGCACGCGGTGGTAAATTGCGTGCGCGGAATACGATGTAAACATATTGAACGTATTTTCTATATATTCAAAAGACAAGCGGCTTCGTTAAGCCCACGCATCGAACCGTTTCAAATAATTTAATTATGGAGCTTACGTTTCGACTTCGTCTCATCAGAATCCGTCATTAACTTAGTGAGTTGGAGACTAACTTAACTAAATTGGTTTCCTACCCAAATTTTTCTCGTTAAGGAGAAATATAGCATAGTGCGTTTTAAATAAATAAATTTAAATAAAAGCTACCGATATTCATCGGAGGAGATCTCATGATGTGAAGGTAAAATGGAGCTTAGGCTTTTGGAAGTTGCCTTTATCCCGAATGTCAGATATTCAGTGCTGATAACGTTCACTAAATTGGCTCAGTCAAAAAGATGTATGTTGTATAACAAATTAAAATACGTGATTGCATGCGACAACGTTAAAATTAAAATCTT
This sequence comes from Topomyia yanbarensis, assembly GCF_030247195.1. Lineage (NCBI taxonomy): Eukaryota > Metazoa > Arthropoda > Insecta > Diptera > Culicidae > Topomyia > Topomyia yanbarensis. The sequence goes on from NC_080670.1 coordinate 165,419,366, forward strand.
CTTAAAGGGCGAACACGAAATTATTGCAACAGATTCAACAGGGCATCACTTTTTACCATTGGGTAAAAATCAACCAAATTTTGCACACTTTCTCATTGATGTGTATTGTTTACATGCTGTCAAACTCGAAGTCGTGTTTTTCGATTCAACGAAAATGGAGGTGAACCAACGCGAGTCGAGAGAACAAATTCTTTCCAAACACCTGGAATTTCCTGACCTGTCGCATCGGCAGTTGGGAAAAATGTTGAACATTCACCATTCAACCGTCTCCAGAGTGTTGAAGCGGTTCCAGGAGCGGTTGAGGTTGGACCACGGCAAAGGAGCTGGAAGAAAACCGGGACCGGAGAACAAAAAGACGGAGGGAAAGGTGAAGCGGATGATTAAAGCAAATCCCAACGTCTCAAGCCGTGATTTGGCTAAAAAGATCGGCATGACGCAGAGCTACGTCCAGAATGCAAAGAACAGAGCTGGACTACATACATACAAGGTACAGAACTTCCCAAACCGCGATGAGCGGCAACAATCGACAGCTAAAACTCGGGCACGGAAGCTCTACGAGAAGATGCTGACAAAATATGGCTGCTGTGTGATGGACGACGAAACGTATATAAAAGCCGATTTAAGTAAATTCCGGGGTTGGAGTTTTTCACCGGCAAGAGCAAGTTCTATGTGGACGACAAATTTAAGAAGAAGATAATGTCGAATATCTCATTTGGCAGGCCATCTGCTCTTGCGGACTGAGGAGTGAGCCTTTTGTGACAAAGGGCACAGTAAATGGCGAGATCTACAAATCTGAGTGCCTCGAGAAGCGCCTTTTGCCGTTTTTGCAGCAGCACGACGAAGCTCCGCTATTTTGGCCAGATTTGGCATCATGCCACTATTCTAAAAGTGTCCTGGAGTGGTATGAGGCCAATTCTGTCCATTTTGTTCCAACACACAAGCTCCAATTCCATTAGCTGAACCACACAGTACCGTCTTTACGCATGGGCACACTGGGTAAGTGCCAGGGGCCCCACATTTAGAATGGATATATAATCATTCCAAAGACAGTATTCAGTAGAAATGAATCGGTAGTAGTTTGGTATTGTACCGTATCCCATTTGATCAATTTATTCAAAGAGTGTCAGGCAACCAAGTGGAACGATGATGGCGGTTGAACTAGCTGCACTACAATACTTTGATGATATTGAACCAAATTCAACATTTCAACACTAGTTTCTATTTATTTCGAGCAAAAACAATGAAACATTTTGAACAACATGTACAAGAAGTTCTAAAGGCACCGAAACTGTATCAGAAGTGGAAGAAGAAGTCCCAAAAGATAGCTTTGTTTGGCACGCGATCCGCAATTTTTAACCGACGTGAAACTTCTTGTTGGTGTCACTAACTTAGTGCTCGTTGCTCCGTTGCGCTGGTGCTCCGACAGAATTAGTATCACTGCCCTTGAGCCCGTTGTCTCCTCCGGCATCCGCTGAGTCAGGTCCGTTATAAACCCTAGTTGAGTAGCAGGGCGGCCCCGGAACCATCGCCTACTTCGGAACCTGTCGAGCGCCGTGAACCGATCCGACGGTGCCGAAAAACTTGACTCAATAGCAAACCCTCGTAAGATTTTTCGCTCGTTTCTCTGCTTTCGCTGGAACGTCGACCGGATTAGTATGGCTGTCAGTAGCTCCCGGCTTTCCTTGTGCCTATTGTCCCCACTGCATACGTAGAGCCAGCTTGCTGACAAACTCTCACCGCGTAGCTGGTTCATACACGACCGTCGCCGCGCTGGAACCCGTCGGGAGGTGAACCGATCTTGAGAAACCAAAAGCCCTGAGTCGCGCCCCTTGGCGGCCGCACTCGCAGGGTCTTCAATCACTCGCCCATATCTTGCTTCTTGGTGTTACCGATTTGCTGTTCTATTTGCCAATTTCTCCAAAGTTTCGACAGTATTAGTGTAACTACTCTGCTGACAGGATTCCATGTGCCCTCGACACATTTCTGCCAAAAGATTCTTCATCTTTAGCGAAGATATCTCCCTACATCGAACCTAGGACAGCTGAGGCCCACACGCTACGGTGTTTCCTCGACGTTTGTGCACTCTGGACAAAAGGGTGACACAGCGTATCCGAACCGATGTAGGTACTGTTTGAAACAACCATGACCAAACAGGAATTGCGTTAGATAGAAGGTTACTTCACCTTGCCTCCTATTTACCCAGGTCGAGAGAACCGGTATGAGTCTGTGAGCACTCCTTCCTTTTCCCGATGAGTCCCAATCATGCTGCCATTTGGCCATCGAGTTACCTCTCATTGTTTTCCGAATTCCTTTGGTTCCCTTCCGCGTATAACATTCGTAATCTTCCACTAGGATGATGCCGATAGGGATCATTCCAGCGATAACGCAGACTGCCTCTGATGAGACAGTCCTGTACGCACTCGCGATCCGCATGGCCATGTGCCTGAACGTACTACTCGGCTTTACTCGATTCCGCTGTGCTTTTTAACCAATAGCATATTCGTTTTGTGGTGGGCTATCTGCAACTTCACTCCTTGCATCCAGTTTCCAATCTTGTCGATCGCCTCCATCGCCAACATTTCCACCTCTTACAGCGTCTCTTCCAGTACCGTTATTATGATGCCGTCCACGAACCCGACGATCTCTACACTCCTAGGCAGCTTAGGTATCAGTACGCCGTTATACGCCCCGTTGCAAAGCATTTATCCAGGATAGAGCCTTACGGGGCTCCTGTCGCAGTTCTAACCGATTTGTGTCCCTTGTTTGTCCCATAGATCAGGACCCGGTTCTGGAAATAACTTCTCAGAATTCTACACAGGCAGCTAGGGACCCTCATTTTGTGTAGTGATTCCGCAATGGCTTTCCAGCTTGCGCTGTTGAACGAGATTTTGACGTCCGAATGCCGTCCACCGTAGACTTGCCCTTCCGAAACTGGTTTTTCGACAACCCGTTATCGTTTTCCGCACAGCCTGTTAAGAACAATTCTCTTCAAGAGTTTCCCGAGCACATTTTGGTCTATACGACGACGGATCCTCGGGGGGCCTACCTGGTTTAAGCAGTAGCACTAACTCCTGTATCTTTCATTTGTCACGGAAGTGGCCATCTAGATGCTTTTGAAACACTTTTCTAAACATATCCGGGAGTACCTGGATTGACGCTCTCTATGCTGGGGATTCCATCTGGTCAGGGTGCTTTCATTACCTTTAAACCCTTTGCCAATGCGACGAGTTCCTTGTTGAAGACTTGTATAACTTTGGCATTGTTCCACTCTTCCTCGACATACAGTATAATCGGTCATATCATTGGATCATGCACCGGAAAAAGCCTTTCTACGATAACTTTCAGTTCATCAGAGCACTTTTCCAGAGGAGTCGTGGGCCCACTAATTGGCGCCATCGTCACATGCTATGCCCCAGGGATTGACTTCAGCACCCTGGTACAACTCTTTCAAGCAAATCGGTTTGCTTCGCTTTATCTCAAGGTCCACTGCGGCCCATGCGGCGCAGAACTCTCTAATTCCGTTACTTTCTATCCGATTCAGTGCTAGCGCTCTGAATGTATCTTCTAGCTCTTAGGCAGCTAGTGCAGACGGCTTCTCGTTTCATTAGAACGCAGAGCGCCGTCTGTTCCTTGGTTGTAGTTTACTTGCTATTATTGTCTCGCGTGCTCTTGCTAGCGTTTCTGTTAACTCTTACGCGTTCATGTCCGAGGAGTCGCTCGCTTCCAGAAGTGCTTCCACAAAGGGAAGCGTCTTCAGAGGACTTCACCTTCCACTTCCGCTCGTGAGCTCTCGCCCATTGTATTGAAGCTTGGTATTGTTGACCAAAGCTGTACCGGATTGCCAGGTGGTCACTATGCTACTACTCTGCTTCAGGAAGTATGCACGAAAACATTTGTGCTAGCTTGGACTACATTCAAATGGTTCAAACGTTTTACATGGCCAAAGCATTGTTCAGTTTCACACGATATCTTACAACTATGAAGGTCATATGACACCATCTAGGCAACGTATAACGTAGGTTGTAAGTGCTTTGTATCCCCCCGGAATATAGTGTGTTAGGATCTGTCACTATCGGTCAGATATTATTCCAAAAAAAATGAATCAACTTATCTTGCAAATTAGTTGTGGATGTGCGTTTCAACTTTGTCTCATTAACATCCGATACTAACTTAGTGCTGGAGAGTGAATACAATTTGTCCTGGGCAAATTCTTAGTAAAGCGTGATGTCTCGCAAATAAAGGAGTTCTGATTTAGACGATGAGCTGGCATTAAGTTAGTATCGGATTCGGGTGAGATGAAGTCAAAACGTTACTTCCATAAATTAGTTATGGAAATTGTGTTTCGACTTCGTTTCATCAGAATCCGACACTAACCCAGTGACAGACAGCTAGTGCCGCTAGCTTCAAACAAACGAAAACACTATTTGTGTTTCTCAGCAAAACCCTAGTTATACGTGATGTCCCTTAGGAAAAGAGTCCGGTCACTAAGTTAGTGTCGGATTCTGATGAGACGAAGTCGAAACACAATTTCCATAACTAATTCATGGAAGTCACGTTTTGACTTCATCTCACCCGAATCCGATACTAACTTAGTGCTGGAGAGTAAAAAAAATTTGTCCTGGGCAAATTCTTAGTAAAGCGCAAATAAAGGAGTTCTGATTTAGACGATGAGCTGGCATTAAGTTAGTATCGGATTCGGGTGAGATGAAGTCAAAACGTGACTTCCATGAATTAGTTATGGAAATTGTGTTTCGACTTCGTTTCATCAGAATCCGACACTAACCCAGTGACAGACAGCTAGTGCCGCTAGCTTCAAACAAACGAAAACACTATTTGTGTTTCTCAGCAAAACCCTAGTTATACGTGATGTCCCTTAGGAAAAGAGTCCGGTCACTAAGTTAGTGTCGGATTCTGATGAGACGAAGTCGAAACACAATTTCCATAACTAATTCATGGAAGTCACGTTTTGACTTCATCTCACCCGAATCCGATACTAACTTAGTGCTGGAGAGTAAAAAAAATTTGTCCTGGGCAAATTCTTAGTAAAGCGCAAATAAAGGAGTTCTGATTTAGACGATGAGCTGGCATTAAGTTAGTATCGGATTCGGGTGAGATGAAGTCAAAACGTGACTTCCATGAATTAGTTATGGAAATTGTGTTTCGACTTCGTTTCATCAGAATCCGACACTAACCCAGTGACAGACAGCTAGTGCCGCTAGCTTCAAACAAACGAAAACACTATTTGTGTTTCTCAGCAAAACCCTAGTTATACGTGATGTCCCTTAGGAAAAGAGTCCGGTCACTAAGTTAGTGTCGGATTCTGATGAGACGAAGTCGAAACACAATTTCCATAACTAATTCATGGAAGTCACGTTTTGACTTCATCTCACCCGAATCCGATACTAACTTAGTGCTGGAGAGTAAAAAAAATTTGTCCTGGGCAAATTCTTAGTAAAGCGCAAATAAAGGAGTTCTGATTTAGACGATGAGCTGGCATTAAGTTAGTATCGGATTCGGGTGAGATGAAGTCAAAACGTGACTTCCATGAATTAGTTATGGAAATTGTGTTTCGACTTCGTTTCATCAGAATCCGACACTAACCCAGTGACAGACAGCTAGTGCCGCTAGCTTCAAACAAACGAAAACACTATTTGTGTTTCTCAGCAAAACCCTAGTTATACGTGATGTCCCTTAGGAAAAGGAGTCCGGTCACTAAGTTAGTGTCGGATTCTGATGAGATGAAGTCGAAACGCAAATTTCATAGCAAAATTAGTGATAGGCTTTATGCCCTTCAAGCGTAAATATGTTTTTTCTCATTTTCTTCCTAGAAAAGTATAAAGCATGGTGAACTCATCTTGCGTTTTTCGACGATATTCGAATATTTACAACGACACCTGGTGGTGGAAATCTGTGGTCGTGGTTTTGTCATATATTTTTAAGATTTTCCCATACTAATTGACTGATTTGCCTCAAATTGGGAGCAGAGTTCAGGAAGGCACGAGGAACAAATGGCTGTGTGATATTCGGGGTACATATATTATGACCAACCAAACCAATGACCATAGTTAACACCAGTCCGACCGGGTACCCCATTCGGCACAGATACGTTCTCGATGTCACCCTTTAGTGGAACAGGAAATCGAAACGATATCGTTTCAATCGAATGAACCGAAAACTGTAGTTTGTTTTAGAAAACTTTCACCGCTCGCTACTGTGCACCGAAACTCTCCAGGAAATAAGCTTTTGTGGTGACAAACTTTCGCCAATTCGATTATGTTCGTCCATATTGTTGCTTCATTTCCGTACTTCGTTTGAATCCAATGAATTCGAACTGCTGCCGATGGAAAATGAATGAATAACCAACTGGCAACCCCCGACTCAATTGAATTTTCGAATTTCCCCCAGTAAAAGCTGCCTGCCTGCCGAACTACTACCGGGATTAATAAAATCGACTGAAACCACGCTGTCGAAATGACAAAGCAGGCGAGAAGGTCCTCGCCGCTCCTGGAAATGAAGCCCCAATAAGCAATACAAACGATGTGAGAACCATTCAATAGTCACATACATACACACAAACACACTGACCAACCGACCCGAAGCAACGCAGAAGTGGAAACCAAAGTTCATAACTCATCTCGATTCAATACAATATGCCTTCTTTCTACCATCCCCCCTCCCCTCACCAATCTCGAATCCTTCTGTGGTAGCGACGAGGAACGCCTGTCTAGGTTAAATTCCTTTCAAATATAACAATTTCGTTTCAACAGGGCTGCTGCTGCTGCTTCGAGCTTCGTCCGTTTGTAGTTGACCTGCTTGACCTGCTATTGTCACAATATTTACGATGTCGATCGAATGTATCGTCGCCGGCTGCTGTGTGTTCTGCTGAGTCTGTAGCCCTGGACCTCCAACTGTAGGTTTAGAGAGCATCACAACGGAGAAGCTTACTCAGCGAAGCCAACCGAGTTATGTAGTTGAGTTAGTTCGGATGGAATTCGTTTGCATTTTGTTGGTGACTGCGGACATAAATTGAGCTTTTTGTTGCTGGTTCCCGGACGGTTCGGTTCGGATTGATCAAATAATACAATAATTGAACATTTGATGCGATTTGTGGCTTTCGCAAGGGAAAAGTCTTTCGGGCTTGGGAGTGGTTGGACGTTTCGTTAGGATATGTCATGAATGGAAGTTTGTTAGGTTGGTTCCTTTCGGTGGACAGTAGTGCTCAAACTAGACAAATGCCATCTCAAGATGTGTTCACCTTTACATGGTTAACTTACTGAATACAATTTCCCTTCGACTATAAAAACTGTCAATGGTCTCGTGAAATACCAGATTTTCGTCGTAATTGTCTACCAGACTGAACTCGGTACCGTTATTCCTCTGGGAAACTGTTGAAAGCGAAACTTTTTTTCAGCTTAACCGCTTGCCACAGAAAAACCAAACGTTCATAACCTTAGCTAACTTTTTCATCCTCCACCGACTGGACGGGCTTTTTAGTGGAACTGAAATTGTCCATTGAGCAAAGCCCCACACGATTCACAGTTTTGAACAGAGCTCCCAACCTCCCAACAAAACACACATCCGAATAGATTCAACTCCCGACCGACTCCGATTCATTATGCAAACCGGAATTCCCGAAAACCCTGTGAATACGATGTTTTTTTTCCCGGCGGAGCATCAGGAGTTTGTTCTATGGCTTCTAGATAAACGCCGTAACGAATGTCGTCTCTTGTTCGAAACCACCCCATCTTTTGGCCCAGCCAAAACCATATCGGTTCAAAAGCCGTAAAACTCACAAACCTCCTCCGCCCGGTTTTCATCGGGTGTCGTTTTTCATTCCTCCGATGCGTAACAAAAACTTGCCTCTCTGCCAGGTCGGAGTGCACAGGCAAGCCTGCAATTATCTGAGAGAAGAGATTTTTTTGCTGCGGAGGGAATCCTCCCAGGATCGATCTTCATTCCACAGAACATCGTTACGGTTCCGTTTGCGACGATGACAGATCCTTGTGTGTGTGTGTGGGTCGAGAAGACAAAAGACAAGTCACTTCAGTGATGTTATGTAAATTATCATGATTATGTTTTACACGGTCTCTGTGACTCAGCAGACATTCTTTTTTCGTTTGGTGTCGGAACTTTTACGCCACGAAAGATGTGTGGGTAGGGGTTTCGGGGTGACGAGGGCAGCAAAGGGCACTTGTGAATGAGTTAAAGTTGCTCTCGAAGGATGAGGTCGTCGCTACACTCACTGGTTGACTGTGTTGTGTACTCTTCAGTGGCACTTTCTTTGCGACAGTTCATTTACACGTGGTACACCACGTAACAAGGTTTATCTTATCGCTGGGATCGTTAGCAGAGGTGATGGGATATTGAAACTAATGAACGGTATCGACGTTTTGGATGAGAATGGCCATTTTATTGTTTCCGTATGGTAGATGTGTTTTAAGAAAGGAGTAATGAAATTTTCTAGTCTGAGACGAACGATATATTAGCGATAAATAAATAATTAAACAAAAGCATAAAAAATGCATAAAAGCATTAATTAATAAACGAATGAATGAATATTTTATAAAAAGGCGAATCAATACATAAATGAGCACACAAATACATAAATAGATAAATAGATAGCGGAATCAATGAATGAAACAATTGTAAAAGTAATTAAATAAGTAAACAAAAAAATGAAGAGCAAAAAATGAATTATTATTAAATAAATACATGTGCAAATAAATATGCATAAAAAGGAATAACTAAGTAAGAAAATAAGTTAACAAGTAAATAGATAAAGGAATAAAGAAACAGACGAATAAAAAATAAATAAATAGATGAATGGAAACATTAACTAATAAATAATAAAAATTTAATAACATAAAAACGATAAATGAAATGAAGTAATAATTACATATATTCGTCAATAAGCAAATCCTTACAAAAATGTACTAATAATTTGATGAATGAATGAATAAATATTGCATAAATAAATAAAAACGTAAATGAAAAAATAAACTAATTATATAATTTAATAAATAAACAAGCACATTAATATTTAAATGAAGAAATCAATTAGGAAAAATATATATAACAATAAACAGATAAATCAATAAATAAATGATAAATAATAAATAAAAAAACAAAACAAAAATTAATAAATGGACAAATGAACAAAAATAAATTATTATATGGACAAATTTACCAAAAATACATGAACTGATAGATCAATTAATTAACAAATAATGGAATAAATGAATGAACAAATAAATGAATATATCAAAAAACAAAAAATATGAAGAAATTAATATAAAAATGTAAAAAATGATATAACAAATCATTAAAAAGGTAAATAAAAAAATAATAAGTAAATAAATAAATAAATAAATAAACAAGCAAACGAATATTGACGAGATTAATAACAAAGCGAATGAATCAATATTGAAATGAAATGAAAAAACCTGAAAAATGAATAGAGAAATAAGGGACCATTCATAAATTACGTAACGCAAAAATTATACACAATAGACTACCCTTGCTCCCATGTTAAAAATTGTCACAAATTTCTCTATCCCTCCCTCCCCTATTATGTAACAAATTCTTTGAAATTTTTTTTATTCGTTGAAAACATGTTACGTAACGTTCTGGCTTACTCCTCTTCCCCCATGTCACAATTTGTAATATCCCCTCCCCCCCTAAAAGCGATACGTTATTTTATGAATGATCCCTGATTAAATATGTAAACAAAAAAATAAATAAATGAATGCAAGTATATTTTTTTAAAAACACAATCCAATAGATATAGAATGAAAGAGTTAATAAACAAGTGAACAAAAAGAAAAGGGCTCAAATAAATAATTATTTTGTTGGATAAATAAACTAATTTAAATATGAAAATCAAAACGAAAACCAAATAATTAAACAAATAAGTAAACAGAAAAATAAAGAATGCAATTTATAAAACAAATAAAAGCATAAATATACAACTAAATAGAAGTACAAATAAACAAACAGGCACATTAACAAATCAATATACAAATAAAAAAATACATAAGGAAATAAATAAACAGGTAAATGTATAAAAAATAAATAATTAAACAATCTAATGAAAGGAAAAATAAAGAAACAAAGAAATATATAACCGAAAAAGTAACGAGATTATTGAATAAGTAAATAGACAATTAAGTCAATAAATAGAAATATGAATTTTTGATTGAATAAATTATAAATAAATATATAAATAAAAAAATTAAAAAAACTAACAAATAATTAAGTAAGAAAATCTGTAAAGCAAAAAAAAAAATATTTATTGAATGAATAAACTCATAAATGAATTAACACGTAAAAATATATGAATAATATGCTGAATGAATAATTCAATAAGAAAGTAACTAAAGTAATTAATGACTAATTAAAAAAAATGATGGAAAAAATAATTAAGTAATAATTAGATGAATTAATATGGAGATGGAAAAAATAACTGAAGAAATATTCAAAGAAATCTATAAAGAAGCAAATGCATATAATTAGTGATTGAAAGAACATGAATAATATAAGAAAATCAAATAAAGTAGAAATAAATGGATAGATAAATAAATAAACATATAAGTAAACGCATAAATATATAAATAAATTGGTTAATGATTGAATAAATAAATAAAATTAAATGAATGAATAAACAAAATATAATTGAGAGATCGACGACTAACCAAAGAATAAACCAAATAAGTGGATTGAAAAATGAAGAAAATCAAGCATAAAGCAAATAAATAAAATAGGCACAAATGAACGGAAAAGCAATAACTTGAAAAAATCAATGTATAAACAAATACATAATTGAATAAATATTTAAATAACTACACAAATAACTAAATAAAAAAGTAAATAAATTAATAAAAAAAATCAAAGATATAATAAAAAAACTAATATATAAATAAATCACCAAATGAATAAATAAACAAATAAATAAAAAATATTAAGTAAACGAATAAAGAAATCTATAAATAAAGGACTCAATACATAAGCGAAGAAATAAAAAAATACAATAAATAATCAATAAATCAATTAGTATAAAAAAAGAATGCAATAATCAAACAAGTAGTTAATAAACGAGTGAACACGTTAACATATTAATGAAGAAATGGAAAAATTAAAAAATGAGTGACTAAATAAATAAATTAATGAATGGAAAAATTGATAAATAAATATATAACTCAACGATATGCAGATAATTGAAGAAGTAGCTAGACAATCAAAACAATAAATAGAAGTAAAAATAAACCAAATAAACAAATAAACAGGTGAACAAATATACTAATAAATAAATTAATTGATAAACAAATAAACAAAAAAACAAAAAAACAAAAACAAAAACAAATAAACAAATAAACAAATAAATAAATAAACAAATAAACAAATAAACAAATAAACAATTAAACAAATAAACAAATAAACAAATAAACAAATAAACAAATAAACAAATAAACAAATAAACAAATAAACAAATAAACAAATAAACAAATAAACAAATAAACAAATAAACAAATAAACAAATAAACAAATAAACAAATAAACAAATAAACAAATAAACAAATAAACAAATAAACAAATAAACAAATAAACAAATAGACAAATAAACAAATAAACAAATAAACAAATAAACAAATAAACAAAAAACAAATAAACAAATAAACAAATAAACAAATAAACAAATAAACAAATAAACAAATAAACAAATAAACAAATAAACAAATAAACAAATAAACAAATAAACAAATAAACAAATAAACAAATAAACAAATAAACAAATAAACAAATAAACAAATAAACAAATAAACAAATAAACAAATAAACAAATAAACAAATAAACAAATAAACAAATAAACAAATAAACAAATAAACAAATAAACAAATAAACAAATAAACAAATAAACAAATAAACAAATAAACAAATAAACAAATAAACAAATAAACAAATAAACAAATAAACAAATAAACAAAAAACAAATAAACAATTAAACAAATAAACCAATTATCAAATTGCCATGTGTCAATACACTTCATCATCTTTAGCTGAATTGCAAACTACTGTTCTTTGAGAAACGTATGTTCAATTTGTAACGATGTTTAACAAAAATAATAAATTCTCAACTGATAATCGCGAGATGAAAAAACATCTGAATAGAGTAACTAATCTCGAGCAACTGGACACAATCACTGCACAATTTATTCGCACCTGAGAGCACAACATCTAACATAGAGAATTTGTATCTATAGTTTAAATGATTAGCCCCAAGTTGGTGTCAGTTACTGACGACTAGAATACGAAACACCACTTCAATAATTAATTTAATCACTCTTTCACTGCAGATTATCGAAATTGTAGGAATAGGCAAGGATGCTAACGTCGAGAAAAAATCGCTGTGATAATACAGGATGCTATCACAATTTTAACCTCATCCTTTTAAATATAAATCAACACCTTACAACCCGCGCCCAATCGAATAAAGTACAATCAAGATCCATTTTCACCGCCTAAGTTAATTATGTACATATTTCCCGTCTGATAGATACGGTAGGGTGATTGTTCCTTTTTCTATTACTAAAAGAAAAAATACAACACTTCTTCATTGATTGTCCTTGCTGGAACGTACGGACGGCACTTAAATCGGAATTAATAGTTTATTTTGATCTCAAGTAGCAAAACTGGCGAGGAATTCGAGTGTCATCAGAATCCGACACTAACTTAGTACCAATCTGTTTTTCTGAGCTAGCGCCAATCCCACGATAGCTTAATCTTGGCGCCAAGTTAATGTCACATTCTGATGAGACAAAATATTAACGCAAATCCCATAACTAATTTAGTTACCCTTCACCTGCAAAAGTGGTTTTCACCTAAAATTTTCTCTTAAGAGAGAAAATTAACATGAGTTTCAAACGGGTTCAAAGTGTTAAGATAAATCAGACAACAGTTACCCTACTACTCTCAACCGTCCCAAGTTTCGCTCCAGTTTCAGCTCACATTCCATCGTGTTCTTCAATCTGTCACACATCCGAACAGCCGAGCGTCTGGTGACGGCTTGAGCACTGAATGCGCTGATGATACTTCCAATATTTGCGATTTAAATGAAATAATTAAATATGTAGGTACCAGTATTTGTCGTGGCACTCAGCGCGTATCTTCGGGGAAAGCGACGGCGACGTTCGCAGGAAAAGCGCACATGACTGTGTGCGTGTGTGTGTCGGTGAGTCTGAGTTTGAGTAGGATCTTCTTCTTTTGATTGACTGTTTGATCCCAGCTGTGAAGTGACGGATCCATTTTACGTCAATTTGAATTAGTACGAACTGAGTTTCAGTTCAGGATTGTTTTTTTGGATTGGATAAAGAAATCATAAAATTGTTATTGAATTAATGAATATCCAATAAGAGTTGGTAGTTTTTTTATTAAAAATATTTTCCGCCAATTGCGCGCTGAGAGTACAAAACTTAGAAATAAATTTATTATAGAATTTGCATTTGGACTTCGTCTTATCAGAATCCGCAACTAACTTATTGAAAAGGCCAAGCTAGCGCTGTATTTTATCAGTGTCTCATTTTTACTCGCCCAATTTACATATGCTATGAGAATTTAACGAAATATTGTTCAAATGTTGCATTATGATTTAAAAATCCACTGAATAGATTAAGCATTCCGTATCGCCAAAATATTATTAAAAATGCGTTTTTGTCACCCTATGGAGCACTTTTCTTCCTTTATCACATTGCATTCGAGCATTTATACTGGCTGAAGCGAGGGATTTTAAATATAGCAATAACGTTCTTCAGCAGATGCTCTCAAATTAGACCCTGATCCCGAACTACTCCCTCTATCTCAACGTCATGGAGTGGGACGTAGACACGAACTTTTCCGTAAAGTTATTATTGCAAGCATCTGCTAGCTTCGGACAACCAATCGCAATGTGCTTAATCCGGCTAGGCCGTATCTTGTTGACCAGTCACGGACGAATAGTATTTTATATTTGTATAAACATAATAACTGTTGGTCGGAATAATAGCGTTCACAACCCAGTTGAGTTAATAGTAATTGTCAGGAAACATAAACTTTGTATCGAGGAGGGCCAGTACCAACAATAAAGGAGGTTTTAATATTTTTGTCAGCATTATTTGACACTATCGCTCGCACTTGAGAATAATTTTGGTGAAGACCTCATATCTGAAAATCGGAATCTGAAGATATTATCAGCAAGACCTCTTCCGGGTAAAAGTGGCATTTTCGATTGTGTTATCGCACACATATCTACTTATATATTAAGCTTCCTACCTTCGAATACTAGAGCCGCTGTAACCTCATTTGCATTGGGGAAGGAAAGGAAAGAGATAGCAGTCTTATTGGCCCTATTAATTATATTTTATAATAGTATTTTTATTAATCGTTTTTTGTTCCCAAAAATTAAAAAAAAAAGTTGGATTACGTATAAACTTGAACGTCGTAAAGCCCAGATAAAATTAACATTATTCCTTCACGAATTTCATTTTTTGAACAGTTACTGCCCTCATATCACACTCTGGTGAAGTGATTCCTGGAACAGTTTTCTTTTCAACAAAAATCCTTATCGGCAGAAGTCGCATCGTCACCGCTCGTTGCTTGCTGGACTGTGCTTCTCAACGCAACTTTGTTTCCGGGGCTCTTTGCGAACGACTGCAGCTTCCTCGAATTCGATGGTCGCATACCATTCCGACAAGCGGAATCGGAAACACCACAATACTGGTTCAGGCCACGGTAAGCATCTTCTCTCGAGTCATTCCCTTCTCCGTACAATGTTCCATGCACGTTCCATTACCGTGAAGCTACCCCGATCGATAGTAGAAGCTCACTACTGGACGATCTCAAAGCACGTGGAACTTGTAGATCCAACTTTCGCTGTTACTGGTGACATCGATATGATTCTGGGTGCCGCCCATTTCTTCCGAGCTCTTTGATGAATATCGCTCGGAGAAGAGTTACCGGTACTCCAGAAAACATAATTCAATTGGGTCGTCTGCGGAGAGTGTTTGGTTGGAAAACCACGATCACAGCGGATCCACGTAGTTGCCAATTCAGTAATCCTTGCACAATCGATGAATTGGTCAACCGGCAATTCTGGCAGCTCGAAGAAGTCCACGATGCAAAGGGATGGTCTCCGTCGGAACGATACTGCGAGGGAGGTTTCGTGAAGAACACCACTTGCAACTTCGACAACAGCTACGTCGTTGAGGTTCCCAAGCGTGATGAACTACTTAGGCAGTTAAGGGACAACAAGTACAACGTCACCCATCTCTCTAGAACGCTCACTTGGTGCGAGTCCCAAAAAGAAGGCGATGTACCAGCAGTTCATCCACTAGTACGTGGGATTGGGGCTTATGTGAGAGATTGGTTCCGATGACATCAACGTGTAACCGCAATACTTCCTTCCACACTACGCTGGATGAAACTCGAGAGCACCACTACAAAGCTTCGTATCGTATTCGACGCATTATGTCGCTCGAAGCCCGCTATCTTGCTGAACGATGTCTTACTTCCTGATCCCACAATTCAGGACACTCTCGTTATGATTGTCTTCCTTTTTCGAATCCATCAGTTCGTGTTATCTGCGGACATGGAAAAAATGTACCGACAGATCTTGGTCTACCCCACCAACCAACCGCTGCAGCGAATTCTCTGGCGCGACGATCCCGAGGCTCCACTGAAGAGCTACCAGCTCCTCATCGTCACCTACGGCACAAGTAGTGCTCCATTTTTGGCAACTAAGGCGCTGCAGAAGCTCGCCGATGCACAGTGATTCCACTCCATACAGAAGTTGGCAATAACCCAAAAGGTGTACAAAAACATTTATTTGATAACTTTTTTCCATGATTTCAGGTCTCTGAATCGATTTCCAACATAATCTTATTCGAGAAATGTATGATTTTAATCATGCTGAATGAGCAAACAATTAAACGCATGCTCTCTTTATGAAAATGGATGTTGCATTTTCGATGCAAAAATCGCTATCTGTGGCAATCAGAAATTTTAATTCCGGTAGTCGATAACGATTAGGGTTGTGGTACCGGTAATACCGGTACCGAAAATCCCGGGAATACCGACCCATTTTTGGTACCGTAATACCGGTACTGAACAAAAGCCAGTACCGGTATTTTCGGTACCATACAATTTTTTATGACAAATATGTAAACTCTGCAGGGGGATCTGTTTCAAAATATCTTGCAGACCGATAACGTTTAATTATATTAATTTGCCTTCTAGATAAATCGTTGAGATAACACCTTTGTGTGGGAATGAGGTGGGGCCATCATCATAGTAATTCTAGAAGTTAAAGTTTTATTAGCGACATTCTGATTGGTTTCCATTATTCACTGGGTGGCGCATAATAAGACTATGGTCTAAGTCATGTCTGTATTTGGTTTGCTCTTAAACCTTTATCTACAATAGAACGAACAGCGATTTAGTAGCTAACAGTTTTAGACTTGGTGAACTGCTTCAAATGGGGCGATTTGTAATTTGGTGATCGGAAAATTCAGCAAAACTCCATAATTTAATAGGAAAGCAAAGAGCCTGGATATGCGTTAGAGAATAGTAGGCAAACGACATAAAGTTCGAAACCAATTTTCAGAAAAGCAAGAGAGGAAATGCGATTAACCTGCTCGGATTTACTGCCATTCTCGCTTTGATTTACTGTTGTTAATAGGGTTTCATACATATACCATCTGTTCAAGTCGACGAAAGTCGCACCACTTAGCAGTTATTGATTTCAAAGTGGTCTAGATTACGAAATAAAAGAAGGTGCCCTATACGAAAAATATCTTCTGTGAAATGAGTCTTGCCATTCCGAAGCAATTAAAAACAATAAACATGTTCTTTGATCAGCAAAAATCAATCATCTGAGAATAAGATCATCAGTTTGAGCATTCAATTTCAGTTTGAAGCTTTTTTCGATTTTTTTAAAAAAATATTCGAGTACCGGTACTTTACCGGTACTACCGGTACTGAGGACTTCAGTACCGCAGTACCGGTTCTCGCCAAAAAGGGTCGGTACTGCGAACCCTAATAACGATACGAAACTCACCAAAACAAATAGCTGTGGAATTTTTTTGAATGATTAGGAATCAATCTTTCATAAATATTAATGCAGTACAGTAATAACCCGATATTATTAACTAACCGTAACTTCTTTGTTAATCGAATGGAAAAATTAATAAAATCGAAATATATATGATTTTTTTTTCAAACAATCAGTGAATAATTTCAAACTGGTTGGTTGCAGAAAATAGGAACCCCAATTTTCAATAAATGCAGATATTTTAATTTTGCAGAACCCTGCGATAACTTGTTGTCGAACTTTAAATCTTTGGATCGCTCTGAAAGAGTTCAAGTTCCTTGTAGAGAGAACGAATTCTATAAGTGAGTGGCGAATCTGCCTGAAAGTGAGATTAGCAATTATTCGATTTAATATAGACAGGAAATTATAATTTCCCACAAAAAATATTTTTTCATAAGAGACTTTTTTGAAGGTACTTTACCTCGTACAGACTTCAAAGCAATTAAACTATTAATATATTTTGACGAAAAGATATTACAGGGTATAAATCAAGATATTCAAGAAATTCATTATATATTGAACATTATTGTCACAAAAATTAGTTTTATTTGGCTATTTGGCCTAGTTAAAACGCGAAATAAGAATAATTGTCTACCATATTCAAAATTATCGAAACCATCACTTTCAACATTTGCCATATTTCAAAACTGTTCCAAGCAATAAAAAAACTATTGAAATTCGAGATCAGCTTAGGCTAAGCTTTAAAAATTAATAAAAGATTATAGTAATATTCTTGATACCTACACCTTATCACACAGTTACCAACCATAAAAAATGGGGATTTGGCGAAAAACGGACTTGGCGAAGATATTTTTTTTTTGAGAATGATGACGACTTTTCTTAAAAAACGGTTTTTGGGAGCTTTCATATTTGAACAAGTGTAAATGGTTAAAATTGAAATTGTGTAATTATAAACAGTCTCTGAAAATTTCAGATCGATTGGTTCAGCGGTATTTAGAATATTTTAGTCATCACGCGGTCACTTTTCGAAAAGTCGCCTCGAGATAATCACGTTGTGTAATTTATTCACATTTCAATGAAAACGTACCCGAACGTAGAGCACAGAAGACTATTATTTGTTTGATCCCGTTGATTTGAAACACGGCACAACAATACTTAAAGTTTGAAACAGGTCTCCGGAAATACACTGTGATATAGCTTGCACCCATGTATACCCCATGAACTTCAGAGTGCTCAGTTCGCCATGAAAAGTTCACCAAACGCTATTGAGGATATGATACTCACAAATATATGAAATTTATTTTCGGTTTTTGGCCAAGCACAACATATATAAATCCTTAAGGTAAAATAGTAAAAGTATGTATATATCGAGCAATGTTTGATGAAATGATCATCTGACTGTAATGCAACAGTCTGCGTTTTGGCTCATATAAATGTCGAATTTTGATTGCATTAATCGTAATTCTCAGCGGTCTGTAATCATAAAAAAACTCAACAAAACTACCGACTGTAAAAATGTTATTAGAAAATTTTCATTCTCAGCAAAGTTACAATCTAAACAATCTTTTTTGAATACATTAATTCTCTACCTTGAATAGACTTCCAAATTTATCGCAATATTTATCAAAGTCTCCAAAAATAAGTTTTCACAATATTTTAATACAACATAATGTTTCTGAATAAAGTATCCCTATATCACTAACCGTTTTCTTTGTGATAAATTCGTATACAAACAAGCATTTCAAGCACTTTTGAATAATAGAAAATAATGAATTTGATAAATTATTTCGTATTAATCCCATTTCTGTACAGACTCCTAATAGTGTTACCCAAAAAGTGCCGAAATGTACTTAATGAAAGGACAATGTATCTTTGCTATTCATGTGATTGATATTTCCCTCTGGATTCAATTATTGTATAGGAATAACAAATAGAAATATGCTAGTTTAGGATTAAACACATAATTGAGCTATTTTTGTAAATGACAAGTTTAAATGATTAAATTATAAACAAACTATGAAATTATAAAATAAAATAAAAATAAGAATGTGGAAAAGAATGGAATGGAAGTACCGGCAGGCTTTTTGGTACTTTATGTAACCACTTTTCCAAAAACTTGTAAACAAACTTTCAAAAAGACGAATTTTGCGCTAAATCGTATTCAGAGTTGGCAGCACCCTCTCAGATTTTAATGAAATTTTCTGTACATAAAGACTTTGTCACAAAAAGCCACTTTGCATACTTTGTTTTTCCAAAAATGATCTAGACTGTATTTTGAAAAAACTTTTTTTACCAATTTTTTTCAAATGGCTATAGTCTAAAAATCACAAGTCCTACAAAAAAATGTTAAACAAGTGATTTTCACAAAATTAGTCAAATAAGAAATAAAAAGATTGAAAAAATTCTTCATTGGCTCCTACACTGAAAAAAATCGATTTTAAAAATTTAAAGTTGCTTTGCAAATAAAAACCCATTTTTGATTTGGATGAAATTTTGTTCCAAGATTAATTATGTTCCCTACTTACCGTCAAAAATTCAAGTTTGTCACTTTTAAGGAAAAAAGTTAATAAAAAAACTTTTCCTTGACCAAACTGATTTTTTTCTTCAGTATATTTTTATCTTAAACTAAATCAATGAAATCCATAATCATCTCAGACTCCAATAAAACTTGGTTTGTGAGAAGATGTTGTCTAATTTAGCAACAAAGCATATTTTTATTTAGGGGTTAAGTACTTTTTCATTTTTCATAAGATCGAAATTTTTTTTATTACTTTATCTGAAAGTACAACTCCTTGAGAATGTTTTCCCATATTTTAAGAGATCCGAGAAATGGATCGAAAGTTACAGTGCTTTCAAGCGCGCTTCGTCTACCAAGAGCAGTGGTAATTTGAAATTTTAAACTCGATCATCTCGAAATGTAGTTTTACTAAAAATGGTTTTTTCGCGATCACGATTGTCGAAAAACTACGGAATCAATTTTCTTATTTTTTCAATTGATCGTAATAAATTTTTCGCGTACCATAACGATTCTTTTTTCATTCATAAATTTTTGTTTCATGGATAAGAATTTTTTAATACAATTTTTAGAGCTTAAAACAGCGTTTTTTACTAAAAACGTTCTCGAATGCAGGAAAAAGTTATTTTTTATTCAACTAATCGTAAAGGTACGGGGAATACTCATATACTAATGGAATTTTTTGAGTTTTGGGATTTTAGATGATCTATTGGTCTTCAATCGTGATCACCGCAAACCTCTTAAATAAAAACGGTTTTTTGGAAAAGCCATAACTCCACCAATTATCAAAATATTTCTGTAAACGTATGCTTGTTTATTTCACTGAAAAGTGTACTACCAAAATATTATAGGTTTGATGTAATGAAATAATTGCTTTATTCATTTACATAAATTCAAATTTTCTTGACATTTTTATCATTAAAAGGTATGTAACTCCTTAATCAAGAATCCCATTAAAAAGAGTTTACGTCATTAAACGAATATTTCATTATTACTTCTTTATTTTCTTGTTTAGTGCTGAGGAAGAATCAGAGAAAGAAAAAAACCACCACAACATTATGTATTGAATTATCTTCAAGCATGCTATTTTGTACTATTTTTATACAAGGAAAATATTTTTGGTTCATCTTTTGAATTAGAAAACCTTTTCTACTTCGCCACTAGGAATAGGCACAAAACTGTGGAATTTTTGAGTACCAGATATTGTTTTGGAGTTATTATACAGCTCTTCGAATTCTTTTGACATTTTGTTGTGAATATGTAGCAGAACATTAATTTTGTGATATTTTTATCAGTTTGTTAAACTGCTCAGTTATATAACTCTCGGGGAGTTGTTATGGTATTTCCATAGTCGCGAGCAAGACTGGATGTTTTTGCCATTCGCTTGAGAGTACCACCAATAGCATCACAGGGTCCTTTTCCATGGGATGCTGCAACAAAATGCCATTCTGCGCTTAACTCATACTTTGATTGGAATCTACACAAGCTTGCGAAGTTTTTCTTATTTTTGTATTGTGCTACTGCTCCATCAGACATAAAATAAATTTTAGAAATTTATTAGTTTTGAGAGGAACAAATGAACTGCAGTCTTCATGTTTTCCATTCTTCTAGTCTTCTAGTCTTCCAGTCTTCCAGTCTTCCAGTCTTCCAATCTTCCAGTCTTCCAATCTTCAAGTCTTCTGATCTTCCAATCTTCCAGCCTTCCAGTCTTTATTCAAGTTTGTTATTAATATATACCAAGTTCGTTCCTGATACTTTTTGCATGTATCAGGCAACTAGCAGCTGGGAAAATGGAATCTGAGATGATTATGACTTTCATTGGTTTAATTTTCGATAAAAATGCACTGAAAAAAAGTCAGTTTAGTTTGGACAAGGAAGTTTTTTATTCAAATAACTTTTCAAATAAATTTCATCCAAATCAAAAATGGGTATTTTTGTAAATCGACTTTAAATTTTTAAAATCGATTTTTTTCAGTGTAGGAGTCAACGAAGAATTTTTTCAATATTTTTATTCAAAAATTTGACTAATTTTATGAAAATCACTCCTACAACATTTTTTTAGGACTTGTGATTTTTAGACTATAGCCATTTGAAAAAAAGTTGGTAAAGAAAGTTTGGCCCTTTTCAAAAGACAGTCTAGATCATTTTTGGAAAAACAAAGTATGCAAAGTGGCTTTTTGTGACAGTTTTCATGTACAGTAAGTTTCATTAACATCTGAGAGGGTGCTGCCAACATTTGTTCGAGTTGGCGCGAAATTCGTCAAAAGTAGCCCTATTGCTCATATTTAGAGATTGTTGAAACTGTGACAAAAAATTATCTTTAATTTTTCATTTTTTATTTTTTTTTTTTTTTTTTTTTTTTATTTCAATTATAGAGGTTTTAACCTTAAGGTCATTCGCCTCTTCGGGTTAGAAAAATCTCTTAGGAAAAATTTCTAACCCTATGTGCGGGGTCGGGACTCGAACCCAGGTGCGCTGCGTACAAGGCAATCGATTTACCAATACGCTACGCCCACTCCCCTTCATTTTTTATTGATTATACATATAATATAGGCATTTATTTTTGACTTTATTCTTTACTATATTTTATTCTATGTACTTTGATGATTTGCTAATTTTATTTGTTATTTTTGCTCATTTTGTTTATTAGATTCATTTTTGTATTTTATTAATTTGAATCGTTTGATCAAGAACAGAAATTTTATATGATGTTTAAATTTATTGGTTTTTATGAAATTTATTCATGTAATCATTTTTATTCCTATCACTTATGAATTCATTTTAATCATTTTGTTTATTTTTTTCATTGTTTATTTAAATAGTTCTTTAATTTTTTCCATCATTTTATTTATTTGTGTTATTCTTTTTAATTTATTTTGATGTAATTTCTTTGTTTTATTTAAGTAATTTTATTAAATTTCCTCATATTATTCATTTTCTTCATATTGCTAATTTTATTTGCTTAATTCATATCATTAGTTCTTTTTACTTTAATTATTTTATTCGATTAATTCATTTTATTTGTTATATAAATTTTATTCATAAATTCATTTGGTTGGTTCTACTCCTTATATTTATATGCTATTCATTTCCCTGTCTTCTAGCCGTGAGGTCGAATTTCGAGCATCGTTTTCCAGGATGTATTTATTGCGGTTTTTTTATTTCGCTGATCAAAAAAATTAACTGTTTCTTTTACCTAGAATCCCAAATAGCTCGTGTCTGGCCATAGTAACACTTTTTAAATCAAAACTCGTAAACACACGATATACTAAAATTTTTAGAACGGAACATGCCTACACAAACGAAAACACGACTTTATAGAAAACGCATAATAAAATACAAGTTTAAATAGAATATTATTATTGAAACTTACGATTTAATCGGTTTTGCCAGGTTGATAGATAATCCATACATATACAGATATTATATAGGTATAGATTACAAATATGTAAAATAAAAAAAAAAGTTTTTTGAAATCGCCCAACCAGAATTTGCTCATTTTATTCATTTAATACAATTTATTTATTTTATTCTATTCTTTTACTTCGTTCATTATATTCATGTAATTCATTACATTTTATTGTTCATTTTATTCACTTCATTCATTCTTACTGCTAGGTGCAATAAATGGTGTTTTTTCGGTGTATTTTGTCAATAATTACCACTTACTATGCAATGATATTTACTTATTCGTCATTTCGATCAAACTTTCTTTTATAATTCACAATGTTCTTAAATTGTTTTGATACGCCATTTTAAAAACTATGTCTGAAAAAAAACATTCGAACGAAAAAAAAGATTCTAGGGTGGAACCCAACATATTAATAAGGTTTAATATAAATTAAACATTGTCGATACAAAAAACCCATTTTATTCGTTAGTTGGCCTGGTTAATGTGAGAAGTACTGTTATGGGCCAAGTGCAAAATGATCAAAATATCACTTTTAACATTGGACGGTTTATTTCACAATAGTTCTTAATAATCAAAATAAGACATCAAAATTTGAGATCAGCTTGGATTATTTTCTGGAAATCAAAAAAAAAATTTGCGATTATCAACTTCATACCACTTGATACCTAGCCCTTGCGTAGTTTCTACAGTCAACGGTGAAAAAAATTAATCATAACTCTTTTGTCGCAGATTTGCGCAAGATCGCACTAAGATTTCCTTAAAGTACACAAAAATTGCCACAAATTAAAGTTGGAGTGATCCGTTTCTGACTTTTCCTTCCTACTTAAAAACCTAGTTGTATTATTGCATTATAGCGCCATATGTTTTCCATGAAAGGAATGAAAAACATCTTTCAACACCCCTAGTTCAAAATGCTCTGGAGAGCTTATTTGTCATACGATAATCAAGAAAATTGGAAGTATGATGTCTGAAGTGCCGCAGAATTGGGAAAAAATAATATGGCATATGAATTAAATAAAAACTTTTTGGGGGTTTTTGCCATCGCGGCATCACTGTGCGATGATGAAGGGCAACATTTTCCGCTGGCGGAACCCGCTGTCCGCCACGACTTCTACGTCGACAATTTGCTTTCCGGTTCTGACGATGCTGAATCTCTCTCACCGTTACCTGCAAACAGCTCATTGCAATGCTCGCTGGCGCAGGACTTCCTCTCCGACAATGGTCCTCGAATTGTCAAGCTATTCTTGATACCATTCCGTTGGAGCTCCGAGAGACGGAAACACTACTCAATTTGGACCACGAGTCCTCCGTGACTGCACTTGGCCTCCGCTGGGAGCCGTCGGCTGATTTTCTTTCGTTCAAGCCGTCGAATTGGAAAGAATGCATGGTTCTGAACAAACGAACAATCCTCTCTCAGATCAGTAGTCTTTTCGACCCCTTAGGTTTGATTGGACTGACAATTGCAAAGACGAAAATAATGCTGCAGAGTCTTTGGAAATTCCATCTCGATTGGGACACACCCGTGGCTAACGGGTTCGCCCACGAAAGGCAGAAATTTCACCAGAGGCTTTCGGCACTTACTCGCCTTCGTATTTCTAGCCATGCGTTACGTCCGGGTTACGATAGCTTAGAGGTTCACGGGTTCAGCGATGCTTTGGAGTCTGCATATGGTGCAAGCATGTATCTTTGGTCAATATCTGCCGAAGGTTCTTGTACAGTTCGCCTGTTGATTTCGAAATCCAAGGTCGCTCCGATGGGGACTCAAACCATTCCACGTCTCGAGCTATGCGCAGTTCCATTCCTGTGTAGACTTCTGAGACAAGTTCAGAACATCACCGCCACCACATATCTCTAGATCGATTCTTCCATCGTCTTGAACTGGATATCCGCTATTCCATCAGCATGGAAGACGTGTAGCCAACCGAGTAGCTGAAATTCAAGAGCTGATATCCCACGCTGTTTGGAATCATGTGCCATCCGAAGACAATCCCGCCGATTTCGTTTCTCGAGGAGTGGACCTCGATGAACTCCTCGCTAGTGCACTGTGGTGGAACGGACCGCACTGGCTAAAACCAATATTCGCTCCTTGGCCAGCGAAGTACGTCGTCGTAACGAACTCAAACTCAGACCAACCGGAGGTTCGACAGATTATTTCCCTTCCGTTCGTGAGCAAAGAACCGTCCGATATCGTCGATCGCTATTCCAATCTTCGTCAGCTACTTCGGATCGGCACACTTCTTCGACGTTTCGCCGCTAATTGTCTCCACCGCAAGAATCACCAGCCTATTCTTGTCGGCCCGCTGACGGCGCTTGACATTGATTGCAACCTTGTCCATCGTATACAACAGCAGCACTTTGATTACGAGATACGCCAACTTGAAACCGTCGAAAATAAACCGTAAATCCAAGCTACGGTATCTGCACCCGACACTCGTAGACGATATTATTCGTGTAGGCGGCCGGCTTCGACATGCTCGAATACCTGTCGACGAAAGACACCCGATCGTCCTCCCCAAACATCGTCTCAGCGAGATGATCGCCACGAGAGAAGATGCTACTGTCCTCGCTGCGCCAAAGATTGTGGTCTCTCGGTGGACGGAACGAACGATTGTACAGGGCTGCATGGTCTGCGCACGTGCCTAATCCAAACCGTTGCAGCAGCTGATGAGGGATCTGCAATCTGTTCGGGTAAACCAGGCGTACCCGTTTCAGAATGTTGGCGTTGACTTGGCTGGGCCAATGTACGTCAGAATTGCAGGCCTGCGAAGATTTGTCGACCGTAGAGGAAAACCTGCGCATACCTACTGCGACAACGCTACGAACTTCGTTAGAGCACAGCGAGAATTAGAAGAGCTGCGGAAGCTTTGCCGAACTCAAGCTCATCAAGATACAGTAGCAAACAAATGTGCAGACGACGGAATACAGTTCCACTTCATTCCATCTCGCTCTCCCACATTCAGTTGAATCTGGGAGGCCTACGTGAAGTCCATGAAGACCCTGCTTCGTAAAATCCTCGGAAATGCTCACCTAACCGAATGCGAGCTACAAACCGCGTTGATTCAGGTCGAGTCAATGCTAAACTCTCGCCCAATCACGCCATTGCCGGACAATCCATCCAATGAGCTTGCTCTGACCCCAGGACATTTCCTGATTGGTCGTCCGTTGAATGCGGTACCTGATCTAGATTGCTGTGAAGTTCCTAAATTCAGGTTGTCTCGATGGAATCGAGTAGTCACAGCACTTCTGGACTCGTTGGCACAAGGAGTATCTCGCCACCCTGCAAAATCGCTTCCACTGGACAGAAGCCATGGACAATCTAGCCGTTGACACCATCGTCGCTCTCAAGGATGAGAGAACAGCGCCGTTGAAATGGCCCCTGGGCCGCGTGTTCAGCGTTCATGCCGACCCTAACCGCATTGTTCTTGTCGGCACCGTGAAGTCGGTATCGTTCAACGCGCCATCCCGAAGCTTTGCTTATTTCCGATTGAAGTTGCGCCACCTAGCGTAGCATAGAGTCCCGCACTGACTTGCAGCCCTGAGTCAACAAAGCCAGATGAAGACACCTGCTCAGAGCCGCCGGACCCAGTCCTTGCTCAGGGAACAGAGCCGCCGGACGAGCTCCCGGCCTCTACTCGGGAAAATAAGTCGCCAGACGAGATCGTGGTTCCTACTCGGGGAAATGCGTCGTTAGGGGAGATCCTGGCTCAAGCTCGGGGGAATCGAGCGGTTCGTTCGTGGTTCACCTGACCAAGCCTCGCCGTTCGGGTTCCTAGAACCTTCAACTGGGATTTGACTCATGTTAAGAGCCCCATTCTAATTTTCAAACCACCAGTTCGCTTACAGATGTTCCTCCTTCACAGTACACCACTCCTGGACAGTATCCTGCAGTCGGAACCGATGCATCTCGAAGAAATCATCATGGAAACTGTAAGGAGGCCTGTACCGAGGCAAGATGAATCCATATCTTCAAATCCCGTTGTATCTTCAATCACCGCAAGAAGAAGTGCGGTGAAAGCGAAAGTGAAGGAAAGTTCTAGCGACAACAGGTGAAGACTACTGGCGGAAAGTTTTCATTAGATCCAACAAGTGAAAACAGCAGTGAAGTGTTTCTGGTTTTGTGCACTTTCCGAAAAACAATATGCGATCATAACTTACTCATGTTGAGTTTTTTGACGAACATTGTTATAGTTGAACTATGTTGAATCAACCTGTGCATTGCATCCAACTATACGCATAGCTCATTTTTTTTTCCATACGTTTATTTGACACGGCATTTGCAAAAGCTTTTTACGCCAGTTTCTTTTTTTACATAGCACGTTACAAAAATCCTTAAGACTAATTTTAACTATACTAGTACTTTGTCTAAAACTAACACTGAAATCACTTTAATATTTGCTTTTTTCCTTACATTGTTGTATTTCATACTGATCTAGTATTTTCGGGTGTATTTATTTACTTTTTTTTCTGTTATTGTCTAAATTTAAAAACTAAATATTCTAGGACACTTTAATTGGTGAATGATTAGCCTTGGATGAGAGTATGAGTAGATGAATTTAATTAAATTTTGACAGACGCTGTTTTTAGAAAATGATAGATAAGTTCCATGTATAGAGGATCGCGATACGCCAGGATGTCTCTAACAGGAACATGGATTGGTCTTCCTCGGACTTGTAAAGAATCTACTAATTGTGATCTGGCTTCACGATATTCAGTGCAGGACCAAACAACATGCTCAATGTCATGGTAACCTTCTCCACAAGCACAATGATTACCCTCAGCGAGCCCAATACGACGGAGATGCGCATCTAAAGTATAATGATTGGACATGAGCCTAGACATCACACGGATGAAGTCCCGACTTACATCCAATCCTTTGAACCATGCCTTCGTTGATACTTTAGGGATAATTGAGTGTAGCCATCGTCCCATATCTCCATTGTCCCAAGATGTTTGACAACTAGCAAGTGTCCTCTGTCGAGAAGCGCTATAAAATTCTTTGTAAGCGATGGGTCTTTCATATATTGCACCATCTAGTGCACCAATCTTGGCTAAATTATCAGCTTTCTCATTGCCCGCAATAGAGCAATGGGCGGGGAGCCACACTAGGGTAAATTTATAACATTTTCTTGTCAGGTTACTCAGAGATTCTCGTATCTTCCCCAAAAAGAATGGATCGTGATTATCAATCCTCTTTGAGCGTAGAGCTGCAATTGTGCTGAGACTATCAATGAGGATAAAGTAATGGTTCGGGGGTAAAGTATTAATTATTTGAAAACTATAGTGAACTGCTGCTAGTTCCGCTATATAAACAGAGGCGGGTTCTGCAAGTTTGAGAGAAATTGAAAAATTATTGTTGAAAATACCGAAACCAGTGGCCTCACTGATTCGTGACCCATCAGTGTAAAACATTTTAAGGCAGTCTATGTGTTGATATTTACTTGTGAATATTTTAGGGATCTCCCGCGAGCGTAGATGATCCGGAATTCCACGAATCTCTGCTTGCATGGACGTGTCGAAGAATAAAGTGGATTCAGGAGTATCTAGTATATTGACGTATGTGGGAACATACCTAGCAGGCGTTATTTCTTGTGACATGTGATTGAAATACACTGTCATGAATCTGGTTTGGGGTTGAAGCTCGACAAGTCTTTCAAAATTTTCAATTACCAGTGGATTCATAACCTCACATCGAATAAGTAAACGAGAAGAGAGATCCCAGAATCGGTCTTTTAAAGGAAGAACTCCCGCTAGTACTTCAAGACTCATCGTATGGGTCGACTGCATGCAACCTAAGGCAATTCGTAAACAGCGATACTGTATCCGTTCCAGTTTAATAATGTGAGTGTTCGCAGCTGAACGGAAACAGATGCATCCATATTCCATTACTGAAAGTATAGTTGTTTGATACAATCTTATCATGTCACTTGGATGAGAACCCCACCATGATCCAGTTATTGTTCGCAGGAAATTTATCCTTTGTTGGCATTTCGTTATTAGATACCTAATGTGGCCTCCCCATGTGCCTTTAGAATCGAACCAAATTCCAAGGTATTTAAAAGTCAGGACTTGGGCTATCGTTCTACCAACCAACTGAAGCTGAAGCTGAGCTGGATCACGCTTCCTTGAAAAAACAACCAACTCTGTTTTCTCCGTAGAGAAATCGATGCCTAACTTCAAAGCCCAACTTGATAAATTATCCAAACTATCTTGCAGTGGTTGTTGTAAATTTAAGGCTTTTGGTCCTGTAACAGAAACCACGCCATCATCTGCAAGTTGCCTTAGAGTGCATGGGCTGACAATACAATTATCAATATCATTCACGTAAAAATTGTAGAGAAGGGGGCTTAAACAAGAACCTTGTGGGAGACCCATGTAACTTATTCTGTGTGTCTGACAATAAATTGTATAAATAATTATTTAATATCGGTGAAAAACCACATTGATGTAGCTTCTCCGAGAGAACATCAATGGAGACTGAGTCGAATGCTCCTTTTATGTCTAAGAACACAGACGCCATTTGTTCTTTTTTTGCGTAAGCGAGTTGGATTTCTGACGAAAGTAGCGCCAGACAATCATTCGTTCCCTTTCCCCTCCGAAAACCAAACTGGGTATCTGATAGCAAGCCGTTCGCCTCAACCCAATTGTCGAGACGTCGTAGGATAATTTTTTCCAACAATTTCCTGATGCAGGATAGCATTGCAATCGGTCGATACGAGTTATGATCGGAGGCTGGTTTTCCCGGTTTTGGAATAGCGATAACTCTCACTTGTCTCCAGTCGTGCGGGACAATGTTCTGCTCAAGAAGCTTATTGAATAAATTCAACAAGCGTCTTTTTGCTAGGTCAGGCAGATTCTTCACCAAGTTGAATTTAATTCTGTCTAGTCCCGGAGCATTATTGTTGCATGAGAGGAGTGCAATTGAAAATTCCATCATTGTCAATGGCGAATCTATGAAATCGTTACTTGTGGGAGCATCGCGACTGATTTTCTGCGCAGGAGCAGAATCGGGACAAATTTTCTTGGCAAAATTAAATATCCAACGATTCGAAAAATCTTCGTTTTCATTAGTCACGTTTCGATTCCTCATTCTTCTGGCTGTGTTCCAAAGAGTACTCATTGATGTTTCTCTTGACAAGCCATTAACGAAGTGTTTCCAATAACTAGATTTTTTGGCACGACGTATACTGTCAAATTTGTTTTGCAAAATGAAATAATTTTCAAAGTTCTCACGTATACCCCCTTTCTGTTTCATAATTTCTTTGTAGGCAACTTGTTTAGCTTCATATGCATCAGAGCACTCTTTGTCCCACCAAGGATTAGGGGGCCGTCTATTTATTGTCATTCCAGGATTGCATTTCGTTTGGGCTTGTTCTGCTGCTTCAATAATTAAACCCGCTAGGAATTCATATTCTTCGGTAGGGGGTAGCTCTTCTGTCGAAGCAAGAGAAGTGGAAATTAATGTTTCGTATGTTTTCCAATCAATATTTCGTGTTAAGTCATAAGGAACATTGATTGAATTCGTAAGGCCTAATTCACTGTTAATTGAAACAACGATTGGCAAATGATCGCTACCGTGAGGATCAGGTACAACCTTCCACGTGCAATCTAACCGAAGTGATGTCGAGCACAGAGATAGATCTAATGCACTTGGACGTGCAGGAGGTCTGGGGATGCGTGTTGTTTCGCCAGTATTTAAAACTGTCATATTAAATTCGTCACAAACATTGTAAATCAAAGAGGATCGATTATCATTGTAGAGGGAACCCCACAATACTCCGTGCGAGTTGAAGTCTCCCAGTATCAGACGCGGAGCAGCCATGGATTCCACTACCTCAAAAATTTGACGTTGTCCAATTTGAACTTTGGGAGGTATATATATAGAAGCGATAGACATGTCTTTGCCTTTAATGTTCGTTTGGACAGCTACAGCCTCAATGCCCGCAAACAAGGGGATGTTAATTCTATAGAAAGAATAGCACTTTTTAATTCCTAGAAGCACTCCTCCATACGGGGTGTCTCGGTCTAGGCGAATAATGTTGAAATCATTTAAGTTGAAATTAATGTTTGAGGTAAGCCATGTTTCACATAGAGCAAAAGCATCGCATTTTAAATTATGCAGTAAAATTTTTAAGGAATCAATTTTAGGTATGATACTTCTGCAATTCCACTGTAAAACAGTGATGGAATCTTTCATTGGAGGAGGTGAATTACCCATTGAAAGATACAATCGCTGCAAGGATGGGCCATTGAGCAATCAGCTGCTCTAAAAATGTTCTAATTGTTGGGAGGAAAGCTGAAAGTATACTCTTTAGTGGTTCAGAAATATTGAATGCTTTAAAAATCCAATCAACAATTTCAGAAAATTTCAATAATCCTACCCCCGGCTGAGGCTCAGAGGAAGTCGAAATTTTATTATTTCCAGTAATGGTGTTCTGTTTGGATTGTACGTTCCCAAAACCGGGCGGAATTGATTTCGGTTTTGAATCGGAATTTTTCGGTTTTGGGCGCAGTTTATCTATTGGTGGAGAAATTTTAAGGCCCTTTCTTGGCAGCTTGGGAAAAGAAGACTGTTTTCTTTTTCTGGAATTTCCGGGTAAAACAAATGATGTACTTTCGCACGCTCCGTCAGAGTCAGACTGTTCCGAAAATAGAGATGCGTAAGTGTTTTCTAAGAAGATGGGTTTAGGGGTAGCATTTTTCAACATTTCTGCATAGGAGCGCTTAGACCTCTCCTTCAAGGATCGTTTAATTTTATCCTCACGCAATTTATAAATGGGGCATGCAGGGAGCTCATGTGTGTTTTCTCCGCACATTAAACATTTTTCTGAATTTTCATTGCATGTATCCTCTTGATGAGAACCCCCACATTTGCCACACCGTGCCTTATTGGAACAGTAAGTGGCTGTGTGGCCAAGCTGTTTGCAATTAAGGCAATTCATTACACGAGGGATAAAAAGGCGAACAGGGAGACGAATCTTATCGATAATGACATAGTTGGGCAGCGCAGACCCAGCGAAAGTCACTCGAAATGAGTCAGACAGTCGATAAACTTTTTTATCTCCTTCGTGTGATACTGAATGCAATTGCTTGCATTCAAGTATTTTTACGTCTTTAAGTATGGTGTCTTTGAAACGACCAACCCCATGCTTAACTAAGTCATCAACAGTCAAACTCGATTCTGTGATGACCCCATCAATTTCAATTTCTTTTGAAGGAATATACGCTCTATATTCACGCGTAAAAAGCTCGCAAGAAGCAATTGCATTGGCTTGTTTGAGACTACCAACGACAATGCGTATTTTATCTTTATTAACTTTGACGATCTCTTTTACATCCGAGAATCGCGAAGTCAAATCTTTAGAAATTTGAATGATATTTAGCGCCTTTGCTTTACGCCTAATAAATACAATCCATGGTCCCGTTGACGACTCTGGGTAAATTTTAATTCTAGTCGGGTTTACATTTTCAGCATAAGGCTTAGGGGGAGGGTCTGTTACTCGTTCTCCCATCTCTTCATCCATTTTACCTAGTAAGAAAAACTATCACAAAAAGGAATGAAAAATATACCTGTTATCTGCTATCTATTAGGTGACGAAGACACCGATAGAACACACCTCATGTGTTACGTTGTAAACTCGGTGCCGGTTGTTTGACAATGTGACACTTGCTGTCCTTCTTCGTCGCGTTGCTTCTTCAGTAGAGAAATAGTCCTACCTGCAACACTTCAAAACTCTCTCCGATTAAGCTGCTCGTCGGTATCACCACCACAAGCGCGCTCTCTCCGTTTCCACCACTTTGGTAGACAAATGTGGCTACCTGTGGCTTGCTGCGAAAATCCCACTGTCGATGCGGCACTTTTCGGTGCCACTTGTTTTCCTTATTCGTCGTACCACTTCTGCGGTAGACAAATAGAGCAAATGGGTCTACCTGTGATGCTTCCCTCTCGTCGATTAGAATTGCCCGACGACACCAATACACTATATTTTTTTCTGTGTGTACAGGCACGATCACTGTCGATTTCTGCCACCGCGGTAGGCAAATTCGTCTACCCGCGGTTTGCTGTCAAAACACCACTTGTCGAGGATGCCGTTGACCACGCCTCCGACGTATCAACTGTCGACTCACACTTAACAAACTGGTCTCTCTCTCTCTCTCTCTCTCTCTCTCTCTCCCACAATAACGCATACAGCGTCTCGCACTCCGTCACTCTCTCGAGAACACAACCTTCCACCTGGAGGCACAACCGTCTCGGTCGGTTGCAAAAACTGTTATGATACGCATAGCTCATTGTCATGATCTATTCGTTCATGGTATTGCCAAACATTTTAGTAATTGACAGAATATAGGAGATATAAATTCTCAAAGCGACACCAGAACCTTTAACGGGCATTTGCAATCTTCGTTATAGTGAACTTGAAAATACAGATTCAAGTCATTAGTGCAAGCGAGTACACATAACGATTCTGTATCTTTGAAAAACAGCGTATACACTAATGTCCCCATGTTGCTTCCTTGAGTGACTCCAGATTTATTGCTAAACTGAGATGCAACACGAAATCCAAGCAACGAGCTCGCTACACGAATATCAGTCAGTGAGTAGACTTTTTAAGATGAAGACCGCATTAGAATTGGTATTGGTATCCTCCTTGCTCTAAATATAACCCCACTTAACACTGTTAACGCATTATTTTTTTATTTCCGCTGCAAAATTTCGAAGCTCCAAAAACTCAAAGAAGGTCAGTCTGTTATGAAAGGAAGGGGTGGTGGCCAGTTGGTTGAAATCCTATATCGAAAATCTTTAGAGGGTTGATACCGCATACTGAATCTTAGTTGAAATGTCCGTGGTGTTCACTCAAGGAAGCCATTTGGCCCACCTGATCTTTCGTTTATTCACCCATGCGGTCAACCTTTATTTTGACTTGTGTTGTTTGTTGTTATGATTTTTCTGGTATTACCGACTAGAGCTCAAAAGCTGAGGACACCTCGGTAAATAAGCTTAAATGTTCTTAATGTCTCGTTCTTATTTGATTGTCAGAGTGCTACGAGAACAACTACTAAACTTATAATGAAGCGGTTAGTAACAAATCAGCAGTTCCGCAAGGAAGCATACTGGGTACATTGCTGTTTACGCTGTTCGTTAAGGTGTTATTTTGTTTTACACTGATGAGTTTAAGCTGTATCTTTTAGATCTATTTGTTTATTGGTTTCGCATTAAAATATATTTTAACTTACTCTTGTCATGTTAGTTTGATATTTTGCAATTATGAAATCGAATAACTGGATGGAAACAAAAACTTTCGCTACGCAGTAATTTATGCAAAACGAATCGAAGACGAAAACGACTCTCTGAAGCTCAGAAAAGTCTAAACAGTAGGTCGCTGTTGCAAGGACAATTTTATTTTTCAAATTATTCGCCACTATCTACATATGAACCATTAAAGGAATTTCTAAAATATGAAATAAGGTTTTCTAAATTGAGAATAAAAAAACTTGTTTTAATCCACCTAGCGGTGCAATTGTGCCTTTCTCATTTCTCTAAACTATGGCACGGAGGCTTTTTATGTTCAACATAATTGTGGAAATGTCCATTACATTCTTAGTACACTTTACACTTATACACAATGGCATGCCAGCCACGAACTTGATGAGCTACGTGTCGACGGTGAAACACTTGAAACAAAAAAAATATCATACTCCATTAGCCTAATCAGCATTAGATCAATGTTATCTGCTTGCTAACTCATTTTGTCATGCGGGGGTGGGTATGTGAGGAGGGCGAAAGTCCCATGAACGAACGACTCCCCAGCTTAAATTGGTATGCTTTGTGATATAGTGGTGGTTTAAAGATGATGGGGTTGAAAGGGAGGGGTATGAGGGCTGGATGGGGTGGTGGTCTGAGGGGTGATTTAAGGAGATTTTTAAAGGAGGGGAGTGAACAGTAGAGGGGGGTGTAACCCCTCTCCGTAAACCATCAACTACGCCCCTGTTAAAATCCAGAAACCTTATGCGAGTCGAAAAAAAAATTATTAGGTCCGGGATTAGGTTGACGTTTTTCAGAGTGATTGCATAACCTTTCTATATGAGAAAGGCAAAAATGTGCCAAAATCCAAAAAAGTGAATCGTCGTCAAAATTTTTTTCGAGTTTGCATCAAATCTCGACGTTTCATGCACCTTGAACACATTTAGCATCAAACATAAAAATTCATAAATTTAATTTTTCCTATAGTTTAAATGAGAAATTTCTGTGTGGCCGCATTCTGAAACCCGTAATTCCGGAACCAGAATTCCGATCGATCCAAAATTCAATAGCAGCTGATGGGAAGGTTGCACCTTTAATTTGAGACTAAGTTTGGGCAAATCGGTCCAGCCATCTCTGAGAAAAATGAGTGACATTATTTGACACATACGCACATATATACACACACATACACACACACACATACACCCACATACACACACACATACATACACACACACATACAGACTTTTTCCGATCTCGACGAACTGAGTCGAATGGGATATGACACTCGGCCCTCCGGCCCGGGATTAGGTTTACGTTTTTCAGTGTGATTGCATAACCTTTCTATATGAGAAAGGCAAAAAGGTGCCACCCAACATTTTTTTTTCTGAAATCGACATTTTTGAAAGATTCGATTTCTAAAAGATTCGACCGAAGTTCGTTCGTGTTTGCTACGCATTTTATTTGAGCATCTATTCAGGAGATTGTGGTTGCAATAGCACATATGGGAAAAAATAACCATCGAAATGCGAAACTTTAGCTCAATCAGACATCATAAAAGAGGTAGGCTTAGCGGTGAATTTTTCGAAAATTTTCATCTGTGAAACAAACACCAAGAACTCTTTGAAAATTTAAAAAAAAAATTGGAGTTTGGAAAAGTAATTTTTAATTGCTTTTTGATGCAAAAGGCATTACAAATGAATGAAACGTCGAATCTTGTATCATCTCATGATTTTTGCACTTTTGGATTTTCGAAAAAAAAAATCAAAATTATTTGTTTTCGAATTGTTACCAGATCTCAACGCCTCATGCATATCTAAGACATACAAAAAATTAAAAGCTTCATTTCCAAACTCAGGTCGTATCTCAATTAGAAAATTTTAATGTCGCAGAAAGATATTTTTTCGAGATTACTCCAAATCTCGATATTTCATGACATTATAAGATATTTTTTTCGAGTGATAGGGACCTTTTTCGATGGGCTATATCTGTATGTGAAGACCGTAATTGCTCATTACGGTGCATATCATTACATTCGAATCATTAGTCCAAGTGCCATCACGACATTCCGGTTATGTCCCAGACATTATCCACCCATCTCAAAGTTGAAATCGACAGTGTAGTCACTGATTTGAGTTTGTCATGCGTGGATCTACTGAAGCACGGGGTTATTTCAAACACC
This sequence comes from Topomyia yanbarensis, assembly GCF_030247195.1. Taxonomy (NCBI): domain Eukaryota; kingdom Metazoa; phylum Arthropoda; class Insecta; order Diptera; family Culicidae; genus Topomyia; species Topomyia yanbarensis. The sequence continues at coordinate 165,455,792 of NC_080670.1, forward strand.
CCTTACTCCGGTGAGCAAAGATTTTGAGCGGCAATTGCACTGGACGGGACAAATCTCAAAAAGCGTGTCAGGTAACCCTTGGCAGGAGAGTCCACACAATCATCCCCGCGTACAAAAAGTGTCCGACTAATGTGAAGCATTTCCTTAAAAATACTCTGAGATCAAACTTAGTGCAAAACTCGTTGATCACTGGCAATTTTGCGATATTGTGGAACTCTTCCTGGCATCGGGAAAACTTCAGCGTAGCGTAATCTTTTAGCGTCTTTGGTGGGGTCTAAGTTGTGCACTACTTTAGTGTTTACATTGACTTTCTTTTACAGTTCGATTTTTCAACAATAAGTTAGTATTTGCTTGAAAATGATAATCCCCTCATGACTTATCTTATGATTTATCCTCACTTATTTCATAAAATAGATCACAATTTCAGCGTCCCCCTATCTTGACACTCTTGGCAGGGGCCAACCCGACCAAGCTCACGCTACGGTTCTGGCCATCAGTAAATGTTATGTTTTAGCTCACATATCGATGAACTCGATATAATACTGTTTTAGTTGGATAGTTCACGTTTCGGCCCAAAGAGTTGTTCCTGAAGGTGAGTACCGCTCATATACTTGTTCTGTATGGCTATTTTCCATCTAATTGCGCGAATGAATATTGTTGAGCGTATTTTTTTTCGAAAATTTAAGTGAAATGTCTCTACATCGAAAGTTGACCGAACAATACGGGATCAAGAGAAAAACGGTACATTGTGGTCGAAAAATTGAAAAAAGTGGAATTATTATCTTTCGTTAGAGTTATGGTGTCTTCGGAAAAGTTGCTGTATGACACCTAGCGATTTATTTGGTCGAATCATACTAGTTCTGAATTCAGTCGTTAGAGCGGCGCTGCTATCAACTTTTTAATAAAGCGAGATAGGAATGTAGTATCCACGAGAAAGTTGCAGACCTTCCCATTTTAAACATATCTTCTGAAGGTGCCATCTTTGTAGGTCCTGTGTGTTCCGAGATAGAGCATGTTTTGGTTGAAAATTTAACTTACAGATCATGTTTTAAAAAATGCGCCATATTTCAAAACTACCAAACAAATCTACAAAGTTAGTATCTTCAGTAGGTAAACATATAATTACCTGATATACAGTGTGTTTGGTTCATGGTTAAAGAACCTCTTGAGGGGTGATTGACTGTCATATTTGGAGAGAAAAAAAATCGTTCTAGACATACCGTCTAATCTCAACCGTTACTGAGTTATTGAACTTTTTGTGTAAAAAACTTATTTTAAATCTTTTAGTTCCATTTGAAAGGTAATTTCATATTGAATGGTGTTCTCAGATCTTTCAGTTAATTAGTTTTAATTACCTTTTAGTTGTAAAGTAGTTTAAAGATAGTGTTTTAAGGAGGTTTTTGTTAATTTTCTCAAAACATTGAATTATGATTATAGCAATATCTATTATCCACAAGTTAGATTTTAGGATGATTAATAATTTGTTCTTCAACATTATATTCCTACCCCTTCTCGTTTCTTTGTAATTTTATTACTAAACTTTTCCTGTAATCAACCTGCAAGTACTTAAAAGACAATAATCTAAAAAAGTATGCTTTAAATCGTTATATTCAAGGCTTTATAGAAAAGCTGAGAAAATGTCCTTTCGGTGTGTGTACGAATATCTAGATGACTTTTTACTAGAAAAATAACTCAAAATTAGCGTTTTTTGGAGTTTTGTAATTATTGTAATAACTAATCAACTAAACCTTCACATTCTCTATAACTTGTTATTTGACACCTTATCTTTATCGCTTTTCATTTCGCTGCAATTTAATGGTTAATACAGCATGACCTGACCTCAAACGTAATGGGTTCGAAATCGTTGTTTTTGCACATGAAACGAAGTCATAAAAATGATTTTGCGTCGAAAACAAAAAGAAATAATTGAATAGAGTCAAAAAAAGAATTGTGGAACTTGCTGAGATGCATAAATTCCATGATAATAATGGTGATGTTTATTGATTACTATTTTAAGAAAATTAACGAAAATGATAATACTAACACTAACTTTAAACTAAGTATCTAAAACAATACTAAATTCACTTAACTGAAAGGTATTAATACATTTTCTCTGCTAAATTTTCCTGGCTTTCGAATAAAAGGAAGAAAAGTACAATAGGTGCCAAACTTTTTCAATTAGAGGTAGTATTAGTGAAAATGAGATAAAAATATTAAAGTTCAATAACCCAAACTGTAAAAACAAGGAAAATAAGTGTATCATGTCGAATAATAAATTATGCAGCTCTTTCAGCATAACAATCTGAATTATTAAAATGACGATGTTGACTATCAGGATTTTCGAGAAATGAATGAAAAATCGATCAAAAAAGTTGAATTTTAGTTTAATTACTTGGAAAATGTTACTTAACATCATTAGATGAAACATGTAAGGACATCACTTAATGGGAAATTTTCTCAGCTATCCAATGGACCTAAAAGTTTTGAGATATAAAGTATACGTTTTGAGTTAGAGGTATTTTAAGACAAATAAGCTTTTCACACAACAAGTTCAATAACTTAGAGCGATTTTTTTTCACCAAATATGACAGTCAATCATCTCTCGAGAGGTTCTAAATCATGAAACAAACACCCTGTATAACTTTTCAGTAGACACCATTTTTTATCTCATTCCGTTAAAAAGTTGATAGCAGCGGCACCCTAGCGACAGAATTCCGAACTAATATGTAATGATCATATAAAGCGCTAGGTGCTATGCACAAACTTTGCCAAAGACACCTTACCTTTAAAACGAAAGATAAGGAGAGGACGTGAGAATTGTAGGTTACCCCCTTTTGGACGCTAGGTGCCCCCGGGGTTAAGTCCTCCCCCTCCCCCGAATTACAAAAATGTTCGTGAATTGAAAATAAGTACACGTAATTATCTCGTTTTTTTCTAGACAACATGAGTCAATGGACTACTAATATAATGAAGTATTTTTACAATAAAAACAATGTTAATTTGGAATTTCCATTTCCTGTAAGAAATGCAAAATGTGGGTTACTCACTTTTGGACGCCAGCCATTATAATGTATTTCGTCCGGATGGTGTGCACTAGAGTGACAGGAAAAAATCTACCCCTATCGGTCCCCTGAGTCGATTCCTAGTCCCACCAGGAGTACTTGCACCAAATTTGAAGCAAATCGGACAAGTCTAGCTACCGGACCAACGTGCCTGAAATTGGCAGCCCTAAGTTTGCGCCGCTAAAACAACAAAAATGATCCATAAAAAATTGAAAAACGATCCATAAAAAAGTTGTCAATGTTCCATAAAACAAAACTGAAAATCCATAAAACAGTGTGAATGATCCATAAAAAGGGGTGATTTGATCCATAGATTATGTAAAATTGAACCATAAAATGGTCGCAAAAGAGCACTAAAATAGTAATAAAAGAGCAATTAAATTCAACCAATGTCCCATAAAAATATTGGAAATGTTCCATAAAATGATACATTTTGCGCCATAAATTAACTGACATTGATCCATAGAATATTAACAATGTACAATAAAACACGTCGATATGTTCCATAATATCGACAAAAATGTTCCACGGTATTACAAAATGGAGCAATAAAATATCAGAAAAAGTTCCATAAATTTGATGAAAATGTTTGCTAAATAATTTTTCTTGGTCCATAGAAGATGTAAAAATGAACATTAGAAATGATTCATATATCGAACGTTAAATAATGGTAATAATTAATACTAAATCAGCTAAATCTTACCATTGTTTCACAAAAATGTATAGTTCGCGGGACTCGAGTACTGATACACAACCATGCACTGCTAGGCCCCATGCAAAACTGACTCAGACATCACTTCGTTAAATGTTTAATAACTTCTTTTAATAAAGCCGGATTGACTAGCAGTCTTCGACAAAATTGTAGACAATTAAATTATCTTTCTTATTTTCACTTACAGTGATAATACGATGGATACAGTGCCACCATGTGGCGAAAATACGATCTAGTGGGTTTTCTCCATGTAAATTGTCGAAAAATCTCATACAAACTTCCGGCACGTTGGTCCGGTAGCTAGACTTGTCCGATTTGCTTCAAATTTGGTGCAAGTACTCTTGGTGGGACTAGGAATCGACTCAGGGGTGGGCCGATTGATTTTTCAAAAATTCATCATTGTTCTAGGCAGTCTAGTGTGCACTCCCCTCCCACGCTCCTTTGTTGTCGGGCTGGAGCCACCGTTGATCGCATATGATTAATATTTCCAGCTCATTACGATGAAATACTTTAGGAAATCTAAAGGCATGGAGCGTTGATAAACAAACCGATGATCAGTTGTGCTAAGTGGCCTCCTTGAGTGAAACCTATGACTAAGTATGTGATATCACACACTTTGCGCGTGAAGGGCACAAAACCTATAAGTAAATTAGTTTACGTTTCGCCTTCATCTCATCAGATTCCGACACTAATTGAATACCAGGACTAGATTAGTCCTGATACTAAGCTAGTGTCAGATCTTAATAAGGCGAAGTCCAAATGCAATTCATAGCTAATCTATCATGTGGCCGTTTGAAAATTTATAGAACATCGAGATTTTGCAGTAGACATATTCATGCATTAACTGGGCTATCATCGTGATTGCAGAAAACCGGAAAATAAAAGGAAATACGATCGCCAACAAAAACCAAATGCCAGAACAAAGAAAAAATGTGCCAAAAACAAGGCTGAACAACCAACACTAATAATTAGCTAAAAAATCACGAAAATTTGTATTTCTAGCTCAACTGTCTACTGTATTTTGAAGAAGAATAACATAATTTATCATAAACGTAAACGAGCATAAAAAATATAGCAAAACAAATCCAAAATACCAGTTTGCTACCGAACACTTCACCGTAAACACATGTTTGACCATGAATCATAATTTACGCATTTTCGTACCATATATGCATCAAAATATATAGTAGAATAACTTGAAAATACCAATTTGCTGTCGTACACTGCACAGTAAACACTTAGTATTTTTCATAATGAATGGTAATTTACTTTTTCACACCATATAACGTATGCGGAATGAAATTTGGACGACGCTTCCAGCATTAAAACAAAAATGCAACCGGTTGCAAGGCATCATACTCTAGGCACACTTATTTTAAACGTCCAGTGTTAATTTCGACCCGCTAGGAGATACCATGTGAACGAAATGGCAGCGAACGCCCAATCTGGCACCTAGCTATTATGCCAAAAAAAAGTTTTGGCGCATTGAAGGATTACGACATACTTTTTGTACCAAAGGCTGATAAACCTCCAAATGTACCAAAATTTCGCCCAAATGAGGATTTCTGGAATAATTTGAAGCAGAGAGTATATGCCAATAATTTTCGACCTAAAACAAACAAACGTGATAATCAAAATTAGGAAAGAAATTAAGAATATGCCAACATCATTTTTTTTGACTCCTTTGCAAAAAGTTCCTGTAAACTATCATAAAGCTTCTCGAATGGGCTCATTTTTTTTCTACATTAAGTTAATAAGCTGACAAATGTTTTCATACAGAGAGAACATTTAATAAATGGTTTTCTACAAAAAAAAATTGCCTTTTGAATTTTGTCCAAATTTTATTCCGCATACGTTATTAAGTGGAGCAATGGCTTTTGCTCTGGTAACATTTAAATAAAACCGGACAATGATAATTACGCCGGCACCAGACTTTCCTCCCTCCCATTTTGTCAGCTAGCTAGAGATACCTATGAAAAGAAATTTCAATATCAACTGTATCAACAAATTCATAAGCTTCTGTCAAGGGGGCTTCCGAACTCCCTTCTCAGGCGAGTATTTTGCTTTACATGACAGTTCGCTTTCTGAAAACCTCTTGGTTCATAGCATGCCGTTGCGTACAACTCCAGACTTCCTGTCCGTCTACTACCAGAACGTTCGTGGAATGAGAACAAAAATGCAAGCTTTCTTGCTTGCGCTCACTTCCTGCGACTATGACATTATCGTTCTCACCAAAACCTGGTTACGTGATGATATATTAAACACCGAGCTAACGACGAACTACACAATCTACCGATGCGATCGCAACTCTTCTACCAGTCATCTACGCCGCGGAGGTGGTGTTCTCATAGCGATAAAGAAACATCTAACTGGGACTATACTAAAAATGCCTGGGTGTGAATGTTTGGAGCAAGTTGTCGTACGCGTTTCACTGCCAGGTCGATCGTTATATATTTGTTGCATTTATCTAAGGCCGAACAGTGATCCTGACTTGTACAATGTTCACTCTTCTGCAGTCCAAAGCATCCTGGACAAATGTAATAGGTGCGACAATGTACTTGTTGTAGGTGATTATAATCTTCCTAATCTTCGGTGGATTTTTGATGACGATTATAAGTGCTACCTTCCTGAAAATGCAACCACGGAACAAGAGACGGCCACCACAGAATCTTTGGTCGCTGGCGGCTTGTATCAAATCTGTTCTGTTAGCAACGTGAATGGACGAACCCTCGATTTAGCTTTCGTCAATGACACGGACGTGTTCGAACTGATTGAGCCTCCCACATCTATACTGAACGTTGACCCTCACCATAAACCCTTCGTTTTAAGACTTGATATGCGTTCTGATGACGGTGAAGCTTTTGATACAATTAACGACGACTTCAACTTTGACTTTACTCGATGCAACTTCGATGAAGTCTCTCAATGGCCATTGGTGCACTCAATTGGCGTGAGATGCTGGTTGGAAATGACTTAGATCAGGCAGTTGTGGCGTTCTATGATGCCATATGTGAGATTCTTCGCCGTAATGTTCCTAAAAAACGTCTCAGCAGAAAAGCAGAATATAAATTTCCGTGGTGGAACGCTGAGCTTGGTCGCCTACGCAACGTACTCCGGTAAACACCGAAAGCGATATTTACATCATAGGACCGACGACAATAAAACTATTCTTCGTCAAACTGAACTGCAATATGAAACAGCCCGGAACAGTGCATTCGGTGAATATCTGAACCAAGTTCAGCGCAGCCTTCGAAATAATCCTTCGACATTCTGGACATTTATAAACAGCAGAAAACGTTCCGTGGGTGCACCAGAAAATGTCTATCTTCGAGACAAAAATTCACAGTCCGCTGCCGAGTCGGCGAACCTTTTTGCAGATCACTTCCGAGATGTATTTTCCAGCCCTCCTGTCTATCCATCGCAGCAGTATCTTGAAACATTGCCAACGCATAATATCAACCTTCCTCTTCCTAACGTAAATGATTCTGATGTAGCGAGCGCTCTGTCCAGCGTTGATCCTTTGAAAGGGCCTGGTCCGGATTGTTTGCCTCCTGTGTTTATAAAGCATTGTGCCCGAGCACTTTCTGCACCAATTAGTATTATTTTTCAGCGTTCAATCTCGGAAAATATTTTCCCAATGGCATGGAAAGAAGCCGCTATAGTTCCTATTCATAAGGCTGGAGATAGGCACAATGTTGAAAACTACAGAGGAATCTCGCTGCTGAACTGTCTAGCTAAAGTTCTGGAAAAGTTTGTGTACAATGCGATGTACGCTGCTTCTTCCAACATAATCGACGAACGACAACACGGATTTATGAAAAAACGCTCCGCCACTTCGAACTTGATGACGTACACGAGCCTTCTAGCTCCAGCTGTAGAGAAGCGTCAACAAGTGGACGCTATATATTTTGATTTCTCAAAAGCATTCGACAAGGTGCCCCACAACATTGCTGTTGTTATGTGCATCCCTAGCTAAGCACCAACCGATCGACCGACCCAAGTTAAATATCCAAAATATGCTAAGAAAGCAATTGCAACCATATGTTGACAATTGCCACACAACACGATTTTACTCTATCCCTATGACCCACTCGCGACGAGTGGTAAAGGTTTCATATTGCACAACCTACAACTCAACTGACCTACTGGCTAGAACATGTGCGCTCCAGCGGTCTCGCTGACCCAAAGCGTAGGGCTAGAATAAGAATGTAAACACAGAATGTAAATAGGAAAACAGTATAAAAACACTTGCGCTGCGACAAATAAACGATCAGTTGATCAGTTAACTTTAAGCAATCGGAACCTTGAATATTCGGTCCATACTGGTGATTACTTTCGTAACCCACCATAGTATGGATACCGAATTATACCAACGGTATCACAGCCTTCTCCACCCACAAAGCTAACCTGCTACATGCTTAGCTAGGGATGCACATAACACTGTTTTGAAACTGGAGCGACTAGGCTTTCCTGAGTGGGTTACCAGATGGCTGCATTCTTACCTCTCACAACGATCTGCCTTCGTTAGAATTGGCACTACATGCTCAAGCGCATTCGTAATGCCAACCGGTGTGCCTCAAGGAAGTCACCTAGGGCCACTGATCTTTCTCTTATTCATGAACGACCTCTGCACCCGCATCAACTCTGAAAAACTGCTCTATGCTGATGATATGAAAATGTTTCGTTCAATTGCTTCAGCACTCGATTCTGCTGTGCTCCAAGACGATATAGCCAATGGTGTTTGCTGAACGGTATGCAGATCAACATTGATAAATGTAAGATGATAAGTTTCGGACGCTCGGCAAATATAAGGCGTTGCGAATATACTCTTCAAGCCTGTGTCATCGAGCGGGTGGATTCTATCCGTGACCTGGGAGTGTTATTCGATAGAAAACTTCGTTTCGCCGACCACATCACTGCAACAACGGCGAAGGATTTTGCAACATTGGGTTTTCTAAAACGTAACGCTGTCGATTTTGTGGATTTCTACGCACTGAAATCTTTATACTGCGCACTGGTCCGGAGCACTTTGGAGTATGCTGTACAAGTATGGGCGCCATACAACGCCGTTCAAAGTAGCCGACTGGAGCGCGTACAGAGAAGTTTTGTACGATTTGCTCTCAGAAAGTTGCCTTGGAGCGACCCTATCCGTCTTCCGCCGTTTGATAATAGATGCATGTTGCTAGATTTGCCAACGCTGGAGTCTCGCCGCACTTTCTTGCAAAGAATGTTCATTTTCGATATGTTGTCGAACAATATTGACTGTCCTGACATTCTCTCAAGGATTCATTTATTTGTTCCTCCTCGTGATATAAGGAATCGTCCGCTTCTGTGGATTCCCAGGCACCGCACAGCATATGGCCAGAACAATCCGCTAGACAGATGTTGTAGCATATTCAACGAAACTGTTTTAGTTTATGACTTCCATACCACTAAATCTAATTATAATGTTAGCAATTAGAAATTTTTAACATTGACACTAGCAATAGAATTAAGTGTAATCTGTACGATATATATATATATATATATATATATATATATATATATATATATATATATATATATATATATATATATATATATATATATATATATATATATGTATATACATATGTATATATAAGATGTAATAAATAATAAATCATTTACCAGCCAGTTCATCGTCCACTGAAAGATTCAATCTACTCGGAAACCGTTCCACCATCGCTGTTGATCAAGCGGACCAGTTGCAACATGTTTTCATTCTCAATAACACGTGTAAAATGACAGCCCCTATCGCTTCGCAGTAAGATTGTATCAAAACAATGAACATGACGACGACGACGACGACTCCGACACCGATACTATCGGATTTTCCTATAGAGTTGATACTTCTCGCTCTACTTCGACCGACCGGGGTGTTATTGTTCCAGAGAGGTAATGATATCCAACTATTCAACCATAGATGGATGGATGGTTGGATGGATAGCTGCTGGAAGGAAAGATGATGACGGTATTTTTCTACCATGAATTTGACTTAATAATAGATGAAGACGAAAGCGTAATGATGAGCGGTGTTGACGTCGTCCTCTTCGGTCCGTCGGTCGGTCGGTCGGTCGGTCTGCTGCTACTTGTCGCTATTTATGGCTTGCAACGCACACCGACCGCGGTCCCGGGTGTGGTCCAGTCGGGCACATGCACGCGCATAACAGTGCTTTTGATTGGCATGATTATGATGATTGCCGCTATCGGAGTTCGGAACCGGAGCAAGTGTCCATCTGGAAGAGTATCATCAGTCATAGTGTTTGAGCTCCTGATGGTTTTGCTGCTTTGAGCGCTGGTGTTCGATGGTACGCTCGATTCGTTCGAATAAGTGCCAGGGAGACGCCGCGGAGCGTGAAATGGTTGCTGGTTTGCAATTTCGCGTGACAATGTTGCCATCGGTGTAACATGTCTGTTTAATTGGAGTCTGCTTGGATGGCGATTCCTGTTCTCGAATCGTCAGCTTGTTCCTCAAGGGAAAGAAAATTGGTCCTTAGCAAGCAAACACGGTGGATCCAGTGGATCGATAAGAAAATAAAGTGGGATTTTTTTTAGCTCTACACTGCATCAACACTTTAATTTCGGCATCATTATCGCAGCACGAACGTTCCGTTTCCTACAATTGCATTTCGCTCTATGCTGAAACAGGGTACGTGATGATATTTTTTTCTCGTAGCACCGCCACCAGTCAGGACGGAACAAACCATGGGTGGATTTCTGTCTCCACAGGACGCCACTACTTTAGTTACAGTCTTTCGCGCTGGAAAGGCAGAAGGCCGATTAGATTTATATTATCTTCGTTCTGACACAGGCGAACAAGCGAATAACTTTGATTTAGCAGTTCTCGCCCGTTTCCTCCGCAAGTAGCATGTGTTAAGTGCTATCTCAGTGGGCTACTTATTTCCGGTACGTGGATTTTGTTTCTAGTTCTTTCTCTGCGGTGGCTTGTTGATTTATTTGTTCTTATGTAAGTATGTTGAAAATAAAATCGCTAGACGGCTTCTTTAGACTGGTGTATAGTCCAAAAGCGCATTTTTTTACTTTTTTGACGTAGGACTACGTCTTTGTTTTCGATATAGGGGTGCACGTTGCAAATACTACAAAAATGGTATGTAACGAAAAGTGGTCCAATTTTAAACACATATAATTCAGCCATCTCACGATAAATTTTCAAATTTTTTGCGCATATCGCCCCGAAATACTTCTAAGAATAGATTCCAATAGAAAACCCAAAGATTTTTGATTTCATGGCATTAAAAATTTAAATAATGAACAACCTAGTCAAAATATCGCGCATTTACACACAGAAGATAGCGCTTCCCTAGTCCAGCACGACAGATTTGTGTACCTAGCGCGCTACGCTTCTATGGATGACGTCATCATCGACTATTTAAACGGACCGATTTCGCCGAGCCAGCTCAGTTGCTTGTTGAACGGCGGGCGAAGCAGATCACTGCGCTGTGTGTTTTCACAGCCAGTGTAGCTGAGTTAGAAGTCCGTGGCTGTGGAGGTACGCTACCCTGTGCCGTCCAATAGGCAACCGCTCCAACTGCTTCCTAAATGCCGCTGTAATGTTGCCAGTAATTTTTTGGTTTAACTAGCACATGTATTTGCGCTTGAAATTAAGTAATGTAGTGGTAGTAATAAGCTTCCCATTTTGGTTTAAACGCAAGGACAGTTTTTAAAACAGGATTTGATTAATTAGTTTAGCTCATTTAAGCAATTTTATCAATTCTGTAATTTAAAGGGAATTTTACGGAACTTGGTGAATTTGGCACCACTTGCAACTGGTATAATCAACCTGCACAAAGTGTTGCATAACGCAGGGCTGTTTTTTGGAACAAAATGTGTTATCATTCAGCCCTTCGCTATGCAAAATCACGATATTATGACAGATGGGCTAAGCGCGACGCACAGTGGGACCAATCCAAAAAAGATGGGACAAAACCTATTTGAGGCCTTAGATGTCATTTTAGAGCCAGCTTTTCTTCGTAGGATATGTTCACAATATTATTCTGCAACTTTTTAAGTAGAATATTTTGTTGTTGGACTAAAGTAGAGTACCCGAGCAAAAAATTTTTTTCAAAAAATTTTTTTAGAGGGTCGATGTCTTCGACAGAGTTGTAGAATATTATGTTTTGAATAACTTCTTCTAAGATACCACAGACATCAGACCTCAAATTTGAGGCAAAATTGTTGTTTTTTGAAAATATTATCAAAAAATCAGTTTTTCGATATTTCCATGCTAAAAACCTTAATTGATTAATTTAATATGTTCTACAAACTTGCAGGCAACACTAAAATACAAATTTTTGTTGAAGGAACTAATAACCTAAAATCAATATTTTGGCTTCTAAAACTATTTTTCATATAAATTTACTCTATTTTCATCAAAGATTTCTGTTTTTAGGTGCACTTTTGTGCAGCCAAACTTTGGCTATTCCGATACTCTATTATTCGTAGAATGAAATAAATACTACATAGAAACAGGATATAGTTGGACGCGTTGTTTGGGTGACCATTCATGTACGACGGTTTATAACATAAAATGTGCTTATATTATTTTTAATTTATATACATTTATAGCTATTAACAAAATCTTACATTTTGTACGTACTTACAAGCATATATAACATATTGAGTTGATGAATTAAGATAACAATATGAAAAACTGAAAAAATAATATAAATTTGGAATTTAAACTGCCAAAGAACAACGATTTCGGCTCAAAAAATAAATAAATGGTATTTTCAACAGAATTGTTCCAAATACAATATTTGACAACTTTGCTGAAGACCTCAACCATTTAAACAAAATTTGATTTATTTAGTTCGGGATTTCTACTTTAGTTTAACCAATAAGATTAGTTCTACAAATTCATAAAAGTAGAATAATATCTATTTGAAGCCTTAGATATTATAGAACCTAAGTGTGTGGAAAAATATTCACAATATAATTGAATCATTTCTATTTTTTTAGATGGTTGAGGACTTCAGCAAAGTTGTATAATTTCGAACATTTTTATTAAAAATACTTTATACATACTGTAGATTTATTTTTTAATCCGAAATCGTTGTTCTTTGGCAATTTAAATTCAAAATTTATACAATTTTTTCACTTTTCCATATTGTAATCTTAATTCATCAACTCAATATGTTCTACATGCTTGTAAGTGCGTGCAAAATATAAGATTTTGTTCATAGCTAATAATGTATATAAATTAAAAATAATATAAGCACATATTATGTTATAAACCGTCGTACATGAATGGTTACCCAAACAACACGTCCAACTATATCCTGTTTTTACGTAGTATTAATTTTATTCTACGAATAATAGAGTATCGGAATAGCCAAAGTTTGGCTGCACAAAAGTGCACCTAAAAACAGAAATCTTTGATGAAAATAGAGTAAATTTATATGAAAAATAGTTTTAGAAGCCAAAATATTGATTTTAGGTTATTAGTTCCTTCAACAAAAAGTTGTATTTTAGTGTTACCTGCAAGTTTGTAGAACATATTAAATTAATCAATTATGGTTTTTAGCATGGAAATATCGAAAAACTGATTTTTTGATCATATTTTCAAAACACAACAATTTTGCCTCAAATTTGAGGTCTGATGTCTGTGGTATCTTAGAAGAAGTTATTCAAAACATAATATTCTACAACTTTGTCAAAGACATCGACCCTCTAAAAAATTTTTTTGAAAATTTTTTTTTTGCTCGGGTACTCTACTTTAGTCCAACAACAAAAAATTCTACTTAAAAAGTTGCAGAATAATATTGTGAACATATCCTACGAAGAAATGCTGGCTCTAAAATGACATCTAAGGCCTCAAATAGGTTTTGTCCCACCTTTTTTAGATTGGTCCCACTGTGCGACGTTTCGGGAAAGGCCGCGTGGAATTTTGGTGAAATGCGCTAATAGTGTCGTGGTGGTACTAGTTGTCTCTTTCGCTCTACCCATCATCATCAGCATTGACTCATTTTGCATTGTGCGCTTGGGATCAATGTTTGGGGTGAATGTGTTGGTAGGTAGGGGAACTGGCGGTAAAATGTACACGTTAAGCAAAGTCATTATTTTCTAACTAATAAGTGAATGAGATATTACGATCACCTTATATGTTTCTTGTTAGACATGTTTTGTACCTTCCATACAAAAGTCGGACAAAACCTCAAAAGTGGCCCGAATTTGATGAAAACTTCACATTAGGGTAATTTTGTAACGCTGAATTCATATTTGATGTTTATTTTTTGTTTTTTATTTCCTCAAAATTTTGGCACTTAGGGTGGTTCGAAAATTCAACATTTACAAATATAAAGTGCACTCTTTCCATAAAATTCATTTTCAAAAAATTAGGTGCGGTGAATTTTTTAGCAGAACACACATTTTTTCAATTGTTGATAATGATAAGATACATCTATAAATTATATTGCGAGCCCTGGGTAGTCAAAGGCTACCATGCGTCTCCTTCAGACGTATCATGAAAAATCACCTTTTTTCATACCTCGGGGCAGAAAGGGGCAAAACAAGATATTTATTTTCGGAAAGTACACAAATTTTTAAGTATCGTGAACAACAAGCGATCTTTCCGAACCGTTTCAAAAAAAAGTACAGTCACTTTGAACATTATAACTTAAAACTATTGCTCGATTTATTATTTGTTTTTCATGTCTGAGCGAGAAGAAAGGCTTTTATCGACTAAATCGAATGGCAGCTATAAGTCCAGCGAATAACCTTTCACATGAAATCAGTTTGACCCCAATCGGAATCTTAACTAAAAAGATATATGCATTTGAATAACTTAGGTTTGAAAATAGTTTTCCTCAGAATTTATCATCTATTTTACCTTTGAAGTCATGTAAAAAATCGAACTATCGTCCTCGGGACTAAATATTTCGAGAAAACTCTATTCAACCTGTTAAGAAACAGAGAAAAATGTTAGATCATGAAAAATCAAAAACAAAATTTGGAGGTTTTGTCCGGCTAGGCGACACTGTGCGCCGCCGCGCCACGCCGCCGCCGCCGGTAATTTTTAACGTACGTCGACGCCGAACGGTAGATCTGCGACACGCCGCCGATGCATTTTTCCCGCGCCGTCAATTCGCGAACTCTAAAATTGTTGACTCATAATTTTATCCACAAATCTAGGAACATTGTCCATGGGCCGAATATACGACGTTAACTGATTGATGATTTATCACATCTTGATCGTTATTTGGTATTAGTGGTCGTCAATTGGATTACAAAATTATAATAATCTTGATATTTTCTCGAAAACCATTACACGACACTCGTTATATAATTCAAAGATCCATTCTTGCTTCGTCAACTGGTTATGATTGTGAGCATATAAGTTTTAATTCACCATTCGTGTGCGTGAAATGGTCCACAAATTAAAAAAAAAACTTCCACTTTCAAGATATATGTGCCTGAAATTTACGATTATGTGCCTGATCCTAATCTTTGCACGTAATCAATTTCACTGGAACGCAGTGTATTATTCATTGATTTTTTAACCGATTCTTAATTCCTAATATGCTACACACGATTCACCAGTCGAGTTCGTGAAACTGTTCATGATGTAATTCATGAAGTAATTAATTTTCCACATAATCTTATTATACTTATGTAAACAATTACAAGGAACTTAGACTATCATTGATGGATTATTCGCTCTGCTTTTTGGTTTTGAAATTTCTATGTGAGCTATTGTGTACAACTGCTAGCAACCAGTCTCATAGGCACGAGCATTAGATACAAAGACATTACTAGGACCTGTAACCCTGTCATTCCTTTGTTAAAATTCGGAGAAATGTTCGGAATTAAATGAAACTGCGCTGAGCAAAATACATTACCTAGCCACAATTCATGTCCGTGAAACAATTTAGAAAACTATAAGACACGTGACTCTGTGTAAAAAATCCAACGGTAAGCTCAAGACTAAAATATTACGATAACACGACGAGAATTTACGAAAATCGTTGCACGTCGTTCAATTCTTGACTGTTTTAGTCAATAAAGTTAATACAAATCAATGTTTCATCGAGTTATGAATTAGAATCATAAAAATATTAAACATATTCAGACACAACCACCTACTAAACATTTCAGTATAATGTCTTTTTTCACGTGAACTAGTTTTGTGAAAACACAAAATTTATTTTCAATACGAGGTTTATTTATAATTGATTGAATCGTCACATATTTTAAATTTTTTTCCCGAAGAATAGTTGGGCCGAGTGATCTTGACTTTTCGCGACGCTGGTGCAAAGATGTGGCGATGCAGAGGGTAAGTTTTCTGGTCTCATAAATTATTCATCGTGTGATCTAGCCCCACTCAAGAAAGATTTTCAGTGTCAGTTGCACCAGCCCGGTATCACAGACAAATAAGACGTAACACGAGATGAATTTTTATCACTCGTAGAAAAAACGGTCGATTTCAATTACAAATCGGTGGCGTTAGTGAGATTTTGACACAGAGCTAATTGCGTTACTTAGTTTCCGCACCCACCCGAAAACGTTACGGTCTTTTTAATCTCATGCAAACCAAAACAAACAATATGGGCCGGAAATGTGAAATTCATTCTTGTCGAAGTGCCCAAGGTGGGAGTTGTTCACAACCATTTCTTAAGTTACAACACGATGCCGATCGGTGAGTAAGCACATAACAGGACGTTAGTAATTTAATTGATTCGGTGTATCGAATGTATGCAATGGATTAGAATTCGTTGGTCCCCGGAACTGCTGGAGAAATTGGCGGGGTGCAGGTGCTACAAAAACTAGAGAACGCTCAGACCATTTTCAATCAGACTTGTTTAGTGATCAGTTTCAACCTAACAGGAGCTAACACGTCAAGTCGTGGAATGATTATGATTGATAGTAACTGTATATTTAGGTTTCGTCAGGGTGTAGATCTGTATTATTCCAGCAAATCGAGCATACTTTGCAATCAAGATAGAAGCAGACCGTACGTTGTAAGAAAATGTAGTGCCAGGGAATTGTATTCCTTATCATTGGCGATTTTGTACTTACAAGAAGTAAAAGTAAACACCAGCCTGGAAAATGAAGTAATGTGTCTACCTTGAAAGGTGTCCTTACACGATCATTAAAAGTGACATTTCTGCGCAGTAATGCCAATAATAACGCCTCGTGTTAGGGTTCCTGATATCTGCGGGATTCTAAAAGAGCGACGGTAAACAACCCAGGGACAACTTGACAGATAGTTCTTGTTTCGTATATGCACCACCGATTTGATGGTGGCTCTAGTATGCGTTCTCTGTATGAGTACCACGAACAACGAAACGAAAAAGTTTCAAGAGAAAAGCGTGTTTCGTTACGTGTGTTATGAACGCCGTCAATGCGGCTAGAACAACATTTAGAAAAAGCTTATTCCAAAATGTGAATAAAGATAACTATTATTAGAGAATAAATTTATCCCTAACTGAAAACCGTCAGCAAAGTTACATAAATCTTATTATATATTTAGCTGGAAGTCGTTGTTTTTAACAACCGGCTCTCTTCCCTCCTAAACATGTTTTGGTTTTCTTGTTGTGTGAAGTTTGAAACCGTTAAATCATTGGTGCTTTTTTTCTCGAGAAATATAAATGAAAAACATTTTAGCCAATGAAAGTACGTCACCACCAAGCTTAACCATTCGTTTTGAATAGAATTTGTGTTTTTATTAGAATTCTAGCAGCAAAAAGAAATGGTAGAAATGGTAGAAATGCTTAAATTGATTATTTTCCACAGATATGGAAAATAATAAATGGGATGCGCCTTTTTCAAATTTTGCTCCATTCGAGCCGCCATGATATCACCAAATCACCCCAAAATTTGCTTATGAATTCAATATATGGGAGCTGTCAATTGTCCCCGGGCTTACGGTAAAGATGACTAAATAGAAACAAAAACAATGAAACGACAACAACAATTAATTTCCTCAAACAAAACAAAAACTGTTTTACCGTTGCTTAATTTCCCAAATATAGAACAATAAATAATTATTATGGGTCATTGAAATAGAGTCGTTACTCTGCATTCTTCAAATTTATCCATTGCAATCATTACTTCATGCGAAGTCGTAGTATGCGACATCGCCAATTTTTCTATTTCGTTCTTCAAATTTTACAACTGTAAAAATAGTTCCACCTTTCATTTATTATCTTGCATTTGGCAAGCAGGGTGGTCACTATTGGAGCATCAGTTGAAAAAAATTGATCTTGGCGCATACTTGATTCATTGAAACTTTGTTAAATTATTATTTATAAGAAAATCCTGTTTAATTAATATTAGGACAACCCTATCAGTCGATTGATAATAGATAACACAGGAAACGGTAGGAAATGATAAACTAAAGCAGGAAATCATACTCGTTAACTCTCTCGTTATATATCTCGATTTTGTTTCTCACATATTGTGCAATTTTCTGCCTTGCTTTGTATATAAGGATTGCGCAAGAGCAAATCAATTAGTCATTATAAATCTATCACTCGAGGACGGACCTCAATAAACTTGTAATTTACCTAATACACGTTGTTTCGGATAAATAAAGTCGTTTTTTGGTCAAAATTATCGGCTCGTTGACATAGTGTCGTTTGATGATCCGTGGAACTCTAAAATCCGGGTTCAACCGTCTTAGCAGCAAGTTCCGGAATTACACATTGGTGCCGAAACCCGGGATTTTCGGCTGCTGAATCGTCATTGCACTGCTTAAAAGGTCAGCGTGGGATCACTATCGATCAATCATCATCGTCTCGTTGGATTGAATTTGGATGCCCACGACGAGCCACACATTTGAGCGCTAGCCGGATTTACGGAATCCAGAGATCTAAGGAACATTTCGGAGGAGTTTCGGGTCAAGAGTACGATCGGACACGTGGTAGTAGGTCAGCCAAGCGAGCACAGGTAAAGCCACTCCAACAAATCAGGTGAGTGACCATCTTTATTATTCGAATAAAAGTGGATGTCGTTTATACTGCCGTTAAGTGGGAAACCCACTCGAAAAATGAAAAGTGATACGAAGAAGATTAAAAAACTTATGGTGCGTCGGAAAAATATAATTGGGTCCGCGAAGCTTATCAAAGAATTCGATGATAATTTCATCTTTGATCGCGATCTACCTCAACTTAAGTTTCGTTTAGAGCAGCTGGATTCTCTTTTTGAAGACTTTAACGAGATCCAAGCTGATATCGAATGTGAACACGAGATAAGTGAAGAGCTCGCTGACGAGCAAATTGAATTTGAGACGGAGTATTTCCAATTGAAGGGATCCTTGGCAAGTAAACTCGCAGCTATTGCTACCCCGTCTTCACCCACACCTGTTGCTCCACCTACTCAAACCACGGGTATTCGTCTTCCTGAGCTCAAAATCCCAGAATTCAAAGGAGATTTTGACGAATGGATGAACTTCCATGACTTGTTTACCACTCTTATTCACATCAATGGGCAACTATCGCCAATCCAAAAGTTTCAATACTTAAAAGCAGTCTTGAAGGGAGATGCTCTCCGCTTAATACAATCGTTGGCGGTAACATCTGCAAACTATACGATTGCGTGGGATCTTCTGCAAAAGAGATACGACAATCGGAATCTGCTCGTAAAGCAACATCTGTCAGCACTCCTCTCCACCCCTTCAATCAAGCGGGAATCTTCGTCAGCACTCTCGGATTTGGCTGACACATTTGAAAAACATCTCGGTGTGCTAAATAAACTAGAAGAACCAAAAGACCACTGGAATTCTCTTCTAGTTGCACTGATCACTAGCAGACTCGATCCTGTATCTCAGAAGGAGTGGGAAAATCAATTGGCTGAAGATATCCGCCCTGCGTACACTGACGTGGTAAACTTTATACAAAAACGCTCCCGAATCCTCCAGTCTTTAACACTCTCCCAGTCGTCGATCGCAAGTGGTAAGACAGAACCAAAACCATCTCGAGTAAACATTTCATCTCACCACACTACTACTGATGAAAATTCGAAGGCATGTGTAGTATGCCACAAGGAAAATCATGGATTGGCTAATTGCGATGATTTCCTGAAACGTTCCCCGCAAATTCGCTTCAATCTTGTTAAAAAACATGGTTTATGTTTGAACTGCTTGAGACCATCACATCATTTGAAAGATTGTCCGTCTGGTTGCTGTCGAACATGCAAAAAACGACACCACACTCTATTGCATTTGAACGCTTCAACAGCATTAACTGTTCAAGTAAACAAACCATCAAATTCGAATACACTTGCGCCACCCCGACAATCCTCACAATCGGCCTCGGTCTTCGAATCGCCGTCGGCGGATGAAATGTGCATTGCCGATCAATCGCACGTCCATCGGGATATGGAATCGTCGTCGGGAGGCCAAGACAAATCGTTATCGTTCGCTCTTTCGTCGTCGGGTATACCGTCAGGGTCGGCTCAAAGTTCCACACAAGTGACAAGCTACCCAGTCGCTTCACCATTCGATCTTGGTACGAAGACAAACACCACAGTCTTCATGCTCACAGCCTACATCAGGGTTTGTGATATTGATGGAACAAAATTTCTCGCACGCGCTCTATTAGACTCAGCATCCGAGCGCAATTTCGTAACAGAGAATCTCGCTCAAAAGCTTCGCCTCAAACGAGATCGCTCTGATATCACTGTGTTTGGGATTGGAAACAGCGAACAGCACGTAACACAGGCAGTCTCGAGCAATGTGTCATCTCGAGTGGGTCCTTTTAATGCAGACATCGATTTTCTCATACTGCCCAATTTGACACGAATTCTTCCTTCGACAAAAGTGGACATTTCGAAATGGGTAATTCCTAATCACCTCCCATTAGCAGACCCTAAATTCCAAATCGCTCACCACATCGATTTGATCATCGGAATTCAATGCTTCTTCTCACTGCTAGAGAATGAACAAATTTCGCTCGGGTCGCAGCTACCAATATTGCGCAAAACTGTATTTGGGTACGCTGTCGCTGGTGATCATTCTCAGCAAGATCACATTCGCACCGCCGTCTGCAATGCTGCCATGACTCTCGACAAACTTTCGGCAGCAGTAAAGAAATTTTGGGAGGTTGAAAGCTTTGAAGGAGGCAAATGCCTCTCGTTGGAAGAACAATATTGCGAGAATCATTTTTTGAGAACCCACTCAAGAGCCCCTGACGGTCGGTACGTGGTTCGGTTACCGATTCGTGAGGAAATGTTGTCGGAACTGGGAGAGTCGTTACCGGTCGCCCTTCGTAGATTTCATGCAATTGAGAGGAAGTTTTTGGTCAACAAACAGCTACACTCGGACTATGGCCAATTTATGGCCGAGTACAAATCGCTTGGACACATGGAAGCTGTCACACCAGACCCTTCTCTACCTAACTTCTATCTTCCTCATCACGCAATCTTACGACCGGACAGCACAACTACTAAGACACGCGTCGTATTTGATGGCTCAAGTAAAACGACGAGTAAACTATCCTTGAACGATCTTTGCTACATCGGCCCCACAGTTCAACCCCCACTGATAGCCACAATTCTCAACTTTCGTTTGCCTCAATACGTCATAACTGCTGACATCGAGAAGATGTACAGGCAAATTGCTGTACATCAAGGTGACCGTGCGCTGCAGCAAATTCTGTGGAGAATTCAACCAACCGATCCTGTGAGTACATATCAGCTTACTACTGTGACCTATGGCACAGCTTGTGCACCGTATCTCGCCACTCGTGCCCTTAACCAATTAGCTGAAGATGATGGAGAAAAGTTTCCACTAGCAGCTCGTGTCGTAAAACGGGCGTTCTATGTCGACGATTGTTTAGCTGGAGACGACAATAAGGAAAAACTAATCGCAACCTGTAAACAACTTACTGAATTATTAAACTCGGGGGGCTTTGTTTTAAGAAAGTGGAGTTCGAACGATCCTCATGTTTTATCGTGCATACCGGAATCTCTGCGGGATCAGCAGGAGAATCTCGAAATTGATAAATCTTGTTCAGTTAAAACTCTCGGGCTGCTATGGCATCCGCAAGCAGACTGTTTTGGATTTAAAGTTCCTTCGTTGATTGCATCTGAACCCATCACTAAACGAATTGTGCTATCGGAGATGTCTCGTCTTTTCGATCCGATGGGTCTCGTCGGAGCCGTCATTGTTGCTGTTAAAATATTTTTGCAATCGCTTTGGCTGAACTCGTTTAGCTGGGACACAGAACTTCCTCAGGAGTTCCAAAATTGGTGGAAAGTATTCAGGGTGGAAATGCAGATACTGACCACTTTAAAAATTGAACGACGTGTCCTCATTGCTAAATTTAAATTCGTGGAACTGCACTGTTTTTCGGATGCATCTGATAAAGCGTACGGATGCTGCATTTACGCTAAATCGGTCGATTCCAATGGAAACGTGGCAGTTAATTTGGTCATGTCAAAGTCGAAAGTACGCCCCATCTCAAAGCAATCGACCCCTCGCCTTGAACTTTGTGGTGCAGTATTAGCTGCTCAGCTCGCAGATACCGTGAAGAACTCAACTGAACTAAATTGTTCTGCCACTTTTTGGACTGATTCCAGCATTGTTCTGCACTGGTTAGCTACGTCATCATCAGCTTGGAAAGTATTTGTGTCGAATCGTGTAGCTGAGATACATCGTCTCACTCGTGGGAATGTTTGGCGTCACGTCCCTACTGAGATGAATCCAGCCGATCGAATCTCTCGCGGAGTGCTTCCATCTCAAATTATCAACGATATTCTGTGGTGGCATGGTCCCCCCTATTTACTCCAATCCCAAGAGCACTGGCCCAAAAATATTGTAAATCTCTCCCCGAGTCATTTGGAGGCTCGAGAAATCGAAAATCGAGGCACTGTTTCTCTCGTGATCCTCTCTTTGCCCTCGATGCTATCTCTAGCTGCAGAACATTCTACACTACCACCTTTGCAACGAAAACTCGCTTGGATTCGCAGATTCACTCGGAATTGTCGTTCAACAATAAAATTAGAAGGTCCACTCACGCCAAATGAGTTAGACGACTCGTTGAGACTGCTCGTGAGGCAAGCGTAACAAAGCTGCTTTGATTCAGAGATTCGTTTTCTTAAACAAAATAATGCACTTGTTCGGAAGGAGTTCACATTTAAGTCTCATCTAAAAAACCTCAATCCATATTTAGACGAGGAAGGTATGCTGAGAATATATGGGCGTTTACAAGATCCAAGAATTCCGTTTGACACTCGATGCCCCATAGTACTACCACCAAAACATCATATAACTAATTTAATTGCAAAGGCTGTACACATTCGCACACTCCACTCGGGCCCCCAGTTACTGCTTTCCACTTTACGTCACAGATTTTGGCCTGTCAGAGGAAGAGACCTTTCCAGAAGAATTGTCAAAGAGTGTCTAATATGTTTTCGTTGCAGACCAAAGAGCATCGACCAAATAATGGGCCAACTTCCGTCAGCAAGAATAATTCCGTCGCGCGCGTTCTCTAAGTCTGGCGTGGACTATTGCGGGCCGTTCTACGTTCGACCTCCTAGCCGTCGCGGAACGTCGGTCAAGATTTTCGTCGCGATCTTCGTCTGCATGGCCTCCAAAGCCGTCCACATCGAAATGGTCTACGGCTTGTCGTCGGCGTCGTTCATAAGCGTATTGAAACGTTTCGTTTCGCGTCGTGGTCGCGTTTCGGACTTATACTGCGACAATGCGCGCACGTTTGTTGGAGCCAATCGGCAGCTTCAAGAACACAAACAACGCTTTGACGAGATTCACTCGTCCAATTCCATAACCACAGGCTGCACTGAAAGTGGAATACAATTTCACTTCAATCCGGCTCGATCTCCTCACTGCGGAGGGCTGTGGGAGGCAGCCGTTAAAATCTTCAAGCATCATTTGTACCGGATTATGAGAGAAACGCACCTCTCCATTGATGACTTCCACACTCTCATCACGCAGATCGAGGGTATCATGAACTCGCGGCCTCTCACAGCTTTGTCATCAGATCCAGCAGATGTTATTGCCTTAACGCCAGGGCATTTCCTAGTGGGAGAGCCGATACATTCAATTGCTGAGCCCGATTTAAGCGACATAGCCATTAATCGCTTAACTTCATTTCAGAAAATGCAGCAGAAACTTCAACACTTCTGGAAGGTATGGTCTCGTGACTATA
Organism: Topomyia yanbarensis; assembly: GCF_030247195.1. Taxonomy (NCBI): domain Eukaryota; kingdom Metazoa; phylum Arthropoda; class Insecta; order Diptera; family Culicidae; genus Topomyia; species Topomyia yanbarensis. The sequence continues at coordinate 165,479,713 of NC_080670.1, forward strand.
TTGGCCAGCTACAAAACCGTCAACGATGGCCATCAGTTCGCCCCGACATCAAGGTTGGAACTCTCGTTTTATTGAAAAGGGAATCAGCACCTCCGATGCAATGGAACCTCGCCCGCATTGAGAAGGTGTTTCCAGGGCCAGACGGCCACGTTCGAGTTGTCGATGTAAGAACTGCTACTGGGTGTTACCGACGGGCAATCACGGAGGTTTGCCCTTTACCAATCGAAACGGAAGGTGCACCAGCTGAACATCCTTCAACTTCGACAATCCCTACTCCGCCTACGTCATCGCAGAATACCATCGACTAAAGCCAGTGAGCGGAGAATGATTGAAAGTTCCTTTCAACGTGGCCCGGCATGTTGGCGCATACTTGATTCATTGAAACTTTGTTAAATTATTATTTATAAGAAAATCCTGTTTAATTAATATTAGGACAACCCTATCAGTCGATTGATAATAGATAACACAGGAAACGGTAGGAAATGATAAACTAAAGCAGGAAATCATACTCGTTAACTCTCTCGTTATATATCTCGATTTTGTTTCTCACATATTGTGCAATTTTCTGCCTTGCTTTGTATATAAGGATTGCGCAAGAGCAAATCAATTAGTCATTATAAATCTATCACTCGAGGACGGACCTCAATAAACTTGTAATTTACCTAATACACGTTGTTTCGGATAAATAAAGTCGTTTTTTGGTCAAAATTATCGGCTCGTTGACATAGTGTCGTTTGATGATCCGTGGAACTCTCAAATCCGGGTTCAACCGTCTTAGCAGCAAGTTCCGGAATTACACAATTGATATGGTTGCGAGAATTACATTTTGTGCAATGTGTTCAACAGATGTCGCTAGTACATCGTGGGCGATGATTTTTTAGATTTTCTTCAAACTGTAACGTTTGTTTGTATGTGCTGTGAAGTTTGATACAATAGCAACCGAAAATTTGGGAAAGGAATTGTACTGTTAAGAATTTTTTTTAGTTACCTAGGCGTCAACATTCGTCACGCCGACACACGCCGGCGCGCCGCCGCCGATAGTGTCCAACGGCGTGACACTGCCGCCGCCGGCCAAAAATGTCGCTTACGCCGCCGCCGATTAAAAATGCGTCGGCGCACACCTCTACTTCTGGTGACCTGCAAAATGTCCTATATGTATGCAATGCGCAGCGTTGGAAAGCATTTTTCGATCAATGCTGATATCCCAGCAAATCATGAGCTTGCTGGGATATCAGCATTGAGTTTGGCTACACAGGCAAAAAAAATTGTCACGGAAGAATTGAGTTTTCATGACGTAATATTAACCATTTTACAATCCTGTGGCATCGAAACACATCTACAAACTTGGGGTTATCCATGGGTGTTTGAACTTTTAGGATCTGTTTGAGAGCAACTAGAAAGCTTGGTCTATACATGAGATGTGATTATATTGTCTAAAATTTGGTTTTTCTTCACCGGTCCGGGTGTTTTTTCCCACAAACTAAGTACTAAGAAAATAAATATTTTACATTAAGTAGTATAGTCCTACGTCTACAGTTCGTGCAACCCCATAGGGCTGACCCTTGTAGTTTTTTTCAAACAACATGACCGAATTTCGTTGCATTGTACCAGGCGCACCACAAGGTAGTAATCTAGGCCATTAAATATTTATGTTGTTTGTTAAAGGCCAATGCATTTTACCGAATTTGAAAAAAAAAATAAAGGCGCTTCTGATAGTTGTTAAGTACAAGTTGAGTGATTTACGAAAAATATTCTTAAAACATTTCACTATGATTACTGTCACCAATAAATCATTTTCACTGCAATAACAAAGTTTATTCATAGTGAGAGGATCCCATTTCAGTTCTTCTTTTACCATCAACTGAACTCCGAGAGCAGTCGGGTTTTTTATACATTCTATTCCCTAGACACAGATTTTTCCAAAAATTCAAAACTACATACTTCGAAAGGATAACACTAACGCAAGTAACCGTACAGGTGAAACGATTCTCTCCCTTCCACCGAATAACCATTTGGCATTGTATGCTGCGGATCCCCTCGAATCACCTGCACTGTGGCGCATCGGTTCGAAACTATGGAACGACACGGCACAGTTTACAAATCCACCCTGCACCAATTAGGAATTTATTGCTTTTCATTTTTATTAATTGCTTTGCCGGTGCGAAGCGGTAGCTGGGCAAAAAAATTTGACAGCGAACCTTCCGGGCTTAACAGCGATTGCATCAATTCGGTTCACTTCCAAACCGGTGGGAGATCCAATTCGAAGCGGGCAGCGTCGCCGCGTTGGGGTTGAAATTCCCGTTACAAGTTTTCGATCCCCCGCCCCTGTGCCTCTACGTCAATGCGAGGAAGGATTCCGCTGAAATGGAAACCATCGCCGGGTAATGTCGCTTCGATAAAATGGATTCAATCCATTTGTGACGACGGCACAGGAAGACACACATGTGAAACTTTTCGAAGCGCTGAAGTAGGTTCCTTTGATGTCGAAAAGCTCCCACATAGCCCAGCTATGTGTGTGTGTGTACATGTTGACAAATCAATTGGAATTGCTGCCTGTGTCATGCAAAGATTGCCAATGAACGAAACATACTTTCATTTCCTTACGGCTTGAAGAGCGACATGAATATTTGGTATGCTGGAACTGAGTAACAAGCTGCGGTTTAGGAGCTTTGCAGCTAATAATATGAAACCAGAGGTGGTTTCTTCCTTCTGTGGAATTTGATCTTTTATCTGTAGTGGCCCATTTTTACTGTACGGGATAATTGGAAAGCTCGAATTTCGATCCTGCTGGCAGGAGTTTCTAATCTCGCTAGAACGTTAGTTAGAAATAGAAACACTATGGTTAAACGGCTGTTCGGGACTGATGTCCCGAAATAACGAATGTGGAGGTTTCAACGATTTTTATATGTATAATGAGATTTATGTTAAATTGCTTGTCCTACTGTAACGGGTAACGTGGAAACAGATCGAAATAATGACAAAGTGGAATAGCGCGAATGAATGAGTCGAGAAAAAATAATTTTCCGTCTACTGGCTGGACTCGAACCTAGGAAGGATGACGGGGATTGCCTGCAAAAAAAATCGTCACCTAGAGTCATTCGCATTGATCATCTGACAGGTTTCAATACCCGTACCATGTCCTTGGACGTAAATAGTGATGCTTTGATTTTCGCAAATAATCGATTATCCGTTAATCGAATAACTTTTGAGAGCTTGATTAATTCATTCGATTAATCGACCAAGATAATCGATTAAAATCAATAATCGATTACTTAGTAAATCTTAGTTTGCCAAACAAAAAATAAAATCACTGGACACATTTTGAAAAATTTGGAAAAGTTTTGTCATATTTTTTGTTCTACGACTTTCATTTTCAACGCACACCCTTCATTAATTATGCTCTCGATTAATTGATAGCAGCTACTCGATTTGCTCGATTATACCGAAAGCTTGTAATCGATTATTGATTTTTCGATTACTTTAGAAATTAATCGATTATTTGCGTTAATCGAGTAAAAAAAGACATTACTAGACTTAAATTTATAAGAAAATTTGCACATAAATTTGGATATAAGCTTGTACGTATACTTGTGCGTAACTTTGTACGCAAATTTGTGTGTAATTTTGAATGTTTTTTGTTTGTTAACTTAATGTACGTCACATTTCTAATTTGGACTTTAGTTTGTACGTAAACTTCTACGTAACTTTGAAAGTATTTTTTAAGTAATTTTGTACGTAAACTTTTACGTAAATTTGTGTGCAAACTTGAATAGAAATTCGAACGACAGCTTGTACGTAAATTTTAATGCAAACTTGTACAGAAATTCGAACGTCAACTTGTACGTAAACTTATACGTAAACTTATAAGTAAATTTATACGTAAATTTGAGCGTAAACTTAGTTACGACGTTGGACACAAATTTGTACGAAAATTTGCACATAAATTTGGACATTGGAGCTTGTACGTAAACTAATACGAAAACTTGAACGAAATTCTGTTCGTAATTTTGTACGTAAACTTTTACGTAAATTTGTACGTAAACTTGGACGTAAATTTGTGTGCAAACTTGTATAGAAATTCGCACGACAACTTGTACGTATACTTATTCGTAAACTTCTAAGGAAATTTGAACATAAACTTGTACGTATCCTTGGACGTAGATTTTAATCTTGTTCTTGAACTTGAGCGCAAATTTGTACGAAAATGCGCACGTAAACTTGTGCGTAACTTGTACGTAAACATGTAAGTGAAATTATACAGAAATTTGCATATAAATTTGTACGTTAACTTGTAAGTATACTGCTATGTAAATGTGCACGTAAATTCACCGTAAATGCAAAATTATACGTATCCTTGAACGAAAATTTGTAAGAAAATTTGTACGTAAATGCGGACATAAGCTTGTACGTAAACTTGTACGTAGCTTTTTGTATGTAATTTTGTTCGTTATTTTGTACGTAAAATTGAAGGTACTTATGTGTGCAAACTTGTACGCAGAATGACTCATTCTACTAACTACCTCTGTTCGATTCAGATCTACAAGCGAGCAATGCGAACGATAGCTAACAGCTCGTCAATCAAGAGAGCATTGTAGCCTGAACAAATGGACCATTGTATTTATTTTTGCCACCGTGAGTTAAGTTGACGAAAAATAAACGCTGCTCCTAACCAAAACCGCGATTGTTGGCTTATTTTTTTGCTATACAACAGAATCTTCGAGAGGTGTAATATTTTCCGAAAGTGAAAATGAAAAGGCTGTCTCTTTTATTTAGTTCCATCACTTGTACCATCCTGTGCTCATGTCGTGTTAGTTAGTTCAAGCAGAAAGCTTTTTTCTGCTGAACAACCTAAAACAAGCAGTTGACAGTAACACTGAGTTAGAATTAAGATCACCGTGTATAAGATGACAAAATGGAGGTACGACTCCCTGTGAACCAATTGAAAGGTACTTCCCGTAGCACACAGTTCTCCTCAGAAGTTCAAAACGCGTTTTATGTGGTGTGGATGCGTGTCGAAAGATCAATTCTTTCCTACAATTCAAAACACACGGAACTAAAATTACTTAAATTACACACATTCCCACGGGTAAGAACTGTATTCAGATGGCATACGACGGAGCATTTTGCTCTGAAGATACCACGTCAACCGGTCGCTCACTTATCTACGTCAGTCAAATGTAAATTACCATGGCCGGAGCCACAATCGGTTGTTTGATTCTTAGCTATAGTTCATACTATTAAGCCATTTGCAAAAACAGCGACCAGCTCCTTAAAGTCAAAAAATTGATAGCCTGATATTGGCATTACCGATGCTATTAGAAAGCTTCAGTTCGCTGCCATTTTCTGCAAAAGTTTCGCATTCATTTCCATTCATGGTTCCTTTCCGGTATGATGAACAAATAGGAAAAATATTAAAATACTGTGCAATACAATTGGACTAAACCATTTTGCGCGTTAAGGACTCAAGACCTAATATAAATTAAGTTTTGCTTTTTTGTGTTTCGAATTCATCTCGTCAGTAACTAGCACCATCTGGGTGTCTAGTTAGACGATGTATCTAAACTAGTACCCAAATTAGCACTAGTTAGACACAAAAAGCGTTTGATTTCTTGAACCAAAAGACAAGAGTTCGTCTTCGCTTTCTCGTCAGCAAACCAGAGCTATATTTGCTTCCCGGGACATCACTCGGGACATGTGGCTTTAGGCGTTCACATATGTCGTGTGAATTGTTTGGAATTTTTTGTGTCTAACTAGTGCTAATTTGGGTACTAGTTTGGATACATCGTCTAACTAGACACCCAGATGGTGCTAGTTACTGACGAGATGAATTCGAAACACAAAAATGCAAAACTTAATTAAAAATCTGTTTAAAATCACAATTAACCACCTTCTGATGTATTGCAATGATTATCCTTAACTGGATTTCATTCTATCCCGATACGAATAATGTTTTATATGAAGTTTTATTTACTTTTGGTTCATAGTTTACTGGGTATCTAAACTAAATTGTTGAACTCCCAGAAGGTCATCTAAGACCGTATCTCGCCCTCTCACTAAAATAATAATCAAACAAGACTCGTTCCGTTTTATAGCGCCCCGAGAGCAGTACGATGATGGCAAAGCACTATTGTATCGAACAAGTCATGTAATCTTCTTTTAGTGGTCTGATAATAAGGGCACTTTGGAGGATCGCAACCCATTCCATCTCCCGCACGAACATCTCTTCGCACAGTTCGTGAAACTTTCACGTTACAAAACACGGTGACTCCCCAAAAAAGAAAACAAATTATGCTCGATTAGGTCGATAACAGCGACAAACAGCAGTGCCGTGTAATATCAGCAGAGCACTCTTGTTAGACCATTGCTGTTGCGCTTTTCCGCTAAAGAGGAAAGGCATTGGCCTCATAAGCCAGGCTAAATGCTTGTAGCATCACAAAACTAGTGAACACAGCAATTTTCGCGAATGCATAGAATCGATCGCATCGAAATCAAAAGTCTTGTACCAAAACTTTGCTGTACTTACTGCGCGCCGCATTTCGGAAATAGTACTGCAATGTGTGAGTTCCGATTCCGTGTGTTCCCAAAATTTGTTCGCAAAAAAAACCGAATATAATAGAAGACACCAAACTTCATGGACCGCGTGAAAACTCACTCCAGCGCGGGGACGATTCCATGCACTCGAGTTTGAGTGGACTAATATGTATACTGCAAGGACCACCGAGGGCCCAATTACCGCAACAACCGTATGAAAATGGCGACATTAGCGCGACACCGTCGGCGCCGCTGTCGCCGCCGCTAGTCGTGTTGGCACAGTAAAGCTACCAACCAACCGACCGTCTTCTTGTTCATTATTCAATACGCGGGGACCACGCTTTGGCTTTCAGACTATTTGGGGACATGAAGGTGATTATTAATGGTAGCAGCATCAGAAGGTAGAATGGCGACATTTTGTTAGTTCAATGAAAAGGATGAAAGTGATTCGATTTGCTTTTGTCGATTTCCCTTTGGAATGGTTTTCTGTTACTACCGCGAAGAAAAGGAAGCGGAGAGACACAACTAATGGTTGGTAGGTTGGGGGGCAATATTGTTGTGCTGCCCGGAGCCTAAAGTTCATATTTTATTCAGATACATCTTTTTGGGATGCTATTGAGAATATTTTAGGTTTGGGTAAACACTCGAGAGGAATTGTGAGCAGCAAGACAGATAAAATGTTGTGATAGCAACCGTGACAGTAACTAAGAGGTGCCTAAAAACATCTAATGTGAAAGGATTGATTGTTTTTCATGTTTATTTTCCGTCGGCTTCTGTTCGCACTGAGTGCTTATCATGGACACTAGAGAATTGACTCCATCATCTGGTCCCTAAATATCGGACCATCAGCATATGGGCCGGGTGGGATTGAATCCAGACCCACTGGGATGAGAAGCGGTTACGCTTATCTACCACTTAAATACCGGCGCCGGCTTGCATTAATTTTAAAGTTTCTTAATTTTTAGACAAATCACAATTATTTGTTCATATGATTTCAATATTCCAGAATTATGAAGCAGGGAAGCTCTTTGAGAAAGATCCCATGATCATTCGACAATTTGACTCAATTTTATATATATTTCCGCCTCCCAGAGCCGTTTCTCACCTCTCCAGTCTTTGAATTATGGTTCAAATAAAATCGGCCGATATTTCTGGAACAGGTTCTTACTAATCAAAAATATGCTGCCGTTATACGCATAATTGTCCCATGTATATAGGGAATCCCATAGAACATGGGACAAATATGCGTATTACGGCAGTATACACATTTTATATTTTAAGAACTTAAGAACTGGGTGTAGACATGTTGATTCCAATCACAATTTTACTGCAATTCTCAAACTGTTAATTTTCAGAGCATTCGACGCATTTCTTCCGTTTTAAAGAAGAGAGTTACCAACTTATTTGAAAATGGTAAGATGTATAAAGGTTTCTGATGACGTACCTGTAAGAAGAAAAGAAAACATTTTGTGAAATTACTCAATAATAAATATTTCTCAAAAATTAATATGTGAGTTTACTACTAAGGTAAAGATCAAACTTTTAATGTAGCTTTTATTTAAGCTTTCAATACAGGGGTCACGCTGCAATATATCGACTGTGGCAACCGCGTCAGATTTTGCACGTTAATAACTTCCATTATACGTAACAGAATGATTTTATGTTTAGGCTATTTTGTCGAAAATATGTTCAGCAATGTTCTATTAAAATTTGGAATATGTATAACATGCATTAATAACGATAAATTGCGTATTGAAATTTTTTTCGAGAAGCAGTCGGAAATAGCGAAAATTTTCAGCGCATCTCGGTCAGAGCCGTCAATATGGTGCACCAACCGAACACTTAAATGATGAATAGGTTTAATTATAGGTCCGCTACCGATTTGTTTCTACTATCATTCGTATTTGCTTAATGCGAATAGAGGGTTGTACAAGAGCCGTGTAGTGGCCGGCATAGAACAGCGCTACGGATCTCCCGTTCCGGTGGTATGAGCCCAACAAAGCGGATAACCCCAAAATCCAAGGTGTGAGGCGACCCGTACCGAGGGATGAGTGGTCGAAAGGGTGAAAAAGATGCCTGACCGCTAACGGAGCCTTATGGGATACCTGGGCACCCTCCATAGTAAGCGTCCCTTATCACGTTAATGCGGAGCCCTGGCGTGGCGGATCTTTTTTCTCGCGCTACTCGTGGAACAAAGTGTGAGTTGTGAAAATAAAACTAACAATAAAGTGAGTAAGGTAGGAGATGATGAGGAAAAGATGGAGGTGGTGAACTCCTTCGACAAAGGGGGTTTGGTGAGGTCTCCTTCCAGAGGGGGGAGGGGGGGCAGCGGAGCGACGGGGGCTGCAACCAACAGCACCGGAGGAGTTCTTCAGGAGTGGTAGGGGATAGCCCTATCAACACGCTTGGCGGGCCACCACCAGCGATGCGGGCGGTAGTCAAGGAACTCGATAATATCATCGAGTTTACAAGAGGAAAGCAGAACATCAGCGAGGAACTGAAACAGAGCCTGCTGGTGCTCCGCCAGGCTGTTCGAGTCGCAAGACAAGAACAGGACGCTTACATCAGGCGGGAAGGAGGGAAGAGAGAAGGCCGATAAAGGCGTCCAGACTGAGAACTTCTCCTTCATTGGAGGAGCTACCATGGCCCAAGAGGCAATAGATTTCGCCTTGACGGCTACAAAGAATTTGATTGAGGGCAAGACTGCGCCTAACTCGAAGTGGCCCAGGCAGTCACCAGGCGAAGGTGCACGAAGCAACGCCAAACGACGCGCAACCACAAAGGCGAAACGTCGTTTGGAAGGTGCAGACCGGGGTGCAAAGGATGCCGAAGGGCGTCGGCCCAAGAACGTGACTTCTTAGCCCAAGAAGGCGAAAGGGACCAACCGGGCGCAAAGTGCCGGGCCACAAGTAGGTATCAGCCAGTCGGTGCCATCGGCACAAGAGGGCGAAAATTCATGGCAGCTGGTCAGCAGGACTAAGCGGAAGTCGAACACATCTCGACCCGGAAAGATGGTCAAGGGCAGAGGAGAGGCTCTGTTGGTGAAAACCGACAAGGACAGTTATACAGAAGTGCTCAAATCGATGCGGGCGCCGAAAGCCTCTCGAATCTAGGACAGGATGTGCGCAGCGTTAGACGTACAAAGACCGGTGAAATGATCTTGGTGTAAAACGAGGTGGGTGCCGGCGCTCAGGTGAGGTCGTTGGGTGCGGATGTGACCCTCCAGTGCAAGCAACTGGATGAGGTTAAGTAGTGTAGTGCAGAGATTGAGCGGACCTCTGTACGCCTAAAGGAGGGACTCTTTGGCACGCCGGTAGCCTATTTCAGGCTACCGGTCGCGGAAGCCAAAAAGGTCATCGAGAGAGGGACAGGAGTAAGTTGTGTCGTCGCTGTGGTGAGGAGGGACGCAAGGCGCAAAAATGCGATAGGGCACCAAAATGCCTGATCTGCGACAGTAAGAAGCGGGCTGTAACCACGTTATGGGTGGACCTTTGTGTCCCTTAGGGGAGGACAGTAAAAAGAAGCCGTGCAAGTAACACAGCTGAATCTTAATCAATGTGCATCTGCCCAGTAGCTGCTGTGGCTGTCGGTCTCGGAGTCGAGGACAGATGGCGCCCTCCTATTCGACCCGTACAACGTCCCTGCCGATAACGACAATTGGGTAGCGTACAGGTCTAGGTTGGCGGCAATTTGTACAACGGGACGGTTCCCGATCCAAGAGGTAGTACACTCCTCTGCTGAGGGTGTCACGATTGCCAAGATCAATGGTGTGGCGGACCCAATATGGCGACTGTGCTTGGCTAAATTTTATATTTTAATATATTGGTCTAAAACGTCTCACAAGGGGGTTTTCGGGGTCGCTGGTTCTGATTCTTATATAGAAAATATAAAATTCATTATGGCGAACCCAATATGGCGACTGTGCTTGGCTAAATTTCATTTTTTTTATATTGACTTAAAACGTCTCACAAGGGGGTTTTCGGGGTCGCTGATTCTGATTCCAATACTGAAAATATAAAATTCAAAATGGCGGACCCAATACAGTCATAATTCGCTGGTTGGACACTTTTTAGCTGGGCCGCTTTTTCGCTGGACCTCCGCTAGTTGGACCATTGACCAACTAAAAAGCATCTGAACGTCAAAATCTCATGTCAAATTGACTTTGACAATTTATCTAACAATCTTTTATACTACTAATGTCTTCTTTGGAGAGTTTTTGACATTTGTCAGTCGGCCCAACTAGCGAGTTAAGTTCGTTAGTTGGACATCGGCTGTGGCCCAACCAACTAATCAAGACTGTATGGCGACTGTGCTTGGCTAAATTTCATGTTTTTTTAAATTGGCCTAAAACGTCTTACAAGGGGGACATCAGAATCGTAATCAGCGACCCCAAAAACTCTCGTGAATCGAGTTTTATGCTCATTGTAACGAAATTCGCAAATTTCGTAAAAAATGGCTGCCATTATGTATCCGCTATTTTGAATTTTCAAATTCTGTTATCAGAATCGTTTTGAGCGACCTCAAAAATCACATAATCAATGTTTATGCTAGTTGAGAAGTTATCTCTGTCTCTCAGAATCTTTTATAGATCAACATAATAATGAACTCCATTTTTGCATATTTTGATCTTTCGAAAAAACAAACCTACGAAAAATTCTGCAACAAATCTATTTAGTTCAATCAAATACAAATTTGTATTTGGTTCAATGTTTGAGATACCTGCAAATTTTTTTTCGATCATTAATACACTTTTTTCCATGTCAAAGATATGCGTCAAATCTCGTCTCAATCAAAAAGGGTTATGACTAATTGGAGTAACTCGTCCTTCTCCATCAATACTGACGGAGGCATCTTTGTGAAGGAAGACAACGTTCCGCCAGCAAGTTGGCCTCTCATAGCTATTCATACAGAACAAATGGGGGTAGATCATTTCACCGAATTCCGTTTCGCTGAATGCTATTTTATTGTTACCGGGATAGTGCATATAGCGAGGCCAGTGTTATGCCAGTGTTTGGTCGCCTAGCCGAGGTCAAGGAACCGAAGTAGAGGAAAGTAGCTGATGTTCCACTGGTGGCCGCTTATCTGTTGTCGAAAGCGACGGTCCCTCGAAAGCAAACCCGTGCTCGTTTGCCCATTTCACTTAAATTTAGGGGTCATGAATTAGTTTAAGTACGACTGATAGGAAACCTGCACCCGGCAACTTTACATGCAGTTGCTCATCAAACTGTGTTTCATCGTGAGGTATAACAAAACATACTGTGTCCAACTCTTTCAGCAGGAATATTTCATCACCAAGCCCTAGTTTGCCATTCTAAAATGCAGACTTCCCAAATGAACATCGTACACAATGTTCGCTCTGGTTCTGTGCTCATATTAAGCCCACATTTTGTGTACGAACTCGAACACGCTATTTCGCACCAAAACATGTACACATGTTCGCCTGCACAACCGAACCCCATGTACGTACGCACACAGTTGGCGTACACACAAGTCCGTGGCACCAGTTTTCTCTTTCTCACTCTCATCAGTACTAGCGTTGACTCTTTTTGTCTTGTGCGAATCGTTCCCGTGTACGCACCCGGTGTACGTACACGGATGTTTGAACTAGAGTTTGTACATCGTTCGTTTGGGTTCGATGTTCGAGGCGAACCTGTACATCGAGACGAAGCCTGATTGAGGTTAAACACGTGCACGAAATTTTGTACACAGGTACAAACTTGTCCATGTGCATGGGACGTCTGCCAAAATGTATTAAAAAATGTCAAAATTGACCTAAAAATGCTGATTTGGCAGGCGATTTGCAGATGTTATAAAATTTGCAATGTCTCGCTGCAAAAATCAATAGTGATACATAGAATAGAGTGTTTTTTCGACTAAATCAATCAAATTAAAACGATAGGAAATATTGCTTCTTAATATTGTAGTTACGGTGACTTCAAGAAGTCGGATTAAGAATAATTACTTTATTTTTGCCGTTTCATTTTGACTGATTAAGCTATAACATCCTCAGAATAACAAACATTTTTCAATCCGAGAAAAGAGGTGAATTAATTTTTTTTAACGTTAGAAATTCTCTATTATCCACACAAAAGAAACAGTTGTAAAAATTAAATAGGTTGCTGATAGAGAAATTCTTTCGAAATGAGAAAAGAAACTGAAGGAAATAAATTGTGCAAATCATCACTAATAATGAATTCTTCGATTCTAGTATGTTGTAAGAGCATCCGAATGAAAACTATTGCCCTATGTTTTACGAAGACACCCTTAAGTTTGTTGTGATAGCTAATTTCCAAAGTCCGAAAGATGCTTCTCTATCAAGTTTGGAGCTTCAAATTACCCTGAGTTTCTGACCCTAACCTGGACGGACCTTGCATACAGATAACCTGGTGTCATCTGGTATGTTGAAGCCTAGGATGCTGGTAATCTCAGTTTCATTCTATTCATAAAACCAAGATTAGTAACACATTGCATCATTTTCCGGAGAGAGGAAAAATCTCCAACCAAAACTAAAACAACCCCGAAACTAAACTTTTCGGTCGACAAATTCAACAAATGATAAAATTCAAGCATGAGCGAACCGATTCTCGTCCAGGAAATTTTTCAACTGCAACGCCTCTCGAAGAAATGTTTCCATCGTCAAGGACCTGGAACTTGCAGCGAACAAAAAAAAAATTAAGCCCCCCACTCGCACAGCACAAAACCAACTTGAGTAGTTTCCATTTTTCGTTCAAGAGCATATGCCTAAGCCTCGGAAACGGGAACGGAAACGGGCACGGACGTCCACCCGCAGTTTTCGCAGCTTCTGGTACTATTCGTCAGAGGAACTAGTTTCCAAAGTTTTCCTTTTCCAGGAAGCGGATTTTTTTCGAGAGCTGCTGTAGAAAAAAAAACTATTTCAAGATGAAAGAAAGGTGAAATAGTTTTAATTTCGAACCTTTCCGCTTGTACCCCGGGAACTTCCTTTTGACGTCGCCAGCAGGCGGACAAAAAATCACGAAACGGAAAATTATTTCATGTTTCAGGATGACGTCTTTTTAACCGGAACGCCCCGGCGTCGAAATTTATCCAACTCACACACCGCGGGTGATGGGCAAAACTTTTCTGCGTCTTTTGAAATGGGAAAACTCACGTTGTGAGCATCGACTCATGTTTGTCTTTCTGTTATGCATACTAGTGAGTGCTGGTTGGTAAACTTTAAAAAACTTCTCTATTTAACAGTTCGTTAAAAGTATCTACCCTCAGGGATCGAACGAACGAGATTAATCTGGTAGTCAAATCCTACGTGGTGCGATATGATTAAAATTTCAATCAAAACGAGCAATGTGATAACACTTGAACTCTGATGGGCATCAAGTGCATATATTCCGAAGGGGTCATAAGTGCTCTTCAGCAATATACTAGAGCTGTTTTTGAAAGCCACATTTGCATATATAAACACACTCATAATCAGAGTACTTCGCCGTTAGGAACTTCGGCTGTGTTGTGTTTTTTCACTAGTTCACTTGTCCACCTGCAGTTCCTGAACACAATAGATGTACGTACATATATGGTGATTCTGATTGACGCATGCAGAATAAATGCATATCCCTGTTTGAAATGCGCTGCAGCTTCCAATCAGTACATTAACAGGTTTCATTTGCAGCCCTTTATCCATCAGACTCCAAATGAAGCGAAAATGTATTTACGAGCCAGCTCCGGCTCCATCCAGTCTCGTTCCTGCCCCCGCAAGAAATAACACTGATTAAAACAACCCCCAACCGGGAACGACCACCCCCCTGCTGTCAGGAAATAATTGTTTCGTTTATGAACATCGTCCGTCCAATCCGTCCAAGTCAATCCCATCGAATTTGTTTTATTTTTGTATTTATTTGCAACCGCTGCTGCTGTGTTGAGCGTAGGTACACTTTTCGAAAGTCCTCTCGGGAGGATAAAAAAACAACATTTAAAATAATCACAACCAGTTCGACCGTTTCATCCTACCCCCACCCGTAGGTGGGAGAAAATAATGCTATCATCCGAAGGCTTTGCAACCGAACATGGTTCCACGCGTACGCACAGCATGTGAGTGGGTAGATTAAATCGAGTGTCCTCGATTTTTCATATTTTATAGCGTTACAAATACCAGTCCACGGCTTTTGATCATGAAAAGCACCGCTTTGATTTGTTCGTTGGGTTTCTAGCTGCTATTAAAAGGAAGATGGAACTGTGCAGAGTTTACGGTAAGAAGCAGTATGGTTTGTCGCATAAAATGCGAAAACCTGTACACAATAAAATATTTATAGAAGCTGGTGAACTGGTGCTGAATCGTGTACAATACAAATGGGGAAGATTGTGGGATGCAAACTGTCGAACGTTTCCGGTTCCAGTATGAGCCACATCCACGAGAGACCGGGAGTGAGGTGTGAACGGTTTGCTGGAATAGATCAAGAAAACAGTGATGCGAATTTCAATCGATACTCTGAGTTCCTCAGAATCGGCTTGTATAAAAGTTACACTAAACCGTCCTTTTAAAGCTGTATGCACACGAGGCGACAGGACACATGCCACAAAAAATATTCACTATGGATTTTGTTCTATCTATTCCAACGCGGCAACAGTAACAATGTTGAAATAGGTAGAACAAAATCCATAGTGAATGTTTTTTTGTGGCATGTGTCCTGTCGCCTCGTCTGTGAACAGCTTCAGGAACCCAGTTTATGTACCCTAAAAAGGTCTCTTTAGATTCTTATTAAAAATCCTTTCTAAATCATTATATGACATAAAACTATTCTTTAACCAATGGGTGGATAAGTATAGTTATGCATGTGTGTGTATTAACCATCCCAACTCCGATTGGCAGCGTACAGTGGTCGGAAACGCCAACGACGTGAACTTAATTCACTAGAAAGCAGCTATCGAATACATTCACAGGGTGTCTTTGGAGAAGCACCCACAACCTTAAATTTTCATCGGGTTGCACAACCTGATGAAAATTTAAATTGCGCATAGCTTACTATGAACGAACCAAAAAAAACTGACTGACGAGAAAGGGAAGTTGGAGTCTTCGACAAAGTTTTTGAAATGTTTGTAATAAAAAAAAATTGCCAAAGAACTTTAACTTGTAGGACTAAAGACTATCGAATTATAAAGCGATTACTATGGCACGCCTTAAAATTGTTTTTTAGTTTTTTTTTTATTTCGATTATAGAGGTTTTCACCTTAAGGTCATTCGCCTCTTCGGCTTAGAAGAACTGGGACCTCTTTTTGGAAAACATGGCGACTAAACTAAGCATTAGAGTGACAGGAAAAAATGACCCCTATCGGCCCACCTCTGAGTCGAATTCTAGTCCCACCAGGAGTACTTGTTCCAAATTTGAAGCAAATCGGACAAGTCTAGCTATCGGACCAACGTGCCTGAAGTTTATATGAGATTTTTCCACAATTTACATGGAGAAAACCCACTAGCTCACATTTTCGCCGCTAGGTGGCACTGTTCGCATCGTATTAACGTCAACGGAGAGAGATAGGAATTAGGTGTCTTCCACAAAGTTGAAGAACAGGCATATTTCAATAATTCTCCCCGCATCTTGATATTCTATCTCTCTTCTATGAAAAGTTAGTGTTGGCGCCCTCTATGCGGTCACAGTTGGAACTAAAATTTTCCAACCAAAACATAACCCGTATCATGTAGCATAATTCTTCTGAACATACTATTGAGCTAAACCTAACGGTTATTTCACAAAAATGTATAGTTCGTGGGAACCGAGTACTGATACACGACCATGCACTGCTAGGCCCCATGGAAAACTGACTCAGACATCACTTCGTTAAAATTTTAATAACTTCTTTTAACAAAGCCGGATTCACTTGAAGTCTTCGACAAAGTTGTAGACAATTAAATTATCTTTCTTATTTTCACTTACAGTGAGAATACGATGCATACAGTGCCACCTAGCGGTGGAATTGCGAGCTAGTGGGTTTTCTCCATGTAAATTGTCGTAAAATCTCATGCAAACTTCAGGCACATTGGTCCGGTAGCTAGACTTGTCCGATTTGCTTCAAATTTGGTTCAAGAAGTCCTGGTGGGACTAGGAATCGAATCAGGGGTGGGCCGATTGAGTTTTCAAAAATTCATTATTTTTCTGGGCAGTCTACTAAGCATCCTACGAATGTTGGTCTGTCGAAGCTTGTCCACTTCGTACTGTTAAAACGACTAGCGGAACCCCGTGGTGGAGGGCTGAGCTAGAAAGAATGAAGGATATGAGAAGCGCTTGGAACCGGCGTCAGCGTGATCTGCAGAGCGAGCTGACTGACAAAATCTGTGCACTAATATCTCTAGTCTGAACGAGGTTAGCAGGTTAAATAAAATTCTCTCGAAATCGAATGATTTTCAGATGAACTTCTTAAAAACTAGAGATGGGGTTTATGTGACAGACGAAAAAGATGTTCTTAATTGTCTCTTCGACGCACACTTTCCAGGTTGTATCGATCCGGAGCTGAACAATGTTCACAGATCTCATTCTGGTGATTCGGACTCGTGGACGCACGCACATTGGTTACCACTGAATCGGTCAAGTGGACAGTTGACAACTTTGCTCCATACAAATCACCCGGAAAAGATTAAATACTTCCCGTGCTACTGCAAAAGGGATTTGATATTTTTAAACATGTCTTGAAAAAGATTATGCTTTCCAGTCTTGCTACCGGGTATATCCCGAAAGCATGGCGAGAAATAACTGTTAGATTTATTTCCAAAGGGGGGCGCTCAAGCTATGAAGATGCCAAGAGTTTTAGGCCTATCAGCTTATGTTCTTTTCTTCTGAAAGCTTTGGAACGGATAATCGATCATCACATCAGGAACGTTAGTCTAGTTGAATATCCACTGCACAAAATGTAACATGCATATCAGTGTGGAAAATCCACGATCACTCTGCTTTACGATGTTGTTTACAACATTGAGAAAGCCTTCTCGCTCAAGCAATCTAGCTTGGGTGTATTCCTAGCTGTTGAGGGTGCTTTTGACAATGTGTCCTTCCAGTCTATTCTGGAAGCGATGCGCGGTCATGGGATACCTGCATGTATCTCGGGTTGGATAAACGCAATGCTTAGTAACCGCATACTTTGCTCGTCACTGCGACAGGCTGAGATACGGAAGTTGAGTATTTGCGGTTGTCCTGCGGAACTTGGTAGCCGACGGCTTGTTGAAAAAACTCAATGCGCTTGGATTTCCAATTTACGGGTTTGCTGACGATTACCAAATACTAATTACTGGATGTTGCATCGGAACAATCTTTGACTTAATGCAACAGACATTAAGAGCTGTCGAATAGTGGTGTCGACAAGTTAAACTATCAGTTAACACAAGCAAAACTTCAATGGTTCTTTTCACGAAGAAGCGAATAACAACCGGGGTTCGTTCCTTGCAGTTCTTTGATTCTGAGCTACTGTGTGCAGATCAAGTCAAATACGTTGGAGTTATATTGGATCCAAACGGAACATCGAGTTCAGAGTCAAGAAAGCGTGCATGGCTTTCGGGCAATGCAGACGAACTTTTGGAAAGACCTGGGGTCTCAAACCTAAATACATCTATTGGATTTACACGACAATTGTAGTTCAATACTGTCATACGGATGCCTTGTGTGGTGGCAGAGGGGAGAGGTGATGACAGTCCAGTCAAAGCTAAACCATCTGCAAAGAATGGCGCTCATGGCGTTGACTGGTGCTTTCACCACAACTCCGACTGCTGCTCTTGAGTCACTTCTAAATATCAAACCATTACACATACACCTCAAACAAGAAGCACTATCATGTGCATACAGACTGCAGGTTACTGGGCTTTGGAACAGTAACCTTGTTGATCTTGCTACCCGTCATACACAGTTGTTGTCACAAATGGTTACATGAGGGGAAGATATTCTTGCTACACTCACATGTAGCTTTCCTTACAGGACATTCCATGTGAAGATTCCCTCTCGAGAGGAGTGGTTGTCTGGCTATATGGAAAGACAACAACAAACGCAAGTCGTCTGTTACACTGACGGTTCTCTGATGGAAGGAAGTGCTGGTGCTGGTGTCTACTGTCGTGAAATGAGTTTGGAACAATCTCACTCACTAGGTAGATACTGTACTATATTCCAAGCAGAAATCTTCGTGATTACGTGCGGGGTACAATCGGCCCTTCAACTGAGTTTGTCCGACAGAGTTATAAACTTCTGCTTCGATAGTCACGCTGCAATCAAGGCCGTTAGCTCAGACAAATTACGGTCCAAGCTAGTGATCGCGTGCCGAACCCAAATCGAAGCACTAAGCATTGTCAACACTATCTACCTCGTCTGGGTGCCCGGACATTGCGGTATTACTGGAAATGAATGGGCTGACGAATTGATCAGGGCAGGTTCAGCGACTGACTTCGTTGGTCCTGAGCCAGCCCTGCCAATTTGGACAAGTTGAATAAGAGAAAAAATACGGTCCTGGGCTTCGTCCGAGCACCGCAATTATTGGAGAAATCTACAAACGTGTCGCCAAACAAAGGCGTTTCTAGAACAACCGTGCCCAGTGATTTTGAAAAATCTCCTACATTTTTCGAAGCCCCACTGCGGCATGCTGACCAGGGCTTTAACCGGCCACTGCAAACTCAATTATCACATGGCAAATATTCAGCGCGCTGAGTCTTTTTCATGTGATCTTTGTGAATCCGACTACGGAACCTCATATCATCTGATATGCAACTGTCCAGCGGTAGCGCAATTGCGATTTCGAGTTTTCGGCCGTCCTTATATAGACGAAACCATGTTTGGACGACTGAAACTCAGAGACATACTAAAGTTTCTTATCCAATGTGGTAAAGAGCTTTAGGCTTATTCGCAGGCGAGGTGAACTACTTGTGAGTTCAACTTACCTGTTGTTTATTTTTGTTTTTGTGCTATTATTTTTCCGACCCTTCCAATTCTACTTCCCCACACCTCCTGGTACTTTCCTTCTGCTCAGGAAATGATGAAAATACACGGCAAGACACAAATCCCAGCCTACATACGGGAAACGTGCCATTTAAGCCAATATATTCTGATTCCTGCATAACCTGATGAAAATTTAAATTGCGCATGGCTTACTATGAACAAACCAAGAAAAGTTGGAGTCTTCGACAAAGTTTTAGAAATGATTGTAATAAAAAAATTGCCAAAGAACTTTAACTTGTAGAACTAAAGACTATCGAATTATAAAGCGATTACTATGGCACGCCTTAAAATTGTTTTTTAGTATAAGTTTTTTTATTTCGATTATAGAGGCTTTAACCTTCAGGTCATTCGCCTCTTCGGCTTAGAAAAATCTCTTATGAAAAATTTCTAATCCTATGTGCGGGGTCGAGACTCGAACCCAGGTGCACTGCGTACAAGGCAATCGATTTACCAACTACGTTACTCCCACCCCCCTAGTATAAGTGTTTCCATTTTGACTTTTCTTATAAGACAAATATGGAGACACAAAAACCACACAATTTGTTGAAGGTTGTACGTAAATGTACTCGTTTGTTTCAATTATTGAACATTTTATTTTTTACGCCAACTTCAACTACGTATAAGTAAGAAAGTTGTAAACCAAAATGTACGACCAGAGACTTTCTTCAATGTCCAAGCAATTAAGACTACGCTTAATATGAGATTAAGACGGTTTAATCCACTTTCTAAAATCGAATAAAATCATATATAGTGAAAATAATGCTTATAATTGAATGTTGTACCATTAATTATGAAAATAGGCGAAATATTTTATTTTTTATTTTTGCTGATTTTTATATGGAAAACGTAAAATAACATGGTAAAGTGAGCTTACCCTGATCAAAGAATTCATGCGTTGTATCGAAAACGCTTTATAATTCGTTAATCTTCAGGCCTACAAGTTGAAGTTCTTCAGTAAAATTCTTCATTACGAACATTTTAAAACTTTGTCGAAGACACCATCTTTTTATCTAGTTAATATAAAAAGTTATTTTTGTCTTACTCATATAGAAAGGTTATGCGATCACTCTGAACATCGTCAACCTATTCCCGGTTCGGAGGGCCATGTGTCATATACCATTCTACTCAGTTCGTCAAGATCGGAAAATGTCTGTGTGTGTATGTATGTATGTGGAAAAAACTCACCTCTGTTTCTCAGAGATGGCTAGACCGATCTGCACAAACTTAGTCTCATATCAAAGATACAGCCTTGCCGTCATCTGCTATTAATTTTTTTTATTGATTGGACTTCCGGTTCCGAAGTTACGGGTTGAAGAGTGCGGACACACAGCAATTACCCATATAAACTGGTACCACCATGATATCAAATTGATGCAAAACTTGCTAAAACGGGGCGCAAAATTACTTTGATTTATCAGTCTAGATCAATAATCACTAACCAAAGTGGCTTTGCCCATATTGGCCACCTACGACGGTTCTTGATTCCATATAGAGTTGGCGATCTCTAATTTATCTCAGTCCCTCTGTTTATCTCATTTCCTGATCACTCAACTTTAAACAATGAATACAACAACACGACTGTACCGACTCAACCATTTCAATAGCGAAAAAATTCACATTCTTAAAATAGGCGCAGTAAATTTATAATAATTTGAAAAGAAAGCACTCATTATTTTTTCCGATTTCTTACCTTGAAATTAGCACAATTTTCGCAATATACACCGACATATTTCACCTAATTGCAACACAATTAAAACTTTATTCACTTCTACTGTCCTACAAAACGAGTCTTCACTAAATTCCGAATAAAACACTCACTTCAGAAATTTCAAATAGTTTTTTTATGATATGAAAAATATAAGATAAATTTCTTCTAAACTTTTACTTGAATTTTCCTAAATTTATCTCAAAATACTATTTTGCCAAAGCGATAAATGCGATTGTAAATTTTTGACAAATATTTCGAACAGCATGTCGATAATTGACATAATAAAGTGCATCCAAATTTTAATTAATCATAACGACTAATTTCATAGCAAAATTTTGATTGGTAGCTTCAACTTATTAGGCCAAATTTATCAAATGTTGTATGAAATGGACATCTGATTTCGGCTTGTTCACGTCTCCCCTCTACGAACAGTCTGTTTTAAAGCGATACGATGGAGGTCTTCCGTTGGTCAACCGTTCCAATATGAGACCCGTGTAGGACGGTTTTCAAGCACTTGTTTGTTACTGCTCAGTGGGTGGGGTTGGGAGTTTTCCAATGCAGTGATATCTATAAATGGGCGCCACGGTGTGTTTGGTAGAACAATTTTATTCGAGAAAAATCGGCATGGCTAAAACTTCAGCATGTGATAGAATGGGCTTTTCCCTTTCATTTGAAAGTAAAATTAAAATATTCTGTCGGGGGCTCCAGAACAACTTTTTATTTTAAAGTTTTTTTTGTTTGAAAACTTAGGTTTTTCAAGGATACTGGCTTACATTTTTGCCCCTAGGTAGTACTTTAGACATTCCAATATTACCAAAAGTGAGAATCTGATGGACAGTTTCATTGTGTACAACTTTGTAGAAAACTACATTGCGATCTAAAATCGACAGAGAAAGCTATTAATTTTTTAACAAAGTTTCTTGATTCGCACGGGGCCTATTGGTTAAGAAGCTATATTCCAAAAACATTTTCATTTGTAAAAAAAATTGATTGCTTTATTTTAACAGTGTGCTCAGAAAAACCTGAATGCTAGCAAAGTCCATCCTTTAAGCGGAAAAAACATAATTCCAGATTCCACCGTTTTATGCGCACCAATGATATTTTAGGAGCAAGAAGATAAAGAGAAGAGTAGATGAAATTTGAACGAAATTAAGACTCGTTTGAAAGATGCTGGGCAATGCAGCAAAATGAAACAGTTTTTTCTATCACAGATATATTTGTTTCTTCTTTATTATTTCTTCGCTCATTCTGGAGTATGCTTGATGTAATCTTGAATCAACCTTTTTGCTCGTTAGCATCTTGTGGGATATATTTGGCTCAAATTTTAATTTTATATTTGATCATACTCGATTAGATATGCAGTCATTTGATTTGATTTCGATGGAGAATCCTGATTGACAGTTTTATAAAGAATAGAAAGAAAAAATTCGATGAGATTTATGTTCACGTTTGTTGACTTTTGGGAATCGCTGTACAAATCGCTATAGTGAATGAGAAATAATGGTTTTGTCTATTGTACGTAGATAGCGATCTCAATATAAAAGTAGATATATGTCTCCAGATTCTGAACTGAAATGGCAACTCTGTCTTCTTGATATGTGGTCTTTGCTCTTATCCCATATTATGAGGGAAATCTTCAATAAACAGACTTCTATTACTTTGAGAATTTACTGAATGTATAGTCCAGCCTGATACTTTCTTGTTCGTTTTCTGTTGTGATCCGTGCTCAACGAGTAACGACTCCGGAATTTCTTCTTAAAGGAAATTATGAAACTTGGTTTTGTTCTTTTTTCTAAGATCATGTGAAGTGTTTCCGATTTGGAAATAAAATTTGAGGACAAGCAAAAATCTGCATCTATAAATTCTGATGAAATGAATCTACCCCAAAAGATAACAACATGGATCCAAAACTCGAAGAGCTTTTTTCTCTTTCAATCATCTTTCTTTTAATGTTGATAAATACAAACAGGATTCTCAACCCAAAGTTGCAATAAAATCCGTCGTTTATTACAATGACTCGAACTGTCTACTTTAGTACATTCAAATATAAAGTTTTGAATTTAAGCCAATTGTATTTTACCAGGCAGGATAGGATCAGGAAGATGGGTCATTCTAGGTTTCATTAGCTATCTCCTAGAGCGAGAAAAGAAATGAAAAAGGCATGATAAAATCCGTTACTACAATAATCAACATCTTGAAAAAGTATATGTTTATCGAATAAATTTGTTCAACACCTTTCCACATCTCCTTGTTCATAAACTGTCATTTTCGCCCAAGGCCCGGAGGAATCTGAAAATATATTTTTTCTGCTTAGAATGGGACTTTGTATATATTGAAATTTATCTGTTCATTTAAACCCAACCATTTTTTTGTACGTCCGTGTTAATTGACTTCTTAATCCATAGGCCCCGCGCACACCTAAAAATTGATAAAATTTTAAAAACTTTCGAGGGCGATTTTACATCGATTTATAACATTCTACGAAGTTGTAGACAATGAAATTGTTCATCAGATTCTCACGTTTAGTATTTTTTGAATGTCTGTAGTACCAATTAGTAGCAAAAATGCGAATTAATTTCGTTAAAAAACTTAAGTTTTCAATCAAAAAACTTTAAAATAATAAAGTTGTTCTAGACCCCTTGACAGAATATTTTAATTTTACTTTCAAATGAAAGAGAAAAGTCCATTCTTTCATATCCCGAAGTTTTACAGATGCCGAATTTTTTCGAATAAAGTTGTTCGACAAAAACACCGTGGACCTATGCTAAAAAGTTTTAGATTTCAATTTGCAGTTTCAAACTTTTTAGCAAATGTTATACAATTTATCGGAATGGGGTTATTGATGCGGTGCAGATTTTTCCTAGGATTCAAGTCAGAGCGGTTTTCATTCTTTGTTTACATAATTCACAGAGTGTATGTAAGAGGAGTGACGACAACTATTAAATAAGGAACAATGAGTACCCGTCTGTGTCATTCTAAGCTAACCAACGACTTCTCTAATCCATGTATTGTTCCGTGTATGACAGGTGTCATTCGAATTACACACACTCTCATAATCCATTGTGCGTCAAGACCAACCACCCAAGACCATTTTCACCAGAAGGATGTTATTTTTAAAAATTTGACAATACTTTGGTCTTAAACTGTGAAGTCCCGTTTCAATTTTTTCCAAAAAATTCTTCATGGTGATTTTGTTGGAACCCTAAAACCCTGCCATCTTTTTATTTGTTCTGCTCCCCAGCCTAGTTCGTTGGGAAAATTTTTTGCAATCATAGGACATTTCAACAAACTTTTCGATTTTCGAATATTTTTTTCAAAATTTTCTCTAGAATTAAAAAAAATCAATTTTCAACATTTCATGTACTCCTCACTTTGGATTTTTTCTTATATTATGAAATCAGTATTCAAACGCCGCACCCCCTTAATGATGTCCGATTGAGCTAAAAACTTGCATAGATCACTTTTTCGTTGTAATAAGCATTTTATGTAAGACTTTATAAGAAAATTTATTGAATTATTTATTTGATTTCGTTGATATCTGCCATGTAGAACCACCCTAGTTCTCTATACAAACTTTGGTTTTAAACTGTGAAGCCCCGTTCCAATTTTTTTCAAAAAATTCTACACCAGGGATTTGCTGGGATCCCAAACTTTTGCCATTTTTTTTCGTTCTGCTCCCCGTGTGATGAACAATGTTCTCAGTGCGATTTCGCTTGTTCTGGTCAATCACGGGGTAGCAACTATGAATTGTGCGGTCATCATGCTCACACTAATGCTGATGTTCGGTAGTTTTCGCACTTCACAGATTCCTGCAGTAGCTTTAATGCGTGACTCGAATCACCATTATAAAATAAGTTGATTGACTGAGCTGTTTCACAATTTAATAAGGATATTATATGATTCAAATAGGCACATTCTTTCTACGCTCACACGCCTCTTCTTTTCGGATCAGAAAAAATTCTAACCCTATGTGCGACGGTGGGAATCGAACCCAGCAACGTACAAGGCAATCGAATTACCAACTACGCTTTTGTTGCTTGCAGCAACGCGATCGTGATTTTATAAACGTTTATTCCGATGATAAAGGTTATAAATTCCTGAATACATGTGAGAATTAGTAAAGAGGTTATGTGCGTATGTATAAACTACTCACTTTTAATGATCGTTAGCAATTCTCCTTGGATTGAGAAATGCCAGATGAGTTAGTAAACGCCCGACCCTGTTGAATTTTATAACGAATTTAGATTTAGCTTTAGATTCTAATTCAACTTATTTTCTTACCCTATTACTTAAAGCGCGGCCTTTATGCCACCACAAATTCAATTTTTGTGAATTCGGTCGTAACAACCTAGTAATTAATTGGAGAATTTAATACAAAGAGCGTAATTCATTAAATTCGATAGTTATGCTACCTTTACACTTAATTTTAAGCAAATGTTAATTTTAGATTCACTCGATGAGTTTTATGTACGAGTTTCACCTATTCTGTTGGTTATTGGAAAGGCTTTGGTCCAGCTCGTTCTTATTCAACCTCGGTTGACATTGATGTGACGATCCCCCAAATGTGCGACTGACCGGGATTGCTTGACGATGTCACTGATCTTCATCGATTGGCGAACAAGGGGTTTGCTGGCTCGAAGTGGCGCTGTCAACATTCCCCCCCGGAATGCATTGAGGATTTGTCCGAAACGTATTCCTTTCTACGCCAACGTCGAGCACCGCCAAATTCACGGCTGGTCTCTCGTATATCCCGCCACTAGGAGTTTGTACCGTTGCTGATCGTACTTGTCCATCAGTTGCAGGTTTCGTTGCTATGACCCTTCCTTTTGGCCAACAGTTTCTTGGAAGTTTAGGGTCAGCCACGATGACTATGTCATTGACTTCAATAGGCTTCGTTGCTGCGAACCACTTAGTTCTCCTGGTGATCGTCGGCAAATAATCTCTGAGCCATTGTTTCCAGAAGTTATTGGCCAGAATTTGAGAAAACTCGTAGTTGTTCTTTAGGGCGCGGGAACTGTCGTCGAAGGAAACGAAAGGCTTCAGCCCATTGGAGGAGTGTAGAAGAAAATGATTGGGAGTTAATACTGGAGAGAAGTCGTCATCTACCGGAATGTTTGTCAACGGTCGGGAGTTCACGGTGTTTTCCACTTCATTTAGTGCATTCTCAAGCACCTCTGCAGACACTACTCTCGTAGCTATCACTTTGTTCAAGTTTTGCTTCACTGTTCTGATGAGACGCTCCCACGCACCACCCATATGTGGGGATGCAGGGGGGTTGAATCTCCACTCGGTGTATCTCGAAGTGAACTCAGTTACCAGCTTTTCTTGATCAATATTCGAAATCGCCTCTTCGATCACCTTTTTGGCGCCTTGAAAGTTGGTGCCTCGGTCGCTGTAGATTATCGAAGGTGTTCCTCTACGGTTGAAAATGTTTCTAAGGGCCATAATACACGAATCTGTAGAGAGCGAATAGGCGACCTGTAGGTGGATTGCGCGTGTAGTGAGGCACGTAGCGAGAACTCCCCATCGTTTTTCTGTGCGACGACCGACCGATACCGTAATCGGTCCGAAGTAATCCACTCCAGTATGGGTGAAGGGACGAGTATAGGCAGCTAGACGCGCTTCTGGAAGGTTGGCCATCGCTGGTGGACATGGTGTTGCGCGATCGTTCTTGCATTGTTGGCATTCTCTGCGCACTCTCCGATAGACGACCTTCAACCGTGGGATGTAGTAATGCTGTCGAAGTTCATTTACCACGGTTTCGTGGTTTTGGTGATGGAACCGGCGATGAAAGTGTGCCACCACGAGTTTTGTTATGGTGTGTTCTCGGGGGAGTACAATCGGGTTGGAGGCGTCCACATCGATGAATTTACATCCTCCTGTCCGACCCTGAACCCGGAGTACGTTCTGCTTATCTAAGGTAGGGCAGACGCAGTGAATTGAGCTGCTTCTAGGTATTTGCTTCTTGTTTTCGGAAGAGATGTTCATATTCAGGATGGCTAATTCGTCCACGAACGCATCTCCTTGAGCAATGCGATACAAATAGTTTTCAGCTCGAACGAGTTCGTCGGAAGTTAGCGGCCCGCTGAGTGGTCGTTCCTTTTTCGCCAGTCTTTTCCAGTTGAAAGCATATCGAGTGAACATTGCCGTTCGGCGCACCAGCGTTATCCAGCTTGAAAACTGTTCCGGCTTAATCAATGTTTCTGGCGCAGCAAAGTGAGCTAGCACATGTGGACGGAGTTCTTCATCGGTTGTTCCATACTGCCGCAACGTTATTGGCCACTCTTCCTCGAGCGTCCACAGAAAGGAGGGTCCACGAAACCACGGAGTTTGTGGGGTAAGATCCGGAAAACCTTTCCATTTGGTGCCTAAGTCTGCAACGTTCTGTTTTGTTGGTATCCAATGCCATTCAGACACTTCGGTGCTCTCCAGAATTTCACTGACCCGAAAGGCGACAAATTGACTATATCGTCTGTGGTCAGAGTTCAGCCAACAGCACACATCTCTGGCATCAGTGTAGAAAAAACGCTGATTGACTTTGACATTCAAAGCACGCTGAATAGTATTCGTTAACCGCACTCCTACGACAGCTGCTTGAAGTTCGGCCCGGGGAATTGACAGAAAGCGAAGGGGCGCCACTCTTGTCTTAGCGCCTACAACTGCGCACTCTATCTTAGATCCTTGTTGGAAACGCAGGTAAACTGCTGCTGCAAATCCGTTCTCACTAGCGTCGACAAAGGTATGCAGCTGTATCTGAACGTTAACGGAGGTCAGTTGACGAAAACACCTTGGAATTTCAATGTCTTCTACACTGGGAAGGACCTTTACCCAGAGTAACCACTTTTCAAACTCTTTTCTCTTTCAAACTTTTTCTCCGATTTCATCATTCCATCCAATTCCAGAACGCCATACTTCCTGCAACAAAACCTTGAGGTACATAAGGAAGTGTGCGATAAATCCGCAGGGATCGAACATTAGCATTAACATTCGAAGAGTTTCTCGCTTGGTTGGTCTCCGTCGGCCGGATAGAAGGTCGTCCTGGAACCTGATTGAGAGCTTGAAAGTGAAGCTGTCCTTTTCAGTGTCCCACCACGTGCCAAGTATTTTCTCGGTAGATAGGCCATCGCTCACGTTCAGGTCTTTCTCGGTCGTTGGGCTTTTCTTCAGCAGATCAAGAACCGTCGGTGAATTTGAAAGCCAATTTCTCATTTCGAACCCGCCTTCGTGGTGAATCCATTTGATCTGTTGTGCGATAGAAGCTGCTTCCTCTTCGGTCTCTACGCTAACGAGCATATCGTCGACGTAGTGCTGCTTGATTATGGCACGAACGGCTGCCGGAAATTCGTTCTCGTACAGTTTGGCGTGTTTGTTTTTTACGTACTGGGCGATACTTGGCGAACAACACGCGCCAAACGTTAGCACCCGCATGACGTAGATATCGGGTTCCTCCGAGTTCTCCTTGTGCCCCCAGAAAAAACGTTGACAGTGCTGGTCTTCCTCTCGCATCAATACTTGGTGGTACATTTCCCGCAAGTCTCCGCAAATTGCTATCCGGTGTTCTCTGAACTGAATCAACACGCTTAGCAGTGACGTCAGGTAGTCGGGTCCTTTTAAAAGCATAGAGTTGAGCGAGACTTCGTGAGACTTGGCGGCGGCGTCCCATACCAATCTTGTCTTTGCAGGTTTGTTGGGATTCACAACCGGAAATACCGGCAAATACCACACCCTTGGATGTTGTATTGTAAGCTCGGCATTAGTAAGCTTTCGGATGTACCCTTTGCTGAGATAGTCCGCTATCTTTTTGTTCAAAACTTCTCCCAGTGTTGGATCATTTTGCATACGACGTTCTAGGCACGCCCACCGTCTCAAAGCCATCGGTTTACTGTTGGGAAGGCGCACACCGTCATATTTCCAGAGAAGGCCGGATTCATATCGATCTCCCTTCCGTTGAGTTAGTGTGTTCAGCATCTGTAGCGCGCGCTCATCTTCTGTGGACATGAGCAGCCTCTCCGGTTTAGCCACCCCCATACTGTCGAGAGAAAAGTATTCTTTCATTGCCTTGTGTAGATAGTCTCCGTTTTCAAGATTGCAGGAGCAAATGTCGAGCATATGATGATTTGTGGCGCTGGTACTGAATGAACTTCCTGCAATACACCCATAAACGCACCACCCTAGGCATGTTTTGACAGCGATCGGTTCCTTTGGTTTGCCTTCGCGGCTCTTCGTCACTTGACCAAGCTTGGCATGGTCGACACCAATGAGTATCCGTGGAGTGATCTCGCTATAAGACTCGATGGGAAGTTTTTCCAGGTGCCGGAAGCGCTTCTGTAACTCAGATATGATCATCGTTTGTGGGCGCAATTCTAGTTTGTCCACGGTACGCACATCCGACATTGCATACTTCTTCGCTTGGTTCGATTCGCTCGAAATCACTAGATTGACTTTCTGAGACTTGCACTCCGTCCTCTTTGTGCCTCCAGTCCACTTCAGGCACAGGGGAGCTATCTGTCCTGACACTCCTAGTTCGTCAGCCAGCCCTTGTTCCAAAAGGGTTAACTCAGAGCCGTCATCAATGAATGCGTAGGTAAGCACCTTTTTCAATGGCCCGTATAGAACCACAGGAACGAACCGGAGCAGTATGCCGCTGGTTCTTGTTTGATGAAAATTAACACTGCCCTCAGGTTTTACGCCAGAGGTTGATGAAGTGGGTGGACCAGAGGTTGCCGCTTCGGATTCGATCCGTTTGGTACCGTGGAGAAGAGGGTGATGTAAATAGGTACATCCACTGATTCCACATGGTTTCTTCTGATTGCAGAAACCGTTGTGCCGTCTGAGACATTTCCGACATAGTTTCAGCTCCTTAATTGTGGCCCACCTAGAGTCATAGCTGAGCTCTGAGAATCGTTTACACCTGGCCACCGACGAGCAGTTTCCCTTGCATACGCAGCACAATTCCAAAGGCTCCTGCTTGCCTCGGGGTGGGGCATCCACCTGTCTCTTACGCGACTCGAGATGTACGTTGAGATAATTCTCCTTCTTGCTACGGGTTTTTAGTTCATTTTTCTGCCCGTGATCCTCGCCCATTCTAGTTTCAATGTAGGTGGTAAGCGCTCTACCAGCTCGTATCTCAGTGAAGAACTATACATATAGTCGCTTATTTCACACGCTTGGATTGTGGCACAGAGATTCTTTACGGAAAGCGCGAAATCGACAAGCGTTTCTAACCTATCGACTCTAGGAGCTGGCAAATCTTTCACCTTCTGAATGACCGCTTGAATGATCGCTTCAGGCTTTCCATACAGCATTCTGAGCGTTGACATCACGCTTGCTACGTTGGAAGGGTGCAGTAATTCACATCTCACTCTATTCAGTGCCTCACCTCTTAAGCATTTGCGTAGTCGAAGCATGTTTTCCTCATTCGAAAAACCACACATCTGCGTCGAGGAATTGAACATAGCCAGGAACAATGGCCACTCTTCGGCTCGACCGTTAAACTCTGGCAGATCCTTGGGGACAGCATGACGTGCCGCCAATTGACTTCTGTTCAGAAGGCACGTGGTGTCGTCACCATTGTTGTCCATGGTTTCAAGTTGGTATCGTGGGGGATTTGGTGTTGAACCCTGCTCGGGGACGAAGTCGTGTACACCACTCATCCTCTGGTTTAATATAGTTGGATGTGTCCATTGCGAGTTGTGAGCAATCGGGCGAGGAAGCTGAACATTGGACCATCGATTTGCAGTGTGTTGTATTGGATATCTCCTAGAGTTTGGAGGAAGGTTTGGATCGACAAAAGGGACTTGGGACGTCATTGTCTGGTAGTAAACTTTCGGTGGTTGCCCTTGACCTTGAGCGGCGTGCTCTACAGGCTGCGAGTTGCTCGGCTGCTGTCTATTAATCAGTGGGGGTTTCACACGAGTTTCTCCTCCTTCACCTAAGCGATCGGTACCTCTAATCCACTCCTCTACCTGCGAAGCTTTGTCCACTATCGATCCAGCTTCGTCCTCCTCACTACCGCTTCTGTATTCGTGCAGAATTTCAAATTTCATGTCCAGAAACCGTTGCTCTAAGGCTTTAGCCTCCTCCAGTTTGCGCAGCTGAAGTTCCATCGCTCTTCTTCTTCGACTTCTGCTAGTAGAGGTGCTTGAGCTGGCTTTCGTGTTGCTACGATGCACAGATAAGATGTCATCGGCTTGCCCATCTTTCTGGATAGTTTGCTGCATTTTATCCATTCCTTGCATTGGAGAGCCCAATTCATCGGCAGGAAAAGAATTAGTATTGTTCCCAACTCCACAGAACGGGCAGCTCCAGCTTGTTTCCGCTACTGCTTCAGTCACCTTTGCACAAGAAAAGTGGAACCAGTTGTCACAGGCATCGCACTGGACCATTTTGCTGTTGTCCCGTTCGTCGCATAGTGAACAGTGGTAGTTCCGTTTTGACCGACGCAAAGGAACTTCATTGTTGACGTCACTGTTCGCCCCGCTGAGCTGGCTCCTGGGTCTGCCACTACCGGATCCCGTAGCTTCGTTAGACATAGGAGTGATGTTACCTGACGCCTGAGTGCCAGAAGTGGGTACTGATGTTTTTTCGAGAACTTGATCGCTCTTTGTGGCACCACCAGTGTTGAGTCCACTTGTTCCAGCGGCGAGTTTTCCAGCTCTGTCTGCCTTCTTGGATTTGTTTTTGAGTATCTTGCGTGGCATCTCAAATCCAGTAAAAGAATTTATAAAATGTTGCTTGCAGCAACGCGATCGTGATTTTATAAACGTTTATTCCGATGATAAAGGTTATAAATTCCTGAATACATGTGAGAATTAGTAAAGAGGTTATGTGCGTATGTATAAACTACTCACTTTTAATGATCGTTAGCAATTCTCCTTGGATTGAGAAATGCCAGATGAGTTAGTAAACGCCCGACCCTGTTGAATTTTATAACGAATTTAGATTTAGCTTTAGATTCTAATTCAACTTATTTTCTTACCCTATTACTTAAAGCGCGGCCTTTATGCCACCACAAATTCAATTTTTGTGAATTCGGTCGTAACAACCTAGTAATTAATTGGAGAATTTAATACAAAGAGCGTAATTCATTAAATTCGATAGTTATGCTACCTTTACACTTAATTTTAAGCAAATGTTAATTTTAGATTCACTCGATGAGTTTTATGTACGAGTTTCACCTATTCTGTTGGTTATTGGAAAGGCTTTGGTCCAGCTCGTTCTTATTCAACTTCGTTTGACATTGATGTGACGATCCCCCAAATGTGCGACGGGTGCGACTGACCGGGATTGCTTGACGATGTCACTGATCTTCATCGATTGGCGAACAAGGGGTTTGCTGGCTCGAAGTGGCGCTGTCAACAGCTTTTGAAAAAAATCATAGGATAACCTTGCATTTCTAGCTCTGTCCGGAATGATCCTTCTCGTTACTGGATTTCAAGTTTGAGAAACTTGCAATTCGTTATTCTACTTTGAATGTTCGTTATCAGGTTTTCCAGTTTTATAACTCTCGGGGTCGGGCTCGAAGAAAAAAAAAAAAAAAATTAGTTGTCTCCAATGAGATCACGAATCGGTGATTTGGTATCTTGCACGAGGATCACTCGCCTCTGATGCTGAAATACATACAACTGATTCTATTTATAGATTCGAGTGATTTCGAGGTTTCGTTTTAAAAGCAAATTAAGCAATTTCAATTATTTTTTCGCTGAAACTAGATGTTAGTGGTGAGCATTGAATACTTTTTTGTCAATTGGTAGACATTTTTTTTGTAATTTGCTTAGCGGGAAGAATTAGAAATACTCTTAGTCTGTGAATTTTTGAACAGATACCCCAGTATAGAAACAAGTAAGAACTCGAGTCTAAAATTAAGAATTCCGCAATCAACCTTTCCTAAGTTGAACTATGAACAGAAATGCAGTACCAAAATACTATAATAAAAGAAGCTGATATTTCAAAAAATTTATTGAAATTTTTGAGAAGAAATTTCCTTACAATGCTGCAGAACATTAAACAACCATGAATGGCCATTTTCAGAAATGCTTTCCATTGAATCAGAACATCACCTAATCACACACCGCAAAAAGCGAAATAACGCTAATGACCACACCAGCTGTAACTCCGAGTCGCAAAGAGTCAAAAGTCACTTCCATCATGTAAGGAGATCGAAAAGCCACCACCTTCGCCCTGCTTTGTATGCAACATACCTACCAACTCTTCCAGCTGAAAGCTGTACGTCGCATCGTTACTCGGTTGATATTCTTCGGAACCTGAGGGCGCCACGTTCGAAAGCTGCTTTTGATCTGAAACGAACGAACAAATCACCGAACCCAAACTGGCGAAAGAAAAATCGTACGCGTTTTCATTTTGGCATGGAAAAATCACCGTTGGATTCCCCGAAAAGCAGTACAACGAACGAACAAAGAGATGAAATGGAACGAATCGCTGGCTGAATGGATGGAATGGGAATCTCAACTGCTGCTGGTATGCTCATCCGGCTGAAAGAAACTGTTACTCGGTAATGCCTGTACCCAAAAAAAAAAAAAAATAGCTACGCTCGAATGAAGCCTGTCAGAATACACGGATCTCCGACGACCGGGGGACCAATCATCGGACATTGCGCGGTGTCATCCGTTACAACCGTGAAAGGACGCGTTCGAGGAACTCCAAGAATGTGTGCAATTTTCCCTACTGACACACCGCACTCCAACACTGTAACAAAGCTTTGCGGCGTAATCCGCAAAGCCGCCGCCGCCGCCGCTGCCGCGGCCACCTTCACCACGTCAATGAAACCATTCAGTCAGCGACGAGTGGATGGTATTTTATGGAAAGGAAACAATCCTCTACGCTGCATTTTCTCCGAGACTATTGTGATTCGTTGCTTTCTGTGTCAACACCAGATAAAAAAGTAGCATGGTAACAGAAAACACACGGTATAATAGGACGCACACACACACGCGCGCAAGTAGGACGCCGGAAACAGCTAGAGGTTTTTTCCTCCTCTGTTTCACCGGCATACGAGAGGGTATTTTGCAATACGACGCTGCCAGTCCTGCCCCAACAAAATCACTCCAACATAAAGACCATAAAGTGAGCGTCAAAAGTCCTCTTGATACCCGGGTATACCAACGAACTGGTCTCCACAAGGACAGAGTGGATGCTACATACATACGGGATCTAGCTACGCTGCTATCGAAATGCGTCAGCAGCCTTCGGGAGAAAGATCAGACGCAGGGATCCACTGGGAATACTGGGATGCGAAATTAGCCGGCTCCGTTCGGAGATTGTGGCTGGACTGTTGGAAGTCTAATCCCCTGGCCGGCCGGGAGGTTGAATCGGGCTTGGCCGGAGACTTTTTTTTCTCTCGGTTGTTGTTTTCTTCCTTTCGTGTTATGGGTTGGTAGTACAATCAGTCAAAAATGAAAACGGAAATCTGTTCGAGGCTCGCCGATGAAAGAGGGACGACGTTAAAACGTGTTTTCAGACGAATTGCACTATCAACTTTGACTAAATTTTATTATCTCTGTTGAATGCAGCGTACGATTCAGTGAAACGAAACGAACTGTGACATACAATGCTGGGAAATGATATTCCGAGAAGAGCGATTAGGCTGGATTAGTCAAAAATAAGCAACCTTTATTTTCCCGAGGGAAAAAAATTGGATGTACCAATTTGCGCATACAAGCACAATACCTAAACTAAAAGAATTAGATTTAAATGTTTCGGTGTTAGTTTGGATATACCGTCGAACTGTCAGCAAGTTGGTGTCAGTTACTGACGAGACGTGAACACAAAACATTCACATCCAACTTCCCCAAAATCAAGCGTCAAAATAGATGAAGACACATCCTACTCGATTGTGACACTTGATGGATTTTTTTTGTTTATGTGTGGCTTTAACCCTTTTAGGTCATTCGCCAGGTAAATAATTTAATTACATTTCATTTCAAGTTACTGGAATTTGGGTTGGATTTATATTTGGTATGACTCTTCTTAGTGGCGGCAGCCAGCTGATCTGGATGGGCCGCGGTAGTCCCTCCCATCACCCGGTTCGGGAGTGGCGAGGGGTCCGCGATTGTGAGCGGTAGATAGGTTTGGGGCTGGATGCTGTTGTCGTGGGGGCGGCGGAGTACCCTTCCATCACCCATTCCCGCAGTTGCTGGTGTGATGTTGGATGGGCCGGGGTGAGCCCTCCCGGCATCCTGTTCGGATGTGGCGAGGGGCCCGCGGTTGTGGATGGGTAGTCTGTTGGTTGCATTCCGCTGTTGAAGGTGTTGTCTGTAGTTGATGGCTTTTACGTGGGGGGGGCGCGGGAAATCCTCCCATCACCCAGTCCGAGTGTGGCGAGGGGCCCGCTGTCTTCTTATTACACTTCCAGGAACAAGTCGGCATCCTTTAGGAAGGACAGTAGGACCTCCTCCCTTACTGGGACGTTGCAGAGAATGTCCCTCAGGGATGGTGGAAGGTCGTGCTGTCTCCGGAGATCAGCAAGCTCGAGGCAGTTTACCAGTAGATGTTCCACTGTCTTTCTGGTGTTGCATGTCTCGCATGTTCGTGGGTCTGCTCTGGAGATGGTGTGCGTGGGGGTTGTTTTGGTGTGACCGACTCTTAGGCGTGATAGTATTCTTTGTTCAGCTCTGGAGCTCCGGTCGGTCCACTTGGTGGTGTCACCCTTGATTTTTTGGGTGTGACCCCAAGATGATCTCCAGTGCCTGGTGAAGTGGGTGGCTACTTGGTTGGTGAAATACTTTGTTATGTCAGCAGCTGGTGTTTCTGGGTGTTGTATTAGCGCGCTGGATCGTCCCAGTGCTGCCAGACGGTCTGCTGTTTCGTTTCCTTGGATGCCACAGTGGGCGGGTACCCAGCAGATGGTGACTCCCGCGTCGCTGTGGTTTTCTATTACCTGGATGAAAGGGTGGCGGCAGTTGCCGGATTGGAGGGCGGTGAAGTGAGTCTGAGAAAACCACCGTTGGTTGTTTGGACGGTTTGGTGATTAGGCTCCACGCGATCGCTGCTGCTTCGGCAGAGAAAATGGAGCAGGTGGCTGGTAACTGTAGCGAAGTATTTGTTGCTGGTTCTGGACCTGATATACCGATGCCGACTCCAGTGGCTGTCTTGGAGCTGTCGGTGTAGAGATGGTAGTGGTTTTTGTACTTGCTGTTGGTGTTATCGTGGAACCTGGTTCTGGTAGCGACGGGTGGGAGGTCTGTCAGGTGAAGGCTGGTATCAATTGCTGGTATGTTGGTGTTATACCACGGCTTATTTCTCGCGGAGTGGAGCCGGGCCAGCTGGGGCAGCTCTTTGCCGGTGTAGATTTGGTGGAGTTTTTTAGCTAGGTCAAGAAGCATGCAGTCTTGGCCGGATGTTTTCTCTAGGTAGCCAAGGGCTCGACGAAAGATGACAATGGCGGTTTGCCAGCGGAAGGGGAGCTGACCGGCTTCCACACATGCCGCGTTGACAGGGGTGCTGGGCAGGTGGTTGGATGCTATCCTTATGGAGCGGTTATATGTTGGGGCCATGGTGGTGATGGCGTTGTTACGGCGGAGTCCGGTGGCTTCGATACCGTAATATATTCTGCTCCATATTAGTGCCTTGCTGACGTCAATCGCTGTAGATCTATTCCACTTGGGGTGGCCGTTGCTGATCGTGCGTATCAGTCTTAACCGACTTTCGCAGTCACTTTTTACATTGCGAAAGTGGGGGAGGATCGTTAGTTTGTTGTCGAACGTGACGCCAAGGATCCTGGGTTCCTTCGTGTAGGGTATGATGGTGCCGGAAAGAGAGACGGGGGTCCCGGTTGGTCGGTGGGAGCCATCGCAGCAGTGCGTAATAGAGCATTTGGTGGGTGAGAGAGTGAATCCAACGGAGGTAGCCCATTTTTCGATGGCGTTGGCCGCTGCTTGTGCTTTTCATCGAATAAGTTTGATACTTCTGCCAGTGACGACGATGACTATGTCATCTGCGAACAAGTAGATGTAGATGTTTTTGGGAAGTTTTTGGAAGACTAAGTTCATGCTTATGAGGAAAAGCGTCACTGCAAGGACAGAGCCCTGGGGGCCCCGTTGGCTTTTGTGAAAATGTTTAATATTGTGCCACCGATGCAGACACGGAAAGTCCGGTCCTGCAGTTAATTTTGTAGAAATGCCCCCATATTTCCGGTGATCCCCACGTCGGCCAGTTGCCTCAGAACGCCGCCCCTCCAGACGGTGTTGAATGCCTTGGCGATGTCAATGGTGAGTATGTTGACGTGCAGTCCGTCTTCAACCGCTCGATGGATGGTTTCTGTGAGCGCCGTCAGGTGGAATCCAGTGCCTGTACCCTGTCTAAAAGCGAATTGTCGGTGATCTAATAGGCTATTTTCTTCTAGGAGGGTAGTCAATCTACGGTTAGCGAGTCGTTCGAACGTATTTCCTATGCAGGACAGGATGCTGATTGGCCGGAAGTCGTTGGCTGCTCGATGGCCGGTGCTTTTCTTTGGGATGGGTACTATCAGGGCCTCCTTCCACTCCTGTGGCAAGGTGCCGTTGTTCCACAGGCGGTTGAAGATGTTGAGGAGGCATCTCTTGCCGATAGGCGGGAGGTGCCGCAGGAGCGTATAGCTGATGCCGTCGGGTCCGGTGGATTTACCTTTGCCAGCGGCAATGGCAGCGGAGAGTTCCTGTCCGGTGAAAGGGCTGTTGTAAGCTTCGTTGTCTGCGGTGGGAAATTGGACCGGCGTGGTTTCGAGCTTTGTCCTTTTGCTGAGGAAGGAGGGCAGGAGGGCGGAGTCGGCTGATAAAGATGAAAAATATTGACCGAGATTATCGGCTATTGCTCGGGGGTCAGATGTTGGTGCTCCGTCAACTCCGAGTGTGAGGCCGCGCTGCCTCCTCTTGCCATTTAAGGCTCTACAGTTCGGTGGTGCTGCTGTCCGGGGATATCTCATCCAGGAATTTTTGCCAGCTGGTGGTTTTTGCTTTGATGATGGCGATTCTAGCGGCGTTTCTTTTTCGCCAGAACAGATTGGCTTTGGCTTCTCTACTTGGGTCGTAAGGTGTGGTTTTTTGAAGAGAGCGGAGGGCCTTTCTTCGCTCCTTTATGGCTGTGGCGACATCGGTGCACCACCAGTGAACAGCTCTGCCCGGTGGGGACCCGCTGGTTCTCGGGATGCTGGATTCGGCTGCAGCGTTGATGATATCGGTGAGCTCGCTGGGGGTGTAGGATGTTTGGGGGTCTATATGGTCTGTGATGAATGTGATCCTCAAACTGTGCCCAATCAGCCTCTTTGTAAATTCATTGACATCTGCGGGTGGTGGTGGGCGGGCCTGCCCTGTGGGTGACTAGTATTGGGTGGTGATCACTGCTACAGACGTCTGGTAGAACTGACCAGAGGCAGTATGGGGCCAGTGTGTTGGAACATATAGTCAAATCGATTGGGGATGATGTGGTACCCCTCGTGAAGGTTGGACTGACATCGTTTAGTAGGATGGCTCCGTGGGATTCGATAATCTTCAGTACTTCGTTGCCTCGGCACTTGATGGATTAAAGTAGGTCAACTTGTTGTTCAATATTGCACTCAAAACTGCGATACGAAAATTTGCTATGGTAAGGAACGGAACTATAACCGAGTACGTCATCGACATCATTGGAGATGATCGTAGAGCGGTATAAGAGGTGTACATGCCCTACTACAGGTTTAATTTTGTTTTTCAAAAAGTTCTTTATAAACTTGATTTTGCTGAAGACAACAAGTCTTCAGCTATATTTCGATTTCATTTTTTAGTCTGTTGGTTTATTTGATAGGTGCCAAGTTCCTTTGTTTTACAATTTAAATCCTTAAAACTAGGGGGCTACAATGTTCAGATATGTTTTTGTATTTAAGAGGAAGAATTCTACAGCTTTTTTTAAGACTAGAAATACAAGAGGGGGGGTAAAAGATTTTTTTGTGAAAAATTTTAAAACAAGGAATCCAGTTTAATATACAAGAGGGGGAGTAATAGTTTTTTACGAAATATTTTACAGTTATCTTAAAATTAAAAATAAGGTTTGGTACAAAAAAGGGGAAACAAGTTTTTATGAGAAATTTCACAGCTATCTTAAAACTAGGGATACAATTCTATTTACAAGATGGAGGACAATAGTTTTAATGAAGAAAAAATGCAGCAATTTTTGTTTAGTTTTTTTTTGATTATAGAGGTTTTAACCTTAGGGTCATTCGCCTCTTTTAGGGTTAGAGAAATCTCTGTTTTGGAAAAATTACTAACCCTATGTGCGAGGCTGGGAATCGAACCCAGGTGAGCTGCGTACAAGGCAATCGATTTACTAACTAGCTATGCCCGTTCCCCAAATACAGCCATCTTAAAACTAGGAATAAAGAACACAAATTTGATGTTTAAATGGAAACTTATGCTTGGTTAAGATATTCAGCGGGGGGCTTATTTCCAACATCGGTGTAAATAGAAGCAGTTGTATCAAGGATAGGGCAGGGAAGGCGTATATAATGACATGGAAAGAAGAGCAGAACTTGCAACTTTCTAGCAACCGGGAGATCAACGAAACAGTGCCTCAGTTTAGTAGGTCGTCAAGTATCGGGTTGTCGGATGGTATTTTTCGGACCCGCGTGGAATCCTTCAGAAGTTATCAGACCATCGGGTCGCTCTCGCTTCAGTTTCCTTCTATGCAAGGCGATGGCGGTTGCATAGTGGCACTCTGGCATTGGTCGGGTCCCTGAGGTAGGACAGGGAGCTTCTCGAAACGAGAAATAAAAGAGAGGGGCTAAATTGGGGTGTTTATCGTTTTTATAAAGATGTAAATATGGGACATATAGGGAAGAGTGCGATTTGCCAGCATATCACGAATCGGGACATTTGGTGGTCTACCTCGGGCCCGCAGGGAATTCGTTAACTGAGACCTGGCGTCATAATATCCGGTGCACGCCCAGACAACGTGCTCGATGTCGTGATAGCCCTCATCACAAGCGCACAAACTACTCTCTGCAAGCCCAAAACGCCGCAAATGCGCATCCAACGTGTAGTTCAATCTCTTTGTAAAAAGAAATAATTAAACTAATTAATCATCTCATTAGTTCAAAAGATACTCCATTTCATATCTTAAAATTCGAAACTATCTTGAAGGCCATTACACTTATCCATGAAAGTTTAGAAAAGGTCCAGTAAAATCCAATGAAAAAGTTTGCTGAATAAGGATAGCAAACTTGTTCGGCTGTAACAAGTGAGAGATGTGTGGAGTCCTCCCTGGGTTTGAGGATATGAATGATTATTGGATATGGACAGACTAATGAACACGATTTAATTAAAATAACGCAACCTTCATATAGAATGCCCTATATCTAAATACTGTAGTAGCATTGGAAAATCATACTGCAGAAATGCATATAGGTAAATACATTTCCCGGTACCTTTTTCCGGTTGGCCCAACTCCGATCCGGATCTTTCTTAGTAAATTAATACGAAATAAATCCTTTGTGTGAAAATGCGTACACGGCTGCTTGTGAGATGAGGGGGGGTGGGTAAATTTCTCTTGAACAGGTCGTAGGTACACATTCTGCTACCGGGAAACCAACCGACGCAAGTAATAAATGTGCATGCTAAACCATCTTGCTATACATATGTGCATATGTATTACAATCGAAATGAATTTCAACCGACCTTCTGTTCAGGAGACCGGTAACCAGAGTCTACAGACCAGAGGGCTGATATGGGTGGTGCGTTCTGCCCTCCCATGTTCCGATGTAAGCATTTCTGAATTTGACTGACCGGAAATATTTGTTTTCAATTTAACAACTCCAACCATTTGATCTTCTAAGACAAACGTGAGAAAAAGTTTGCTTCAAGAGCTTAATTGGAATTTGGAAATAGTTCATTCGCAATCTGTTAAATGTTAGAGATTGTTGGAATATGTTGTTTGTGAAGAAATAGTGAGAATCGTCCAACACTCGACCGAATTATAACCGTTTAAGGTAAGCGTTTCCGAATAGATAGTAATACCATTTTTTACCCTACGAACTTAAGGTTTAGTTAACTTGAACTTGACGACTTTGTTTACATGATGTATGAGTGTATCATCATGCCCAGTGTTTGATTTTGACACTTGCTCTGCAGTTGTGAAAATGTCATCGAAGCAAAAGGAGCAGCGGAGCGAAATTTTTTCTCGCGCATCGCGAAAATACGAACTATTTACACACCAATTTGGTGAAGTTGTTGCAAAGCCAGCGAGACATTATTTTCCCGAGCGGGTAGTAAGATTCGGAGGTATTTGGAAACACCCTTCGTTAACGGGTTGTATGACCGATGGTTCAGCGAAAATGTGTTAGTTGATTACTGATACTACAAATGTTCCACATCTAAGTACCAATTACTCCATCCTTTTAAGTTTCATTGCATAAAGGTATCTCCGATGACCGACATCCCCTCAATGAAGGTCGCCGCTTTGGATATTTCTTCGATGTCTCGTTTTCGTTACAAATTACATCCACCTAATACAACCGGACCTGGATGGTCTACTTCAG
Source organism: Topomyia yanbarensis (assembly GCF_030247195.1). Lineage (NCBI taxonomy): Eukaryota > Metazoa > Arthropoda > Insecta > Diptera > Culicidae > Topomyia > Topomyia yanbarensis. Next base: position 165,521,387 of record NC_080670.1, read on the forward strand.
GACCAAAGATAAGCCATTTAACATCAATGATGTATGCGCGATCTAGCTAAATAACACTGTGCCGCGTACGGAGAAGCATCTTTTCTACGTACCAACCCGTGAAATAGAGATTGATGGTGTAGTCTCCGACAGGGTCCTTAATTGCAAAGTATGGGGTTGGCTCCTTCATGAACCCGTTGCTTCGGTCAGTGAAAATTTGCAATTGCCTTCAGCAAAAACCAAGGAGCATGAAAAAGAATTTTTTTCCATCAGTCTCATTTCGTGCCTTTCGCCGGATATGCTCTTTCAAACTTTGTTGTTTTGAACGGGGCTCGTCTACCTGTTCGCCTTTCTGTGCCACTGGGTATGAACTGCCGTCGTTGCAAAAACAATTGGGCCTATAGCTACCTATTGTAGACACAAGGCAGGGTGTGGAAAATTCAGAGAGAATTATGAAAAGTCTTCCTGCTGTGGAAAGACTCGGCTTGATTTCTCGATATATCTCGCATATAAATTAGGTGGGAAAAAATTGAAGCACTTTTTAAGGAAATGCTTCCTTATTGACTAAAGAGCGAGAGTCTGATTATCCCATCTTCTAAAATGCCTACAAATTTTCGAAAGAGGAAAAACATTTTCTCTTCTCATCAACCTCCTAAAGACGGCTATCACGACATCGAGCACATTGTCTGGGCGTGCACCGAGTACAGTTCCGCTAGGTCTCGTCTAATGGATACCCTGCGGGCCCGAGGAAGACCAACCAACGTCCCGGTTCGAGATGTGCTGGCAAGCCGCGATGTTCTCTATATGTCCCTTATATACACCTTTGTGAAAACCATCAATATACAAGTCTAACTGCCCCTTGTTATCTCCTTATCATTCTCAGAACGCTCTTCCACCTGTATCAAACCATCTGTATCGAATGAGCCAACAAACACGGGACCTACGGCACGAACATAACACGCTTAACTCGAAATGTAGCCGATCCACATCTGAGCCGTACTACGAAATCGTCTGGAAAAACCCCTGCCATCTTGAGGAGGACCACCCGGCGTCCCAGTACATGATTCCCCTGATGAAGGCCACCCGAGTTTGTAATCCATCCGTTGATCTCACGATGCCTGAAACTGAAATAATTTTCTCTCCCTGCCATCTTTGTCTACCCTCCCTCCCCTGACTCTTATACCCAGAAGTAACACCCCTACCCCCCCCCCCCCCAATATCATCACGAAGCATTTAGCTCTTCTTGTCTCTTCTAGTTTTAACTATTATATTATATAATCTCGTTGAAATTGCCCAACTCTACTACCCACAAAAATAACTATAATTACGAATCTTTACAAAATTCAATCATGCCCTCTAGTTATGCCTAGTTTTAAGTTAGTCGTAAAAAATTGTCCCCCTTAATTAAACATTATTTGCTCCAATAATCTCACTGATAAAAATGTCAAACCATATTGCCACAAAAACTAAATGACACCCCTAATCTTACGAAAACAATATTATCCCCTTGTGTAGATATATAAGATAGCTATAAAATCGCATTAGTTTCATTTTAAAAAAATCAATATGTAATCCCCTAGTTTTAAGCAATTTAAAATGTAAAACAAAACAAAATTGGCACCTTTAAGCTAACGCAACGTGCCTTATCAAATAAACGATTTGAATAAAAAAAAAACCTCCTAAAGACCTGATAGTATCTCTTGAAGGACGCTGTCACAAAATCGAAGTAAGTGGTTCTTGGTCTCGGAAATCTTAGAAACTAGCAGGAATTTCCATATGAGACATCGAAAACTTCAAGTACCCCTACATTTTTTCTCAGGTTTTACACAATGCATTCCCATTGTGTAAAGCTTGGTTAACTTCAGACGCAGATATTGCACAAGTTTAACATTATTCGCCAGAACCGAGAAAACATTATAGAGGAGCGAGTTTGGTGGGGATGCCATTCTTACAATCGGATTACCGTTTGCTCGGTACCAGATACTGAAGTTGTCGCTTGTCAAATCCGAATCAAAGGCAATGACTTATTGGTATTGTTTCCATATACCTCGCACTTCAGCTGGTTCTAGAAAACTTCAACTCCCACGGTATGCCGAGGAGTTGTCTTCACGTTGATAATTGATCTATCTTACTGCGTTATATTTGGGACAATTTCAATATGACCATCTTAAATACGGTAGGAATGACACGAATTCCTACTCCACCAGCGCGGCCAAACGCGTTAGACTTATCATTGTACTCGACTTCGCTACAATTAGTGTGCTGATTGATTGAAAGAGCCACACGTTCACTACATCCGAAACAATCGAATCAAAATAAGGAGTTCCTCCGGTGGAAGCGTACCCGGGCACGAACAAGCGTAAACAGTTTCCCACTCCGTGGTTGGCAGAAATAACTCAGAATTATATGGGAAAAGGTGCTATAAAGAACTTTTTGAATGCCGAATCACTCGATTTTTTTCCGAATATACGCAACACTAGAAACGCAAATGAAAAACTTGATCAAAGCTGAAAAACGCGATTATTGGCACCGATTCGTCGACGGATTAGCGAAAGAAACAATGTTTCTTCTGGTGGTTGTGTATTCGATTCAATCTTTCATCTGAATACCAGGAACCAAGAATCCTTTTTCGGCGACAGCAGCATTCTATGGTGATCCACAAACCAAACATAGACGTTTCGCAATGAAATGATAATACAATAGGGGGACCCGGGACTATTAAGACAGTTGGGGTAATTCGGACCCCTTCGATTTCTCAGAAAATCGCAAAATTTTCTGACTGTCGTACATATTCGTGGAACCGCCATTCTAAAACATTAATTTTGAGAGCTGAATTTAATTCTTTGTTTTTTTTTAGAAAGGAGATACAGCGTGTTTCATTTTTTTGCCATCCTCAAAACAAAAATCATTATAATGGTAAAACCGTGATAAAAGCAACAAATAAAAGTGAAAAAATAAAAGGTAAGTATTTTGGAAAACTTGAGGCTCCTATTTAAAGGAATGATTTTTGTTTGGGTGAAAACTCAGATATTTTCAAGACGCTCACCACTGCGTAATGAGCGTTCGGGGCAATTCGGACCCCTTATTCCATCAACCACCGCTCAGTGGCTTGCGGCTGCGCACGCCATTACACACGCCACAGCAAAGAAAATAAATGATGCGCCAAACGACAGCTGTGACTAACCAGATTAAGTACTGGTAGCGCAATTTATTTTTTAATGATTCGTAAGGAGTGTCTCTTACAAATATGTCCTAGGTAAACATAGTTCTATTGTAAAATAATTAAAGAAAAATGACTGCCCTGTAGGGAGGTCCGAATTACCGCTACATTGTAAAAGTATGGAAAAACGTAGAAGTTTGCAAATCGTCGTCTACCGATGCCATTAAGTGGTGCAAATGAACCTTTTATGACACCAAAATATAGCTGAGGTTTCAAACTAACAATTAGAAACTTTGACCAGTAATTTTTTCACATCTATCCACCTAAAAGGGCGATTTGCTCAGATAGGTCCGAATAGCCCCGGGTTCACCTATTTAAACGTAATGTTGTTCTTTAACACACACAATTTTATCTGACAGCAAAGATAGCAAAGTTCTTGTATATTAGTACACAATACGCATATCAGTTCGGTAGATGATGACAGCTATGCATCGCTTCTATGCTAATTATTATGACAGTAGTGGTGAGAGAAATTACAAAAGAGGCTTTGCTGCAAACTATCTGCCCACAAATCTGATGGTTTTATATTTGCCTTTCAACGACAACGACGTTCGACGGAGCATGGAATGCACTTCTTCTTTTTCCTGGAGAAAACATGGGAGTCTCTGAGTGCTTTATATGGAAAACCATTGCAGATTGCCTTAGTTTGAGTTCTTTCGCATTGCTTCATTCCGTATAATGAGAAGGCGGACACTTAGATCAGAATGATAATGAGAAGGAGGAAACTAAGGCATCGAAGGACACTCTGAAATTAAGAAATTTAGTAGAACAAAAGAAGTTTAGTAATCCCAAAGATATCAACGAACCTTGGTCCTTGGGGATGGATAAGGGTCGTGACTCAATTTGGGTGATTACTTTACGTTGAATGTTCATCTCCGGCGATTTGGTGATGCAGAGCGATCTCTGCACTTGTGGTGACGGTTATCGCGACATTAAGCATGTGGTCTGGTCGTGCACTTATTTTTTTATTTCGATTATAGAGGTTTTAAACTTAAGGTGATTCGCCTCTTCGGGTTAGAAAAATCTCTTATGAAAAATTTCTAACCCTATGTGCGGGGCCGGGACTCGAACCCAGGTGCGCTGCGTACAAGGCAATCGATTTACCAACCACCCCCACGTGCACATAATGTTTTATCGCCAGATCTCCGTTAACAAATCTTCAGCCTCGTTACAATCCGAGATGTACTGGTTATTCTCGATCTTCCCTATATGTCTCTTATATACATATCTTTAAACACGAAAAATATCCAAATTTATTTATCTCTCTTTTGGTTGATATGCTAACAGCTATCTGGAAATTTGGCCCCAAAAGAGTTCCCAGCGGATCCAAGGAGAACGTTTGTCGACAGCCAGGAAGACTGGATCGGGAGGAAATCGATAACCGGAGGCCGCAAAGCCGCCGAAAATAACCGGCTGTTTCAAGTGGAACCCGACCCTCGTCGTCCGAGATATCGCAAGTAAGCTGGGAGTGTTGTCTACATCCGTGCATCGGGTTGAACAAAAAACAAGCCCGGACTGTCGCCTAGCAAAAAGTGCGTGAGTCCAAATTGTGACGATCACCAAAACAAGTCGGCCACAGAACGGTCGCGGAAGCTGTATATGAAGATGCTGGACGAAGTTTGATTGAGTGGTGCAGGATGACGAAACCTAGGTTAAATCAAACTTTAAAAAGCTTCCTGGACGGTTTCGGTACAAATTCTTTTTTTTTTTTGCGAAGTTGGACATGCCGCAAGACGGGTTTTATAACGAGTTGAAAAGTGTCCTCTTTACTGAAGGAACTACGTTGTCGGAATATCCCTGATCGTGGCCAATTAGAGCAAAAACTCTCAAAATGTTTTTCAGTGTACTTGTTCTGCAAAATCATGAAGTTTGATATATCGCATGACAGCTTTTATCACTGGTCGAAAATTGTCCTCTTTGCCGGAGGGATCAGGTTTCCGGAATATTCCGGGGTGTATTCAACTTGACCAAAAACCCTCAAATGTTCTCCAGTTCACTGGTTGCGCAAAATTATGAAGTTGGACGCTGCTTCGTTCGCGTCATCATTGTTAAGATTTTCGTCCCAGTTTATATCCAACAGCGTGCCTACGATGCTGTCGTAGTCAGCGTTTTTAAAATCGTAGACGATAGAGCTTGAGACGTCTTCAAAATTCACTCCTAGGTTACCAGCGAGTACAAGATGTAGTGGGGTTAATGGTGCACATGCTGGACTAAAGGTGTCGAAGAGGCGCAGCAATACGGAGCTCAGTCCCGTGCACTTACAAAGCAGAGGTCCAATGTACGTCCATTCTCGTTGCTGATATTATTAATTTGCCGAAGCGTTGCGCTACTGCAGTTGTCCAAGATACAACTGTCATTGTTGATAAGCGCAGACTTTTCGATATCCTATTGTAGAAATCCATTACTTGCCTGGCACCAGGTCAAGCAAGGTAAGTTGAAGTCGCCCATTATAACTATATAATCAGACGGGGCAGCGATCGAGGTGATGAAAGAAACGGAGGAAAGATGTACATCGATCAGGCTGCAATCACGAATTCGGTCAGGTGGAAAATACACGACACACAGGAAGAGATTGCGATCAGCAAGTTTCACTGATATCCACACTTGCTCGGAGCCCGCCCACCGCTTTTCGTTGATCACTCGAGCTTTTATACCAACGGCGAACGGCGATGAGTACACCACCACCTAATGTCTTGTGGCTGTTGAGGGCATTGCGATCACAGCGGAAGACATCAAATGTTGAACCAAACACCTGGCGAGACAGAGAACGGTTGTCGAGTCACGCCTCGGTTAAGGCGATGACGTCATAACAGCAGCCCGTGGTCGCGAGCAAATAGCTGTCCGTTGATGAATTTAAGCCACCAACATTCTGGTAGTAAATCTCGATGTTATTGGATGACGTTCTACAGAGACCAAATCAACTGCATCACGCCCCAGAATGTGATGATCATCGTCGGCGAGAGAAATGGTTGACATCTGGTTACAAGATGTTAGAGCAAAAGGCAAATTACTGGAGGCGAAGAATACATCAGCGCTTGAAGTGTTCGGATCAGATGTATACTTGCCATTTGTGGCGGGTTGGAAGACCCTTTCACCCATCCCTCACACAGGACCGGGACGACTACTGAACGCTGGCTGCAAAGACTCGGCTGTAGCGGGGGGATCGAGGGCTTCCATTGTACCAACTGCGTTGCGTCCCAGTATGCGATCAACATCGACACTCCTTCACAATGGCGGTGTAGCTTGGTATAGTGGCATGGCCAATCGTTGCGGAGTCCTCTGTAGGGTTGATGGGCCGGGTTGCATTAGCGGAATACATGCGACTACTGAGGGCGGTGGAAAATCAGTCGGTGGGCACCAAATGTTCTGGGTACGGCTATCCTCAAATTCCCTGAACAATATGCCTTGCGGCCATGTGTCAGGGTTAAGAGCTGCTTCACGGTACTTTGGGTGAACTCCAACTTTGAAGGATATGAAGTTCAGATTACTGACGTCTATGCCCTTTTTTAACAAGCGGAATCTTTATCTCCTCGTTGTAGTTTAGTCCTTCTTTTGACATTTTTTCGACAGTCTCCTTCCTAACGCTGGGATGAAAGTGGAAAAGATACGTCCAGAGCAACGGAGTGGGAGGTGGAACCGCGAGAATGTTGCTATTATCGACTAGCTTTCGACCGCCGACAAGAATACTTCGGATCTGGGCCATCCTCGCGACGACGTTTCTGAGGTGGTCGAGAGGTACCGGAATTTGGCCTGCCTGGAGTGGCTCTTGAAACCTTTCTGGAGTGAAATTTGCTGGTTATTTTTTGATAAATCTGCCTTTAGTTCAGCACAGACGTCATCCGTTTTTCCCGCGATAGCAGCGATAACACATCCAAGCAAGGAAACGGTGTCGCGAAAGCGAGCAAATTTCATCAACTTGACACATTCATTGCACATCCAAAATAAATTTGGGTTTTCGGCAAGTTTTTTTCAAGAACGGCTTGTTGAGTTGTTTCCCGCACTGCATATGCACCACATTTTTACAAAATGCCATGCATTCGATAAAGTCGTCGTCCGATTTGACGGTTTTCGCGCAGTGATCGCATGCACTTGTCATAATGCCGATTTTCTACCCGCCCTAGATCCGGCTTTTCGTTTTCGTCTCACTGTGCGCCAGGTTGTAAAGTGGGAAATACTTTCCTCTACCCGCGTGCAGGTGGCGAAGTGAGCGCGTGAATTTTTTGTGGGTTGATGTAAACAATCTAGATTTTTACTGGATTTTTCCGACACAAAAACAAAATTTGCAGGAAGCACTTTAAAACTTCACAATATTAAGGGCGCCAACAAAATGTAGAATCGACTGACACGATAAACGATGATTAAACGGCACAAATCACGTCAAATATTAAAAAAATAACTGGAGCGATCAACACAAACAACCATTCGGTGAAAATACACTGAACCAAAAAAAAGCTGTGGTCAATCCGACCAAAAATCTTCAGAATGTTGGTCAATGCGTTTTTTTTACAAAACCAAAAAGTTGTGTGCGTCGCAAGACTGGTTTGAAGGGGTGTACCCCATTAGGCATAAATACGTTAGGCATACGGTCGTTTGGCATACGTACGTTAGGCATAATGGACGTTAGGAATAATATACGTTAGGCATAATGGACGTTAGACATAATGGACGATTGGCATAATGGACGATAGGCATAAATTATCATGTTGAAGTATCACTTAAAGGATTTTTTTGCCATTATGGCCTCGGGTGGTAAGAGTATGAATGTTTGAACTTTTTTGATGTTGAAGAATTATACTGGAAACTGATCAACCTCGGTGAATATTTTATTCTGCTGTACATGATTGAAGGAATCTTTGCTCAAATAAAAGCAGAGGGATTCCATGAGAAACCGGCCGTCCGCAAAATATGACCATCGTCGATTCGAACGAAACTTTGCAGGTGTGTTCGCTGTATGAATCTCCATGATATTCTCTGGCAATTGGAATATTTTGATACAAGAGTAATTTTTCAAAAGGGCGTAAACGTTTCTACGTGTATGAATTTCAAAATTTTTGTTCGATTACTGTATTTTATACAGCAAAACTCTCTGAGAACAAGTTACAGGGAATGAATACTTCTGTCCGAAAAAATATACACTGAAAAAAATGTTGTTGTTCATGTAACTTTAAAATGTTTCACAATATCGCCTTGATGTCAAAGAGAAAGTTGCAGGAAAGTTTACGGGCCTTTTGAAAAACCTATTATTGTTGATGGAGAAACGCGACTAACTTATGAAAAGGTCGTAATAAAACAAAATAATTGTGTTGTTAAAATAAAAGTTAAAATATCTCGAGAACTACATTTTAGAAAATTTTTGTTAAGAGCATTTCGATTTAAAATGTCGTTTAGAATCATATTCAAAAAGAAAATTGTATTTTTGACTGCAAATAGTAAGAATTATAAAAAAATGTCAAAAGTTGTTGTTAGGAAAACTTTTTTATTGAAAGCTTCTCCATGATCCAAATACACTAAAAAGGTTGCTTTTACGTCTTTAAAACGATAAACATTAAATTTTTGACATTTTTTGATGGGGTAACGCGAATAACTTTTAAAAAGAGCATAATTACACGAATTAATTGTTTTTGAAGAAGCAAAATTTCAAATATCTCTAAAACTATCGCATTTTGGAAGATTTTTGTTAAATGCATTTTGATTTTAAATGGTGCTTAGAATTATATTCTGTAATAAAATTACAATTTTGTATGTCAATTAGTATGAAATTTAAAAACATGTACGAAGTTATTGTTAGAAAAACTTTTTTACCGATTTTTTCTCCATCATGCAATCACAATCAAAATGTTTCTTTTCTCTTTAGGTTTTTGGTAACAAAATATAAAAAATTTAAAAAATGGGTTTTTTCGCAATTTAAATTTTTATCATAAATTTTTGTTTTTTTTTGAAAAATGTCACAACATTTTATTCAGTGTATATTTTTTTCAGACAGAAGTATTCATTCCCTGTAACTCGTTCTCAGATAGTTTTGCTGTATAAAATACAGTAATCGAACAAACAAATTTTGAAATTCATACACGTAGAAACGTTTACGCCCTTTTGAAAAGTTGCTCTTGAGTCAAAATAATCTTATTACCTGTGGAAAATATGTAGTCTTGCATGACGGTGAAACGTGTAAAGTTTCATTGGAATCTAAGATGGTCACGATTTTAAAGATTTTCGGACGGATCTTCGTGGAATTCCTCGCATACTCAGATTGCGTAAATTTCTCGGCGTACAACTAATTAATTTCACATAACTAAAATAGTTTTATTACTTCTGTATAAAATCAATCCCAGATATATTAACCCTTTCATGTTCATCTTTTTTGTAGTGCATATAAGGTTCCAAAAGTATTTTTCTTTGAAAAGGAGGGGGGGGGGGGGGGTCAAGAAACACGATAAACCTTTTTGCATAAGGATAGGCGCTTCCCTCGCATTGCTGGAAGCCGCTCAAATTTTGCTTTCTGCTCAATACCATTCTGCTAGAATAATTACAATAGTTCAAGTGCGTGGAAAACGTAATGGAAGACAGTCTAAATTGATAGGTTTTATCAGTTTTTAATAATATAGCAAAATAACGAAGATATATTAAAATTTCATTTTTCGTCGTCAACTTAAACTGTCTCTGGCAGCACTGATTCATTGGAATCCAATCAGATTAATTGCAATACGCAATGTTTATAAACAACATGAGCATGAAGGGGTTAAGGTATGAATAACGAACATTAACTTAGATTAGCTCTTACATACATGAATGGTGCAAAAGTCAAAGAAAAAAAGTGCCTTGAAGAACAGCTCATGAAAGAAAGAATGAAAGAAAATTATTATTCATTAAACTAATATACGAATATTATAAGTTCTATCTTGATTATCTCTGATATTATTCAGATCAATGATTATATTCCTGAAGTCATCAAAGAACACAAAATAGATTTCTTCGTTACGGACCGTTTTCGGATAATCACTAAACCGCAACGTTCGTGAGTCAGTGGCAATACGCAAAAATAGCTGAATATGACTATTGCACCAATATACGAAGGTGTGCTTGACGATAACACGGTAACTACCATAATTCCTTGAAAAGGGCGCAATACATGCCGCCGAAATGTCGGACGAAAAGTAAATGTTTCGTTTGGTCAATACTTCAAAGACTGGAAGCCGAACATAACCCCACCAACAGTCGTTAGTTTTTCTCACAATTTCAATATTTTGATACCATTGTATTAATGGCCTTTTTTATTTCCACTAATATGTAAACACAGTTTCTTTTTAACGACCTTTAACGACCTTCAATTCAAGAATTATGAAAACTAGAAGTGACTTAAATCTTACGGACTAATCTTTTGTCTTCTGCTGGCAGGAGTCGTGCTTAGGCAGCATTACTACGAACCGCTCAAGTCTACCAACATATCTCAAGGCAAAGACAGACTGTCCCTCTTTACCATGAGAACCGACGGTATTTTTGCTGTCTCTCGTTAAAAGGCAGTGTTTTCTAAGCCGACAAAAACGAGTTTACGGTTGAGAATCCTAAAATAATGAAAGGTTTGCGATTACCCTTATATTTTTGTGAATTATGCCTATCGTCCATTATGCCTAACGTATATTATGCCAATCGTCCATTATGCCTAACGTACTTATGCCTAACGTCGCGCACCCGGTTTGAAGACCGCTATGAAAGTTTTTCAGTACTCCCAATAATGTATCCGGAACAACGCACAGTGGCGGGTCTTCAAACAAAAGTCGGACAAAACCTCAAATGTTACCTAAATTGGCTGAAAATCACAATTTAAGCTAATTTTGAGGTGCTGAGCTAATTTTTGATGTCAAAAGTCGTAAAATATTAAATGCATATTTCCATATAGTGTCATTGAACCTTTCTTATAACTATGATCCCGTTTTCATGAAAGATTTTCCGTTACTGTTCACCAATGTCAGCAATATCATAACAAATGAAGAACACTACTTTAAATCCATTGTATAACGTGTTGGTTTACTGTAGATTGTCTAACTATTTTACACAAAACACCATGCGCCTCCATATCAGCAGCAAAGTTTCAAAATCTCCTTAAAACTTTTTGCGCACCTAGGCGCAGAACGAGACCATGATATTCGAAAAGTAGAGGTTATTTCCCATAGAATGTATACTATGTGACCGTTCCGAAATGATTCCGAAATTTGTGCAGAATACATTAGTGAAAAAAGTATTTTTGATCTGACCATCTCAAACATATTTAAACTAAAAAGTCATAGTTCCAAGCAAATTAACCAAATGTATTTTATTCACTAACCAACTTCTTTCGTTCCTCTACACAATGAGACTAGTTGTGCTAAAATCGGACGAAAATCAAAAGTGCAACATGCATATGAAGTGAACAGAGCAGTGGTGGTTTCGGAAATGAAAATCATTAAAAAGTCCGGACTTTGCTACGTTTAAACTCATGTTAAAAATCTTGTTCTTATCCAATGATCATAAAATTTTGAATATACATCATTCAATATATGAGAAATGTAGGAAAAATATAAAATATCAATATTTCAAAAATAAATTTTTGAGGTTTTGGCCAGCCTCCAGCCACTGTGCAACGGTCAGTTTCGGAAAGGTGGCCTTGGTTTCTAAAACAGGACAAATTTTGTGATCGCTTCCAAAAAACCGCAGCAAATTTGATTTGAACGCGACTGAGAACCATTATTTTTAAATTTATCATTTTCAATGAAATGGGGTTTGCGGAGACGTAAGAGTTTGCACGGGTTTTACACGGATTTCGCAATTAATGCGGTTTTGTTGCGTAGCTGCGGCGGCTATGTGTGATTTCGCTCCGTAGGCAGTGATGCAATTACTGTCATCAAAGTGATAATCATGTGTTTTTCCTGGGACGTTTGTGCACTGCGCCGGAGTCCCAAGGGTTGCAGGTTCGAATCCTGCCTCTGGGGGAGATTATTCCCATAATGGCATTTGTTTAATTCACCATTTCGATCTGTTTTCTCCGTCGGGAATAAAGTATTGGCACTACCCAAAAAATTAGTTAGTTGTTGCTGAAATATGTTTAGTCCCTCATGCCGGTGAAACCTGAAAAGTTTCATCGGAATCAGTCGGTTACGATTTTAAAGATTTTCGGACGAATCTTCATGGTATTCCACAGCTCCGACGCTCTACCTCCCTAGGTTGATGGAGCAGTTTTTTTTCCTGTGAGCGGTTGCTCTTTAGAAGGCAGCCATTCCTACAGTATTAGAGATTTAGTTTTGAACATTTACCGCAACCGTATCAACGAATTTAAAGGTAACAGTTTGACACTTGTTTTGAGTATCCTCAAAATAAAATGCATTCAAATCCTCCGCTCACTAAGTACCGGTACAAGTAATTGAATGCCCAGAGACGAGGGTTCGTTTTTAAACCGAGCGTTTCGATTTATAATCCGCAACCTTCAACAAAACCCGGCTCCGTGGACCTAGCGAGTGGGCGAACCTAGCGCAGCCACAAGGTCAAAGGATGTGTCCCACCCCCCGGCAGAGATTAGATTTGACGATTTATGAGCTGGTTCTTCGTTTCGCTTTCCACATCAACCGGGAACTGGGTCTGGGCGGAGGTGGAGTGCTCCTTGGAATCATTTTCGGTCTGAAGGATATTTATATTTCTTGCGCGGTCGGTATGATACGGCAAAAGTTCGCCGATAAAGCTAGCCCAAAATAAAAAAAAATTATAAAAGAAACAACAACAACCGACGTTAGGAATTATGACAGCCTTTGTGGTCTGGCTGAGCTTCTGAAGGGATGAGATTGATAATGTGCAAAGTTGGGGAATCGCTCTGGGAATAGGGCGTTAATTGATCGTTTGAGTTTTCAGTTTAATTAAGAGCGGGCTGCTAAAGGAGTTCAGAGTCGTAACATAACCGCATGAGTTCAACAAGGTAAGCCATCTAATTCCACGGTTAGTGAAATTTTCAAAACCAAGCAAGCCACTAAAATGGCGATAAACAATTTCAGTCGTAAAACTCTTCGACAACCCTACCCCACAGTCCATCACGCGCTGTGCCGGATTCAAAAATACCAACGACCCTTGAACTAAGTGGGATCAACACCGTGACTCCGGCCGCTTTATAAATCCCGGACAGCATTGACAGCAGAGCGGCGGACCAAGTGAACAATGGAACCAAACGAACGGTCAACCGACCAGCGCGGCGGCGGGGAGGTCAGATTCACTTATTATCCCTACCGGTTTCCCGGTTATACACGCGACGTCCCAAACGAGCAGAACGGTTAGGCAACCGGGTGCTCGGAACGAACTGCCATTAAATTCAGTTAGCACGAGGGATTAAGTGAAGCCTAAATTTATACGGATCTGGCTTTTCGGTATACAGGATTCGCCCCAACCAGGGTTTTTTTCACTGGAAGGCATTTCGCCTGTGGTGACCAGGTGCAGTTTTTATTGGGGACCACCTCGCCGGGAATTGGAACAATTGATCTGGCTGGCGGGAAGTAGGACAAAAAAGGGACTAACAAATGAATGGAAGGGAGCGATAACATGGTCGCTACCGGTGCCTAAGCTGACAAATCTCCGATTCCGGGCTTTTGTTTCATAATTAATTTATTATCAAGTTGTTTACAGGGATTACTGTGCTTGTGAATTCTTTTGTTGTCATGAAACAGCAGCAAAATAAGGATTTAGCAGGATTTAAAGCAGAACCGTGGTACTACTTTCCGTTGCGGAACTTTACCTTTTGTTTCGACAGATTTCGCAGTTGACTCTTAGTGCACAGAATAATTTTAGGGTTAATGCTACTGAGAACAAGTCCTTCCCGTCTGTAGCTTAAGGATTTCAAATCACTTAGTTTCAGTGAAATGCGAGGACAAGATAAGAAACAAACCAATCAAAACAAAATGCCTTAAGGATATTTGTTATTATGCTTGTTCTTTTGACTACTAACGAACTCGATTTATTACACAATTTGTTACGAAAACTGCACTCTTGCTCGAGGGTACTGCATAAAAAGCACACTTGAAACTACTGCCTCGAATCTAGTGTATTAACGAACCTGCGCTTGCGAACTACATATACCCCGAAAAGCTTTAAAACCATGGCCGCCAGCACTCAATTCATGACGTTAGATGGCGATACACCGAGGAAAAAAAAGACTACAAAGCCGCAGGTTCAATTTCATCCAACAACAAAGCTGAAACGAACCTATTCTGCACTCTCCTAAATTTGCTCTCACAGCAACGGATTTGCAAATTTGGCCGCCGGATTCCAGCAGGTCCACCAACCCTCTGCCCGAAATGTGTCCCAATCCCACCAAAACCACCGTTCAGGCAAATGGCAGCAAAGGGTGGTTTACTGTCGTCACTTATCAGGTCACCACAATGGCCACCCGAATGCCAGTGAGCAGGGTTCTACTGCCCACAGACACACACTGGCTTATATACTTCAGGGGGTAGCAGTAACATTTTGGAGACCCGGTGGCACCCTGGTCGGGAAACTTGCAACGATAAAGAGCCTCTACTAGAATGGCTGAATGGGGAATAAAAAAACGTGTTGTGGTACCCGGTGGGCAAAAATCGCTGTCCGAGAGTTCGGAGATTCGGGTGATGGGTTCGATGTCTAGCTCTGCGGAAAAAATATTTTTTTTGCGGATGTAAAATTTAATTCGGATCAGTACAGTAGTGTTTCACCAACAAAATATTTCATTTTTTGACTTATAATATAATTTAAAACAATACCGAACGTCCAATTAACGGTCAATCCCTTTTTAAAGATGTAAACCCAACACGAAAGACAAGCCTGTTGGCGAATCGTTCGTGTTTTCGACCACTGGCGCCCAGTGAGAAAAGAAAAATCTGGAACCAAATAAACCGCAAAACACGAAACAGCAACATCAGTTGGTGATAGTTGGCCCGGGGAACATGACCGAAGTTATTTTGTCATTTTCAGTGGCAAAGCGTATCCTTAGGTGAGTCGTAAAAATCTACACAAAAAAAACTTATGTCATGTTTAAAGAATGATAGCGAAAAAATTGTGAAGTCGTTTGGAAGTTGCTAGGTTCGCATTTAACGAGACTCGTTTGGGGGGAGAGACAGCGGCCATCTGTGAAGCCGGAAAAAGGTGACTTTGGCGTTATAAAAACGGTTTAGTTCGTCAAACTTCTGAACTGATGTTAACAACCAATTTATATAATTTTGTTGGAGTTTTTCTGATTCGAGTTCATATCATCAATAACTGGCACCAACTTGGGACCAAACACCGCTTCAACAAGCCATGGTATATCGAAATCAGTTCACGTACAGTAAAATCATTTAACTTTTGTAAATTTCATATTGTTATTTTCACTGGAAACGTTCTATTTGAAAATGAGACCGTCCGTCTCATAAATAGTGCTGGTGTTTTAGGAACAACACTTAACTGACTAAATATCGTGGTGTAAAAACACGCCTAAAGAATTCAAGAAATTCGAATCCGTAGACATTTTGTGAATTAACTTTACATTGATTGAGATTTTTCTATAAAATTAAAGGGTGCAGGACACGACCACGGCGGCTACATTGAAAATGTAGTGTGCGCAGCGTCAGTGGTAAACCATGATGATGAGTTATGTTCTATCAACGACCAAGCGATAAACTTGGATGGAACGCCCATCTCCTACCAGCAGAAGGCAATGGATTCTTCACATTTCCTTTTGATCATGACCGTATGAGCCTGCTTAGTCCTAGTGTTCCGTTCTAAGTTTATAACTGATTCGCTCTAGAATACCTATCTTCCAATTTCATTGCTTTCGTTTCTCTTAGTCTTAAATTTGCCGAAAGCAGCCCACAAAATCGATAGAATAATCGAAATATTGCGTAGTGTGCTGGGTGCTCAAATCTGTCGTACGAGACGCCATAGGAACGATGTTACTTGTCTGGCAAAAGAGCTACAATTGATTCAAACAGTCACGCGGCTCATTTATTTATAACTTTTCGTGTTCGTTTGAGTCACTAAGGTGCTCCCTATTGACGGTTCTGCCGGGGATAGATTGACTGATGTATGGGAGTTTTCACGTTTTCCGAGATCTATTCATTAATGCTTGTTTTTCAATAGTGTGCTATTGAAATACAAAAACACTATAGCAATAAAACATAATTTCAGTAAATTCTGAATTGTTTGGTGATAACTAGATGGAAATACGATCATAAATAACAAAGTTTTTAACGTTCAAAATAGTGACGCAAAACGTGACATCGTTTGATTTTAGATTTTAGAATGACACCCTGCCCCAGATAGTGCAGTAAGACATTTTCAATGTCAAAAAATGTTTCTAGAAATGGTAATACCTTAAGAAAAATATAGGTGCTAGGTTTTTTGGATTCTCAAAGGCTCCCCCTCTCATATTGTGACAAATGTCAATGTAAGTTCAGATGCCAAATTTCACATCTTTTGGACAATTCTAGACTCAGGCCAACTTCGCTTGAAATTTTTGAAATTGGTACTATGGGAAAATATAGAGGAAAAATGTATTAAATTCTATAGCTTTTGAAGTAGCAATCTGAAAGTTACAATTTATACCTCTTTTTAAAGGAAAAAAACGCTTTTAATCCACCTAACAGTGTGATGAGACATTTCTTATAACTCTTATCACTCTCTTCGGATATTATATCGTTTGAGAACATTTAGAACGTGATGCTTCGCGATGTTTTTGATAACACATATTACATGGGATAGTGGCAGGACTCAGAGAATCGCTCAAATCAGCATAGGACAACATCAGTGATAGAAATCTCAAACCAAATCAATGGGAAAGCGAAAAAATGGCCCATAAAATATCTAAATATCTAAATTGTAGTGGGAAAACTGAATTTATATATTGTACTGAGCCAAAAAAATCGATTTTTTTTTGAATCGATTTGAAGTTTATACTTTACTCAAATTTCCAACGCGACTGAGAACTAAGAAAATTTAATGAAATCGCAGCTCCTGATATCACGCTATCTCTGAAATGCATGCGTGCATAGTTCCAAATTTTACTTCGACATCGACTTTTTCTAAAGGTGACTTCCCAGTAATATCCTTGATTTGAATTATTATCGCTAATCCTAATGCCAAAGAACAAATAAAAACCTCTCGAAAACGAACCGTTTGGGAAAATCATCATCATTACTGAAATTTTCATTTTCACGAAACTTTTCGATAATCTTCCGTCACTTGCGTTAATGCACTGGGTGCACAGTGCTCTGAAAATCTAGCGAAACCGTCTTAGGGCACCAGCGGGTCTAATTCAGAGCTATCTGCGCGGCGAGTTAAATCTGTAATGAATACTAAAAATTAATTTCTATTCCATAATTTTCAGTTCAGCAATTCGAGAGATCGTGCTCACCGTAAGCCATGAAAAATAGACTACGTTGTGAAGCGATGGTCACTATTTATTAAAAAATCAGGGTTAAATAAAAAATAGAACTATTTAAAAATTTCAAATAGTTTATAATTTTCACAAACTTATTAGGAAAAATTGCTTTCGTAATATTGTGTAGGAAAAAGCTGAAAATTTCAGTATTTTCTCTATCTGCAACATATAAATCCTTAAATATACCGATTAATTGGTATACGAATTGGAATAGGTTCGCCAAATTTTGGAAGAACCCCTTGAAAACTACCTAAAAATTGTTGTAGTTCGATGCAATAAAAAATCCCCAAAAGTGAAATATACCTATTAATGTGAAACACAGTGAATAATACATGCAATAAAGACCCATTTTTATCAGTCTCATGGTGTATTTTAGGCTGACAAAATGGGGACATTGACTAAATCGGGCAATTTTTTTCTTTATAATAAACTGAAGCTGTTAAAATATTCTTCCCGTCCCTTGATGTAGTCTGAAAACTATTTCTGATTATGATGAACTTTTTACTTTACATATTTCCATCTCCATGATAAGGAAAACGTGCTCAAGAAAGGATTTACTCGAATTCTGTCTTGTTCGTCTGCTAGAGCCCATCAAACAGATGTTCATATTTGGCTGATAAAATCGGGGTTTTAATGTATTATAATAGATATTCAGCATTCGAAGACGTTTCTTGTGAACGAGTGTAGAACGACTTTGTTTTTACTTACCGGAAGTCAGCGGCGTAGCCAGAAATTCGGTTTGGTGGGGGTTTGGTGAAAATCGATCTTACTGTCCAAACGGCATAATTCCGAAACCGTAATTTTTGAAGTTATAAAATTATGCATAATTAATTTTTCAGAAAATAGTAACAGAGTTCGTGTCTTTAGCGAATTTGTTGAGACTTGTCATGAATATTAACCCGAGAAAATTCACCATAAATACTTCTTGGACGATATACCGTCAAAATTATTTTATCAAATGATGCGCTGTTTAACGTTTGTAAAACTCATTGAAGATACTAAACCTCCGAAATTGGCGGTTTCAAAATGATGCTATCTTGACCTTAAATTACTGTTTTTGAACATTTGACCTATACATATAATTGGTCATACAACAAAAATCAAATGCCCATCAAAATCTATCAGGACCTGCTAGAGTCGAATGGAAATCGTCATTTTTCATAAATTTCTCTCTACATTCGGAAAGTGTTATCCTCGTTATTAATCATATTACGTTTTCGTCTCAACTTGACGCATCCCCAAAATATAAACCTGTTTTAATCCACCTAGTGGTGCAATTGTGCTTGTCTCATTTGTCCAGACTACGATTCCATGGCTGGTTATGTTCAATACAATGGTGGAAATTAATATTACATTTTCAGTACGATAAGCACATACATACAATGGATCGACAGCCACGATCTTGAGATACTATGTGATACTGAAACATCGCTTGAAACCAGCGGCGGATTATGGAGAAAGATCCGGGTCCTGCCGAAAATTTTCAACTTGTTAACAAATTTTAAACTAGTTTTAATTTTAAAGTAGCATCCCCTCACTGCATATTCTCTGAGGGCCGGTATGATTGACGATTTTTAGAGTGATTGCATAACCTTTCTATATGAGAAAGGCAAAAATGTACCAAAGTCCAAAGAAGTCAATTTTTGTCATGCATTTTAATGTTTCATGCATTTTAAAGCCATTTGGCATCCAAAATACAAATTTGATTTTGAAAAATTTTCATTTCAGTTTATATGGGAATTTGCTGTGTGATTGCACTCTTCAACTCGTAACTCCGGAACCGGAAGTCCAATCAATAGAAAATTCAATAGCAGCGGATGGGAAGGTTGTACCTTTCATTTGAGACTAACTTTGTGCAAATCGGTCTGGCCATCTCTGAGAAACAGAGGTCAAATTTTTTTTCCACATATACACATACACGCATACAGACATATACATACACACAGACATTTTCCGATCTCGACGAACTGAGTCGATTGGCATATGACACTCGGCCCTCCGGGTCGGGATTAGATTGACGAATTTTAGAGTGAATGAGAAAGGCAAGAACATTTTTAGCAAATGTTGAAAGTTATGCAATGTTTTGGTGAGCAGTTCTATGTTTCATAGACATTAAATCAATTTTAACTTCGCTTTCTATTAAATAAAGACCCTTATTACAGTACATCTCTACAAAAGCGAGCTCAATTTGAAAAGAAATCTGAGGATTATTATTGATTACAGAACTCTGGAATTTTCTATTGGAATGTTTTCATTCAGGAATTTGATATTGCTGCTATTAGACAACTGTGAAATCAAGACCAATAGATCAGTTACATATCAGGACCCCATTCCGACAATTTATCAAAAGTCCTCATGATGTTTACAACAACCGGTTATCAATCTACGGATCAGATAATTGTTATTGTATTATTGAATTAAATCAGTCTGCATCAATAAATTTTCAACTTCAATCCAATTTTTTTTTTTTGGGTGTGGTGGGGGGGGGGGGGGGTTGTATGGTGTTAAACTCCAAAACCTTCTCTTGGCTATGCCGTTGCTTGGGGTTATTTATTTCGCTTTTCTTTTTTTGATATGTTTCAGATCGATCCGATGGTTATAAGTTAGAAAAATTGCAGTCAGAAGGTTCGCACAAATGAACATTTTTACACTGATAAGTTTTCAAGTTCCTTCCAGACAACTTAGAAGTGTTCGGTGATTATTTCTAGCGGTTGTAGATAGAAAAATGAAATACAAAATTCGTTTTATCGAAATAATGTTTGGCTTATTTCAATGGATTATTACTATATTGAACAATAAATAGCCAACAAAGAGTAAGCAACAAACAACAAGCCATAACTTTTAAAGTATTCAAAATAGATATTTGAAGTCTTCAGTAAAGTTATTCGCAAAAGTAAGAGCTACAAATTTGCTGAAGGCATCATTTCGATATAATCACTTCCAAGAAAATTTGTGAAAATATCTCACTCATAGGGGGATTAATCAGTAAAAGCACAATACCAAAAGAAAGGGCATATTACCTCCATTAAATTCTCCGAAGATACTATTGACCTAAAATAAGCCGTTTTGGCGTTAATAATAGATTACATGTTTTGGTCATATTTCTGGCAATGGGAAATGATAAAAATCTTTCGTCCGTATTTAATAATTAATATCTCTTTTGATAATAGTCCGATTTCAACAATCTATAGCTTGTTCGAAAGGTATTCGTTAAAGTTGTCTAAAAACATATAAATTGTCTTTCTGTCATGTCAGTTTCGGCAGATAATTCAAAAAAACTGCAAAAAACGCCATTTTTACGCATTCAAACATTCATATCTTGGAAACTAAACATCAGAATCAAAAACGAATTAATAGCGTTCATACTGTTTTTTAGTTCTTTCATTTAAAATTGGTTTGGATAAGATCGGTTCAGCCATTGCTGAGAAACACGAATGAGAATTTGTCCGTTACATACACACACACAGACACACACACACACACACACACACACACACACACAGACATTGTCCCGAATCGTCGAGCTGAGTCGATTGGTATATAAGACTCGGCCCTCCGGGCCTCGGAAAAAATCTTGAAAGTTTGAGCGAATTCTATACATTTCTTTTATAAGAAATGTAAAACCTTAGTATTTGAATGGAGATATTTCTGATTCTAGAAAAATACGGAAAACTGGTGTACTGGGTCGTTTGGCCCCAAAATCTTCCATTTTCAATAATTTTTCTGCTCCGTAATACAAATCATGCATATTTTGCAGGTTTTCTAAAATTAGAAATCGAACGGAGTCGTTTTGTCTTTAGTCCGAATACGAGAAGTTGGGGTTATAGGGCCTTTTGCCATTCATATTCAATTTAATCATTACCTCGTGCGTATATCTCAATTGTTCTTCAATCAATTTTCATAAAATTTACCTTGTTGAACGTGGAAAATTATTAGGAATAAAACAAAAATAGATTCGTTAGCCGTAAAATCAAAAAAAAAAACAAATTTTTTGACATTAACTCTACAAATCACATTTTTTGCCTTTCTCAATAGAAAGGTATTGCAATTGCTCTGAAACCCGACTTTTTAACGGAGCGCCGAGTGACATATACCATTCGATTCAGTTCGTCGAGTTTGGCAAATGTCTGTGCGTGTGTATGTATGTGTGTGTATGTGCGTCTGTGTGCGTGTATGTGACCAAAAATGTCACTCATTTTTCTCAGAGATAGCTAAACCGATTTTGACAAATGAAAGGTACAATGTTCCCATAGACTGCTATTGAATTTCTAATGGATCCGACTTCCTGTTGCGGAATTACAGGGTGATGAGTACGATCACGCAGAAAATGTCGTTTTTAACAAATTCTGCAATGAATGTATAAAGGTGAAATTTTTTCCAAAATATGACCACAACTGCTTCGATTAGGTCACTAACATCCATTCAAAGTTTCTTTGGCTACATTGGCCACCATCATCGGTTCTGGAAGCCCCGGCGGAAGTATCCAAATTCAGAATAACAGTCACATCGGTTTCCCGGAGATGGCTAGACCGATTCAACCAAACTTAGTCTCAAATGAAAGGTGTTGCGCCTTCGTAAATGGTTATTTAATTTCATCCCGATCTGACTTCCGGTTCCGGAGTTACAGGTTGTGGCGTGCGATCACATAGCAAATTGCGATTCAAACCGATACTCCGATGAAAGCAAAAAAGGTAAAAATTTCGCTAAAATGTCTCTCAAACAACTTAAATTTGCTGTTCTAGGTCATCGACGGCCAACCAAACTTTCGTTGACTACATTGACCACCATAGACGGTTCCGGAAGTGCCCGAGAAAAGCGGCCATCTTTCAAAATTAACGAACTACATCAGTTTCCCGGAAATGGTTGGGCCTATTTTCCCAAACTTAGTTCCAAATGATAGCTAAAATATCCCCACAGATGTCTGTAAAATTTCGCACGGATCGCTTATATGGGTCCGGAAATACAGACTAAACCGTCCGGTCACATATGAAATTCGCATATAAGCCGGAACTCAAATTGTTTTTCAAATGGTGGACCCCATGAAATTTCAGAAATCGAATTCGTATTTTTGATGCCAAACATCTTTAAAATGCATGAAACGTCGAGATTTTATGTTACCTCGAAAAAAATTTTTTTTTATGAAAATCGACTTTTTGGGACTTAACCGATTTCGCTCCTTTTTTCAATTCAGTATTACCGTGGCTGGTTTTTCTTTTGCAAAATTTTGGAACTCGAATAATGATTTCTTTTCTTGTATATAGTTGTTAATAAATTAGCTTTTAATAAATATAAGCAACTAAAAAATTCTCGTGTTCATGATTGAGAAAGGCACAATTGCACTACTAGGTGGATTAAAACAGGTTTTTTGCCATAAATTTTATTTTTTTTCTGAAAAATGTCATAGCTTTTTTCTCCAGTGTATTTTTTTTCGAGCAGAAGATTTCATGCGCTGTTACTTTTGCTGGAAAGAAACGGAAATAGACAAAAAATTTTTTTTGGAAAATGCTGAATGGAAAAAAAATTCACGCTCTTTTAAAAAAATGCGTTTGCGTTAAAATGTTCTAATTCCCAGAGAAAATCATGGAGTTTCGTAAACCGAACACAACTGCAAACTTTTGTTCGCATCGGCGATGGTCATATTTACTAGTCGGCCACATACTCATGGTATCACTCTCTAAATCATAATTTTAACCGTAACACTTTTTATTTTCTTTTTACTAGTGTGATTATTTTAATGTATTTATTTCGTTAATTTAATAGTGTTATTAATTTTATTCATTTTGTTATTAATATTATAGTATTGTTGTTTTTTTTTGCATTTTATTCATCTGATTTATTTTGGTCTATTTACTAATCATATTCATTGAATAAAGGTAATAAAACCTTTATCAGTTCTTGGTTTCGATTCATTCTATTCACAACCAATTCAATTTTATCTAAAAAACAATTTATAATTTTCCTAATTTGATATATTTCAATCACTTTTTTAAATTTATTTTATTTTTCTAATCATCGCAATTTTATTCTTTTTGGGCCGTTTTCTTCACCCTCGCTTGGCGTCTAAGCCAGGTTTAAATGTACTGATGACCTTGGTTTAAAAGTTAAGCGAGGGTGAAAAAATCGGTCCTTAGAATTCTGTCTTATTTTATTAATTTTAAGCATATTATCCATCTTTTCATTTTGTTTATTTTTTCTACTAAATTCACTTTTTCCATTTAATGAACTTTAAGCATTTTATTCATTTGATTCAAATTTGGATAATTTCAGACACGTTTATTAATTTAATCCATTTTATGCACTTTAATCGTTTCATTCAATTTATTTGTTTAATTCATATTGTCGATTTCATAGATTTTTTTTTCATTTTCTTGATTTTTTGACTCCATTTATTTGATATATTTTATAAATTGTACGCATTTTATTCATTTCATCAAATTCTTTTCTCGTTATATTTTTTAGTTAACTTTGTTTATTTTCCTTATCTTACTTATTAAATTCAATTGTATAGATTTCATTACCTTTATTAATTTCATTCAAGCTGTTACCTTTCATTTTTCTTGTTTAAAGCATTTTGTTTATTTTATGAATAAGTTGATTATTTCGCTTTTTTCGTTTTCATTTCATTGATTTTATTCGCTTTAGATATTTTTTTTCATTTTGTGTTTTAATTTATTTCGCTTTATTAATTGCATGCATTTTATAAGTATGATTTTTTATCGTTTTATTCAATTTCTTAGTTTTTATATTTCATATATTTTTATTCTATTTTCTATTTCTTCTTTTTATTACTTTGTTCGTTGTTCGCTCAATTTAGTCATTTTATTCAAATAGATCATTTTATTATCTCATTAATATTATAAATTTATCTGTTTTTATTCAATTCATTTCAATCATTTTATTTTTCTATTTATTTCATTTGATTCATTTTATACCATTTTAACATGTTATTAGGCTCGACTTCAGTGTACGTTATTTGAACTCAACGCATCGAACTGGAAATTCCTCTTCATGGTAGGTTTGATCACAGTGTACGAGGAAAATTAGGCTTTGAACGGTGATGTTGATTTATTTTAACCTTTTTAAACTTAATTCGAGAAATTAATTGCTGCTCGTTTCCTAACCCTTGTCGTAGACCATATGTTTGATAACAGTCCAGAAAATTTCGATTTGACCAATTCAATCTACCTACCTGTCCCAAACGGATCCTCAGCTACATTAATAATGTACTACCCGGTTGGGACGACACATGTGGACAAACAAACAACTCGCTTCCAACTACATTGGATTCGGACAATTTGTAACATGTAGAGTAAACAGGGGCAGCCACAAAAGATAACCTGAATAGTGGTCGCAGTGGCAAAGTTTCCCCTAACAAAAAAAACCATCTATCCGTCATTTTTTTCACATAATGACAACTTACAATGTATGACCAAAATAAGATTTCTTTACGAGCGTGATATTTTACTATGATATACTTTAATTTTGATAAGCATTTATTGAAATAAACATCTGCATCAATCGCTTTAGTTTTGTTTGGATGGATCAATGGCTGCTCACACCAACACCTTCGGCTCAAATTTTGATTCGCCGGCATACTTGACAATGTCTGATGTTGCTGGAATGTTATCAGTGTAATAGTCATTGTTTTCCCTTAATTTATGGTGTGAAAATGAAAAGTAAAATTCATTATCAAAATTGATTAATTTGGTATTGGTATTACGTTATTTTACTTTAAAATACAGTGTACAAGTGAGTTTGAACTAATGAATTGTGGTGTCAATTTGTGTGTTTCTGTCCTACCTTGTTTTCTGCACTTAAACACTTAGTTTTAGTGGGCAACCGCATTTATTTTTATTTTCCGGCTTTTGCTATAACACGTGTTGGGCATTTGAAGAATATTTTTTATACGGGTCTTAACAAAAATGATTTTTTCGGTGTAAATTCATAGTCTGATGTTGAAATGTTTTCTTCTAATTTCATAGAGATATGCTAATATTTTCTTCATAGATGACACAAAACAATGAAAACTCACCTTTAAGTACAAACAATAACACCGTTGATTTTTTGTCCTCAAATGGTAGTTAATACTTAAACTTTTTTCATTATTATGATCAATCTATAGTGAAAATATTAGCGAAGTTATTTGAAGATCAAACTATGAATTTACACTGAAAAAATAAATTTTGTTATGATCCCATGTGCAATCAGAATATTAGTGCTAACAAGACATCATCCCGGACCAGTTGTTTACTAATGAATACAAACAATGATTGAACGACTATCTGTGGCCAAATCAGTCTGCTGGATACTGATGAGATGAAGTTGAAACGCAAATGCTTGATTTACAATAAAGCTGAAAAGTAGTTTATCTGAATACGAGGAACGATTATTGAGTTGTGAATCCTTTAGTGACCCATAATTGTGGAGGAAGTGTAAATTTATTCGATATACTTAGGGCATCAAATATGATGTCTCGAAAAGAAAGCTATGACACATAATTTGATTGTTGACTCACGAGACTAACTTTTCGGTACAATTTTTTTTATCGGATCCGAAAATTACAAACTACAAGGAAATTAAAATTTTCCGATATGATGGAGCAATGTTGAGGTTTAGACACTAGGTAACCTCATATTATTTAGAATTGATTTATAAACATTTTTAATATACGAATGTTTGAAAAAGTCCATCATATTGTAAAATGAGACTGATTAAGAAAATTAACATGTGGAACAAAATTTGGGTGAAGAAAATTTAGATTGCCTGCTTACCGCACTGTCTGACCGCGCGTCGACATGCTTCCCGTTCGACTAGCGACCGATGAATGTTTCACAACAAAAAAAAACATGCGGGCAATATATAACTTCTCTATATTCCATTATTTTCTGAAAATCAGGTGAAGGTGGGAAAGGTGAAGCGGATGAATAAAGCAAATCCCATCGTCTCAAGCCGTGATTTGGCTAAAAAGATCGGCATGTCGCAGAGCTACGTCCATAATGCAAACTACATACATACAAGGTACAGAACTTCCCAAACCGCGATGAGCGGCAACAATCGACGGCTAAAACTCGGGCACGGAAGCTCTACGAGAAGATGCTGACAAAATATGGCTGCTGTGTGATGGACGACGAAACGTATATAAAAGCCGATTTTAAGCAAATTCCGGGGTTGGAGTTTTTCACCGGCAAGAGCAAGTTCTATGTGGACGACAAATTTAAGAAGAAGAAAATGTCGAAGTTCGCCTCCAAATATCTCATTTGGCAGGCCATCTGCTCTTGCGGACTGAAGAGTGAGCCTTTCGTGACAAAGGGCACAGTAAATGGCGAGATCTACAAATCTGAGTGCCTCGAGAAGCGCCTTTTGCCGTTCTTGCAGCAGCACGACGAAGCTCCGCTGTTTTGGCCAGATTTGGCATCATGCCACTATTCTAAAAGTGTCCTGGAGTGGTATGAGGCCAATTCTGTCCATTTTGTTCCAAAGGACATGAATCCGCCAAACTGTCCGGAGCTGCGCCCGGTGGAGCAGTACTGGGCAATGATGAAGCGGGAACTTCGGAAGAGCAAGAAGACAGTCAAAAACGAGAAGGACATGTTAAAATGGAAAAAACTGAGAAACTGGTACCGGATGACACTGTAAAGACTTTGATGGAGGTCATCAAGCGAAAATGCGTTCAATTTTACACTGAAAGCTCCATCGATTAACTTTTCTTTTGATTTTTGAAGTAAATATTTGTATAAAACTACCCTAAAATTTTGGTTTGATTTTAAACATTATAAGAAAATTGGCATGACATTTTCGGTGTCGCAATAATTTCATGTTCCCCCTTTATTATTGGGTGTCCGTCTAATCCTTTGCACATAACCTACTATTTCGCCTAGGGATAGGATTTCACGGTTGAAAAACATCTAATCGTTACTGTCGATTTGATGCATACAGTTTCATGTTCTTGTTTGCTTTTGGTTACTGTGGGTTACGATTGTGTATCCGCCCTATTCGCAGGGTGAAGACTGCCGATAACTTCGAACGAACTGATAATGAGTTAATTTGATGAAACGTATAGTACCACGTTTATTTTGAAACTATTTTAAACCGTCAAACAATGCGATATCAAAATTTGTTTGAACTTTCATCAAAATTTCACTACGCGCTTAAACTAGGGTTGATTTGAGCTCCGTTGTCGTTCCCGGAACGACATAGTCCCATGTTTCACTAGAGTGTTTTTAAACCTTTATTATTGGTTCATGACTATTTAGCAACGCAGGCCGGATTTTTTCTCAACAACCCTCAAGGCTTAATGTTTAGCTTCGGCGTTCTCTGTTCTGCCTGGGAACTGCCAAACTCAAAGTAAAACCAGAAAAGCACCATTCCCGAATGTTGATCCTAAAGCGCGATTATCAACAGAAAGGCTACGGAATACTCCAAGCGAGTGGGTCCGCTTGCTGAAAAAGCGTCCTCCTGTCAGGATGTTCCCGGTCGGAATGATTCATTAAGGGAAAAAAACTCATCGATTTTTTCCACACTCTTACCCGCCGACCGGTGCAAAATTTAGCACACGTACTCGTACTCGGCATGGAGGAGCCTTAGCACAGCGCCGTACTGACCCGATCGACCATCCAGTCCTACTTAGGGGCAAGGTGCAGGTATAGGTAGGCACTATCGCAAAGCAATTCCAGCAGGAACCGCAAATTTCCTTCCGCTCGAGAGCTCGTTTCACCGCCGTCGGTCGGCCGGCGAAGGAAGCCGTATTTAATCCATGCAGCCGTGATTCATTCCATTGCTACCGTCAAGCCGGGCCAAGCCAAACCCAGCCGAGTCGACCGACCGAACCACCAAGTTGCCCCGCGGCAGACCGGTAACATTTCGGTAGAAATTTTGATTTTGATCTGTAAACTTTTCGAGTCCGATGAGTGAACGAAGCCAACCAAAAGCCACCCCGGTTCCACCCCGCTTAATGTTTGCATCGAGGTTCCTGGTTTGGTATTTAATGATTGGTACCGGGAAGTTTACCCCGGATAGGATCCTTTCGCAGGACCGGCTCGACTTGAGCTATGATTGCGATAGCTATTTATGGTGAAATTAGATTCATTCACGCTCGTTTCAATGAAATTTGCTTACGCTTATGCAACAGATTTCTTCCAACCCGGCTCTGTTTCCCATATTAAAAAGAATGACCTCTCCGAATTGACCCGAGCTTTATTTCTTTAAATTGAGTCTCGTTCTCCACCCTCTTCGTCGGGCTAGAAGTATTTTATTTTTCCGAATCCGTTCGGCTGTAACTTTATACGGCAACCTACGCCCACACTGCCAGTCAGTGAAACTCTACCAGGGGAACAGCCGTTCTAAATTAACCGCTTACAAATGCAACGATTCCCACTCGAATCAACTACTACATCTATGTGTGTGTGTGGTAGAAGACCTATAACTTTCTATCAAAGGAGCATACACTTTCTGTTGTCGTGTAGAGTTTGTTCGTACAGGAACGGCTTCTTAATTTTAAACACGCACTTTTTGCTCTAATCTGACCGTTGTGCGATGGGGTGGTTCTGTTTTTGTCGTTAAGAATTTAATGAGAATTTTCTTCTATTTCCCCAAAGGGAACAAAATTTAATGATCCAATTTGTGAATAAAGGCACATCTTACACCCTTAGATTTGTGTGTTCGTATTGTACTCGTTGCAGCCGTTTGGTCCTCAAGCCATAAGACAAAAGTTCGTTTTAGTTTTCTCGTCAGCCGACCAGAGCTTCTGTTCTTGACTACCCGAGACATCACTAGGGACAAGCCTGTTGCATTAGACATTCACATATAAAGTCTTGGTGAATGAAATCCTTTTCACAGCCACGTTGATAAAAATTAAGTAAGTATTGATGTATGATGCGTGAACTGTTTGATTTTAGTGTCAAACTGGCACCAAGTTGGTGTCAGTTACTGACGATTAGAAAATGAACCTCAAATAATTTTTTTTAAAGGGGTTCGATTCTTAAAAAAAAGTTATCCACTTAATACTGGCATATTTTCCGTTTTTTTCATAATTCGGATTATGGATTATTGGAGTGGTACAAAAATTCGTTATTTTATAGGACATTAAAGTGGAACGAATTCTGCTAAGCAACTTCTCTGAGTATCTGTAACTGACTTTATCCAGCTTCGGCAATTGATCTTGCTCGGACCAGAACCAATCGCTCGCTAGAAGCGCTTCGTTAGTTATTCATTCAAATTCAATTATATTGTTATCGAATCCCAGTTCAGCAATTTTTAATGAATTTTGAAAGCGATCATTTTATAGAGCGCATGTACTTCGCAGAACCACCCTCGGAACAGATCTGTGTCTGATCTAATGTCTAGAACCAGCGGGAACGCAGAAGCAGCCGTGACGCGAGGATTTAATTCTTTTATCATGCTCTCCATTAATCGTCGCCATTGCCGTGCCGATTCCCGGCGTCTTTAATTGGTGGCTTCCTTCCATGTGTCTCTAATTGAGAAGATGTTGGATTGAATTAAATTCAAATTCATGGTGTTTATGGTGGCGAATGCTGGCTGCCCGGCTGGTCTGGGGTTGGCAATAATGATTCAAGCTATGACGACTTTTAACGGTTCCACTGAAACCGATGAAAAACGATGACGGCCGGGAAGATGAACGTCTCGTACATGAAGTTAAGTGAAATAGTTTGTTTAGTTCCAATTTGACTATTCGATAATTTGTTTAATATTTTAGTTTTGGTATAATGATTCGCCATCCATTGATCATTATTAAAAAAATCCTTCCAGCCTCCATTGATAGCTGGAAATTACCTGAAAAGAGAGAAAGAAAAAGATTTTGTTTAGAAAAATATATCATGTGTAAACAAAGTTTTTAACTGCATGGGCAAAAATTCTATTGCATTGTTTATAATATAAATGTGTTGAAGCAAAAATGAAAACATTTGGAGTCCTAAGAAAAACTGCAGCATGTTTGTAGTATGAGAAAACAACATATAATTTATAGTTAAATACCAAGTTTGCCCTAAAGAAGAAAAGATTTTATTTCGAAACGTTGCCAATTCGACCCAAAATAAATACTTTTTCCAGGAATCTGCGATCAAAAAGACATCTTTCAATTCAATTTCATAGTCTTCTAATAAAGTTGTAAATTACTTTGCGAAAGCAGCTTAAAAATTGGATGGCGAAAAAAACATATATGAACATATATGACCCTCAAATTCATCGTATTAGTTTGACTCATTTACTTTAATTCATGATTTTTTTATTAATTAATTGCTTTCAGGTCCTCACTTTATTCATTTCATCCAATTTACTAATTTCATTCAATTTCATAATTTTATTCATTTTATTTACTATAAGTGTTAAATGTTTTATTTAATTTATTTAGTTTGGCCATTTTATTGATTTTATTCATTTTTCTTGTAATTTTATCAGTTATTATACATTTTATTTATTTTATTCATTTTATTTCTTTTCTTAATGTTTTCCTTTTCATTAATTTTATTCATTCTATTCATTTGTCTCATTGTATTCGTTTTTTTACATTTTACTGCTTTAGTCATTTTCATCATTCGATATTAGTTTTAATTAAATCAATTCAATTAATTTAATTGCCTTAGTTAATTTAATCCATTTAAATAATTTAATTAATTTTATTTATTTAATTTGTGTATTACTTTACACATTTTATTCATTTTGTGATTCATTCATTTTTTATTTTACTCATTTTATTTATATTATTCGTTTCACTCATTTAATCCATTTGATTAATATTATTCTTTATGCATTATTTTATTATTTTTTCTTCCATTTATAATTTAATTTATTGAATTGATTTATTTTCTTCAATTCATTTGAAAATTATTTTTTCTTTTTAGTTATTTTAGCAATTTTTTAAAAATTTTATTCATCTCATTCATTTTTGTATTTTCCTTTTTTTATTTATTTTATTCATTTTTCTCATTTGATTTTTTTGTAGCACTCTTAATCTTTTTGCTCGCTTTAATCAATTGATTTATTCAATTCATTGACGCATTGTATTCATTTTATTCAATTCATTCGTTATATCTATTCTATTCATTTTATTTATTTTAATCATTTAATTTGTTTTATTATTTTTTTTCCTTCATTCCTTCATTTTCTTTTTTTATTTCATTTTAATCATTCAATATTCATTTTATTATAATAAATACAATTATTTTAATTAACTTAGTTTATTTTAATTCGTCTAGATAATTTAATTCATTTTAATATTGTATTACTTTACGCATTTTATTTATTTTGCCAATTTACTTACTTTATTCATATTGTTCGTATTACTCATTTTATTTATTTTATTCATTTTGCTCGGGCCCTATTCTCACAGTCACGTCACCTAGTGACTAGAAAGAAATTTTGTTCTAGTCACTACGTGACATGACTGTGAGAATAGGACCCCTCATTTCATTTATTTGTTTATTTTATCTCATTATTAATTCATTTCACTAACTTAATAAATTTTATTGCCTTACTCATTTTTTTCATTTCTTACCATTTTTTTCATCTGATTCTTTTTAATATTTTACTCATTTGGTTTACTTTTCTCACTTTTCGGTATTTGTCTTCATTTTTTTCTTATTTTTATTACTTTTGCTTATTTGACTCATTTTATTTGTTCAATTCATTTAATGCATTCAATTAATTTTACTAATTTTTATAAATTCATTCGTTTAATCCCTCTAATCATTTTTTTTAGTTTACACATTTTATTCATTTTATGCACATTGTATATTTTATCCATTTTGTACACTTCATTTGTTTGATTCTTTTGATTAATTTTATTATTTATTGCTTTACTCGTTTTATTCATTGAATTTATTCAATGAATTTAATGCGTTTAATTCATTTTACCAATTCTTTTAACTTCATTCATTTTACCTATTTCACTCATTTTATTCATTTTACTCATTATTTTTCATTTGATTGATTTTTTTAATATTCATTTTAATTTAATCAATTCACTTGATTTAAATAATTTAATTCATTTGATTAGTTTTATTATTGAGTAAAGCCATGTCAAGTGATCCTCGAATTTTTCGCAAAATCACCGATCTTCATGAGGTATATTTTATTGTATAGGGATTATGGTGATTAGCTTTTGGTATAAATATTTCGTTATAATTCCTTTTTCTCTTCAAGATATTAACCCTTAAACTTTATTGCAAGATAAAATTGAAAATTTTATATCTCAAAAACTACTGAAGATAATTCAATGAATTTTTGCACATTCATGCAATGATATTTGCACTATCTTATAAAAATGTTTTTACTTTATAATTGTGTGAATAACGGTACTTTGCATCTATTTAAAATTTTCAATTGTATTTTTTCTTGTGTTCTTCACGCTAAAATTTTTTAAAACGTATGTCAAATTATGCGGAAATCTTTCACCTTCAATAATCTGTATTGATATTTTTTCATTTTTGTTCCTATCGAGAGTTATGGAGGATTTTGTAACAGTGCGCTCTTTCAACGCACGGCCCACTTTGATGCAACCCGCGAGAACGTTCATATTGGCAACGTCGCAACGTCGTAATGCGCATCGCTTTGAAGGAGCGTATCTCATGTTCAAAAATGGCATCTCTGAAGTTAAAGCAAAAAGACAAGCTTTTCTTTATGGATAATTGAAAGTGATGTTTTCTGTATAATTTACTTGCTCTTTAGCGTTATTATATTGTTCAGGAGTTATTTAATTTTCTGTCACTCAATATCTCGGACAACCGCACTCGGATGTTGCCAGCCGATGAGCAAAGTTGAGCAGAGGGCATGTTTTAACCTGCGTTGACATATTTTTTGCAAATTGACATACTTCACCACGTTTTATTTCCAGTTGGTTCTGTCTGAGAGGTAGCACGGTATATTGCGAAACTTTTCTTAAATCCACATAGCGACTTTTCAGCCATGCGCCATCGGGTCGTGCGTTAAATTACGCGCTCATTTTGTTTTTGTTTTTGTTTCGATCGCACTTGGGTGTTTCCCATATAGAGACAACTCGCGAAATGCTATATTATCCCCAAATAGACAATATTTGCTCAAAAAACATTCGATTGTTTTATGTTATAAATATGGGTCGATCACACGAATGATGTATTCCGTAAAAAAAAATTCATAAATATGTTCGTCGTATCTTATTTTTGTGGCATCCATGTGGAGTGATAAATTTAAAAATTATATTGGTCAACACAAATGTAGCATATGTCGTAATGGGCGCAAAAAATACAACGAAAATATATGTGGGCATGAATAAAACACAATTTTCGTTAAATTTTCAATTTTACATCCCATGTTTATAGTAAATGGTTAACGCGTTTAAAATATAGAAAAATTTAACGTTTAATTTTTCTTCTTATGGTGTTTGCCAAAGTAATGGAACTGGAATATTCGATGACTGAACAGGTACATGTGGAAAACTATAACGATGATTTTAAAATAAAGATCGTTGATGATTAAATGAAATTCGACAAAAATAAATAATATCTTACCAGAACTTGGAGAACCACCAATTAACAGAATTAACAGAAGCAATAGTGATAAAAAAACCCCAACATCGATGCGATTGAACAACAGATTTTATGTAAACTTTTTTCAAAAGACACATCGTTGTTTAAAAGTAATATCACTCGCGAAAATAAAAACGTGAAATAAAATGCTGTTGGCATAAGATTTTCAATTTTCATATATTAATGTTGCAGACTAAAAATGAATTTGGATATAACGTAGATGTATTTTGACCAACAGAAGTGTTTTTAAAGATGTTAATTGTTAGTAACATTAAATTATAATAATAATAAATATATTAAACAACTATAATTTTTGTTGCGCACTTCGGTCAAAAAAATTTAACGCATCTCAAAATAAACGGAAAAAATGACCTTCGATAATCCGTATTGAAAAGTTTGCCTTTTTGCGCTAACCGAGAGATGTGGTTTCTTATAGTCATGCGATGCGCACTTCCCATGCGATGCGCATTCTGTGGTTGCGACGTGCGACGTTGCCAATATGAACGTTCTCGCGGGTTGCATCAAAGTGGGCCGTGCGTTGAAAGAGCGCACTGTTACAAAATCCTCCATAACTCTCGATAGGAACAAAAATGACAAATTATCAATACAGATTATTGAAGGTGAAAGATTGCCGCATAATTTGACATACGTTTTGAAAATTTTTAGCGTAAAGAACACAAGAAAAAATACAATTGAAAATTTAAAATAGATTCAAAGTACCGTTATTCACACAATTATAGAGTAAAAACATTTTTACAAGATATTGCAAATATCATTTCATAAGTGTACAAAAATTCATTGAATTATCTTCAGTAGTTTTTGAGATATAAAATTAACAATTTTATCATGCAATAAAGTTTAAGGGTTAATATCTTAAAGAAAAAAAGGAATTTTAACGAAATATTTATACCAAAAGCTATTCACCATAATCCCTATACAATAAAATATACCTCATGAAGATCGGTGATTTTGCGAAAAATTCGAGGAACACTTGACATGGCTTTACTCTATTTTAATATTTTATTATGTTACACATTTTGTTTAGTTATTTTTTATTCATGTATTATTTTACTGATTTTACTCTTTTCATTTATTCTTCTTTTATTCATTTAATTCATTTTACTCAATTTCTTTATTTTATTCATTTTTTCTATTCATGTTACTCATTTTTTTAACTTTAATTACTTAATTTAATTTGTTTAATTCGTTTCACTCATTTTATTACCTTACTTATTACATTTATATTGTTGCATTTTCTTCATTTTGCTTATCTTATTCATTTTTCTCTCATTTTATTTATTTTGCTAGTTTTTTCATTCTATTATTTAATTCGATTGTTG
This sequence comes from Topomyia yanbarensis, assembly GCF_030247195.1. Lineage (NCBI taxonomy): Eukaryota > Metazoa > Arthropoda > Insecta > Diptera > Culicidae > Topomyia > Topomyia yanbarensis. Next base: position 165,556,841 of record NC_080670.1, read on the forward strand.
AGCGCTCTTCGGGTTAAAAAAAAACCTCTAACTCTATGGGCGGGGATAGGAATCGAACACAGGTGAGCTGCGTACAATGCGATCAATTTTCTAACTACGCTATATTCATTGTATTCATTCATTTTTCATATTTCTAATCATTTTACTCATTTTATTTATTTAATTCTTTTAACTAATTTTATTTATTTCAACAATTTTATGAATTTTATGCATTTTACTATTTTATTACTTTACTCATTTTATTTATTTTTTTGTTCAATTCATATATTTTATTATCGTACTTATTTAATTCATTCCATTCATTTTACATTTTTTTCGTTTCCTTCATTTTTTCTTTCACTACATTTTTTAATTTTTTTTAGGGGAATCCGGGACTATTCGGACCTAGCTAAGCAAATCACCCTTTTAGGTGGATTGATGTGAAAGAATTTATCGGTCGAAGGTCCTAATTGTTAGTTTGAAACTTCAGCTACATTTTGGTTCCATAAAAGCTCATTTGCACTACTCCATGGAAGCGCTAGGTGACGATTTGCAAAACTCTAAGTTTTTCCATCCTATTACAATAAAGGGGTAATTCCCTCTCCCCACGGGGCAAATCAGGTCGTCAAATTTTTAATTTTTTTTTTGCAATGGAAATATGGAACCTCTGAAATCTTTATTGGAAAAACTCCCTAAGAAGCCAAAAAAAAATAAACAAATTGCGTTACAAAACCTTAATCTGGTTAGTCACAGCTGTCGATTTGCGCATCATGTATTTTCTTTTCAGTGGCGTGTGCAATCGTGTACGTTGCCGCGTGCCGCTGAACGGTGGTTGATGGAATAGGGGGTCCGAATAGCCCAGTACGCGCATTTCGCACAAAAGTGGTGAGCGTCTTGAAAATATCTGTGTTTTCATCCAAACACAAATCATTCCATAAAATAGAAGCCTCAAGCTTTTTAAAATACATGCCTGTTACTTTTTCAATTTAACTTAAAAAAAAAAAGAAATACGTTGTATTTCTCTTCTAAACAAAGACAAAGAATTACGACTGTCAGAAAGTCTTACGGTTTTCTGAGAAACCGAATGACCCCCACGGGCTCAATAGCCCCGGGTCCCCTATTTATACATTTTTATTCATTTTACTTATTTTATTCCTTTTATTCTTTATATTTATGATTTTTCTGAGGGGAAAAAATCTGTGGTCACGTCTTCCTTCGGAAGGGAAGTAAAGCCGTTGGTCCCCGGTATATGAGTTTGGTGGATCGATATCTAGTCCAGAAAGTGAAGTCACCTCTCTGGCGTCGGTAAAGAAGAAGTGATCCAACTTCTATACTCTTACTAACAAAATTATCCTCCTCCTGTGATACTTGTATAGAATGCGCAATAGCATATACGTGCCTCTATCAAAAGCAAGTATCGGACTAACCATTCCTTCCCTTTCCTTTCGCGATCTACGTTCGGGCCTGGCCGGCACCGGTATTGATCAATACTTTAGGATTACCAGGGGTTGCACACTGAAAGATGTTTCGCTACTCCCAAGCATAAATATCTACTTATTCTCTATGCAACTTCAGCTAGTCCAGATCGATAACGGAGTAGCAGCCAGGGGTGGTCGCACAAGCTCAAGCAAGCTCCTTTTATTCTTCTTATTTATGTTGTTTATTTTATTATTCCTATTCATTGTATCATTTTTCTCTTTTTATTAGTTTTATTCCTTTCATTCTATTGTTTTTTTGTTCATTTTACTTATTTTATTCATTTGATTCATTGAATTATTTTTATAAATTTTGTTTGTTTTACTTATTTTATGTATTCTATTCTCTTTATGTTTAAATTTTTTCATCTAACTAGTTACTAGTTTTGATTTATTTTATTTTTATTATTGAAATTTATTTTATTATTTTTTTTTCATTTCTTACTCATTTTGTTAATTTAATTCGAATGAGTCAATTAATTCATTTTACTTTTATTATATTCGTTTTATTTATTTTATTAATTTGATGCATTTCTTATTTTACTCATTGCATTCACAGGATTCATTGTTCATTGCATTGATCATTTCACTTTGATTTCTAGTTCATTTGTTCATTTTATTTTATTATTATTTTTTTCTTATTTTCCATATCTTTCATTTGCGTCATTTCCATCATTTTGTGCACACTATTGATTTAGTTAATTTTATCGATCTAATCCATTTGTGCAGTACATAAAAATTCATTCATTTTCCATTTATTACATTTAATTCAATTTTCTAATAGTGTTTTATCAATTTTCGCTATTTTGTTTGCAAGATGTATTTTGAACTTTTATACATATTTTAGATATTACTCATTTAATATTTTCATTAATTTAGTTCATTTGATTGCTGCAATATTGTTTTAAATTAAGACATCAGCTTATTCAATTTCTTTTTCATTTAATTTCATTTACTTTTGATACTAAAAATGTATTACTCCACTCTCTGGGGCTAGGCGTCAATCTTAAATCTAGAATATCTATCTTATCTATCTTATATATATAAAAGTCAAAGTTTGTATGTATATGATTTATAGACTCCCAAACGGCTTAACCGATTTCCGTAAAAATTTATACACAGTAGGCATTTGTTATGGAGCGTGTTTGTGTGCTATTGGTTGGGGATTATCTGTCCACCAGATGGCGCTACGGAACAAATTGTGTTTCTCTCCTACTTCGTTGAAAATCGCAGCAACGCGCGATGGGTATTAGCTGGTCCCCTATACAGGTAAGGTTTGAACGCTTATAACTCCGCTATTGCTAGAAATGTTTTATTCATTTATGCACCAGCCGATTCAGAAATGCCCAACTTGAATATTGGTAATAATTATATATCTCTGCGATATATCGGTAGAATTCAAAAGTTGATGATTTATGTTTATGGGTTTATGGGGTTTCATGCAGAACCGTCCATAGGAAGCATCTGAGTGGCTCAATCAACACCGAAAAGTTGTAAATAGTAGTGCCACGTGAACGTTTGAACCAGCTGTTACTCTTATGCCGACCGAGCAACATCACAACTATAAAGTCCGAACGTAGACGGTAGACGCTATGGAGTTTCGGCAACGTTGGCATTTCGCACATACTCGCACCAAATTAACTAAACCAGATACGAGTAGTTTATAAATAGTGATGCCGCATGTCCGTTTCAAACATTCGTCGCTCGCTTGCCAAATGAGCAAAATGATGACTATATCGTCTGGACGGTACAATCGTTCGTAGACATGCAAAGTTTCAAATCGAGCAAGTTGAAGAGCGCACGATAAAGTTTGTACACAGCAAGGAAAGGGGTGCAAGTGTTACACGGTTTACGGTATAGTGGGTGAAAAAATTGACTTCCTTTTTATTCGCTTACTGGTTAGTATTGAACTTTCAGAATAGTCTCCCGCAATTTCGGTGGTCACGCTGAACTTCTTTTGTTTTAAGCAGCCGTCCATTTCTAGCGCGTATTTGCTGTAACAGACGCAGATTTCAATCTATCAGCAACTTTAATAGCTTTTTGCTTACAACTGTATTTTTCAAATTGGCCTACACAATAACTGAAGTGATTGACTTGATTTTTTATGAGAATGCATAAATGTATAGTCAGCCGAGAAACCACGAAAAACTGAAAAAATATTCTCTCCAGTATTTTTAAGATAAGTGAGTGAATTTCGCTCTAAAATCTTATATTTTTCGTTTTTTATGATGACATTTTCCGAAATTCAAACTTTTTTTTTATTTTTCTGATTAATCGAAAAAATGGTTGGACGCCCAATCTTGGAATGCTCGTACGTGTGGCTCTGCGTGACTAAGAAACATGCTTCTCGTTCGACTACCGGTGGTTGAATGAGGAACAAAAATACATGAGAGACTAATACAGCTTCCCAGTATTAGATTAAGTCTCGTGCTTTTTTCGCAACGCTTCCGCTGGAAGGATGTATATGCTTCTGTTCCAACCCACACTTCATCTTGCTTCAACTCCTCTTCGTGCTCCTGGAACAACACGCCTTTACTGCTCCTGCAAAACAGGACCGCGAGTCTGGAGTTTAATTTTGAGTGCCCCCTTGCTCAGATGTTTAAATTGAACCTAGGGGACTAGGGGCAGGAGCTTCCGGACCGTGACCGATTCATGGTCGCGTGAAAACGCGCGTTTGTCTATTTACTCTTACAACAGCTTTTATAAATTATAAATATTAACATGTCCACTTGATTGCAAGGGCGTTTTATGTTTGCCGGACCGCGGGCGTAGTTTTGCGCGAAAGATCACAATTGCATATTTGTGTTTGTGACGAGGGCTGTATTATCGGGCAGGGTTCGAGCGTTTGTATGTTAACGGGTTTGACCACATGGGCGTGTATGTAACCGCTTCCATATTCGCGTTGAATGTTCTCACGAACTGCGAATTTGAGTGTACGGTTCAGATCTATAAGGAAGCGAATTCCCCATATCACAAGAGTGTCCGGCCTTGGTGCACTGAGATTTTCAATGCATATGAGTTTGTTTTTTGAGACCTACGCTATTAAGACCAAATGTTGACTTGAGCAGGCGATTTTATGGTCATATGCGGTACCATATTTGCATTATCGCGAAGAACACGAGCGTTTCTATGCTAACGTGTTTGGTCGCATGGGAGTTTTTTGCGGATTTGAATTCCTTTTTATAATAATGTAGTCGGTTGCATATCCGCGTAGGCTTTTGAATGCTCACGCCAGCCATTATTCTGATGTTTAATTTTTAATGTACGTCTCAAATGAAAGAAGAAAATGAGCTCCCTCATCTCACTGGTGTCTACAACTACGGTACCCTGAGGTTTGTTGTCTAGTGAAATTCGGTATTTTAGAGCGTGAGTTTCCGGACGAGTATGTTTCATGAACGTGCGAGAGTGGACATAAGATCACCACTGAAAACATGTTGACGATTAGCAACAATGAAATTGCCGCTGTTCATCTTTGTTTGCCTTTCGCTTTTCTTTTGTGGGTTCTCACGGTAAAAAGAGACAAGTCTGTCTTTACCAGGAGGCATGTTGGTAGACTTGAGTGATTCGTAGTTCTGCTGCATAAGCTCGACCCCTGCCAACAGAAGACAAAAGGCTAGCCAATAGGATTTAGGCTCTGTTTCTAATCACCCCTGGCACTTCCAGTTTTCCGATCTGCATATTTCACATCCTTGCTCTCACTTGAGCACTATGGCTCCATAACTTTCCCTACCCATGGAAATTATTTCAGTTCAAAATCCGATCGTCTCATATACGTTCGAACACCAACCAGAATGTAACGTCTGAAATCTTCAACGAGTAGTAACGTGTGGTTTCGTTTTAATACACCATTTGGTAACCTCCTAAATTTCAACAGAACTCAACAACTGGATGTCATCCATCGAAACGCACCTGCATCAGTGTGGCTAATCCATGGCAATGCGCCTAATGGACCACTAACCTCGTTTTCAAAGGCATTCCGAAAATGTACAGGTCTTATCCATATACTTCAACCTACGTATCAAGTTTCCAGGAAACCATTTTCGTGATATGAGTCCGCCTCTGGAAGGCAAACCAACAAGACTGAGTACTATAACAGTTCAAAGGGACGCGCATCGGGTTGAATGGGACATTATTACTCGTTGCTAATGAGCACGTATGCAAATGGGATAACGTTCAATTAGATGATTCTAGGATTTGGCCTCGGAACAAACGGCAGCTAATTTTCGGTGATGCGATGTGCAAAACGACGACACGGGCTTTGATGACATCAAAGGACTACACGCGACGGTCGACTGATAATGGGAATGGGTTTTCGGGGAATCTATGAATAGAAGCATAATGGCACCGTATCGCAGTTCAGTTAAGATGCCGGATCGCTGTGAGCTGTCCCGGTGATTTATTAAGAATGGACTCTAAAAAAGATTGTGCTGCAATTCTGGGTTAATCGCTTTTAAGTTTTTACTAACCCCAATCACAGTTTTTCTCAAATCTAAAAACAGGAATGAGATACTGTAAAAAAGAAGGAAACTTTTATAAACTTCAATTGAATTAAATCTTTTTCCCGACATCCGACGCGTTCGCGTAAGCCACTGCAATTTAATAAAAGTGCAGAAAAAGGATTGTGAACAATCCACTAGAAGCAAGAGTATCACGGGACGACCGTCGGGTGGTTACTCGGTGGCTGACCAGCGCCGTGCGGGAAAAGTTTTCCGCAAGAAAAGCATTTTCCGAGTTCCCCGTGCAAACGACGCCGAGCTTTCGGCGAAGGCCGACTCGAACCAATCTGTCTCACTTCTTCAATTACCACGCTATTAGCCGTAGCAGAGGAGTAACATTTCCCGGGGAAAACTCCAACCGCAGCGCTTCAGGCAAAGATTCTGCTGTTCGGGTCTTCGGGGAAGGAAGGGGCGAAACGAGCAACAGCAGAAAAAAGTGCAATGTAAGGCAAAGTCACGTTCCGGAAACTGATTAATACTCAGCTCCGGAGTACGTACGTCTCTCGGTTTGGAGGCGGAAGTTGTTCCGGGCTCAATTAGAGTCAAAGCTGGTTTATCGCAAATCTATTTTCGGATCCCACGCGGGCTCGCACACACACGTACACATACACACATCCGCCCGGTAAGTCGATTTGTAGAACGAACCTTCCGGCGCCACCGGTTGGTTGTTTGGTTGGCTAATCGATAACTAAATCCCAGCTACTGAGTGGCACACGTCGTACCATTTCTTGTCCCAATCCGATTTCCTGTTTGCTTGGGTATGCTTTAGATGCTGAGGGCAAACTTTTTTTTCCCAGATGGAAACTTGTAGGCGCAATTCAATTTGATTGTTTTATGCTGGAAGTTTAAGGTTTGAAATTTCTTGGGGAAGAACGTAGCGGAAGTGCATCTTAGTTGGAGGTACCGGGAAGACGTACACTATGTGGAACTTCGGGCCTTCCGCCGGAACACGATTTATAGGTTCACGTTCTTTTTGACATTAAAAATGTCTTACTCCACTATCTGGGGCTAGGTGTCATTCTAAAATCTAAACTATCTCCCATGTAACGAAACTATGTAAGGTTTGCACGCTTATGATTCCGATATTACTAGATGGATTTTAATCATTCATACACCAACCGATTCAGAAACACCTAACTTAAATATTGGTAATAATTTAATATCTCCCCAATAAAAGTAGACTTTTGGAAATTGGTAAAATTAAAAAGTTCACAAAAAACGGGAAAAATACCATTCGTGAGGCAGATTTCTCAGACACAGCCGTCAAAAGAGGGCAGCTTAGTTGCTCAATGAAACACGAAAAGTCATAAATAGAAGCAACGCATGTCCGTTTAAATCAGTTGTTGCTCTTATCCCACACGAGCAACGTCGTCTCCTGGCGATGCAATAAGCGCTATCGATTTTCGGTAACGTTGGCATTTGCACACACTCGCACCTAAGTGACTAAACCATATACGGTTAGTTTATAAATAGAGGTGACGCGTACCCGTTTGAATCAGTTTTTGTTCTTATGTCGAACGGGTAAGATCATGGCTGCAGCGTCTGGGCACTACAATAAGCGGTAGACGCTATGCATTTTCGGCAGCGGTGGCCGTGTGCGGATTTGTCGGGTACCAGCATGGTGTCACAGAATGATTTGCAAAGTGGGTGGGCGGGGTGGTTTGGATTTAATTCAATACGGTGTGTGCTGCTTAAGAGTGTTGCGTTTGAAAAAAATATATTTATTTTTATGCATGCGTGTGCGTTGTAACTTGTTAATCCATGTTTACGGCGCTTTGTAGCTGCGTAGGGTAAAGAGCCAATTGGTTTTCATGTTTCATATTTCGGTTATATGTTTTTTATCAGTAAGGCATCTGACAACGTGCTTCTGTAGTTATTGCACTGCTCAGCATCGTAGTATTTTATATAGGAGAGTACACTCAGGTTTTTTACGCGGATTTTGAAATTTACGCGGTTTTCATTAACGCGTTTTGTTGACATTGAAAATGTCTTACTGCACTATCTGGGGCAGGGTGTCATTCTAAAATCTAAAATCAAACGATGTCACGTTTTTCCGTCACTATTTTGAACGCTAATAACTTTCTTATTTATGAACGGATTTCCGTCTGGTTATCACTAAACAATTCAGAATTAACTGAAATTATGTTTTATTGCTATAGTGTTTTTGTATTTCAATAGTACACTGTTGAAAAACAAGCAAAAATGAACAGATCTCGAAAACGTGAAAACTCTCATACATCAATCTATCCCCGGCAGCGCCGTCGAAAGGGAGCAGCTTAGTGATTCAAACGAACACGAAAAGTTATAAATAAATGTGCCGTGTGCCTGTTTGAATCAGTTGTTGCTCTTTTGCCAGCCAAATAACATCGTATCTATAGCGTCTCGTACGACAGATTTGAGCACCTAGCACACTATGCTTCTATGAATGACGTCATCCTCGACTATTTAAAGAATATCATTTCTCGAGCGACTTCATTCTCCCGTCGATCGTCGGGCCGTAAAGAACAGCAGTAGCAATCATGCATGTTGACAATGCACTGCGTAGAGTGCTGCATTTGATCACTGCTACCGCTGGGGGTGATCCGATGTAAAAAGCGCGCGGCTGGAAGAGTTGCCCAACCTCAGTTGAAGCCGACTAATTGTTCCATTCTGCATGTTATTGGTAAATTAAAAACCCTTTTAAGGGCTATAACAAACAATGAAGAACAAATTTGAATATTTCCAATCATTGACAGCGATAATTCAATTGCGCAGTTTATATTCGTTATTTGTTGCTTGCACACGCGCAAGCAATCTGAAATTTGCAACAATCTGTTATTTGTTTAAATTTATCCTTCCGAAACAATACAAAAATGGGCAGCTACTTAAAGTACATTTCGAGGCTGAAATTGGTGAAAACCTGCGATTTATTAAAAAATAATCTTTCGGAAACATAATCCAAAATTCTGCAATGTTTCAGAAAATTGGAGAATGTAGCAACACTGCCAACTAGCGAAAGCCGTACCAAAAAGAATCCGCAAATTTTTGTTCGTTATTCTGCATGAAGGCAGTCCTTCCATCAACAATGCGAAAGTGATAAAAGCCAATGTCACGTTTCAAACTATTAGTATTTCAAATTATCTGTTGAAGGGGAAGGTTGTTTGTTTCTTTCCAATTTTTATTATTTATCCGATGTAAGTAGCGCGTGGCTGGAAGAGACGGCAAACCGTTATTGCGGCTGACTGTTGGTTCCATTTCGCATGTTATTTTTGTAAATTAAAAGCCCTTTTCAGGGCTATAACCAACAATGAAGAACAAGTTTGAAAAATTCTTGACGATGACAACGATAACCTAATTTCGCCGTTTATATTCGTTACTTGTTGCTTGCGCGTACATTGACAATCTGAAATTTACAACAATCTGTGATTTGTTTAAAATTATCCTTCCGAAACAATACAAAAATGTACAGTTATTTAAAAGTATATTGTCATGCTGAAATTGGCGAAAATCAAGCCAAATCCAAAAGTCTACAATATTATAGAAATCGGAGGATGTGAAAAATCCGCAAATATTTTTTCGTTATTCTCGTGAAGGTAGTCCTTCCATCATCTGTGCGAAAGAGATAAAAGCCGATGTCACGTTCCAAGCTATCAGTATTTCATATTAGATTCTGAAGGGAAGGGTTATTTCTTGTTATTTCGAAATATTTATCTGATGTAAGTAGCGTGAGAAGGCAGACCTTGTTTTGCAGCTGACTAATTGTTCCATTCTGCATGTGATTTTTGTTAAACCAAAAGCCCTTAGTTAGTTTAGTACTTTTCATTCCATAGCACGCGTGTTTGTGGATTCCACAAATAGTCCTTTTCAGGATTCCACCAATGGACTCCAAATATAGAACATTTCAGAGTTAATGTTAATTATACTACCGAATATATAAAGATACATATGTTAAACTTTCTTTGTTTACGAATAGTTTGAGTTATGACCAGTTAATTTTCTATCATGCTTGAAAACATTTAATTTGATAGCAGGTATTTAAAGATAGATGTAAGGTTTTGTTTGTGAGCATCATTAATTGATGTTCCCATTTCATGGATTTGAATAAAACTTTTTTAAAACTTGAATTTATCACACTATAGGTTATCGATTTTAATTTAAAAATTCAACAATTATCTCTAGTGAAGAATAGCATGCCTGTGTGTAGTTCTAAAACAGTCTATGGCATTAAGGGGTTTTAATTTGGCCACGGATAATATTGATTGCTTATAAAACTGGCTACATTTTTAATGTCATCGTGGTCGTGTCTTGTACACAACCCTTAAATTTTTTTTTTCCTCCAATTTTTCTCAATCATCACATTCATCCATTTATTTTTCAAAATTTTCCATTTTGTCCATTTGTTCTATTTTTAATATTAATTTTACTTTTATCCATTTATATATATTCTTCTGATTGAATACACTTTTTAAATTTTACCCATTCTTTTCATGGGCTCGAATATTTGTATTTCTTATTTTTCCATTTTCAACATACTCTATTTATTATTGATTTTATTTCCAGCTGTTATAATAGTATTATTTCTATCATTTATTTGACCAGTTTGGTGTTTTCTTTAATTAATTTCATTATGTTTAGCTTTGTTCATTTTTTTCAATTGTTCAATTTATTGCCAATCAATTCAGTTTGGAATATCTCGTTCATTTTTTTGTTTTTTGTTGCATTTTAAACATTTTGTCAATTTTAAAAATTCCCATCATTTATTGAACTCTGCTTAGAAAACGTTTTTGCCTTTCTCATATAAAGAAAGGCTATGCAATCACTGTGAAAATCGACTTTTTAACCGAGGCCCGGAGGGCCGAGTGTCATACATCATTCGATTCAGTTCGTCGAGATCGGCAAATGTCTGTGTGTGTATGTATGTGTGTGTATCATTTAAATTCACACAATTTTCTCAGAGATGGCTGAACCGATTTTCGCAAACTTAGTTTCATCTGAAAGGTATAACGCTCCCATAAGCTGCTATTGAATTTTTAGTTGATCTGACTTCCGGTTCCGGAGTTACGGGTTGAAGAGTGCGGTCACACAGCAAATTCCCATATAAACTGGTACCACCATGATGTTCAAATGATGTAAAACATATTAAAATTGATGTAACATTACTCTAGTTTGCGGGTCTGGATCACTAATAATCAGCCAAAGTAGCTTTGACCACATTGGCCACCTATGACGGTTCATGACGCCCCCGAGAAGCCCGCCAAGTTCCTAAGCAAATATCACACCCATTCCACAACGAATTCTCTATCGATTTTTACAAACTTTATTTCAAATGAAAGATACAGTAATACCATTGACTGCTGCTGAATTTCATTCGGTTCTGACTCTTGCTTCCGGAGTTACAGGGGTGTTAGTAAGGATACACTGGAATTTCCCATATAAATCGGTACAATCGTAATACCTCAGAGGCTAAAAACTATTGAATGGTCACCAAATTACTTCTAATCGTAGATCTAGATCACTGATTGCCAATCAAACATTCTTTGAATATATTGTCCACTATCGACGATTCCGGAAGTCCGGAATTCCGGGCATATTCCACAATTAAAGTCACATCGATTCTTCGGTGATGACTGAACCGATTTTCTCAAACCAAGTCTCAAATGGAAGGCAAAATATGCAGTTGAGTATTGCGTCGCCACCCTTCCCCCCCGATTCGCCCTTACACCTCCCTCCTTCATCACTCCCCTCCTCTTGGACCATCCTCACGTCCGCATTTCCTTCATCCACCCCGTATACCGAAATAAGATGAAGGATTTCTGACGCATCCTCCACTCCCACACTACTAACCCCCCCCCCCCCCCCTCCCCTTCCCGACACTTTCAAAGCCATTCCACCAACATTTCAAAATATAATCACACGAAGATAACATTGAACTCATGCTTATTAAGCTAATTAAATATTATTCTTTTGACTTTCTCATATAGAAAGGTTATGCAATTGCTCCAAAAACCGACTTTCTAACCGAGGCCCGGAGGGCCGAGTCTCATATAACATTCGACTCAGTTCGCCGAGATCGCAAAATATCTTTTTTTTTTACAATTGAGAAGACCTTTACGTCCTAGCCCAGTACACGTGCTATTGGTAGGGTCCAATCTACCACACGGGGTGCACTGGGGGCGTGTCGGGCTCGAATGGTGACGCTGCCATTAATACCGACTAAACTCCATTGGGCTCCGCCATCATTCCTCCCAGGAACTACCTCTCGGTATTACTTCAGGGGGGATGGCTGTACTAAATGTACTCATTCACTCTCACTCACGCGTTCATACGTCCTGTATGAGGCTGACTTGTGTGCTCACCTTTTTCATTCCTTGCTAGGCTGACTTTTGTGCTAGCCTCTACCATACCATGTGAGGCTGACTTTTGTGCTCACCCTTAACATGCCGTGTGAGACTGACTTGGATGCTCACCCTTTCACTCCTCTGCCACGCCATGAGGCATCGATAGCTTAGTTCCAACATACTACGCTACGACCCTCCCGTCTTGGCATGAGGCAGTCCACTTATACGCCTATAAACTCACTGTTCTGTCTTGCTTCGGGGTGGCTGGGTTTACCCCTTACGCGGTTGCCATTCGCTGCGCCAACCTGCCTCGGCATGAACAGACCATTCACTCTCTTTTTTGCGCTTGGCCTTTTTCGCTCCAACTAACCAATCACTAGTTAGCCGTGCCCGTCGTCTGTTGCTCGGCTCGCCAGATTACCTGTAGCCTACTGGCAATCTGGATGGTAGCAGCCGAGACTGCGTTCCACTTCTCCGCCGATTGACACATCCGCTGAATAAGGGTATCAGGGGTTGTGTCCCAGCCACAGACGTCAAGCATTGCTCTTCTTTCGACGTCGAACCGATGACATACGAACAGTATGTGTTCGGCAGTTTCGTCTACACCTGGGCAGTCCGGGCAGGCTGGGACCTCCGCGTGCCCGAACCTGTGGAGGTACTGTCGGAAACAGCCATGGCCTGACAGGAATTGTGTCAGGTGGAAGTGAACTTCCCCATGGGGTCTTCCCACCCAGCTCGGTATCAGCCGGTGGGTCCACCTACCTTTCGAGGAGTTGTCCCACTCACGCTGCCATCTGGCGACCGAGGTCACCCTGGTGCGCTCGCGGGCTCCCCTATTTCCACGTAGCTCGAAGCACTGCTCATCTTCCCGAATGACCAGCCCGACTGGCATCATGCTCGCTATCACGCAGGATGCATCGTGTGATACCGTGCGGTAGACAGATATCACTCTGAGGCACATCACGCGGTAGGTGCTCTCCAGTTTCTGTAGGTAACTGGTTACCCTCAGTGCTCTTGACCATGACGGGCCGCCGTACCTGAGGATAGATACGGCAACGCCTGCCAGTAACCTACGTCTACTGGCGCACACCTTTGAGCTGTTGGACATCATTCTCGATAGAGCCGCAACAGCAGTCGACGCTCTCTTGAACGTATAGTCGACATGGCTGCCGAAGGTCAGCTTGTCGTCTATAATGACTCCGAGAGACTTCAGACTTCGCTGTGAAGTGATCGCGACTTCTCCCACATGGATAACTGCATGTTGTGCTGACTTGCGGTTGTTGACGATAACTACCTCCGTCTTATGATGAGCGAGCTCCAGGCCTCTCGCGCTCATCCATTCCTCCACCGTGCTGATCGCGTGTTCTGCGGTTAGTTCTACCTCAGGAATTGACTCCCCGTAGACCTCCAAGGTTACGTCGTCGGCAAAGTCGACGATCTTGACCCCAGGAGGGAATTTCAGTCTCAGAACCCCGTCATACATGAGGTTCCATAGCACCGGGCCTAGGATCGAGCCCTGCGGGACTCCGGCGGTAATCGGAACCCTTTTCTGACTGGCATTGGTCTCGTATAGCAGTACGCGGTTTTGGAAGTAACTTTCCAGGATCCAGTACAGACCCACCGGTAGGCTAAGCCGGTGTAACGAGAGCGCGATGGCATCCCAGCTTGCGCTGTTGAATGCGTTCTTCACGTCAAGTGTCACTAACGCGCAGTATCGAATACCTCGCCTTTTCCGTTGGATCGCTATCTCGGCAGTATTTATCACTGAGTTGAGAGCGTCCACTGTGGACTTACCCTTCCGAAAGCCAAACTGGTTGCTTGACAGACCGTCCGTACCTTCCGCGTACGGGGTTAGCCTGTTGAGGATGATCCTCTCAAGCAGTTTGCCAGTCGTGTCGATCAGACAGATTGGTCTGTACGCCGATGGGTCGCCTGGCGGCTTCCCGGACTTCGGCAACAGCACCAATTTCTGCCTTTTCCATCTATCGGGAAAACGGCACTCGTCAAGGCATCTCTGCATAGCTAGCCTGAACATGTTCGGGTTCGCTATGATCGCTGCCTTGAGAGCGTTGTTTGGAACTCCATCCGGCCCTGGAGCTTTATTCATTGCTAGGGATTTAGCCACTGCGAGTAGTTCTTCATTCGTCACTGGAGCCACCATTTCGGCCGTGCCCGCACTGTCTCGTAGTGCAGGTGGCCAGGGGCTTGTGGCTTGAGACGGGAAGAGTACTTCGATAATCGTTGCTAACCGGTCCGGAGACCGTTTTGGGGGTGAGGAGCCCCTTTGGTCTTGGCCATCACAATCCTGTAGGCGTCACCCCACGGATTCGCGTTGGCACTCTCACACAGGTTGTCGAAACACGCTCTCTTGCTGCTTTTAATGGCCTTGTTAAGGGCCAATTTCGCAGCTCGAAACACTTCACGGCGGTTCTCGCTTGCATCCTCGGTGCGAGCTCTTTGCATCCTACGTCTAGCTCTGAGGCAGGCTGACCGTAGAGCTGCAATCTCGGCACTCCACCAGTATACCGGGCATCTGCCGCACAGTGGGACCAATCCAAAAAAGATGGGACAAAACCTATTTGAGGCCTTAGATGTCATTTTAGAGCCAGCATTTCTTCGTAGGATATGTTCACAATATTATTCTGCAACTTTTTAAGTATAATATTTTGTTGTTGGACTAAAGTAGAGTACCCGAGCAAAAAATTTTTTTCAAAAAATTTTTTTAGAGGGTCGATGTCTTCGACAGAGTTGTAGAATATTATGTTTTGAATAACTTCTTCTAAGATACCACAGACATCAGACCTCAAATTTGAGGCAAAATTGTTGTTTTTTGAAAATATTATCAAAAAATCAGTTTTTCGATATTTCCATGCTAAAAACCTTAATTGATTAATTTAATATGTTCTACAAACTTGCAGGTAACACTAAAATACAAATTTTTGTTGAAGGAACTAATAACCTAAAATCAATATTTTGGCTTCTAAAACTATTTTTCATATAAATTTACTCTATTTTCATCAAAGATTTCTGTTTTTAGGTGCACTTTTGTGCAGCCAAACTTTGGCTATTCCGATACTCTATTATTCGTAGAATGAAATAAATACTACATAGAAACAGGATATAGTTGGACGCGTTGTTTGGGTGACCATTCATGTACGACGGTTTATAACATAAAATGTGCTTATATTATTTTTAATTTATATACATTTATAGCTATTAACAAAATCTTACATTTTGTACGTACTTACAAGCATATATAACATATTGAGTTGATGAATTAAGATAACAATATGAAAAAGTGAAAAAATAATATAAATTTGGAATTTAAACTGTCAAAGAACAACGATTTCGGCTCAAAAAATAAATAAATGGTATTTTCAACAGAATTGTTCCAAATACAATATTTGACAACTTTGCTGAAGACCTCAACCATTTAAACAAAATTTGATTTATTTAGTTCGGGATTTCTACTTTAGTTTAACCAATAAGATTAGTTCTACAAATTCATAAAAGTAGAATAATATCTATTTGAAGCCTTAGATATTATAGAACCTAAGTGTGTGGAAAAATATTCACAATATAATTGAATCATTTCTATTTTTTTAGATGGTTGAGGACTTCAGCAAAGTTGTATAATATTCAATTTCGAACATTTTTATTAAAAATACTTTATACATACTGTAGATTTATTTTTTAATCCGAAATCGTTGTTCTTTGGCAATTTAAATTCAAAATTTATACAATTTTTTCACTTTTCCATATTGTAATCTTAATTCATCAACTCAATATGTTCTACATGCTTGTAAGTGCGTGCAAAATATAAGATTTTGTTCATAGCTAATAATGTATATAAATTAAAAATAATATAAGCACATATTATGTTATAAACCGTCGTACATGAATGGTTACCCAAACAACACGTCCAACTATATCCTGTTTTTACGTAGTATTAATTTTATTCTACGAATAATAGAGTATCGGAATAGCCAAAGTTTGGCTGCACAAAAGTGCACCTAAAAACAGAAATCTTTGATGAAAATAGAGTAAATTTATATGAAAAATAGTTTTAGAAGCCAAAATATTGATTTTAGGTTATTAGTTCCTTCAACAAAAAGTTGTATTTTAGTGTTACCTGCAAGTTTGTAGAACATATTAAATTAATCAATTATGGTTTTTAGCATGGAAATATCGAAAAACTGATTTTTTGATCATATTTTCAAAACACAATAATTTTGCCTCAAATTTGAGGTCTGATGTCTGTGGTATCTTAGAAGAAGTTATTCAAAACATAATATTCTACAACTTTGTCAAAGACATCGACCCTCTAAAAAATTTTTTTGAAAAAATTTTTTTTGCTCGGGTACTCTACTTTAGTCCAACAACAAAAAATTCTACTTAAAAAGTTGCAGAATAATATTGTGAACATATCCTACGAAGAAATGCTGGCTCTAAAATGACATCTAAGGCCTCAAATAGGTTTTGTCCCACCTTTTTTAGATTGGTCCCACTGTGTGCCGTTTCTTGGCAGTGTTTTTCTCGGCATAGTGGCGTCGCACGCGCGTGATAGAACAGCTACCAGCGCATCCCCGCTTAGACTGTCGGTGTTGGCCTCCAGTCCCAGGGCCGCGGTGAAAGCTTCGCTGTCGAAGTGATTGGACTTCCACCCGCGTACCTGACAGGGATCTCCCGCCCTCGGATGATGCACACCATAGTTGATCCTAAAGCGAATTGCTAAATGATCGCTATGGGTGTAGCCTTCGTCTACCCTCCATTCCATGCCTGGAACCAGACTCGGGCTGACAAATGTTACGTCAATCCACGCCTCCACCCCGTTTCTATGGAATGTACTAGCGGAGCCATTATTAGCTAGCACAGTATCGAGTTTCGCAAGCGCCTCCATTAGCGCCTGACCCCTGCTATTTGTACAGCGGCTGCCCCACTCCACTGCCCAAGCGTTAAAGTCTCCAGCTATGACTACCGGTTTCCGGCCCACTAGGTCCGACGAGAGCCTGTCGATCATCTGGTTGAATTGTTCTATTGGCCACCTTGGTGGGGCGTAGCAGCTGCAATAAAACACACCATTGATCTTGGCAATCGCCACACCCTCGGCGGAGGAGTGTATGAACCGGGAACCGTCCCGTTGTACAGATTGCCACCATTCCAGACCCGTCCGACACCCAATTGCCGTTGCCGGAGGGATGCGGTACGGGTCTGATAAGAGGGCGACATCTGTCCTCGACTCCGAGACCGACTGCCACATCAGCTGTTGGGCTGCTGCACAATGGTTAAGATTTAGCTGTGTGACGTTCACGGCTTCTTCTTATTTGCCTCACCGAAGGGACACGAAGGTCCGCCCATAGCATGTTTAAGGGCTTGCTTCTTAGCGGTGCAGATAAGGCACTTGTACGCCTTAGTGCAGCCCCGCTCCTTATGCCCCTCCTCGCCGCAGCGACGACATAGTTTGGTCCTGTCTATGTTCTTGCACTCGTAGGCTTTGTGGCCGGACTCAAGGCACCGATAGCACCTATCCACTGAAGGCGGCTGGGGTATGCTAATAGGGCATACCGACCAGCCGATCTTCAGCTTCCCTTTATCGGTTACCTTTTTGGTATCCGCCTTCAGTAGCCTGAGGTAGGCTACTTGGGTGCCAGAGGGTGCATCTCTAAATCGCACAGAGGCCCGCTCGATTGTGACGTCGCATTGTTCCTTAACGGCTACGACGACATCTTCTGCGGTCGTGAACTCGTCCAGATGCTTGCACTGGAGAGTCATTTCCGCCCCTAGCGACCTGACTTGGGCGCCTTCACCAAGGACCTGTTGGGCCAAGGCCTTGTATACTGCTCTAGATTGTGCGCCTCGCTTCAGCACCAGAAGCACTCTCGCTCTCGCTTACCTCAGCCAGACGGCGTTTGGCCTTAACGGTTGCACGCCGTGTGGTGTCGGTTTTTGCACCCTCGCCTGGCGACTCTTCCTAGGGCGCTTCGCGTTCGACGCCGTCTTGCGATTGCCCTTGCCCTTGCCTTTTCCCTTCGAGGGGAACTCGGCCGCCGCTTCGAGCAACGTGGCTGCTCCATAGAAGGTGAAGGCCACTGTCTGAGTGCCAGTATCGACCTTCTCTTTTCCCTCCCTCTTGGAGGCAACTGTCTGGGTTTCTCTGTCGGACTTCTCCCGACATTCCACCCTCTTGGCATAAGCCTGCTGTTTCTGTCTTGCGACACGAACAGTTTTTCGGAGTTCCAGGAGACTCTGTTTTAACTCCTTGCTTATGTTTTGCTTTGCGCTAGTGTACTCGATTATTGAATCGAGCTGCTCCACCACTTTGCGCATCGCAGATAGTGGCCCGTCCGGTGCGTTGGTAGGGCTATTTCCTACCGCTGCTGGGGGGTCACTGGTGCTTTCAGATGCAGCACTCATCGCTCCACTACTCTCCCCACGGAGGGGAGATCTCGCCAAACCACCTCTAGCAAAGGGGTTTGGCACCTCCGACTGTTTATTTTTGTTTTTTGTTGACTCCATGTTTGATCCCACGAGTAGCGCGAGAATAAATGTCCGCCACGCCAGAGCTCCGCATTAACGTGGTAAGGGACGCTTACTGTGGGGGTTGCCCAGGTACCCCACAGGCTCCGTTAACGATCGAGCATCTTTTTCACCCCCTCGATCACTCATCCCTCGGCACGGGTCGCTTCACGCCTTGGAATTGGGGTTATGACCTACCTTGCTTTACGTGGTGACCTCGGCCCAGATTATCACAACCATCCTCCTTTACCAGGGCTTGGGACCTGTAGCTCTGGTTCTCAATAGTTCCATGTACGTATATTATTACAGACATGCCACTATTGAAATCCGTCATTCGCTAGCGGAGTTTGAATGGGTGTATGTATGTGTGTGTATGTGCAGATATATTAACAAAAAGTCCACATCGTTTTCTCGGAGATGGCAGAACCGATTTTCACAAACTTAGTCACGAATGGAAGGTACAAGGCTCCCATTGGCTGCTATTTAATTTCATTTAATTCTGATTTCCGGTTCCGGAGTTACGAGTTGAGGAGTACGGTTACGTAGAAAATCTTGTTATAATTTGTCCACATCGGTTTCTCGGAATTTTCTGAACCGATTATCACAAACTTGGTCTTAAATGAAAGGTACAACGTTGCCATCGGCTGGTATTGAATTTTGTGTGGATTGGACTTCTAGTTCCTGAATTACAGTATGATGAGTACGATCATGCAGAAAATCCCGATTTCAACGGATACTGCGATTAATGTATAAAGGTGAGATTTTTGCCTTTCTCCTATAGAAAGGTTATGCAATCACTCTGAACATCGTCAACCTAATCCCGGCCCGGAGGGCAATTTTTTTTGGTTTACATAGGTTTTCTGTATTTTAACAGGGTCGTAGTTAGGGGGATACGGTGAAGAGCACCCCCCACATCACTCACCACCCTTCCCTAAACCGCCCTTCCCTCAGCAAGTACCCCACCACGCGAATAAAATTTTCTAATTCTTCTAGAATAAACTTTCCTAGTGGGTCTGAAAAACCAGTGAAAAATTTGGTTTGAAATGATTTTGAGTTGAGAGACTAATTTAAAATTTCTTAACAAGTTGAAAATTTTTGGCGGGGTCCAAACTCCCGAACCCTCCTCCTGGATCCGCCGCTGGTTTCATGTGATTCAGCGTCGACACATAGATACTCAAGTTCGTAGCTGTCGATTCATTAAACGTATGTGTAAATCGCACCGAATATCTAATAGACAGGTCCACCATTATATTAAACATAACCAGCCATGGAATCGTAGTTTGGATGAATGAGAAAGGCACAATTGCACCACTAGGTGGATTAAAATGGGTTTTTTTCGAGTTGTTTTGCTGTTCACGTTTATGATAAATTACGTTATTTTTCTTCAAAATACAGTAGACAATTTAGCTTGAGATATCAAATTTTCGTGCCAGTTTTGTTTCTGGCACTTGACAGTCCCTTTTTCACTGTTTCGGTGGGCGATCGCATTTTTATTTATTTTTCGGCTTTTTGCCACCATGACAATACTTCGAGGCATTGAAAACACTGATACGCGAGATTAGATTGTCTTTGAACACTTCAAGTATTACTTTCGTACTGAGCACGTAAATTCAGCTTGTGCTACATTTAGTTGGTTAACGACTGCGCAATTTAAGGTAAACAGTGCAGTAAGAGTACAGTGACAGTGTGACAAGTGCATCGGTTGACATTTTTGTGCTTGTTTAGGCAGCAAAATGAATACCTGATTTTAGTCTAGTACTACAAATCATGATGGGAGAAATTATACTTAACAACTAATGAGCTAAATTATGAACTGTTCCCGATTGAAAACTTACTACGACGTCCAACTGAACTACATTTTCCAACCACGTGTGCACCACATTTTCCCACCCACAAAAAGGAGAAAAACTACGAAAAAAATAAGCCCCGCACGGCAGCCCGCGTCGAACCGTCAGAAATGAGTATGCATTTGTGCTTAATGTTTCATAACTGTCGTCACGACGTTTATTATTCATTAATTCCCCGCTCGGCTTCATTTTGCTGTCATGGTTACGCAGCAACATCAGCAGCAGCAGCAGCAATTTTTTATCCCCTTCAATGTTGGTTGGTTGGTATGTAGGGTATAATACATCTAGGTACTGCTGGATGGCGGATGCCGAAAATGATGACTAAACAATGAACGCTTCAGGCAGCAGCCAGCAGGCAATGAGACTTCTCTTTATGAAATGAACGAAAGTAAACAAAAAGGAAAGCCGAACATTCTTTGACGACGCTTTTTGCCTCCCATTTATCAGTTAGTGTAAGTGTACAAGAAATATTGGCCCATTAGTTTAATAGGATAGACGAGCGCGTCGTACTTACTAGCAGCAGCAGCAGAAACAGTGCAGTTAAGGTGCTGATTAAGGGGGGTAGTGGTTAGGACAGCACAAGAGCGGGCATACTTCTAGATAAATTGATTGCTTCGACGCTTAAGTGAAGTATACTCCCCCGTGCTGTGCTGCAGACTTGGGCGATTCTGCTCTGAGTGGGAAAAGCTGGGCAACATTATCGGCATTTGTTCGGGGGAAGGATAGAGAAACAAAAAATTGTAAGATAAGTTGCAACTGCATTTCCGCTCCACTGGCTGAAAGTTGTTGGATCATCGATTTCTCATGTCGATACAGGGCAATCTGGGAAAGTTTTTTTTTCTGGCAATGATCACCGCGGTCGCTGCTGGCGAAAAGTGAAAGATACTGTGAAATATTGTTATGATAATAGCTAGAGTTGAATTTTCTGAAAATTGATTTTGTATGTCGTTGTTCATTGTACCAAGCCGCTATGTGTTGGTTCTGTGAGAAAATACCTTCGCCAACATTGACCGTGAAAAGTCAAACGCAGAGCTGGAGTAGCAAAACAGATACCGGAATAAATCATCCAAAAATAGCCGTTTCGCTACATTGAAAAGCCATTTTCCTTGAACTCTTGTTGGAAAAAGAGAGGACGTATGGAAGGAAAGTAAGAAATTCTTTTCAAGTAACGTTGGATATCGATCCAGCAATCTTTTTAGAATTAAAGGAGCTTTATATACATAGCAACAGTTTAATCCTTTGCCTTATAATAAACCCTCTCGATCTATTGAGTAAGAAGCACCTGACATTTCGTGATATTTTCAGCTCAAAATTTTCCCCTTAAAGTTCAAATAACACGCCAATAACCCTAACTCAACTTCGGTTGACGTGAAGCTCAGAAAACACGAAACGAAATAAATTAATTGCTCGAATCGAACGGAGCTCGAAGAAGTGTTGATGGTGACCAAAGCCGTGGGTGGCTTCAGAAGCGAAAAGTTGTTTGTAATACCTTCAGCTTTCGCAGCTATGTAGCTAGCTGACAGTTAGGAAATTTGAAACATTTTATTGGCATGATGTCGGAGAGCTACCTGTCTGGTGCTTGAGTTGGGAGCTTTCCGTCGAGGCAGTGTCATTTCAATTGCTTTACCTAGACTCAAACGTCGTTCTCTTCGGCATGAGCCGCCGCCGCACAGTGGTCGGAAATGGCAAAAACGTGAACTTAATTCACTAGAGGCCAATCCATCGAATATATTCACAGGGTGTCTTTGGAGGAATCGTTCATATGAATATTCCCCACAATCTGATAACAATTGGAATTAGGCATGGCTTACTATGAACTAAAAAAAAAACTTTTTACGCTGATGAGGCAGAAAGTTGGTGTCTTCAATCAAGTTTTAGGAATGCTCATAGTGAAGAATTTTGTTGAAGAACTTGAGCTTGTAGGACTAAAGGTTATCGATTAATTTTTTTTAATATAACTTTTTTCATTGTGACTTTTCGTGCAATCTATGTTCAAGACAAATGTGTAGGTATCAAAACTACATAATATTGTCGAAGACTGTATGTAAAAATACTCATTCGTTTCAAAGTTATTGATGATTTTTACATTTTTTACACCAACTTCAACTACGTATAAGAAAGAAAGGTGCACACCAAAATGCACGAACAGGAATTTTTTTTACTGTCTAAAGGATGCACAATAAATCTAAAAGGTTTGGTGCCTATGAATAGGGTAGGCTTACTTTATCATGTTTTATGACATTTTGCATACACATTTGCACGAAAAGTAGCTATGAAAAAAGTTATATTAAAAAAAACTAGATTTAAGGGGTTTGCCATAGAAAACGCCTTGTAAATCGATAACCTTTAGTCCTACAAGATCAAGTTCTTCAACAAAATTCTTCACTATGAACATTCCTAAAACTTTGTCGAAGACACCAACTTTCTACCTCGACAGTATAAAAAGTTATTTTTTTAGTTCGATCATAGTAAGAGATGCCTAATTCAAATTGTTATCAGATTGTGGAGAATATTCACATGCACAATTCCTCCAAAGACACCCTGTAAATACATTCGATGGTTTAGCCTCTAGTGAATTAAGTTCACGTTTTTGGCGTTTCCGACCACTGTGCGCCGGTCCTTGCGATCGTTTATTTGAAAACCGGAATCGTTGGGAAAGCACACAGCAATTAGAAGTAACAATTTTGAGTAGTCCCTGCGCAGCGTAGAGCTTCTGAAGGCATAACTTTGATTTTAATGTGTCAGATTTATTGTTTGAAAATGTAATGAGTGGGTTGGAATTATTAAAACATTTTGATGCCGGTAAGCGGACCGAGCGTTTCGAAATTAGGAAAAGATTCATCGAAATTCGACGTTTCCAAAATTTACAAAATAACAACGATATTTTGGAATTTCCACGTCAAGTCGTCAATATCTGTTTGATTAAGACAGTGCAACAGAAAAATCAGATCAAAAGACCACTGTTCGACAAAAAAGAACGACTTGACTGTTAGCGTTTCGACTTTGTCTCATCAGAATCCGACACTAACATAGTGACAGGACTAAGCTAGTGCCATATTGACGCTAGCTCAAAAAAAACTTCAACACAATTTGTGGTTCTGAACAAACCGCTAGTCCCGCAAGAAAAAGAGTTCTTAATAAGCTGATGAGAATCCATGAAATCAAAAATTTCGTTTGACTCAGCAAGCCAATGCAATATGCACTATTCTACATTTCTCCTTAGTGAAGAAAAATTAAGGTGAAAACTACTCTTTCTCCATTAAAGAGAAAATTGAAATCGTTGCGCTAACACTTTTCACATTAATGAAACATGGAGCTTCAATCTGGTGCTAGCTTAGTCCTGTCACTAAGTTAGTGTCGGATTCTGATGAGACAATGTCGAAACTCATTTAGTTGTAGGTTTTGTGCTCCTGACGCGCAAAGATGGTTTTAAACAATTTTCTCCTTCCTGAAGAATAACTAGTTTTTACCTAAATTTCTCCCTGTTTTCTATCTGAGAGAACGAGACAAAGTTTATAGGCGTTGGCCTAACGAAGGGTACCCTACTCTCGAGGCCCGAAATCTAGCTTTTTTGGGAGAATAAATTGCAAAGTATCTACTGAATAACTTTTGAGTTTTTATTTTGAAGCTACATATTTTAACTTTTAAATTATGATTTTGAAGGCCTGAAAACATTGGCGACTTTGAAAACTCCGTTGCGAAATTCTAACATTCCTAATCACACGAAGAAGAACGTCGAGCAGTTGGAAAAAACGGTTTCGGACGATAACACTGTTTCGGAAAGCGTCGAAGATAAAGAAGACGCAGAAGATCAACTAAATTCGATGATTTTGGAGATCCTGCCGTCGAAAAAGGCCAATCACCAAAAAAAAAGCTTCTCTACATCTCCGAAAACGCAGTTGAACGAAACTTTGCAGGTGTGTTCGGTTTATGAATCTCCATGATATTCTCTGGCAATTGGAATATTTTGATACAAGAGCAATTTTTCAAAAGGGCGTAAACGTTTCTGCGTGCATGAATTTCAAAATTTTGTGGTTCGATTACTGTATTTTATACAGCAAAACTATCGGAGAACGAGTTACAGGGAATGAATGCTTCTGCCCGAAAAAAATATACACTGAAAAAAATGTTGTGTCATTTTTCAAAAAAACAAAAATTTATGTTAAAACTTAAAATTGCGAAAGAACCCATTTTTTTTTAAATTTTTTATATTTTGTTAACAAAAACCTAAAGAGAAAAGAAACATTTTGAATTTAATCGCATGATGGAGAACTTATCGGTAAAAAAGTTTTTCTAACAATAATTTTATACATATTTTTAAATTTCATGTTAATTGGCATATAAAATTGTAATATTATTACAGAATATCATTTTAAGCATTATTTAAAATCAAAATGCATTTAACAAAAATCTTCCAAAATGCGATAGTTTTCGAGATATTTGGAATTTTGCACAAACAAAAACAATTAATTCGAGTAATTATGCTCTTTTTAAAAGTTATTCGCATTACCCCATCATTAAATTAAATGTCAACAATCTAATGTTTATCATTTTAAAGACGTAAATGCAACTTTTTTAGTGTATTTGGATCATGGAGAAGCTTTCAATAAAAAAGTTTTCCTAACAACAACTTTTGACATATTTTTATAATTCATACTATTTGCTGTCAAAAATACAATTTTCTTTTTGAATATGATTCTAAACGCCATTCTAAATCGAAATGCTCTTAACAAAAATTTTCTAAAATGTGGCAGTTCTCGAGATATTTTAACTTTTGTTTTAACAACACAATTATTTAATTACGACCTTTTCATAAGTTATTCGCGTTTCTCCATCAACAATAATAGGTTTTTCAAAAGGCCCATAAACTTTCGTGCAACTTTCTCTTTGACATCAAGGCGATATTGTAAACCATTTGAAAGTTACATGAAAGCAACCAAAATATTATTCAACAACAGAGACTGATGATTAAACTTTCAAGTTGAATCATATTATGGTTGTTCTCTTGTAACTATTAAATGCTTTACAATATCGCCCTGATGTCAAAGGAAAAGTTGCAGGAAAGTTTATGGGCCTTTTGAAAAACCTATTATTGTTGATGGAGAAACGAGAATAACTTATGAAAAAGTCGTTATTAAAAAAAAAATGTGTTGTTAAAACAAAAGTTAAAATATCTCGAGAACTAATACATTTCAGAAAATTTTTGTTATGGGCACTTCGATTGAAAATGACGTTTAGAATCATATTCAAAAAGAAAATTGTATTTTTGACTGCAAATAGTATGAATTATAAAAATACGTCAAAAGTTGTTGTTAGGAAAACTTTTTTATTGAAAGCTTCTCCATGATCCAAATACACTAAAAAAGTTGCATTTACGTCTTTAAAATGATAAACATTAGATTGTTGACATTTAATTTAATGATGGGGTAATGCGAATAACTTTTAAAAAGAGCATAATTACTCGAATTAATTGTTTTTGTTTGTGCAAAATTCCAAATATCTCGAAAACTATCGCATTTTGGAAGATTTTTGTTAAATGCATTTTGATTTTAAATGAAGCTTAGAATTATATTCCGTAATAAAATTACAGTTTTGTATGTAAATTTAAAAACATGTATAAAGTTATTGTTAGAAAAACTTTTTTACCGATAAGTTCTCCATCATGCAATCACATTCAAAATGTTTCTTTTCTCTTTAGGTTTTTGTTGACAAAATATAAAAAATTAAAAAAATGAGTTTTGAAAAATGACAACATATTTTTCAGTGTATATTTTTTCGGACAGAAGTATTCATTCCCTGTAACTCGTTCTCCGATAGTTTTGCAGTATAAAATACAGTAATCGAACAAAAAAAATTGTGAAATTCATGCAACTCCTTTACGCCTTTTTGAAAAGTTGCTCTTGAGGCAAAATAATCTTATTACCTGTGGAAAATGTTTAGTCTTCCATGCCGGTGAAACGTGTAAAGTTTCATCGGAATCGAAGATGGTCGGTCACGAATTTTAAAGATTTTCGGACGGATCTTCGTGGAATTCCTCAGTTCAGAAGCTGCTAATTTTCGGGACATATCAAGTCTCGAACAAAGCCTACGGCTACACCAATACCGAGAATCGTATGCTGATCCAGTAGACCAAATCTGCCGCAGCTCGTTCCAACGGTCCGTATCAAGCGGCAACAGTTGTTCCTGCAGAGTGATCTGGAATCGCCGTGAGCTAATAAATTACCCAGCATCGTCCTTTTTGAAAACGTTGTGGAATAATTACGAAATCACCTGGAAGCAGCACCTTGTAAATTCGCTGTTTGTTCGGGACATCGGCGATAAGTTTTCTAGTGGTGAGAAACGACAGTGAGATCGATTCCACGGGGTGATCGTGTAGCTTTTGTGCCCCCTGTACCTGAAACTATTAACTATTTCGTTTTGTGTATCTTGACCTACGGACTGTTTTGGGTTTTAAAAATATCCATACAGTTCTTAAGGTCAGCAAGAATGGGGCACTCTACGATTATTACGCCGTCTATCTCTACGACGTTAGTAGGAATGTATACGCGATATTTTATACTAAAGTATAGATCATTCATGATCGCATTGGTCTATTTGCCATCCAAAAGAACGTGACGAAGCCCGCTGGATTAGATTTCGATAGCTTGCTTATTCAGAACTAAGCAACGAACTCCAGTGCAATTAATTTGAGACTAACGAAAATGACAAATAAGGGAAATACTGAAAGTCTTGAGATGCTTCAAGATTTACCTCAAATTGTGCAAAAGCCCGCACCAAAATGCAAGGGAATCAAGAGAGGCAGTAGGAAAAAGAAATTCTGGTTAGAGCTTCGAATTTTTCAGTATTGTGTTGGTTGTATTATTCACCACTGTAGCACCTGTACTTTCAAAACAAATCACTATCAAAATTTTCCAGTTACAAGAATGAATAAAGAGAGCAAATTCCACGTCCATCCCTGAAAGTAATGTAGTTTAGAATTTGTGCAAATTCAAGTTCAACCTGTTTTCTGAAGGGCACGTACGCCATGCACGGTATCATTGAAAAAATACACCAAACTGCAAAAATAGATATTTACCCTGAAACAGCTATTTCGCAACTTCATTACGTGTTCCCTGCACGGTCGAGTCATTCCTAGTTTAAAAAAAATGTTTGGATCAGTTGCACAGAAATGGAAACATGTCAGCTGTAAGCAAACTCATCTGTTCATTAGTGTACCGCCTCTTTAAGTCTGAAAGCCCTTCGGCATACCATTCTGGGACATTTTGAAAATATAATTGAACTTTTTTCCTCCTCTTTCAACGATCCACAAACAGTCGTTACACCACTTATATATTCAGTGTCAAACTACGCCAACAAGCGCCAGCTAAGGAAGATGATAGCTTCATTACGCAAAAATAGCGATGCTTGCTACGTATTTTCCCCGAAATTTGTTCAAAAATAATGTGGTTCTTTCATCCGACCGGACCCACCACCAATCCGATTGTGATTTAATAATATTTGCTCATAAATCAACCAACCGAATTCCCTCGTTCGCTCGTAGCGGTTAATTCGGACGCTACACCTCCCCCCTCTACAGCCCTCCGGTTGTACCGAAAAACAGACCACATACAAATATGAGGCAATCATGAAACCAGACACACTGCTTATGATTTCCTCGCACCAATTATAATTATATCAGTACAAACTAATTAGATATATTGCAGAAGTGGCGGTTAGTGGTTTGCTGTAGCATCCACCGAAAAAATGAAACATTGCACAAATTGCAACTGCGCTTAAAATAATTGTACCGCCCGAGCACACTCCAGTGCAAAGCAAAACCTTGGCATTACTTTTCGTCCCGGAGCTCGGCCTTCTGCTTGACTATGAGTAAAATATTGTTTGAAACAATTGTCGGAAATGGTAGGTTTCGATCATATAACGACAGGGTTGTGGATACTTGTACTGTACCTGGACAAGAACCAGCTCCAAACAGCGATCTTCAAATTAGCCAAATTTGTGTGGTTAGCTTACAGCGTGCTACAGTAGGGCAAATATGGTTGCGAAATGGGGTTATTTTTTCGGAATCATCATAAAAATTATGTTGCCGCTGAAAATATTTAACCAACAGAACTCGGAAACAGATTCATTACCGCGAGCAGAGCGGCACGAAACAATATGCTCAAGTTGTGTTTCATTAAAATGTACATAATACAATTTATAGAAGTGAAAATAATGAATATGTTTGCCCGGCTGCATCCAAACGCAAATACATAGCAGATACAGATGAGGATGCAGTTGGTTTGTAATACAAGAATCAAGATGCGGTTGCCATCATTGTGGGAGCGTGATGGGTAATACGTATAAAATACATCATCGATTCGTGTTTTGCATGATTGTGACAGGTTGAATTATATTTCGTTTGGTTTGATGCATTAAAGACGTGACTATGTCAGTTTAGCTGTACTGGGGTGGACTTTCAAATATTCATAGACCGATAGCGTTATCAAATGGATTGACACTTTCAATATTAATCACTTTCTTTCTGTTGAACGAATTACTAATACTGCTCCGTCAATAGTAGGGTGACGGGAATATAAACATAATTTGTTGTTGTAGTTGTCCCTGGACTTTGCTAGTAAGCTACGGCGTTCGGCTCTTTGGTTATTACGCCGTCCATCTCAACGACAATAATGGGGATGTACACTCGATGTTCATGATCGCATTGAACTGTTTTCTATCCAAGAAGACGTAGCGAACCTTATTGGCATTGACCATGGTAATTTCGAGTACGCTGGCAAAAATAGTTTGGTTATATTTAGTGAGTTGATTTATTCAGATCTAAAAAAACGAATTCAACGGTGATCAATTTGAGACTAACGAAACTGACAAATAATGGAAAAACTGAACGCCCTGGGATACTTCAAGATTTACATCGAATTGGCCAAAATGCGTGGTATCGAGGTTTAAATTGGTCTAACGATTTGTCTTGGTATCAATTGGATCAATAGGTCCCTGGGCTTTGTTGGTAAGCTACGGCGTCCGAATTTCGTATGAACACTGAAGTTCCAAGCCACAGCTCCGAGAGTTTATGCAACACTAACAACAATGTTGAAGCCCAAGGGTGCGTAATCCTGTACAGTGGGCGAAATTCCCATAATCGACTAAATTCCCATAATTCAACTAAAACGGAATGTGAGTGTATTGTGTCTAGACGTTCATTTTATTGTCGACAGCACAAAAGCCGTGCATTCAGTTAATTACAATGCAGTCTCTTTCCAATCCTTCGTACAGCTTGCGAATTGTTTCGTTCGGAATTCTTGTTCCGGAGATGTGTATTATTGAGTACTATACAAACCAGTAACATGAAGAAGAAATTATTCAAACTTTTAGAATAAGTATAATCCTTGGAAAAGCAAGTGATCATAGGAAGTTTCACTAAACTATATGTTAACTGTTTTTGAGGCATGATGATTTTGTAATTGCAAGATTTAATTTTTTACAAATAAAAATGTATTTGGTCGCTTTCATCACCAAAAAGGTACCTTGGGGTCGTCAGTACAACTCAGTGCCATTTGTTGCTACACAGTTATGCGTATGGTAAAAAAGTAGTCAGGTTTACTATCTGTGCAGCTCATAAACTTTGATTGCAATCCTCGCCAATTTACTGGTAGTATACATAGTACTCGAACGAAACATGTATTGAATTATCCACCGCATCTCCGCTAATTGTGACTGCTTATGAAAGTTCAATTGAAGCGTTCGCACCCCAGAGAAAATTCAGAAAACTGAAACCTTCGCTATAAGATCGCATACCTCATCGAGAGTTCAGGGTAGGCTTTTGTCCGGATCTAATTTGTGGATATTTTTGGACTTTAATCCGTTATATTTCATAAAAGTTCATACTAATACAATGAAACAGGTAATTTTAGTTTTCAAATGACACATTTGAACTTACGTTTCAGTCAAAATTGCACATACGAAAAGTTAAAAAAAACACACGTGGATTGTCTTTTTTTCAAATTTCCTTTTATCTTCAAGCATCCACATTACCCAGTTAAGTCGAATATTCTTCTGAGATACCCAAGGATTTCGTTAATTATAATGTTATAACACTCAGCAAAATTAAATTTGAGTTGATGTAGTTTTCGATTTTTGGTTACATGTCTTCCCACAGTGAAACGTTTCGAGGAGGTACTCTTCATCTTCAGGGTAAAGCAGGGTTTGAACATTAATTAGGTTATAATTTTCTCTTAATCCAAACATTTTGCAAATTTTAGCATGATAATACTTTCTTTGCCTTTCAATTTGTTTCCGTGAGTGGTTCTACTGGATACTAAAATGCTAATACTATTTAAAGGGAACCAGTAGACAAAAAAATTTTGTCTTCCTAAACCTACACAATTACACCACACACATCAAATTAGCTTGGACATTAACAAATGATTTCAGATTTGTATGACACAACTTAGAAATGGATCGAGAAATAGCAAGATAGATCGAAGTTGTTACAGTTGCCACGAACAGAAAGAGAGAGAGATAGAGAGGGGGCGTGTGATGAATGGTTAGTGCCGTGACATTATTTTTGTATATTATTATTATTAAATATTATATATAACCAAATTATGCGCGCTTCTAGAAGAATCTGTCGGTGAAATGGTGAATTTGCTGGACTCTAAAATTTTTGTAGAACAGCTTGGAACCGCAATCGCAAAGAATGGTGGCTTGCAAAGATTACAGAAATGCTCTTCAATCCTGTGGGCGAAATGGTCTCGAGTCTTAACGGAATCGAACGACTCTCATGTCAGTTCAATTGCTCAACTGGCCATGGTGAATACTCGTCCGACGAATGATGACGTATCAACTGGTGTTTCATTAATATGTACATAATACAATTTATAGAAGTGAAAATAATGAATATGTTTGCCCGGCTGCATCCAAACGCAAATACATAGCAGATACAGATGATGTCAGTTCAATTGCTCAACTGGCCATGGTGAATACTCGTCCGACGAATGATGACGTATCAACTGACTTTTTAACACACACACACTTTTACAGGCTGTAAAAAGCGATAACCGACGACTATCTTTAAGTACTATTCAAATTGTTCGGATTGTTAGGAATTTACTAGTAGAATGATGACAACCGAGTCGATCAAATGGTTGTTTGAAAGTTTTTTTTCCATATAACTTTACGGGAAAAGATGGGATCACCCAGTTAGACCTCAAAGACACTTCAAATATATTTTGAAAAAAGTTTATACTTGTGCTCTTGCAATAGGTAACATTTCATGAGCGTGGCGGGAAACAATTGTAAAATTCATTCTCAATCAGACATGTAGCCAGAGGGGTAGAGGGGCTCGATGAGACAATTCCCGAAATTTTCCAGGTTTTTACAATCATGTTTCTAGACGACTATTAACATGCCTCCTGTGATTACGCTAGCAAAAGTTGTGAACAAAATGAAACAAATTTTTGAGAATGTGGAGAAAAAAATTACATAGAAAACTTACTGTCAATAATTTAAATAGCTATCAATTTTTGCTCTTAGATTATGTTCGCACACGAAACTTGATATTGTAGCTATCAGCAGCATGTTAGCCGCTCTTTTATTATTAATTGATGTCCATGGAAGTGCACACACGAGACGCGATAAAATAGCAGAGAAACTTCAACAGGCTTTTCCGGGGAGCGACTATAATGTTGCGACTGGTTGCATCTTTTAGTTAAGGTTCGAAAGAACATCACGTCCAGAGTTGCAACTATTGTTCAAAGAAAATCTTGCAGATCAATAAAAAATGTCTGGACAAAATCTGTCACTTGAAAGCTTGACGTCGCTCGAAATTTGACATACATTTTAGTCTCCATAGAGCCGTGCATCAATCGATTTTTGTTGAATTCGGAAAAATATGACTCAAATTCCTGAAATTGTTGTGTTATGGTTTTATAATTAAAAAATCTGGCAAAATGAGAGGTTTGTCTTGTTGTCTGGAAGCTGCTTAAAAATCTGGCTGTGCCAGATAAATCTGGTATAATGGCATCCATGATTACGTCTTCGCTATTCGTGTGGCTTTGATACCTTAGGCGCAAGAGCTTCCTTCGATATTATTTAACAAAAGTATCGAAAATGATCCTAATCACTAGGTTGAATTTTTGTGACTCAATGTCATCTCGTTTGTAACTAGCATCAACTTGGGGACAGGTCGGGCTATGTATCTGAACTAGTTCACATGTGAACACGCCTTATGTAACTGATTAGTTTCAAGTGATGTCCCGGGAAGGAAGTTTTGGGCAATGGTAATGCATTTGGACATTTCCCTATTACTATTTGGGTCGTAATATTGGCCTGTTTATCATACATACTAAAATTTGTGGTACGCTCGGTTGACCTTTACAGTACCAGGTCAAAATTTTTCTGAAAATTTTATTTTAAAGGATCTGAAATTTAGTCCAATTTCGTTCGAATCCGTTGATCGGTCCCGGAATGATTCGGAATTGCCGTGGCGTATATCCGGCATCCAATATTGGGGTGATGGACGAGTCTTGAAAAAACATATCGTAAATGTTAGTAGAATTTTTGGAATTGGTCTACATATCAATATTTTCCATTGATCCCTCACAATGAACATAGATTGGAACAATCTTGGCTGCCGGAAAAAAAGAATTCTTGGAGAATCTTGAAAAATGTAAATACTCTTCTATCATCCTACAGCTCCCTCAACCTCAACCTCGGTATGGCAAGTTCGGCACCGGTTCCGGATGGAATCAAATAAGGGCATTTAACGCCATTTTAAAAACCAAGAAGGCGATTTCCAGTTACCACAAAACAGAGAAAACCATAATCAATAATGGTGTCATTGTAAAGCGGTTTGTCAGTAGAAGACGGAAATTGGTGATTGACGCCATTTGAAAAATCAAGAAGACGGCTTCCTCGTACCACTAAACAGTGACAACCATCATCAATATGGGTGTCATTTGAAAGGGAGCATTCAATAGACAATCGGTTCGTGCATCAGCGCTAAAGAAACTTTGACAGACATTTGCTTTAAGATGGTTATTGCATTAAGCCTCGATAGTGGTGCACCGAGGATACCGAGAGGGCTTATGGGCCTTTATTATGTTTTATATTTTTTTCATACTCTGCACCAGCCCTAACTAACGATCAACCACTGGCCTGTGCGTGCTGGTGTGGCCGATTAGCGGGTCGACGTGGATTGACTTGTCCTGTGGACCGTGTTTGCAAACGCTGTTCCACATATTAATAACGGTGTAGGTGGACACGGCTCATTGTGGGGGTCATTGTGTGTCCATTTATTTGTCGACGTCGTCATCGTGCACAGGTTAATAAAAAAATGTTAAAATTAAAGCCTATTAGTGGTCGTTTTGTAGTAATTATAGTTTTCAGTACTAGCGTACAATTGTTATGTGCTAGTCGTATGTCTATCTGTGTATGTGTTCGTCTGAGTATTTGTGACAGCTAAGTCTGGAAACGATGCAGAACTGGCGTATATGATAGAATAGTGGGTTTGTGAGCGGGTACTTTTTCCGGTGTTCAATTCGGGCATTCGATTCGATTTATTCAGGAACAACGGATTAAATAAATTAAGGTACGATAAATTTACAGACACATGTGAATCATTCATTCCCGATTAGCATAGTATTATAAAATTCTAACAGAAGCCAATTGTTGTTAATGGTAAATAAATAGCATTTGCAGTCATTTAACCGAGTTCAAGTAGTTTTATTTCATGTCAATGTGTTCTTGTTTTCTACATCATTAGTCTGTTTTTATTGTACTTCTATTAGCTTGCCTTTCCACTACTCATGTACACCAGAAATAATATCGGTCAATTTATACACTTCTAAATAATCACTCCGCATATTTTTGTTTCTTTACACGGCATGCTATTTTTCCTTTTATTACAATATCTTAAATTAGATTCATACTAACATTCACTAATACAAGCAGTTGTATATTCTCTTATATACACTCACAATCTCTCTCATTCCAAACGTACAAGCGATCGTGGCATTCGCGATAACACAAATCTGGTCACAAACGTGAAGGTGCAATTGCAATCATCCACACATACTTACGTCCGCGATCTCGCCAATAGTGAACGT
Organism: Topomyia yanbarensis; assembly: GCF_030247195.1. NCBI lineage: Eukaryota > Metazoa > Arthropoda > Insecta > Diptera > Culicidae > Topomyia > Topomyia yanbarensis. The sequence goes on from NC_080670.1 coordinate 165,591,573, forward strand.
TTTAGCACGCGGTCTCAAACATTAGCCTATCGCTCGCGTGATCATGAATCGGTTACGCCCGGAAGTCTATACCCTCGGTCCTAGCAGCCTAGACTCATGACTTCAGTTGGACCAATCGCTACCTTTTTTTATTTTAAATATATTTGACACGGCTCAAGGCGTTAGCACAACTGAGCCGTAGATCTTTCGTGTTTTTACAATTTGTAAAAATAGGAAGAACTTATCGTTATAGCCTGTTCGTCGGGTCTTGTTGACGCATCTCACTGCCGCGTGTTGAGATCCTCTTCCTTGGTGGTGAAATATTAGGTGCGTTGTTTTCCGCACCTTGTGGGTCATTCGGTCTGTCTCGCGTTTTCGTTTATGTCCATGTCGTCATCGGTACTGCATTCATGTTGCTCACGGTCGAATGTTCTTTTTTGTTGTTTGTGCTTACGGGTCGCTATTGTAAATCCTTCTTCATCGGTATTTGATTCCTTATTGGTGGTGTTGGTTGTTGGTTAGGAAACATTTGCTGTAACTGTTGTTACTTCGATGTTGGTCATGGCAGTTGGTTTAGTGGTACTGGACCCGATAGTTGTTGAGCTGGTGTTGACCAATCGCTCATATTCACTAGATGACATGTTCCATTGCGACGCATGGCCGGGAACTCTAGTGATGTGGAAGAACTCACTCTCTTCTAGCATCTCAACCGTACACCGAAAGTTAAGTATCATATTCATGATCCGCGTGCGATCATTCAAGAATACACGCGAATATGCGAATGGCCACATGGTTATAAAATCGAATTTATGCACGCAAAGTTACATACACGCTAGCACACGTGACAAACAAGTTAACATAGGAACGCTCGATCCTTTCGCAATCACACACGCACGCCAAGGCCCGCAATCTCGCTAACAGGTTAGCACCCCGGCGACTAAGTGTACCTTTTAGCACATAAATTTTCAAATGTGCTCTCAAGCGTGAACCTATAAACGCCCGTGTTCGTGCGATCATGAATCGGTTACGTCCGAAAAATCCCTACTCTCGGCTCTGGCAGCCTAATAGATCCATGCCTTCAGTTGGATCAATAAAAAATGACGCTCATATCCACTTGACAACATGTTGCATGGCGATACATGAACGGGGAACTCTAGTGATGTGGAAGAACTCACGCTCTTCTAGCATCTGAAACGAATACTGAAAATTAACTATCGGATTCATGGTCCACGTGATCATCCAAGAAATGCTAATGGACACATAGTTATAAAATCGAATCTGAAAACGCTAGCATACGCAGGCCCGACGAGAGGGGGGGTCAGGGGGGGCAACTACCCTGGGGCCCGGGTCTGCTTTGGGGGCCCGCATTTTTAACTGAATTAAATTTATTTTAATTTAATTGATGAAGTTTATTGTTTCTGTCGACACTGCAAATATATTACAATCAACTACTTCAACTTTAGCGGCATTAATTGGGTTCGCAATAATACATCATTTCTGTACCCAGACTCATCACACTCATCAACTTACACGTGTATCACTCAGCTACTCGACGGTTACAGCACCGCGGGGCTAGTTCAACTATGTGACGTCACTAATGACAACAACTGTATTTTGGATCTTTGCTTTGGAAGCCAGGAGCTCTCCGATCACTTTGCCGTTTGTCGTGCTCCAGATCCTCTCGTTAAACTATGCCAACACCACCCTGCTCTTCATTGTTTTCTCCGAAAATGTGTACCTTGTACATTCGAAGATACCACTTTTCTTGTCTCGTATCAATTGGAATGAAATCTTGCCACAATCTGATGCAAACGCAGCGGCTGAAATTGTTTCGAACGTACTGATTTATCCTATCGACCAGTTTACTCCTAAAAAACTCAATCATGGCTGTGAATATCCTCCATGGTCGAATCGTACACTAAAAAAATTTAAATCGGCCAAAAGGTCAGCTCTAAAAAAGTTTTCGAAATACCGAACCGATATGCTAAGGAATCAGAATCTTCTTAAATCATTGTTACAAGAGACTCAATAAGTCTCTCTTCTATTCCTACCTTCATCGTATTCAGAGCCACCTTCGTAACAATCCAAAAAAGTTTTGGAATTACGTTAATGAACAGAGGCGTGAGTCAGGTTTACCCACTTCTATGTCGCTGGGTGATTTAGAAGCGACTTCATTTCCGGACATCTGTGAGTTATTTCGCCAACAATTCAGCAGTGTTTTTACCAATGATACTCTTAATAATCAACAAGTCTCCGCAGCAGCCGACATTCCCCGTAGGACTAGTATTGGACCTCATTTCACGATATCTTCCGATATTGTACAAAAAGCTTGCACGAAACTCAAGTGTTCTAACACTCCTGGACCTGACGGAATCCCATCATCTATCATTAAAAAATGCTCGTCGTCGCTTTGCCTACCTCTGTCCGTCGTTTTCAATATATCGTTAAGTTCCGGAGTGTTTCCTACCATCTGGAAATCATCTTACGTTTTTCCGGTTTATAAAAAAGGATCCAAAAGCGAAGTTCCCAATCACCGAGGAATCGCATCTTTATGTGCACTATCGAAATTATTGGAGCTCATCGTTCTCGAGTTTTTGACACATTGTTGTTCTAGATACATCTCAGAAACTCAACACGGTTTCATTCCCAGGCGATCTACTTGCACTAATTTAGTAGCCTACACCTCATTTATCGCTCGCTCGCTACAGGATCGATTGCAGGCTGATGCAATATACACCGATCTGTCGGCCGCCTTCAATAAAATCAACCAATGGCTTCGATCTTACTTGTCAGGCCGTAAAATGTCTGTAAAAATCGGGAATCATTTATCCTCATCCTTCGACTAACGTCCGGCGTACCTCAAGGCAGCCATATCGGTCCTTATATTTTCCTTCTATACATAAACGATCTGGATTCATTGATTAAGTGCTTCAAGGTGTCTTATGCCGATGATTATAAGTTATTCCATATAGTTAAAAGTTACTCTGATGCTTTGTTTTTGCAATCTCAGTTAGACATTTTCGCTAATTGGTGCATGACTAACAGGGTGGTTTTGAATGCCTCGAAGTGTTCTGTGATTACGTTTGCACGAAAACGCTCCATCGTAACATTCGACTACACTATCTTGCAAAACAAATTAAAAAGAGAAACTACAGTGAAAGATTTAGTGGTTCTTGTGGATTCAAAGCTTACATTTAAGGATCACATTGCTTTTATCTCGTCTAAGGCTTCGCGTAATCTGGGAGTTATTTTTAGGGTTACTAAGCATTTCACTAACGTACAGTGCTTAAAAACGTTGTACTGCTCGCTCGTTCGTTCCACACTGGAATACGCCGCCGTTGTTTGGGCTCCTTTCTAGAAGAACAGCATTCAACGCATCGAGAGTATTGAGCGTAAATTTGTGCGTTTTGCGCTGCGCCACCTGCCTTGGAGCGATCCCTACAATCTGCCCAGATACGAAGATCGTTGCAACCTCATTGGTCTTGAAACACTGTCTTTGCGCCGCAATGTGACCAAAGCGTCTTTTGTCTCTGATCTGTTATTGTCTCGCATTGACTGCCCTGATTTACTCCGTCTTCTCAACATTGATATTCGCCTCCGAAACCTTCGTTCCTACTCTTTTGTCCGTCTTCCAGTGTCTCGTACTAATTATGGCAAAAATGAACCCGTCAGTAGCATGTGTAGAGTGTTCAATCAATGTTACAATGTCTTTGACTTCAATTTGTCTCGCACTTCTTTAAAAAAATTGTTTTCGCGCACCCTTTCCCAAACCTGATAGTGTTAGCCAATTTTTTATGTTAATGTTAATACTTTACCTATGTAAGATAGAGTTTAAGAAGTGTTTATTTTAAGCAGTGTTTAGTGTTAGTCATTGTATCATTTGGTTTGTTTGTTAAATGTTGATACCTAAAAGATAGAGGTTTTGTGCCTACGGGAGAAGGAGCTTTTGAAAATCCACTCCCGCGGGTTTTTCCCTCTCAATAATAATAACTACGTTCCAATCGTTCCAATGGTTTTCTGAAGTACGTGAACGTAACCCAATTAGATTCATTCAACAGTGCAATAGAACCATTCTGGTTTCATTTATCGCAAGTGTTTGTCAAAGTGAACAGTTTGAAGTTGTTTACAATTTATCATATTCTTAGCTAATGTTACAAATAAAAGTTTGATATTTTCGGAATGGGGTTGACGAGTAGATGACGAAAATCAATGAATGAAGCCACTTTGAAAACCTAGATGGCGAATTCCAGTTAAGACATCTCTATAACCTAAAATATTGACATTTTCGAAAAAAGATAATCATAGAATAGATATAGGTATATTGATTTGTGATGCGGATGATATGATTATAGAAAACTTCTCTGAACCAGAAGACGCTATATTGGCCTTCAAAAGGGCATCGCTCATCTACTCGGCAAACCCACTTAAAAATACCCTCATAGTTTATACAGATATTGTTTGAAATAGCTCCAAGGTACCATTTCTATCATCTACTCATTAAGCCCGTTTCAAAAATTCCCAAATTGTTAGGGTTATCGAGATTATTGTTCAATCGGAAGTCTCCATCCTGGATTTCAAAAAGGTGCCAAATATCCATTTTCATCATGTACTTGTCAAGCCCGTTCCGGAAATACCCACATTGTTAGGGTTATCGATAATGTTGCTCAACCAACGAATTTTGATAAGAATGTGAAGCGAATTTTTTACGATCTAAATCCCAAAAAACAAACTAATTCAATTTACGAACCCTTGGCTTGGTCCGTAAATAGAGGTTCCAGTGTACACATTTGATGCAGAAAAATGTGGGAATTGAACTAGATACTTATTCTACTTATTAGTATTCACCAAAAGTTGAAACTCTTTCTCTCACAACTCTCTGTCTCAGTCTTTCTAACAGCAGACTTCGCTGTTGGATCCCATTCATCGCATTCGGAATGTTTTCTCTCTGAATGTTGGCGCAAATGTAACAACTGATTCCAAAACCGATTTTACCATGTTCAGAAACCAATAAAGAAAATTCGTTCAGGTCATAGTGACAACTGCAATAGCTGCATCCAGTGCCTCAAAATCATCAACATGTACCAACAATAAGAAACAAGGCAGCATCAGTGGTGCGAAATTTTACATTCACTTGCCTATTTCTGATTAATTTGCTGAATTCAATATTCAGTTTCAATGCTTCCCTCATTCATTCACTTCCAAACTGACTGAAATTTTATGCAGAATCGAATGGTTGAGTGCAGAGGAAATATAAATTCATTCACAAACCAAAGCATTCATTTGTTATTATGTGGCCAGTTTGATGGCAGAAGTTCTTTTACATTTTCGAGCATAAGTGAACTGCATAATCTATATCTGGTGCACTTTTGCTTGATGATCTCAGAGCGGACGGACGAGGAAAACAAACAAACCTTCGATTCATCGCGGCGGGCATAAATAGAATTTTATTTCTCTTTGAAGCTCACGAAGGGATGTCAATTTTTCTAAGCTCGGATTCCGAGCAGCATTAACGATGGTAGCATTAATGTGCGTCAAGGGAGCATGAACGATGGCGATATGGACTGTATGGAAATGTCGCAAAAAAGGTTTCCAATTGCAATGGCAAATCGGACGCAAGTCATTCTAATGGCCAGCCACAAACAAATATTCCTTTATTATTTTTATTTTTTTCATCTATTACTTATTTAAAATACTGACGACTCTGGTAAGCTAACGCATTGAATCGTATCAAATAAACAATTTTCATAAAAAATAGTTTAATTGAAACGGTTGCATTTGTATAGTTCCTCTAATCGATGTTGAAATAAGAAGTCCTATATGGTACGGCCCGTCAGTACTTCGAACCCCTGGGCCCGGCGCGGCTCTCGACGGCCCTGAGCATACGTAACACGCGATCCACACGATCGAACATGTTAATGTACAAACGCGCGAACCCTTTGCGATGGTACACGCTATCGTGAAGTCCCTAGATCCGCACATATCTGAACTGCGTACAATGAATATGAATAGTATCACGGCCCGTTGTAATTCGCCTTAAGCAGTGTTTTAGTGGATGACATTTCTCCTCTCGTCTGCAATTGTAGTGAGTGATTCTGATGGATTCCGAGGCCCTTTGCTCTACAGCTTCAGTAGGACAATTCTCGAAATCTTGGGTCACGATTTTCGTAAACGGTTAATTTACGAAAATGTTATTTTGTTCATGAATGTTTTTTAGTTGACCTTCGAAATTAGAAAGCAATCAATTAAGATTCACCGTGAAAACTGGATCTTGAAGCTGTCAAAAAAAAATCAAATAATTTGTTTTGTTCGTTCAAGTACACTTGATTATAGACTTGAAAAAAATTGACAGCTTTACCTATACACCCAAAAAATCCCAAAATTGTTATTATGACGCGCAAGGTGACCTTGGAAGTTTTACCTACTTCACCACCCAGTAAAATCGTTTGCTCATTAAATCTAAAGCACCGAAAAAAAACAGTTCGCCTTTCTTCGATCCAAAATGAGTAGAAAATCCGTCAGAGGCAGTACACAGATAAGCACCTCATCTCGCTGCCGCAGAGCATAGAAGGTGCACAATTTTCCCACCTGTCTGTACCTAGTTACTCACCTAGGACGATAAGGCGACTGTACAAATATTTACTCTCGTAGGCTTTCGCCATTTTGCCACACCAGACTGACAACATCACCGGAGTTATTGGACCAACTTTCGACACAGTTCTCCCCGTAGTTCCTAGTGCTAGTACCGCACACAGACACACACACACACACAGCGTCGGCCATGCGTCGTCAGCTTGCGGATGGCCTTTGGCGTGTCACCTACTGAACTGCTTGCCTAGTGGGGGCCTCAAGGCTATGTGGGAAGACAGATGATGGAACTCAAGTGGTAATCACTCAACGCCGCCGTCGCCGCAGCCGGTCCGCTGCACGGAGCGATGCTCTCCATCCCGGCACGACATGACAGCCGAGACCAAGTGATGCGATGCGACAACACAGTGATGCGGAGGCAGATAGGCAGAACTCTAGAATAGACTGAACAGAGCTGCTTATTAATGGGAAAATATTAGTTTTACGGGTCGCTCTGGCCATTAGCGGTGGTAGCCTGGTGATGATTAAGAATTTAATGTGCGACACAACGGCGTACATCGGATTAGCACCCTATCACGCTTCGGGGATCGGTGGATGAACTGGCTGGCTGGCAGGAGACGTGATGATTGGTGCACAGCAACATCGATCCTATAATTGGATCCACTCTGTACTGGGCGGGTGGCGGATGCTGCCTTTTAGCTTTTTGCTCCTCTTTATTAAAAAGGTGATAAAACATACATCGCCAAATTAACTAATTGAATCGAGGTTAATGAGGTTCTGTATCGGTGGAGTACCGGGAGAAAAAAAAACCACTCCAGCGGCGCCCGTTTCGAGTGTTTTTGCCTCATCACCGCACCAGTGCAGTAGTCGGTGCAATCTGCGATGTCGGATTCGGTTCGTTACCGTGCATAACACACGACATGACCGACGAGGGGATATTTTGCAATCCGTCGGCATCCGCTCCTAATTGCTTTCAACTGTTTTTCCTACACCGTACACCGCTCCGTTGATGTAATTATAAAACAATGGGATTGTTTGTCTGTTTGTTTGTTTGTTTGCTGGCTAATACCCGATCCGGTGCAGCATCGACGTACACCTCCGCCGAAGCCCCCGTTTGGAAAGTGTCGGTCGATTGCGGACAAGCATATTGGTTTTTGCATCACATTCCTAACTAACATCAGGAGGGACCCGCGTGTTGATCCAAAAAACAACTGTCAGTATTGCAAATGCCCGAATGCGGAGGGGGGGGAGGGGCAGATTTATTTGAATATAATGGAATTCAATAGAAAGTGAGCCACGCGAACTCGCTGTTTTGATTGTTCAGTTGTTAGGCAACAAAAAAACTGCATCGGGAGCTATCACATGGCATGGAATTGAATTTCCGATTGATTCTGCATATTTTCCGTTTAACCATTAAATAGTGGACGAACGGAACTCGCTGACCGTTTCGGTGGTACCCAGGCGACAGCAATCATACCTGGGGTCGTACGTTTCAAACAAATGGAATCGCCGGGTAGTTTATCTCGTTCATCTGCAGTAGGTGATTGAAAAAAATGGAGTCTCTTGTTCGTTCGAGTACCAACTGATGAATAAAAAAAATACAGTTTCCTCAAAATATCAACAGCTTTTTCTTCGATTATAGAGGATTTAGCTTTAAGGTCTTTCGTTTTTTTCGGGTTAGAAAACTTCTGACACTATATGCGGAGTTGAGAATCGAACTTAGGTGAACTGCGTACTAGGCAATTGATTTACCAATTGACCCAAAGAAAGAAGACGTTTTTAGAACAACTTCAGCGAGTCAATGGATCGTGATCATTGTAAGCCCGTAGGTATGATCGATATGAAATCAAAGCAGTCGTCTAAACTAGATTCGATTTGAATGCGATGAAGATACACCAGTCAGCAGCTTCAACGTTGTTCTAGTGGCACAGGTGTAGCCACAGTTCGCACCCAGCTGATCCGTGACAATTGGTCGGTCATAGAACCGGTCGACGTATCATCGTGCCCTTTACAACGAATAGCATCATGTGTGGTTTGCACATTTCACATCGCGATCCGGCGCGGTTTATGCTGGCCTCACGCAGCAGCATTAGGCAATGCTTATCAAATAAACCACCGCTGCACTGCAGGTATTCTCACTGACAGGGAAGCTTTGCATGGGTCGCTAATTGAAATGGACTGAAAATTCATTACTTCTACCGAAAATGTTTCCAACGTTAGGACTATTAGAAGCATAGTTTTCATATATCTACTACTCATTCCTACAATTCGTCACAAACAACTGGGCATAAACAACTATGTTATTAAATATTAAAATCGTGGGTGCGATTCGACTTCGTTTCACCAGATACCGACACTAACTTAAAGACGAAGTCGAAACGCACCCATGACTTCATTACGGTAGGATTTGTTTTCTCATTAGGGGGAAGTATCGCTTAGAACTCTGTTATATTTTATGCAAGAGTCCACGGAACAAAAACAAATCCATGAATTATATTTCAAATTTGCTTGAAATACTTAAAAGTTTAAGTTTATGTGCAGGATTTGCTTCTAAATTTGTGAACTTATTCAAAAGCACGCAAGAATCAGTTCACGAATCCGTGTATAACAGTCTGAGTTCCGTGAAATTGTTCACGTAAAAATAAGGATCAGGCAAAAAAATTGCATACTTCATTAACTAAATCACGAAAGTAAAAACGAATTTTATAATTTTGGGAACTATTTCAAGAACGCGAATCATGAACCAGTTCACAAGGCATGCATGGCTCTATGAATAACATTCCGAGTTTATAAAATAGAGTTCATGAGACAACATCAAGACTGTTTAAGTTTTGTGATTTCACAACCACGATTACGATGTAATAAATCATGGATCAGTCCGGTCGTATAGTTGGACGGTAAACAATGTAGATTTATGAATATAATCACGAATCAACATTTGGTTTACGGGTAATACACTGGAACCTCCATTTACGAACCAACCGGGGATTTGTAAACTGAATTAGTTCGTAAAAAAGAGTTCGTTGTTTGGCATTTAGTTCGTTTTACATGTAAAATTTTCTATAACCATATCATAACTACAGCGAAGACCCGTTTTTATCAGACCCCTTTGTTTATGTTAGGTTGACAAAATGGGGACAATGGCAGAACATATTTTTCTATTTCTTTTTAATAAACCGAAGCTCTATAGATATTCTTCATAAATCCCTAGACATAGCCTCATAATACTGGTCGGTCGATAAAATAAGGAAAAATACTGATAAAATCAGGGGCTAATTAAAAACGGGTTTTCAATGTATATCTACATCTACTTTGTCCCATTGCGAAAATGCCCATATTGTTGAGGTTATAGAGAATTTAAACCGGAATTTGCCATCCTCGATTTCAAAATACTTTCAGACATCGATCTCCGCCATGTACTAGTCGACCTTATTCCGAAAATACCCAACTTTTGTTATTAACAGTTAGCTAAAAATATTTTTACAAACTTGGTTCGTAAATAAGTGTTCGTTGTTTCGAATTTAGTAACAGTTACGTGAATCGAATCGAATACGTAAAAAGAGTTCGTAAATGGAGATTACAGTGTATTTAAAAAGTTGGAAAGTAGTTCACGAACAGAAAAACAATTAATGCCACGGCAGAAACCGTAAATTAAATTCACAAAAAACAATAATCTTCACAAGTAACTGCATTATACAAGCATGACGGAAAAAAATTATTCACAAGTATAACACAAATGATTTTTGTTCATGGTCCTGTTTTCGTTACGTAAAAATTGATCAGAATTTATGGCAATTTATTCACGAGTCCGGCAACATTGTCCCCCGTGCAGTGTCTCTAACATAAATGCAATAGAAGAAAAAAGAGTAATCGGAAACTGAGCGAACTGGTCTCATAGTTGTTTGCATTCTTTTGGTATAAGCAGACATATTGGGAATATTAGAATTCATAAATAATCTACGTGGGAAAAAGCTTCAACGCGCACCAGAAGCCTTTCGTTCAGCGTCGGCGTATGTTAAAATCACCGGCGGGGGCAGCGTGGTACGGTAGCATACATGTCTAACCGGAAGTCGCCATATCGGTTTACAAAATGGCATCAATGGTCCATTTCTGTCTTCTACTGACCATCCCCTTTCAAATACCACTCATATTGATGATAGTTTTCACTGTTTTGTGACAACCGTAAGCCGCCATCTTGGTTTGCAAAATGGCGTCAATGATCAATTTCGGTCTTCCACTTCCTACTCGCTTTCAAATGAGACCAATATTGATGGTGGTTTTCACTGTTTTGTGGCAACCGGAGGCCGGCATTTTGGTTTTCGAAATGGCGTAAATCACCGATTTCCGTCTTCTACTGACAACTCGCTTTACAATGACACCACTATTGATGATAGTTTTCGCTGTCTAGTTGTAACCGGAAACCGCCATCTTACTTTTACAAATGGCATTAAATGTCTCCATTTGATACCATTCGTAATACGTGGCGGAATGGTCATACCGAGGGTCAGGGAGCTGTAGGAGTGTATGATTTGAAGAACTTCGCAATTCGTATAAATCTATAAATTCAAAAAGCTGGAATGATAGAAAACTATATTCAGTTTCTATGGTTTGCCCGGAACAGTTTTCCAGTGGCCAAGATTGGTCAATTTATGGCCATTGTGAAGGGTCGCTGGAAAATAGTCATATGTAGGCAAATTCAGAAAATTCTTCTTACATTTATTTATTATTTACACCCCAATTGAATACCGGATATACCCCACGGCGGTTCCGCATAATCCCGGAACCGGTCAACGAATTTGAATGTTAGTAGGGGAAACTGAACTAAATTCCAGATTGGTTAAAGCCATTTCCATCAAAATGAGTCAAAAATTAACGAAATGGTAGCAAAAATAGAATAAAGTTTTCGAGACAATTATATTCTGGTACTGTAAAGATTAATCATCACGTGAGCTGAGCGTATAACAAATTACTATTGCCCAAAACTTCATTAATGGAGTCAATCAGTAATCACGAATATTTTTTTATTGAACTTTACACTATTGTAAAACAAATAATAATCATGAAAAATGTTTGACGGCCGGATAAGAAAGTTCAATGCGGTAGGGGAGACCGGGGCTAGTTGGCGGTGTTTTTAGTTTTCAATTTTTATCGCTTTGGTGTAGGTAGATCTTGCAAAATAGAACACGCGGCATGAAAGAGCAGACTGTTGGCAACATCTCTAGTTTTTTTTAAAGTGTTTGATGCATTGTCTCCATTTTTAGAGACCAAAATATGTGACGTGGAAAACCCGCCAACTTACCCCGGCCCCGGGGTAAGTTGGCGGTATGTTCGTATACGCCAAAAACTAAGCAATCAAATGGAGATTCAATTACTTCCAGGGTCCTTTTGGAACGAGCTGAATGTCTTTTCGAGAAAACTGTATATTAAGCGACATTTGCTATTATATTTCAGTTTCAATACCCCGGCATTTTGACTTTGACGCGTACTGCCTATTCAAAAGCAAATTTTCGAAATTCTTCATGCAATTGGCCGGAATAAATGTCTCCTACATTGGCGAGATACACAAGAAAAAGATTTTTTTACTTTGGAGTGAATTCCAGAAATAAAGACTTTTTTTGCACTGTAAATAGTACCGCCAACTTGCCCCGCGTGTAGCACCGCCAACTTACCCCAACCGCATATTTTATTAAAAACTATTTAAAAAATAACTTTTGTTTGTGGATAGAAGTAATATCTAGACGGATACTGAAAGCTCTTATCACGCGCTATTGAAAAATATAATCATTCGGAAAATAGATTGAAAATCGCCCTAAATAACGCAAAGTATTTAAAATTTTGAAAATTTACTTGGTATGCTTGAAAACACAATATCACCTACAACTTCCACCAAACAAATCGTTTTGCAACAAAAGCACATTGGATAACGGGTTTCATATAACTCTAGGTACACAAGAAGAGACAGCGCTATATGTCTACTAGAAACAGAGAAAAAGGGATTCCGCCAACTTACCCCAACCGCCAACTAGCCCCGGGCTCCCCTAACTGTTGATTTGAAATATTCCTGTTGGTGCCATTTATGAGGCGGAACATTGATTGAAGGTGAAAATGGCACTTAAGCTGACGGAATACACAGTTTCATCATATACGAAATTCTGTACAGATTGCCTTTAATAGTTTAACCAAGAAAGAGGAAGCTTTATTTTGAGTTACAACCTCGAGTACAGCGTGCGTTCTGTCACCACGTACTTCCGGTAATCTTATTGCAAGCATTATTTGGAACGTGTCGAAATTGCAGCAGTAGGTAACGCAACAACACACTAAGATAATAACAAATTGCGTACACAAGATCCATCCAACTTCGAACAAAATTCGAGTGCTTTAATGTGGAAAATTTAAAGCTGAAGCTTTAAATGTGTTTAAAAATTTCGTCGCTATTTATTTATACTTGGAATAAAGCGCGAGCACAATTCCTCCCTAAGTAATAGGGCAAAAAGCCTACGTTAACCCGATTTGGGAGGGTGAGTCACATTCCCATTAATTACTGTGTCTACAATCGAGTGTCCCAATTACCATCCATGCATTTGAGCCAATGCGTTGAACAAAGATGGTGGACCCTGCTCTAAGCAATCCATTTGAAGCCGTTGCAAAGGCTTCAAATTGATAGGGTTATAAGAGAAATAAGCTGAAAATAGGCTCTTTACCCTACCCAACGTTGGTCCCGGAATGATGAGGATTTGAAGAAATAAGAGGTTTAAGGTAAGTCGATAGGCTTACTACAAAGTACTGCAAAAAGACTCCGACACTACAAAGACTGTCCGATTCTTATTGAATTGGTGTCTTTCATAGGTTTCTAACTAGTCCCAAATCGGTTACTGCTAGTTACTGACGAGATGAATTTCAAACACCAAGCCCAGCTATATCGAACAAAGTGAATTGACATTCAATTAGCAAGGAACTGGAAGACATGAAGTATTTTAATATGAAGAGCCATACCTAGTTCTCAAAGAAGAGCGAGTCGGTAAAGAAAGAGAGTTTAGAAAGCGTGGGATGGAATCATATGAGTAAGCTGTGAGTTTCCCGATAACTTAACCCTTTGTCTTCTACCGCAGTAGTCAGGATGCTTTGGCATCTTTTCAAAAGAGACCCGAACAAGCGAACTTACTTAGCACCTTACGCTATCGGAACCGGCTTCAACATCTCAGCCGAAAAATGCGACATCTGCTATGACACCCAATACCTAGTAAACTTCCGACCAATCCGCCTCGCCGTAACTTTCTGGAAGGAACCAGTTGTCCTAGGAATCACCCTCGACAGAAAACTAACGATGATCCCCACTTCCAATGTCTTGAAAAGAACAGGCAAAGCAGAAAGCGGCTGGTCTGCACAATCTACTCCCAAAAACAACCACAAAACAGCACTGAATGTCGGACGATTCCTAATACACAGTAAAATCTTCTAAGGGATCGAACTGTCGTGCCGACACCTTGCAGGGCTCTCTATTATTCTCGGGCCATCATACCACGGAGTAATGCGGCTAGCTTCCGGACTATTACCAAGCACCACTGCCGGAGCACCTGAACCTCCTCGAGAAGACTTTGGGCGACGAATGCCCCCTACTTACCTTCGCCAACATACATCAATAACAACAAGCCCCTCTCAACCATCGCACCATGGGCCTGGCATGACCCTGGACCGAAAATCGACGATAGTCTCTCCCACGCAATAAAAGTCGATGATCCTCCCGCCACCTGAGTATAGTGGAAAATACAGGAAACTTGTCAACCTTAGATATTAACGACACGCCAAAATCTACACCGATGGCTCCAAGGTAGATGATGATATCGGAGCGGGAATCATCTTCACTGATTCCCTTTCCGCTTTGAGAGACATCGCTTCCGGAACATCCACAAACTCTTTCGTAGAGGCTATCGAGGGCCACCGAAACGTAATGGTCACACTATGCTAGGTCCCTGGCCACAGCGGTATCAAAGAAAATACCGATGCCGACCAACTAGCCCTAAACAGCAGATGAGCCCGCATTCGACTCCCAGACGAGATCCCACCCACCGATATTTTCAAGGAATTCAACACTAATCTACACCACGGGTTCACTCCCCACTGGCGGAGATTCCGAGCTCACATACGAAATGTCGAGGGATCAACCGATGGTGAGACGGACCGGGACAACGATACTCTCCCGATTCCAGATGGGTCACATCAGGGTGACCCATGCAAAAACGATCTCCAGCGTCCCAACATTATAATGCGAATACTGCTGAAAACTGACAGGGGCTTCCGAGGCAGCATGGTTTGACGGGATATATACGTGATATACTAGCCAACAACACGGTTCGGGAGGCGGTAGCCTGGAAGAGATAGGCTAGCCTATACTACCGTATATGGATCAACGCCAACTAACGAACGCGGGAGTTGTGGGAAGGGTTCCGCGGCCCTACGCGACCTAGAGCACCCGATTACCATCGAAGCTCCCAGAACAACACCACGACGACTACCATGAATGGGCCCTCTGCCACAACATCCCGGCAGAACTGGAATGATAGCTCAAGACTCGACACCACGGGGAACGCTACATACATGCAAGAACCGTGAAACTCTCGCAGTAGTAAGGGTAAAAGATAAATGCTAACGCATATTATAAGCCACGTATATATCAAACATGATTGGCTTCAAAATAAGGTATACCACTTGTATTTATAGTTATTTTGATCTTTCGATTGGAAAGGAATTTTAAACGAACTTCAACTAGTAATGAAGGCACGCAATGTTTCTTTTTTCGATCGATGAGAATGGCCTCAGTGAGAAGGTGAGAATCGTCTCAGTTGGTCTCAAGACGGCTGCGAACAAGCATGCGAATATGGGCAGTATTGAGTATTTTAGTCAAATAGCCCAAAATACTAAACTCAAAGAAACAAAAATTAAAAAAAATTTAAGAAATCCTGCGATCCATATATCCTGAAATTCCACGAATCAACGATTAAAACATTGAAGAATCCAATGAATCAAAAATCTCCAACTCAAAGGTTTCAAGGATGAGTAAATTAAAATGCTAGAAGATCCTACCCTCCAAAAAACCAAAACGATTGGGTTTTTACGTATCAACCAATGAATTTATAGTAACTCACCAGCAGACTTCCCATGAAAATCGCCAATTTTGTACCAGTGCACAAAATTTCGTGCACATGTTCAACCTCAAACATGCTTCATCTCGATGTACAGGCTCGCCTCGAACATCGAACCCAAGCGAACGGTGTACACACTCTAGTTCAAACATCCGTGTACGTACACCGGGTGCGTACACGAGAACGATTTAGACAAGGCAAAAAGAGTCAACGCTAGTGATGATGAGAGTGAGAAAGAGAAAACTGTGCATATGGGAAGACTGCTTACCAGCCGTCGATCAAATTATTTTGTGGTGGAAACTTAACCGCATAGCATCAAAAAGTGCGATTTTTTAAGTTGTGCTTTGGGAGTTGATATAAGTGATTTAGAATGATTAGAAAACTTTTTTTGGAATGCATAATTATAACAAGTTTCAACGGGAGATACACTTTCGGAAGTTTCCTGTAATGATATTTTTATTGGGGTGGACAGCCTTTACTGGATTGCAGAATAACAACAAAATCAGATAGCATTATACAGATAAACAAGATTGCAATAGAGTACACTTCAGGGCCGACAATTCTAGGCAATTCCATTAAATATAACCACTCTAGCAAGTTACTTCATCCTTCACGTACAGCTTGTATTACAAACCCAAATTGTTAGTTTAGATTTAGCAGAGCACTTGTTTTCCAAATCGTATTGTAGCTTCTTCTTTTTCTTCGAATGAAGTCAAATAGTCAAAGACCACATCGCAATCATTACAGCTCCCAGGGGCACCATAAACAACTTGATGCAAACAAAACCACACCAACTCAAATAAGTGGAAGTGCTGCTTTTTTTCTTCAGCATCTTAATTAAACCGAAAGGAAGCAACTCGGTCACGTACCGACGGAGAAGTAATTCATACTTGGTCGTCGGTGTGCGAAAAGCAAGTAGGTACCAAGATAGGTAGAAGAAAATCTAAACAGTCCGACCGTGAAAATTATTCTCACCAAACCATCACCACCCGTCTTTTTTACACCTAGATCAGATCCGACAAATAGTGAAATCTTTTTTTTTCTCCACCTTCTATCCGGTTTGCCGACAAAATGACGTGACAGCAGCAATAAACTGAATTGCAGAAGAAGAAGACGAAGAAAAAGAAACTAAAAAAGATGCATTTCGCCCGATGGGAAGCTTGACATCGACGGAGGTGTGTAGTTTGCTGCCGGCGGAAAAAAATAAATACAGAGGTTCCTTGTCCAGTGCCGGGACCATCGTCATCGTTGTCGTATGGAAATATGAAATATCAAAATAGAAAATAGTGAACATTGAAAAAAAAAAACAATTACTTATAGAATTTGCGTTTCGACTTCGTCTCATCAGAATCCGACACTAACTGAGTGGCCGGATTGACGATGGCACCACAAATGGAGACACTAGTTGTGTTCCTAAGCAAGCCCCTAGTGAAGCGTGATGTTCCGCAAGAGAAGGAGTTAATTTTTAAGCTGATAAGAACTAGTGAAATCGAAACAATTGTTTTAGCGTAGCAGGGCAATGCAAGATGCACTATGCTATATTTCTGGAGCAAAATTTGGGTAAAAACTATTTTTTCTGCACTAAGGAGAAAATTGTTTAAAACCACAATTGCGTGTTAAGGCGCCATCCGGTGCCCTCACACAGGGTAAGAAATTTTCTTAACCCGAAAAAAAGAGTTTAACCCCTTGGTCAAAACCTCTTTAAGGGGGTCCACTTATATAATTGTGCAAAAAGTGTCGCACAGCAGAGAAAAAGAAACAAGTCTTTTCTCGTGGAGTTACAAACTTGGAATGAAAATCTTTATTCTATGTCAAATTATCAAGGCCTACGTAGAAAACTTATAAAATAGCATAGCTACAAAACTTCGTTGCAATTGTACCCAGCATAGGGTCCAACACTCCTCCTCAACGATGTTCATGTAAAATGTTCTTCGTTGTTCTTTATTCCGATGGCCGCTCTGTGTTTTTCCAATTTAACACGGTTTAACGGTTTTGTCATAAGGTCCGCCTTCATCTCATCCGTAGGTAGATATTGAAGACGAATTATTCCTCGTTGATACAAATCCTTTGTGAAAGCATGTTTAGTATCTATATGTTTTGACCTTCTTTCAGTACGTTCCGATTCCACCATTTTGATTGTCGATTGGTTGTCTTCCCATACAGTAATTGATTCTGTGTGATCCTGCTTGATGTCGTGTAGCAACTTCTTGAACCACAGAATTTCCTGACAACCTTCTGCTAATGCGATGAATTCGGCTTCTGTTGATGATAGGGCTACACAGTTCTGCTTTCTTGTGCCCCAACACACCAATCCGCCTCCATAGCTCAACAAGAAACCGGAATTTGACTTTCTGTCGCTTTCATCGCCTGCCCAGTCAGCATCCACGAAGCATTCTAAGCCTCCCTCTCCGGATCCCAGGTGTAAGCAATGATCTTTAGTTGCCTTAAGGTATCGCAGTGTTCGTTTTGCCTCCGTCCAGTCCCGGTCGGTTGGGTTGGATACCTTCCTGCCAAGTAACGAAGCACTAACACATATATCCGGCCTTGTGGTAACCGCAATATATAACAAACTGCCAACTAAACTGCGGTACAACGAGTCTGTGGGTAATGTCTTCTCCTCTTTTTGTTTTATATAAGCCGGGTCAAGGGGAATTTTTGAAGGTTTTGCGTTCTCATGTCCAAACCGGTCAATAAGCTTCTCGATGTAACCCACCTGACTCAACGTGTAGTGTCCGAGTACATTTTTAATGTGAATTCCCAAAAAATACCGCAACTAGCCGAGGCTGGATATCTTGAATTCTTTCTTCAACATAGTTTCAATCTCGAGAAACTCCTGTTCGGATTTGCAAAAAATGGCCATATCATCTACATAAATCAGGATAAACGTAAATTTTCCTTCTCGTTCTCTCAGGTACAGGCACGAATCCGCCGTTGTTTTCCGGAAGCCCATTTGTTTAAAGACGTTGTCAATTCTTTGGTTCCATACCCTTGCA
This sequence comes from Topomyia yanbarensis, assembly GCF_030247195.1. Taxonomy (NCBI): domain Eukaryota; kingdom Metazoa; phylum Arthropoda; class Insecta; order Diptera; family Culicidae; genus Topomyia; species Topomyia yanbarensis. The sequence goes on from NC_080670.1 coordinate 165,610,270, forward strand.
GATTGCTTGAGCCCGTAGATGCTTCTTTTTAAGCGACACACCATTGTCTCGTCTTTTGCGAAACCAGGAGGTTGCTTCATGTATAGTTCTTCGTCTAGATTAGCATATAGGTAAACGGTTTTAATATCCATATGCTTTGCTATCATTCCGTCACGGCTTGCAATAGTTAATATCGTTCGTAGGGTCGCTTGGTGTGCAACCGGAGCGAAAACCTCGTCGAAGTCTGTGCCGTATTGTTGCGTGAAGCCTTGTGCAACTAATCTCGCCTTGTATCGCACAACGTTACCTGTCTCATCTTCCTTCTTTTTGAACATCCATTTGCAACCAACTACTTTTCTTCCGGGTGGTAACTTAACCAGTTCCCACGTTTGGTTTTCAGTAAGTGACTTTATCTCCTCCTCCATCGCTAACTGCCAAGTAGCTCTCTCTGAACTTCGCATCATTTCATTGTAGGTTTGAGGTTCGTCTGTTGAATGCTTCATTAAGCTGGTAACCTCTTGATATCGTTCTGGCGGAACTCCCTTCGTAACTCGTTCAGATCTTCTTGGTGTGGTCGGAGCTAGATTGGTATCGTCCTCAATAGCAGTTGGTTGGTCGTCAGTGTCTTCATTGAAATCATCCTCTTGTTCCGATAGCTCTTCAGCTGCCGAGTCGAATTCATCCGCATCTTCAGGAATGGGTAACTGAATATCGTTCTTCTTCAGCATCGCATCAAACTCAACGTCGTCATCATCTCTGGTGATTGTAGAATCTTCAGGGAAACCTTCGATGAATCTCGTATCCCTACTGATGATGATTTTCCGGGTAGCTCTGTCTAGAAATCTGTACGCCTTATGGTCCGGCGAATATCCCACAAACGTAAGCTTCTGAGCGGTTGCAGACAACTTCTTTCTCTTTGGTTTCGGAATGTGAACCCACGCCAAACTTCCGAAAATCTTCAGACCCTCCACATTTGGCTTCTTATTGTTCCACAACTCATATGGTGTCACATTCAAAGCTTTTGTCGGAAGGATGTTCTGCAGATACACTGCAGTATTGATAGCTTCTGCCCAGTAACACTGCTCCAATTTAGCATCAAATAATAGGCATCTTACCATTTCAACGAGATAGCGATTTTTACGTTCAGCCACACCGTTTTGTTGTGGACTGTAGCTGGCTGTGTATTGAACTTGGATGCCTTCTTGCTTGTAAAATGATTGCAACTTCGTGCCTGTGTACTCTCCTCCTTGATCCGAGCGAATTATTTTTGGCTTACAACCAAACAACGTTTTTGCTAATGCCACGTACTCCTTGATTTTATCTGGGACCTCAGATTTCTCTTTTAGCAAATACAGCGTACAATAACGCGAATAGTCATCGATGATTGTCAAAAAATACCTGTATCCGCTTACCGAGGGTACCTCTATCGGTCCACATACGTCCGTGTGGATCAGATCCATTCTCGCATTCGTCTTCGATTTCGATTCTTTCGGGAAAGGTGTTCTCGAACTTTTACTTTTAAGACAACATTGGCATGGTTCAACAACGCCGCACTATGAAATCTCCAAACCGTTAACCAATTTTTCTTTCTGCATATTTGTTATCGCATTAATGTCTCGGTGTCCTAGCCTTCTATGCCAAACATGTTCGCAGTTCGAATTGTGTTCACATTGCGCCGTCAGTATGGCTTCGTTCGGTTGTTCTAAATAGTAGAGGTCATGATTTTGCTTCGCAATTGCCACAGTAATATTACCGCTCTTGATCTGACATCCGCTTGATTCGAAAATCACCGTTGCTTGTTTGTGCGTTAGTGCTGACACCGATAGTAGATTCATTGCCAAACTAGGTGCGAATAAAGCAACACTCAGCTTCATTTCTCGTCGTTCTCCGGTTTCATTGCAGCATGAGATTTCTACAGGACCCTCGCCTTTTACCTTCGCTAGTTTACCATCAGCTAGTTTTACATATTTAACGTCGCTTTCGTACAGCTTATTGAAGAAGTTTCGCTCAGCAACCGTGTGGCTTATTGCACCTGAATCCACAACCCACGGTTTGGTTTCGTCCGCGCTTTCCAGTCCTCCAGTTACAAATGCAAATGAAACTGTCTCCGCTTTTCGCTGCGATGGTTTCTCAGCTTTAGATTCCTTCGGCGTATCTCGTATAAACTGTCTGCAATCTTTCTGCTTATGTCCTGCTTTTTTACAGTAATGATATATCAGAGTTTTCCTATTCTTCCTGTCATGCCCAACTTTCACTACCGAATCATTCTCCGGTCCTTGTCGCTTCGCTGCTTCATCAAGCAACTTCCGCTTGACCAACTCCAGTGTGAGGTCGTCGTCTGAACGGCTTTCGAGGGCAGTAGTGAGAGTATCGAAAGAACTGGGGAGGCTTCTCAAAATCATCGCGACCATGAGATTTGCTGCCAATTCTTGACCGGAGTTTTCAAGTTGAGTGAACAACTCCTCCATGGCGAACAGGTGTTCCGCCATATCTTCACCTTCTGTGTACCTTTTATCGCAAATGCGTTTCAGCAGCGACACCTTCGATGTTAGACTCGCTTTCTGATGATGATTCTTGAGCGCTACCCAAGCTTCTTTCGCCGTCTTCGATGTCCGGATAAGCCCGTGTTGCTTGTCGTCTATGAGTCAGCCAACAGTGGCCCTTGCCTTAGCATCTCCAGCATTTCAAATGGCTTCAGCTTCCGTCGCTGGTTTTACTCCTGGCTCAATGAATCGCCAGAGATCTTCACGGATAAGGAGCAGCTCCACCTTGAAACGCCAACTTGAATAGTTGTGGTTATTTAGCTTTTGCAGGCTAAATTTATTTCCTTCCATTATTTCCAACGAGCAGGCCCATAACCTGTCGCACAGCAGAGAAAGAGAAACAAGTCTTTTCTCGTGGAGTTACAAACTTGGAATGAAAATCTTTATTCTATGTCAAATTATCAAGGCCTACGTAGAAAACTTATAAAATAGCATAGCTACAAAACTTCGTTGCTATTGTACCCAGCATAGGGTCCAACAAAAAGTACCTAATGTTTGATAAATCTGTTTGAAGCAGTAAAATGAGACATGTGCGCTATTCTGCAAAATGTTTATTAAGGTTCATTTATAAAATCAAATTCTTTGAATGTAAGGTGTCAAAAATTGCGTCCAAAATGGTGGCTTTTCGGAACAAGATTTTTCGAATCTTCGGACATTCACGTTTTTTGAACCATTCCACCAATCAACTTCGCATTTTTCCCGCCTAAAAGAAGACAACCTTCTCCGGCACTGTAACCAACAAAATCATTATATTTTAATCATTACCGATTTTTTACAGCCGGCCAAAGTGAACGATACTTGGTTTTAAAGTGGCCGCCATTTTGTTTCTATAACGATTTTCTTCGTGTTTTTAGCTTCGGGTGCCTTTATAAAATGTAATCTTCAAGATCGTTTTGATTTTCTGTTTGTAGACGACGAATTGCGACCTGTATTGTGCCCGCAGATGAGGTCGATTTTCAAAAAACTTTTTGCTGGAGCCACCAATTTGGACGCCATTTTTTGACACCTTACGCTCGAAAATTTTGATTGTATAGATCAGCGGTTCTCAACCTTGTTTGCTCCGCGGACCCCTTTGAAATCACCACGGGTCATCGCGAACCCCTTCGAAATTATCCTGGGCGGTTGCGGACCCCCACGGCTTAACATCAATTTATATGCAGTCAATATATTATTTTCAGTCTGATACGATAAAAAAAACTTGAAGTTTCCGGAAAAGATTTTCCTCTTCGCGGACCCCCAGCAACGGTTTCACGGCCCCCTAGGGGTGCGCGGACCCCAGGTTGAGAATCGCTGGTATAGATGAAGCCTTAATTAACTTTTTGCAGAATAGCGCACTTGTCTAAGTCTTTTTATTTCTTAAAAAAATATCAAACATTAGGTACTTTTTGCACAATTATATAAGAGGATCCCCTTAATAAAAAAAATAACCACTGGTGTTTTTCATAGTCAGTCTAAAGCCTATTGAACAGAACGACAAACGGACCTGGAATTGTATTAGATTAGAAGCAAGCTAGTGATCTCTATTTAAATGGTATTTACTTGCATGGAAAATGTCAAAGAATTTCTCTAGATAGATACTATAAAAAGTGAATATATTCGAACTTCTGGATAACTTCAGAATGTGGTTTTCACAATACTCACGCGATATTCCGGCTATATAATTCTAATTCATATTCAGCAACTCAACATAATTCGAACTATAGATAGTTTGTTCATATACTAGTGGACGTCAAAACAGTAAAACTAGCAACCTTAAAAATGACTACGCAGAAACTGGCATCACGGCCCATCACATAAACTTTGCATGGGTGTCTCCTTATATTTTTAACCTCACCGAACCTTCATGTCATGAACCTTTTCGTCACTTTAAAAAAATCTCCTCAAGTGTGCTAGTGAAGGGTCCGTATTTCGAACCCAGATTAGCAAAATATGTTGAGTTCAAATCGAAACATTATTGCATGTTCTAAATAAATATATCAATTTAAGCACAATATTTTAATCCATTTTTTTCTTCAGGGGAAGATACAGCGAAGTGCATTGATTTGCTAATCGTATCATGTTTTTATCTTGCTAAGATTTTAGTAGAACTCCAGGAATGTGTGACAGTGGATCACAAGTCGGAGATGGACGAAAACCGGGAACAACGCGTAAAAAATCGACAGAGCGTTGATTGTCGTCCATTTCAAGCTGAATCGGAACAGTTGGACGCAGGCTTGACAAAAAAAAAATATTTCGCAAAGTTTCGCTCAGAAGGCCAAGAAACGATGCGGATTAAAAACGTATAAGATGCAGAACAAATCAGCACAAACAGCAGTAGAGTGTTGCCAAAACGCGCCCTCGAGAACTACACGACGCTGCCAACGAAATACCGGTGTTACGTTATCGATGATGGGACCTACTCAAAACGAATTCCAGGCAGTTGCCGTGACAGAAATATTTCCCAAGTAAGGACAAGTTTGCTGTAGATCATGTTTCAAACGGAAGAAGCTGTCGAAATTCGCTTCGAAATACCTGGTTTTGCAGGCCGTTTGCACTTGTGGCAAACGTAGTAAACCGTTTGTGAGCAATGATACCATGAACAATGAGATTTACAAAACTGAGTCCCTCCAAAAACGGCTTTTGCCGTAATAATTAACAGCTCATTCTTTTTTGTTTCCTTTTATGGACCTAAGGAATATATATGTTCAAGTTGACAGCCGCATTCTGATGAAACAAGGTCCTTACGTTTTCCATGACTTACTATAGTATTATTTTGTTTTGTTTTTACATACGGTTACCACCTCTGGGAAGATTTTGACCCGGAGATTTTCAATAACAAAGAATACAAAAGCATCATCCACTCTCGCTGTGAAGGATAGGCCGAATGAACATTGCCCTCCAACACAGCGTACAGGAGGAGCAGAGAAGCAGGATATCAGCACTGCTTGGGAGCACTGCACTGCTTCCCAGATTCTTTTTTGGAAGCGAAGAATCCAATTTTTTGGATATAGTGTCCAGCTAGCGGGCCCAATCAACTGTTAGCTACTGACAAGGAGAATCGGAAACACAAAAATATTACTTAATTCGAAAAAATCAGTTTTTCGCCACAGTCGCTAGAGAGATCCCAGCAAAGGGTTACTCGAGCAAACAACTCTTAACTCTTACACTTTTTAGACATTTTGAAAAAATAGTACAAAAATAGCTTAAATTATCTGTTGTTTTGCTGGGCCCGGAGAAATAGATGTGAAACACGGAGATCCGGAGATCGCCCTTAAAAACCTGAGTCTCCAAGTCAAATCCGGAGGGGGGCAACCTTATTTTTACATCCTCCACCCCTTATTGGAGAATTTGTACTAGGCAACAATACAAATTCGCTAAGATATAAACACTAATTTAACTGTAATGGATCACTTACCAGACCACCTTCACGGCACTGCACGAGGAATGACTGTACGCTAGTGCACAATAGTCTAAAGCGAGCCGACATTTCTGCTACACCAGACTAAACAGACGAGGTGGAAAAGGTGCAGCAGCAGCCAGTAGGTCAACAACTCTTGCTTGTTGGAGTTTCCTTTAGTCTAACAAAAAGAAAAAGGAAGGTAACATGATCGGGGAGGAGTGTCTGGTGCAAATTGCTAGCGACGATATTCAGTGCAGTTCGGTTTGGTTCGGGGGAAAGGCACGACAAAAAGTATTGTCAATATTTACGCTTGAGGTAACTGTGGAAAATAACCCGCGGTTAAATGAAGGATCTTGTCGATAAAAAAGTAACATCCGATTTTTGAGCTTAAACATGTTTTACGATGTCCATTGGAAGGAATAGCTTTATTGATTTTAATAATAATAATAATAATAATAATAATAATAATAATAATAATAATAATAATAATAATAATAATAATAATAATAATAATAATAATAATAATAATAATAATAATAATAATAATAATAATAATAATAATAATAATAATAATAATAATAATAATAATAATAATAATAATAATAATAATAATAATAATAATAATAATATATCAAAAAATATCAAATGAACATTATTATACTAACAAAAATAAATTTTCAAGCTCCTCATCCAGTGGGCTGGTGAAGGGTTAATTTCTATCGCATCTGTGATCCGAAGACAATGCAAACCAGAACAATCGAAGTGTGTCAGCAATAAATCCAATAAATGAGTGATGGCTCAGCAATGTTGCTGGCCTGTGTCGAATGCAGTAAAATTACTACTTCTTCATACAACTTTGTAAGAGTCAAAGAGTCATCACCTGAGAGGAGATCCAATTTTCTGGATAATTCATCATAATTGTGTTTTTCGATCTGGCAAAGACGGATAGATACAGTCGATTAGGGAAAAGCAATGAAAAAGGCCATCTTGAATTTTCCAAACCATTCATACAAAAAATGTTTATAGCTTCTGTAGATGATTTTAATGCATAATATAGGGCCTGTCGGACATAGTTTTAGGGTGCTGAAAATCTTCTTAAGTGTGAATTACTAATAATTCTCAGGATGACGAGTTTTGTCATGTTAGTGACATACTTATACACTTCATACATTTTAAAATCTTTTTTTAACCATCAATTTCAATATGCCACCCTTAATTTCTGCTTATGGATCAAATCGAATTGAATCTGTTTGTGCATCATGAATGGCACAATTGCTGACCTTAGTATATCAAAGAATTTTCGTTTCAAATTCGTCTCATCAGTATCGTGGTAGAGTTATTTTTTTCAAGCAAACTGGAATATTTTACGAAATTTCATTCTGTAAAATTAAGACAAAACTCGTTCCTCGATAGAAAATGTATGATTATTTAAAAACACGCAAAATGAACTAAAAATATCTGTTGATTCAGCGGTACCTATTTAGCAAATCAATTTCTAATGTGTATTGGTATATAATAGGGTTCAGAAAGAAACTGATCGTTAAAAGCAATTACATTGGCAGTTGTAATCCTGTTTGTAGTTAATTTGCAACCAACAGGATTTTACTGCTTGTCTAATAACGTAGTTAGAGTTGGGCGAATGTGCTTTTCCGCTCAATCCCATCGGTTATGAACCTTTACGCTTTACGCTCAGACAACAGTATGTACCTATGAAGGTTAGCTATATGCAGGCCCAATGACTGTCACAGAAAGTATAAACGCACCCATATTTCAGTATTACTCGAGTGTTGGTAATTATATATTTCCAAAATATAATGAATTTATAAATAGGATTAATAGGACCACATCTTATTTCGACTAGCTTGGTCCCTATTCTTTTTCTGGGTTAACTATCAAAAATGCTTACCCATGTGGCTAAAACCATCGTCATGTAATAGTGTCAAACGAGGACGTGTTCATTATTACTTAGGAAGTCAATTACAATTCGTTCTAATTTTTTGTCTAAATTTTGCTGTCCGTCAAAACAGTTTGAAAGGTGGCAAAATTTGACCGCAGCTACAAATAGCTTGTTAGACTATAGATTTCTCACTTAAATTAATGTCTCAGACTGAAACTTTGATTAAGAAGTCACGTAAATAAAAAAACGATTGATTCAATATTTGATCTACTCGTCTCGTCTAATATTGTTGTCCAGGGTCATCCTGGCGCACAGTGGATCAGAATTTTGAAAAACTTACCAAACGTAACCATCTCGCGATTTTTACATATTTTTACATTTACAATAGGAAGTCTTTAAAAGATTTTCGACACCTAGTAGCAGTCATTCCAAATGAACATCATACACAATGTTCGCTCTGGTTCTGTAAACCCACACTTTGTGTACAAACTCAAACAAGCTGTCTCGTACCAAAACACGTGCACATGTTCGCCTGCACAATTGAACCCCATGTACGTACACGCTGTACGTACACATAGGTTCGTGGTACCAGTTTTCTCTCTCTCTCACTTTCATCTTTCGGCGTTGACTCTTTTTGCCTTGCGCGAATCGTTCTCGCGTACGCACCCGGTGTACGTACGCGGATGTTTAAACTAGAGTTCGCACATCGTTCGCTTGGGATCGATATTCGAGGCGAACCTGTACATCGAGACGAAGCATGTTTGGGCTTCAACGCGTGCATGAAATTTTGTACACAGGTACAAACTTGTCGATGTTCATGGGAAGTCTGCCTAGTAGTGAGATCTAAAACCAAATTTTCGAGAAGTTTGTATTTAGGATCAGTATCTTCGGTATAGCTTTAGGAAAGATCATCCCAAAATACTTTACCGAAGATAGTAGGTAACTTTATCTACTTCTTATTAAAATACGGAACGTTTCTCGTGAAAAATTCAAAATTGAATTTTCACCTTGACTTTTTTAAATTTCTACTGGATTAAAATGTTTCAATAAATTATTCAAATTAATTAGCATATAATAATTGTTTAAATAACGTATTACACCAGATAGCGAAATAGAAAAATTTGGCCGACAACTTTGTTTTTCATGTTGCTTAAACGCGATTTGTAACAATTGCATAAAGCATGGTGAAATGTTCGACCAGTGTGTAAACCATTTTTGTTGTCATGGAGTTAAAATTTCTACTGTTTAACCCTATGCGACGCGATTTTTTTCATTGTTAATACTGTTATTTTTAGCTCTATACTGATTCTGATTCTGACGTTGAAAATGTAAAATTCAAAATGGCGGATCCAATATGGCGACTGTGCTTGGCTAAAAATCAGAATCATAATCAGCAACCTCAAAAACCACTATTTTTATGCTACTTGAGAAGTTGTCCCTGTCTCTCAGAATCTTTTATAGACCAACATAATAATAAACTCCATTTTTGCATATCTTGATATTTTTTAATTTTCAAAAAAAAACTGACGCAAGAATTTTTTTTTTCGAGAGTTGTCAATGGCAATGACGCCCACTGAAACACTGCTTTAGGCCAAATGTAGCGGGCCGTGATTCTGAATGTGATATTCATTGTACGATTCAGGTATGTGCGGGCATAGGGACTTCGCGATCGCGTGTATTATCGCGAAGGACTCGAGCATTTGCACGTTAACGTGTTCGATCGTGTTTGCGTTTGTATGTCGCGTGTGCTAACGTGTATGTAACTTCGCGTGTATAAATTCTATTTTATAACCGTGTGCCTTTCGCACATTCGCGTGTGCTCTAGAATGATAGCGCACTGACCGTCAATCTGATACTTAATTTTTCGGTGTACGGTTCAGATTCTAGAAGAAAGTGGGTTCTTCCATATCACTAGAGCTCTCAGTCATGTTGCCATGGAACGTGTTGTCTAGTGGATGAGCTTTATTTTTTAAATTGGTCCAACTGAATGTATGGACCTAAGTTGCTAGAAAGAAGAGTAAAGATTTCCGGACGTGACCGATTCATGATCTCGCGCGTTTGCGGGTTCGCGTTTGAGACCGCGTTTGTAACTTCGTAATACTAAAACGTTCACATTATTACCGGAGTGTTATCAAGTTTGCGCGATCGCGGGCGTAGGTGTGCGTAGATGATCGCGAAGGGCTTAAGCGTTCGTATGTTGACGTGTTTGTCGCGTGTGCTCGCGTGTATGTGACCTGGCGTGTATAGATTCGATTTTGTAACCCTTCGCCTGTGTTCTTGGATGGCCACGCGGACCATCATTCTGATATTTAGTTTTCGGTGTACGGATCACATTCTGACAGGGAGTGAGTATCCCCATATCACTAGAGTTCCCGGTCATTTCGCCATGGAACGTTTTGTCTAGTGAATATGGGAGTTATTTTTCTTAATTTTTCAATTTTATTTTTTGCTTGTTTCTTTTTTATTAATTAATATGGACCTAGACTGTTGGTACCGAGGATAGAGTCTTCCGGAGAATCCTGATTCATGATCGCGCGAGCGTGGGAGTTTATAGGTTGACGCTTGAGATCGCGTTGGTAAGTTTATGAGTGTTCACCTTATCACCGGGGTGTTATCATGTTTGCGAGTTCGTGGACGTAGGTTGCTTGGAAAATCGCGAGGGGCTTCAACGGTTGTATGCTGGCGTGATATTGTAACATATGTGCGTTTGTTCTTGAATGGTCGCACGAACCGTGAGTGTGATATTAAATTTTCGGTGTACGGTTCAGATTCTAGCAGAGAGTGGGTTCCCTTATATCGCTAGGGTTCCCGGTCATGTCGCCATGAGACGTGTTATCTAATATGTACGAGAGTATTTTCTTAATTGGTCCAGCTGAAGGCATGGATCTAGGCTTCTAGGATCGAGGACAGACTTCCGGACGTGACCGATTCGTGATCGCGGACGCGAGCGCATTTTTGTAGGTTACTGCTTGAGATCGCGTTTGAGAATGTGTGAGTGTTAAGACGTTCACCATCACCATCTTTGACTGACCCAGCTGAAGGCGTGTATAGGACTCGAAAAGAAGAAATAAAAGACAATATATGAGAGACGTAATAGATTAGACAGGTACAAGATACAACTGAAGTTATGATCATCACATGAAAGATATACATTAGTACTTCAAACTCTACTAAAACTTGAATAACCAACCACCACACATAATCCTTCTCAATAATCTATTTGTTACTGGTTGATTTTTGGTTATGAGCTGGTAAATAGAGGAAAGGTATAGAACTGAAAAAGGCTCATATCAGCCTTCCCGGCCTCCTCGATACACCACTAACGAGGCGTATTGTAATCAACATCTTGAAGTGGACTTCTTATATAAATCAAATCCTGAGTAGTCATAATGATTGGTGGATTGTTACCTTGAGAACTAATTAACCTCTTGTAGAAGAACCCAGTGCAAATAGAAATTGAAGAGCGAAGGTCCTTATATTTAGATAACTCTATTGAATCTATTGTGGCTTGACGATGTTTACAATACCATCAATCCCATCAACCTGCGAGAGGGAAAAACTGACCTAAGAAAAATTCTGCGAAAAATCTTTTATTTAGTTCAATGTTTGAGATACCTGCGAAAATTTTTTTTAGATCTGTAGGACTTTTAGTTCAGATACAGCCGAATTTATTGTAAAATAACACACCAAATTTAAATCATAGAAAAAATGTGTTTCACTGTTTCCCCCTGCCCCTATTATTGAATTAACTGATTGGGACTGATATCCCGGTTGATATGAAAAATCGGAGTTTTTACTTACGAGAACCAAACTGAGTCGAATTGTTTGTAGTTAACACGTCAATATGGCAAAACTCTGCTACTTACTAGGGAGCTAAATTTGGGTTAACCCCCGAACGAGAAGAATCCGAAACTGGAACATGTGACTTTACTTAAGTTTGGTTATGTGCGCCGGTGATGCATAAATTTGGGGGTTAACTTAAATTCTGCTGCCTAGGAAAAAGCAGAACAAAATCCAAGAAGTGAACATCTAAATAACAGGTTGGTACCGTGTGATGTTTCGGAAAGCAAGTACAGAAGCTTTGGTTCACTGCTGGGAAAGCAAAATCGGTTTCTTGTTTTAGGCTTGCGAACCAAATGACCTTTAGGGAGAATCTTGGGGAATATAGTTTCTTATCGCTTATTATTACTCAAAAAAAGTTATACAATTAGTCCAATAAGTCAACATATCTAACAGAAGGATCTAATGATGAAACATATCAAAGTTCAAACAAGTTTCAATTGCTACTCGGGTCGTTCCGAATGCTTCAAACGTTTATAGTTTTTAAGATGTCTAAATGGTACTTCTCAGAAGAGAGCACACACCAGCGCGGATAAAAAAGTGAAGCTCTAATGAAAATCAAGAAAGAAAACAGTTCCAAGCCACGGATGTGTGCAAGTACGTGAGAATATTTATGCCAGCCGCCAAAACAAGAATGGATCGAATAGAACAAGAGTCAAATATTTGTGTATGTACATGTACAAGCAAACAGCTAGTGTAGAAAAGAAGAGAACAAAGCAGAACCCGTGACGGTGTTTGTACTTCTTTGTCTTTGATGCGCGGTTGGTGTCTATGCCGACACTTTCTTCAACAGGGTTTCTTTTTCATAACGAAGCATTACAATGGGTTGTGGGAATTCCGAGTGCTTTGTTTTGTCGTTTACGACGGATTTCTGGTTACGTAGCACTGCACTCCAACATGAGAGGGTGCCAAACCCATCACGGATTTTTCATTTTCGACAATAAACGCAGCGGTGAAATTTTCCTTTTCGGATGAACTCGGCAAAATCTTTCCTCGTCCCAAATGGCAATGATTCACAACTACTTGACAGTAGTCTACTCGAAGCTATGGGACATTTAGCAGATAACCACACAATTATCACCGAGCAGTTGCCCAATAATTCACTCATTCCGCATGGAATCCCTGCTGGTAGCAGTTATTGCTTTTCAACGGTCCTTCCCAACAAGCTCCTTTCGCTGCAGTGTCACAACCAGTACCGAATGTCTCGCACGACCTTACCTGAATAATACAGGCGTCCGCCCACAAGCACAATTCATTACACCCATTAAACGTTTATAGAATTCTGTCCACCGAGCCAACGTACTAGTAAGCATTCAAAGACCCAAGTCCAGGTCATATCCACTCTAACCTATCCATCTTATCATAAACCACTACGGCGAAGGAGTGAGTGCCATCTTCCGCCTCATGCGGTCATGCCGGTTGCGGTTAGGGGCACGACAATTAGCAACGACTCTCGAGATCTTTGTGTTTCATGATGTATGTACACTCCCAAGACTTTGCATACACCGGTCACCGTAGTCAGTCAGCCGGTAGTGGATCAAAGTGATTGGAATGCAAATACCGGGCGGCCGGAAGAAAATGTGGCTGTGCTATTTCCTTCGGGAATGCTTTACTCGCTGGACCCGAGGACGACGGTTAGTAGCTAGCTACCGGTATCTACTGGTCATTCTTTGTTCGACTCAAAGATACGGCTTGGTCGGGGTGTAAATTATGCGAATTCCCTTAGCATCTAATTATGCGGCTTGCGGACTAATCAGTATTCAGCTAGGCCGCAGCTGTTCAATTCCCACCGGCCGGAGGCAGGCAGGTAAGCACGGATCGACAGTATAGGTGTAACCTTGACCTGTCGCGATGGGAACCGTCCCACAGTGGGACCAATCTGAAAAAGGTGGGACAAAACCTATTTGAGGCCTTAGATGTCATTTTAGAACCAGCATGTCTTCGTAGGATATGTTCACAATATTATTCTGCAACTTTTTAAATAGAATATTTTGTTGTTGGACTAAAGTAGGGTACCCGAGCAAAAAAATTTTTTCAGTAAATTGTTTTAGAGGGTCGATGTCTTCGACAAAGTTGTAGAATATTATGTTTTGAATAACTTCTTCTAAGATACCACAGACATCAGACCTCAAATTTGAAGCAAAATTGTTGTTTTTTGAAAATATGACCAAAAAATCAGTTTTTCGATATTTCTATGCTAAAAACCCTAATTGATTAATTCAATATGTTCTACAAACTTGCAGGTAACACCAAAATACAACTTTTTGTTGAAGGAACTAATAACCTAAAATCAATATTTTGGCTTCTAAAACTATTTTTCATGTAAATTTACTCTAATTTGATCAAAGATTTCTGTTTTTAGGTGCACTTTTGTGCAGCCAAACTTTGGCTATTCCGATACTCTATTGTTCGTAGAATAAAATTAATACTACATAGAAACAGGATATAGTTGGACGCGTTGTTTGGGTGACCATTCATGTACGACGGTTTATAACATAAAATATGCTTATATTATTTTTAATTTATATACGTTATTAGCTATTAACAAAATCTTATATTTCGCACGCACTTACAAGCATGTAGAACATATTAAGTTGATCAATTAAGGTTACAATATGGAAAAGTGAAAAAACAAACAATAAATTTTGAATTTAACCTGCCAAAGAACAACGATTTCGGATTAAAAAATAAATCTAAAGTATGTATAAGGTATTTTTAATAAAAATGTTCGAAATTGAATATTACACAACTTTGCTGAAGTCCTCAACTATCTAAAAAAATAGAAATGATTCAATTATATTGTGAATATTTTTCCACACACTTAGGTGCTATAATATCTAAGGCCTCAAATAGATATTATTCTACTTTTATGAATTTGTAGAACTAATCTTATTGGTTAAACTAAAGTAGAAATCCCGAACTAAATAAATCAAATTTTGTTTAAATGGTTGAGGTCTTCAGCAAAGTTTTCAAACATTGTATTTGGAACAATTCTGTTGAAAATACCATTTATTTATTTTTTTAGCCGAAATCGTTGTTCTTTGGCAGTTTAAATTCAAAATTTATATTATTTTTTCACTTTTTCATATTGTAACTGTAATTGATCAACTCAATATGTTCTATATGATTGTAAGTGCGTACAAAATGTAAGATTTTGTTAATAGCTAATAATGTATATAAATTAAAAATAATATAGACACATTTTATGTTATAAACCATCGTACATGAATGGTCACCCAAACAACGCGTCCAACTATATCCTGTTTCTATGTAGTATTAATTTTATTCTACGAACAATAGAGTATCGGAATAGCCAAAGTTTGGCTGCACAAAAGTGCACCTAAAAACAGAAATCATTGATGAAAATAGAGTAAATTTATATGAAAAATAGTTTTAGAAGCCAAAATATTGATTTTAGGATATTAGTTCCTTCAACAAAAAGTTGTATTTTAGTGTTACCTGCAAGTTTGTAGAACATATTGAATTAATCAATTAAGATTTTTAGCATGGAAATATCGAAAAACTGATTTTTTGATTATATTTTCAAAAAACAACAATTTTGCTTCAAATTTGAGGTCTGATGTCTGTGGTATATTAGAAGAAGTTATTCAAAACATAATATTCTACAACTTTGTCGAAGACATCGACCCTCTAAAACTATTTTTTGAAAAAAATTTTTTTGTTCGGGTACTCTACTTTAGTCCAACAACAAAATATTCTATTTAAAAAGTTGCAGAATAATATTGTGAACATATCCTACGAAGAAATGCTGGCTCTAAAATGACATCTAAGGCCTCAAATAGGTTTTGTCCCACCTTTTTTGGATTGGTCCCACTGTGCGTCCGTCAAAGCTGTCAGTGTTCAGCACAGTGCGAGCAGAGAGGAAAAGTACGGAGCTAGGCAAAAGAAAATGATTTTCACCTGTTCCGTCCGATGTGTGACCAAAAAACAAAAGGGGATGGAAAATTATTCGCCAAATGCAAATCGGTTGGTCCGGGTTTTATGTTTCTCCCGCTTCGGTTCCTATGGTACTTTGTTGTAGCAGGTGCCACCATATTTTGTGCAAAAGGTATCAACAACCGCTTCGCTGCTGGGGCTTCCATTCGGGAGGACTGGGGCATTATAATCGAAAACGAAAAGTCAGGGGAGAAAATAAACAAACCAAGCGGTGCTTGTTTGGTGGTTGGTATACACAGACACATACGTGTTCAAAAAGACGAATAAATAGAAACAGTTTCTGGAAATTTGAACTTATAGGGAGAAACCGAAGTAAGCCAAAGAATAACTAAAGTGAGGAAGGTGTGTGGCTTTATCAGATTTCGGGGTTGTTGTATAGCCATTGGGCTATTCACCTTCTGAAGTTTAAGGGAAAGGACCGGGTTGGGTAACATCACGTAGAACTTTTGGGTTTGGTAAGCAGCGGCTTTCAATGCCTAAAGGAACACCCCCTCGTAGTCTAGTCTGTCGGTACTTCGCAGGCCGGAAGCGAGTTGCGATTATGTGTCTGTTGGCCGCAGTACAACTATTGATTTTTAAAGTGTATAATTATACTGGAGTGAAACATTCGTTCATAATATCAACATTGGAAATTTCAAATCAACGAAAAAAAGCTGCTCTGAGCAAGTTCGTTAAAACGCTAAAAAGGAGAATTGCAACTTTTTTACGCTTTTTTTCAAGTTTGCTCGGTGCTATGCGTGGACTTAGAATATCATAACCGTACTTCGCACCACCGCCTCCTGCACCGTAGCAACAGGAGGCACCATTGGCACACAATTTCATCCGCCAGTGAGCCATCGTGCAATGATTTTCCATATCATGCACGAAATCCCCCAGCAGCCGCTAAGCCAAACTGGGATCCCAATAAGTTATGTTTAATATTAAATATTGCAAAACGAACGTCGTTCCCGAGGCTGCCGCTGCCTTGTATCGCTGACGCTGTTTGCATAGCGTACATTATACAAAACAGGCAAAACTCGACGCCATCAATTTTCCGCTCCTCCGACAGTAGGAGTCGTATTAGTAGTGCACGCTCTAATGGTTTTCGGAGAATAAAGGACTGTCATCGTCGTGCGATATTTGGAGTATCATCCGCAAAATTTTAAAACTTCCGGAAAAAAAAATTTTCCAGTACCCTACCAACGAACAAACGAAGTTGTGACTGTACACTGTGCGAAAATCGGGACGGAATCGATTACCGATTTTGTGGCAGCTTTGCCCCTACTCACAGGTTCCGGGTTCTAGCAGCGATTACCGGTCACAATCAAGCATAATATGTGGTATCACCATCTTACGGTTTGGCCTGGCAGTATTAACTCGAAAGCCGATGGAGGGGGTAGAGGAGCCTAATCAGAGAAGAATTAATTTATTGATCTTGTTACAGGCCAAGAGCAGCAGCGGTCGTTGTGTGAAATTGATATACGGTAGCATGTACTGCCGAGGTGACTCATTTATCACTTGTTCAAACACACACACATATTGGGGAACGTGTGTAGTAGGTTAGGTTAGGGTTTCGTCTTTTTCCAGTTTTTCGCACTGAAATATCCTTGGTTTGTCGGCGCCAATGTTAATTATTCACAGCAAAGACATCTCGCCAATTTTCATAGGGTTCATAGCGATTTCGATAGAAATTGCGATATGTGAATCACCCTATGGTTGATATGAGTAATGCACACGCATGTGCTTTCGATTTCAATTCATTCTGCGATGCTCCCCACTTCCAATAAAGCGGGAAGAGTTCTTAAAACAGAATACAAGCGGACGTACATGTTGCAGTTCTATAGATTCGAGATTCGGTTGCTCTTTTTACATTCTTGACCTCTGGGTGTTGAAAAAACAGCAGACGAGTATTCACCACTCACATTAGGCACAAATCTCCGACTACATACGGGGAACGTGCCATTTAAGCCAATATATTCTGATTTCTGATTCACCACTCACAATTCTAATTGAACTGACAAGAAAGTCTGGAGATTTCGAAAAAATGTATCTAATCTGCCAACCCCGCTGAGACTCGAGTTATGACATGTTCGATCATTTCGCCCAGGGGTCAATATGTTTTTCTGTAAAATTTTTGAGGTGACTTATTCTTCTGAAATACTTCTGATTCAAATATGATGTATTTATGATGAGAAAACAATTGAAACTTTGCTATCTTATACATCATACTGTCGGGGCAGAGGGTTTCATCAAACAGCTCTTTCCATTTAGATCATGGGAACTAATGGCCGATTTTCTGCATGGTATATAATAGTACCACTTAAGTAATCAATTCAGTGCTTCACAAAATGATGTTTGAGCTATTCCAAATAGTGCCGGTTATGCAGTGTGGCCACTTTTGCATGAGATCAGATCCGTAGATTTTGAACAAAAGTTTAGAGGAATTATGTGAATTTAGAATTATTATATAACGATACACAAAGTTTCAGCTGTAGTTATCAAGCTCTGCTTAGGCAAATAGAACTGAGCGCGCAAACCGAATCAACATACTACAAACAGTTACACCACGTCCGTAATCGTGTATTGGAAACAATGAGAGTTCGTCTTCGCTTTCTCGTCAGCAAACCAGAGCTATATTTGCTTCCCGGGACATCACTCGGGACATGTGGCTTTAGGCGTTCACATATGTCGTGTGAACTGTTTGGAATTTTTTGTGTCTAACTAGTGCTAATTTGGGTACTAGTTTAGATACATCGTCTAACTAGACACCCAGATGGTGCTAGTTACTGACGAGATGAATTCGAAACACAAAAAAAAAAACGAAACTTAAACAATGAGAAGTTTATCCGAGGCAGAAAACTCCATTGCAAAGAACAACATGTATCACTAAGTCGAACATGTCAACGGCAAAATCCAGATCCCTGTTTACATCGATGAAGTTGAAATCTACCTCGATTGCAACTTCATCGATGTAAACAGGGATCAGAGTCCACACGACCTAGCGCCGTGCATCAAATCAGACCACATTTAAAATTTAAAATACATGTTGGAATATGGAGAAGTGGTCCCCGTTACAAGCGATACTTGGAGAAATCTTTTCACTGCCATCCACAACGGCGTTTGTGTGATTGTTATGTGACCGACTAAACCTATGTCTTGGTGTCTTTTTGGTCAAAATTAATATTAACTATAAGCAAATAACGCTAGGTAACTACTCTGGTCAGATTCCTACGTGTCATTACGGAAAGCCATGCACCGTAGCTGAGAAGAAACATCAACCTACTACATAAAAAACGGCCTTTGACACACGCTGCTAACACACAAACAATAAGGTGTACCAGTACCAACTGAGTAGTAAAAACTATTGCACCCAGTGCCTCCAAAGGAACAACCAGCGACACCAATAAAGAAGCAAATGTCGATACCATAACGACAGATAGTAGTGTCGTAGAATAATGGCCCATCGTTCGTCTTCACGTAACCCGCTATGGTAATCATCGACAAAATATTTTGTCAATGGACGTTTTCAGCTAAACAGAACACGGAAGAGTAGCGTATAAGCAATATTGAGGGGTATTATGTGTCGAGACCATACCCAAGTAACAATTAAAATGCCTCGGGGATTTATCATTGTTTTATTCTGGTTTTATGAAGGAATCCTTGAAAACGGTGATTTTATTATGGTTTTATGCAGCTGTCATTTCATTTGTTCCTAAATTTCACTATAAAACTAAGTTATGACTTCCACGATAAAGCTTTAGGTTACAAGTTTATATAGTGGTTGTGAAACGGTTCTATATACTTTGTTAAAACTGGAATAAAACTAACATACAACAAGAAATTAAGTTATATGACAGTTTTATCAGAGATTATTGCACGTATTCAGGTTTTGGAATTTCTATATTAAAACCTCTTTAAAATAATTACTCTTATGAAAGGCATGAGCTATACTAAGGAGTTATAAAATTGTCATCAGAAGCTCGAATCTTATTGTTTACTTGCATGTAATATAGTAACTGTAGTGCAACTACAGTTACAACTTCGAAAATTCCATTTGGAAATGGAATTCTTCCTCAATTTCTTTTGACCCAAAGCAGAAGACGAACCAAGTCAGGATTATTTCGTCTTTGCAGGATAATAAGAATTTCTGAACAACCGCTGGTTTGTTTTTCTGGTTTTTCCAGGATGATTATCAAGATGGTAAATAAAGGTGAGAGCTTTTTTGTGCGTGCTGTTGCAGTTGTCAATCACGAGAGGGTTGCAATGATTTGTTTTTTGGCTGTTTACAAAAGTTGACTTTGCCGACAAAAACAGCCGTTGCAACAATTTTAAGAACCACTTCTCACATTATATTACAAAAAAGGAAGCCCATCTGCGTTTTAGTACTATAAACAATAAGCTCATACAAATGCATTTCGGTCTAGGGTCAGATCACTCTAGAAATGCATAACAAATTTGAATCCAATTTGAAAAAACGCATTTCATTTCCATTATTGCATCAACTTTCACTCTTTTGCCGAAACATTTGTTCAACAAGCGTCTTACGCTGATCTACTTCGTTCGAAACTTTGTTGGAGTAGAATTAGTTTGTGGCAGGGCTTTGACGTCTTACACGCAACGCAAAATGCATTTCAAATTCCTATTTCGATGGAAAGTAAATGTTTAATTTCGTTGATTTTTAAAAATGCATCTCAAGATCTGTCCCTAGATTTCGGAACATAATTTAAAGAAAATATCTGTGAATCTTTATCGAACGAGGAGTATTGACAAATCTCGTGCTCGATTGGAATGACACTGACAGTAAATGGTGAAGTTGGCGAGTATTCAGTGTGTGTATTTTAATCTATTGCGCTACTCAAACTTGACAACCGCACCGTTACATAATAAAAACCCCCACCTTCCATTTACCATCTTGGACAAAGTCACTGTCAAAATAATCAAAACCAGCAAGCTGTGATTTAGTCCAGCATAAAACTTGTCACTCTCAACATAGATGCAGAAGTGCCATGATAAACACGCTTGCTATATGAATTGCTCAGTTATGACCGTTTTAGGAGGAATAGTCTTATGAAAGAATTATTCAAGTATACCAAGTTTTATTAAAAAAAAATGTCGCCTTGAAGCAAAAATAGCAAATTGCGAAGTAAAATTTCTCAAATATACGCCTTCATGTTCGTATGAAGGGTGGAATCAAACGTTTTGAGACATTTTTTTGAAAAAATCTGCACTTTTTAACCAAACATTTAACATTTTTTACTAAAACTTGGTTAAGTGTTGTTTCAATATTTGCAGAAAAATATTACCGAATGCTTTTTTTAGTAGAATTCATGGGGCGCATTTATTTCGCGTTGCTCTTTCATGATGTTTCACCATAAATCCTTAACGGCATGCCTTCAAACACGCATGGGTGTGTTATGAACAATAATAAAATTCTTTTAATCACTATTCTGAAAAACCTATTTTAATCCACCTAGCGGTGCAATTGTGCCTTTCTCAATCATGAATCACGAGAATGTGTGTGTTGTTTATATTCATTAAAAGAGTTCGAGTTCTAAAATTTTGAAAAAAAAACAGCCACGGTAATATTGAACTGAAAAACCTGTTTTAATCCACCTAGCGGTGCAATTGTGCCTTTCTCAATCATGAACACGAGAATGTTTGCGTTGTTTATATTCATTAAAAGCTTTTAAATGCATATATTATATTTTATTATTATACATGGCATGACAAATATACAAGAAAAGAAATCATTATTCGAGTTCTAAAAACTTGCAAAAGAAAGAACAGCCACGGTAATATTGAACTGAAAAAACCTGTTTTAATCCACCTAGAGGTGCAATTGGGCTTTTCCCTTTTTCCAAACTATGATTTAATAGCTGGTTCGTACAATATAACTTTATGGAAATGTCTTTCATTCTTATTACACTTGGTAAGTATATATAAGAGCACCTTTTTGCATTCATCGCGGTATCGGTTTGAATCGGAGTTTTCTATGTGATCGACCTCCACAACCCGTAACTCCGGTGCTGGAAGTCGGATGGAGATGGAATTTAATATCAGTTTCTGGGGACGCAACACCTTTCATTTGAGACTAAGTTGAGCAAATCTAGCCATTTTCGAGAAACCAATATAACCGTTATTCTGACTTTGGATGCTTCCGGATCCGTCGATGGTGGCCAGTGTGGCCAAAGAGACTTTGAATGACTGTTGGGGACCTAGATCTACAAATTCATCAGTTGTGTTTACATTTTGGAAAAAAATCACCTTTTTACATTCATCGCAGAATTCGTTAGAATCGGGATTTGCTGCGTGATCGTACGTATCACCCTGTAATTCAGGAACCAGAACTCGGATCCACACAAAATTCAACAGCAGCTGATGGACCTTTCATTTAAAATTAAGTTTGTCAAAATCGGTTCAGCCATCTCCGAGTAACCGATGTGGACATTTTGTTAACAAATCCGCACATACACACACATACATACACACATACACATACACACATACATACATACACACAGATATTTTGCGATCTCGGCGAACTGAGTCGAATGTTATATGAGACTCGGCCCTCCGGGCCTTGGTTAGAAAGTCGGTTTTTGGAGCAATTGCATAACCTTTCTATATAAGAAAGGCAAAAGAATAATATTTAATTAGCTTAATAAGCATGAGTTCAATGTTATATTTATGTGATTATAATTTGCAAAGGTTGGTGGAATGCGTTTGAACGTGTAGGGAATGGGGGTTTAGTAGAGTGGGTGTGGAGGATGCGTCAGAAATCCTTCATCTTATTTCGGTATACGGGGTGGATGAAGGAAATCTGGTCGTGAGGGTGATCCAAGAAGAGAGGAGTGATGAAGGAGGGAGGTGTAAGGGCAAGGTGGTGAGGGGGGGGGGGGGGGGGAAGGGGCGGCTACGCAATACTCAACTGCATATTTTGCCTTCCATTTGAGACTTGGTTTGAGAAAATCGGTTCAGTCATCACCGATGAACCGATGTGACTTTAATTGTGGAATATGCCCGGAATTCCGGACTTCCGGAATCGTCGATAGGGGACAATATATTCAAAGAATGTTTGATTGGCAATCAGTGATCTAGATCTACGATTAGAAGTAATTTGGTGACCATTTCAATAGTTTTTAGCCTCTGAGGTATTACGATTGTACCGATTTATATGGGAAATTCCAGTGTATCCTTACTAACACCCCTGTAACTCCGGAAGCAAGAGTCAGAACCGAATGAAAATCAGCAGCAGTCAATGGCATTACTGTATCATTCATTTGAAATTAAGTTCGTAAAAATCGGTAGAGAATTCGTTGTAGAATGGGTGTGATATTAGCTTAGGAACTTGGCGGGTTCCCCGAGGGCGTCATGAACCGTCATAGGTGGCCAATCTGGTCAAAGCTGCTTTGATTGATCATTAGTGATCCAGACCCGCAAACTAGAGTAATGTTACATCAATTTTAATATGTTTTACATCATTTGAACATCATGGTGGTACCAGTTTATATGGGAATTTGCTGTGTGACCGCACTCTTCAACCCGTAACTCCGGAACCGGAAGTCGGATCAACTAAAAATTCAATAGCAGCTTATGGGAGCGTTATACCTTTCAGATGAAACTAAGCTTGCGAAAATCGGTTCAGCCATCTCTGAGAAAATTGTGTGAGTTTAAATGACACACACACACATACACACACACACACATACACACACACATACATACACACACACAGACATTTGCCGATCTCGACGAACTGAATCGAATGGTGTATGATACTCGGCCCTCCGGGCCTCTGTTAAAAAGTCGATTTTTACAG
The DNA here is from genome assembly GCF_030247195.1 of Topomyia yanbarensis. Classification (NCBI taxonomy): domain Eukaryota; kingdom Metazoa; phylum Arthropoda; class Insecta; order Diptera; family Culicidae; genus Topomyia; species Topomyia yanbarensis. Next base: position 165,633,663 of record NC_080670.1, read on the forward strand.
TGATTGCATAGCCTTTCTTTATATGAGAAAGGCAAAAAATGTATACCTTACAATATGGCATTTTGTTCGATAATTGGCATCATGCGATGTTAAGGGATAAAACCACGATAAAATTTTATTGAATACATCTAATCAGTGTAAAAATTCAGTTTAAAACTAAATGTTCTAACATGGATAGCGTACGAAGTTTTATGGACTTCTTCAGGAAGACTTTACAGTTTTATGATGGTTAAATAGCGCTCATATAGTGGTTTTCCACACTGCTAGGTCAGGAGGTTTTATGCTGTTGGTTTAATATCACATCTAAAGAGTAGAATAGAACTGTAATAAAACCATTACTCCTCTGATAGTTTGCATAACAAGTTCTACTGATTACAATAAAAGTGGGCCAATTTGTCATAACATGGGTTTATAGCAGCCTCCAGGAAGTACATAAGACCATAAAGTTAGCATGGGAGGTTTTAAATATTAGTTTTATTAAACGCTATAAAACTTCAATATAACCAAAATTGTTACTTGGGATACAGCCATGCAAATTTTACATTTCCTCCAGCGTGCTAATCAATAATCCTCAAGTCTTAAGCCATAGTTACAGCAGTAGGTATTTACATGATTTATAGCTTTCTTAGCAGATGACAATTTTTTATCAAAAAAATTAAACTGAAACATTTTTCCAAGGATACCTACTTTTGGATTTCTCATGCGTATAATTTATTGAATTCTCAGCAAGTGTCATGAAACTGATCGACCGGGGAAGAATCTGTGCTGACAAGTGCTAATGTAATGTTTACTAGCAGAAAACAGCACCTCGTTGATAAGCGATTCAGAAACATGACTGAACACTTCAAATTATCGGAAAATTGGACGAAAACTAGATTGATAGTTGAAAATGGTGCTTACTTCATTTACTCTATGAAAATCCATCCCGTTGAGAAGTAAGCTCCAATAATCTAGTTCTTCGTCTGCGTAGTAATCTTCGTCCAAACTACATCAATGCTTTATGAACTTTCCACACCAAATTCACAGGAGGCAAGTGCGGAAAACACAGCTTTCAAAACTCCCCCGTCGCGACCATGGATGCTGGTACGAGCACCTCGATCGGCCCGATAAACCACGTAAGACTCTTCGAAGAGCTGCAACGATGAAATATGATCAAGTCAAGCTCAGTTTCTGTCAGAACGTAAATATCGTAGTCGCCGTGAAGAACAGCAAAATACAAGCCCTCGATTTTCGTTCGTTTTGGTAGTACAACCGCAAACCATCAGCACCACGTGCCCAGCGTCCCGACATATTGCAGGGACGTGATGTACCCGATGGCATGCTAGAAACCAAAAAATTTTCAGGAAGCGGATCGTCATTTGGAGCAAAATACTCGCCTGAGAAGGGCGACCTCCGAACGCAGGACCGGGGCGACTGAGCTGGTTGCTGACTGGTGTAGCACGACTACGTCGGAGCGATCGGGGACCGTATTTTTTAAATAATAAGACTTCTAGTACAGTGTATCGTAAATACAATCATTCTAAAATCGGTTCAGAAATCGGTCTGGTCTATAGGGCAACAACCAATTGCTAAACCTTTTGAGATCAGTTAATTTTAAACAACTATAATTTACGGTCAACAACTTGCCTCGAATCTCTGATATGCATAAAGAAAACGTTGTACCGATAAGTACCGATTTTCGATCATCTGCAAACAATAGTATGTAAAGGTCAGAAATATTTCTGGGTTTGCTCTACTGATTGCACCAGGATCAACCGAATTCAAACATCCTATCCGAAAATAAAGTTTCGTACATACCTAATTAGCAGCTTGTTATTGTACTTAAATTTGTAGAATACTGAACAACCATATTTTGAATCGCAATATAGTGACATTCTAAATGATCAGAAGTCACAGACGTTACGCAGTGAGCTCGTCAACTCCTCTATTAGCGCTCAGAGACAACAGAATTGCTTTCATTTTTTTACCCTTCACTGATGATCTGCAACTATACCTTGGAGATGTCTGGAAGCAATAGATGAGTATCTTTATTTTTAATCACATAAATATATGTCTCAGCGCATCTACATATTTCTCTATAAATTTCTATTTATAATCGTTATCTGAAACACACAATTTTTTTACAGATTTCAAGCCATATCTAATGTCTCCTTCAGAGCAGTATTTTAGTACTCTGAAAAGTCTTTTGGAATCAGCAGCACGTTGGTTTGGATATACTTACCAAGCGTTGGGAACTACTCAAACAATTCAGTAAGGAACATCTGTTGAATTTTAAATTTTCGAGCCTTTTGTAAGTCCTACCCCGGATAATTTATATTCCGATTTCAAAGTCTGCCAACCGATGGGAATGTTCCTTCATTTATTAAATTGTCTGCAATGAGCTTGATTGCTGAATGTGAATATATCCGTCTTGAGATTGACGAGATAGTCGCGAATTAGTTTTCGAAGAGTTACGTCCGACTCGTCTGTCCATATAGCAATGAGCTTTGATACCACAGATGGACATCACGCATTTAAATTGATCCATTTGCACGTTCTTGAAATCGATTTATTCGCAAAAACGGTTTAGCTTCCCTTCATCTCTGACGATTTCATCTGATTGAGAGTTAAAACACTGGTATTATTTGCTGAAGAGGTCTGCGATCTGCGAATTTCGTTCAACATCAATCGTACCTATGGTGCCATCTTCCAGGTTCCAGGTTTGATCAAAGAAATTCGCGTACCGTTTGTAGCACTTCTACAACATGATTTTATTTTCCGTGATGAATGAGAACTAGCTGACTTTCGTTCTTTGCTATATTTTTCCCTAACTTTCGTTGCCAAAGTTTTAACAGTTTGATTGCGCTAGCTTCTGGAAGAAATTTGCCACTTTTCTTTGTTTCTAATTCTCGAGTTCTCGTCGCGATTTGTTTGCATCTGGAATACTTCCCAATATATTATTTTGAAAGCTGAAAAAATGAAAGTTCAGAAACATCAGGAAGCAAATGACACTGTAGTTAGATATCAAAGATCAAAGGTTCAATAAAGCAAAGACTCAAAAAAGCTCAAATTCAAAGACGTTGGGGTTAAAAAATTCGACTATCCAAATGTATTCAAAGATTTAAAAAACTGTTAAGCTTGAAAGGTTAAAGCAATTAAAATATTTAGAGAAATACAAAGATTTAAAAAAAAATCAAAGATGCAAAGAGATTCCAAAATTCAAAGATTGAGAGATCGAAAGACTCAAAGATTGAATGATTTAAGGATTCAAAAATGCAACAAATTATCGATTTAAAGGGGTTCAAAGATTAAAAAATTAGAACATCGAAAGATTCAATGATTCAAAGTTGTACGGAGATTCAAAGAGTTGAAGAAATCCAATGATTAAAAGATATTTGAAAATTCACTATTTTAAGTTTTACCGATTTAAAGAAAGATTCAAAGAGATTCAAAGATATAAAAAGATTACAGAATTCACGGCGTGAAAGTTCGAGAAATACAAAGTTTTAAGAGATATAAAAAAATCAAAGATTTAAAGTGATTCAATGATGACAAGAAAGATAGCTTAAAGCATCTAAAAATACCGAGTTTCAAAAGTTCAAAAATGATTCACATGTTTTTTAAATTTTAGAAAAATAGATTGAAGGATCGATTAGGAAGATTAAGGATTAAAATATTCGAAATGTCAAATTCTAAAGATTCAAACATCCAAGCTAGAGATGCAAAAATCATAGGATTCAAAAGATTACGTTATCAATGATCCATAATCCATCCATGAACATAAATTAATCCAAAGGTCTTGTTTTATAAACCGAAAAATCTCAACGTGCAAATATTTAAAGATTCAATTTTAGAAGTTATAAACATCTCAAAATAACAATTAGGAAAGATACAAGAAACAACCATCCGGAAATCCCAAGATTCTAAAAATTCAGAAATCGAATAATGAAAACATCTAATAACACAAAACACCAAAATTTCGTAGATGAACATTTTTCAGCGTTCGAAGATCCAAAGGTATAGAACTCAAAAGAAGACCAAAAAATCCAAACAGTCGAATATTCAAAAAAGTCAAAAGATTCTATCATCAAACGGCCCAAGGAGCAGCTTTAAAATAATAAATCGGAAAATTTAATAAATGTTTAAAAAAAAGTAATAAAAGAATTTATAAAAACGTCAATAATCTGCTTTTCAGTTAGTTTTGACATATTAAAGTATTGCCAGAGAAAACAAACACAACCCATACTCTTCCCGATTGGTATCCTGATATTCGATTTTTAGTCTGTAGCTGCAAATCGCTTGCCAAAAACCATATTTTCTTTAAATTTTTTGTTGTTCTATGCTTATCAGTTAAGTTATATTTTGTATGATTATCCAAAAGACGTAGTTCCGAATTGCTTTGACCAATGCAAATTTCAGTTCTAGTTAAATAAAACAATATTTGCAATTGAGATGGGGGATGCAGAAAATCCACATTAAAAAAGTTTTGTTAAAGTCTTAACCATTTCGAGCTTTTCAAAACACATCTATTATTTTTGTAGTTTTAGAAACCTAAAAAAAGAATGATTTTGTTTTCTTTAATATGGCAATATTATCAGTAATATTTTAGAGATGAATGGAACGACCCCGCAATGTTGGATAACCACCAAACGTTTGATTTTTTTTCTCACGAGACTGACACTCAACAAATCCAACCAACCAATCAAAAAGAAACACCGAACCAGAGAGTCTATTTCAACCAACAAACCCCCCATTCATAGACTATCGAGAGTTCATTAACCGCTTTGCATATTCTATCAGAGAATGTCGCTCTATTACATCTCAGCACCTTTTATCACGATCGTCAATCATCGATGCGCGGTACCCCACCCTACAATTAGCAAACCAACAGCACTTCCACAAGCCTACCTGTGACAAATCCGGATCATCACTTATGTGCTCCTCCAACGTCATCGAGATCGGTGTTCTGGACGCAACGGTTACCACCATCAGCATCATCAGAAACGCTGTAGTGGTGATAATTGGCCCTCCTCCTCCACCACCAGCCCCACCAATATCACCACCACGACCACCAACCCATCTGAACGCGATCATCGTGTTCGCTACACCGATCGCCACTTTAACACCACCACTACCAAAAAAAAGCACACCTGTATGATCAAACTTCTTCTTCGCTGATCACGCAAACCACTTCACTTCTTGACTCTTGAATATTATTTGTGTTATCCTCTCTCTCTGTTGTTGCAACTATTTCCCACAGTCACACACTTGGGCTGTGTCTAACACCGATCGTTGAATGCTAGTTTCACTCGGAAACGATGAATCATTCACCTTTCCCACTGTCGATGCAGAATTGGCAACGCACACGAATCCACCAGCGAAATGAAAACAAAAACAAAAAAATGCAATTATTCAATCAACTTCCTTCTAGTCACACAGCACCGAGCCCAAACACAATGCACAAAGGCCGGGCGGTCGTCGTCGTCGTCAGTAGGAACACAACACAAAAATGGCTTGCGTTCCGTTCTGCTCGTCACACACCACCGATCGCGGCCCCCTTTTCAGATCCAGATTGATGGACACAACAAATGCACTTCAACCACTTCGCGACGCAACACCCAACCACCTGCAACGCGCCAATACTCGACGGACGGCTGACGGACCGGCAAAAATTGCGCACCCCCAAATAATGTTGATCAAACAAACTGACCTGACGACGGCAGCTAACAACCCAACCGCCTACACACAACAGTTACTATACCTACTATCCTGCGGGAAACGCATACACGCTTTGCAAACCGATGATCACTGACTTCGAGAACAAACAAGTTCTAAACCGAACGAACGTCATCCACAGACTGAAAAGCCTAACTGGAGGAGTGCAACCTTCTGCTGCCATCAGGCAGTGGTTGTACCGTTGCTCAGCTCACTTGCTCACAGTGGTTGGTTGGTAGCAGGCGGATGGAAAGCACCGTGAGTCGTGAGGTTTGGTTTGAATGAGAAAGAGAGCGAGAGGCCGTTTGAATTTTCTACGCTTCGCGGATTCAACCCTGATGAACGTGGTGATGATTATGGCACGAGAGTGTGAGAGAAAGAAATGAATTTTTACGAGAATCGCGCGCTTGGTGTGCTTTGAGCGTGCTATAATAATTCAGATATGACAAAAGGCAGGAGAAAGTGGTTGATTTTCCGCTGTTGGGTGGGTGAAGTTTATGTTTGTAAACAAATTTATGTACTACGAAATCGAATCAATGAATGACAAACGCAGGGGAATAGCAGGTAATGGTAATTGCTGCATGAGGAATTAGGCGGTAAGGTGGTTGAAAACAATGAAACCGTTTTGGTTAGAATTCCCGATGCTCAAGAAACTTATTCAAAATTTCGGTACTCACGAATGCAGTCTTTTAAATTTGTTTAGAAACTGCTGAATTGCATTTTGTTGTTACACGCAGAATTTTATTTATGCATCGATAGCATACTTTTCTATCTGCCTCTCGTTTTTTCTGGTGTAAATTTTATGCATTGGACATATTCGGTCTATTCACTTATTGAATGCTTACTAGCAGAAGAAAAGAGACGGAAATAGAAAGTATGCTAACTATGCATATTTTTGTTTCTCAGTGTATACTTCGAATTAAGGTTGCTGCTGCGTTTCGATTTCCGGGTACTCAGTTCTGTGGAATAAATCTAAGCAAACCTAAACTAAACTGAACGCACAGATTCAGTAGACAATGAAACTACTTACCAATATGTTCGACTATTGCTGAGGAGAAAATCTTCAATAAAATTAAAGTGACGTGTGGTGTCACCGTTTGTTTAATTAATTTAATTAATCATAGCTCGCGTCCATTCCTGGCATGTCACAGATACGAGTCTAATGTTGAAAATGAACTGAAGAGATATCCCAACAAACATTTCGTGGTTTTATAAACGTTTTAACAGTTGCTTTATTCAGCTCTAGCTGAACATTGGAAGTATACGTGTAATCATAAATCGTTTATTCCACCCTTAAACATCCGGGATTTGGAGAATTTATTCCAGCTTGTCTGATTAAGACACATGTTCATATGAAAGAACAATTCTTCAGCACGTATACAGCCTGAAGAAAACCACAGTTCAGCTTTATCAATAAACCTTTTCGTTACCGCTATTCAGCTGAGAGAATTATCATAGGAAAGTTATTAAAAAAGACATTTATTTCAAGTTACACACGCCATCACAGCCATATTCTTTTATTAGTGTTACGTTACAGTTAGAGAAAAATTGTATTACCTTGTTGGATATCATATCACGTACCTGGATCCGAACCAGCAACCTGTTGAATACTAAGCACTTACCTTACTGTCTGCACCAATCTTGCATACATCGAATGCTTAATATTTCACCGATGTACCGACAAGTCTAGGCTGCTGAATAGAGTCTGTACAAAGGGTACAGTAGCCTTCTATAGATTTGAGTGAACGTAGTTGGCTTGGGTTCGAATCCCAACCTACGATTTTTTTTTTATTTTATTTTTTTTAATTTAATGATTTTCAGAACATTCGGGAATTTTAAATTAGATAATTTATTTATTTATTTCAAAAATGATGATTATAGTCGTTTTTGTTTCCAAGGTGAGGATTTATGGTTGTCACAAAACATTTAGATAAGTAAAAATGGGTGTTATATGAAAGTAGTGGTAACTGAATGATGGATTGAAGTCATTTATAATTCTAAAGTGGCAATCTCCTCAATTTATTTACCACTCCCTGTTAAATGATTTTCTTTCCATTGTGATTTTTTTTGGTAAGCAGAAGTCGCTGTTCGAATTCAATAGTTTATTTATTTATATCAATTAAGTTCGCCAGCGTGAATAATCATTTCATTGTACCTTTGTTTGCAGTCGATGGATAGAAAACAATCATGGTAACAATGCTGGTGTCAAAAATTTATAGCAACGTTGGAACAAAAAGTTTCTATTGTGTTCAATATGAGAATATTCATGTTTCACAAGTAAACAGACCGTTTCGAATTAAGAGGTAAATTTACATAAACGAGGACGCGTGTGATTTGGTAAGCTTGTACATTGAAAAACTGTAAATCGTGTATTTCCCGTGGTGAAAACTCAGTAGATATAAAAAAACTAAATAAACTTTCTTTATTTCTTTATTCATTTATTGATCGATTGCTCCTTAACTGTAATACATGCAAAACATCTCAATTGGAATATACCGAAATAATAAAAAAAATCCTTCGCTAAAAAAATGTGTGTGTATTGGGACTCGAACCCAGGTCGGTTGCCATTCCTCATGATTTGCTAATCGCGCCAATTTTTGTAGTAGTTACAATTACCTTTGTTAAACACATAATTCAGCTAAAAGTCAAAGGGCGTATAACGGCAAATGTAAAGGTAGAAATAACCTCTTGAAGACATGTAGTGCAGCTTAATGATTAATGGTAATACTATTGGTAACAGCATCGTTTATTCAACTCGCAATTCAGTCTAATTAAGATGGTTGAATAAAAGCATTAATATTGTCGCTATTATATTTATTAGCAGTACAGTTCAGCCTAGTTGGAACTGGCGAATACTGGATTTTAAATAGGCTGAATAAACTGTTACTGTTTAAATAGTTCAGCGAAAGTTTTATTCAGCTTACATAACCTTTAATCTGCTTTAAATCAACACGTAGTCTTATAGTTCAGCTCCTAATGTTTGTTGGGTAATCAGGAAATAATCCATCCTGGAAAGTACTAGGATTACACCTATTACGCGAACCTCCGTCGGTAGAAGTTCCAAGAGTAAGATAAATATTGAAAAGAACCACATTTCTTGAGATATATCGACGGTGATCGAGAAACTCGAAAATCTAGAATCTAAGTTGGCGAGCGATCCAGAGCTACGCCATAACACAGTAAACTCGTGAATACAGCTAAATTCTATATCAGCTACGCCCACAAAGCGACGCAGAAAAAGTTGTCAATTCTTGAGCTTTTTTTTTTCAAAAAAACATATATGCAATGAGTGACTCTCTTTGTTTACTTTCTCTTTCGATTTCTACGGCGTCACTATAGCACTTTTCACTTATTTTACAGTACAGATCGAAAGACGGTGGTTTTGACTAGCATATTATGCAAAGAGTTGAGGGATACATGTTAAAGCGACCGAATTATTAACAGAAGAGAAAGTAAACAGAGTCACTCATTGTTGATATGTCGTTGTGAATAAAAGGTCTAGAATTGAGCAACCAACCGACATAACTCCACGAAATGAGACGGGTGAACTTCGTTTTATAATTCTCGGTGTTTTGTTTACATGAAAATTCCACTGCAAAAGATAAATCCGTTGTCCTCGAACTCACGGAACTGACGTCATCTTGTAGAACTCAATTGGGTCATTAAATTAAGAATAAAAACCCAATTTTATTGCAAAAACGATAGAGCTCATTTTTCTAAACAATATATCTAGACCTTTTATTCGAAACGACATATCTACAATGAGTGACTCGTTGTTTACTTTCTCTTCTGTTAATAATTCGGTCGCTTTAACATGTATCCCTCAACTCTTTGCATAATATGCTAGTCAAAACCACCGTCTTTCGATCTGTTCTGTAAAATAAGTGAAAAGTGCTATAGTGACGCCATAGAAATCGAAAGAGAAAGTAAACAAAGAGAGTCACTCATTGCAGATATGTCTTTTTGAAAAAACGCTCAAGATATAAGATCAACCCTTAAAACTTCAGAATATATTTTTTATTGATTTTCTATATTTCTATATTTCTATATTTCTATATTTTCTATGGCTTAATGATAGCTCGAACCAAAACTCGTGGAAATGTTAATTGACAATAGTTTCATCCGGAGTATTGAGTTCACCAAGATGACGACACGAATGAACTCATGATGAATGAAGTTCATGTTTGACAATTCTCGGTGGTTTGTTTACTTTGTCAGTTGCGTGAGTGCGAATGCAACGGGTGCTCATCTGTTACATTCGAAATCGCGCAACTCTCATGTAAACAAACCACCGAGAATTGTCAAAAAAAGTTCATCCAGCTCATTTTGAGGGATTATGTCGGTTGGTGTAAAACCTAATTCATTTATGTTTACATTTTGCTTGCGTTTAAATTTGATTGCACCACTCAATGTGGCTAAGCCACATCGCTTTTTACGCGAGCTGTCCGTGCTAAACTAGGGATACCGCTATGTGTGAGTAAGCCGGGCAAACGAGTGGGTCACAGGTTTACTTGCTTCCGACGGTGAGTCGGCGGCCACTTCGCCCGGCAGATCCTCAGCGGCTTTACGCCGCCTCGGTTTCTAACGCTCAGTTATGCAGCTAAGCCACATTGTACTGGTACAACTTCAAAAGAAGTTCCTAAAGGGTATCGGATGGTTACCGGAAGTTTGCAAAAACATTAACTGGGAAATATTAGTTTTCTGGCAACGCTCTAGCTCTCCGCTGAACTCCAACGATTTAGCCACCTGGGTGCCAGTTTGACGTTACAGAATGAATTTTGTTTTCATTCGACGACAGTTGAGGGAGCTTGTTTAGTCCAAGGGCGGCGGGATGTTGTTGGTTCGAATCAAAACTTGTCGAAAGTAAACAAAGTTCATTTCATATCGTCAACCTGGCGCCCAGATGGTGAAATCGTTAGAATTCAACGGGGTGCTGAAGCGGTGCCAGAAAATTTTAATTTCCAGATTAAATTTTACTAAACTTTCCAGTTGAGCTCAGCCGGAATGCTGGCTGGTTCTAATTCGTATTCCAGCTCCGGTTACAAAACCGATTCTAGATTGAATGTTTAAGGGGTACCATTTCGATGCGGCTTAGCCGCATAACCGAGGCCCAGAGTAGGGCACCGACCCGCCGTCGGAAGCCAACGAACCTGCGATCCACTCGTTTGCCCGGCTTACTCAAACATTGGGGCTATCCTTAGTTTAAGTCCGACTGAGCGGTAGCGAAGTCGGACAGCACGCGCAAAAGCGATGTGGCGTAGCCACATTGGGTGGTGGACACAAAATAAAATTGGCAACGCTATCAAAATGTAAACACAAATGAACACTCCGGATGAACCTATCGTCAGTTGACATTTCGACGAGTTTTGATTCGAGCCAATAATATGGGCCCTCTCAGCAATATCATTTTAAACCTCACGATATACAAGGTTTGTTCCAGTACCAGGAAAAACTGGAAGTACTCCGGAGCAAACAGGGAGAAAATCGTTCCTGTATTATCTTTTCTTTTTCATCTTCTGGTAGCAAATCGGAGTGAAAAGGAGCAAGAATTTTTTGCTCCGGAGCAACAGGGAGTGACTTCCGTGTACTGGAACAAACCTACAGTTGTCATTAAAATTCCTAAGGTTACTGAAAAGCGGTTGTTGTTGGTCGAAGAGTAGCTGGTTCCCGATATCTGCTACTATCAGGGGGATAAATATAAATATAGAAGGACACATTGTAAACTTGCTTGGATCGGTGATGGTTCTCCCAACCACAATCAGATTGGTGTTGATCTGGACGGGAGTCGATACGATTTTGGTCCTGTGAAGAGTTCGGTGATTTATTTACTTCACTAGATATTGCTCATGCCTAGTCGCAGCCAAAAAGAACTGCAGTAAAAGCAGATACAATAGGTTTGTTCCAGTACATGGAAGTTACTCCCTGTTGCTCCGGAGCAAAAAATTCTTGCTCCTTTTCACTCCGGTTTGCCACCAGAAGAAGAAAAAAGAGAAGAAGATAGTACAGGAACGATTTTCTCCCTGTTTGCTCCGGAGTACTTCCAGTTTCTCCTGGTACTGGAACAAACCTAATAATACCACTCACTTTTACTACAATTTTCTGCTTCCAAATCCCCGATTGTTTCCCTTCACTGCACGGCATATATCATGTCAAGTTGCTTCAGCACGTCAATATTTTGCCAGCCTTTCCAAGGGAAAACTTATGATGAAACTTCTCGACTGTACACGGCACATGATATATGGCCAAGCTCAACCCGTAATGTGTTGGCGTATAAAGTGGCATGACTTTTACCTTCTCCCTTCGATCGGGAACGGCGAGATGAATGACAACAAGTTGATTCGGAACAGAAAGCATCATCATCATCATTATTATTATCACCATTTTCCCCAATGACACGATTCAAGTCACTTGGCAAGCTATGCCAAAACACTTGAACTCGAAATCACTTTCGCTGTCGGCTTTGGACCGGGTTTTTCGGTATACCCACTTGAGGGTGGATGTCATTGCACAGGTAAAACCACATTTGGTTGGTTGAAGTATACAACATATTACCTGCCGATTCAACTGCCACTATAGGGAAAAATGTGGTACGAAAATCGGTGGCGCCAGTAAGGCTGAATGTCACCGGAGAGTAGAGTAGAGGTTAAAAAGGAACCAGCAATGTGCGGGGCAATATTTTAAGCTTGAGTGGTCCCAGGCGTCCATCATCAGCAACTTTTTACCCCCCCCCCCACTTCCGCACACAACCACCGATTATCCTCCTTCTACCAACCATCCTGGATGGGAGCATTACACATTTACATTCTCGACATGTAGCGACACAGCACATATGTGCAATGTGTTGTTTCAATATAACAACTCTGACGACTGTTGTTGCTGTGTTTCCATCGCTGGCTGGCTTCTTTCGCATCTCGAGTCCGGAATGTGTCCAACTTAAGTGTCTCTAGCACTCCCCCATTTATAAATAGGAGGAAACTCTCGCTATGCAGTTGACAGAGTGGCTGAGTGAAGCCTGATAAAGCATTCGCAAAAGGCTCATGGACTCTCGCCGCGCCATCCGTATAAGATTGAAAGTGCATCGGAATAATTTGAGTATGTGGAAATGAGCCTATGAATATGATTATGTCGGTATATGCTGTTTCATTATACGTTTGTCACATACGAGTGTGAATTATAGTGCGAATGACTTGCTGCTTGGGACGGCAGAATGTTGTTTTGTCATGTTGTGAAAAGAAAATAATGGATTCTGCCAGCAACCGTTGCTGCAAGGGCATGCCATTCCCGGGGAACCGCACCCGGTTTGACTGGGTGCGAACATGTACTCATAGATTCTCAATTGGTGACAAATGGAACATTGCACCTAAGCTGGTTTGTGGAAAGTTACTAACTATTCATAATGACGTTAAAAATACGGTTCCTTTTGGAATTGGATCATTAGGCCATGCGTTGTTTTTAGCCTTTTTCGTTGCAGCTCACTTCAAAAACACGTGGGTAAAAGTTGTAAGAGGCGACTGAAAACAGGAGTCCTCAAGTCAAGGTGATTCTCCGTGCCGAGGACTGAATGGCTGGCGAGACTAAAATATGCCAGTTGTACATGGGTATAGATACCACACGCCATGCGAACTTTGTCGTTTCTTCGCAAATCATGGTGATGGTCATGTCCAAAATACCCGTTTCGGTGTTCGTTATAGACGAATAAAAGTTAACGTGCTCTAGAATATTGGCCTCGCAATCCGGACTGACATATCACTGACACTGGTAGAACTCGATACGGAGCTTATAGCCGTACTCTACCCTGGCGGATGCACGGTGATCTCCGTCTACATTCCGACATAACATGCGGAGTGCTCAACAACACTTCGAAACTCAAGAACATGCTGGATCAACTAGATACACCCTTCTTAATGATAGGAGACTTCAACGCCCATCATCCACTGTGGGAATTGCCGAAGTCATGGAAGAATACAACGCTATTGTACTTAACAACGCGAGCTTCACCTATATCCGAGGTCAATACTCTTCAGCCCTTTGTGCTCTGCGGACCTCGGTAGTGTGGGAAGTATTCAATGCCCACCTGCGATGTATCATCTTGACTGACGTATTCAGTCCCGTATACTTTTGTACTGGGGCGTTACCAACTTTACAGAAATGAAGCTACGCGCCAAACCTTTTTTTTTCTTCACTTACTCTTGTTCAACCTTCCGTTCTATAACGACGTACAATAAAAAACGTGTTTCTTTTGTTTAAGTTACGTGTCGCGTTGTTACTCGTTCGAAGTTCCTTTTTCCGCCTGTCTCGGATTTTGCTTTCACTCTGCCGTGGGTTCCCCTACAGGTTCTGGGCCCAGTGTAATCCAGGTGCGGAAAAGTGTCGAACTGTTAGAAACATTTTTTTGTGTTGTGGTAGCTTCGGAGCAAAAGCATTTCGATACTCGGTTGTGAGCTTGTGAAATGGCGGACTGTGCTAAGATTGTTTTTCCCAAATTAAACCTAAACAACTGGAGCTCCTGGAAACAAAGGATGGAGTGGCTTTTGGAGAAGGAGGATTTATGGGATGTAGTACATCAGCCAAAGCCGGATCCCGAGACCGAAAAGTGGCGAAAAAGTGATCGGAAGGCACGCGCAAATATTGGACTTTTTCTCGAAGAGAGTCAATTTAAGCTGGTGAAAAATGCTAACAGTGCTCGTGAAATGTGGGTTGCCTTGAAAGAGCACCACGAAAAGGCGACGATGTCGACCAAAGTGCATTATCTTAGTTTGCTGTGCAGTGCGAGCATGGGAGAAGGTGAAAATATGGAAGAGCACCTGTCTCGAATGGAGGAGCTTTTTGATAAGCTAACGGCTGCTGGGCAGAATCTAGAAGAGTCGCTCCAGATTGCAATGATTTTTAAGAGTGTACCGCCATCATACCGAAGCTTGGTGCAAACTGCAGAGTCGGCCCGAAGCCGATTGGACGGTAGTGTTGGTAAAAGCTCGTTTGGTGGATGAGTACAGTGAGCGCAAAGAAAAAGGCGAAGTACTCTCTCACGATCTGAAAGCGATGAAACTTGATGCGGGTAGCGCGAAGAAAGAGAAGGTGTGTTTTTTCTGTGGTAAACCGGGGCATTTTCGGAAAAATTGCCGGAAGCGATTGGCACAGAAGAGTGCAGAAGATCATAAATCGGAATCGCATGAGAAGAGCGTAAAAAGTGAGAACCCAAAGGTGAAGCAAGTTCAAGATGCAAGTGATGCTGTTTGTTTTATGGCTGGCGGAGTGAATACGGCTTGTTGGGTGATCGACAGCGGTGCTACATGCCACATGTCAAGTGAAAAATCGTTTTTCAAAGTGTTGAATGAAACTGTTGTGTCAAAGGTGACTCTTGCCGACGGAAATAAGACGAAAGTCAGTGGTGTAGGTGAAGGTTTAATCGTCGGAGAAGACGGGCATGGTAAGCGTGTAGAAATTACACTGAAAAATGTGCTTTATGTTCCTGAACTCGACGGTGGTCTGATTTCGGTGAGCCAGTTAGCGTCAAATGGGTTTGTAGCCAAGTTTGGCAAAGCAGGCTGTGATATTCAGGATTCGACGGGAAGAACGGTTGTTGTTGGTGATAAAGTAGGTAGCCTGTACCGATTGCGGATTCATGTGCAGTCAATGATGGTTGGTGCCAGTCATCATGAACGATGCCAGCACACTTGGCATCGAAGAATCGGGCATCGGGACCCCGATGTTTTACGTACGATTGAAAAGGACCAGTTGGTAAGTGGATTTATCTTAAAAGATTGTGGTGTTCGCATTACGTGTGAGTGTTGTCTTAAGGGAAAACTCGCTCGAAAGCCTTTCCCCGCTGTAACTGACAGAAAAACATCGAGACCCTTAGAGTTGATTCACACCGATTTATGTGGACCTATGGAAACTGCAACACCGTCCGGTAATCTTTACCTGATGACGCTTATCGATTTTTCCCGGTATACGGTGGTCCACCTGTTAAAGAATAAAAGCGAGGCTGCAGGAAAAATAAAACAATACGTTCGTTGGGTTGAGAACATCTTCGGTCGGAAGCCGCTTGTAATTCGATCCGATGGAGGTGGAGAGTTTATCAACCATGAGTTGCGAAATTTTTACGAAACCGAAGGAATAAAATCCCAGTGTACAACGCCCTATTCACCCCAGCAGAATGGGATTGCTGAACGTAAGAACAGATCATTGCAGGAGATGGCAATCTGTATGTTAGCGGATGCTGGTATAGAAAAAATGTATTGGGGTGAGGCAGTAATGACAGCAACGTATATTCAAAACCGTTTACCGTCGAGAGTTGTTAGTAAAACGCCGTACGAGCACTGGACTGGACGAAAGCCCGATTTTGCGAACATGCGCATTTTTGGCTGTAAAGCGTACGTTCATATTCCAGATGTGAAGCGATTGAAGCTGGATCACAAAGCCGTGAAACTGATTTTCGTAGGTTATAGCGACGACCACAAAGGTTATCGTTTTTTTTGGATCGTTCTAATAACCGAGTAACAATAAGCCGAGACGCAAGATTTATCGAACTGTCCGATGAATCGGAAGAGTTTACAAAACTGGATGTTGCAGAGAAAAGCGCAGAAAGCGATATAAATATCCCCGTGCGTACTCCCAGCGTACACGAAGAAGTGGAGAGCGATAATAAGGATGAAGATACATCGAATCATTTCGAAGGATGGGATGACACAGTTGACGATTGGTCTGATATGTTTTATGATATCGATGAGATTCAATCTTCCGATATTCAGGAGGAGCCGGAATTGCGTCGACAAGATCGTCAGACAAGAAGCGTAATGCCCCGTCGTTTCGATGATTTTAAAATCGGTATTGCTACACATTCATCGGAAGAACCGAATGATTTTCGAAGTGCCATGAAGAGTCCAGTTTGGAAAAGTGCGATGGATGCAGAAATGGATTCCCATATTTCAAACAAAACTTGGGAGTTAGTTCGTCTTCCAGACGGGAAGAAAACGATTGGTTCGCGATGGATCTTTAAACTAAAACGCAGTGAGACGGGGTCGATCGTGAAGCACAAAGCTCGCTTAGTTGCACAAGGTTACAACCAACGATTCGGCATTGATTATATTGATGTTTTCGCACCAGTTACACGACAAGCTACTTTGCGAGCAGTTTTAGCAATTGCTGGCAAAACTGGGATGATACTACACCATTTCGACGTGAAGACTGCGTATCTAAATGGAACCATTGATGAAGAAATTTACATGCGGCAACCACCGGGATACGTAGCCGCAGGTAAGGAAGGAATGGTATGCAAGCTCATAAAAAGTATATACGGTCTAAAACAATCCGCACGCTGCTGGAACCGTGCTTTGCATGCAGTGCTGTGTCGAATGAAGTTTGCGCAGTGTGAGTCTGATCCGTGTCTGTATGTACGGCGTGACGGCGGGAAAACTGTATTTCTGCTCGTTTACGTCGATGATATACTGGTTGGGTGCACTGATGAATCCAAAATAAATGAAGTTTATGATGTTTTAAGCAAAGAATTCGAAATAGCACGGCTCGGACCGGTAAAACATTTTTTGGGCTTGGAGATCAAACGAGAAGGAAAATACTACTGTCTGCGTTTGACAAGTTACATCGAGGCTTTAATTGACAAGTTTGGTTTGCGCGATTGTAATTCCGCTAAGTCACCTATGAATCCAGAATACATTCGATCGGATGGGCACAGCAAACTTTTGGATGATGTGACGCTATACCGTAGTCTAGTGGGTGCATTACTTTATATTGCGGTGAATGCGAGACCTGATGTGGCAGCAAGCGTGTCTCTGTTAGGACGGAAAGTAAGTAGACCTACGGAAATGGACTGGAGTGCGGCTAAACGAGTGGTGCGCTACTTGAAGGGAACGAAGCAGTTGAAGTTGAAATTCGACCCAGGAGAATCGTGGTCGTTAGTTGGTTATTCCGATTCGGATTGGGCCGGCGATCAAGAAAGCCGGAAATCAACTACAGGATTAGTGTTCTTTTTCGGATCTGGACCCGTGTCGTGGATAAGTCGTCGACAACCATGTGTGACTCTTTCTTCCATGGAGGCGGAATATGTCGCATTAAGTGAAACTTGCCGAGAGCTCATTTGGCTACGACGCCTAATGAAGGATTTGGGGGAGCATCTACACACTGCAACAACAGTTTTCGAAGATAATCAAAGTTGCCTCAGTTTTGTAAAGGCCGAACGAACAACTAAAAGGTCGAAGCACATCGACACTCGCCAGCACTTTATCAGAGACCTGTGTGATCGTGGTGAAGTGGAGTTGGTCTACTGTTCGTCAGAGAAAATGGTAGCAGATGCATTGACAAAACCATTGGGAGTGACAAGGTTCCAGCAATTGCAGGGGTGTTTCGGATTATCGTTGTGAAATGCTCGGTGATCATTGAGGAGGAGTGTGGGAAGTATTCAATGCCCACCTGCGATGTATCATCTTGACTGACGTATTCAGTCCCGTATACTTTTGTACTGGGGCGTTACCAACTTTACAGAAATGAAGCTACGCGCCAAACCTTTTTTTTTCTTCACTTACTCTTGTTCAACCTTCCGTTCTATAACGACGTACAATAAAAAACGTGTTTCTTTTGTTTAAGTTACGTGTCGCGTTGTTACTCGTTCGAAGTTCCTTTTTCCGCCTGTCTCGGATTTTGCTTTCACTCTGCCGTGGGTTCCCCTACAGGTAGGACCTGTGATTGGTCCGTTCTCGCACACCCCGGAATGGACACCCTCTTTTTAATTCAGATAACTTACGACCGCCGTCGGCGCTGGCCATACGACTGGGCGGACTGGGTCGCCTACGAGAAGGCAGTCTCAGACTCTCTCGCACCAGATTGTGAATACACTTCCGGCCAACTAATGACTAAACTAAGCGGCGTTGACGCGCTGAGCGCAGCATTTCTCATATAAGTGGCAAGCTTCCACCTCGAGTCGCCTGGCCAAGAAGGCCATTGATGCTTCGAAGATCAAGAGCTGGAATACGTTTGCTCAAGGGATATCTCCTGATGCTTCAACCACCGAGCTTTTTAGGAGAGTGAACATTCTAAACAGGAAAAGGAGGCAAGTCGGCTTCTCGCTCGAATATAACGGAATCACAACAATAGAGGTTTCTTGTCGAAAATTTTTATTTGCTTAAATGCTTCCTTTTTTATTCCTGAGTCGAAATTTCATATTGCCGCGATGTTTAATTGCCTCTAACTATTGAAAAAATCAAAAAATCTCCGAACTGCTTATTTCACCCCACATGCTGATGATCTATCGTGCCTCATTTCCCCATATTTTTACACCATTTGGATGAATTTCAAGTGGAGTATGGAAAAAAAGATGCTAGATCTCCAAATTTATTAGCAAATTTGCAGATTTTTCAATTACGCTGTAGCTTTTTTGCAGACTTCTGATATTTCGCAATACAAAGCCTTTAGCATTAAATTTTAACAAGTATTTAACATTTTGGAATATTTAAAAAAATATCGCACTACTTTCTTCCCTCAAGTATCTTGCAGAGGTTTGCAGACTTTTCAGATTTATACTGCATGCTATTGCATAAATTGATCTGGCATCCGCGTTGTTCATTCAAGACTGTCAAAACATCGATCCTCAAACTGCCGAGGCAGAAATTTGTTGTGATTCGAGACAGTCAACACAACAATTTTCTCGTGTTCTTCGTAGAGTGAGGATAGCTATAGCAAAATGACGTGAGTATTTTTTCAATTTCTGTGCTAAACTGTTTGTTTTGTAATATTAGGCTTTTATCCCTCATTTTCGTTCCTTCGTTTCTCATTTCAGTTCCAAAATATCGAAAGACATTCTGCACGAGTGCGTCACTGAGGTGATGCTAGAAAGAACCATCGTCGCATCCTGCAAACGGTGGAATTTCTGATTGGTCTGAAGAACTACGATCCCCAAAAGCATAAGCGTTTCTCGGGCAGTCAATTACGTTAATATCTAATATTGGACACTGGAAGTGATACACTTGTGAATTTCCATTCACTCGGTTTGCTCATGGATACTGATATCAGCAAGTCCTCTTGTTTTGAGAGAACGGACCAGCAAATTATTGAGGAGGTTAAAGCTAGAGGACTGCCGAATATTTTCCTGTCGGTTTGAACACCGTTTGATAAGCTCTCTCTTCACTACCGGTGGTGAGTTAGTGTTGGGCAGGTTTTCACAAATGAGACCAGTTCAATTTTTATTCTCCAAATGACTAATAATTAATAGAGGATTTTGTTTCTTTCTAGGCTAAACTACACTCCACGCCAGAAGATGCAGATTTGTGTTCTTAAGAACAAAGAGTGGTAAAGAAGGCCGGCAACTTTTCTGGTCTGTTGGTGCACAGCGAATCGAATATGCAGAAGATCGACAAAGTGACGGCAAGCATCAAATTCCAGATAAGGTTTCTGTGACTGTCGTCGTCGTCGGAATGTGGAATCTATTGCTGTGCTGATTCACATTACTCAGGATTTAGCTGAAATCATTCGAGGTCGAAGTAGCCAATGATGATATGATTGCAGCAAAATGTACACCAACATAAAGAAATGAAATAAAAGTCATTGACTGAATCAAAAGTTAACTGTTGCTTATGTAGTAAAAAATATTGTTTCGCTGTAGTATTCAAATGAGTAGCGATTTGAATGAAAACAGCTTCCTATCACGACGAAACATTTCTTGATCTACCTGATCGGTTGGTGGAACAAGCTACCCAGAACGGTAGCAAATGTCGAACATTGTACAGGATGTCGTCGGATACGTACTATCCGTGTACAAACTGGTGTACGAAATGTTGCTGTGTCAGTTTTTAAAATCAAATTCGCAGATGGATGGCATGAATGTTCCTAGAAGAGTATTCTAATTTTTATCCGTATTCAACCGCAACCGAATACTATGTATTCAGTCGGGAATTTTATCAACTAAGCTCTTGTTACTTCCAAGACAGGAAGCTCGGTTCGTTTGGATCATAGTTGAATGCATTTCTTGAGAGCGCATTTACACGTTCCTTACCTTTGGTGTTGTGTGTGAATGTCTCTTATAAGAAATACATGTTGACGTTCTGCACCGGTGAGAGAAGAGTGATGGTTCGTGGAAATGGTACTTTGATTTCGCATTCAAATTCATCCCCAAATGTTGAATACAATGAAACTGCCTATTAGGACCATTTCACTAACTTTCTCTTTCAATTTTATTATAATTATAATAACGGTGCATTATAAAATGTTTCAATAATTTTTAAATGAATGATGAAATACGATTGTTTTGTTATTTATAACACATTATGTAAAGCGTTGAATGTCATTTACACGATCCGTTACCGATAGTGCATATTTTGTTTTTAAACGAAAAAAGGGATAACTTAGGCATCTTTATGGTTGACATTGATTGCTGAAATCAAATGACTGCTGACGGCAGGAGCTCTACGTACCGTCATGGTTCGCGGCAAACTTGGGTTTACGATTACGAGCGGGGTGACTACTGGTTTCTTGCTCGCGTGTCTGTCTACTGTTTTTCCGGACTAGTATTATCGAACATGGCATACTTTAAGGTGAAGATATGTGGAAGCCACGTTGCTAGGCACCGACTCGCTTGTTTACATTAGGAAAAACTGAAATCTGAAGTGAAAATTCAAACGCACAAATGAGAGTTTCCGAACATTTTATTTTGGTCATCTGCACATTGGCAGAAAATTTGAAGTTTTGTTAGTAAACGATTAAAGTTTCGCGAGTGTTTTTGCAGTGGTGTGTTAAAAAAGTGCATTTGAAAAAGTGCAATGAAAACGAGAAGAAGAGTGTTTCGAAAAGAAACCCCAAGTGAAGAGGGGTGATATTTTCGCACAAAATAGGAGCTACAGATGGCATTCCGTCAAAAAATCGGATTGATTGTATAGGAAAATATTCTAGCTTCCTTAAGTAGCAGTTTCGTGGCACACCAGCAAGGTTAGTGTGTTGAAAAACGTATTTTTATATTTGCTCATGTCAGATACATGGTTAGGCAGGGGAGAGGGGTGTGTGTGGCGTAGGAGCTATGTTGTGGCTCGCATGTATAATGTCCTTAACATATTTTATAATAAAGCTGATATGCTCAAGATACATGCGTCGAACTGTTTGGTTGATTGCACTTCTCTAATATACACTATCCGAAAATATAGACAATATCGAGTGGCAGTGTCCGCAGGTACTCCATCCGCTTCGGTCATCGGGACAGGACCAGAGCAGATCGCACTTCGGTTCCTCATTCCTGATAAGAGATTATAACTACTAGAGGTCGCATGCCGCTGCTAACACTGAAAATTTATCATCTCGCTCTCACATATGCTAGGCCCATTAGTTTGACACCTATTGCCCCTGGTACGCATATGTCAAAGTAATGGGATACATCATGCTAGAGCGAGACCCCATGTTTCAGTCCGTGAATACATGGAGACAGTAGCGCTTTGCTCTCTCTAGTAGTTATAATCTCTTTTATCCTGATGCTTCTTTGGTTTGCTGTAATTACTGAATTCGATGAATTTGTATAATTTGTGGCCAACACCACTTAGCATAGATCATTGTGTTTTGTGGGTTAAACGTAAACTGGTTCATTGCTTCATCGCCAATATACTGCTCCTTTTAAAAACCACAGCTGGGGTTTGATCATTTGGGAGGGTTGGCTTGGTCGTTGGCAATAGAACTTTGCAAGATGGCGTTATCTGAGTATACTGGTTGCAGTTGAAAACTGAAAATCCAACCAGCGACATTCGTATTTTCTCTTGTTCTAAGCAAGGGAATCACGTGGGAAGGATCGCGCATTATTCGTACAAAGATGCGCTATAATGCGCACTACTTCCGATGTAATGGATTAGCACTGAACAAGCGAAAAACAATTGTCGCCCACTTGTCCACAATGTGTTATAACTTAAAAGTAATTTGAACAAAGTTCCTTGTATTGAATGGTATCAAAAAATTTCTAAATCCAAGCTCTGAACTGTCAGAAAAGTGAGGTTAAACATTTTCGTGCAATGTTCAATGACTTTGTTTACAAAAGCAAACTTGACAGAGTGAAGTTCACTCAGTTATGAATGAATGTAGTATCGCGATTCGCCACTTCATTTACAGTGTTCCCGATAAAAAGATAGAAAATATTCAAAACAGTGCTGCCGAAACACATATTTTGCATCTCACCATTCTTGCTGTGGTGTAAAAAATATTCAACATTCTTGCAATTTTCAATTTTTAAATTATCATGAAAAATCGAGGAAACGCCACAAAAGTCTCATTTAAACGGAATTGTTTATAAAAATATGAAATCTTTCTATAAAAAATAATAAAAAGGAAGGTTAGGTCTGACGAGAAAGGTCTATTGAACCACAAGAAGTTGCGAAAGATCTTGGCAAACACTACAGCTCCCTACCCGAGCAAATACTCATGGGTTCAAACACCACATAGCTCCTTCAAAAGACTTTAAACATGATCCGTTCACAACCATCAAGACACCATAAAATGGTCTCAGTAACCCATAAATATACCATGATATGGTATTTTAAATGGGATCTACCGGACCATGGTGATGGTGTTTTCATGGGTTGAACCCATTTCAAACACCAATGTCAAATCCCATGAGCATGGGATGGGCTTTTCGTTTGCTCGGGTATCCTTAGACGTTGCCCACCCTTCAACCTTCCGGAGAGACGGAATCCTATCTCGGATCCTTTGCAGAAATCATTTGGCAAGATCCGGAAGATCAGCTTGCCGACATTTGCCAAGGCATACAACACGATTGACGGAAACCTATCTCGGATCCTTACAAGGTAGTTCTCCGGGAACTAGCTAGCTGGGGAGCCACCGAAAATCTTGGGCACTACCTTAAAGACTAGCTAAACAATCATGTCCTCCGAGCGGGAGTCGGTAGCTTGCAGTCCTGAACCTATGCGGAAGAAAGTGGTGTCCCGTCTTCTTTATTCTTCATCACCGGGAAAGTTTATATCTTCGTCAATGCCGGCGGTCATCATCATCATCGTATTGGGAGAACGAATGCTAGAGTGAGAATAAAGCTCCAATCCACAGTCAACGCCGTTGCAAGATGGGCGGAAGCAGCAGGGTTAAATTAACCGCCGCCTAGTGTTCGGTGTCCCGCTGTTGCAATTCATATCACTTAGCAACTAACAGACTGGGCAAACTCAGAGACACACTTATCCCTTTTCGACGAGAATCAAAAATCCTCTGTATCACGCTGGATCGCCGTCAACGTGGAAAAATTTATGGGAATCCTTGCTACCCCTGTGCAACGAAACGACTCGTCTAGCTTCTAACCTACTACCGAAAACTCACGCCGAAGCAGTCCGTGACGATGGCAGCATCCTCCCATTTCGGTAGACGGCCGCCAACATCATACTTAGACGCGCTCTGAGATTCCAAGAATACATTGGGACAGATCTCGCAGATCTAGCACGACCGACCGTACGCTTAGTAAGTCCACCTGCTACAAGAAGCTGTGCATAGAGGAAGACGCTAACCCCTGGGGCAACGCTTACCGTGTCGTGATGGCCAAGATCAAGAGTCCAACGACGCCAGCTGAATTAATTGAAAATTATCGTGGTGGGTGCTTTCCAGAAGCACAACCCAACCGCATGGCCAGCTACACCGTACGTTGATGCAGACGGTGGAAATGCTTGTGACAATCGAGTCTCCAACGACGAGCTCCTCATAGTGGCGAAAGGGCCAAAAGCGAAGAAAGCTTCCCGTCCGGATGGTAGCCCCAACGTGGCAGTGAAGACCGCGATCCTGACGTTTCCGGACATGGTCAGAATAGTTCTACAGTAATGCCTGGACGAAGGCTACGCCCCGGATAGATGGAAGATCCAGAAGCTTGTGTTGCTACCGAAACCAGGGAAGCCAGCACACTTGCTGGACACTCCTGGTAGTTTGGATTCCGGAAAGGGAGCTCGACGGTGGACGCCATCCGTACGGTCATCGCAAGTGCGGAGATAGCATTGAAGCAAACGTGAGGGGGCAATTGTTGTTGCGCCGTGACTACTATCGACATAAAGAACGCATTCAAGAGCACCTGGGTGATTATCGCCGTAGCGCTGCACTGAATTCGGGTCCCGGATTATTTGTGTAAGGTTCTGAGAAGTTACTTTCATATCCGAGTACTGGTCTACGAGACGAACATGGGGCAGAGGTCATTTAGGGTCACGGCGGGAGTCCCCCAAGGTTCCATACTCGGCCCAACGCTTTGGAATAAAAAGAGTGTTAACACTGCAATTTCCCAGGGGAGTCGAGATCATCGGATTTGCAGATGACGTTGTCCTAACGATAACCGGCGAGATCATCAAGGAAGTGGAGATGTTGACGGCTGAGAGAATAGGCGTAGTGGAAACCTGGATGGCTGACACCAAGTTGTAGCTGGCTCACCACTAGACGGAGGTAGTGCTGGTCAGCGGACACTCAATTCCATCCAGGCGTGCGCTAAGGCACCTGGGGGTGACAGTCTACGATCGGATAAGTTACAACAGCCCTGTTGACTATGTATGCGAGAAGCCTACGCGGACAACTAACGTATTGGCAAAGATCATACCGAACATCGAAGGAGCAGATGCAGCACGAGACACCAGGCGGGTGTCTCATCCTCAATTCTGAGGCATGACGTACCGGCCCGGGTTGAATCACCTAATGGTTGTTCGCTTCGCAGGCACTTGCAGTACGATATCGTTGGAGGCGGTGAAGTGAACTTCCATTTTACGCAGTTTTTGTACGGACCAGGATGCTTCCGAAAGTAGCTGCATCGGTTTAGACATGCTTCGTAACCCCTTAACCTGGAGTGTGTGAACGGGCAAGAGACCCCGGAACGCGTGGTCTTCGAATGCCCTGGGTTCGAAGGGGTATGCCTGGGAACTCGGAAACCAGTTGAGTAATACGCGACGTAATACCGGGTTCGGGTCGTCGGCGCGCCTGTGAACTGGATGTCAGGTTTCATCGGAATTGGCGGACCGACCACGACATTTCACCGGGTACCTCTTGAGTAGGCTAGATCCACCGCCGGGATTAGAGCGAGTAGCTCACAGTTGGTGGTTGGGGCGCCAGTGAACCGGAAGATACGCTCCAGCGACCCACTGTAGAATCGCTAGATGGACATCAGCACCTACTAGCACATTGAGGCTAGCTCCACCGTAGTAGATTGGATCGAGCAGATCTGTCCGAAGCGGGGAGCTAAATGGCTCACGGAATCGAACATCGGTATCGGAAGAAATCTACCGCCGGGGAATTCACAGTAGGGTAGATTCACCGTCGAGGGATATCCGACTATATCGTGACAAAAATGGGATCTAATTGGCTCACGAAACAGATATCGCTACCCAAAAAAAATTCCGCTGCCAAGGAGCTCTTAGTAGGAGTAAGGTACTTCACCGCCGGATAATAGGATGGGAGCTAAATGACTCAAGGAAGCGGGTATCGGTGTCGGGAGAAATTCCTCCGTCAGGGAACATTCAGTCGGAGTAGAGGGAGTTCACAGCCGAGGACTATCCGAGTAGATTTTAATAAACAATAATTTTATTGTTTTTAGGCTCAAAAGTGAGCCCCACATAGTGCCGCACTAAACCACACTAACGACCGAGCTGTTGCAGCTTTTTAAACCTTACTATAAAAAAAATCGACCGGCCCTGATACACGAGAAGTCCGAACACAAACACCAACATATACTGGTCCGCAGGAGTGGGAGCCCTCCTCCCGAGGTTACTCCGGCTAAACTCCTAAAGCTAACGAACCAACAATTCCGGAACGTCCTGATCTACACTGATGCTTCCAAGCTGGGGAAAAGATTTCGGAGTGGGGGTTTGCGGAATAGGAGTTGATCTGGCCTATCACCTCCCACAAACTGCTCCGTTTTCTCGGCAGGGGCTGCTACCATCAGTCTCGCGATTGCAAGAAGACCAGAGACAAAACCAACCATCGTTCTGTCTGATTCTCTGTCGGTCATATCCGCTCTGCAAAAGGGGTACGCCAACCTTATATACAGGCTATAGAGGACACCTGCGATCCGTTGAACACCGTTCGGAGGTTCGAAGATTGCTAACCAAATTGGTCCAATCGACGGATATCATCCCCAGTTAAAGTAGAAACCATGGCTCACTTCATTAGCTACTGGAGAAGTTAACTCGTCCAAAAAATCAAGGAAGGACCCGCAAAATGGACCGACCGGGGTAACAGGCTCAAGCAGAGTTCCGTCTTCGTAGCTTTCAAAAAAAAATAGCTCAATATAATTCACGTGAATTGCCTCGTGCATGTGTACTTTCCAATTGTGCCATTAACGCATATCTTATGTCCGATCTCACAACACCCAATATTTGTGCAGCCACAGTCAATATGGCTGTTGAAAACATAAACAGGAAATGTGGGTATTGTTCGGCATCACCACACAACGAATCATCATTTTCTGATGATCTCAAAAAGGTTGTATCATACTAAGGCAGAAAAGAGCTTCCACTCATAATCGACAATGATGCAATGCCCATCATTTTAATTTGAGATACACTAAATTGATGGAATACCTAAACGACACAAATCTACATATGTGCATGTATGAAGTCAATTGAAGTGTTAGATGTAACCCTCTGCTCCGACAGTATATCGCAGGAATTGGCAAACTGGCTCCTACTGAACAAGCTCGAACCGAGGTTATCTGTTCATATATATCTCCTCTTTGATAATTTAAACGTCTCGTTAGATATCGTCACAGGTTTGGCGATTAGGTTTCATTAAGTTTTCCAATTATAGATTTGGATTAGGCCGTGGATAAAAGAAACTCACTCATTAGTAGCAAGATGAACACTCGTCTGACGAAAATCCAGTACCAACTGCCTTTTTGACGTGTACATTTCTACATTATAAGGAGTCATCACCGATGGTAGTTTTAATACATGAGCATGCAATTGTGAGTAGTCCTACGTCAACCTCGCCGTTATCATTCCGCTACCTAATAAATTTAAATTGAATTAAAACAGCCGATTTTGAAAAAAATAAATCTTTTTTCGCTAAACCGTAAATTTAATTTATCATTAATTGTCAATACAAATTCGACATCCGTCCGAATCAAATTAGAACGGCTCGTTTTGCTTTCAATCGTATCCCATTTCTTTCGGTTTGCCAAAATCCGTTTCGGTTAGATAAAAGAACGTTTCGGTGCAGGACACACACACATAACCATTGTTTTATTATTTGTCGCACGTTCTAGGAATGTGGATCAGAAGCTACGTGCCGGATATTTCGGTTCCCATTGCGGTTAAAACTGGCATACGTGTGTACTGCGCTAGGCTGGAAGCTCGGAGCAAATCGTATGAATCTCCTGGATCCCACAGGATGGCGGCTATTCTGACACGTTGCATTTTGCGGCTGCTGGAACAGTACTGTAATCGGAAAAGGATATATTATTGCAGCTGATTAGTATGGAAGACATCACCAAAACAGATATCGATACCCTCGAATTATCCTGTGCCACTAAATCATCCTGCCAGTTTGCTTGCAGTCGCTGCAGTAAAGAATGTTATTTGCCATCTGGTCAGCATTCCACCCCCTCCAGAATGGTGCAACAAAATATCCTCGGGACTAAAAATCAATTCACTGCCTAAGTGGAATCAACCAATCGAAGTGAATCCGAGAACGAAAACCATACATTCCCCGGCGAGCACAAAGCACAAGGCCACCGAAACACGCAACAGACTGTCAACCCGGGACCGACGGCATAAATGGGGACCGAAATTAGCGTTCCGATAGCATAACGACGGTAATGTAAAAGCATGCAAATATTTTCCAATTTTCCTTTTCATTACCCACCAATTTTGCTATCGACACTCCCACATAAACGTCACGCGGCAAAACAGGACAAGGCGTCATCGGTCCTCCGTTCCTCGGGCTTCGAGTTGATGCGATCTATTTAGGTTCCACGCGCGTTTGAGAATTTATCGATGCTGCTGACACGGCGGCAATGTCAAACGAGGCGATTCCTTGCTTGAGAGCGAGCGCTCTGGAATGGAACCGGGGCGAGTGCGAAGCTATTAGCGGCCAAGGTTGCCGCAAGCGATTCCCAGTCCACTCCGCTACAAATCGGTAAAATCGTGAACAATGTGAAGTATCCTCTCCGATATATTTTGATTTCACGGTCGCTGGAGCGTGGGAGTGTTAAATTTTCACCTGGGGCCATTTTTGCATTAACTCTTGAGAAAATTGATTTCAATTTGGAATTTGAATGACATATTTTGGGCAAGAAGTGCACCATCGTATATGGTCAGACACGTCAGACGTTTGAGACCGGATATGATTGGGTGCGGCAAATTTGAGTGATATTTTAAATAATTGTATAATATTTTCATACATAGTTTATAATTCGAAAGATTCCGACAGCGTTTGATTTCACTAGATGCACTTGCATTGAACGATGGTTGCTGGTTGGGTTTCCCAGTTTTCGACTGTAACGATAATATTAGCCATCCCAGGTAACCCCTAAGCATTAGTATGTGCTGTAAAGTAGCATATTATTTGCATTTCGGATGTTTCTTACAGCATCTTAACATTTTGTAGGCTTAGCTGTTGTAAATCAGCATTCGTAAATCTATTTTAAAACATCTTTTTAGTAAACAGTATTTTGACGGACCACATCAATAAAAATACATTATCATGGCAGTACAATATATTTTACCAAAAGCGATTTTTAAATAATATCTACTACAACGTATGAATGGCATCTACTACTACGTTAAGACGCACATTTCATGCTTTTTGGTATTGATTTTCCAAGAAAATGTAAACACGTTTGACACTCTTAGTCTTCCTTGACGATGAATTTAGCCACATGGGTTAAATTTTTTGACAGTAATCCCAGTAAAAGGATAGGGATCAAGGTATATCAATGGAAGGTGTCGTCGTAATAATTCTATTTTATAAATTTTTTTGGTTACTTTGCATACGAAGAAGTGAAAAAAATCGGCTACGTATCTTTAACGTCAGCTTATCGGAAAAAATCAAAAACAGCATATAGCTTAATGAACCAATTCGAAATTACTATCCAAATGTCAACATCTGAAGTGTATCGCTCCATCCGTCAAATTTAACCATTCGAGAGAAAAGAACTTTCGAACTGCCTAATTGAACTAAAAGTTTTAAAAAATCGTCAAGCAGTTCAAAATTTTGGGACCTTTCCTCCCAGTTAAGCTCAGCCGGAAATGAACCGAAATTCTGGCTGGTTCCATTTCGTATTCCGGCACATGTGACACAACCGATTCTAGTTGGAATCAGTTCTATCACTGGAGCCGGAATACGAACTGGAACCAGCCAGAATTCCAGTTCATTTCCGGCTGAACTTTACTGGGCTGGTTTTAATGTTTTTAGTGGCTGAGTTCGACTGAATTTGGTGGCGAAATCAAAATAAAATTGGCAACGCTAGCAAAATGTAAATACAAATGAACACTCCGGATAAACCCATTGTCAATTGACATTTCGACGAATTTTGATTCGAGCCAATGATGGGGATATGGACTTATTGGCTCGAATCAAAATTCGTCGAAATGTCAATTGATGATAGGTTCAGGCTGGATGTTGTTGGCTCGAATCAAAACTTGTCGAAAGTAAACAAAGTTCATTTCATATCGTCAACCTGGCGCCCAGGTGGTGAAATCAACGGAGTGCTGGAGCGTTGCCAAAAAAAATTTATTTCCAGATTAAATTTTACTAAACTTCCCAGTTTAACTCAGCCGGAATGCTGGCTGGTTCTAATTCGTATTCCGGCTCCTGTGACACATCCGATTTAAGTTAGAATGTTCAAGGGGTACCATTTCGATGCGGCCTAGCCGCATAATCGAGGCCTAGGAACCGAAGCGGCGCAAAGCCGCTGAGGATCCGCCGGGCGAGGTGGCCACCGACCCGCCGTCGGAAGCAAGCGAACCTGTGACCCACTCGTTTGCCCGGCTTACTCAAACATAGGGGCTATCCCTAGTTTAAGTCCGACTGAGCGGTAGCGAAGTCGGACAGCACGCGCAAAAGCGATGTGGCGTAGCCACATTGGGTGGTGGACACAAAATAAAATTGGCAACGCTAGTAAAATGTAAACACAAATGAACACTCCGGATGAACCTATCGTCAATTGACATTTCGACGAGTTTTGATTCGAGCCAATAATATGGGCCCTAGGTTCATGGCTGGATGTTGTTGGCTCGAATCAAAACTTGTCGAAAGTAAACAAAGTTCATTTCATATCGTCAACCTGGCGCCCAGGTGGTGAAATCGTTAGAATTCAACGGGGAGCTGGCAACGAAAATTTTTATTTCCAGATTAAATTTTACTAAACTTTCCAGTTAAGCTCAGTCGAAATGCTGGCTGGTTCTAATTCGTATTCCGGCTCCGGTGACACAACGGATTCTAATTAGAATGTTTAAGGGGTTCGACGCGGATTAGCCGCATAACCGTGGCCTAGGAACCGAAGTGATGTGGCGTAGCCACATTGGGTTGTGGACACTAAATAAAATTGGCAACGCTAGCAAAATGTAAACACAAATGAACACTCCGGATGAACCTATCGTCAATTGACCCATTCCTAGAGTGATCCGCCCCTAGGTTCTACTGGGCCCATATTATTGGCTCGAATCAAAACTCGTCGAAATGTCAATTGACGATAGGTTCATCCGGAGTGTTCATTTGTGTTTACATTTTACTAGCGTTGCCAATTTTATTTTGTGTCCAGCACCCAATGTGGCTACGCCACATCGCTTTTGCGCGTGCTGTCCGACTTCGCTACCGCTCAGTCGGACTTAAACTAGGGATAGCCCCTATGTTTGAGTAAGCCGGGCAAACGAGTGGGTCACAGGTTCGCTTGCTTCCGACGGCAGGTCGGTGGCCACCTCGCCCGGCGGATCCTCAGCGGCTTTGCGCCGCTTCAGTTCCTAGGCCTCGGTTATGCGGCTAAGCCGCATCGAAATGGTACCCCTTGAACATTCTAACTTGAATCGGTTGTGTCACAGGAGCCGGAATACGAATTAGAACCAGCCAGCATTCCGGCTGAGTTAAACTGGGAAGTTTAGTAAAATTTAATCTGGAAATAAAAATTTTTTGGCAACGCTCCAGCACTCCGTTGATTTCACCACCTGGGCGCCAGGTTGACGATATGAAATGAACTTTGTTTACTTTCGACAAGTTTTGATTCGAGCCAACAACATCCAGCCGTTCTACTTCACAGACGACTATTCCGAAACGACATGGTACCCACTTACAATTTTGCGATGATGGTGGTTGTCGAAATAGTCGGGATCAAAACATGACTCAGTTTTTGGGTCAAACAATTACGACGTCATTGACATGTTTCTAAATGCAAATGAGAGCCTATTTTTGTGCACTTTCTTTTCGATTTTAGGGCCTCGTCATTAATTTTTCCTAGTAATTTCGCAATACATATCCGAAGAGTGTTATGTCGACTAGAATATTATCAATATTATGTAAAGAGTAAAGTAGGAAATGGAAATGCGACCGAGTTTTTAGTTGAAGAGAAAAGAAACAAAGAGAGGCTCTCATTTACACATAGGTGCTGTTCAATAATATTAGTAAATATAGATAAGCAAATATTGAGTATAAAAATATAGGAAGTGTTTTAATACTGCCGACAATAAGCTGCTAAGAAGCGGGTTTTAATTCTATCCGAATAGGTATTTTTTTAATGTTTCTTCGAAAAATAATGGCTGAAAGTACCCAGTAGTAGATGTGTGGGGTATAGGCCACTAGTGAAGAATTGCCCCCGAGCATGAAGTATAGTCGCGATTCGCTGGTTGGACCACACCTCTGTCAAACCAACGAATTTGATTCGTTAGTTGGACCGACTGACAGATGTCAAAAACTGTCCAAAGGAGATGTTAGTAGTGTAATTACATCTATTCACATCTCTAATAATTGTCAGATTGATTGCCAAAGTAAATTTAACGTAAGATTTTGACAATCAGGGGTCATGCATAAATGACGTAGCATTTTAGGGGGTAGGGGGGATATACCAAATTTGTGACGAAGTGTGACGAGGGGGAGGGTAGGGTCAGAAGTTGTGCGACGTAGCATTAAGTTTAAATTTTTTGACGGGCATCAAAACCCATTAATTAGAGAAAACAATTTAGTGTTCCTTCATTCCTAAGTTGCTTTTCACGCGGTTTTTGACATGTAAAATTCTAAACAAAACTATCCACAATATATTTGTCATGGGCTTTTTTTGTAGGCAATTTGCTGTTATAATGAAAATGTTGATAAAAGTCGTAAAAAACATTTTGTAAGGACATATATTTGAAAGAATTGAAAAAATTTGAATTTTTCATCTCCCGGTTGCGTTGCGTGGGGGGGGGGGGTTAGGGAAATGCTACGTCATTTACAAGGGGGAGGTTAGAATTTTGTGACCAAATGCTACGAGGGGGGAGGGAGGGGTCGAAAATCGCCAGAAAAAAGCTACGTCATTTGTGTACGGCCCCTCAGATGCTTTTTAGTTGGACAATTGTCCAACTAGCGAAGGTCCAACTAAAAAGTGGTCCAGTTAAAAAATGTCCAACCAGCGAATCACGACTGTATAACCACAGATTATCTGTGGTATAACCAACTTACAAAGGAGTGCTTGAAACCGCGTATAAAAGATAGTGCTAGTGTGTTGTAATACTTTGAATGAATTTTCTCATAGTGTCATGTCTGCGTGCCTGTGCTTATATATCTGGTTTCCGTGACTTCATTTCGTCAACCTATAATACGTGTTAATTATCCATCACTCCACTGCACCAGAATTAGACTACTTTGAGGATTATAATGTCACAGATATTGTCTACCGAAATGGCACCATTCAGGCCAATTTGGATTGCAATTCAGCGTTCTCAACAGTATACAGACCGCAACAAAGGGTTAATGATTCCACCACCGAGGACACTTATCTTTAAGCGGTGTCGCTTGACCGTACCATTTATGCACAAACACTATTCTATTCGCGACACTGACTCATCATTTAATAATAATTTAACCGAGCTGTGGCATAATACTGACACGGCAAGGACAAACGGTCCGTGCCGAAGCCAAAACGCTGGTCACATGGACACTGGCACTATTTGAGTCCCATCTGGTCCGGTCGCCCCCGAATCAAGTCGCACGCGGTTGCATCAGTCATCGCTCATGAGCACGAACGCATTAAATGTGCAGCACACAGTTTGCTTGAAACCGGATAATAATCGTTCACCACCACCAGCGGCACCAGCATTGCCAGCACCGGCAACAGGCGTTAGGCGGAAAGTTAACCCAGAATGTCTCTTAATCTGCCAACCGCTTATCATCCCAGTCAACTCGTTCGCCAGGAAGTGAGCCGTTTTAGTGGTAAGTTTCATGTTCCAGCCCTAAGACTAAGATGGAGGGTGTTTGTTCCACTTCTCAAACCGTGTGTTTTGAGACTTATTTGGTAACCGGGGCACGAAAGGTGACCAAACTTAAACGGGTTTTTATTCACAAGCAACATTTATCCTGCTAGATTCCGTAGATTACCGTAAAATTTCCGTAATATCCGTGCACTTCAAGCTCATCTCCCTGGTGATCCGTGGAAATGATCCACATCCGTGTGCAGTTTCATGGTGAACTTTCTCTTCCACAATTTGTTAACGTTGCTTGTTCCATTCTCGTGACAACGAGGACGACGACACTCCCAAACATATACTGAATGCTGATTTGCGAGCGGGTTGAGGTGAAGAAAGTTAGCCTTGTGTCGCTGAAACTAAAAGTTGATCCCCTGTGCTCGCCACGCCACGGAATACAGCCCGGAAGACGAACCACTTGAGTGGCGAAACGGCACAAGTAAGCAATTTACCAACAGAAGTCTTACAAAATGAAAGCCAAATGAAATTTTGTCCCACGAGATGGGTTTGTCACCGTCCCCGGTACCCTGTACGGCAGTTGGTTGAATGGTTTGACATCAAACCATTTCAGTTGAATGACCGCTGAAATAGCGCCCTGATTGGAACGGCAACTCAATAATTCCCGTACCACTTGTCTCTATCATAAATGACGAATTTCATTGAAAATCGAATTCAATTTATTTCATCTTAATCCACTAGTTTCGATGCAAGCGGTACCGCTTTTACTAATTAAGCTTTCGCCTGATACTGCAAACGGAACGAAATGGCAGTGGAATGATTCGAGGAATCGGACTAATCCTTTCAGCACTATTGTAACTTACGCTTCAATGGAAATAGATAACAGTTGGAATGAATGATTTCTGAATTTCATCGAACATCGGAAAACAGGAGGTGTTATCCTTTCCAAATAAGTTCATAAACACTCCGCTAATTCTTTTGAAGCGTTCTCCAATAAAATGTGCGGAGTCCCAGTCAAAAAAAAATGCGGACGAACATGGTCAGGCGATTTAAACAATTTGACGTTTGACTTAACTCGCTTGTGCTAATTGCCCCTAGGAACAAATGCAATTTGCGAATGCGATTTAAAGGCAATTTCAATAGGTAGACAATTTTCCTGGCGGCTGAAATGGACTTGGTTGTTTTTTGCGTTTTTCAAACATGGCGGTTCATGCTTGGCTTAAGCTTAAAATTGAATTTAAAACAATTGGCGTGTTCTCGCTTGTATTTTGTTTGTCTAGCGCACTTCATTTAGCCAACGAATGCGGGAAATTGTGGAATCGTGTAAGTATAGTGGAACAAGTTCTTTGACCTAAGGTCTTAATGAAAGTCAGATTGTGGTAAGTTTTGATGTGCAATACCAATTTCACCATTGATTATTCCCATAGTTTGGTGGTGATTACCTAGTGTACTTATAAGTTTATGTGAGTAGATAATGAGTCCGACAATAAATATTATTTGTAATTTTCATAATAGGCAATTTTAAGGACGATTAAATGGCGCGTTCCCTAAGCGATTTGGGGGCGATTTAAGGGCGGGTAGAGCGGCAAAAAATGACGGCGGCAAATCGCCCAAATGTTGCATTTGAAATAGCCCCCTAATTGCCAGCAATTTGCTGGCAAATGGAAGGGTAATTGGCGCATCCGAGTTGGCAAATAGCCCTCCGTTAGCCAGCAACTTGCCCTTTTTGACTGTGGTGGGAGTAAAACCACAGAAATAACACTATGAGGGAATTCCCTCGAAAAACATCGATCCGGCAATTTTCCCAGAACACTAGCTCCACCTTTTATTCACGGTCCCAAGCACTTATTTGCTGATTAGTTACCCCTCAAGTTTGGGAACAATTTTTCACTAGTAGTCGATCCTCCATGTGCTTGTTTGTATGTCAGTGGCGCCATAATTTCAAATGTAGCCACAGTCCCAACTACAAATATATTTAAATGACCGTTAAAGCGGGTGAAGCATTGTTTCCGAGTGTCATGTCTGTTAGTCTGTGTTAAAACTATGATCTGGTGAACCTTCTTCGTTACATTTTAAGATAAATAGTTATCAGTATAAATTGGTTCATGTGTTATTTTCCGGGCGATAAAGTGAAACAAGGACCTTTTTAGGCACTATCTCTTATACCACGTGGACAATTTAGGAACGAGTAGGGGGGACGAAAAAATTCATACTTCTTTTTGGAGAGGCTGTGGGGTACAAAATTGCACCGTTTGCGAACAGCATACAAACAAAAAATGCTATCCCAAACGCTCTGCTCTACTGTGTACGTGTAATTAAAAAACAGCAAAGTCCCGTTGCCTCCAACTGTGAGTGAAATGAGTGAATCGCAAATGAAATTGCGCCCAATATGGAAGAACACAATCCCGATTGACATTTCTCAGATCCGCCTTAGATCAAAAATGCGCGAGTTTGAACAGTTGATCAGAGTGAAAATGGAGCTCGCGATTACAGAAGTGCCACATATACAGCAACATCATACGCGGCACGTAGTACTAATAACGTTCAAGTCCTTGGCCGAGGGAGAATGTTTCGTAGCAAAGAACAACAATACGTCGAATACGAAAACGTCATCTTCGTGTATATGGACAATGATCTGACGGAAATTCGCCTACATGATTTGGCACTGTACTAGTTTTACTAATGTTCATGTCGAAGTATGGAGAAGTGGAATCCATTACTAATGACACTTGGAGAAACTTTTTCCCTGGCATTCTCAACGGTGCTAGGGTGGTGCGAATGCGGTTGAACCAATCTAAACCTTCTTATTTGACTCTCAATGGCGGATTTTCTCAAGGTGTCAATTACATCAAAAGAGCGCCACGCACATACCTTGGACAGACATCCGCGTGTCAGTTTTGTAATTAGACGGCACACTACGGTAAGCCATGCACCCAAAACAACTGAAGAAAATCCATGTACTACAAAACGACACTAACAAACAACCATCTACAGACACACCTCAGACAGCCAGCCGAAAAACAAATGTCGGATAAAACAAAATAAGAAGACGGCTCTACCAGAGCCACTCGAAAACACAAAAAGCACCAAACATCCAACAGATAAAGTCAAAGCTGCTCTAGCGACAACGACATGCACGTAGGGGTAAAACGGGTGTATACATTTCGTGCGGTCATTCTAATATTGCAGGCCCTGTAGGTCATTCCCGAGCGGCGATAAACCACCAGGACGAGGAAGGAAGCTAGTATTTCATGCGTTCATTACCGTATTCAAGCGTCACTCAAGAAGATCAGCAGACTGGGTTGAGACTTTTTTGGTGGAATCTAACGGGGAAAATTAATCAAAATGAGTTAAACGAAAGCAATTATGTGAAAAAAAATCCCCAAAGACAGGATTGGAACCTGCCACCCTTGGTACTCCGGCCCAATGTACAAACCCTTTTTTATAGTAAGGTTAAAAAAGCTTCAAAAGCCTGGCATGTAGTGTATTGGCACTGTGTGTGACTCACGAATCACGTTCGTGCCTAACCACTAAAAACATTCCTTACTTTTTACGCCCTTCTTCCCCGCGGAACTACGTCATCGTATTACTTCGTGGGGGGATTCGTTGTGCCTCTTTCTTCTGCTCTATCTCGGAGCCTCGCTTGGTTCATGGAGTGCCACGATCTATGAGCTTTGATTTAACTCTCGACTCTTCCCTCTGCTTCTTGTCTCCATCTATTACGTCGCCATTTAGTTCTCGTTCACGTGGCGAGTCGTTTAGGTGCTGATTCACTGAGGCATTTAACTTATGTTTCCGTGAGTCATTCAGATCCCGGCCTTATCATGATCTGCTTGGATAGTGCTCAACGATGAACTCACCCTACTCCGACCGATAGTTCCCCGTCGGAGGAATTTCCCCCGATACCGATACCCGCTTCCTTGAGCCAGTAAGCACCCACCTTTATCGCGATCAACTCGGATATTATACTACTTCGGCAACGGTATTTCTATCGTTACCGGTGTTTGTTTCGTGAGCCAATTAGCTCCCCTTTTCATAACGATTCTGTCAGGTAGTCACGGCGCCGAATCTACCCTATCGTCAATTCCCCGATTGCTCCCGATGTACGTTTTTGTGAGCCAATAAGCCCCCGTTTCGTCTACTCGGTCTAGTCCCCGGCAGTGGACCTAGCCTACTCAACGGGCCAGCCAGTAGGTACTGAGGTCCATCCAGAGATTCCGGGTGGAGCGTAGTTTCCGGTTCATTGGCACCCCAACGACCCACTTCTGGCTATTCGACGCGGACTACTCGGTCTAATTCCCGGCGGTGGATCTAGCCTACTCACGAGCTACCCGGTAGAGTGTCGAGGTCGGTCCGGCGATTCCGGTGAAGCCTGACGTTGGCGCCTCGACGACCCGAGCTCAGTGGTACATCGCGTACTACTCAGCGGTGGACCCAGTCTACACCATCGGTGCGTTTCCCGGTGGCGGAAATTCTCCCAAAACCCGATTTGTGGGTCCACGGCGGCGTTCTTACCAATGACGTTACTTTGTTGGTTTCTTCGCCACTTCCTCTGCAGCTCGGAGAGTATACTCGTAACCACTCTGTTGACGGCGTCCCAGATATGCTCGTCGCGGCACATCTCTTCGATGATATTGTCCACTGATATATCAGGCATACCTCTTCGGACTTCTTCGAATCTAGGGCATTCGAAGAGCATCCATGCCCGGACAAAAACTGCGTCAAATGGAAGTTCACCTGTCCATGCTTCCTATGTACCCAAGCAGACACATTTGGGATGAGTCGGTGGGTCCACCTTCCTTTCTCCGCGTTATCCCACTCTTGTTGCCACTTAGCCAACGAGTTCACTCGAACCAGTCTCTTTGCATTACGTGCATTTCTCCGTTAGTAGCATTCCACGTCCTCAGCCAGAGTGATGCAGGTGGGAATCATTCTGGCAATTACGCATACCACCTGCGGCGGTTCTGTACGCATTCGCGACACGAACAGCCATTAGGCGAAACGTGCATATCAACTTCTTCCGGTTCCGCTTTGAGTTCAGCGCAGCAGCCCAGGCCGGTACACCATACCTCAGTATTGAGGATGAGACACCCATCAGGAGACGTCTCGTGCTGCCTCTTGCTCCTCCGTAATTCGGCATGATCCTTGCCAATGCGTTAGTTGTCCTCGCAGCCTTCTCACATACATAGTCGACATTGCTTTTGTAATTCAACCGATCGTCGACCATCACACCCGGGTGCTTCAGCGCGCGCATCGATGGGACGGATTGTTCCCCGACGCTGATCTCGACACGTTGGATTTGTTTACGGTTGCTGACCAGCACCACCTCGGTCTTGTGGTGAGCCCGTTATCGTCAGGACAACATCATCTGCAAAGCCGACAATCTCCACTCCCCTGGGCAGTTCCAGTGTTAACACTCCGTTGTACATAATATTCCAGAGCGTTGGG
Source organism: Topomyia yanbarensis (assembly GCF_030247195.1). Taxonomy (NCBI): domain Eukaryota; kingdom Metazoa; phylum Arthropoda; class Insecta; order Diptera; family Culicidae; genus Topomyia; species Topomyia yanbarensis. The sequence goes on from NC_080670.1 coordinate 165,673,133, forward strand.
CCGAGTATGGAGCCCTGAGATACTCCCGTTCGTTTCGTAGACCAGTACTCTGTTCTGAAAGTAACAGATAGTCCGGAACCCGCATTTTATGCAGCCCTACGGCGATGGCTTTCCAGTTAGCACTGTTGAACGCATTCTTCACGTCTATCGTTATCACGGCGCTGTATCGATTACCCCTCCTCTTTTGCTTCAATGCTTTCTCCGCATTCGCGATGACTATGCGGATGGCGTCCACCGTCGATATCCCTTTCCGGAACCCGAACTGTCTCTGCGATAGTTCGTTCAAACTTTCAGCGTAGGTCGTCAGCCTGTTGAGAATGACCCTTTCCAGGAGTTTACCGTGAGTATCTAGCAGGCATACATACGATGCTGGATCTCCTGGTGGTTTCCCTGGTTTCGGCAGCAATACCAGCTTCTGGATCTTCCATCTATCCGGGAAGTAGCTATCGTCCAGGCATTTCTGTAAGACTATCCTGAACATGTCCGGAAACGCCGTGATCACAGTCTTCAGTGTCACGTTGGGGGGGGATACCAACCGGTCCGGGAGCTTTCTTTGCTTTCAGCCCTTTTGCCACTATAAGGAGCTCGTCGTTGGAAACTCGATTGTCACGATTGTCATTGCACAAACCCTTATACAACAATGATCGTACCTATGGCCTCTATTGAGAGAAGAAAGAGTGAGAGAGAGAGAGAGAGAGAGAGAGAGAGAGAGAAATCATAACCGCCACTGCCACCCATCACACTTGATCTCTTTATTTTTTCCCGCTAGGCTCGGTTGTCCAAAGTGATGAAACTGAAGTAAAAACTCGAGGTCCGCTCATAGATCTACTAATCAGCATCAGAGCTACCGTAGCAGAAGCCGAATATAATCATGTGGCGCTGTTGGAGAAAGCTAAATGTACCGAGAAGGCACTGAAGACCACGGAGGACGCCAAAGCAGATGCCAATAAAACGCCGAAGGGTGAACGGTATACCTGTTGAGTGCCGAAAGTAAGGGATACACTAGGTAAGGAGGAGGAACCGAAAACGCCATAGAAGGTTGACAAAGGGCAGCGAAACGACCGAACGAGATGAAAAGTGGATCGTGAACCATCGAAAACTAAGAAGAGAAGAGGAAAAACAGATGGAGAAGGAAGAAGTTAACAAAAGAACAAAGAAGACCTTCGGCGGCACCATAAATAGGCATAGAGCAGACGCTCTGATAGTCAATGTCGACGCCACGATCCTCAGAAAGTTGAGAGAGAATGTAAAGCTTAAGGAGCTGGGTAGAATGTGAAACGAACCAAGCTCGATCTAATGGGAATTCGCGGCAGAAGTTGTGGGAGGAGAGTCAGGTTGAGGAATTAAACATTTAAATTCCATTAAACAAGGTAAAGGTGTTTGAGGCATCCAGATGAGAAAGGTGAACGGCGGTACACAGACGATGTCGATGCGGCTTTTTACGACCGTAGCTAATAAACTGTTAGAAACAGGCCGAATCAAGGTTCGGTGGTCATGGTGTTCACTGGAGACTATCCCTAGAGTTTCCAAACAAATGGAGATATGCCTCTGGAATGCTTAGGCTTTGATCACCAGGCAAGAAATTACTAAAGCCCGGTGATATCTGACATATGCAGAAAATATGGGTAGACGGGACACTTTGCAAGAAACTGTACGTATAAACCGAAGTGTTGACGGGAGGCTTTACAAGTCCAGCGTGCAAAAAGACGACGGAGAGTCAACTGTTTTGGCAGTCCACATCAGTGACGAAGTAGAAATTATTGTGAAGTCGTATCGAATCTCTATCGATAACGATAACTGGGTGGTGGATAGAACAGGAATGGCTGCAATTGATGTTATGGGCAAATACCCCATAGAAAAAGTGGTCGGTTCCATCGGAACCATCGGAGATGAGCTTACTGGAGACTTGGCCGGGCTAAGACCGGTAGTCATCGGAGCAGTTTCAATGCTTGGGCAGTGGATTGAGTAGAAAAGGGACGGGAATCTATTATCGACGTTACCTTTTGTAGCCCGTCATTACTGGTAAACATGAACTGGAGAGCTTGCGCAAACTACACGCATAGTAACCACCTGGCAATCCGGTACAGTTTTGATCAACGATACCAAGCGACAATATGGAGGACGAGAGCCCACAAACGGGAGTGGAAGGTGAAGTCATTTAACAACGATCGCTTTGTTGAAGCATTTCAGGTAGCGAGCGACTCCTCTGTTATGAACGCGGAAGAGTTAACTGAAACGCTAGCAAGAGCATGTGACACCACAATGTCAAGAAATGCAGAGCCAAGGAACAGACGGCGTCCATCGTACTTGTGGAGCGTGGAGCTCTAAGTTCTCCGCGCTAGCTGCCTTAGGGCCAGATACGCTCAGAGAACTAGCACCGAAGCAGGCAGAGAGAAGCATAATATAATGTTCCGCGTCGCAGGGTCCGCATTGAACCGTGAGATAACGCGAAGCAAACCGATTTGCTTTAAAGAGTTGTGCCAAGGTGCTGCCGCCAACCACTGAGACGACGCGTACCTTGTGACAATGGCGAAGACCAAAGGGCCCATGACGCCTCTGGAAATGTGCCCTGATAAATTGAAGGTTATCTTAGAAGGGCTCTTTCCGGAACACGATCCAATAATATGGTCGATTATACCGTATGGCGAGGTAGAGCGGAACAATGACGAAGTGATACAAGTCTCCAACGAGGTATCGTCGCATTAGTAAAGGGTTTAAAGGTGAAGAAAGTGCCCTGACCAGTTGGAATCCCCAACATACTAGAGAGAGCGACAATCCAGACACTCCCGGATATGGTGAGAAAAGTATTTCAAAAGCTTCTAGACGATGGGCACTTCCCTGGCAAATGGAAGATACCTACCCAAACCAGGTAAGCCCTCGAGGATCCATCGTCATATAGAGCAATATACTTGCTGGATACGCTCGGGAAACTCTTGGAGACGGTTGTCCCTAACAGGCTAACAACATTTATGGAAGGAAATCGTACTGCGTCGTGATAATGATAGTCGTCAAAACCGCGTTCAATAGCGCAAGCTGGGAATCCATTGCGCAATCACTGAACAAAATGAGGGTCTCTAGCCACCTATGTAGAACTCTGAGGAGTTGTTTCCAGAACCTGACGGGTCCTGATCTATGATCTATGAGATCTATGAGACAAACAGGGGACACAAATCGGTTAGAATTACGACAGGAGTTCCGCAAGGCTCTACACTGGATCCAACGATTTGAAACCGGGCATGTATCGGCGTGCTGACGCTTATGCTGCCTAGGGGTGTATCGGGTTCGCGGACGACATCCTAATAGCGGTTTTGGGAGAGACGCCGGAAGAAATGGAAATGTTGGCGAGGGAGACGATTGACAGGATTGGAAACTTGATGCAAGGAGTGAAGTTGTAGATAGCCTTCCACAAAACGGAGGCGTTTTTTTTTTACGATGGAGAAGACCTTTATGTCCTAGCCCAGTACACGTGCTATTGGTAGGGTCCAATCTACCGCACGGGGTGCACTGGGGGCGTGTCGGACTCAAATGGTGACCAGCCATTAATACCGACTAAACTCCATTGGGCTCCGCCATCATTCCTCCCAGGAACTACCTCTCGGTATTACTTCTGGGGGGATGGCTGTACTAAATGTACTCATTCACTCTCACTCACGCGTTCATACATCCTGTATGAGGCTTACTTGGGTGCTCTCTCAATCGCACTTTGATTCACTCTCAAACACTCCCACATGAGGCTGACTTTTGTGCTCACCTTTTACGTTCCATGCGAGGCTGACTTGTGTGCTCACCTTACTCATTCCTTGCTAGGCTTACTTTTGTGCTCGCCCTACCCATACCATGTGAGGCTGACTTGGGTGCTCACCCTATCACCTGATTCACTCTCAATCGTGCCACTCTATTGTACCTTTGTCACTCCCCCTGGCATCCCATGTGGGACATTTTTCTTAGGCCCCACTTCTGACATACCATGCGAGGCTGACTTGTGTGCTCACCTTTTTCATTCCTTGCTAGGCTGACTTTTATGCTAGCCTCTACCAACCTGTGAGGCTGACTTTTATGCTCACCCTTAACATGTCGTGTGAGACTGACTTGGATGCTCACCCTTTCACTCCTCTGTCACGCCATGAGGCATCGATAGCTTAGTTCCAACATACTACGCTACGACCCTCCCGTCTTGGCATGAGGCAGTCCACTTATACGCCTATACACTCACTCTTCTGTCTTGCTTCGGGGTGGCTGGGTTTACCCCTTACGCGGTTGCCATTCACTGCGCCAACCTGCCTCGGCATGAACAGACCATTCACTCTCTTTTTTGCGCTTGGCCTTTTTCGCTCCAGCTAACCAATCACTAGTTAGCCGTGCCCGTCGTCTGTTGCTCGGTTCGCCAGATTACCTGTAGCCTACTGGCAATCTGGATGGTAGCAGCCGAGACTGCGTTCCACTTCTCCACCGTTTGACACATCCGCTGAATAAGGGTATCCGGGGTTGTGTCCCAGCCACAGACGTCAAGCATTGCTCTTCTTTCGACGTCGAACCGATGACATACGAACAGTATGTGTTCGGCAGTTTCATCTACACCTGGGTAGTCCGGGCAGACTGGGACCTCCGCGTGCCCGAACCTGTGGAGGTACTGACGGAAACAGCCATGGCCTGACAGGAATTGTGTCAGGTGGAAGTGAACTTCCCCATGGGGTCTTCCCACCCAGCTCGATATGCTAGGTATCAGCCGGTGGGTCCACCTACCTATCGAGGAGTTGTCCCACTCACGCTGCCATCTGGCGACCGAGGTCACCCTGGTGACCAGGGCGGTTCTCTCTTGCATCCTCGGTGCGAGCTCTTTGCATCCTACGTCTAGCTTTGAGACAAGCTGACCGTAGAGCTGCAATCTCGGCACTCCACCAGTATACCGGGCATCTACCGTTTCTTGGCAGTGTTTTTCTCGGCATAGTGGCGTCGCACGCGCGTGATAGAACAGCTACCAGCGCATCCCCGCTTAGACTGTCGGTGTTGGCCTCCAGTCCCAGGGCCGCGGTGAAAGCTTCGCTGTCGAAGTGATTGGACTTCCACCCGCGTACCTGACAGGGATCTCCCGCCCTCGGATGCTGCACACCATAGTTGATCTTAAAGCGGATTGCTAAATGATCGCTATGGGTGTAGCCTTCGTCTACCCTCCATTCCATGCCTGGAGTCAGACTCGGGCTGGCAAAGGTCACATCAATCCACGCCTCCACTCCGTTTCTACGGAATGTACTAGCGGAGCCATTATTAGCTAGCACAGTATCGAGTTTCGCAAGCGCTTCCATTAGCGCTTGACCCCTGCTATTTGTACAGCGGCTGCCCCACTCCACTGCCCAAGCGTTAAAGTCTCCCGCTATTACTACCGGTTTCCGGCCCACTAGGTCCGACGAGAGCCTGTCGATCATCTGGTGGAACTGTTCTATAGGCCACCTTGGTGGGGCGTAGCAGCTGCAATAGAACACACCATTGATCTTGGCAATCGCCACACCCTCGGCGGAGGGGTGTATTACCTCTTGAACCGGGAACCGTCCCGTTGTACAGATTGCCACCATTCCTGACCCGTCCGACACCCAATTGCCGTTGCCGGCAGGGATGCTGTACGGGTCTGATAAGAGGGCGACATCTGTCCTCGACTCCGAGACCGACTGCCACAGCAGCTGTTGGGCTGCTGCACAATGGTTAAGATTTAGCTGTGTGACTCTCACGGCTTCTTCTTATTTAACTCGCCGAAGGGACACGAAGGTCCGCCCATAGCATGTTTATGGGCTTGCTTCTTAGCGGTGCAGATAAGGCACTTGTATGCCTTAGTGCACCCCCGCTCTTTATGTCCCTCCTCGCCGCAGCGACGACATAATTTGCTCCTATCTATGCCTTTGCATTCGTATGCTTTATGGCCGGACTCAAGGCACCGATAGCACCTATCCACTGAAGGCGGCTGGGGTATACTAATAGGGCATACCGACCAGCCGATCTTCAGCTTCCCTTTCTCGGTTACCTTTTTGGCATCCGCATTCAGTAGCCTGAGGTAGGCTACTTGGGTGCCAGAGGGTCCACCTCTCAATCGCACAGAGGCCCGCTCGATTGTGACGTTGCAGTGCTCCTTAACGGCTGCGACGACGTCTTCTGCGGTCGTGAACTCGTCCAAGTGCTTGCACTGGAGAGTTGTTTCCGCACCTAGCGACCTGATTTGGGCGCCCTCACCAAGGACCTCTTGGGCCAAGGCCTTGTATACTGCACTTGATTGTGCGCCTCGCTTCAGCACCAGAAGCATCTCTCCCGTGTTGGTGCGTCTTACGCTACGCACATCCTGCCCAAGGGCCGAGAGGCTTTCGGCCGCCTTCATCGATTTAAGGACATCGTCGTATTTGTCCTTGTCGGTTTTTAACCACAAGGCTTCGCCTCTGTCCTTGGCCTTCTTCGCAGGCCGCGGTACCTCCGGTTTCGGTGCCGGCTTTTTCTTGGTGACCAGCGTCCAGGGGTTTGAGCCCCCCAGCCCCGGTCGTGCCGGGTTGCTGGTACCATCGCTCTCCGCCGCGAGGTCACTCTCGCCCTCGCTTACCTCGCCCAAACGGCGTTTGACCTTGACGGTTGCACGCCGAGTGGTGTCGGTTTTGGCACCCTCACCTGGCGACTTCCTAGGACGCTTCGCGTTCGATGCCGTCTTGCGATTGCCCTTTCCTTTTCCTTTCGAGGGGAACTCGGTCGCCGCTCCGATCGACGTGGCTGCTCCGTAGAAGGTAAAGGCCACTGTCTGTGAACCTCTATCGACCTTCTCTCTTTCCTCCCTATTGGAGGCCACTGTCTGGGTTTCTCTGTCGGGCCTCTCCCGACCTTCCACCCTCTTAACATAAGCCTGCTGTTCCTGTCTTGCGACACGAACAGCTTTCCGGAGCTCCATGAGGCTCAACTTCAACTCCTTGGCTATATTCTGCTTTCCGCTAGCGAAGTCGATTATAGAATCGAGTCACTGGTGCTTTCGGATGCAGCACTCAGTGCTCCACTACTCTCCCCACGGGGGGGAGATCTCGCCAAACCACCTCTAGCGAAGGGGTTTGGCACCTCCGACTGTTTGTTATTTTTATTTTTGTTCTCCATGTAAGTACCCACGAGTCGCGCGAGAATAAATGTCCGCCACGCCAGAGCTCCGCATTAACGTGGTAAGGGACGCTTACTGTGGGGGTTGCCCAGGTACCCCACAGGCTCCGTTAACGATCGAGCATCTTTTTCACCCCCTCGATCACTCATCCCTCGGCACGGGTCGCTTCACGCCTTGGAATTGGGGTTATGCCCTACCTTGCTTTACGTGGTGATCTCGGCCCAGATCATCACAACCATCCTCCTTTACCAGGGCTTTGGACCTGTAGCTCTGGTTCTCAATAGTTCCATGTACGTATGTTATTACAGACATGCTACTATTGAGATCCGTCATTCGCTAGCGGAGTTACGGAGGTGTTATTGGTTAGCAACTGCAAAGTGCTGTAGCGAGTAGAAATCACTGTCAGGTAGCAAGCCATAGTCTCGAAGCGGGCGCGGCGGAAACAGCCGGGTGTAATGATAGATGCCCGACAGAACTTCATTACCCATGTCGACTACGCTTACGAGAAGGCGGCCAAAGCTATATTCGCTTTAGCCAGAAATATGCCGAACAACGCCTGGTCAAGTAGTCTTCCAGCTAGCTTATCATCGTAATGAAGCCTGGGGGCCCTGTCTTCGTTGGGGCGCTTAAGTCACACTAAGTAGTGCGTTCCTGCTAATGACCGTGCGGGTCGTGAGTGCGTACAGGACTATCTCATCAGAGGTAGGCTGTGTTATCGCTGGAATGATCCCTGTCGGCATCATCTTAGTCCAAAACACTCGCCAGGGACTTCTCTGTCGGAGTAGGCTAGGTCCACCGTCGGGAACTAGACAGAGTAGTTCGCGAATAAGTTGAGAGCTCAACGTGGAAGTGGTGCTCAGAAGGGAGCCAAAGGGCGTAAAGGAGTTGCGGTGCTAAATGGCATGGGATAGAGAACCTAAAGGCTCAAGAAGTCGCTGTGCTGAATGGCACAAGGGAGCCGAGTCGTAGTGTTGTATGGCACAAGTCAGCCGAAGGGCGCAGTAAATTAGACAATCTGGAGTTTGCCGCCCGGATTGTCCTCGTCCTTGGGCAATGATTCTCTTCCCACATCTAGCTTTACTACTGCCATACAGAAATGTCCAGATTGTGTGGATGGTTGAAAATTGGTAGTGTGTCGAAGAGGAATACTGTAACCCTACTGAAGCAACTAACTACTAAGTAGTTAGATTAGAGTGTATGTTCTGCACATAAAAAACCCTCTCCGAAGTAATATCATATGGTAATGCCGGGGAGGGATCAGTTTCCGCTCATGAGTAGTTGTTTTAGCGAGTCGGGTGGCTGCCCAAACACGTTCTCTGAGTTGTTGGTTTTTGTACAATTTTTCCCCAGCTCAGGTTGTTTTTGAAAATTTTTCCGCTAACTAAAAAAGGTGATTTAGGTGCCAGGGTCTGGTGAACTTCCTGAAAGAAGGCTACTTCCCAAGCAAATGGAAGATCCAGAAGCTGATGCTGTTACTTAAATCAGGGAAATTGCCAGAAGATCTAGCCTCATGCAGGTTCATATGACCGTTGAATATTCTCAGGAAGCTCAAGGAAAGGGTCGTCTGCAACTGGATAACGAAATGTATGGAGTAGGAAAGTGGTCCGTCAAACAGGCAGAATCCGATTCTGCGAAAGAAGATCGACGGGAGATGTAATCCGGACCATTATATATAGAACAGAGAAGGCGTCGCAACAGAAGAGGAGGGAAATCGGTACTGCTCCGTGGTGATGATAGCACAAGCAGCACCGCTTGTTGACTAGCAGTTTCTACATCAAAATTCGTTGAAAAGAAGCGTACATAAACCATTATTCAACTGATTTAGCAACTAAAAAAGCGCACCAGCAAAAATTTATGGTTATGCAACAAACTGCGACCATTACATGTTGCAAGTGTTGCTTGGGAGATGTTAAGAACTCGGTAATTGGAGGCAGATGGAAGACCATAGCGGCAACACTCCACAGTCCACGCGTCTCGTAAAATTTATGCAATATTTTGAAAAGCTATAATCGACTATGCTTGTGAGAAGACGACGAAGGCGATCAATGCGGTGGCAAGAATACTGGCGAATGTAGATGATCCAGAAAGCAGCAAAATGTGTGTTCTGGCTGGTGTAGCGGCTTCGATACTGAGGTGCGGTGATCCAGTCTGGGGGACTACGAAATCGACAGCGCGTTCCGGCTCATGGCAATGCCTATCCTCTACCCTAGTTGAGGATATCCAGTGCTACCAACGCAGGGGAACTAGACGCCAGAAGAGGATGGCGCGAGATGGCAACAGGTTTGGAGTAACGCAGAGAAAAAAGTTGAACTTATTGGTTATTTCCGAATGTGTGAACCAAAAAGCTCGGAGAGATGAACTTCCATCTAATGCAGTTCGTATCAAGTAACGATTGCTTCAGGTAGCAGGTGAGTCTGTGGAGGCAACACCGGATCACGCGATATTAGACTGTAACAGATTCGAGGACGTTCGAAGCGAGTTACTAGCTCCAAGTGTCGAGAATGTCGTAGACTAGGATGTGCTAAGACAACAACGTCAGGAGAACGTCACGAGAAAATGCTGAGGAAATAAAGAATCGACGAATTAGTGAGCAGAGTTTGCAAGTCGAATAAGGTAGCGGATCATCGAGCAGCCATTATAGCGGACGTCACACTTCATCGGAAATCGTCAGAATGATCTCGGATCCTTTTGGTAAACCCGTTGAGTAACTGAGGGTAACCGCCGGGAACTGGTTCGAATGTGCAGCAACGATGGCGCATCCAGGCTGCTACACCAAGTACGGTATAGTGACAAATTCCGCCGCACGTGCACTCTCAGACGCTGTAGGGTAAATTCACTGCCAGGGTCTATCCGAGTAGATGGTCGGAGTTAAAAGGTTCAAGCACGTATTTAATGGTATAAATAATATATAACGGAGTTTTCAATCTAAAGTTGAAGTTAGAAATACGGGAAAATACAAGAATTAAACTTATTCAGCGAATGATTAATTAACGTATTTATATATCTCAGCTTAAAAGAATCTCAAAATCTCGGCAAAGATTTTTAATCACGGAGCACTTAAATACTATATCTTTCGGAGGTCGGCTGTCCAACTGATGCTCATTTTTTACTAATGACGGCATTGAACACACCGTGACAATTCAAATGAATCATCTATAAACAAACTATTTGTTGATTCCTCGATACCTCTCTAGAACCGCCCTACGTCCTCCACTCCAGGGTTCAGGCAGATCAGAATCGATTGCCTGATTTCGATTAACACCGCCACACTGTCCGCATATCATTTTCAACTCATTCCCATTTTGAATGGGTGTAATTATAATTGTTATTCGGTAATGAGTTTCGAGTTTGCTTCGAGAGGTGGGAACGGCAGCACGTTATTCATTAAATAAATATTTGTCCGGGTGGTTTGTTTGTTGGGCTGGGCTAGGGTGGGCAACCATCAAGAACGGCTCCGGCGGCAATTGTGGAGTGGTGTGAGAAGAGCCTTTCTGTAGAGACAACAACAACAACAAAAACGGATCTATTTAATTTGCATTGTGGCGAAGAGAATGTTGCGAAAATGATAATTATGATTGGTTGTACTCTACCGCAAGATTAGTACGGTTTCAATTGGATGGGGTATTAATTAAATTATTTTAATTATTTCGAGAGAATTTAAAAACGGGCATTATTCTTGGATCGATTGCAGAACGGGGATTTAATGATTGTGGCACACCCGTTAAACTGCCTGAAGTTTCTGATTTAACTGAATCGTTCGACAGTTACCTTGATTATGAGTCATTGCTTTTCTTATAAGTTCCCTCCGTCAATGTTTTCATGTATCAAAATATTAATTTTATTCTAAATAAATCGTTCAGCTTATACCTTTGCTTTGTGGTGGTATAATGTGGAACCTAGGAAAATTATTGCCATCAAAATAGAAATATATTTTGCGTTGCGTGTAAGACGTCAAAGCCCTGCAAGAAACTAGCTCTATAACCAACAAAACATCGAACGAAATGGATCGGCGTAAGGCATTTGTTGAACAGACTTGTCTGCGAGGGAGTGCAAAGTTGATGCAAAGATGGACATTAAATGCATTTTTTCAAATTCGATGCAAATTTGATGTACATTTCTAGAGTGATCTACCCCATCATCATCTATTTGTTCTACGCAGATTCAATCAAAACATAAGATTTTCAGTTTATCACATAAGGTGTCCTCCAGTACCCAAATAAATTGGGAGAAAGTTGTTTCTGCATTCGCTTCTTCTTTTTTTGTTCTATCCGAGTCAACGGGAGTACTTTTGCAGCGGAAAAAATTAAGAGCAACCATCGAGTACTGGAACAAATCTGTTGTCTTGTCTCAACTGTCATATTTCAAACAACATATTGGAAATAATCGATAAACACTACTGATATAAAAGTCGAAGCGCTTTTCGTATTGATACAGTGGTGCCGCCATATTTATCCTTCCAGAGTATTTGGTACAGTGCAAACCATAAATCCATAAATTGTTGACGAACAATGCCAAACCATATCCTAGCTTTCCCCAAGAATTCATCTCGGGATGCTATCATGATTAGGATAAAAACAACGATAGTCTTTTCGTTCTCATGTCTGCCACCGTACATTTTATATCCATTCACCCTCTAACTATAAACGCTTCCCATAACTTTCCCTGTAAAAGCTATTTTCTTCACAGCGGTACCGATTCGCCTGTATAAAGTAAATCAATGACACATGGAGGGTATACGAAGGGGATTTGCTTTCATAGCAGGCTGTTGTTGCTTGCTCTCGCAATTTGGACCAGTCAATATGTATGTGTGTGTGTATGTGCCAGTGGTTCCGCCGCCAACTTGGCGCCAAAATCTCGTGCAAATATTTGAGGGGGAAAATTTGTGGAGTTTCGATGGAAACAGTGAATACATATACCTACTGCGAAGGGGGACAATGTGTTGCGTTCGACAGGCGGTTGCAGATTGTTTTTTTTTCGACAAAGGATTGAAACCATCATGAATATTAGATTAGTATTGAGCCTGTGTATATCTACTTGTATGCGGACTTGTGTGCCAGAATGTTAATAAGACTGTAATTGGGTCATTAAATGAAGAATAAAATTCTTTTGTAATACCTGGATAGCAGCTAACTTGCAAAATTTTGACGTCGAAGCGCAAATTCCATAACTGATATATTTATAGGTTTTATTTCCTTCACGCATAGAAGTAGTTTCACCGAATTTCTGTAATGGAAAAAAATTGCTTTCACCCAAATATTTCTTCTTTGGGAGCAATATAGCGTAGTGCATATGGTACTGGATTGCTAAACCGATCAAATGTTTCGATTTCACTAGTTCTTATCAGCTTAAAATGATCTCCTTTCTGGCGCTTGTCTACAGGTTTGTGTCTCCGTTTTTGGAGCTATCGTCACTTCGAAGCTAGCTTAGTCCTGGCACTAAGTTAGTGTCGGATTCCAATGCGACATAGCCGAAACACAAATTACGTAACTACTTGCAAAATGTAATAATATATAGGTCCAAGCCATGTTTGACACTATCAGTCTTACTTGACAATGATTACAGCCTCATGGTTCACTCAGCGAAAAATAAAACAAAAATGTTCGATTACATCGTCAGTTCGGTCTGTCAGTTACTGATGAGACGAGGACGATACGTAAATCATTGACTTACTAGCGTCTTTCATGCACAACATGGTGCTGCTTTGAGGCTAGTATAGCAGTTTTTTGTACTGTTTGACTCCAGCAGTTTTCAAGAAAAAAATAGTTTTGTGTATTTTATATATGGTCCACAAAAAGGAGGACATTATTAGTTTAAGCTAATTGATTGTGAGCATCAAGATTGAGGCTAAAAACAGTAGTTTTGACTAGTGGAGATTGGATATCTGTATTTACTTTGCTAATAACAAACAGGTCTAAAAGTTTTTGAAATTAGCTCATAATTTCGGCGCTTTAAAAAATTTGATCTTTAATTGAACAGTAAGGTATGATTAAAAATTTTAGTAATATGACAGTAGGTAACTGCTATCATCTAAAACTAATCTAATCTAAAACGTTTGATTTTACGTTGCTCTCTATGTGTACGACAATCAAATCACTGCAGATAACTGCGACTGTCGAGATCAAAAGTCCTATTTTTCATCCCCCGAAGGATTCACTGGTGAACTTTATAGCAAGAATTGGCGCCCTCACCGCTCTCGTTTATCGAACGTGATGAGTTTCCACAGTGACGTCAGGTCAGCCTTCGCTCACGCTCACGCTATCTGCCGTCTCATGTGCTCACTTGTTGTGAAATGATGGCAAGTAAGTAGCCAGAAAATTTGTGTGCTCCGATACCGCACTCACGTGAATGTGACCCATTGACTTGATGACCGAGTGGAGCAATTGTTTGGCATAACTTCTCGAGTTGGCTTGGTAAGTGAACGCACTTTTTATTCCAGAGGAAGAGTTCAAATGTTTGGATAAGGGTATAAGGATCGTTGAGGGTAAGTTCTTTTGTCTTCTTGACTATTAACGCCGGTCAAAGATTATTTACACTTTCCTGTTAGTTTAGAACGAAAAACTTGATCCGCTGTTCATAAAATCGAAATGAAAGCATTGGACTAATCAATTAAGGTTCAACTGAGAATGCCTCAATAAGCAGCCATCTTGCTTGGAAGACGAAAGAGCAGTTTTGTCTCACGCCGTTAGGAAAATCTTCGTAAAAATGAATCAATGAAGTCGGGGCATTGGTAGAGTATTGCTGATTGATTTTCATTGAGATTTTTCAACGGTGTGACAAAAAACTGCTTTTTCGTTCTCCGAGATAACTGTTTTTCCAAAGTTTCTCTGTGAACCTTAATCCTGAAACGTCACACTTACTTTTTTACCTTAGAACGATACGCAGGGGCACAACCCGGCCAGGAGAAAATAGCTGGCCAATAATCTGAGCATACTATATTTTGGTTATGAATACCGAAACTTGCTATTAATTGATTATCATACCTTGAGGTAATAACCAGGTATTGAAGAAATATTTTCCAACACCTGTTTAATACATCAATGAGGTATAATACCTTGTAATTTCAAGCATATCCATCTATCAAGAGCAGTTTTTATGTCCAGTGACACTTTCAATGGCCACTTGCGTTTCCAACAAATTAAATTAAATACTTCGTAGTATTGGTTTGTATAGGACTCATTTATCCATATTTACTGAACGCGAATTCCGCACGAAAAAATTCGCAAGGTATAAGGATGACTGGAAAGAGACTGCATTGTTATCAACTGAATGCACGGATTTTGTACTATCGACAGAGCAAAGATTCACACTATTTACTTCAATGCAAATGAAAACTTTGAAATATCTACCTGCCTCATTCAAGAATTGCCTTCTCCCTCGGTCGCTCTCTGTTTAAGGGGCCAGAAAGCACATATGGCCTTGTCTCACTTTACTATTTCAAATTGCGCGTATTTACGTATTTTGTACAGAAAAATCCTTATTTCGGGAATAGGTGACCAAAAAGTCAACCTTGAATTCCAAAACAAATTGAACGTTCTAGGTTCCTGATAACTAATTAAGGTTTATCAATATAGTAGGAGGTGAAAACAAAAAAGAATGGAAGCCCTAGACAGTCCACTGTATATTAATTACCCATTTTTCAGATAATGGGATTTTCAAAACGAATTCATAACTTTCTGATACAATAGTTATCAACTTCGTTCAACCCGTTTTATTCATTTACTTTATTCAAAAATGGTTTTTGATTTCATTCTAAATATTGGAGTTCTTCAGTTTCTTCATTTCATAAAATTCGTTCGTCTTGTTTATTTTGTTCATTTTGATTATTTGACTAATTTTAAGTATATATTCATTGCATTTTCATTATTTATTTCATTCAGCATTCTTTTTATTCATTTTGTTAATTTGGGTTCATTTTAACAATTTTATTCGTTTTATTCTTTAGGCTAACTCTGATTAGTTTTTTTTCGCGCATTTTATTAATGTTGGGGTTTATTCATTTATATCATTTATTTATTATTTTATTCACTATTTTCCTTCTATGCATTCTATATATTTTTCCAGTTCATACACGTTATTCAGTTTCTTCATTTTAACAATCCGACTATTTTTTCAAATTTTTTTAATTTCATCCAAATTATTTACAATTTTTTGCTATAATTTATAACTTTTTAACATCGCTGCATTTCTCATTTTAATCAATTCATTTCATTCTGCTGATTTTCTTCTTTTAATTCATTTAATCAATTCTATTCGTTCATTGAATTCGTTGAATTGTTTTGTTTATTCAATTAATTTATTTTTCATTTAATTAATTTTATTTTTTTCATCCATTCAAAATATTTTATTCATTTTATCCATTTCATTCATTGTATTCACTGAATTCATTAAATTGATTCGGTCCATTTGATGCATTTGATGCATTTGATTCATTTGATTCATTTGCTTCATTTGATTCATTTGCTTCATTTGCTTCGTTTGATTCATTTGCTTCATTTGATCCATTAGATTCATTTGATTCATTTGATTCATTTGAATCGTTTGATTCATTTGATTCATTTGATTCATTCGATTCATTTGATGCATTTGCTTCATTTGCTTCATTTGCTTCATTTGATTCATTTGATGCATTTGATTCATTTGATTCGTTTGATTCATTTGATTCATTTGATTCATTTGATTCATTTGATTCATTCGATTCATTTGATTCATTTGATTCATTTGCTTCATTTGATTCATTTGATTCATTTGATTCGTTTGATTCATTTGATTCGTTTGATTCATTTGATTCATTTGATTCATTTGATTCATTCGATTCATTTGATTCATTTGATTCATTTGAATCGTTTGATTCATTTGATTCATTCGATTCATTTGATTCATTTGCTTCATTTGCTTCATTTGATTCATTTGATTCATTTGATTCGTTTGATTCATTTGATTCGTTTGATTCATTTGATTCATCTGATTTATTTGATTCATTTGATTTATTTGATTCATTTGATACATTTGATTCATTTGATTCATTTGATTCATTTGATTCATTTGATTCATTTGATTCATTTGATTCATTTGATTCATTTGATACATTTGATTCATTTGATTCATTTGATTCATTTGATTCATTTTATTCATTTGATTCATTTGATTTATTTGATTTATTTGATTCATTTGATTCATTTGATTCATTTGATTCATTTGATTCGTTTGATTCATTTGATTCATCTGATTCATTTGATTTATTTGATTCATTTGATTCATTTGATTCATTTGATTCATTTGATTCATTTGATTCATTTGATTCATTTGATTCATTTGATTCGTTTGATTCATTTGATTCATTTGATTTATTTGATTTATTTGATTTATTTGATTTATTTGATTCATTTGATTCATTTGATTCATTTGATTCATTTGATTCATTTGATTCATTTGATTTATTTGATTTATTTGATTCATTTGATTTATTTGATTCATTTGCTTCATTTGATTCATTTGATTCATTTGATTCGTTTGATTCATTTGATTCATTCGATTCATTTGATTCATTTGATTCATTTGATTCATTTGATTCATTTGATTCGTTTGATTCATTTGATTCATCTGATTCATTTGCTTCATTTGATTCATTCGATTTATTTGATTCATTTGCTTCATTTGCTTCATTTGATTCATTTGATTCATTTGATTCGTTTGATTCATTTGATTCGTTTGATTCATTTGATTCATCTGATTTATTTGATTCATTTGATTTATTTGATTCATTTGATACATTTGATTCATTTGATTCATTTGATTCATTTGATTCATTTGATTCATTTGATTCATTTGATACATTTGATTCATTTGATTCATTTGATTCATTTGATTCATTTTATTCATTTGATTCATTTGATTTATTTGATTTATTTGATTCATTTGATTCATTTGATTCATTTGATTCATTTGATTCATCTGATTCATTTGATTTATTTGATTTATTTGATTCATTTGATTCATTTGATTCATTTGCTTCATTTGATTCATTTGATTCATTTGATTCGTTTGATTCATTTGATTCATTTGATTTATTTGATTTATTTGATTTATTTGATTTATTTGATTTATTTGATTTATTTGATTCATTTGATTCATTTGATTCATTTGATTCATTTGATTCATTTGATTCATTTGATTCATTTGATTCATTTGATTCATTTGATTCATTTGATTCGTTTGATTCATTTGATTCATTTGATTCATCTGATTCATTTGATTTATTTGATTTATTTGATTCATTTGATTTATTTGATTCATTTGCTTCATTTGATTCATTTTATTCATTTGATTCATTTGATTCATTTGATTCATTTGATTCATTTGATTCATTTGATTCATTTGATTCATTTGATTCATTTGATTCATTTGATTCATTCGATTCATTTGATTAATTTGATTCATTTGAATCGTTTGATTCATTTGATTCATTTGATTCATTTCCTTCATTTCCTTCATTTCCTTCATTTGATTCATTTGATTCATTTGATTCATTTGATTCATTTGATTCATTTGATTCATTTGATTCATTTGATTCATTTGATTCATTTGATTCATTTGATTCATTTGATTCATTTGATTCATTTGATTCATTTGATTCATTTGATTCATTTGATTCATTTGATTCATTTGATTCATTTGATTCATTTGATTCATTTGATTCATTTGATTCATTTGATTCATTTGATTCATTTGATTCATTTGATTCATTTGATTCATTTGATTCATTTGATTCATTTGATTCATTTGATTCATTTGATTCATTTGATTCATTTGATTCATTTGATTCATTTGATTCATTTGATTCATTTGATTCATTTGATTCATTTGATTCATTTGATTCATTTGATTCATTTGATTCATTTGGTTCATTAGATTCATTTGATTTAATTTAATTTAATTTATTAATTTAATTTATATCGAACATTTTACTCATTTTATGAATTTGAAAACGTTTTGTTTTCATTTTTTGCCTTATTTTTATAATTTTTTTAATTTTGTACGTTTTATTGATTTTCTTTAATTTATTCAGTTTATTCGAGGTTTCATTCGTGCAGGACTAGAAACTACGAACTAATGAACGATTTCTGTAAACTAATGAATGCTCCAACAGTGATATGTGTAAGAAATGTCTCATTTCACTGCTAGATGGATTAAGTTGGATTTTTACTGGTTTTCATTTCTGCTATTTCACAGATTATGTTGTAACAGATGAAAAAAAACTTCCGTCTTGATTTTTTTGTAGTAGAATACTTCTAACGTTTCAATATAGGGGCCCCGTTTTAAAATTTTCTGCCGGAATTTTACTCGATTTTTTCAACGCGAATATCTGTCGTTGTACTGAATAAAAAAATAAGCTTACTGCGCTATCTGATTGGAAATATGTACAACAATTTTGTATCCAATTCCGTAGGATGTACAGTTACTAGAAATAACGGAAACAATGAATTTTATGATAGCAGTAATTATCTGATCCATGATTGGTCGGTACAATTCGACCAAGCAGGGAGCGTTGCTAGGACTGCCCCTTTATCATGCAGTGAACCTCGGCACATATAAAAGAGAACACAAGAAAAAATCGTTAGTTTTTGCTCTGACGTTGTAAGCGTAGCAGCTGCTGCGTTTCGTGTCAGCTCGCATTCTTCGGTGGTAGGTAATACCACTCATGACTGCCACCATGCGCTAATAGCATTTCATTCCAATCATGCACTGGCGTGTGGCGTGCCAGTTTCATGCATAGACAGAAGATGTAACGATGACACACCACAGAAACAGCAGAAAGCTCTTTCATTCGGAGCTAAATAAATGGATTGGAGATGGGGTGGTTTGGTGCGAGGGAACCGCGCTCTCTTGTAATTTAAAATATTTGTGGCTCAGGTGCGTGTTCCAGTGGCGGATCCGGGGGGTCCGGACCCCCTCCGAAATGTTTTTACTTGTTGAGAAATTTTAAACTAATTTCAATTTTAAATTGGTTTCAAACTCAAAGTCATTCCAAACCAAATTTGAGCAACAAGACATTTATTTACTAAATTAGGTTTTTACGTATTACGAATTGTACAGAGTTCATTTTATAATTGAAATTTCAGACTCATCCCGAAATTTTTTTCTGGATTCGCCACTGGCGTGTTCAGATAAATTTCGCCGCGCGTTCCAGAGTGGCAAGCGGTAGTGCGGATGTGGTTGACGTTTTGATAAACACTAGTTTTTTTCGTTGTGTAAAGGAGACGGTGTTGGCCTATTGGATACTGATATTACGATTTTCTGTTGATGATTTGATATGAGTTACCTCGTAAAGCTTATTTATATAGTATATAGAGCATTTCTACAAATGATTTTGTAGTAAAATAAATGGTTTAACAATAGAACAAAAAAGCGACGAATTTGATATTTTAGCAATTACACACCAATTTTATAACTTCATATAGAGAGTCATGAGGTGGAAATTCGGTTTCCAGTCGGTGTGCACGTGCATCTGTTTCAAATTATACCATTGGCAGAGCAACTGTGATATTCTATTACAATGTGGAAACTCGTTAGCATACTTTCCTTCGAATTTTAACTCAGCCCTATCCCCACTGCAAGACCCAGTTCCACCTTCTCTAGTGAATTCTTAATCGAGTACCTACCAGAGGAAAAAAATCCCATCTGTCGGAAACTTTCCCTAAGACAGGGAAACTAATATCTTTCAGTTACATTCCTTACGGGATTTCGGATCATCCTTTGAGCTCGTTTGCTCTGTTGTTGATTTACCTGATAAAGTGCAAGTATCTCTCTATTATCGTTTTTGTAATTCATGACCACTATAGTTTTCCTTTATCGACAGGGCATCATTTTACTGCAGTTGTTGTTCGGTTAAATATGCAGAAAATGTTCAACCCGTTGGGATCGTTGTTGGATTTCTTCTCGTCGTGGGTGGATGCTTCCTTCTATTACAGTGAATGAATGACTCCTCCCCGCCACCTCTAACTGTAGTCTACAGGAACGGTACCAACTGATAAAATAGAAATGCAACTGAGGGCAAGTTAGTACCTACTCGGTTTCAACCAACATCCGGACGCACTTCCCTGCCCCCATTGCAGACACTCCGCACAATGGGTACAAACTTTTCATCCGATTGCTCAGATCAACACAAAAGTTCTCCGAGAATCTTCAAGAGCTTCCCTTTCAGTTGAACTATTTTCAATGGTAAATTATTTTATCCGGCTCGTTTTCCCCCCGTCCTCCTTCGTTTTTTGGGCTTCCAGACGATAGATTACAGGAAAGTTTGCTCTAATCGGACGGAAGATGAATGATTGATGCTAATCTTGTTCCTGTTTCATGCTTCGGCTCGGCCAGTGTTGCATTCATCCTTTGCCATATGGAACAAGAAGCATTTCCAATTTTCGGATTTAAATAAAGCTCAAAAAATCGTTCGAATATCATGAATAACGGTTAAGCCGTGCAAAATGTCAGACAAATGAGAAGAGATCTCTTTAAGCAACCCAAACTAGGTGAATCTTCAGTCCAAGCCCGAACCGGTTCCCGATAGTCGGAAAGGGCGCAAAAAAATTGTGAGTTTCATCACGTCCCAGCAAGTGGGGTAGCACGTGCTAGGCAAACATCCATCGCTGAAATATGGTTCGAAGAGAAAAAAGAAAACTAGCAACGCAGGAAATGCTACCGGATGTTGCTGGGAAATGACGGGTAATCGGTTTAAATTAGACTGCATTTCGGATATTGTTACCAAACTGAATAATTCTGTAAAAGAATTTAGCGTTATTAAAAGAAATATGAGACGGGCATTTGTTATCATTTCTCGACAAACATGTCAAATGGTCCTAAGTGCAAATGAGAGCCTCTCTTTGTTTACTTTCTCTTTCGATTATTACGGCGTCAGCATCAAACTTTTCAATATTGTTTCAGGATATATCGAAAAACGCTGATTTCGACTAGCATATTATGCTAAGAGTTAATGAACAAACGTATAAACGGACGAGTTATTAGCGAAAGAGAACGTAAACAAAGAGAAACTGTCATTTTCACTTAAGACCATTTGACATGTTTGGCTAGATTTGATAGACTTGATTTTTTGAAATAACTTTAACTTCAGGCAATCAAATCAATTGCAAAGTAATTGTGTGCAGCCACCAAATCAACCTCCTCGAATAAAATCTGAATGCAAAGGGAGCAATCATGATTAGCATTTGATCAAAGAGCGCAGCGTGGACGGGGTGCAAAAAACGAGAACCTTATCTCGTCCCAGCAGATCATCATCTCCTATGTATGGGGACTTTTTGTTCGTATATCTCACGTGACGTGACGTGGTGGTGGCAAGTAGGGGAATCGAAACTCGTTAGAATAATGCATTGAATTGTGAGCGCATAGATTGTGGAACTTTTTCAACCGTTCCTATCGTTACGCTGCTGCATCTATGCGATGAAAATTGGAAACTATTGTTCCACCGCGTAAGTACCAATCCGTTTCTACTTCTGACAAGTTGAGCGAACGTTTTTCCACCACCTGAACATTTTGCATCGCATCAGAATGAATGAATATTTCAGACAACAGATTTCCCCGGAAGCAGCTTCGGGCTGATGGGGGGGGAAAAACAATTTCATATACATATGTGTATCGCGCTGGACGAAGGACCTTCTTGAGAAACACCTGGCAGGATGGTCTGATATTTCAAAGTGGTGCAAAACACGCACCAGAAGGGGTGATTATTACCCTATTAGGAAATTTGCAGGTGAGTTCACTGCAAACGATTTTATTGGGTTCAATTCCTAATGGTCTGGGGGGTTCAATTCTTTGATGATATTTTTAGCTTTGCGCTGATACGGATCGATGAACGCATTCGAGGTAAGGGTTCTTTAGCCGATTCCAGCAGACCATTTTATGATGTTTTCGTTTTTTAATTACACTGGTGCTCCTTTTTGGAGTTAGCATCGGTTGTCATATGGCGAGATAACACAGTCTCCACAAGACTCCTATTCCATGCCTCTACGTAAATCTAGTGATGATAATTGTACGAATAATTCATTTTCAGAACAGAAAACAGATCGAAATGGTGAGTGAAGCGAAAGCGAAAAAACAGATGTGATGAAATTCTCCCAGAGGCAGGATTCGAACATGCAACCTTTGAGACTCCGGACAGTCTTCATTAGCTCTGTCATCCACCGAAGTAAGATGGGTAATCAGCTAAAATTAGACACCAGACGATAATAAAAACCCGGGCCTTGGTATCTAGCGGGGAAAATTAAATAGATCAAATGTGTTGGGTGGCAGATGCGGTTCCGTGTGATCTAGCTTTGGAGGCAGGGTACAATCACTACCACCAATGCGATAATTATATGTTCATTCTGGAACGCCATCATAGCATAAGTATTTGTACATTGGGTCAGAGTTTCAAAGGTTGCAGGTTCATATCTTGTCTCTGGGGGATTTTTTTTCACATAATTGCTTTCGCTTCACTCACTATTTCGATTTGTTTTTTACCGAAGATTAGCATACGACGGAATCAATTCAAAATAGCGAAAGAATTGAAAATATACCCTGTTAGCTCCATCCGCCCAGTTTGGAACAAACATCTAGCAATATATAGGCCCTGTTGGTCAGGTATCGGACGGTCATGAATTGACAGTTCATGGATTTATTCACCCCTTTACTACCTGTTGAGCGAAAATCGGAAATTATTTGTTACTATTTTTGGTACCCATTTAATTTATTGTTTAGTGTGCCTTTTTAATTCCTAACTCGATTCATTTGCCTCCTCCTAAGTTTTTCCTTGGTTCAAGACCAATAGTCGCTTGAACACTTCATATAAAAATCAGTTCAAATCACATTTTTGTAGTCTTGCGGAATTGAAAAGGTTAAATCTTAGAAATGGCGGTTTCGCAATCTTGTCAATCTTGTTTTTTCGCTATTTTTGCTAATTACAATACCACCAAAAACATGATAATTGGCTCTCAGACCGCCGTCGACAGCTCAGTTAAATTCTGACTTATCTTCGGTTGGCTTTACTGGGTGGGTTCTATCAAAAGAGATTATAACTACTAGAGGTCGTATGTCGCTGTTAACACTGAAAATTTATCATCTCGCTCTTACATATGCTAGGCCCATTAGTTTGACACATATTGCCCCGGATATACACCTGTCAAAGTAATGGGATACAATATGCTAGAGCAAGACCCCATGTTTCAGTTCGTGAATGCATGGAGACAGTAGCGCTTTGCTCCCTCTAGTAGTTATAATCTCTTTTGTTCTATCAGTCTTCTTCTTCTGGGGTGCTGTGTGCCTAAATGTAATCACATTTAGTATTTAGAATTTTACCACAAAGTAGGTTACGCTGATTTGGCGTACCGCTGTACAGAAACGAAATAATAGCGAAGGTCCGGCTGCAAGATGGGAGAAAGGTGGGAACATTTGACACTTTTGAGTGTAATAGTTTAATACTTGCAAAATTAAGCATGGCGGCCGGGGCCCTTGAAGTGAACGAACGAGCATCCTGATTCTTTAGCGCACGATGAAAAGTGAGAAAAGGCTGAGCTTCACCTCGGATCTACCTATTAGAACACTTAGGGACACTTTTTACTTAGAAAAACACCGATTAAATTAACTATGACCGAACCGAAAGAAAACTTATGCCAACAGAAAGGCCCACTACGTCATTTGTTTATGCTTTTCTTCTTCATATCCTCTTGTTTTTTCGGCTTCAACAAAGAAAAATGACAACCGCACTCACACACAAAAAAAATGTGCACACCTGTATCCGGTTTGGTCCGGCTGGATGTTGGCTCGAATCAAAACTTTTCGAAAGTAAACAAAGTTCATTTCATATCGTCAACCTGGCGCCCAGGTGGTGAAATCGTTAGAATTCAACGGGGTGCGTTGCCAGAAAATTTTTATTTCCAGATTAAATTTTACTAAACTTCCCAGTTTAACTCAGCCGGAATGCTGGCTGGTTCTAATTCGTATTCCAGCTCCGGTAACACAACCGATTCAAGTTAGAATGTTTAAGGGGTACCATTTCGATGCGGCTTAGCCGCATAACCGAGGCCTATGAACCGAAGCGGCGCAAAGCCGCTTAGGATCCGCCAGGCGAGGTGGCCACCGACCCGCCGTCGGAAGCAAGCGAACCTGTGATCCACTCGTTTGCCCGGCTTACTCAAACATAGGGGCTATCCCTAGTTTAAGTCCGACTGAGCGGTAGCGAAGTAGGACAGCACGCGCAAAAGCGATGTGGCGTAGCCATATTGGGTGGTGGACACAAAATAAAATTGGCAACGCTAGCAAAATGTAAACACAAATGAACACTCCGGATGAACCTATCGTCAATTGACATTTCGACGAGTTAGGATTCGAGCCAATAATATTGAATACTTTACGCTGACATCACAAATGATCTGAGTGTTCATTTTTGACAGTTCACTTGTACTGTTTACATGGACTTAGAACAGTTGAATACTTTACGCTGACGTCACAAATGAACTCGAGTGTTCATTTTTGACAATTCCCCATTACTGTTTACATGGACTTAGAAAAATTCTTTGCGATTTGCTTCGAACGAATCTAGTTGTCCACAAAATTTTTCTAAGTCCATGTAAACAGTACTAGTGAACTGTCAAGAAAAGTGAGGTTAACTGTGCCAATAAAGAACCTAATGGGCCCGACTCCATTGTCATTTGACAGATTCAGAAAAGCAGAAAACGTAAGTAAACACGTAAGCTTTTGGTGTAGTTTTTCATCAGCATAATTATTGTTAAAAATGTATGAGGTGCCTGTTCTCGTTAACGTGCTCATTATTACATTAAGTTCAATCCAAATTGTTGCTTTAAAAAAGAAATAAACTTAACTTTCTTCAGTGAACCTATCTGAAAAGTAGTTGTTCTAATGAGTTTGTTGATGCATATTACGATTCGCCAGAGTTTTTTTTTTAAATGAAGGGTACCCATAGGAAATTTGAGAGTTGCAAAATTTCCCAGTAGACCGACTGAATAATTGGTTGGTTATACATACTACAGCGACAGGATTGCAGCAGCTGTCAAAATTTTCAAAATGGCGCTGCCAGAAATTAGTTATACTCCTGCAGGCAGATTCGCCGCACTGATTCACCTCTGTTTTTCTTTGTTTGAATTGTGCCATGTTTACGTCTTCGTTGTCAAATTTTAAAGATGGCTAGTTTCGGCAGCTAAAAAAATACAAATTGGAATTTTTTTAAATGTGGTAAGTAGAGTGAAATGTATATAATATATATGTTTCCAGTTTATGTTTCTAGTTGTTTGTGTTGTAGAGTGGAGGACCAGTAACACGCTCCGTCTCAGATCCGGTCTGGAAAACCCCGAGAAGCTTTCTCCCCGAGTGTCCAAAATACCAGATAAATATTCCATACAAAAAAGCACATCGAAGACCATACAAGTATGGGGTTAAATAAAAACAATGTGAATTAACAGTAGACTGATTGTTATTATAAATAAAATTAAAATTGGAAAACAATGAAAAAAATTCAAGAAAAAAAACTAAACCGGTGCAAAAACGGTCCTACCAGACAGGCCTGGCAACAGTCTGACAGGAGGAACCAAAACAAAACCGTTAATAACCGTAGGGCAAAACATTCTGCCAGAAATGGTTGTCGCATTCGAGCCGACAGGCTGGCAGAGTTGTGCCAGCCAGACCCCCAAAAATTCTGCCAGAAACATTTTTTCGCAGACGACGGGTCACTCTGCAAGGCACGTTCGAGCGGGAGACGTCCCGACATGGGTTCCACAACTCCGACAAAGCGAGTCTGTGCCGCTTCTGTTAAGATCCTAAGTAATCAAAGATCTTAGCAATAAAAGCCCGCTAGCCCAACCGGCACATCAGGATCAACGCCAGTAACATCCTGATTATGACATACTGGCCATGGCGAACGTCAACGGATAGGACACGGATCACGAACTGGACGGCGACTTTGCCCTGACAGGCGTGCTGTTCTACTTCCTGAGTAAGGAAGGATAAAACTGACTAGAAATGGCGAGTGGGCTAACATGCACGGCTGCCTCGGTCCCGACAAAACCCTGGCAGGTCTCCGGCTACGCTCAAAACTCGTCACCATTTAGCTGATAGTATTAGGTTCGGAGGGACCATTCCCGATTTTACGCCGATCTGGCTCCGAACACTACTTCCCACAAAGAATATTGTCAACCCTAGCATGGCCTCATTTACATTTAGCATGGCCTCGTGCAACGAGTGGAGATAGCAGCCCGCAGTTGAGACTCACCAGCATGGAGACATCCACGAAAACAAATAAGATTGGAGAGGTAAGCGGAGCAAGGGAAAACGCGATTGCGTTTGCAAGGAGCGGTGTGCTGCAGAGATCACTTGTTACGCCACCGGTAGCCACAGCGAGTACCAACGTGAGATGGGGTTACTGAATCGAGTGTTAACACCGAGATCAGGTAGCGACACCATCCAGAATGACTCACATCTTGGAAAGTCGTACTTGACGGAGGTGAGGAAAACAATCGACGAGTTCTATGAGTTCATGAAGGACAAACACAATGTGTACACCAAGGTGAAGCAGCTAATGACGAGTATCAAATCGGCCATAACAGCTGCTGAACACGAGCAGAAGGTGCTCTTGACGAGATCTGAATCAGCCCAAAAAGCTCGGATGGAAACAACAGAACACGCGACGGCAGAAACCGATGGGACACCAAAGAGTCGTCACAGTACTCGCTCGGAGAAAAGAGTAAGAGACAGGCCGGGGGAGCAAGAGGATCCGAAAAAACAGAAGAGCGAGCTGGAGGGCACCAGCGACCTGATGAATGTTGGGAAAGACCGTGGTTGGTGCAACGTGGGAAGCCAGCAGGCAAAGCGGAGGGAATGAAAACAAAAGGAAGAAAAGTAGAAGGAACAAGAGAAGAAAGTGAATCGGGAGAGGTACAAGGCCGATGCACTGATCATCGAAGCGAACGATACGACGTCCTACGGCGCTCTTCTCAAGAAAGTGAGAGAGGACCCAGAGCTGAAGGAGCTGGGAGATAACGTTGTTAAAACAAGGCGCACTCAGAAAGGCGAGATGATCTTCGAGCTGAAGAAGGAACCTTCCGTCAAGAGCTCGACATACCGCGAGCTCGTTGCTAAATCCTAGGGCAGCGAAGCGAACGTGAGAGCCCTGTCGCAGGAAGCCGTAGTCGACTGCAAGGGTCTAGACGAGATATCGGCCGTACAAGAACGGAAGGGTGCACTGATCGAGAAGTGTAAACTAGACGTACTGGCGAGTATCCGGATTTGGAAATTGTATGGAGACACTCAAACGACGGCATTTCGACTACCGGTTGTTAGTTGCCAACAGGCTGGCGGAGACGGCCAAGATACAAGTCGGATGATCGGCGTGCTCGTTGAGAGTCGCTCCGCGAGTTATCAAGCAGATGGAGCGATGCTTCAGGTGCTTGGACTTCGGGCATCAGGCAAGGAACTGCAAGGGTCCGGACAGGTCTGCACTGTGTAGAAAATGCACGTGTTCCTGCCGGTAACGGTAATTGGGTGGTGGACAGTGTAGCGATGGCGGCTATTCAAGTGATGGGAGGTTTCCCTGTCCAAGAGGTGGTGGATAGCACAGGCTTCGTGATCATCAGGATCAACGGCGTATTCATCTGTAGCCGTTATGCTCTTCCACGATGGACACCAGAACAGTACAATCGGATGCTGGACGCACTAACCGACTCGTTAGACGGACGAATGCCGGTTGTTATATGGGGAGATTTTAACGCTTGGGCCGTGGAGTAGGGTAGCAGGCTGACCAACGCAAGAGGTTACAGCATGTTGGAAGCCCTGGTGAAGCTGGATGTAAAACTGTGCAACAAAGTTTCCGCGAACAAATTCCGTAAAGACGGTCGGGAATTCGTCATCAATGTAACATTCTTTAGTTCGTCGCTGATGGGTAACATAAAATGACGAGTTAGTGAGCAGTTACCACATAACGACCATTAGGCGATCCACTCCACCATTGTTCAGTATAATTGCACAATAACGCGGAGAGTGAGGACTGGCGAGCGAAGGTGGAAAAAATAAAAGACTTCGACAAGGACATTTTTGTGGAAGTATTTCGTATTGATAACCTCGCTTCAATTTCGAATGGCGATGAACTGTCGGAAGAATTAGCGAGGCGTGTGACGTAACAGTGCTGAGAAAAATGGAGCCGAGGAACTACCAGCGTTCGGCATATTGGTGGAACAAAAGACTCAGCATCCTTCGTGCTGCCTGCCTAAAATTCAGAAGACGCACTCAGAGAGCAAGGTCTGAGGTAGTCCGAGAAGAGTGTAAGGTGACGTTCCGACTGGCTAGGGCTTTTAAACGCGAGATGGTGCTTGGTAAGTCCACGCTAACCCCTGCGCCAACGCATTCCGTGTCGTGACGATAAAGATCACAGGTATAACGACGCTAGTTGAAAATGATCGTGGAGGGTATTTTCCAAAAGCTCGACCCAACCACAAGGCTGCATTCACCGTATGATGATGCAGACGGTGGAAATGATGTTGAGAATCGAGTCTCCAACGACGGGCTCCTTATAGTGGAAAAGGACAGAAAGCGAAGGAAGCTGTCGGTCCGGAAGGTGTCTCCAAGCTGGCACTGAACACCGCGATCCTAGCGTTTTCGGGCATAGTTCTGGAGGTCTGGATGAAGGTTACTTGCCAGATAGAAGGAAGAACTAAAAGCTGGTGTTGCTGCCAAAATCAGAGAAGCCACCAGGAAATCAAGCATCGCATCGACCTATATACCTGCTGGGTACTTTTGGTAAATTTCTGGAAAGGGTCATCCTCAACAGGCTTAGAACGGACTATCGCAGAGGTAATTCAGATTTCGTAAAGGAAACTCGACGATGGACGCCATTCGCACAGTCATCGTGAGTGCGGAGAAAGCATCAAAACAAAACAAAGGAGAAGAAGTAGTCGCTACTGCGCCGCAGTAACGATCGACGTGTAGAATGCATTCAACAGCGTCAGCTGGATGGCTATTTCCGTAGCGCTGCACATAATGCAGATCCCGAACTATTTCTGCAAGGTTCTGAAAAGTTGCTTTCAGAACCGAGTACTGATCTGCGAGACGAACATGGGGCTAGGTCGACTAGGGTCACGGCGGGCTCCCCGAGCAAATACTCATGGGTTCAAACACCACATAGCCCCTTGAAAAAACCTTAAACATGGTCCATGCCAAAATTCACAACCATCAAGACACCATAAAATGGTCTCAATAACCCATAAATACACCAACATATGGTATTTTATATGGGATCTACCGGCCCATGGTGATGGTGTTTTCATGGGTTGAACTTATTTCAAACACCCATGTCAAACCCCATGAGTATGGGTGTACTATGGGCTTTTCGTTTGCTCGGGTCTATACCCAGCCCAACGCTCTGGAACATTATGTTCAACGAAGTGTTAACACTGGAACTGCCCAGGGAATTTGAGATCGTTGGCCTTGTAGATGACGTTGTCCTGTCGATAGCCGGAGGGATCCTTGAGGAAGTGGACATGTTGACGGCTTATGTCCAGTTGCAGCTGTCTCACTACAAGACGGAGGTAGTGCTGGTCAGCAAGCGTAAAAGTGATAGTAGCGATCAGTGTCGGTGGACTCTCGATTCCACCGATGCGTGCGCTGAAGCACCTGGATGTGAGGTATGGCATACCAGCCAGGGCTGCTGCGCTGAACTCAAAGCAGAACCGGCCGAAGTTGACAAGCACGTTTCGTCTAATGGCTGTGCGTCATTGCCGAGATGATTCCCATCTGCATCACTCTGCCTGAGGACATGGAATATGCATAAAATGCAAGGATACTGGTCAGAGCGAACTCGTTGGACAAGAGTGGGACAACGCGGAGAAAGGAAGGTGGATCCACCGACTCATTCCACATTTGTCGGCGTGAGTTAATAGGAAGTATGAAGAGAACTTTAATTTGACGCAGTTTTTGTTCGGGCACGGATGCTTCTGGAAATACCTGCATCGGTTTGGACATGCTTCATTAACACTTTTCTCCGAGTGTGTGAACGTGCAAGAGACACCGAAAGACATGGTTTTCGAATGGCATATGTTCTGGAATGCGGTCAACAGAGTAGTGATGAGTATACTCTCCGAACTGCAGAACAAGTGGTGAAGCGCCGCGGACTAGAAAGCCGTCGTGAAACAACAAATCAGATTAGGCAAAAATCCAGCCACATTCACCAGTTGAGGAGTACGTGACGCTGCACCGGGTACATGTCATCGGAGTGGCAGCGAACTGGACATCAGGCTCCACCGGAACAGCCGGACCGATTACGTCAAATAGCCAGCAGCGGGTCGTCGGGGTGCTACGCTTCATCCGGAATCGCTGGACAGGTCTAGGCATCTACTGACTGGTCCGTTGAGTAGGCTAGGTCCCTGACGATGACTAGATCGATTAGATCGGGACGAAGAAGGGAGCTAAATAGCTCATGTAAACAAGCACCGCCGAGGCATTCACAGTAGGGTAGATTCAAATTGGTTGGGTGCAAATTGGCTCATGAAAGAGATGTCGGTACCTAGAGATATTCCGCCGCCGGGGAACTCTCAGTCGGAGTAGGACAGTTTCACCACCGTGTAATATCCGAGTAGATCTCGATAAAGCTGGGAGCCAAACAGCTCAAGAAAGCGGATGTCGGTGTCGGGAGAAATTCCTCCGTCGTGGAACTCTTAGTCGGGCTAGGGTGAGTCCATCGCCGGGTACTATCCGAGTAGATCGTGATAAAGCCGGAAGCTGAATGACTCACGGAAACAGGTGCTCAATGGCTTAGGAAATCAGCAGCTAAACGGCTTACTGAGACGAGAACTAAACGACGAAGTAATAGATGAATACGAAGAGTCGAGAGCTAAATCGTTCAAAGGTAGAACCATTCCAGGGATCAAGAGAGGCTCCGAGATAGTTGCGGAAAACTCGTGAGGAAAAGAAAGAGTAAGGAGTGTTTTTAGTGGTTAGGCACGAATGTGAGTCGTGAATCTCACACAGTGTCAATACTGTACAAGCTAGGCTTTTGATGCTTTTTAAACCTTATCATAAAAAACATCCACACACACGCTCAGATATTTTCCGATTTCGATGAACTGAATCGAATGTTATATGAACATCGGCCTTACGGGCCTTTTTTGCAAAGTAGATTTTTTAGTGATAGCAGAGCCTTTCTTTACATGACCAAGACAAAAAATTAGCACGCATTCTTGTTTGATCATCAAAATTTGGTATACAAAGGAATCGCGGAAGATTATAGTCTTTAACCCGTATCAGTGCAGTTACAATCCTTTTCCTATGTGATCTGTATTTCTTTCAGATGGTACATCGAATACTACTTCTGTTGAAATTCGGACAAAAACCGGAAATCAACCGAGCAGAAGCGTGCCAGAAACATAAACCTTCATGGGTGGACATCTCAGACACAGGCGAATATTTTCAAGTGTTTTGTTAGCATTCAGCGATTGCCGCCTCGGCATTAGGAAGAAAATTCGCTTTTAAAATTTAAAATTGACTCTATGTAGATATACTGGTTAGGTAGAGCCAACAAATTTCCATTCCGTTGATGTTATCTGGTATCTGTGACAATGTTGACAGCCTCGTACTCAGTGTAAGTAACAAAGCTGGGAACAACTCGAACAAGTTTCGTTGCATGAAAACCAAAGTTTCCCTATATGCATGCATGGTCGCATATCGTAGGGTGTTCCGATTTGCATATCCGAGTTAGTCGGGAGTCAACCCAAAATTTACAGAGTAAGTATCTATTTTTTTTTTCTTTCAAAACAATCATGTCTATCGCTTTCAGAATGGCTTATAACCGTATTTTCACGTTTGCAGAAAAGGTTCGAGAATAATTTCCTTATATATATCTCCCAACCAGAACGTATTCTTGGTTCCCTAATACCAACCCTGCAATTGTTGTCTATGCCAATAATCGAATGCGAAAAATGCTGGAAAAGAAAATCAATTCCCTTAATGGGATAAAATCTTTTGGTTCGTTAAATTGGTAGCTTGGGACAACATTTTGAATAAGAAACTAAATGGAAACCAGATTGCGTTTAAATCGTACGATTTACGGTAAATACTGGAAGCATCCTAACACCCACGCCCGCTTGACAGCATAACTTTAGATATTCACCAGGCACCACTGCGCTCAGCATGGTAATCCATACTGCTTCTACTTTCCCACCGCAATCACAATCGCAACAACAACAACCGAGTGCAAGGACGAGAAACCGGGACTGATTGGTGAGGGTGTAAGGGTGGACCAAAAGCTTTTCTTTGCTGAATGCCCGAAGCGATAAAGTGGATCAGCTTATTCATAACAAACGTAAATATCTGGTTGCTGAAAGATAACTAGGATGACGATAAAACTTGTCGGTAGCTTCGACAGGACATTGTGGCGTTGGAATTAAGACGAAATAATAAAGACTTTTCAAAGAGAATCAATCATTGGGATGAAAAAAGTAATTGAAACCAGTTGATACAAAATAATGCGACAGGGTTTTTGACAATAAGTAAACAAGGATTTGAAATTCGCATATACTTTTTAAAACTTTTAGTAGCAACGAACTGCTTTTGCTCAGTTGCTTCTGGGGAACGACACAATGGCGGCATTGCGATAATTGAAGCTATTATTTCTTAAGCAAACTTCTCAGAAGGGCTTATATAACAGCGGATGGCTTGTCTAGAAAATGGATGAGCTTGGATATCCGACATTAGTTGATGATTATCATATTGTGGTCCTTGGTAGTTGTATTCACACACTTTTCCATTCGGTGCAGTAAACCTTATTTCTTGTTGAGTAATGTTGGACTATCAGTGAAGCCAAATAAAACATCAATGGTGTTTTCCACGCAACAAATGGTTCTAAATGGAGTCTGCTAGTTGCAATTCTTTAATTCTGAAATTATTGCCGCAGATCAAGTTATCAAGTACATTGTGGTAATTCTTGATTCAAAACACAATTGGTCTGAGCGCTTCATAATCAAGGAAGCAAGCCTGACAGTTAGTACACGTTTTTAAAAAAGGTGATAAGCAAGATGTGGCGAGCTATCGCAGCATCACTTCGCTTTGCGCAGGATCGAAACAATTCGAGATTCTAGTAGGGAATGTCCTATTCAGAGCGACTAAAACGTACATATCGTCACAACAACATGGCTTCTTCCCAGCTAGATCAACAACTACGAATTTAGCTCAGTTCGCCTCGCGCTGTATTAAACATATAGAGTATGGAGCCCAAGTAGATGCTATCTATACGGATCTCAAAGCGGTATTTGATCGCGTCGATCACTCTCTTCTGCTAGCGAAGATTGAGCGGTGCATCTCGAAACTTCCGGAGTGGCTCAAGTCATATCTCGTTGGCTGATCCTTATTAGTAAAATTAGTCAACCATGAGTCATATAGCTTCATCAACATGTCGGGAGTCCCCCAGGGAAGCAATCTCCGACCTTAACTTTTTCCTTGTACTTCAATGATGTTTGCTTTATCTTACTCAGAACAATAGAACCAGCGAGAATTCCGGCTCATTGCCGGTTGAACTTTACTGGGTTCCGGTGACCATTCGATACCCTTCAGGAACATCTGCTTAAGGTGGCCCAGTACGATGCGGCTTAGCCGCATAGCCGAGGCCTGGAAACCGAAGCGGCGCAAACCCGCTGAGGATCCGCCGGGCGAGGTTACCGCCGTTCCACCGTCGGAAGCACTTCACTTGTTTGCCCGGCTTACTCAAACATAGAGGCTATCCCTATGTTTTATGCGCCAAAGTGATGTGGCGTAGCCACACTGGATGGTGAATCCAAAATAAAATTGGCAACGCTAGCAAAATGTAAACACAAATGAACACTCCGGATGAACCTATAGTCAATTGATTTCGACGAGTTTTGATTGGCTGGATGTTGTTGGCTCGAAACAAAACTTGTCGAAAGTAAACAAAGTCCATTTCATATCGTCAACCTGGCGCCCAGGTGGTGAAATCGTTAGAATTCAACGGGGTGCTGGAGCGTTGTCAGAAAATTTTTATTTCCAGATTAAATCTTACCAAACTTCCCAGTTAAGCTCAGCCGGAATGCTGACAGGTTCTTATTCGCATTCCGGCTCCGGTGACACAACCGATTCTAGTTAGAATGTTAAAGGGGTACCATTTCGATGTGGCTTAGCCGAATAACCGAGGCCTAGGAGCCGAAGCGGCGCAAAGCCGCTGAGGATCCGCCGGGCGAGGTGGCCACCGACCCGCCGTCGGAAGCAAGCGAACCTGTGATTCACTCGTTTGCCCGGCTTACTCAAACATAGGGGCTATCTCTAGTTTAAGTCCGACTGAGCGGTAGCGAAGTCGGACAGCACGCGCAAAAGCGATGTGGCGTAGCCACATTGGGTGGTGGACACAAAATAAAGTTGACAACGCTAGCAAAATGTAAACACAAATGAACACTCCGGATGAACCTATCGTCAATGGCTGGATGCTGTTGGCTCGAATCAAAACTTTTCGAAAGTAAACAAAGTTCATTTCATATCGTCAACCTGGCGCCCAGGTGGTGAAATTGTTAGAATTCAACGGGGTGCTGGAGCATTGCCAGAAAATTTTAATTTCCAGATTAAATTTTACTAAACTTCCCAGTTAAGCTCAGCCGGAATGCTGGCTGGTCCTAATTCGTATTCCGGCTCCGGTGACACAACCGATTCTAGTTAGAATGTTTAAGGGGTACCATTTCAATGCGGCTTAGCCGCATAACGGAGGCCTAGCTACCGAAGCGGCGCAAAGACCCGCCGTCGGAAGCAAGCGAACCTGTGATCCACTCGTTTGCCCGGTTTACTCAAACATAGGAGCTATCCCTAGTTTAAGTCCGACTGAGCGGTAGCGAATTCGGACAGCACGCGCAAAAGCGATGTGGCGTAGCCAAATTGGGTAGTGGACACAAAATAAAATTGGCAACGCTAGCAAAATGTAAACACAAATGAACACTCCAGATGAACCTATCGTCAATTGACATTTCGACGAGTTTTGATTCGAGCCAATAATATGGGCCCTCGTCAATTGACATTTCGACGAGTTTTGATTCGAGCCAATAATATGGGCCCGTTTTGATTCGAGCCAACAATAGGCAATAGCATCCAGTACATTGAATAATAGGGGGCCAATCTAAGCTAGATTGTGCCAGCCTTTACTCAACAACGCCACTCATCAGCAGAGATGCAAGATTTGCAGACATGTCTGTAAATTCGCATACTTTTAATTTCAGCTGCAGATTTTTTCGATGACGCAGATATTTACAAATTTTTTTTAATTTGGTTGCAGATAATAACAGTTTTTTTTAGTTTGATTGCAGATATTTACAATTTTTTGAAAATAAATGCTTTTGATTACACTAGTTTCAAATTACAACTTTATCTATTTTAGGCATTTTTGGTACTTCCCAGATATTAAAAATTATTATTTGCAGGCTTTTGAAAAAAGTATCTGGCATCTCTGCTCATCAGGCGTTGTATTCTACGCATGAACAGATAGCTGAGGATGAACAAACCATTATGAGATTCGATGTGTGCATCATCACAGCACAAAGCGAAACGGGAAAAAATCAACATTCACTCAGCCATCAACGAGCTTGGTTGAGTTTGAATTTATTTCATTATCTTTTTATATAAATATATTGAAAACATCTACGACTTTGTTAACCTTCTAAAACTCGCGTCATATCTAGTACAACAATTTTAGAAGCTCCAGCAAAATCACGTTTGAGCATCAGCGGCTGCTCATTTTGGGAGCCATTCACTTGAATACCAGATGGTTAAGGTTCAAAGAACTTTCGGTGAGCGTCTACACGAATTGAACGCTTGATAGTATGCGTTCAACTTTGTCACCGGTTTATCCATATAAGACATTTTTTAAACTTTTTTTTCCTTTTTTATTAACGACTTATAGTGAGTCAATCTTTTTCCTTTTTTTATATTGTAACGACATATAATTAGCAAGGGAGTGGAAGGTGAAGTACTTTTCAAATATTAAGAGCCATAATACTCAAGGGAGAGCAAGGATTTGAAGTAAGAAAGTTTAGAAAGCGTGGAGTAGGGTCAATGAACATGCTTAGAGTTTCCCGGTTACTTAGCTTTTTGTCTTCTGCAGCGCAGGATTCAGGATCTTTTGGCATTAAATGCGAATCAATCGGCTCCGACAGCATAAGTCATTAAATTGACCTTACGCTTGTCCGGACATGCCGCAGACTCAGGTGAGACAAAAAGCTAAGTAACCGGGAAACTCTAAGCTTGTTCATTGACCCTACTTCACGCTTTCTAAACTTTCTTACTTCAAATCCTTGCTCTCCCTTGAGTACTATGGCTCTTAATATTTGAAAAATACTTCACCTTCCAGTCCCTTGCTAATTATATGTCGTTACAATATAAAAAAAAATTTAAACTCTAAAAGAAGAAAATCAGTCGATTTATTAGATTATCACGATACAAATCATGCAAAATAGTTGGTGGAAAAACAATTGACCGGGCGGACTGGTGCCTTTGAAAAAGTGGCGGTGATTTTTCGTCACACCACCACACTGTTCCGGGGCACGCAACACAACTGCGTAGTGAAAGAACCACAGCCATTTTTTCAAAAGCACCATCTCGCCTGTTTTTCCACCAACTATTTTGCATAATTTGAATCCTGATAATCTAATAAATCGACTGATTTTCTTCTTTTAGAGTTTAATGAATGCTTGGTGGTTTGTTTACTTTGTCACTTGCGTGAGTGCGAGTGCAACGGGTGCTCATCTGTTACGTTCGAACTCACGTAACTTTCATGTAAACAAACCACCGAGAATTGCCTAACGAAGTTCATCCGGCTCATTTTGTATAGGGTTATGTCGGTTGGTGTAAAACCTAATAGCATGTTCAGGAATGTTTCAGTTCTAGATGCATAATTTTGACAGTTCTACAATATAAAACTGAAAATTTTAAAACTAGAACTTACTGTCCCCAGCAGCTGTTTTAGCGGATGTTCTATTCAGTTTAAAATTCATGTCTCACCATGCCTTCAGCGTTACTGCATTCAAATTTATTTTTCACCAGTCTATCGGGTCTAAGTGTCTGCGTTGAAACTTTGCATGTATTCAAAACACAGTTGCAAACGTGTTTTAAAATCAGCAACAAATAGAACGGCGTCTAATAACAGTTTTAAATTTTAAAACAAAACTGTTCGAAATTATAAAATGAAACGCTCTGCTGGGGATGTGAATGTTTCAGTTCCAGTTCTACTTTGAAACTCCTATACAAAATAAAACGCTCCTGAACAAGCCCTAATAGACGATTTAAAAACGGTTTTTTTTTTCAACACCGTTTTTGAACGATGCTGAAGCAAAAGCTTTTTTGAGGGCTTTTCGTGACGTTGTGAATGGCTTTCTGAGGGTATTCAATTCGACACATACAAACGTTCAAGCGGAAAAGCTTACTTTCGACCGAAAGTGTGATTAGGTGAAAATTTCTAAGTTCCTATGGGTACTTACTGCCTCATAACATCCACAATTGTTGTGATCTTAATTTAAAATTCGTGTGAATAATTTATTTGTCCTATTAGATTCTGAAAACACGAAAAGAATTTTTTTTATGAAAAAATCAACTGAAGATGTGTAAATTTCAAAAATGCTAAAAAATTTCACTTTTTTCTGACTTTGGTCGCAAGTAACCCTAATGAATTTCCATGTGATCTCAAAAACACTTTTTTGAATAAAAAAATCTCGAAAGCTTTTTTGAATCAGAATCGCATACAGATGTGCCTGAACATTAGGTTCTTTACTGACACAGTTAACCTCACTTTTCTTGACAGTTCGCTTGTACGGTTTACATGGACTTAGAAAAATTTGTGGACGACTAGATTCGCTCGAAGACAATCGTAAAGAATTTTTTTAAGTCCATGTAAACAGTACAAGCGAGCTGTCAAAAATAAATACTCAATTCATTTGTGACGTCAGCGTAAAGTATTCAATAGTGGACAGAAGTCAGCAGTATTCATCAATGTCCATCAATGCAAACATCAATGATTTTTTCCGAAGCACCACCAACATTCGGCGTGAAAAAACTTAGTTGCAAATGGCGGGTCATTTTTTTCTCGGCCGCATGTTGTTAGATACTATGTGTTTTTTCGACCAAAAAGAGGTCCAGTATACCTTTTTATTTCATTTTGAGATTAACACTTGTTCGAAGAATATACAAAAATGTAAATTAAGTTTGATATTTTTTGTTTTCGAATTCATCTCGTCAGTAACTAGTACCAACTGGGTATCTAGTTAGGCGATGTATCTAAACTAGTACCCAAATTAGCACTAGTTAGACACAAAAAAATCCAAGCAATCTTGTGCCCTTAACCCTAGAACATTACACTGGGATACAAATGTACACGTGTGAAGACGAGAATTCGGCATGTATCGACCTGGGACCCTAACCATAATTCAAATTAGAGTCCATAGTAAGAGTAGGAAAAGATGGTAAAGTCAATTTGCTTTTGGTCTTCGTGGAAGCAGGAGTCAAAGTTGGCGTGGGGTATATTTGTACCCCAGTGTACGGTTGCCGTTAGTGTTTCAGTTCTGTCAGTGAAATGTGGCTCGTGACAATACCAGTTGAAATACTGGTTGTTTTACTATGTAAGTAACAATTAGTGTTGTGAAATCCTTTTTAATCATTTATTCAATTAATTTAACTTTGAAGTAGAAAAAAAAGTTGTTCTCATTTACGCTGGTTTGTAAATTTTTATTGTTTATTTTTTATAGTTTTTCAAAATATTGGCTTGCAAGTATGATTTGCTCACAGTAACTGCTGTAATAGTAACGTTCCGTGTTACCAATGTATTACTGATTTTTCAACTTTCACTCTTTCAAATAATTGCACATTTTTAAAAATCTCCAAATTTTATTTTTTCCTTTTTTATTTCGACTATGTTAGTCACATTTTCATTTTTTACATTTTAACGACATTTAATTAGCTAGAGACTACTGGGTAGGGAAAGTTATGAAAATTAGAGCCATAGTACTCAAGTGAGAGCAATGATGTGAAGAATACAGATCGGAAAAAATAGAAGTGGCAGGGTCATTAGAACAGGCTTAATATCTTACGGGCTTAACTTTTGTCTTCTGCTGATGATCATCAATTTTTCCCTTTTGAAAATTAATATTGCGCAACAAAAATGTAGCTTTCTGGATGGAAAAAATCACGAACAATCTGTGTTTTACAACAATTTTATTGCTGGTTAATTTGTTACAATCGGTGTAATAGTTTTTCTTTTCAAAAATAAAAGAGGTAAAAACTTCAATTTTTTCTAATGTATAGCAAAGATCACTAAAAACTTGTTTTTGTGCCTTCCATGTGATAGTTAAAGTACGAAATGAACCACCATCCAACGTATGGGTCTGTGTACATAATAAATTCTAACCACAAAACCTGCAGGTGACTTACCCTTAAAAGCATTGTTGCATGCCAACAAACCGCATCGCCATCTTGCATTACGAAACGATGCTTTGCTCGGCTCCAACAGACAATTAATCAAACGTTTTATGACGTTCATGGCCTCTTCCGGGCTTTTCCATTTCGAACCCTTCAAGCTGTACAATTACACCGAACTGTTGGGCTTGGTTTGTGCCAATTCGATATGCTCGAAATGGAATTGGAGTCATTTTCATGGACACAGATGTACTGCCTTCCATTGTACTAGTAAGTTATGTACAGTGTGGTTCCATCAAAGCTGACAAAGTTCGCAAAGTAAGATTAGAGGAAGTAGTTTTGATCGGATTCGACAGGAGGAAATTACTCATGCACGGTATACCGGCTATTCCTAGACGGTAGCCCTACAGAGCAAACACAGAAATCATAATTGCGCTTTTAGGGAAGACCTAAAAGCTCAGTGCATCAATCTGTAATGTGAGCCGTCTTCCTAAATATCACAAACAGGAGAGCTGCACACTACCGGCAGAGAAACCTATCAACAGCAAACAACATTAAATTATTCACTTCATGAGGTATTTTTGTATGTGCACCAACCGCAGGCTTGTTGACAATGTGCCAGGTGTGCTATGCAACAAACAGGACAT
The DNA here is from genome assembly GCF_030247195.1 of Topomyia yanbarensis. Classification (NCBI taxonomy): domain Eukaryota; kingdom Metazoa; phylum Arthropoda; class Insecta; order Diptera; family Culicidae; genus Topomyia; species Topomyia yanbarensis. The sequence goes on from NC_080670.1 coordinate 165,713,324, forward strand.
TCAGGACTAGCGGCAACCACCTTCCCCTGGTAACAATGGCTAACAGATGAATGCAACCGCGAAACCATGGCTCAGAGACAGAGATGCTTTCTAAGTTATTCATAATGGGACTGGCACAGTAGGACGAATTCGAGCAAAAGCTGGGCCACAATTCGTTCGTTCCTTTCGGGGTCCATTTCCGACTTTCAGCAGAGACCTAGTGTGAGATTGTTTTATTTCGATTATAAAAATTTTAACCTTATGGTCATTCGCCTTTTTTCGGGTTTGAAAAATCTCTAGAAAAATTGCTTAATCTATGTGCGGGGTTGGAATCGAACACAGGTGAGCGGCGTACAAGGCAATCGATTTACCAGTTACGCTATGTCCGCTCTGTGAAAAATTAATCGTTATTAATTTGAGATACCGAAAAAAAAATGTTTTTAAACAGTTACACCAACTAAATTTCGAAATGTCTACGACTAGTATAAATAAGGCAAAAGTCTCTTTGTTTCTAAACCAGCAACCACCCATCCAGTAGTGGGAAATTCCACATATCCACAAATACGAACATGAATGTGTGGCACCTACCACTGCTAGATAGAAGCGTAGAAAGCCTCGATTCCAAGGCAGCCTGGGGCGTATGAGATTGGTCAAACTCGTCATTATAAATGAGTATTATCAGAGCCGGCCCAGTTACATCGTTAACAGTTAGGAGAACATTACAGCAAGACGTTTATGCATATCCTATTATATATAAAGACGAAGAATGACCACGAGAAGGGTCATTAACCTGTGCGAGTTTCAACGCTACACTCACCAAAATTCACCATCGTTACTCAGCCCCATCCATCTGGAAATATTTCGTGTTTTTCCTTCCTAATTTGGGAGCTTGCCAAAATATACATCTCGCTTCCGCCATTTCAGCAGGATAATCTCCCACTGAAACCCATTCGAAGAACATCTCCTCATTCAAAATTAATCATCAAATTGCATAACTAATGCAGCGCCATAATCTCCGGAAATCTTGCACGAAAGTCATTCGTAAGTAAAACGTACGATTTGCTAAATATCCTCTCCGTTTCCCATCCTGCGGTAATGTTTGCACCCAACGAAGATTAGTTCATTCGTCCCTCGCACTTGCTGGAAGCTAATTGGCATAAGTGCATGCTATGTACAATCCCACATATACATATTCTAATCTACCATCCAACGGCGGCAGCCCAACTCCACCCTATCCGATCATACCGTCGGATCTTCGGTCGAATCCAGTTCACTGGCAACCGTTGATTTTGAACGTTACCAAACTAGAAGCAATTTTATGCTGGTGCTAATATCTTCCCAATAATCTTCACCGGGTGATTCGACTTCCTAAATTCACTCTTTTCAAATGTTTAATTACCATTTTCCCGGCTCAGCACAATCCCAACCCAGCTCGATTCTGGTTCGGCTGGTCTTCCTTCCTCTGCCTGCGTGGAAGAAGAAGCTCGAGATTTTCACACACACTTAATTACCGTACTCGAATGTTCCGCAATCCTTTCCCCAGTGTTTCCCAGTGCAGTGGTGGGATAAATGTCTAGCAAAGCGTTAACTGTGCTCGGACCCAAAATTTCCGACCTGCGTTTGTTCGGGGCCCCCTGATGGTACATCTACCCACCCGTAAGCGGCAAGCAGATGCTTCCACCGCACCGTCGTCTGGCTTTGATTCGTCGGAGCACCACCAGTGAAATAATTTTCCACTTCGACGGTTAAATCCTTTAAACAAATCCCAAGTCCGCGCCTTCCTGCAGCGAAGCTAGTATAATAGATTTCGGCGGACTGACTGAAGGATTAACTTCGTGCTCTGTGCTGCTGCTGGGTGGGATAGAGAGCGATTGAAGAAAGGACTAATTTTGCCGGCATATTTTCAGTGAGATTTTCGCGGTAACCTTCGAGTCTTGAACTCAAGCTCCACGGGAATTGGTGGTTGTAGAAAAAGTTTTAATTTGAAGAAAGTTTCTCCCAAGAAGGTATACCGATCATTTGGTAAATGTTGGTATTTTTATATTTTTGCGTCCAAAATCCTTCAGACCAACCTGCTAAACCTTCATGTTTCAGAAAATGATGGACAAAATGATTGGATTACATATTAGAGCAGAGGACTTGAAATACTTTCCACTGAGCGATTTTCAATTCACTTATCCAAGCAACAAATCAACAATAGATGCATTACACATGTTGGTTGGAAAACTAGAAAATTCTATAAACCAAAAAAAAAGCATACTTGCGACTTTTCTCCACTTAGAAGGAGCTTCCAAAAATACTAGTAGTGTAATGCGGAATGCTATGAGAAAACATGGGTTTAATATTTACACAAGAAATTGGATCAACTCAATGCTTATAAACCGTGAAATAACTAGCACGCCTGACTGACTATGAAAACAAATAAGGGATGTCCTCGAGGCAGAGTTATATCACCCTTATTGTGGTCATTAGTTGCAGATAAGCTGTTTTACATTTCTTATGAAAGAAATGTATAGAATTCGCCCAAACTTTCAAGATTTTTCCGAGTCTTATATACCAATCGACTCAGATCGACGATTTGGGACAATGACTGTGTGTGTGTATGTAACGGAAAAAACACTCATTCGTGTTTCTCAGCAATGGCTGAACCGATATTTTCCCAACCAATTTTAAATGAAAGGCCTATCAGCCAGACAGAACGCTATTAATTTGTTTTTGTTGCTGATGTTTAGTTTCCAAGATACGAATGTTTGAAAGTGCAAAAATGGTGTTTTTTGCAGTTTTTTTTAAATTATCTGCCGAAATTGCCGACATAGATAAATACTTTATATATTTTTGGACAGCCTATACGAATACCTTTCGAACGAGCTGTAGATTGTTTAAATCGAACTATTATCAAAAGAGGTATTTATCATCAAATATGGACGAAAGATTTTTATAATTTCCCATAGCCACAAATAAGACCAAAAACAGGCAATCTATTTTTAACGCCAAAACGGTTAATTTTAGGTCAATAGTCTCTTCGGAGAATTTGAAGGAAGTAATATGGTCTTTCTTTTGGTATTATTGATTTGCTGATTAATCCACCTAAGAGTGAGATATTTTCATAAATTTTCTAGGAAGTGATTGTATTGAAATGATGTCTTCAGCAAATTTTTAGCTTCGAATAACTTTACTGAAGACATCAAATATTTATTTTGAATATTTTAAAAGTTATAACTTTGTGGATTACCCTTTGTCGCCTATTTATTGTTCAATATAGTAGTAAAGCATTTAAATTAGCCAAATATTATTTCGATAAATGAACTTCGCATTTCCTTTTCCTATCTCCAATCGCTAGCAATAACCGCCGAACAATTCCAAGTTGTCTACATGGAACTTGATCACTTATCGATGCAAAAATTTTCATTTGCGCGAACCTGATGACTGCAAAGTTTCTAAGCTACAAACATCGGATCAATCTGAAACATATCTTGGAAAATGAAAAGCGAAATAAATAACTCCAAGCAACGGCGTAGCCAAGAGAAGGCTTCAAGATTCAACCGCCCCCCCCCCTTGCCACTCACCCAAAAAATAATTGGATTGATGAGAATAATTCATTGATGTTGACTGACTTCATTCAATATTACAATAATAATTATCAAATCAGTACATTGATAACCTGTCTTTTTAAACATCATGAGGACTTTTGAAGAGTTGTGGGAATGGGATCCTGATTCCTGACCTGTAACTGATCTATTGGTCTTGATCTAACAGTGGTCTAATCACATCAATATCAAATACCTGCCTGAAAACATTCCAATAGACACTCATTCCCGAGTTCTGAAATCAATCATAATCCTCAGATTTCCTATCATATTGAGCTCACTTTTGAATGGATGTACTGTAATATGGATTAGGGTCTTTTTTAATACGAAGCGAAGTTGGAAACACAGAAATATGAAACATAGAACTGCTCACCGAAAAATTGCACAGCATTCAACATTTGCTGAACATGTCTTTAATTTGGGAATGTGTAGAGTTGAGAAGAAAACGTAATATGATTAATAAGGAGGATAACACTTTTTGAAAGTAGAGTAAAAATTATGAAAAATGGCGTTTTCCGTTCGACTCTAGCAGGTCCTGATCCATTTTTGATGATCTTTTAATTTTTGTTGTGTTACCAATTATATGAATAGGTAAAATAAATGTTCACAAACAGGAATGACCTTAAAGATTACATCATTTTGCAACCGGCAATTCCGGAGGTTTAGTATCTTCGATGAATTTTACAAACGTTTTTTTTTAGTTATTTATTTATCACGCACATCAACAGGCAGTACTCGGCCCCAATGATGGAAACTTAAACTAATTACATCTAAAAAACTGCAGGAATCGATTTCTTAATGATATTCGAGACAAATGAAAGTCGAACAGGTGCGACACAGGATTGAAGAGGCGTTGTAGTCCCGTGATAGCGGCATTAGCTGTTTGACTAGTTCGTCGAAACGGCACTCTCAGAAGAATGTTTCCGCATAATGTTCTGGACCTTGCTTGGATGTTAACTCGCTCTAGTAAATCTGGAGAATCGATGCGTCCTGACAGAAGATTAGAGATGAATAAGACTCTTGCAGTTTCTCTACGACGCTGGAGAGTATCGAGCTGGATGAGTTGACATCGACTCTCGTAGCTTGGTAGACGAACAGGATCGCGCCAAGGCAGGCGTCGAAGAGCATACCGTATAAATTTTCGTTGAACGCCTTCAATTCGATCGCTGCTGTTCATGTAATTCGGGTTCCAGACCGCCGAATAATACTCCAGCGTAGAGCGCACTAAAGAGCAGTATAGGCTTTTGAGACAGTAAATGTCTGTAAAGGATTTAGCCGTACGGAAAATGAAGCCCAGGCTTCGCGATGCTTTACCAACAACATACGAAATGTGATTCTTAAATGAAAGTTTCGAATCTAACAGCACTCCAAGACCCTTAACGCAGCTCACCCGGGAAACAAGAGCTCCAGACAAGTTATATTCAAACTCAATGGGATCTTTTTTTCTGGAGAACGGTATCACAGAACATTTCGTCGGATTCAGAATCATTCGGTTGTTTTCACACCATCTCACAGTGGCTCAAAACAGTGTTTAGAGGTACTTAATTCATTGGAGTCAAAACTGTTCATATTAGCGATTTTACATATTCTACAATGTTTGTGTGTGTAAAAAGCGCCATCTTTTGGCAGCATTGTTGTTTTAAAAAATTGATTATAGTAGGCTATAAAAAATTAACTTTTTAACCAAAAGAGATAGCGCTTGGCCGTCTTCGACAAAGTTGTAGAGAAGAGTATTTTCATAAATTTTGCAGAAGACATGTTGTCTCTGTCACTCACCGTTATTGAGTTATAAGACATTTTCTATGATGAAGTCCTACAATTCTTATTTTTACTTATAACTTTTTTGTTTCTGATTTTTCGCGTTAACAATAGTCGAAGAAATTTTTTATCATTACAAAACACATAACTTTTTCGAAGAAACAAAATAGCTGTGGATGCTGTGTAAAGACTTATGGCTGATTTTGATTTTATTTTAATCTGTTTTTGAACCCGTGTAACTTTTCTATCGGCAAAAAATGTAATTATACTATCAATTATTCTAATAGGACTGGGTTTCACCTACAAAACGAAGGCAAAACTGTTTGTCCATAATTATCCGTTCAGAAGTTATACCCTGTTGAAAGCTGTATGTCTGGACCTCTTGAAGTCGCGCGTATGGCTCACTGAACGAGTAGGCGCTGGTGTTCAAAGACGCTTTCGCTTGTTTTTCTGAATGGCGCGCACTCTGTGTACAAGCGCGTCTGCTGGAAGGTTAACATCGATATTGCTTGATATTCTAACGGGTGATGTACTTTTACAGTTAATCGAATGAATTTTAGTTTCTGGATATTGAAGAAGAGGTAAAAGATACACTTTTTCCATATAATCGCTGCATTAACCGGCTGAATATTTTCAAATATTTCATACCGTGGTGAATGCAGCAATTTTGTGCATCTTCTTTATCCTAAAGCTAACATTCATACGGTAACCCGGACGGAAATGAAATTGTACATTACCCGTTCGAACATTATGCAATATCGATGTTAAGCTTCCAGCAGACGCGCTAGTACACAGAGTGCGCGCCACTCAGAAAAACAAGCGAAAGCGTCTTTGAACACCAGCGCCTACTCGTTCAGTGAGCCATACGCACGACTTCAAGAGGTCCAAACATACAGCTTTCAACAGGGTATAACTTCTGAACGGGTGATTATGGACAAACGGTTTTGCCTTCGTTTTGTAGGTGAAACCCAGTCCTATTAGAATAATTGATAGTATAATCACAGTTTTTGCCGATAGGAAAGCTACATGGGATCGAAAACAGGTTAAAATAAAATCAAAATCAGCCATAAGTCTTTACACAGCATTCACAGCTATTTTATTTCTTCAAAAAAGTTGTGTGTTTTATAATGATAAAAAATACTTTCGAACATTGTTAACGCGAAAAATCAGAAACAAAAAAGTTATAAGTAAAAATAAGAATTGTAGGACTTCATCATAGAAAATGTCTTATAACTCAATAACGGTGAGTGACAGAGACAACATGTCTTCTGCAAAATTTATGAAAATACTCTTCTCTACAACTTTGTCGAAGACGGCCAAGCGCTATCTCTTTTGGTTAAAAAGTTAAATTTTTTATAGCCTACTATGATCAATTTTTTAAAACAACAATGCTGCCAAAAGATGGCGCTTTTTACAAACACAAACATTGTAGAATATGTAAAATCGCTAATATGAACAGTTTTGACTCCAATGAATTAAGTACCTCAAAACGCTGTTTTGAGCCACTGTGCATCTGCTGAAAGTGTCGAATTGCTGCTGCAAATATTGTGCGTCCGTTCGGCTCCTAATTCTGTTGAAAATTTTTAGATCATCTGCATACGACAACCGTGGTCCTTTCAGCTGATAGTTTACATCGTTGAAATAGAGAGTGAATATAAATGGTCCGAGATGACTTCCTTGCGGAATACCAGACGTTGCGGAGAACAGTTTGGAGTATGCATCACCTATGTTCACACTGAGTTCACGGCCAACGAGATAGGATTGAAACCATCGCAGGAGTGATCCACTGAAGCCAAGTTTTTCCAATTTGCGATATCGTGATTGATTTTGTCGAAAGCTGCAGATAAGTCAGTATATATAACATCAGTTTGTTGTTTCGCATCGAACCCTTCGGACACAAAAGAGGTTAGAGATAGTAGATTCGTCGACGTCGACGTCGACGTCGATTCGGCATGAATCCGTGTTGGTCTTTAGAAATATATTCCTTACAGTGAAAAACACTGACTCCACAACGATTAACTCAAAGAGCTTGGAAATGACACAGAGCGCAGAAATTCCTCGATAATTGTCAATGTTTCTCTTATCACCTTTTTTGTGGACAGGAAAGATGAAAGCTGCTTTCCACAATTGAGGAAAAATCGCGGTTGTCAGTGACATTTTGAATAGTTGACAGAGAGGTTCCACCAAACCAGATATACACTTTTTCAAAAACACAGCAGGGACACCATCTGGCCCAGGAGATGACGATGCTTTAAGCTTGGATGCTGCTGATACAATATCCGAGTGCTCCACACGAATCTCACTCACTGACCGTTCGAGTTGGGCCACGCCGCTAGCTGCAACGTCAATCTGCTAAGAGGACAGAGTCTCACTGACGAACACACTCGCAAATTTAGAGGCGAACAATTTGCATATGGCTTGTGAATCATGCCCAACTTCACCATTCAAAAACATTGTAGAAGGTAAGCCGGTTTCTTCCGCTGCTCATTGACGTATCTCAAAAACGATTTAGGATCCGACTTAAGCTTACGTTGCATTTTTCGTTGATAGTTTGAAAAACAAAAACTGTTCAGTTTTTTAAAATCGTTATTGAGCCTTACATAATAAGCTCTCAGTGACAAGGTACGGCGTTTGGTAAACTTTCGTAATGCTGCTCTTTTCGCAGTTTTTAGCTGACGTAGCTCGGCTGTCTGCCAGGGGGATTGATCACTTCGTTGATTACACTTTGGGACATGACGATAGATAAGGTAGCTCATTATATGGTAGAACGTTTCAGCGGCGGAGTTCACATCATCCTTCCTTAGCACAGAATCCCAGTTAATACTATGTAAATTATTCAAAATGCTGCTATAGTCGGCCCGCTTATAATTGTAACACACGGTGGGCGCGTGGCTCGAAAACTTCATAGGCGGTACGTCCTGGAGTGTAAGATGTAGAGGCGGATGGTGGCGAACATACTTTACTAGCGGGGTGAGGGCGGTGGAAATATGCGGCGATTGATCTCTGGCATTAACGAAGCATAGATCTAAAATCCGGTCGTTCTCGTTCGTGGTGCTGTTGATCTTCTGAAGTGTAGCCGTGCTATAGCCATCCAGAAGAGTAATGCTGCCAGGATGAAAAATAGATTCGTCTGGGTCGGGTTGTAGAAATCCGTTATGAACGGAACGCCACTTTATTATAGAAAGGTTGAAATCGCCGATAATCATGATTTCGTCAGTGAGTTGCGCCATCGCGGAAACAGAAGTTAATGATTCAGAATGAGAATAAACTAGTGCAGAGTCGCGAAGTTTATCGGGAGGGAAATAAACCACACATATATATAATGTTCGATTTCCCAATTTTATCGCTGCCCATAGTTGTTCGATGCTGCTCCAAGCGTCATTTGTTATATGTTGAACTTTTAATCCACGACGCACAGCGAGCAAAACACCGCCACCGGAGGATTTGTTGCTGTTGAGAGGGCTACGATCACATCTGAGAACCTCGTAGTCAGAGCAAATCACCTGACTGGAAAGAGTCTGCTCATTTAGCCATGTTTCTGTCAAGGCGATGATGTCGTAACAGCAGCATTTTGATAGTATAAGTGGATGGGCGACGATTTTAGGCACGGAAGGCAGACCGGCACTCCTCGATTCATTCGTCTGGAATGTACACCGGGGCGATTGGAATGACTGCTAACAGCGGAAGGAGCGGGTGAACTGCATGAATTGGTAGCACTCGTGATGGAAGTTGGAGTGCTCCTCAGGAGGTTTCCAGCTGACGGCTGACAGCGATGACTCATTAATTGACAGTCGGAAGCATTCGAGCTAGAACAAACAGTTCCATCAGGAAAAACGGTTGATTCATCGTTAATCACCGTTAATCAACATAATCTGGTGGCAAAGCTGAACACAATTTTTCTTACACACACTTCCAAGCCTTGAGGTAACTTGAGCCTTAACAGCTTCAGTTTATTATAAAGAAGGAAAGAAATATATCCCGGTTAATTCAATATCAGCTTAAAACACACACTGAGGCTGATAGAAACGGGTCTTTACTGTATTTATTATTTACTGTGTCCCACATTAATAGGTACTTCCCATTTTCTGAGGATGTTTTCTTTCAGTTGCTTCGAACTACACCAATTTTTTTCGTAGTTTTCAAGGGGTTATTTTATCGACTTCTTCCAATGCACTATGGTCCCAAAGCTGTATTTAGGAAGACAAAACTGTTTGCGCCTAAACCGTTGGTTTTAGATATATAGTATCTTTGGCAAACTTTCTTAGTACTTTCTTGCCGATTTTTTATATTAGTTGAATTAGGGTGGTCCTTGTGGTTAGGGTGCTCAAAGTATCAACTTCTTAGATATGTAAAATTCAGCTACATAATGTTCTACAAAGTTATAAATCAATCAAATTGAAGCAACTTTTCTGAAGAAACTATGTGGCTATCTCTAATGGTTCATGTGCTATGATTTTTGCAATATTTAAGGTGGGGTGGCTCTTTAAAAATTGGTTTTCTATGCATATCTTTTTATGTGTTAATTTCTCGCTAATACTTTGTTCTAGAGGTTTTTAGAACTTTTATAAATACACATTTTTGCCGAAGTAATGAAGTTTCTATCTCTTTTGTTTGCATAGTTTCAGGCGATTTTCAAAACAAAAATGGTTTTTTCAAAGGTGTATATCTTCCAACATTGCAAACGGATTTTCAATCTTTTATTTTTATTTGAAAGATCGGAACTTTTCTAGTTTTTGGTGAAAAAACTGCGGGAGCGTTATTTCTGCAAAATAAATAATTAATTTTTGAAAATGGTGTATCTTTCAACAAAAATCTTTCATAACTTATCAAATAGACGAGATAATAACTTTGTTACTTCAGCAAAAATATTCGCTATGCAATGTTCTAAAAGTTCTGCAAACAAAGTATTTACGATAAATCAATGTATGAAGTGACAAATGAAAAATAGTGATTTTAAGAGGTCACGTTTTCATCGCTCAATCACTTATGGTAAAATCAACTGAGAAATAGTCAATGTGTATTATAAAAAAAATCTATTGAATATGTGACACTGTTTGAAAACACAACATTCTACCGTACGACTACATGTTAGCGTGAATTTACAATAGTGTTAATAGCGTACTATAGTAAACTCTAAATAGAAGTTATCTATTACGTGGCCAATAAAGCAAGTACCGTCATCATGCATTATATAGATGCTAGGGAATTATGCTTTATGAGTTATTTTACCAGTTTGCGGTTAGCGATTTTCAGACCTCTTACTTTTATTTGTTTTGAAGTAACAAAAAATTGAGAATCTTTCCTTAACTTACCCACAGCCGTCATTATAGTCGATAATTAATTTATACTTTCAAACATTGCATAAATGTTGGAAAAGCATACAATAATTTCCGCTGCTATGAATAACAAACTCATTTCAAGATTTTATTTTAAGATAACAAGACGTGAACTAAAACATTTTCTTTCTAGCACTCGTTTTGAGCACTAGTCCAAACCAAAAAGGATTTACTTAAGTGAGCATAGATAACTTTTGTTGGCCGATTTATAATTAACGATAGTTTGCAGCTAACACTAATGTAAATCCACTGTACTATTTAGGTGTACGGTAGATTGTTCTTTCAAAAACGTTTACAAATCCAATAGAATTGCCATGACATTCGGTATTATCACACTCAATGACTATTTCTCAGTTGATTTTACCATAAGAGATTGAGCGATGAAAACGTGACCTCTTAAAATCACTATTTCTCATTTTTCACTTCATACATTGATTTATCGTAAATACTTTGTTTGCAGCACTTTTAGAACTTTGCATGGCGAAGATTTTTTCTGAAGTAACAAAGTTATTATCTCGTCTATTTGAAAAGTTATGAACGATTTTTGTTGAAAAATACACCATGTTCAAAAATTAATTATTTATTTTACAGAAATAACGATCCCGTAGTTTTTTCACCAAAAACTAGAAAAGTTCCGATCTTTCAAATGAGATTAAAAGATTGAAAATCCATTTGCAATGTTGGAAGATATATAGCTTTGAAAAGAACCATTTTTGTTTTGAAAATCGCCTGTAACTATGCAAAAAAAAGAGATAGAAACTTCATTACTTCGGCAAAAATGTGTATTTACAAAAGTTCTAAAAACTTCTAGAACAAAGTATTAGCGAAAAATTAACACATAAAAAGATATTAATAGAAAACCAATTTTTAAAGAGCCACCCCACCTTAAATATTGCAAAAATCATAGCACATGAACCATTAGAGATAGCCACATAGTTTCTTCAGAAAAGTTGCTTCAATTGGATTGATTTATAACTTTGTAGAACATTATGTAGCTGAATTTTATGAAGGTATGAAGGTTATGAATGAAAGGTATGAAGGTATCGTCGATACCTTAGGGATTATCGAATGTAGCCACCTTCCCAGTTCACCATTGCTCCATGAAGTTTGCTAACTTTCGAGGGTTCTGAATACTAATACTGAAAAATTCGCTGAAGCTAATTGGTCTTTCATATATGTCACCTTGTAAAGCGCCCGCCTTAGCTAAAGAGTGCACTTCTTCTTTACCTGGAATGGAGCAATGCGAGGAAACCCAAACTAAGGTATTCTTGTACGATCTTACAGAGAAAGCACGCAGGCGCTCCCAGAAAATATGGAATGTGCTTTCTAGGTTTCATTGAACGGAGAGCTTCGGTTGAGTTGAGGCTATCCGAGACAATAAAGTAATGATCGGTGGGCAAAGTATCAATGATCCCAAAGATATACTGAAGAGCAGCAAGTTCTGCGAAGTAAACTGAAGCAGGATCATTGAGTTCATTGATTGAATATACCCAAACCAGTGGAACCGTCGAGGCTTGACCCGTCGTTGTAAAACATCTTATTACAGTCGACTTCTCGAAATTTACTATGAAAGATGCTTGGGATCACTTGCGGACGTATGTGATCCGGGATTCCACGAATCTCGTATTTCATGGATGTGTCGAAGAATACAGTTGAATCAGAAGCTTGAAGGATATTGACACGGTTGGGATAATATGAAGAAGGATTCATGCCATGTAATCGAAGTACAAGGGCATAAATCGGGTTTGAAAATTGAGCTCGACAAGCCTTTCGAAATATGCAATTACTAACGGGTTCAAGATATCGCATCGGATGAGCAATCGATATGGGAGGTCTCAAAATCGATTTTTCAGCTGAAGAACGTCCGCTAGCACTTCTAAACTCATCGAATGTGTCGAGTGCATGCAACCCAAAGCAATCTGCAAACAACAATATCGGATTCGCTCTGGTTTGATGAACTGTATGTTCGCAGCGGAGCGGAAACAGACACTCCCGTACTCCACCACCGACAATATCGTTGTTTGGTGCTGCCTGATCAGGTCACCTGGGTGGGCACCCCACCATGTTCCGGTTATTGTACGGAGAAAGTCGATCCTTTGTTGGCACTTCTGTTTCAGATACCTAATGTGAAATTCCCAGATTCTTTTGCAGTCGAACCAGACCCCGAGATATTTGAAATTTGAAACCTTAGCAATAGTTTGACTCATTAACTGAAGCTGTAGTTGCGCTGGTTCACGCTTCCTTGAAAATACGGCTAGCTCAGTGTTCTCCGTGGAGAACTCGATATCCGACGGGAGGGCCCAAGCAGACAAATTGTCCAAGATATCTTGCAATGGACCTTGCAGATCGACAGCTTTGGGTCCTTCAATAGAGACCACACCGTCTGACTTAGCATGCAGGAATTGACAATACATTTGTCAATGTCATTCACGTAAAAGTTATTGAGAGGGGGGCTCAGACATAAGCCCTGGGGAAGACCCATGTAGCTAATTCGTGATGTCGATAAATCGCCATGCGAAAAATGCCTGTGTTATTCACACAGAAAGTTTAGCAAAAAGTTGTTTAGAGCCGGTGAAAAACCATGCTGGTGCAGCTTCTCAGAAAAAAATTTGATAGAAACTGAATCAAAAGCCCTCTTTATATCTAGGAAAACTGATGCCATTTGCTCTTTGCTAGCATAAGCAATTTGAATTTCTGTTGAGAGCGACGCTAGACAGTTGTTCGTGCCTTTGGCTTTGGGGAAACCAAATTGTGTATTTGACATTAAGCTTTAACGAAATTTTCGAGGCGAAATAAAATCATTTTCTCGAACAACCTCCGGATACGGGACAGCATTGCAATCGGTCGGTACGAGTAGTGGTCGGAGGCTGGTTTTCCTGGTTTTTGGATGGCGATGACCTTCACTTGCCTCCAGTCATGAGGGACAATATTACCTTTAAGAAACTTATTAAATAAATTCAGCAAGCGTCTCTTGGCAGAGCTAGCCGATTCTTTAACAATTCAAATTTGGTTCGGTCTGGCCCTGGGGCTTTATTGTTACATGACAAGAGAGCAGGTGAGAACTCCATCATCGAAAACGGTTTTTTGTTCGCTTTATCGTGAGGGGATGCGGTGCGGTAGATCTTCTGTGCCGGGGCGGAATCCGGACAAACCTTCTTGGCAAAATCGAATATCCAACGGTTTGAATATTCCACGCTCTCGTTAGTACTGTTTCGGTTTCCTGAGCACCAGGCCGTACCCCAAAGAGTGCTCATCGATGTTTCTCCCGTTGACGAACCGGTGCCAGTAGCTACGTTTTTTGGCTTTTATCAAACTCTTCATGCGAGTTTCCGCCATCGCGTACTGTCGGTAGCTAGCTGACAGCCCGTCGTCCCGAGCACTCTTTGTCCCACCATGGATTGGGAGGACGCTCGCGTGAGTTCGCGTCTGGTACGCGTTTAGTCTGAGTTCAAGCCAGCGTTTAGTACGAGCTCAAGCCAGCCAGGAACCCGTACTCTTCCTCCGGAGGAAGCTCTTGAGTGGAATCGATTTTGTCGGATATCGCGGACACGTAGCTCTTCCAATCAATATTTCGTGTGAGGTCATACGAAACATTGATTGTATTCGGTGGCCTTGAACTGTTAGCAATATTAATTACGATTCGCAGATGGTCGCTGCCGTGGGGATCAGATACTACCTTCCACATGCAACCTAACCGCAGTGATGTCGAGTAGAGGTACAGCTCTAAGGCGCTCGGACGCGCTGGAGGAGCAGGAATCCATGTCATTTCAAATAACCGAACGAGTGTACTTAGTTTGAGACAATACCCACCCGTAATCATTTGTGTCAGATTTATTCTGGAATTTTACTTTAAGTTTTACCAGGATAATCCCATCTGGATTGCTGTTAAATTTTAATCGGATTAGATTAACTGAGTTACTTATCTTACGTTATAAGCAAATAAGAATAAAGTGATGAGCAAGAAAGCATCGTCAATTTTGAAACGCTGTCATGTTGGCCATTTGCCTTAATTTGTGAATTATGTAGTAATTTTGTCTTCCGGTGGTGTCCTCAACAAATCTGAGTGAGGGTGTCTCTGCAAGGTTCCACATCCCAATCGAACCCGGGAGCAATCAAAAATTTCGTTTCTTTGAAAATTTGTTTCTTTCACTAGGTTACAATTGGATTTATTTCCAATTTCCAACAGATGCTTTCTCGTTCAGAGTAACACACTGCCACTAGCTGACGGCTGCTGGTTGGCAGTTAATACTGTATCCTTCCATACCTTCCAGGCTGTACATATATCTCCTGTGCAGAAGAATGATGCATTCTGACTGGGACGAGGTGTACGTGTTTCACAGTAGTGGCACGTGTGCCGACATGCTAACACAATTCCGATGGCATTCAGGACCTGCTCGGTTCTCGGTCGTCTTTTTATGGTGGGATCTGAGAAGTAGAAAAAAAAATCGCCAGTGCTCGATAGTGAAGAGATTTACTTCGTACCTGACCCGCATACCTGGTGTGATATTGAATTTTTTTCACCTGAGTAGGAATGTGAAAGGAATTTGATACATACTATGCATACTTTTGACCACATGCAAATTTTTCTTGCGTGTGGTTGGAATTATAGTACTGTTTTGTCAGTTACTGTTTAGAATAGAGCTTCGATGGTAATTTGGTCTTAAGTTTTTCGCATAGAAAATCTGATTTTGAAAATTTCTATCTAAAACCGTCACAAACCCACAATTCCTGAAATTAAAAAAAATTACCATACCCGACATGAACACACTAGTTGGCTTATAGTAACCCAAATTAAAAACTATGCAAATGCGATTTAAAAAAAATCAACTTACTAAACCTCAGCTTTGTATAAATTTGCGCAGGCGTAATGAAATCAAGCATTCTGTATTCAACATATTAAAAACAAAAAATATCAACGAACAATTCAGTTTATTCCTTAACTTCTACCAATATTCCTAAACATTCGGATTAAACCGCGGCCAGCTGCGGATCTCATTGAAGAACGCATTTCCGGGACAGGCCGTAGCGGACGCCTGCCGGTGTCCAATCAGCCAGTAGGAGTTGCTAATGTGTCCCAGCGATACACCACACGAGATCAGTGACTGGGCGGCATTGCGAGCGGCTGCATTCGGGATGCCATTGGTGTAGGTTCCAATAACGCACATACCGACCGAGCGATCATTATATCCTGGAGCGTGGGCACCTTGACGACCCCAGCCACGACCCTCGTAGGCAGCACCGTTCTCTCCGATGCACCAGTTGTATCCGATGTCCGACCATCCGTTGGTGTTCATGTGCAAGTTCTGCATGTTACGCATCTGCTGGGCACAGGCGGCATCCGTGGTACAGTGAGCACCGGCGGTATGGTGTATCACAACCCACGGAGCTGGTCGATTGGGTAGGACAGCACTATTGGCCGCACGGGCACCCCATCCAGCTCGGTTAATAATACGCGGACACTGAGCCGATACGGTAACCAGCGAGGCCAGGGTAAGAGCAAGCACGACTGCGATTTTATTCATCTTCTCTGGATTCAGTTTCGGGACCGAACTGAAACCTTGATCCTAACCGGTTCCGTATTTATACCGGCCCTGGCCAAAGTGATAAGTAGAATGAGCTTGTCGCGGCGATCCGCGTATTACAACAATCGTCTTGCTTATCTATGAGCATGATAAGTTATTCTGCACTTACATTCCGATTCCGATTCCGCTATCGTCAAAAGTATGATCATGAGAAGCTTGTAAATAATATCATCGACGGAGGTGGAAGCACACGCCAGCTGGTGGATTCAAGGTAATGACGCCAAATGGTGACGGGGATGAAGCTCATTATGTTACTACCGTTACCGGTGCGATAAGATATAATCGAAACTTTGCCACCAAGTGGTAGGTGCGTGTACAGAGTTGTAAAACAATTATTAATTGTTTGAAACATATACCATTCGCTAAACATGTCAACTGTTTTGGGAATCCCCGGGATTTCTGGCCTGCAAAGACAATGTATCGTACTTTGGTTCGTAGTTAATTCCTGATTGATAATCGCTATTTATGTCACTACGCATTCGAATGATTGTCACGAATTCACAACTTTTTATTCAAAGTAAACTAAACTAAAATATTTTGTTCGTGCTTGTGGATTATGCAAGCAACGAGGGCTTGGAATGTAGAATGTCATTTCGTGCAAGTTACGCGGGGTAAATTTACATATTTTTAAAGTTATAAATTTAATAATCATTAGCGATGGTGTCTCTGGTAGAAAATATTTCAACAAAAAATCAGTATCGCCAAAATACTTACTAATCGGAAGTTTAGATGTTCCTCTTTCATTTGAGCATAACTTTGAAATGTTCTATCGGGGGATCTAGAACATTTTTTTCAACATTTTGATAAATTTTTAGGTAATTTTTCAATGAGTAGCTCAAAACATACATCTTCCTTTTAGGAAGTTAAATCAGTGAGCACACACTGTCAGAGGAACGGACTTGTAACGTTAATGAAATGCTTCGAAGACACCATTTAGCCAGCTTCGCATTGGTATTAAGGGGTCTTGAAATTTGCAAAACAAATCGTTTCCTTCAATTTATTTTTCTTCGGAATATATTTTTGCTCGGGGTTTCTTTGTAATTAATGTTACATTCAAAATTCTATCATTGGCGTCTTCGGAAAATGTTAGCTCAATTTGATTTGTTTTAGTTTTTAGTTTCCTTAAAAATAACGAGTTTAAACACGATCGACAGACTCTCCCTTTAAAACACATAGGAGCAGTGGTCCACATTTTAGCAGAAAATTATATTTTCCGCAAAGTCATTTCATACTATCTCATTTGGAGGAGGCGAGAAAATGTTTAAAACCAGTAGGGTGTCTTAGGGATTGTTTATTGGTTCAAAGTAGCAGTTCCATTATAGCAAATATGGGAAAATTGAAATTTTAAATCAAGTATTTTGATTTGAGTAGTCAACGAAGTTATTATAACAGGCTTAAACCCTATGCCCAAAAACTCAATTATTTGAAATAAATAAATTAAAAAAAGTAATTTAAATATTTTCACAACTTCGTAGATGCGAAAAATTGTAACGTTTTCGATATAGTAGCATTAATAAGACAAAATATAGAAATATTTAGTGCATTGATCGCAAATTCAAAAAGAAAGTATTCAAAATTTCTGCCAATTTCAGAAGATTAATGTACAAAGACAGTTTCATCTCACTTACCATGGAAGTAGGAAGCAGATATTAGTAAATAGGAAGCAGATATTAGGCCAATGTACTTAAAATAAGTGTACTAACAAACACTGTAATCATTGAAATTGGTACACATCAAAATGACTTCTCGCTCAAAGGGATGCACGTTTGAGAAAAAGGTCCAAATTTAAGTATTAAACAATACATACACTTAACTAATTGAATTCAAATAACACAAATAAATCATTAACTAAGAAATTATTTACTGATACTAATTATTCATCAATTTAAAAAATGCAGTGTCAATATGTATATAAACATAGATATTCATTTTTCATATTAAAAAAAGTTCTAGAACCTTAGAAAAAACAATTCTAAACCTGCCTCGTTTAAAATAGAAGCAAGTTTGCGGATAGTGAGTACTTCAGTGATATTGATTTGTTTGTGGTAATATTGTTCTGCCAGAGACAAAAAAATGCCCCGAGTAAAAATCTTATTCAAATTTTAAATTTAAATCATCCCGCAATTGGCTAAATGTCGGATATTCGTGTCTTCGGAGGTATTCATTAACGTAACCCTTCCTTCTGATACTGTATGTCCAAAGATCCATCCCCCTAAAAGTGATATATCTTCTGAGAGCTTTTCATTGAAACGAAATTTTCAAAAATGATCATCATAATGTTAAAAAATATTGTTCTAGATAGAGCATTTCAAATTTAGTCTCAGATGAAAGAGGAGTATCTAAGCATTCAATTAGTGAATATTGCAGCGATACTGATTTTTTTGTCCAAATATTGTTCTACCAGAGTCTCCGTGCTATTGTTGAAAGATCTTTACTAAAAGAAGACACTGGTGGCTACAGGAGAAACTACGAGGAAGAGGACTCGTAACCAAACATATCTAAAAGCAAGGGTTTCCTGAAACTGTAAAATAACTTTGGTAACTCATTTGTACGAAGATTTAAGAGCTACAGGAGCTAGGATATTTCCAAAAAAACATGTCTTTTGTTGCAACAATGAACAAAATGACCCCTGGATATCATAATATTTAGACTAAATTCAGAGAGAGATTCATTGCCGGCTTATAAATATAAATCACTGATATTGCATTAATATTATTAAATGATAAACAATTTTCTGTAAGAAAAGTTTAATTGCATAACTTAGTTATTCTTCTTTTCAATCGCTTGCTTTGGATATCGCCGTTTGACGTTTGAAAATTGAAAATGAACAGAAATCGTCAACATTCCTTGTAAGAATGGATTTTTTTCGTGCTTTTGTGTGGTGTCGGTGGTGATTCGTTTGGCGCGCAGCTCAGGCGAGTATGTGAAAGGCGGTAACGATCAATGAGGTATATATAGGTGTGGCAGAACACACGGTTTGCTAGTGTTGGCAACCAAAAATATGTAAACAACCCAGAAGCACAACGGGTCAACGTCACAGCTGTCACACGATTCAATGGGAGTGGAACGACCGGTAAGACGAAAGCAAGTCGATTTATACTGTGATCACTCACACCACTCATGTAAGATTTATCTTACGAATATCAAAGTGCCATCTTCGCCGGACATGTATATACGACATTGGGTAATGATGGCTCGCACCCACCCGGTCAAACCATTCGGAATTTGATTCGGAATCCTGAATGGAGTCATTATGGATTCCAAATCAAATGCAACAACCGATTCTGAGTCGGAATCGGTTGTTGCATTTCATTTGGAATCCATAATGACTCCATTCAGAAATCCGAACCGGTTCCGGAATGAGTTTAACTGGGCAGCAGTGTTAGTATTTGTGGCGATCATCGTATGTCGAGTGTGATTTGCACGGCGACGTGGTGTAGTGTTGGTGTTTTTCCCGCTCTTTCGGAGCTGATTTTGTGCTGGACGCGGATCGTTTGTCGCTTACAGTTCAGTAAGTGTGCGGTGGGTGGTGACGGGCGTTCACGCCCAGCAGTGGTGGTGTTTTTGGCGGTAGTCGGTCGACGCAGTGAGCGAGCTTTCGACGGCGACGTAGTGGATCAAACTTTTACCAGACAGTGGTGGTTGTTTTTGCTGTTCATCGGTCGCCGTAGCGCGGCATTTGCATCGGCCACAGTTTATAAAGAACAGTTGCGCAAAGACTGAAGCAAATCTACCTATTGAACACTCAAAACGTCTACCTATCGGACACGAAGAATAACAATGCTCGAATGCGTGGGGAGTATCGTTATTATGTGATTATAATTATGAGAAAAAATTCAATGATGTAATATTAACATTATTTAAAACCAGGAATATTTCGCTTAATGACAATTATTAAAAAATATATGTTCACTGATATTCAAATTTGGCACTATTTCAAACACCGGAACAGCTCTGGGTAGTGTTAATAATCTTCCACCGACAGTGGAAATATGAAGGTATTTCTCATAGTTAAAGTGCAGCTAAAATTTTGACAAATTTGTGTATGCATTCCACTTATACATATGTACCTGTTTCAAATTTATCTAACGCTGCAAATTCGACTGTTTTTTGTCACACCCCAATCAGACGGCAAGCGGCAAAAATCAATGCATTTCGTTCTTAGTTGCGGATCAGTTGAGAACCGGAAAAAGCTTAAATTCTTTATACGATGTTATTTATCGTACTGATTTTTAAACACTTAATTTTAAATTTTTAAATGCACAAAGTTAACTTCTAACTGAAGCGTTCGGGTTAAGTCATTTGAAATTTAACTAAAAATGAAAGGTTGCCAAAATTTAAAAAAGACCAATGATTGGTCCAATGTTGCCAATCCTCTTTACGCAACTCTACTATTAAAAACTCTGGCATCGGCGTTGAGCGACGCTGATTGGATCGAGTTGGTGTTGGTGACGGTGATTTTTCGCGCTATTCAGCTGGCGTTCCTGTAAGCAACGGAGCAGCTAAGTTTTTCTTTTATTTTATCAAATTTTTGTGCATTTCGATTTTTATTTCATTTTCGTTAAAAATTATTTTTGACGGCGGTAATTCCGGCATCCCCAATGTCTGACGAGGACGACATGGATAACTATGTTACCCCCTTAAATAATCTAACCGGTGCAATACCGTAAAACTCCAATTCGAATCCCCCTCTCTCCCTTCCCCACTTGATTCTCTTGGGTTCTGGTACAGGATCTGATACGAGCTCTGGCGCGGGTACTGGTGGTACTGGCTATCAAAATGTCGTTTCCAGCAATAATGTTCCACGTGTCTGGCAATACAATGACCTTCCAGGCGACCGATTTGTAGTCTTTTTCCGGCCAAAAGACAAGCCCTTAAGGGTTTCGCATATGTTCTGACTGTCAATATCACTAGCGAGCGCGAAATTATGAAAGTCAATGCGAATAAACTTCGTGTCGTGCTCTCAGACCGGAAACAGGTCAAAGCGATCGTAAATGATCCACGCTTTAACATCGAATATTGCGTGTACATTCCGGCTAATGTCGTTGAAATAAATGGCGTTGTAACGGAAGAGTCTTAGACTGTCGCTGACCTGCAGAATGGTGTGGGTATTTTTAAAACCCAAAACCTTCCTAAGGTGAAAATACTAGAAGTCAAACAGCTGAACTCAGTACTAGGCACAGGTAATTCAAAAATCTTTACCCTTTTGAAATCATTTAGATTAACATTCGAAGGCTCTGCCCTACCTAACTACGTACTTTTGGACAAGCTTTGACTCCTGGTCCGCATATTCGTCCCAAAAATCATGAGCTGCACTAAGTGTAAACAGCTAGGTCACACAAGTACTGCTGCAACAACTCTTGGTGGCAAAAGGAAAAGAAGTGTTGCCCCGTCCCAGAAACTCCCACGTAAGAAAGGGACTAACTGGCCAAATCATCTACCTCAAAAAACCATCGACTAATAAGCTAGTAGCCCCTGGTTTTCAAATTCAAGACAAAGACTTTCCGGGTTTCCCAACTCAAAAGAAAGTTCATTCGTTATCGAGCACTCAGTCGAGATAGAAGTCTTTTGTCATCGGTCCGTACACTCTATAGCGACAAATAGTGTTAATCCGCGTTCAAGGTTATTTCACAGAGAACAGACGTCCATCTTCAGCATTCAACTTGTGTAAAATCTCTAACGGTTTCGAAGGTAGTTTGGATATCTAAACCAGGTGCGCTGCTGTCGTCATGTTTTTTGTGGCTGAGTGCGACAGAATTGCCAGCGGTTATTCCTCTACCCAGTCAAACTAGTCCGGAACCGATTCGGACTTCCAGCATGAATTCCAGCTCAAATGCGTCAACCGATAGAGTCGGAATCGGTTGTTTTCTTTGAGCTAGATTCCATGCTGAATCCATCCAGGATTTCGAACCGGTTTCGGAATCGATTTGACGGATAGTAGGGATAGGTTGGTGTGGCGGCGCTAGTGTTTTTCGTATATTAATTCAAATATTTACACACGTTTTTTAAATATTTTTGTTCGATCATGGATGTCTGTTCTCTGTGGTTATTTGCACACTCTACGCCTAGTTGAGGTTTCAGTATTTTTTCCCTTCTTTTGTGTTTCTGTTTATGAGTACCGTTAGCCGGTCAGTGACAAGTAAAGCAGTGTTCTTCTAATAAGCCGTCTGGATACCGTTACCTACACAAGCTAAGTATTAGTTTTCGTTTCCCCTTCTCGGTTGTCTTAACAACGTGCACTGGGCAATAGGCCCGTGCAAAAATGACTTCCCCTGACGGCGGTTCATCTCAAGGTGAGATGGACGTCGAAATAAAATCGGCTCCCCGGCTCAAGGTATATCCGAGCTCGGCCACCGGGCCATTTGTGATCTTCTTTCGGACCAAAGAAAAAAAGTGTTTGAATCTGTTGCAGATTTCTCGAGTTCTGACGGATCGGTATTCGGCCGTGACAGAAATATCGAAAATTCGCCCTGATAAGCTTCGGGTGGTGGTTAACAGTTCTACTCAGGCAAACGATATTGCTGGCTACGAGCCCTTTACGAAGGAGTACAGGGTGTATATTCCAGCTAGCAGGGTTGAAGTCAGTGGGGTCGTTTCCGATTCGAGTCTGAATTGCGAGGACCTGCTAAAATATGGGACTGGCTGTTTCAAAGACCCCATGCTTAAGCCAGTGAAGATACTGGAGTGCAAACGTTTGCATTCAGCATCAGTCGCAGCTGACGGCAAGAAAATATACGTCAACTCAGACTCTTATCGGGTGACCTTCGCCGGCTCTGCCCTGCCCAATTACCTCCTCTTTGACAAGGTTCGTCTACCTGTTCGCCTCTTTGTGCCGCGGGTCATGAACTGTACTAATTGCAAACAATTGGGACACACAGCCTCCCATTGTAGCAATAAAGCCCGCTGTGGGAAATGCGGTGGGAATCATGCGGATGATTCCTGTGGTAGAGATGTCGAAAAGTGTCTCTACTGTGGGGGAAACCCACATGATCTCCCTTCATGTCCCGCGTACAAACAGCGCGAGGAAAATCTTAAGCGTTCCCTTCTGGGATGCTCTAAGCGATCTTTTGCAGAAATGCTTAAGATAGCTACGCCATCTGTCTCTACGAACATTTATACCAACTTGTCTACTGACGAAGGCGACTGTGATGAACCTCAGGAGGGAACATCTTCTGCTGTGCCTAGAAGTAGTAGAAAAAGGAAGAACATTTCCTCTTCCAAGCTTCGTCGTAAAGGCCAGAAGGTGTCTCTTCATGGTCCCCCTAAAATAACTACTCAAGGAAGTATTGGTGCAAAACCGAAGCAAGTCACTCCCGGTCTCAGTAACCTGAGCTCAGAAAAGGAGTTCCCAGCACTTCCAGGAACATCAAAAACCCCAAGTGTTCCCATATCTCAGCCAGAGAAAGAAAACAGTGCTGGCATACTAAATTTCTCTGACATTGTGGACCGTATTCTTACAGCGTTAAACATTTCTGGCCCCCTTAAAAGTATCTTGATAAGCTTTCTCCCCGCAGTAAAAACATTTTTGATGCAGTTCACTGCAAAATGGCCCCTTCTTTCAGCGATTGTATCTTTCGATGGTTAATTCATCGAACGAGGTCAAGGATTTAATCACTGTTCTACAGTGGAATTGCAGAAGCATTATCTCGAAAATCGATTCGTTTAAAATCTTACTAAATAATTTGAAATGCGATGCATTTGCCCTATGCGAGACATGGCTCACTTCAGAAATAACCCTACACTTCCACGATTTTAATATTATTCACTTGGATCGAGAAGACTCTTACGGAGGAGTACTTTTGGGGTTCAAAAAGTGCTATTCTTTCAACCGAATCGACCTCCCCTCGACACCAGGCATTGAAGTTGTCGCTTGCCAAACCAGAATTAAAGGCAAAGACCTTTGCATTGCTTCCACCTACATCCCCCCTAGAGCCTTAGTTAGCCACCGACGGCTTTGCGATATTGCGGAACTCCTCTCCGCACCGAGGCTAGTTTTAGGTGACTTCAACTCCCACGGCACGGCATGGGCATGGGGCCTTCATGACGATAATCGATCTACCCTACTCCATGAGCTTTGCGACAACTTCAATATGACTATTTTGAATACGGGTGAAATGACACGGATTCCTGCCCCTCCAGCGCGTCCGAGCGCCTTAGATCTGTCCCTCTGCTCGACATCGCTGCGGTTAGATTGCATGTGGAAGGTAGTCTCTGATCCCCACGGCAGCGACCATCTGCCAATCGTAATTAATATTGCTAACGGTTCAGGGCCACCGAATACAATCAATGTTTCGTATGACCTCACACGAAATATTGATTGGAAGAGCTACGCGTCCGCGATATCCGACAAAATCGAGTGCACTCAAGAGCTTCCTCCGGAGGAAGAGTACGGGTTCCTGGCTGGCTTGATTCTCGATACCGCGATTCAAGCTCAGACTAAACGCGTACCAGACGCGAACTCACGCGAGCGTCCTCCCAATCCATGGTGGGACAAAGAGTGCTCAGACGTGTACGCGGAGAAGGACGCTGCGTATAAGACCTTCCGGGATGACGGGCTGCCAGCTAGCTACCGACAGTACGCGATGGCGGAAACGCGCATGAAGAGTTTGATAAAAGCCAAAAAACGTAGCTACTGGCGCCGGTTCGTCGACGGACTAACGAGAGAAACATCGATGAGCACTCTTTGGAGTACGGCCCGGCGCTTACGAAACCGAAACAGTACTAATGAGAGCGAGGAATATTCAAACCGTTGGATATTCGATTTTGCCAAGAAGGTTTGTCCGGATTCCGCCCCGGCACAGAAGATCTACCGCGCCGCGTCCCCTCACAATATCGCGAACGAAACACCGTTTTCGATGGTGGAGTTCTCACTTGCTCTCTTATCATGTAACAATAAAGCCCCAGGGCCAGACAGAATCAAATTTAACTTGTTAAAGAATCTGCCAGACTCTGCCAAGAGACGCTTGTTGAATTTATTTAATAAGTTTCTTGAGGGCAATATTGTCCCTCATGACTGGAGGCAAGTGAAGGTCATCGATCTTCAAAAACCAGGAAAACCAGCCTCTGACCACAACTCGTATCGACCGATCGCAATGCTGTCCTGTATCCGGAAGTTGTTCGAGAAAATGATCCTATTCCGCCTCGACAATTGGGTAGAAACAAATGGCTTACTGTCAGATACACAATTTGGCTTTCGCAAAGGCAAAGGGACGAACGATTGTCTTGCGTTGCTCTCAACTGAAATTCAAATGGCCTATGCTAGCAAAGAGCAGATGGCATCAGTGTTCCTAGATATTAAGGGGGCTTTTGATTCCGTTTCGATCAACATTCTTTCAGAGAAGCTGCACCAGCATGGTCTTTCAGCGACTTTAAACAACTTTTTGCTAAACTTGTTGTCGGAAAAGCACATGCATTTCTCGCAAGGTGACTTATCGACATCACGATTTAGTTACATGGGCCTTCCTCAGGGCTCATGTTTAAGCCATCTGTCATACAATTTCTATGTCAACAACATTGATGAATGTCTTGACAATTCCTGCACGTTATGGCAACTTGCTGACGACGGCGTGGTTTCTGTAACGGGACCCAAAGCTGTCGATCTACAAGGACCATTACAGAATACCTTGGACAATTTGTCTGCTTGGGCTATTAAGCTGGGTATTGAATTCTCCACGGAGAAAACTGAGCTAGTTGTATTTTCTAGGAAGCGTGAACCAGCACAACTACAGCTTCTATTAATGGGTCAAACTATCGCTCAGGTCTTCACAGTAAAATATCTAGGGGTCTGGATCGACTCAAAAGGTACTTGGGAATGCCATATTCGGTATCTGAAACAGAAATGCCAACAAAGGATCAAATTTCTTCGTACAATAACTGGAACGTGGTGGGGTGCCCACCCAGGAGACGTAATTAGGTTGTATCAAACAACAATACTGTCGGTAATGGAATACGGATGCTTCTGCTTTCGCTCCGCCGCGAACATACATTTCATCAAACTCGAAAGAATTCAGTATCGTTGTTTGCGTATCGCCTTAGGGTGCTTACAGAGTGGCGGCGAGAAGCTGAGCTGGCGCTGATACTGACATTAGTATGCGAGATGCGAGAAACCTGCTTGCTGCAAACCAAAGGGATGATGTCAGAGTGAAAGCTGAGCGGATCGGCGCCGACTGCCTGCTTTTACTCCGACAGGTTCCATTTGATATGCTGCAAGCAGGTTTCTCGCATCTCGCATTTTAATGTCAGTGCCAGCCCCTGCTCAGCTTCTCGCGGCCACTCTGTAAGCACCCTTAGGGTGCATGCAGTCGACCCATACGATGAGTTTCGAAGTCCTGTCGGGCGTTCTCCCGCTGAAAAATCGATTTTAAGAACTCTCATATCGATTACTCATTCGATGCGATATCTTGAACCCGGTGGTGATTGAAAATTTCGAAAGGCTTATTGACCTCAATTCTCAGACCCGTTTCATGTCCCTGTACTTTGACTACATGGCGCAGAATATTAACCCTTCTTCTTACAATCCCAACCGTGTGCATTTCATAAATACTTCTGAATCTACTGTTTTCTTCGGCACATCCATGAAAGACGAGATCTGTGGAATTCCGGACCATATACGCCCACAAGTGGTTCCAAACATTTTTTATAATAAATTCCGAGAAGTCGACTGCTCTAAGATGTTTATACTGACGAATCAAACCTCGAAGGGTCCACTGGCTTTCGGTGTTTCCAACCAAAAGTTCACCGCCTCCTACAAACTCAGTGACCCCGCTTCAGTTTACGCCGCGAAACTAGCTACCATTCAGTATACCCTAGGAGTCATTGTAACATTACCCGCAGACCATTACTTCATCGTTTCGGATAGCCTCAGTTCCATTGACGCTATTCGCATGGAAAGCACTCCTCGTATTTTTTTGAGAAAGGACGGGAGCTACTGAGTGCTTTATCTGACAAATCTTTCCAGATTACCTTAGTGGGGGTCCCTTCTCATTGCTCCATTCCGGGCAATGAGAAGGCGGACTCCTTAGCTAAGGTGGGTTCCCTAGAAGGTGTCGTTTATGAAAGACCAATTTGCTTTAACGAATTTTTCAGTATTACTCATCAGAGAACCCTCTAAAGCTGGCAAAACTCGTGGAGCAATGGGGAGCTAGGAAGGTGGCTACATTCGATAGTCCCCAAGGTATCGACGAAACCTTGGTTCTAGGAGATGGATGTGGGTCGTGACTTCATTCGTGTGATGTCCCGACTCATGGCAAATCATTACACGCTGGATGCACATCTCCGGCGTATTGGGATCGTGGAAAGTGGTATCTGCGCTTGTGGCGACGGCTATCACGACATCGAGCACATTGTCTGGGAAGACCAACCAACGTCCCGGTTCGAGATGTGCTAGCAAATCGCGATGTCCTCTATATGTCCCTCGTTTACACCTTCTTAAAAACCATCAATATAAAAATTTAACTGCCCCTTCTTATTTCCTATCATCTCTGTCGAATGAGCCACCAAACACGGGACCTACAGTACGAACATTACACGCGCAACTCGAAGTGTTGCCAATCCACATCTGAGCCGTACTACGAAATCGAAACCTCTGTCGTCTTGAGGAGGACCACCCAGCGTCCCAGTATTGACTCTTACACCCAGCAGTATAACTCCTAACCCCCCCCCCCCCAAAATATCTTCGCTTTCTCGTTGCAACTGCCCAACTCTACTACCACATAAAACTAACTCTAATTAATCGCCTCGAATCTTTACAAAATTCAATCGCGCCCTTTAGTTATTCGTACTTTTAAGATAGTTGTAAAATTGCCCCCCTTAGTTAAAAATTATTTGCTCCAATAATCTCCCTGCTTATAATGTCAAAACATATTGCCATAAAAACTAATGACCTCCCTAATCTTACGAAAATTAAATTAACACCTTGCGAATAGTATAAGATAGCTATCAAATCTCCTTAGTTTCATTAAAAAAAATATCAATATGTAATCCCCTAGTTTAAGTAATTCAAAATGTAAAACAAAACAAAATTGGCACCTTTAAGCTAACGCAAACGTGCCTTATCAAATAAACGAATTGAATAAAAAAAGTCATTTTTGGTCATGAATAGTTTACCAGCCATTTTTGGTACTTCCCAGACTTTTGAAATTATTATTTTAGACATTTGAAAAAAGTAACTGACATCTCTGGCTGTCAGTTTTTCGAAAATCACCCAAAAATCAACGTTGCGAATTGATTTTGCACGAACACCTAGAAAATCCTCAAGACTCTCATCGGGACATCGGAATCATGCAGTCAACGGTGAGCCGTGTGATAAAACGTTACTACCAAACTGTGCATCGAACGGAGGGAGCAATGTGGTCAAAATGGATCTTCTATTAGTGATCAATGTCACGGGCGTGTAGTGAAAGCGTATAAGTTTGATGTTCCGGAAGAAGTAAGGAAGCAGAAACTGCCAAAGTTTGCCAATAAATACATGATTGTGCAAGCGATCTACTCATGTGGCAAACAGAGTGCGCCGTTTGTGACTACCGGGACGGTGAACGGGGAGATTTACCGCTAGGAGTGTTTACAGAAGCGTCTGCTTCCTCTGTTAAAGCAACACGAGGGCACTAAGATTGTCTGGCCGCATCTAACTTTGTGCCACTATTCAAATGTTGTCCTGGGTGGTACGAAGCCAACGGGGTCACTTTCGTACTAAAGAAAATTAACCTCCCCCCCCCCCCAACAACGCACCGAAACTAAGGCCAATTGAAAAATACTGGGCAACTATGAAGCTGGCACTACGGAAGCATCCCAAGGAGGTCAAATCTAAGGAAGACATGAAGAAAAAGTGGGTTTCTATACAAAAGAAGCTGCAGCTAGATATTGTACAGAACGTGATGAGTGGAGTTAAGCGCAAGGTGCAAGCGTACGGTTATGGTATTGAAGTTGAATGAAATAAATATGCCAAAAGCTTACTAATGGGTTATATTTTATTGTCTGCAAGTTCGAAAAGGATCGGCCCACTAGGTAAATTTTACAGCGTTTTTACGTAATGCAATTGGATGTGGGACACCCTTTACTAGTCATATTAAGGTCTATTCATTTTTACGGTAGTGCTATCTTTCCTAGACCCGTTCGCAACCTCTCAACCTGCTACTATCAACAGAAGGCTGATAGCACTCAGTCGTCACCAGTCTCAAGACCAAATGTCATCAATAGAGTTGGATAGGAGACTTATGGGGACTATGTTATTTCACGGTTTTGTGACCGTTTCAAGGCTTTCTGAAACGATGGTCCTGAATTCACCTTATTTGTTTTATTTATTTACTTAATTTTGTTTTTTTTTTATTTTTCATTGCTATATTTCAAAGTTTTAATAATTAGACATTAAAATATTTTCTACGTTTTGTAAATCAACTATGCGCTTTGGACATTTTACGATAAAATTATTACAATCCGTAGACAAAATCTGTCGCAACAAATGCCACATCTTTATTCCTTCCCTCGGCAAGACTGACATTGTTCGCGTAATTCCTCATCACGACACAGAAAATGCGCACATGATGAAAATGTTTCAAATTCCTTTATTTGCATATGTTTCATTATCCCGCAGCAAAGTTATGCAACCATGTTGCAATGAATGTCTCCTTCATAGTAGCAGCAGCAGCCCCCAGTCCTTACTGTTATACTGCGTATATGTGCACCGCGCCTTTGTGCGACTCTCATCTTCAAATGAAGCGCCGAGAGGGCAGCCGCCCACTTCAACCAGATGAGCCTGATTAAACACTCTTGTTTCTATGTCAACAACCCTGTCGCTAAACAACGGGGACTTTCCCGTTTAAATGAAAACCAAACGCGAGTCAGGCCCGTAGCCAGGATTTTGCTTCGGGAGGGGCTTGAAAATTATTGAATAAATGTGTAAATTATTATCTGATGACTTGAGATAGTCATCGGAAACTGAACGTAATTATGAAAAGTTATTAGTGAAAACAATTCCAAAACTAAGACAATAGACACTAAAAAAACCCTAAAAATATGTTGTCTGTTACAAGAAAGGCTATCGACTAATTAAATTTGATTATTATTAATTTACAAGTTAGAAATTTCTCTAGTTACAAAAATGAATATTCAAGAGTTCAAAGTATTTAGGGCTGCTTGAAAATACTACGCATTCTAGACTAGTTTACAAGGTGTAGAAGAAGCAAAATTCTCGACAAACATATGATTACGGCCTAAAAGCCAACTGTCAAAATCCACTTTGAATGGAAATTCCAGACAAACCGTTACTAGTCGAACACAGTTCACAACAGTTTATGAAAGAGAAAACTTTTCTCTTTCATTCACTACCCACATCTGTGATTGGCGTGAAACGGTTTGTCCAGAATTTCCATTCAAAGTGGATTTTGACAGTTGGCTTTTAGGCCGTAATCATATGTTTGTCGAGAATTGGAATGAGTAGAAAAATATCCAAAAACCCGTCTCACGAAACTTTACACGCATTTGCTAATCAGGAGAACGAAACAAACGTCAAGGTTGTCTCCATGGATAGGAATATATCAGTGTGAAAACCAAGTTTAAATTTGCTTCAAATCTTCTGATAAGGCTGGCGATTTGTAGATGCGGAAAATAGGTTCAACTCCTATTTTCATGATCGGGCGTCTTGCTACTATTACTAGTTATGTGACTTCATCCGAAGTTTACGTTAACTCAACTTTGTGAATTTTTTGATTTAAATGATACTGATCATGTCGTAATCATAACAACCCTGGGAAAAACACATGTTTTTTTTCATTTGACTCTCGTGGGGAATGGGTTAAAGACTATCTTCGACAATATTATCAGGCAACTGAGAATAACTATCTATTTATCTATTTGAGTAGATTCTTCTGAGATACTTTTTATATCATTGGACTTGCGAATTAAAAATATCGTAGAATGATTTTCCTAGATCACTGAAACTATAGTAAAAGTCAAAATGTAAAGTGAATGCAAAAAACTACTGATTTCACTACAAATCAAGAATAAGAACCTTAGCTCTATTGACTTTCAGCAATCTTGCAAAACCGTTGGAACTTGAGAAGATTACCTAGATTAAGTAAATATTATAATTGAACATTTGAAGGTTTTATTTCGGAATTCATGGGTTTTTGGACAATGTAAAATATATATTTCAATGATTTAATCTACTAATGGAATCTACCCAGAATTTAAGCAACTGAGCGAAACTGCTAAGAACTTGTTCACTAATCCAAAGAAAACTACTTAGCACTGATTAGTGAATGCTTCTAATTTACGTAAAATTTGGTAAATATAACATTGATGACACCACCAAAATAACTAGAAACTATAACGATAGGTGAGCTTAATAATTTCAACATCACTTGCTTCCGACACATGGGAGAGAACACATCGCACTTACGTCTAATTTGCCAAAGAGGCTTTGTCTGTTTTTAAATTACAGCAAATTGTCCGTTTCCTGTGAAACTTTTGTAAAACTTTTTGTGAATTTGTTAAACAAATATGTGGACGCTAATCTGCTCAGTAATTGGTTCGTTTTTGAATAAAAATACTTAGCTCTTGATATTTTTTACAATCATCATCAAGATTGGAAGAGATATATGACTTCTTGAAGAATGTTGTAATGTTTGTTTGATTACAGGTTTGTTTAACCACTATTTGTAAAAAAGTTTCAATTAAAGTTTGTTGCACCTAACGCATCAAAGTTGTACGGATAACAAAGACGAAATGTAAGATCAGAGCGCAATTCCGAAAGCACTGTTTAGAGTATAGAAAAGATAGAAGAGTGATCTTGAGTCGATTTCGATTGGTTGTTTTTTTGACATTAAAAATGTCTTACTCCACTATCTGGGGCTAGGTGTCATTCTAAAATCTAAACTATCTCCCATGTAACGAAACTATGTAAGGTTTGCACGCTTATAACTCCGATATTACTTGATGGATTTTAATCATTCATACACCAACCGATTCAGAAACACCTAACTTAAATATTGGTAATAATTTAATATCTCCCCAATAAAAGTAGACTTTTGGAAATTGATAAAATTAAAAAGTTCACGAAAATGGGAAAATTACCATTCGTGAGGCAGATTTCTCAGACACAGCCGTCCATAGAGGGCACCTTATTGGCTCAATCACACACGAAAAGTCATAAATAGAAGCGACGCATGTCCGTTTAAATCAGTTGTTGCTCTTATCCCATGCGAGCAACATCGTCTCCGGGCGATGCAATAAGCGCTATCGATTTTCGGCAACGTTGGCATTTGCACACACTCGCACCTAAGTGACTAAACCATATACGGTTAGTTTATAAATAGAGGTGACGCGTACACGTTTGAATCAGTTTTTTTCTTATGTCGAACGGGTAAGATCATGGCACTACAATAAGCGGTAGACGCTATGCATTTTCGGCAGCGGTGGCCGTGTGCGGATTTGTCGGGTACCAGCATGGTGTCACAGAATGATTTGCAAAGTGGGTGGACGGGGTGGTTTGGATTTAATTCAATACGGTGTGTGCTGCTTAAGAGTGTTGCGTTTGAAAAAAATATATTGATTTGTTATGCATGCGTGTGCGTTGTAACTTGTTAATCCATGTTTACGGCGCTTTGTAGCTGCGTAGGGTAAAGAGCCTATTGGTTTTCATATGTTTCATATTTCGGTTATATGTTTTTTTATCAGTAAGGCATCTGACACCGTGCTTCCGTAGTTAATGCACTGTTCAGCAGCGTAATATTTTATGTAGGAGAGTGCACTCAGGTTTTTACGCGTTTTTTTTTTGCGCGGTATTTTTTACGCGGATTTTGAAATTTACGCGGTTTTCATTTACGCATTTTTTGAGATTAACGTGGTTTTCATTTACGCGGCCTGTATTCCCTGCGTAAAAAAAAACTTGAGTGTAATTGCATCGGAAACAATCACATTCCCAGGAGAACTTTTTGTTTTCTAATTTCCAGCCTATTTTTACTAGATGGATCAGCAAAATAATGCCAATCAGCTAATGAGATACTTGATTAATTGTCATAATAGATTACCGTTAAATGACCTTCAATAAATTATGTTTTAATGGGGAGGGTGTATAGCAAATTGTAACATATGAAAACAGGAGAGTGAGCAAGAACGTGAGTCGATATGTGTGATAGATAAAATTCATTTGCACGCTCTTGAAAAAAGCTACATTTTTAATGTCGCCGTGGTCGTGTCCTGTACACAACCCTTTAATTTTTTTCTCTCTTTTCTCTCTTATTTAAGATTATCTCTCTCATTTTATTCCATGACGAGCAAAAACAGAACGAAAGACTGTCACATACTGAAGACATGAAATCAAAACACTTATCCCAACTTATTGGCTTATAGATTCAATCAGTCCCAACATTTTAGTCGCTCTTCGTGATTGCCTATTGTTTTGCCACTTTTTGATCCGTCCACTTTAAAAAAAAAATTTAACACGTTTGTTGCTGATATCACGGATTTACGGATTAACAGTGTGATTTGTACGGAACGAATTCCTCGTAAAAATAAAAGCAAACGTCAATAAAAATGGTATTTCGTTAAAATGATGCAAAACAAAAACTGTTCTCGGCTGAATTGTTCTCAGACAAATTGAAATACTTTTTGTGTAGCACAGTACAGAGTACAGAGTGCACAGTGTGCACTGACCTAATACAGAAATTCAAATTTGTGTGCAATTCAAAACCTTATCATTTAAAAATAACAAACAGGACCGTGGGTCTTTTTTATATTTCCTTCTGCAAACAATAAAAATATTATAATGAGTTTAAATGGTTGTCTAGCAGATCTCGCACAAGCGTTTAGTCATTGCACGTGAAAACCTGTTTACGAGTCGAGGAAACATTTTTTTCCTCGCCAACTATGTCTTGGGGGGGGGACATTGATTTTCTCATCGTCCATATATAAAAGTATCTTAATTATAGCATTGTCACACACAACCATGTGTTTTAAGTTGTTCGAAATAAATGGGTTTCGTCTGGGCTAATTTGTTGAGCGCGTAAAGCCTGACATGGTAGAACTCGATAAAGGCGGCTTCCGAAAGTCTAACCTCCATTTACACCTTCAGGAAATGTTCCACATTATGAATGCTCGGTCCTATGCGAATCATCAATAATTTTTTAATCACCGTATTTGGCTGGAGCACCACTTTTTGCTTCTGCTACTCACTGATCTCGACAGATTACTACAGCAACAATTATAGTAACAGTTTCTTTTATTCTTCAGACAAGGCACACAATATAAAAGTTACTATTTTTGTCGTTCGCTTCGCACTGGCTCGAGTAAAAGCATAAAGCACACTGAATTTCGTGTTCATTGCCTTTGGTGGTTAGAAATACCTTCTTCAACTTTTTCTCAATAATTTGTTCAAACCAATTGAGTAACAAATTTTGTTAAAAGTCGCCGGTTTTTTTAATTTATTTTTGAAAAATTTCGGGAGGGGCTTTAGCCCCCTAGCCCCCCCTCTGGCTACGTGCCTGACGCGAGTCATTCTAACTATTTACCACCGTCGCAACGGTGCACCGGCTGGGCTCTACAAGTAGTTCTGCTATCTAGACAGCGTCTAGTCGGCTTGGTGGAAACCCCTTTTTTGCTTGTTAACGAAATACCGCGCTTTAATGAAAAAATCAGAGCAAGGAAGAACCTGTTGCATTTGAACTAACCGCGAACCATGATTCGATTGGTGTCTTACGGAGAGAGTGATAATCCCTATTAGTGTTATTTAAATTTACCTTTATCGTTGGAATAATGACACTGAATCTCTGAATAGAACTTAATAGTTTAGAGATGTTTACCCAAAGCTTTGAGCGTGTCAGTGCTGAACATTGAACTTCGATAATTTTCGGTTATCAAATTGTAAAATAATTTCGTCTTTACAAGGTTACTATTGAGGCATTTGAAGCTTCTTTAATGCTCGCCTTTGTTTCTTTGTTCGATCCGCCTGGTCTCCACCACAATTTCAAATGTTTGTATGTAAATGTCAGCAATGGCGACGAAACCAAAAAACTGTTTTTTTATAAATTTTCCCTTGAAATACATCTTCTTATACTATGGACCTGTCCAGAAGTGCTTATTATATTGAAAAGGGACAAGAAAATAGCTCAAGTAAATAAATTAAAAATCAAATACATTTTTGGTTTAGCTGGTGTTCCTGATCCGGACACCCTTCTATTCAAATCTGAACTAAGTTGCACTGTTGAGGAAGTATATAACCAAACATAGTCTTTACGGTATTAGATTGGATTGTTCTCTCCAAATTGCCCTACACTTGTTGCAGCTGTAGACGCAAATCAATTTTCCAGCAGCCATTGTGGTGTCAGCAATGATATCGCATCGTCCCATCCGAACCGGACACCGGAAATGAACCATCAACTCAATTTTCAACCAGCCTTGGCAATAAGAACGCTAATTAATCACCAGTAGTAGTAGCAGCAGCAGCAGCAGTAGCAGTACCACCACCAAGCGCGCAAGGAAACTGACCGGCGGCGGGTGCTGGAAAATTTTTCACGCCAAAGGGCGTTAGCCCAATCATTTGCATGCCCTTGCTTGCCTTCTGGGTATAGCCATGTGATGATGCTGCAGCCGGCAACAGTAGGAGACCAGCACACGCACTTAATTGAGTTTTCCAAATGAGGAGACTTATTCGCGGCATGTGATCAAACTCGGAATCCAATGATGAAGGGTTCGGACTGTAATCAAATGATGTACCGGCGGTGCATTCATTACAATCATATCTCATCAGAGTAATTTATTAAATGAAGGAATTTCGAAGAGGAAAAAAAAATCGATAATATTAATTTTACACCTTATATATTTGCACTTTTTTAAATAACATTTTTGTGATGAGCGATGGGAAAAGCTTTTCATGAATTCCGGGAAATAGCAGCTAATTTCTAGCTAAAGCGACGATCACATTTTTATTAATTTATTCTTTAAAGCATGCCAGGCAGTGTATTTCTTTTCGGTTCAAATTGATTGTTCAAAAATTGGTTGTTTCAATTTTCATGTTGTTTCTATCATAATTACAATGAAACTAATCAACTAATTAAAAGTATAAAGTAAAAGTTGGTTGTGTTTTTTTATTCGTTAAAAGTTAGAATATTCGTATAAATAAAAGAGTTTAGGTAATCATCGTTTCTAATCTCTACACGATAAGGATGAAAATATACGCCAATATGCTCCGGCTGTGTGGCTCTCCTAAATGGTAATTACTATAAATGTAAACTTGTTCTAATTCTAATAGGGTCTATAAAACGTATTTAAATGTGTAACTATAAGGGTTTCACAATTCGTACAAATCGTTGTTTTGAATCAGCGGGCATTGCGTCGAACGGGTTGTCGCTTGCTGCACATCTTATCGGTCGGCTGATGTTTTGTTTGGGCCCCCTCCCGTACATTACTTATGTTTGTTTAATGTCTTACACCTGTTCGGAATTTGTCAAAAAGTTAAAATTAGCCGTTCAAAACTGGGGACCACAATTTGCTTGCTGTGTTCTTATTGTTTTTTTTTTGCGTGTTTGATAAACGGAACAAAATACACGATCAATGTCTGTCTACTTTGAACGAACAATCATTATTATCGATGACGAAGGTGGTCATTAGCCTCGAATGAATCCGGCGGTGTTGGCTCTGTTTCCATGACCCATGCGCTGCT
Source organism: Topomyia yanbarensis (assembly GCF_030247195.1). NCBI lineage: Eukaryota > Metazoa > Arthropoda > Insecta > Diptera > Culicidae > Topomyia > Topomyia yanbarensis. The sequence goes on from NC_080670.1 coordinate 165,750,219, forward strand.
GACGGCCTGCTGCGAGTGGTGCGAAAAAAGATAGTTTAATGTTAGTATCGTAAGGAATAACATAGCATGCTGATCCATAGAGGATTAACAAAACAGTTTATCAAAATATTTGAACTTTATTGTTGTGTTGTCTTGGATTTGTAAATATTGATTTGTTTCTGTGCGTGTTGGTATAAAAAACTATGGTAATAAACTTTTACTCGTTTATCAAAACCTGTATGTTTCAAGTAAGTGCCATTTATACGATCCGCCAGTGTTCCATCACCGGGACAGCGCGTCAACGGAATGTCCAAATAAGTTACATGCAGCTCGTATGGAACTTGAAATGCATTCAACTCATCCTGACCAAAAAGTGACACGTTCTGTTCCGTTGACGGGTATTGTGTAATCGCTCTTTATTGCCCGTTTCGTCTGTTGATAGACCTTCGTGCGAATTTTTGATGCAGCAAAATGAATATCCTCAGTTACAATTCTCTTTGAAGGGGAATTCCGGACGAACCGTTATTGGCCGAATACAGTTCACGGCAGTTGATGAAAGAGAAAACTGATTCAATTTTATGTCTCTGGGAATATTGGGTAGGTTTGGACCTGTTGCAAAGTTTGTGTGTTCATATTTTTGTAATAATCTGTGTGGGGAGTCTGTCTCACCACATCTCGTTCTAAGTCAGGTGGAAATACCGCTCAACGGATTTTTTTACTATGTCGAAGTATAGGTATTCAGTAAGCCAGGGGAGATTTCCCCAGCATTCAATTTGGGATGTGGTGGAGGGCCAAATCTCAAAGCACCGGCAGCTATCTTGTTCAAATTTATACAAATTGGATCTTTTGAAACAGGTTTTGGAATCCTGGCGGAGGGCCCGCAGTTGAGGAATCCATTTTATATATTGCTAAGCAAGTTCGCATTTTTGAGAAAGTATCCCGAATGGACGTCGACATATCGTACTGTTTGCGGAGTTCTTCCAACGCTTTGCAGTTCACAAGCAGGTGCTCCACAGTATGCCAAGTTTTGCTTGAAGAAGGATCAACCCGAGATATAGTTTGAGCGTGACTGGTCTTTGTGTGACCTACTAAAAAAATATTTTCAGTCCTTTCAGTCCCCTCATGTCTCCAACGATCCCTTGATCTTTTGTAGATAACCGTAAGATGCTCTCCAGGTAAGTGTAGTTGTAGCTATGCGAATTTGACTGCAATGCTGCCTGCGTTCGTATTTCCCCGAAAGCCGCCGTGTACGGGTATTCAGCAGTGTGGTAAGTATATCATAGGAAGTCTCGTTCGTCTGTATGTAGGGGTGTTTCGATTGTCCAGATTCGATTGCCGGAACGGTGGGCATTTTTTCCGTTTTATTTGCGATTACCTGCCTTACCTTGATACCTTGTTGGCTACAGCGTCATCTCGCCAATGCCGGGCGTATCTTAGAGTTCCAGCTTTGCCGATCTTGTGTGGCTTTCTTCCAGTTCCCCGCACATTCAGAGCTCTCAGGTCCCCTTACATAGCGTATAGCCAACGTGTTCGTGGCCTCCCACGAAGTCGGCGTCTTTCTTTTTGGCTCCCTGCTGAATATTGTTTTTGCAATTCTTTCTTCCGGCATTCATACCACATGACAAGTTTGCCATATTTTATCTGTTTAACAATATCCGCTGTTTTGTATACTTAGTACAACTCATGATTCATGCGTCTGCGCCACGCTCCATTTTCGCATATCCCGTCAAGTATTGTCCGCAACCCTTTACGCTCGAAGACTCCGAAAGCTCTCCTATGCGCGTTCCTCAATCCCCACGCTTCGTTGCCATAAAGAGCGACAGGGACGATTAGCGTCTTGTATAGGGCGAATTTTGTTGACGTTTGCAGGGTTGCGGGACCTAAGGTGGTTACATGCGGGACCTAAGGTAGACCTCTTTTACGGCAGCTGCAATACGCCTTTTTAGCTCACGGAAAACATCGTTGTATCAGGTCACAGGTGTACCAAGATAACGAATTCTTCGACCACTTCAAACGCGTCACCATCAAGCACTACCTCGGAACCAACACCACTAGACCTGCCTCTCCCTTTACCTGCGGCCATGTACTTTGTCTTGGCTGAGTTGATGACTAGGCCTATCCTCGCTGTCTCCCTCTTAAAAAGCACGAAAGCCTCTTCCACTGCTCTACGATCGATTCCATTTATATCAATATCGTGTACAAAACGAAGGAGCGACCTGGTGATGATAGTTCCGTTCTTTTGCACGCTAGCTCTCCTGATAGCTCCTTCAAGAGCAATGTTGAGCAGCAAATTTGAACGTGCATCGCCTGTAAGTGGAGGTTTGGCCACTCAGGTTCTGTTTGCCCAGCGGACCCTTTCTATCAGGGCGGCCTAGGTGCTTCTAACGGAATTTCGGATTTTCGTACATAAACAAAAAAAAAAGGTAAATAAACAAAATAAATTAGTAAATTTACCGACTTTTATCCTCACGCTGCGGCTGCGGTTACGTTTGTGGGCAGATAGGCGTGTTGTCTCTTCTGATCGGCCGGGATTGCAACGGCCGAGTTCTCCCGGAATGTCGTTGGCTGCTCCGGTAGCGGCCCTTGGCGTTTAGCTAGGGATGTGAGCTTGGCTCCTTTGTTGGAACCTCCCTAGCGACGTTGGTGATGAATCGCCGGATCGTCTACTCGCCGTAAACGATCCCTGAAGTCACGGCAGTGCACTTCCCAGGGGGAAGCTTAGTCCGCCCTGCTTCGTTCTTCTTGACGATTAGCTGAAGAGAGCTTGGCTCGTTTTACTTATCCTCTACAGCGGGAACGGTCGGTGATTCGATTCCTTAGCGTTTAGCCGTGGTAGCGAAAACACTCCTTTTCGTTTAGTTTACCACTTAATGGCGAATCGACACCACTTTGACGTGTGCCCGAACCACGGGCCGGCACTCTGGCGGATTTTACTGACCGTCGCACGCGCTCACTTCACTTCTCGTTGCAATAGTAGCGGAAAACTGTCCCGAAAAGGGGATACGGGCGTCTGTTTATAACTGGTTTCACGATGGCCCCTTTCCGCACTCCACAAAATAAACACCAAAAAAACGCACCGCTGCATAGCTTTCTTCACTGTGTTCTGACATAATCTGCCACAACTCATTTTTTTCACTAAGTCGTACGCCGCCTTAAAATCAAGTTGTCAAGGTCTGCAAGTTGTTTTTCCGGAATTTGTCTAAGATCATCCGCAGGCTGAATATCTGATCCGTCGTTGATCGGTTCTCACGAAAACCGGCCTGGTGTTTAACGACGAAGGACTCCTCAAGCGGACTCAGTCTGCTAAACAGGATACGCGACAGTATTTTGCACGCTAAGTGCAGGAGAGATTTTCCCCTGTAATTAGCGCTTTCCAGTCTGTGCCCTTTCTTGTGGATGAGGCAAATGAGTCCATCCAGCTAACCAACAGGCAATTCTCCGTCCGCCCATATTCTTAAAATAATGCGGTGCATTATTTGGGGCAGCTGCTCACTACCTTGTTTGAGAAGTTCAACCGGGATCTCGTCGTTCTCAGCAGCTTTACCGATTTTCAACTATAGCGTTCTTAACCTCTTCTAGTGTTGGTGGATCCACAGCTTGTCCGCTATTTTCAATGCTTATCCTTTTTCTAGATACACTTTCACTTCAGCCAATCAACAAAACCTCGAAATGCTCCTTCCAACTGGCAACCACCATTGTTTTGTTTGTCAGCAAATTTCCCCCTAGGTCATTGTACATAACGGGCACCTGCGCAGATTTATGCCGCGCACCGTTGCCAGTAGCATAAAATCTCCGTATATCATTCCGACCAATGCTTTCTTGCGTTTCAGCAATCACACTTTCTTCGTGCTGCCTTTTCTTTTCGCGGAGGATACGTTTCTTGGCACTTCTCTCTTCACCGTACCGCTCTCTGTTGGGGCGTGTACCAGCCACTAGCATCCGGTTTCTGACCGCATTCTTCTCATTCGTCACTCTCTGGCACTCTTCATCGAACCAACCGCTTCGTTGGTGTCGCTGATCTGTACCTATGGCCTCTCGCGCCGTTATAGTCACAGCTTCGCGGACAGCCTCCCACATGCTGTTGACATTGCCAGTTACGTTGGTCTCATCCATCCGCTCATCCAGCTTCTGGCGATACTCAATTGCAACACCTTCAGCCGGACGGCGTTGGATATTGAATCACATCGTTCTGTTGTTTCTTGGACTCGTGACGCTGGATAATCGTGCACGAATCTTTGCTATTATGAGATAATGATCCAAATCGATGTTTGGACCTCTGCAAAAGCTCACATCAATGACGTCGGAAAAATGCCGTCCATCTTCCAGTACGTGGTCTATTTGTGAAAAAGTACTGCCACTTGGGTGTCTCCAGGTGTGCTTTCGGAAATCCTTACGTGCAAAATAGGTACTCCTGATTTCCATCCCCCTAGCAGCAGCAAAAGTTAGAAACCGCAGCCTATTATCATTGGTAGCAGAATGAAGGCTTTGCTTACCAATAATTGGATGAAAGAACTGCTCCATCCCAACCTGGGCGTTAGCATCTCCAATGACTACTTTAACATCTTGTTTTGGGCAATCTCCGTAGGTTTTATCTAAGCTCTCATAAAACGCGTCCTTCATATCATCGGGTTTTTCGTCAGTTGGCACACAAATACTGATCAGGCTGGAGGTGAAGAACTTACCCTTAATTCTTAACACACAGAGTCGGTCGTTTATCGGCTTCCACCGAATAACTCGTTTCATCTGCTTCCCGATCACTATGAAACCAACACCATGTTCTGCTCTTTCACCACCTCTGTAGTAGATGTGAGACCTGAATGAAGTGGGGGTGGGTTCACTGCTCTGAATTCGCGTTCTCCGGTTTTCGGCCATCCTACTTCCTGTATTGTTGCCACGTGCACGCCAACATTACGCAGTTCGCGAACCAGGAGCCCTGCGCGTGCGGGTTCATTCAAAGTTCTTACGTTCCAAGATCCGTGTATCCTTTATTCGTTGCCCGGTAGTTTGCTGTAAATCCAGTTCGTTTTTTGCTCTACTCTTGCCTTTCGTGGTGTTTTGGGTAATTCGGTAGACTACCTTACCGGGGTCGCGCTACCTACATCGCGCTGGTGGTGCTGCCACCTTAGGTGTAGCTGGCGCAATGCAGCGTTTCTTATTCAGCCGCTGGATGCTAGTCAGACGTTGTTTGGGCCAAACCTCCTAGTGAACAGACGCTCGGGTACGCACCTTCTCACTTCGCTGATGTCCGAAGGACAACAGTGCCCAGGCTGCGCTACCAGCTACGCACGCAACTCTCAACTGGCGGTCTTTTGTCATCTTTTGACCCGTGGAAGCGTGAGGTAAGAACTTGTAAGGCCCAAAGTTATATTGGACGCTCCTTTTTGTCGTCAACTCACCATTTGCGATTACCCTTGCTATAGTCGCCGCTTTGGCTTGGCTTTGGCTGAGAAGAAGAGGTGGATTGTAGTGGACAGCGAGGCCAGTTCCACTGCCACTCACACCCACTCCTATCTACTTATCGGATAGCAATTCGCCTGTAGAAATTTGGACATAGTTAAGGAATCAGATGTCGCAGAAACGCGGCTCTGAATCCAAGAGCTCTTCTGAGCGCCGTCGCAGTTGCTAGCCAACGAAAGGGAACAATAACAGCCTCTATCCAGGTAGCTTCGACTGTGGTGCATAGTAGCAAATTTGATACCATTTTAATGGGGCCGTAATAGACTACAGTCAAATTTACTAACAGTTTTGGTTTGTCGAAAATAAGACCCACGGAACGGAATTACGTTATAAACTCGGTCTGTCGGTGGCTGTGTGGTGACTGGTGAGCCAATAGCATCGGACCGGAAGGCGAATTGTCGGTTGTCTAACAGTTCATTGTCTTCCACAAAAGTTGACAATCTCCGGTTAACCATTCTTTCGAGTTTTCGAGTACATAATAACTGGTTTATCGGTCTCTTAATCTGACATTTTTAGGATATAGGCACGACAAGAACCGTCCGTCAGTCATCTGGGCTGTCTATCGAAACTATCTAGAAGCGCTCTTTTCCCAGTTGGCAGAAGGTGTTGAAGGAGATCCCCTCACACATCGTCGAGACCCGCGGAATTCCCACTGGATGCACTGTGTGCTGGTGCTAACTTCAGTCCAGAGGACGGCTTGTTGTAACGTTAACTCAAGGTCGGTGTGAACACTGTGGTTGTCGCCTCATGGGTGGTCTTGTGGTTTGCAAAATTAGACGGAAGAGGTTCATGTGATGACATGAGATGCAAATGTCGACAATTTCTCCACAGTCGTTATTTCGAGGGACAATCCGTTCTGTCGGCATTTGCCACTGATGATGTTTTCCATAATTCGGCCGTCGAAGACTCTACAGCTATGCCGTCAAAGAATTGAAACTAACTGCTTGACAGCTGGCCTTCCTGCATTACTTTTTCTTCGAAAATCTGTCGACCTCCCATCCAATTTCAAGTAATCGGGTGCCGTTCTAGTATGTAGTAGCCCTGCCTACTCTCAAAACCGCTGCCACCTCGTTATTCCACTTATGAACAGCTGAAGATGAAGGGAATCCGTCGGTTCGTTGAATGCATGTTTGTGCTGCTTAGGATGCAACAATTTCCATTGGTGAGTATTGTCGGCCTCTATCGAGGCAATCGTCCACAGTTGCTTCGTAGGTCCTCATCTAGTGGTTGTCGGTGGTGTCCGGTTGTACTGCACCTCAATGGGGTAGTCGCTACCTCTCGTGTTCTTATGAACCAACCATCGGAAGAAAACACCATTGACCTAGAGCATATCGTGAGATCGATTGCGGATTTAGTACTGCTGTTGAGCTTCCGTCATTGGAAATTCAAAGCATTCACCTCCTCTGTCGCTTCCATGATTGCAGTACCACGATGGCAGGAGCGGGATGACCCCCACGGCGTGTGATGGGCGTTGAAATGACCCATTGTGACAAATGGTGGCCGAACAGTTTCAGTAGTTTGATTTTGACGTCTCGTACACTTTGAAGAATTGATGCTATCGTACATTGCCCACGGTGTGCGATCCATTTGGCTACCACAATCTGTGTCGAGTGAAATCGGTTCGACTTGCAAGTCTACTCTGATCCCGATGCCTACCATCTGAGGTAGATATTATATACCCAAATTGAAACCACTATCCCAACTATATCGGTTTTCGAACCACACGGTGCCGGGTCCATGTCGTTTCGTATGTGAATTTCTTGTAGAGCCAGACAAATTGGTTCCGTCCGTGCGACCATTTGCTGCAGTTCTCCAAGGTTTGTTCTTAGACCGTTGGCGTTCTTTGACGTTTTCGGTTCGTTCTTCACACTCCTTGTACACCGCCTGGCACTATCACTGTAGGGTTACTGGGAGGGTTCGACCCGTCGGTGAATTTGTATGTTGATAGGTTTACCGACCATGATATTGTGGTTGTAACTTTCTCTTTCCTGCTCAATGTTTCGACGGCCGTTGCGGCAGCGCATTGAAGGGTTAAATGCCGAAAGTATCACCAATCCATGGGGTATCTGCTAAGAAGGTTTGAAGCGAGGTACTGATTTTCATTAGGATGGTTTTATTTGTACTTGCCTGGAGATTTCCCTGTGGTCCTACTCCGACAGGGGTATAGAGCGGTGAACCGGAACGTTCCCGGTAGGGGTCAGCGCAGGTGTATGCTTCGTTGTTATTTCGTTTGATATTTGATTTATTCTTTTCTCCTTGATCTAGGATTAACTCAATTCGACGACGGTGAACTTTTTTGTTTGTTATTGTCTGATTGCACCGTCTTTATTTCGGTATTGCTGGATTTCTCGAAGGATTCTATGGAACTACGTCCAGTTCTCGTATTGCTCCTTTGTTTAAGTTGGCTTCCGCACTCATCTGAAGTAGGCTCCCATATTTGTTCAAAAGTTAAACCAAACATGATTCACATTGCTTTGTCTGACCTGAAGCAAGTAAATGCGATAGCTTGCGATTCGCCCTTCACGTTAGAGTACCGCATATATGTACCTTCGCGGTACATGGAGATTGACGGTGCGGTCACCGAGTCGAACCTGATCGTCGAAGACTTGCTGTAGCACGAAGTTGGCCGTTTCAAGGACCCCACATTCCAGTCAGTTAAGATAATTGAATGCGAGCAATTGTGTTCGGTACCGTTCGTAGATGGGATGAAAACTGGCCTTCAGACTCTTTTCGAATTACTTTGGTCGGGTCTGCTCTGCCTAGGTACGTCTATGTTCACAACGTTCGTCTACCGGTTTGCCATTTTGTACCACGGATCATGAACTGCCTTAAATGTAAAAAGTTCGATTATACGGCAACCTACCAGACGCTGTGCGTTAAATGTGGATAGTAGAACGAGGAAACTGGTTGCACGAGAGATGCTGAACTTTATTGTGGCCAGACTACATGATCTATCGACATGACATGCGTCCAAATTGCGCGGAGATGAAATCAAGCGATCTTTAAAAGAACGCTCAAGACGCCCTTACGTAAATCCTTTTGATCTATGTCTTCTAGTGATGCAGGGTGAAGACCCTTATAATGGACCTTCTCCTTTGCCGAACTTGGTGGTTCTAGGAAAAGAACCTTTCTTCTCCTAAACTTCCTAGTAAAGGGTCTAAGATAGCCCAGTAGTGACGATAAGCTAACTAATAGTGCTGGTACGATATCGAAGCAAGTCCTCCTGGATTTGAAAATTTGAAATCAATACATGATCTCCCAGCACTACCGAATGACGTGAATGCACCAACGAGCCTCAATTTACAATCAGACACTCGACGAGAAGGTGGACTGCAGAAGTTTTCTGACATTGTGGACTGGATTTTCTAAGCCGTCGATATTATTGATCCTATTAGACCACTTCTAACAGTAATTCTTCCAACAGTAGGAGCATTTTCGAAGCAGTTAACTGCTCCTCCTTGTAGCGATCGTATCCTTCGATTCCTAAACTTGGATTTTCTAAATGTTGGATACATCGCCAAAAATGCGTTGAATTTGCTCTTTGTGAAACATGGTGGTCATCGCAGCACTGCGATATTTTGGACCACCTACCTGCTCCGTGTTCGGTTTTAGTGGGTTTCAACTCCCATGGAGCTGCATTAGGGTCCCTTTTCAATGATAAATAAATAATCTTTGCTATGACATAGATTCCGTAACCAACAACGCGTGCTTCCTCCAAACGAAGAATACTACTTCTTCACTGGCTTGATCATCGATGCCGTGGTTCAAGCCTAAACAAAACGCATGGCTGGCGCGACGGTAAGCAGACGATCCTCCAACCTGTAGTAGGTATTTCGAAAGCGTGGTGGTAGAACACCGAAAAACTTATAGTAAGGGATGTAGTCTAGGTTGGGACGGGTTTGTTTAGCGGCTGATATCTTGTTTCCATGACAATATTTTTTAGCTTGTGGTACACTATTTTGTAGATATATTATGTGGCTTAATGTCTGCGAATGGAAGATGTTTACTTGCAATTTTAAATAAGAATCAGGATCAATTTTCTACATGACGGCAAAATGACCAAAAAAAAGTGTCGTATAGGTTGTGACACTTTAAACAATTTAAATAATTAAAGGCAATTTAAACTTTAATGCATTATATTTATTTTATGGTTAATATTTATTTGTTAATTGGTATTTTAGAATAAGAATAAGTAACTGAAAGACTTATTTACTTCCATTTGACAAAGTTAATCTGACTCATAGTTTTTACACGTAAAACTTGTACGCATGCGTAATTATATGGTGTCCTAACTTATACGACACGCTTGTCCCAACCAATTTTTCGAAGAAAAAAAATCCAATGAAGCAAACGCAAAACCCTGATCGGTAATAGCCTTTTAGTTACTTCTTAACACATTAAAATTATTTATGTTGAAATTTCAATGAAAAAGATTCAATTTAAGATGGCGCAAAAATCAGCACAACAAAAAAAATTTCGCTCGTTTTTTGACACTACTTAGCGAAGCTGTGACAATAATGAACTATAACTTCAACTTGGTATAAAAAGTGAGCTACGATCCGGTCTAGTATGTGCTAAAATTAACAGATGGCAACACTGCATAGGAACGAAAATATCGAGCTGTCCCAACCTATACAGCGTCCCAACCTGTACGACAATCCCTTACTATACGGGTTTGAACAACAAATTCAAAAGCTTTCTTAGCGCGAAAAATACGATTATTGGCACCGGTTTGTCAATGGTTTATCGAGAGAAACATCGGTGAGCTTTATATAAGACACTTCACAGTGGTTTTTTTCGCCAAAATTGCGCAAAAAATTATTCACCCGAAAACGGTAAATCGTACAGCAATTATGTCGTCTAGGATGTTTTATTTTGCTGATGTTGTTATAGTGATTAATCTCCCTTAAAGTGAGATATTTGCTAAAATTAACTTCAAAGTAGGAACAACAAGATCCAGTCTTCGGAAATGTAAATGAACTTGCTTTTGCGAACATCTTTACTGCAGACCAAAAACCTCTATTTATAGTACATTCGAAGATATTGACCTTTTTTGACATAACTCCTTAAATAACTTTGTAAAATATATGAAATCGGTAGGAATGATAATTGAAAAGATATTTTAAAAAACGTTTCTGTGGGCCATCCAAATATAACGAGCTATAACTTCTTAAGCATTTTAAGAATAGACTTCATGTATTCAACAAAGACATTCGTGAAAGCAATCTCCACAACTTTTCCAAAGACGTTAGATCATTTCTTTCAGCAGAAAAAAATAATTGAAAAATCTCACTTATAGGAGGATTAATCACGGAAATCATAGCAGAAAATGACAAACCTTGCTATTTTTTATGAGTAGTCCGAAAACGCTATTAACGTAAATTTAGCCATTTCCACGTTAACAACCAATCACCATTTCGTCGCTGTTGTGCTATCTTATGACAAACGCCATTTTGGGTAAACAGAGTTAGATATGCCATATTACTCGTCTAACGAATCTCTTCAAGATAGCGTTTCCAGAATTTTGAAATTTTGCTTGTTTACTGAAATATAGCGAGAAAAGTGATTAGAAATTGTGAATGTTTTGCTTCAAATCATTATATCTTGGGATTGACTCAAGTTATTTAGTTGCTTTTATGTGTAAAAATGTCGTAGAAACACAATGACATAATAATTTTCAAAAGAAAAATACATGTATTGGGAGAAAAACGCAGTTTTAGCTTTGAACTGGAAATATTGCCAATTTGGCAACACTGTAACTAAAAATAACTATTTTTTCTAGATTCCCTGACTCATTTCCTTCGAAATGCATCTAACTGATTGTTTATAGACCAAATGAAGCCAAAGATATGAATAAAAGTTCATAATTGGTGATTTTTTTTCTACGGAAAATTTTCCATGCACGATTATGACACGTCATACAAATTTTTTCATCAATACACACCTATGACACGTGTGAGTGCGACTTTTGTTTACATTTTTAGTGAAAACTCGCAACATAGTCAACCGATGTTCGTAATATTTGAGAGATTAGTACAGAATAGGTAGAAGCATCAATTGTCTTCTCTGAATTGTTTCTACCATTTGTAAGTTTCATGATATACAATCTCAAACTTTAAAAATCGTTTTTCTCGAAATGTGCAAAATGGCGCTTGTCATAAGATAGCACAACAGCGACGATTTGAAACACTTTATTTTTCGAAAATTGCCATTTACTTTTCGAAAATTGACTACTTTCTAGATTACAACAATGGCTTATCTTGTGTATTTTCTAGGTCAAGATAAGCCATTGTTGTAATATAAAAAGTTGTCAATTTTGGTAGTTCAAACCTTTTAACTCAACATACCGAACTTTTCACAATGATATTTAAAAGTTATAAGTTATAAGTTATAGTTATGGGGATCATCCACAAACTACCAGCAATAATGTTAAAGGTATTAAAGATAAAGATTTTGTGTCTTCGGCAAAGTTGTTAACAAAAGCTTGGTCTACAACATTGCCGAAGACATACTTTTAATATATGCACATTCAAAAAATTTGGTGCTAATGTTTCACTTTTAGGAAGATTAATCATAAAAACAACAACACCACATGAAAGGGCTTGTAATGTCTATAAATTCCTCCGAAGACGTCAACAACCCAAATTAAACAATGCAGGCGTAATTAATAGATCGCACAATTTTGGCAAAAACATCTGCTAAAAAATGCATGTATAATGTAAATGTGCAATGTAATCGAACTGGGTCGAAATGGAGGAATATTCGACGCGATGGATTTTTGACTTTGCAAAGAAGCTATACCCGGACTCTGTCCCTATACAGAAAATTGAACGCGACATGTCTCCGATAAACTATGAAATTGGCTCTTTAGCGATGATATAATTCTTAGTTGCATTCCTGTCATGCAAGAATAATTTTCCTGGGCCAGACTCAACTCATTGAAGAATCTGCCTGACCCTATAGAAAAGCGTTTGTTGAATTCGTTCAATAGGTTTCTTGAGCAGAGCATTGTTCCACGAGATTGAAAACAAGTGCGAGGAATTGTCATCCATAAACTGAAAAAAAATCTTCAACCACATTTCGTATCGGTCGATTGCAATGAATCTTTGTATAAAGACCGGACATCTCAGTCTTTTGTTTAACATTTCGACACAGATCTTTCATTAGGGCCTAAGTCGCAATGTACTCAAATGGAGAAAAATCAGTTTCAATATTCGGCGATGCTTTTCTAAATGTAGTTTTTATTGTAGGTATACATTACTTTATGACCATGTTTTTTCGGAAGCATCTTTGGTTAAACCTTATGACAATATAACAAATAATTTAATTCCAATGTGCTTTTAGTGGGTAGAAACTAAAAAAATGTTTACGCCCAATTTGCATCCCAGTCGTGATGTCGCCCTTCAGCAACCACCATTTGCGGAAGGGCTAAATTGTGTACATAATTTTCAAAGAGAATAGGGAAAGAGACGAAGAGTGAAAATCAGTCAAAACGGCAACACGCCCTTTATGATGATTTCAACACTAGAATTTTGGCAACCGCTTCTATAGGCAGCACTTTAAATGACTCCTATTATATTTTGAAAACAAACCGTATGTCGATCGATGGATTTGTTTATCAAACGATGTGCATTTCGAAACAAAGAGATGAAATAATTCTAACGCTTATTTTTACTCATACATATACTCTAGAATTCACCTTACAATCACGATTGAACTAAATTCTGATGAAAATTCAAATTTCTTTTTTGATAGAAGTACAATACTTATCTCCTCCAACTCAGGCATGAGTAATGTTTATTTACATTGCACGATTGGTCTGCTCAATAAGGTATTTTTGGCTTCACACTATTCGTCTCTTTCCCTATTCTCTTTGATAATTTTCAGAAGGGCGCGGTAAATGGGCTAAACTGACTCTGTCTTGCTGGGTAGGGCTGGGTAAATGGGCGAGCTTGACAGTATACTTTTTAATAGGGCTCAGCAAATGGGCGCATAGAAACCGAATGTAAATGAAAGGGCGCGTGCATCTTTTCTTCGAATTACATGAAAATATCGAAATATTCGAATGTTTATGTGCAACAACTATCGAGTAGACATGATCATAGTAGATATTGCTTATCATTTATATAATAGAATCACCGTTTAAAGAATAATTTTGTGAATAATAACCGTATGCCCGGTTCTGTCAAAAAATGTAAGTTTAGCCTTTATATTCCATACGAGAATAAGGGCCTAAGTCGAAAACTCGAAGAAAATGCATGTTTCGCCGTTTTGTTTTCTTTACTTATAAATCGAACTAAAAACCATTTTAACTAATTTTCACCTCAATCTTGAAGTATTTTTGTCGCATAATGTCATAATAGCGAAAACGCTGTTTGTTTACATTTGCGATTTAAGCCCTAATGAAAGATCTATGTCGATTTATCTATCGGTATCATTTCAATCGAAAAACAGATCTGTTAATACCATCGTTCGAGAACCATTCGAGGAGATTTTCATCGATTTGAAAATGTACTGATGATGGGTCTCATATTCGACTAAAATGATACTGGCAGAAAATTGGTAAACACAATATTATTTAGAGATTCAAATTCTTTAAGTCAGACTTCACTTAAGAAATGCGGGTAACTTTTTAGACCACCTTAGACCATATTGTGTTCTTTAGCTCCGTATGTTGAACATACAAGAACACCAATTTAGCTCAAACTTGAAGCAGAGTAGCGTGGTGTCATGAGGATGCAGGGAATCTTTTTTTTGTCAGACAAATGGGCGTCTATTAATAAATTCGGGGAATTCTAATGTCTCACGATGAGATTACATAACTCACATAATAAGATTTTACGTAAATAGTAATGAGAATTGGCCACTTTTGATTAGATTTGTGAATTAATTGTAGCAATAGTTTAGAATGGAGATAGCTGTACATTAGAATGACAGGAAAAAATGAACCCTTTCGGCGCATCCCTGTGTCGATTCCTAGTCTCACCAGAGGTACTTGTTCCAAGCAAATCGAAGTAGACTAGCTACCGGACCAACGTGTCTGAAGTTTGTATGGGATTTTTCGACAATTTACATGGAGATAACCCACTAGCTCGCATTTTCGCCGCTAGGTGACACTGTATGCACCATATTATCACTGTAAGTAAAAACCAGAAAGATAATTTAACTGTCTACAACACTGTCGAAGACGGTTAGTCAATCCGGCTTTGATAAAATAAGTTATTAAACTTTTAACGAAGTGATGGCTAAGTCAGTTTTGCTTGGGGCCTAGCAGTGCATGGTTGTGTATCAGTACACGATTCGCACGAACTAAACACTTTGTTGAAATAATCGTTAGGTTTAGCTCAATAGTATGTTTCGAGGAATAGTTATAGTGAATAATACGAGTCATGTGTTGATTATAAAATTTTAGTTCCAGCTGTGACCGCATAGAGGGCGCCAACACTAACTTCAGACGCGTTGGTCCGGTAGCTAGACTTGTCCGATTTGCATCAAATTTGGTACAAGTCCTCCTGGTGGGACCAGGAATCGACCCAGCTATGGGCCGATTGAGTTTTTAAAAATTTCGTTTTTTTCTGGGTAGACTACCCACTGTACATGTTCCAAGTGTATGCAACGCTCTCGGCTCGGTGTGCGAAAGTTTCAATAGGCACCCTAGTGCAGCTAAGATTGACGTAGTCTATGTCTAATTTTTGATAATATTGAGTTATTTTTGAGAGTAAATAATGTGTCTTAAACAGAAGTTTTTTTTGCCAGATGAAATCTATCATCAGACATATTTCTATCAAAATATAGTAGGTAACAAAAACAACAACACTTACTTTTCCACCTCCGACACGATTCCGTTTGCTTCCCGTCGCCAAAGTCGGACCGACACCAAAACAGTCAAGACGAAGACACTCGAATAGCATTTGCGGTTTTGTAGTATTGATTTGGAAAGGAGTGTAGGTGTGTTGGTTTAGAATTTAATGTGTTTGAGTATGTTTTGCAAACACTCACACGATACACGATCGGCAGACACAGATCGTATGAACACGCACACACAGGCGACACACATATGTAGGGAACTCACACAAACAAATAAACGGTTACACAAACATCATTGGCAAACAAAAGTATGCTGTGCAGTGTAGCTTGTTGATGGTTTGATGTTGCTGTTGTTTCTGTTTCAATGTTTTGCTGATGGCAATAAATATGTATATGTGTGTGTGTTTTACTTTGCAGCAAATCGGCTGTTGGTACAATCAAAGTAGCCGCGGTCCGACATGTGCGGCAGTGATCAAATTTACTTGCGCTGATTCAGGCGAGATTGGCGTACTGTGGAGAAAGAATGAGGTGAATTAGATGAAGATTTTATACATTTAATCGACAATGCAAAATTCCAGTGCGGTAAGTATTGAAATCACAAATGTTGCACATTATTGTTGGTAGAAAAAGGTTATGTTCAATTCGATTAGTTTCTATTTTACACACTCAATATATTATTAGTAATATACGTCCTTAAAAATTTTGTTAACATTATTAGTTTCAAACAAATTTCAGTTTCACACTTTTGTTAAACTGCGATGGCATTCCGAGAACACACTAAGGAACAACACAACTGAAAACACGGCGAAAGGGACAGGAACAGGGGAAACCGTAGTAGCTATTTTCAAGTTTGCATTTATGTAGAATATTACCAGAAAGCTTTGCACGCGAAATAAACAGAGCAAGTTGGGACATGAAGCGAGTCAAACCTTTCGACAAAACACAAATCCAAAAGTACGAACTTTTTCATCCTTTTTGTTTACAATCAATGACGACTTCCATCTCCTTCGAAGGGAAACGGAATTCGGCCCATCCGATGATTGCCTGAACTCTAGCATTTCATTTCAGAGCATGAAAAACTCGGGACAGACGGGCGTGTGTGTGTGTGGGTATACTTTTTAAGGGCGACAGAAATGACTTAAAACGATGATTAGCGGGACCGTGGCAGAAGTTCACAGTAGTTCACGGGAACGGTCGATTGTTGACAGTTGCTAAGTGCTGCTTGCTGAGACGACGATGAAATATGATGATGCTGCTTACTCTCTCCCTCTTACTCTTTCTTTAACCTATCAATTTAATAGCTCTGCTTTTTTGTCCTACCGGCTAACTAACTTTTACAATTGCAGTATAACAAAAAAAAAGTTTTTAATTGCAACAAGTATCCCATTTCTGTTGTTTCTTTCTCTCTCTTTTCGTACCCTCCTGTTTAATTTATAACACTGTATACACATTGAAGAAGGCATCAACAAAGAAACAAAGAAAACTTTCTTTCGCTTTGATTTAAAATCAGTGTAGTAGTAAAGTTTGATTTCCACCTTTTTTGTCTACCTCGAAATTTTGATAATATTTACCCTTCTGAATTTCTTATCTTCATTAGGTATGAAGATAGAAATATATTTATTTAAAAAAAAACGATGCGAGCAATGAAACTTTCTGGTCTTCTGTTTCAATTAAAAATACATGAAACTCTTGCTGTTTGCTTTTGGCTGCAGGTTTTACAAGGTAATCATACAAAACACGACTCTAATTAGATAACGTTCTTAGCCACTCGGTATGTTGTTCTACGAGCTGTATCGGGTTCGATTTTTTTCGGAAAGATAAAGAGACAAAAATAACGTGTTAATAACATAATAATCAACAAAAGCGTTTTATGATAAACGAACAACACGTGGGAATTCGATAGCAACGAATATAGGAGAAAGGAAGAATATATGCAAAAGAATGGAGGGAATAGATAGAGCGAAACAAAGACAGATGGCTGAGAGGTGAATGAACGGCGAATGACTCGGGACAAACACTGGAAACTGGCAACACGCGCATGAATAATGTCAAGCAGAGAACTGAGGTATAGGACAGTTTTGAAAGTGAAAATGAATCGGTGCAACTCCAAAGTGGATGGGACCCTGGTCCGTTGGGTGTGAAAATGACTTTTTCAATCGTTGGTGATATTTCTGTATTGAAAATTTGGTAGTTTCTTTATTATCTTAGCGGTATATCTTGTTATATAGTTATAATCATTGACAATGAATTGATTTTTACCAATTTCAGAGTGAATAATTTTAAGCTTCGACAAATTTTGTTTATTGAATTGCCAAATTTTCTCTCAGGGTGACATTCTATCACCTTTGTTATGGAACTTGATTACCGACGGCTTGTTGAAGAAACTCAATGAGCTAGGATCACAGACTAACAGACATAACAGTATGAGGGAATTCCCTTAAAAAATATCGATCCGGTGATTTTTCCAGAACAGCTCCACCTTTTATTCACGGTCCCAAACGCTCATTTGCTGATGGGTTACCCCTCAGGCTTGGGAACAATTTTTCACTAGTGGTATATCCCCCATATGCATATTCATATGTCAATATTGCCATAATTTCAAAAGCGGCCACAGTCCCAACTTCAAATATATTTAAAAAATGACCGTTAAAGTGGATGAAGCATTATTTTCGAGTGTTATGTCTGTTAGTCTATGCTTAGATTTCCAACCTACGGGTTTGCTGACGATTACCAAATACTAATTACTGGACTTTACATCGGAATGATCTTTGACTTAATGCAACAAGCATTAAGAGCTGTCGAACAGAGGTGTCGACAAGTTAAATTATCAGAAGAAGAAGAAGAAGAAGAAGCGAATAACAACCAGGGTTCGTCCGGTCAGTGCAGACGAACTTTTGGAAAGACCTGGGGTCTCAAACCTAAACATCTATTGGATTTACACGACGGATTTACGGATGCCTTGTGTGGTGGCAGAGGGGAGAGGTGATGACGGTCCAGTCAAAGCTAAACCATCTGCAAAGAATGGCGCTTTCACCACAACTCCGACTGCTGCTCTTGAGACACTTTCAAACATAAAACGATTACATAACAGTAACCATGTTGATCTTACTACCAATCATACACAATTGTAATCACAAATAGTTCCACGAGGTGAAGATATACTTGCTCCCAGCGATATTACACTCACTTGTAGTTTTCCTTACAGGACATTCCATGTGAAGATTCCCTCTCGAGAGGAGTGGTTGTCTGGCTATATTGAAACACAACAACAAACGCAAGTGCTACACTGACGGTTCTCTGATGAGGGACGTGCTGGTGCTGGTGTCTACTGTCGTGAAATGAGATTGAAACAATCTCACTCACTAGGTAGATACTGTACTGTATTCCAAGCAGAAATCTTTACGATTATGTGCTGGGTATAATCGGCGCTTCAACAGAACTTGTCCGACAAACTTTTGCTCCGATAGTTAGGCTGCAATCAAGGCTCTTAACTCAGACAAATCACGGTCCAAGCTAGTGATCGCGTGCCGAAGCCAAATCGAAGAACTAAGCATTGTCAACACTGTCTGCCTTGCCTGGGTGCCAGGACATTCCGGTATTACTGGACTTCGCACTATTTTATTATTTAAGCGAAATTGAAACGCATTTTTTTTCTAGTTTGATTCAAATTTGTTACACATTCTTAGAGTGATCTGTCCCTAGCTCGAATCCCTCAATTGTACCATCCGATGTCTTTATAATCTCTCAACTTTCTTCTCTTGAGTGGAAATTGAAAAGAAAAAGTACGAGACGTTCGCATGTACATAGCATATGAATGACCTATAGTCCTTTTGCAAGGAAATTTAGCAGCCGAACAAATCAAAATGAGTCCAGTTGTGGACCAAACTCTGGCCGCTATCAATGACGATGAAACAATGATTACCAGAACTTTTTTTCCGGCTTAAATCATCTTTCAATCCGGGACCCGAAGAATTCTTTTTGGTGCCTCTGGTAAGACAAATCGAAGATTTGGTGACTGCGTCCACTTGAGTTCTCTTTCCAGTGGCATTTCTCGTCTTACTGGAAATCCGCAAACTTTTAATCCATGAGAAGGGAAATGACGGAACATCGATAACTATCGTGGAATAACTTCATTGAGTGCTCTCTCTTGCTGGTGATTATGGAACCACTTAAGGGTCAATGCAAACAGTACCTAATCCACGATTAACATGGTTTCTTGCCTGTAGGCTGCACATCGACTAACCTCCCGAGTTTATCATCTTACATAACAGGGAGTATGGAAGGTCGCGCTCAAACTGATATTATTTACACCAAGCTATCCGCCAGTTTTCATATAACAATCGATAACATGGAGAAACTTGGAAACAACGGTAGTAGGATTCCTAGCTATCTCTCAGATCGAGATATAATGGTTCTCATTGGAGATAGCTAGGTTCAGCTATAGCGCAGGGAAACTACTTGGGACCGTTGATGTTTCTGCTGTACGCCAATGACGTGTATTTAGTGCTGAAAACTACTCCTCGCCGGTTCTGCACAGACGATCTCAGCATGAAACTTTCACAAATGGTTGGGTAGCAAGAACTGCGTGTGTAAATTCGAAAAAAGTGTTTGGTAATCGAATTTCGACAAAAGTTGGAGCAGAGCTCTTCCTACCAGACCCCCAGAACTTTTTAACTGTCGAAAACATGTGGAGAAGGTACAGTCGATTGAGAGGTAACGGAGGGAGGCCCCCCTCTCGACTGTCCTGGTTTTTAACACGCCTGATACGGTCACCCTAATACTGTTTCCATTTGGTAACATACCGAATTCTGTTATATAAAGCCTCAGCAAGAGGTAAATGTCGAATCCATACCGAAAAATGAGTACTAATGGAAAATGGGTTATGCATTTAAGGGTTAGAGTCATTCGCCTCTTTTTTTCGGGTTAGAAATATTTCTTGAAGGTGAAGATATGTGGAAGCCAGGAACGCACGCCTGTTGCTAGGCACCGGCTCGCTTGTTTACATTGAGAAAAATTGAAATTTGAAGTGAAAATTCAATCGCACAAATGAGTTTCCGGACATTCTCCTTAGGTCATCTGCACAGTGGCAGAAAATTTGAAGTAGCAAAAAGTTAAAGTTAAAGATTAAAGTTTCGTGGGTGTTTTTCGCAGTGGTGTGTAATTAAAGTACATTTAAAAAAGTGAAATGAAAATGAGAACAAGAAAAATAAGAGGGTTTTCGAAAACAAACCCCAAGAGAAGAGGGGTGATATTTTCGCACAAAATAAGAACTGCAGATGGTGTTCCGTCGAAAACTAGGAAAATGTTCTAGCTTCCTCAAGTAGCAGTTTCGTGGCACACCGGCAAGGTTAGCTGATTGAAAAACGTATTTTTATATTTACTCATGTCAGATACATGGTTAGGCAGGGGAAAGAGGGGTGTGTGGCGTAGGAGCTATGTTGTGGCTTGCTTGTATAATGTCCTTAAAAAAATCTAACCCTGTGCGCGGGTTTGGAAATAAAAACCATGTGAGCTATCCACAGGGCAATTGATTTACCAACTACGTATGCCCTGTTCAGAGCTTAAAAAATTGACATCCTTGCGTGAACTTGAAATGAAACTCTATTCATGCCCGCTGCGATGAATGAAATTTTTGGTTCGTTTTCCTCGTCATTCGTTTTCCCGATGCAGCGCATTCAGGTTCAGACATGTTCGGTTTCAGAAGCAAACTGAATTTTGTCTCTATGCTAGCATTTTGAGGGATTATTGAGCAAAACTTCTGCCTTCAAACCGTCCACATAATAACAAATGAATGCTTTGGTTGGTGAAGGAATTTATATATTTCCTCTGCATTCAAGCATTCGATTCTGCATGAAATTTCAGTCAGTTAGAAAGTTAATGAATAAGGGAGGCACTGAAACTGAATGTTGGTTTCGGTAAATACAAGCAGAAATAGGTAACTGATTTTGAAATTTCGTAGCATTGGCCTTGTTATGTCAATGATATGTATTCGGCCTTTTGTTCGATTCGAGTGTCACAATTCTAAATAATAACTTTTTTCATACATGGCCGAAATTAATCCTATTTTGCCCAGTTTGCCTTTAGAGTGTATTATATAGATCCTCTGGAGTTGTGCAGTTGTCAGTAAAAGTCCAGTAGAAATGAAAGGAAATTAGCAAACCGTTCGCGAAAGGATTTTGTTCCCCCACATGCAAAATCGTTGGTTATTGCATAGCTACTTTGGAAAACTGATGAACCTACAACATTCAATCGCCCCAAAGGTCCTGCAATAGTTCCAAGAACGGATGATAGTGGGCCATAAAGCCAGGAGCTAGGCGAAAATCGGGTACATAAACAACGCGAAAAAACTGATAGCGCTGATTGCGCATTTCAATTTCGCAATGTTTTGTGAAGGGGGCCAAGAAATGATCCAGATTAAGGACGTCCAAAGTGCGGAACTTCCCAAATCGAGACGAACTCCAGCAGAGTGTTACCCAAACATTGATTCGCTTTCATATAAATATTATTAGAAAAATTCATGTAAAAACTATTAAACGGAACTTTTTCGACAAATATGTATTTCGCGTAATTGGTGATCTAACGTCGACTATCGATAGGAGTGAGAAGCTTCTTGACGTTGACCTATCATTACAAAAGCTAGTTAAACATTTGAGGAAAATTCAGAAAAATTTGGGTTGGTGCGAACATTTTGACACATTTGTTATCGGCGTTACACGCTCGCACAATTTAACTCAGCAAGTGAAAACCGTAATTACTCAGAGATTGAGCAGTGAAAAGCAGAATAACCGTGTGATTTCTGACCATCGTCTAATCATTGTTCGGATCGTTGATGAAATGTTAATACAATTTTTCATCCTGCATGTTACTCAATGTAAGAGTTGTTCCACTTTTAACGAAATTGAGTAGGTATTAACCCAAAATTGAGTAAATACCTACTCAATTCGGTTAAAAGGCGAACAACCCGTAAAATGAGTAACATACAGCAAGAAAATCGCATTGACATTTCGTCGCTGTTGTGCTATCTTATGACAAGCGCCATTTAAGACTTTTCGAGAAAAACTTTTTTTAAAGTTTGAGATTGAATATCTTAAAATTTATAAATGTTAGAAGCTTTTCGGAGAAGGCATTCGATGCGTCAACAGTTTTTTCGGCATTTAATTAGCAAGGGACTGGAAGGTGAAGTATATTTTTCAATATTTAGAGCCATAGTACTCAAGGGAGAGCAAGGTGTTGAAAGGAGAAAGTTTAGAAAAGCGTGGAAGGATCATATATGCAAGCTTAGAGCTCACCGGCGAACTTAACCTTTTGTCTGCTACCGTAGTGGTCAAGGTCTTTTGGCATTAGAAATGCGAATCACCTGAGTCTACGGCATGTCCGAACAAGCGCAAAGTAACTTGTTACTTCATGCTGTCGGAACCGACAAAAAGTTAAGTCACGGTAAACTTCCACACTAAGCATTTGCGACGTTGAAACTCATTGAATGAGCCAGTTTTGTTTGTTCCCTCACCAATTGCCTGCCTGAGTGATTTTATTTTATCGACTATTGTGACTGTCTCAGCGTGTGTGACAATATGGTCACATGTGTTGCTGATTTGCACGGTGTCGGCAGCTTTCACCCAACGCTGCAACGATGAATCCCCATCACGGTAAGTTCTATTTTTACCATTTTTTTGTTAACCATTTTTGTTAACGACCTATTGAGTTTCTAAACTTTCTCCTTTCAACACCTTGCTCTCCCTTGAGTACTATGGCTCTAAATATTGAAAAATATACTTCACCTTCCAGTCCCTTGCTAATTAAATGCCGAAAAAACTGTTGACAAATTAACTCAATAGGTCGTTAACAAAAATGGTTAACAAAAAAATGGTAAAAATAGAACTTACCGTGATGGGGATTCATCGTTGCAGCGTTGGGTGAAAGCTGCCGACACCGTGCAAATCAGCAACACATGTGACCATATTGTCACACACGCTGAGACAGTCACAATAGTCGATAAAATAAAATCACTCAGGCAGGCAATTGGTGAGGGAACAAACAAAACTGGCTCATTCAATGAGTTTCAACGTCGCAAATGCTTAGTGTGGAAGTTTACCGTGACTTAACTTTTTGTCGGTTCCGACAGCATGAAGTAACAAGTTACTTTGCGCTTGTTCGGACATGCCGTAGACTCAGGTGATTCGCATTTCTAATGCCAAAAGACCTTGACCACTACGGTAGCAGACAAAAGGTTAAGTTCGCCGGTGAGCTCTAAGCTTGCATATATGATCCTTCCACGCTTTTCTAAACTTTCTCCTTTCAACACCTTGCTCTCCCTTGAGTACTATGGCTCTAAATATTGAAAAATATACTTCACCTTCCAGTCCCTTGCTAATTAAATGCCGAAAAAACTGTTGACAAATTAACTCAATAGGTCGTTAACAAAAATGGTTAACAAAAAAAATGGTAAAAATAGAACTTACCGTGATGGGGATTCATCGTTGCAGCGTTGGGTGAAAGCTGCCGACACCGTGCAAATCAGCAACACATGTGACCATATTGTCACACACGCTGAGACAGTCACAATAGTCGATAAAATAAAATCACTCAGGCAGGCAATTGGTGAGGGAACAAACAAAACTGGCTCATTCAATGAGTTTCAACGTCGCAAATGCTTAGTGTGGAAGTTTACCGTGACTTAACTTTTTGTCGGTTCCGACAGCATGAAGTAACAAGTTACTTTGCGCTTGTTCGGACATGCCGTAGACTCAGGTGATTCGCATTTCTAATGCCAAAAGACCTTGACCACTACGGTAGCAGACAAAAGGTTAAGTTCGCCGGTGAGCTCTAAGCTTGCATATATGATCCTTCCACGCTTTTCTAAACTTTCTCCTTTCAACACCTTGCTCTCCCTTGAGTACTATGGCTCTAAATATTGAAAAATATACTTCACCTTCCAGTCCCTTGCTAATTAAATGCCGAAAAAACTGTTGACAAATTAACTCAATAGGTCGTTAACAAAAATGGTTAACAAAAAAATGGTAAAAATAGAACTTACCGTGATGGGGATTCATCGTTGCAGCGTTGGGTGAAAGCTGCCGACACCGTGAAAATCAGCAACACATGTGACCATATTGTCACACACGCTGAGACAGTCACAATAGTCGATAAAATAAAATCACTCAGGCAGGCAATTGGTGAGGGAACAAACAAAACTGGCTCATTCAATGAGTTTCAACGTCGCAAATGCTTAGTGTGGAAGTTTACCGTGACTTAACTTTTTGTCGGTTCCGACAGCATGAAGTAACAAGTTACTTTGCGCTTGTTCGGACATGCCGTAGACTCAGGTGATTCGCATTTCTAATGCCAAAAGACCTTGACCACTACGGTAGCAGACAAAAGGTTAAGTTCGCCGGTGAGCTCTAAGCTTGCATATATGATCCTTCCACGCTTTTCTAAACTTTCTCCTTTCAACACCTTGCTCTCCCTTGAGTACTATGGCTCTAAATATTGAAAAATATACTTCACCTTCCAGTCCCTTGCTAATTAAATGCCGAAAAAACTGTTGACAAATTAACTCAATAGGTCGTTAACAAAAATGGTTAACAAAAAAATGGTAAAAAAAAAAAAAAAAAAAAAAAAAAAATATGGCATTCGATGCTTCTATCTTTTCTGAAGTAAACTCGATTTGTGCGAAGATCGGTTGACTATATTTACAGTTTTTGCTTAAAATATAAACCAAAGTCGCTAACATACGTGTCATAAGTGTGTTTTGATGATAAAATATGTATGACGTGTCACAAATGTGTACAGAAGATTTCATATAAAAATGAATTATAACTGATTCGTAAAATTATGCGTTATAGATCACTATGTCCAATATCATACTTTTCCATGAGATAGCAGCAATATCAGGTTACAAAATGATGGTATTAGAACACAAAGTTTTTCCAATTTTCCTCCTTTATTCAGGAAAAACAATGAACAAAAATTGGTTTCATTGACAATTTAGAGACAATGTTTATTAAACAATGTTATTGTTGACAGGTGACTAGACGAAACAAATGTTCTTCTTGCATAATCCATCACTACATTTCGGTATACTTTCCAAAACAATTGGAAATCTCAAAAGGAAATTTGTTCAATAATCATGAATATATAAGCCAACCATTCCCAGAAAAAAAACTATGGTAGGAAATGTTTTGCTCCCGAGACAAGAACCTAGCTAATGGTTATGGTTGATCTGCATAGGAATTACCTATGTCATCAGAGACATCTGTTGGCTTGCTATAAGCTTTTCGGCTTATAGCAAGCTAACAAACTAAGAATGTTGCCTCTTTTTTCTTTGTCATAAGATAGCACAACTCGATCACTCGAGAAATTGGCGCTTGTCATAATCGTGTTTCGCTATATCTCAGTAACCCAGCAGAATTTCAAAATTCTGAAAACGCGACTTTATGGAGATTTTAAAACTTAGTAACTTGGCATATCTAACTCAGTTCACCCCAAAATGGCGTTTGTCATAAGATAGCACAACAGCGACGATCTAGTGCCTTCAATGGAGTACTTCGCATGGCACCAGTTATCGCTCCACAAGCAAGCCTTTGAAGTTTACCTAGCTTTTTATGAGTTGATGTCTCTTTTGTTTTAGGCCACCAAACTAGCGAGGCATATGTTATTCTTGGTTTGACAATTGTGGAGTACAACCAGTGAACCATATTAGGTCTGAGACCCCATTTTTTATCGAATGTTCTACTGCACACCCAAAGAGCACTAGTTGCCTTGCTTATAACCTGCCTAATGTGTGCATTCCAGTTTAGTTTTTTATCTAGTATCAATCCCAGATACTTTACCTCAGAGGACAATTCAATTACTGTTCCGTTGAGCAAAAGTGTTGATAAAGAATATTTCCTTTTTCGAGTACATGGGATTATGATTGTTTTGGAGGGATTTATGTTCAGGCCCTCCTTTTTACACCACTTCAAAGTGAAGTTTAATGCAGATTGCATTCTATTTGAGATAACAGTGTCAAATTTTCCCCTCACGAGGATTACAACATCATCTGCAAATCCAATCACTTCGTATTGCATTTCAGTTAATGATTTCAATAGTTCGTCTACAACCAATGACCACAATAAGGGCGATAGAACTCCGCCTTGAAGGCATCCCTTATTTGTTTTCATAGTTAGTGTCGTGTTTCCAAGCGTGCTAGTTACTTCACGTTTTATAAGCATCGAGTTGATCCAATTTATTGTGTAGATATCGAACCCATGTTTCCTCATAGCATTCCGCATTGAGCTATGAGATGCATTGTCGAAAACTCCTTCTATGTCGCGAAAGGCAGCTAGTGAAATTTCTTTTGTTACGATAGAATTCTCCAGTTTTCCGACCAGCATGTGTAACGCATCTACTGTTGATTTGTTATTTCGATATGCGAATTGAAACTTGCTCAGTGGAGATTGTTTCAAATATTCTGATTTAATGTGTAGGTCCATCATTTTCTCCATTATTTTTAGAAATGTGGAGGTCAAGCTGATTGGTCTAAAAGATTTTGGAAGTGATTTATCGCGCTTCCCAGCTTTTGGTATAAATATTACCCTTGTTTGTCTCCAGTTCGTAGGTATATAATTTAGTACTAGACTTAGCCTAAAGATTTTCGTCAGGTGTGGAATAATATGCTGTTTGCATTTCGTTACCGGTGAGTTATATGTAATTAAACCATGAATTTGAAAGAATGTAGTGTTAATTCCAGATGTAGGTAAAGCAGCGGAACTCGCGGATGTGAGACACATCGATTGGGTACCCTCACATGAGCTGTTTAGATTCTGAGAGCAACGATGTCCCCGAAAACATGAAAATGTACAATCTTCATGTAGAAGGAAATCAAATCATCAAAGACCGCTTTCAGTCGAGTAGCTAGCAGAAAGTACATAGTAATTTTGGCAGTACAGAATGAAAATGTTTATGAAAATGGTGTATGGATAGAAAAAAGCGGATTTCATGATAATGCAATACATGCCAGCTCTAAGAGCAGTACACATTATTATTCTAGTAACGGCTATGAACAATTTCTAAATTGTCTAAAAAATCAACTTCACAGATGGATCAAACTAAACAGTAACCCGAGGGAATCCGAAGAAATTTTCTCTTTCGAAGATCTGAAAAAATCATCGAACTAGAAAAAAAGATACATCGTGATGAATGAAAATCGCAACTCTGCACCAAATTATCAAAAAATTAGTTCAGACAGATTCACGATCCGGTCAACTGCTTTTAGTTCTTCATGTAAATAATTGTACCTGAATGAAAATTTCTACTAAAAATATCGTCCACGTACAGTGACACAATCTCATATTCGTACACCTCTAGTGTATATGTTTAATATTGTTTCATAAATGTTTGCGCTACTTAATATAGGATTTTTTTTGTAAATGTGGTAGTAGAATCATCATCTGTCATTTTCTTATCATTTGTAATCTAAAGTGTGTTTTCGTACACTACACATAAAAAATCATTACTTGGTGTGAAAACGGCACAATTTCATATTCGTACACTTTTGAAAAGTCACTTAATTTGTCAATTTTAAGACCTGTTATTTATTTATTTTTTTTTTCTGTTTTACTTAGAAAAATAGATTTTTTGACTACAGAAAAGTGTTCATTGGCACAGTTTACTCTACACTAGTTTAAGAAATTCCCTCACATTAACGTAATGGTTAAAAAAGTAAACTAGCTGCCATTATGGGACGAAAACTAATTATTACTCACCAAAATGAAGGTGAAATTCATGAAATCTTTGAAATTGTTCAAAGGTTGCGTCCAACTATTTAAAATGTTAAAAGCTTTGATGTGGCGAAACGTAGAGCAGATATTGCGAAAAACTTGAACTATAAACAATTAACGATGAGGGATAAATGATTTTTGATTAGAAAAATTTGGGAAAATCGAGTAATTAATGTTATATCACAGATAACAGACGTTTAGGCTAGAACAAAATTTCTTCAAAAACCTGTGTAAACTTTCAAATTGATATACGTTGAAAATCCGTGGTTCACTATTACCATCTGCGCAACTGTTTGCTACACGTGTTTGACAGCTGCACTCTAACTGCATTGTAGTGATCACTGCGCCATCTGCAAACGTTTGCCAAACGTGTTTCAGACGTCTGATTTATTCGGAATTTCAGTAGCGGGTATTTACACACGATTCAAATCGAGCCTAAACGTCTGTTATCTGTGGTTATATACATGATAAATAAATTGAATCATAGCATTTAAGTATAAGTCTGCTCTGGTGAGGCTCGTAATGTATGGAGAACGGACAATTACAATGTGTTCTGAGCAAGAAGCTGTTCATCAATGAGAAGAACAAAGAATTAATTTTTTATTTACTAAACAACATTGAAACATTTTATCGGAGTATTGGAAAGATTGTAAACTTTGTCTACGAGTCAAAATTCAACATCTTTGACTCAAATGGCTGTTGTTTCGAGTGGAGAAAAGCGAACTCAGACCTGGACGTAAAAGTCTTATAACAAGTATTATATGTCCGTTAAATGTGCTAGAAATTATGAATATCTCTAAATAAATATTAAACCAAAGCTTCCGTAAAACGGTACTTTTACTAAGAAATGGTGGATATTGGAAATTCGATCAGGAGAAGAACCTAAAGCATGAGGCGTGCAAAAAACGTTTAGAGTAAATTTATAATTGTTTGAATGTTATGGATTCTCCACTGCGGACTCCGTTTATTAACTGATTAGAAAAATAAATGGGAGTATTTGGATAACAAGTGCAAAACTTTCCGGCTTACAATGAGAATGATCTTAGAAACTACTATTTAGAAGAATGGGATAAAATTTAAGTTGAGTACACACAAAAACTACTGGTCAGCATTCCAATGCGATTGAAACCTGTAATTACAAACAAAAGATACCACATTGAACATTTATTATAGAAATTTCAATTGATTTTTGAAAAAATATGTGTACTGTACGAATATGAGATTGCGTGTGTATTTGACCATCTTTAGAATATGATTATTTTTGAAAAAATGATCATTTTAGTACAAAGATAATTATTGTATCGTCCCTATGCTGTCTAGTAAACTATTTCTACATAAATAAAATGTCTCGTAAACTTATTTTTTACTTGTAAAATGCATGTAAGCATTTCGCATAGCGGTGTACGAAAATGAGATTGTGTCACTGTATTTCGCATAATTGACGATATAACGTTGACTATGCAGGTGTGCTCTTTGCTCAAAAAGGTGCTATATTTATCAAACGTTGGTCTATCATTAAAAAAAACTAGTTAAACATTTGAGGAATATTCAGAAAAATTTGGGTTGGTGCGATCATTTTGACGCATTTGTTACCGGCGTTACAGGCTCGCACAAATTAACTCAGCAAATAAAAACCGTAGTTAGTCAGAGATTGAGCAGTGAAAATCAGAATAACCGTGTGATTTCTGACCAACGTCTGATCATTGTTCGGAACATTGGTGAAATATCAATACAATTTTTTATCCTACATGTTACTTATTCTAAGAGCTCACGCATGTTTTTTTTGTAAACGCCCAATAAGCAAGCTGTTAAAATTCACTTTGAGAGAAAATTCCAGACAAACCGTAACTCACCGAGAATGGATGTAAAATGTTATGACAGAGAAAAGTTTTCTCTTTTGTCTACTGCTGTCATTTATAATCGACGATTAATGGTTTGTTCAGAATTTCTCCCTAAAGTGAATTTTGACAGTATGCTTATTGGCCCTTCTGAAATAACACTCGAGTGTTGTTCCACCTTTAACGAAATTAAGTAGGTATTAACACAGAGAAAACCTGTGTAAACATTTAAATGAAAATACGTTAAAAATCATCATCGCACATACAGGTTTGCATGCGTGTGTCACCATTGTATCCAAGTTTGCATACAAGTCCCGTATAGCGATTGCTGACCGATCAAAGCGCCGACCAGTGGCAAGTTGCTACTTGCTGTTGTCATTTCAAAGCGACAGTTTAATTTATTGCATAAATTCTCAGTACCAACAAGTACCAGTTCTCAGTGATATTAACTCAAAATAGAGTAAATACCAACAACCTGTAAAGTGAGTAACATGCAGAAAAAAAATCGCAGTCGCTTTTGTGCAAAGTCCCGACCAATGGTCAGACATTGGTCAGGATTCACAGGATTATTCCGATTTTTACTGCTCAATCTCTGAGTAACTATGGTTTTTATTCGCTGAGTTATATTAAACGGGCGTGTACATCGCCAATGCTTCAAGCAGTAGAGAAACCAAGTGCTATTTTATTTATTCAGTTCGTTCATTTGACAAAGAGAAAGTGTGGGATTACTTGCTCAACTCCTAATGTATTTCATTTAATTTTATTCAGAATCAAAATTCGATTGTAAAAATGGCGTAGAGAAGTGGTATAAACAGTAAATGACAGAACAATTTGGACCACCCAGTATTTATGAAGGATGTGTTGAGGAGTGTAGTGTTATGGGTTAAGTGTTGTAAAACCTACAACGATATCATTATGCATTTCAGACAGCTGAAACCAAAGCTTACAACAGACAAATCATGCAAAATCGCTTAAACGCAAATCGTTGGTTTTTGTGTTAGTGTTAGAGAAAATCTGTTTCTAAGCCTACTATGGTTATGTGTTTCGAGTTAAATGTTCAATAGATATAGAAAATTTCATTTAATGGACGATTATGCTGTGATAGAAGTATTTATATACATAAGAAACAAAGAAGAAAGAACATCTCAGAGCAAATTTAGAGAACTCACTACTGTTTTAATGCGGAATTCTTTCGGTTGTTATTTGTAGAGTAGAAAGGAAAGTGCTTGACTCCAGCGAATAGTCGAAGAGAAGAAAATTGATTAATTCGGAAAACTACAGAGTACAGCATTGATTATTGCTTTTTGTTTTAATTCGCTTCAAGAAACAAAATCTTTTAGTTTTAGCTGGTGACGCCTAGCAGTGACACTTTTACAAACAAACAGTATGCATGTACCTTACGCCAGTTCACTGTATCATTGTCGCCTGCTTTCTGTGAATATTTTGGAAAAATCTAAACTGCAGACGCTGCGACAGATCTTTTCTTACTGGAAACATTCGAAGAAAAGAAAAAGAAAAACAAAATGAAAGGGAACAAACAGAAGATAGAGAGAGAAAAATATGCTAGAATACTGTGTTCAATGCGTGGTTTGATTTGCTGTATGTCTCTCCGTATGGTTATTGACAAGTGATGGATGCGAAACGATCAATAGTTTGAGAATATTGGGGCACAGGTTAACTGTCAAACTACAATTTTTGCTAGGACCCAAATATTTTCAACCAACTAATCGAGAGTTCCTCAGAAAAAAAACTGCAAATGCAATACATTGACTGATTCCGGTTAGACCACTGATGTGCTGTTGGTACTCCAACAAAAGAGTGTAGTGTACAATAGGGAACAAAAAGAACATCCCTTCGTCGGTTCCGGGACCTTGGCTGTGTAGATGTGCGAAATCGATGTTCGTGTTTGTGATAGGCAAGCACAGGGGATGCAAAGGGTACAAAAACCAAAAACACATTCCATAAAACATCGACGGTTGTAGCGACAAAATGGCTCTCGATCGTATGGGCTACACTCGGTGTTTGGGGTCGTGTATGTATTTGTGTAGTTGACTGTACAATAACTGGTGTTTGTAAAATTACAAGTAAACATTGGAATCGGTTGCGAAAGAACCAAACTGTCGTCGAATGTGCGTAGAAGTGGACGGGGCCACCATCTTTCTTTGCACACATTTTGGTAAAGGATCACAGGCAGAATCAACGTCGATCAGTCGATTCGGCCGTGGTCTATCTGTATATGTATCGGTTTTTAATTAGTGTTAAATTAGAAGGGACAGAGAAGATAAGTGAGGTTGAAGTATGTTAGAACTTAAAAGTAGCAAAAGCTGGCGCATGCCCTTCGAATAAGCATTCAAACATTCACGTTCAGCTGTTCTGTAGATCTTTCCCGCACTTGGTGGCTTGCTTCCAGGTGGTAGTTGTAGTTGTAGTGGTGAGAGAAGAGTTGCTTTTTTGACGGATGGAATGTAGCAGGGATGCACAGGATGTGAATTCGGTTGCAAATTACATATGTACACGTAACAAAGTAAGGTAAAAAGTTAATAACTCACTATTCGGTAAATTACAATGACTTTCCGGATTGAAATCTGCTTCGCTTTTTGTATTGATTTCTATTTGGTTAAAACTAAACTAAATTGGGTTCAGCAAACTATCAGCGAGAGCATAGCTAAGCGGCAAAAACTTTGTGAAAAAAACGAAAAACAAAGAGCGAATCGTTTTCTATAGGCCTGATCATTACATATCCTCGTCGTCGGAGGGCGGCGGACGGATGACTATATTGTCCGGATCCTCCTCAACATCGTAGTCCTGTGGAACCTCGCGCACTTCTTCCTCCTCCTCCTCTGGTTCCTCGTCGACACCTTCCAGCTCGTCCATACGTTCCTCGATGTGATGCGGTCGGTAAAAGCTACCTCGTGACGATCGACCGTCTTTCTTATCGATCCGAACTGACTCATGTTGGTTTTACAGGAGCGATACAGATTGTTTATTTTGGTTTTAAGTGTGAATGTGCGCGCGTGAGCGTAACAGAGTAAGTTGGGTTACCAAAAAGAAAAAGAAAGGTAAAACACATATACAGATAGATACATGGTTGGAACACGAGTGTCG
Source organism: Topomyia yanbarensis (assembly GCF_030247195.1). Classification (NCBI taxonomy): domain Eukaryota; kingdom Metazoa; phylum Arthropoda; class Insecta; order Diptera; family Culicidae; genus Topomyia; species Topomyia yanbarensis. Next base: position 165,783,163 of record NC_080670.1, read on the forward strand.
GATGGGAACAATGGGAACGTTTGCGTGAACAACAAAACAAAGACGTTTATCGATCAACCGTGATAATTGCCCCTGAGGCAACCACGGAAACATGGATTTAATCACCGAGGATGTTCATTCAACAGGAACAAGGTTAACCCAAGACAAAACAACCTACATACCAATCAGCTGTAATCGAAAGTACCAACCGACAATCTTTAAGTTTCAACCACGGTTGAATTACTGTCAATTTCAAGAAAGATTTCTGATTTTTGAATGACCGATTCGTCGATGTTTTTAGCCAATTCTTCTGTCGTCGGATTGGGAATGCTAGCTTCTTTTAGCTTTGTATGCTCCGTTAAACAACGCTTGGAGCGCAGCGCTGGAGGAACAGTCAAATAGCGATAGTACGGAATCGGGAGGCAGTGTTGCGGATCATCTGAAATCGGTTGGGTTGGGAAAATAAAAGGGAAAACCTATTCAGTAGATGGTTCTACAACCTATTCAGCGATTGCCCCATTCATCCTTCAATCGGTGGCTGAAAAAGATCTTAAAATCTACCCCAGTTAGAACGAAGTAGTACCCGAAAAAGTATAGCCGAAACCAAGAATGTCTTTTTTTTTAGAATTTAGACCCTGAAATCCGCTGATATAAACCATTTCAACAACAGCTACTCACTTCTATCGATGTTACGCTGCAGATGGGCTGCCACTCGGTGACGGGCATCGTTGAACTCGAGGTGTAGACCTAGCCGCAGCAGGGTCGTATTTTTCTCCACCAAATCGGTGATCTCCATCTCGATTTTGTTGCCCAGCACTTGTGATCGCTAAAATCCCATTTTGAAAATAAGAAAACAGGATTGAAGGAAACTATTTCAAACTAACCTGATTGGAGGCCCGGAACTCCTCGATAGACATCTGTGTCAGCAGGGATCTTACCAGCGATACGATCACCGACGGGCTGATGAAGTTCGTCTCGACGTTCAACACCCGCAAGGTATGGTTACGCTCGAGGGCGGCCGCTAGCAGCAGGGCAGTACGGTCCGTTAGACCTGTGTTGGTCAACGAGAGCACTTCCAGGTGGGTGTTGCTCTGCAGTGCCTCGATCAGTTTCTCGAACTGAACGTCGGAGATGTTCTGCGAAATGGAAGGATGATTGTTAATATCGGAACGTTTCAATCACGAACATTGTTCAATGAACCTTGATATTGTTAAAGTTCACATCGACCAACTTGCTGTCGTCGTCCTTTATTCTCTTAATCATCTCCTCCGGATCGGTATTGTTGGGTGCCTCCGCCGGGAAAATCTTCTGTATAGACGACTTTGTAATACCGTCCCAGCCCAGCCCCACCGGCTGGCCCTTGTTGAGCAAAGAGGCATGATACTGGTCCTGGTTCATCATCGAATGGAACCCAAGGATGGCAGCCAGATCGATAATTTCCTCCTGAGTAGCATCCGTCAGGGCATGCTCGTACTCTTCACCCAGATCGATCGCGATCTGATCTGCCGCTTCCTGCATTCTTTGCTCCTGTGGCGGTGGGATCCACTGCAATAAAAAGACAATTTTATGATGTTGCTACTCCGAACGAAACAGTAACAAAAACTAACCTTTTTACCACGAACCACCCCGGGCACGAATGGTTCCAGTTCGGGCCGATCCGGTGTCTCCATTGCCTGCTTGTTGATGTGTTCTATCAGCTTTTTCCGATCCAGTGGACCGGTTGCTTCCTTGTCACATTCGTAGTTGGTTCTCTGGCTTGGTGGCAGGAAGGAATCCTAAAAGAGGTAATGATTAATGAGATATGCTGATGTTGAACGTTATAGACAGTTATACTTACGTCCGGGTCGACCTCTTTGGCCAGGAGGGTGATCTCTTCCGGCGAAAGCTGCGCCAAAAGTTCGTCCACATCGACGTCGTCATATGCGCCGAGATCTTTGCCGTACAGCTTTGCAGGTGTGGTGATAGTTTTGGTGGTAGTCGATGACGAAGTCTGGAGGGAGATAAAGAGAAAAATATTCCGTGAAAATTTGCTTATGCTGACACAATGTGATGTACATTGAGAAATAAAAAAGGTTTCGATATTTGTCGTCGACGCAGTCAATTTCTTCCCTTTCTATTCAATGCACCGGAACATTATCGTTATGAGTAATAACATTATACAACAAAAGTCTTGTAATGCTCTTATGGATAGAGGGTTAAATATACTCGACCTCAATTCTCGGCCTTACCGTCGCAAATAAGCAGAAAACGTTTAAAAACACCCAACATGGGCGCCTTACCGGACGTCAAATTATTTCATTATGGTACTTTTAACGCTACTTATTTTTGTTGAGGTGACGGGAAGGTTTTTGAGATTATCCGTTTGCGACAAATTCAACCTTGCAATCGTCTTTTGTTCATGTGTTGTGCGGTGATCGTTGCCGGAGATTACCATCATGGCCGAAAGCATTTAGATGCCAATTGTGCAATAGGATAATTAAAAGAAGGAAAAAACTATTCTGTCACTACATATAGGGTAAAGAGCATATTTTCGCCCTGTTTCTGTTATCACCTTAAGCATTAGAAGCCGTTGGTTGGAGCAGCAAATGCCTTCTTTGTTCAACGCATTGGCTCAAATGGTAGTGTAACAATTGAAGGATTCGATTCGAGTTTTCAACATTCTCAGATCAGGTTTACAATAACGTCTTACACGCATGGATTCTACGAAAATCGATTCAGTACAGCTATCTATCAACTACAAACACTACATTGTTTGAGCAACGAAGAAAGGCAAAGGGTGCCCACACCTTCCCCTCAGTTCTTAGCGGTCAACCAACTGTAAATACTTAATAAAACTTATTTCTTGCTTTAAGCTAATGGTTAAAAATGTTTGCTGAATGAGTAGGTGTTCCGAAACGTAACCCAACATTCTTTAAGAATTTTGTTCGGGATACGGAAGGTATGATCGAAGATCGTCCAGTTTTTCATCACCTCGCGTAACTGTCCGTCCTGTACACGTCCGAACGACGCAGAGAGCCAGATGGTGCAGTGCCACACGTGTAACGGCTGGGAGCATTTCGGATACGCCGGAGTAGATGATGCAGTGAAAGTACGTTGCATTAAATATTCCTGTAACGACTGCGCATCACAGCAGAAGGGTACACAGCTTAATGTTCCCGAAGAAACCTCCAAAAGGATCCAAGGTCGATTCAAAGATGGGGTCAAAACGGGGGAAAAGGAAACCCGACCCAGCCAAAAGCGCTACATCCAGTGTGCGTGCTAGAGGAGCAATTAAAGCTCGTTGCAGACGAGTTGATAATGAAAGAACAACAGCTTCTGGAACAGGAGGAAATCGAGATGCGACGGCTGGAGCAAGAAGAGCGCCAGTTCGAGAAAAAGCGTCGACTACGTGAGCGTAAGCTAGAGGCGGAAAAAGGGTGCAGCAGAAAATTAAACAGGAGTCGTTCGAGAAACGAAAAGAGATCGTCCGACAGGCGGCGCAAGACAGTAGTAGTAGTAGCTCTATCACAGATCTTTAGGGAGCGCACTGAACTGGCTGGAATCACAGGAAAGTGGAACAAACTCGAGAGAAGTTTCAAATAAGCTGAATCCATCTCCGATTCCATCTCCTATACTGGTTCCTCCCGCACCGCTACCTCTACCGCCGATTACGATTCCAACTCCTAGACCGCAGTTGCTACAAGACTTCCCACTTCTCACAAAGGAAGCGCACTAGAATCAGTTCGCACTCACCCACTGTTGCCTGCTGGTTTGCCGCACGTCATTCAGACCCTGCCCATACTGTATGGGAGACCAGAACTCATCATCCTCTAGCTGTTAAACAAGATTCCACATGTTCCGGCCCCGCGACAACAACAGTTAGAAACACTTATCTAGTTCGGGTTGTCAGTGCAAAATTTGGTCGATCACGTCAGAGTGGTTTGTCAGCAAAACCTCCTGTCAAATCCAACTCCGATGCAGGAGTTGATCGAGAAGCTATGCGAATGGACTGGATCTTTTATAAAACCAAAAACCAGCCAGAAACCCTCGACACATTCGACATGCTCATTTCCGGATTTGTGACAGCAGCTAGCGTAACCTCTGTACTTCCCGGAGTGGAGAAAGCACCGAGAAACGACCGGCGAAAATCCAAGGCCACCTTCACACACACACGGCAGAACGAGACTCACATACGTTTCCAAATCTATGTGTATCATCAACAGCAGCTTGTAGCGCATCAAACAACCCTAAGCAATGTAAACCATGCTGGACATGTGAGCGTGGTGACCATCGAGTGGTTGATTGCCATCAATTCAAGAGCGTGAGTCTGGATGAACGCTGGAAGGAGTTGTTCCGGACCTACCTCAACAGTCACGGAAAATGGCCCTGTCGTTCCTGGAATGGATATAGAACCGAGGGGTGCCGCCATAAGCACCACACCCTCCGCCAAACTTCCAACCCTACTCCGGAAAACGTTGCCATCTCGGCGAGCTACGTATCCTCCGGCGTCCTGAAAAGGCCAAATCGTGCCAGTAGTCCTCTACAGTAACAACATTTGTTATGCGGTCTTCGCCTTTGTAGACGAGGGAAGAATCTGTAGCGAAGCAATTGAAGGTCCAACAGAATCCCTGACTCTCCGGTGGGCCGGGAGTGCAAATCGGATCGAATCGAATTTGCAGCGCGTGGTCGCCATTTGTTACCGTTTGAGGGATCGCAGCTGCTCTCAGCCCCCGAGGATGGTCGTTGCAGTTCCTGAAGGGAACCCGCTTAAGCCCCAACGCCTGGTATGGACGTTCCGGGGTGGGCGCGGAAGGCCTCTTTTGGTCCTCAGGTCGCAGGGTCGTATTTAGTTGTGGGAGGGTTTTCGGATCTGGATAATTGATTCTGAATGGTTTGCGATGGTTTGCGACCAATCGCACTGCAATGGCGGACTCACGGGTCACGCGGTCGTCCTTAGCTTTTAGCAGGTGGAGCGAATACCGACTAACAATCGGGGAACCCGCGACGACAGCCTGCTATCTCCTCTTACGATTAGCCGTATCAGCGGGCGAGACAGGCACGTTTTGACTGGTCCTTTGCGTTTAGCTGGCGGTCGAAGACCACACCAGCGTCCAGGGCTATTACAGCCGGTTTCACCGTATTTCCAGGTTTGGTATAATAACTAGCAGCTAACTTAAGCACGTCTTCTCGCTTCCACGGTCGAAACCTCAAGACCGAGAGTCTCTTGATCATGATCACTCGACCCATCTCATTCAATTTTCCAACCGTTCCGCGATCATCCGTTTTGCCTCACTGCAGCCAACCACCCACATAGCGACCTATTGAGAGATATATCCACTGCCACCCACCAGAGTTATACCCACTAAACAATACGGTTTTCTACCAAATTTTTCTAATAATCTAACGAATATATTACGACCACAACCACCATAACAAATTATCCAGATAAACAACAAAATTTATACAAAAAACATTTTGTAACCTCAGCGGTTACACATTGCTGGTAAGGCCTTCGTAAACGCTCAGATACGGTGATCTGGCACGGCGTTTCCCTCATCGTCGAGGTCTTCCGTTAGAGGATTGGTTATTGGTCTTGACAACTTACGTCTGTGCGTCCCGCTGAAGCTACATGAAGGAGGTCCGAGCGATCCAATTGGTGCGAAATGCCGGCTAGGATGGAGTATTTATGGGTATATTCCGGACCAACCGTCTCGAATGGCAATCGCTAGCTTTCACGCCAGGCGGTTCTCGATCCTGGCCGAGAACTAAACGAGCAGCTCCGCGACTTTGGAATGAGCTTGGGTTTCTGGGCCCATATGTAGTTCCGGAATCCGATGACGATAACGGTACAAAAAGGTTGCTACAGGAAATAACCAAGCGGCTACCTTAGGGACACGACGGCTGGAGGGACTTGAGCGTAAACTTCAAAAGGATTCGACTATGGAGCAGGGGCGTCCGTGAGTAGATCTTCGAATATGAGTGCAAGGGCTACGCTCACAAGGCTACTTTAACCGAACTGATATCTGTTGAGTCAAGCCGGATCTAGTAGTTTCCCGTTGGTGTAGTTTTCTAGTCTCCAGAAACCCAACAAGATTCGTCTGATATGGGACGCGGCGGCAAAGGTGCGCGATGTGTTGTTCAATTCTAAGCTACTCAAGGGACCGGATCTATTGACCCCCTGCCACGAGTTCTGTACCAGTTTCGTCAGTATCCCGTCGCCGTCTGCGGAGACATAGAAGAGTGTAAAGAAAGTCTCAATGGTTCCTGTTCCGATATTATCCATCTGATTGCGCTCAGATGTATGTAATGGATGTGGCCACATTCGGGTCCACTTGTTCTCGGGCGTTCGAACAACATGTGAAGAACCTAAATGCGGAGGAGTTCGTAGACGAGTATCCTCGAGGTGCTATATCTATTCGGAACAGCCATTACGACTACATAGACAGCTTCGAGACAATTCAGGAGACAATAGCGGTTGTGAACGAGGTGAAGTTAGTACATTCAAAGGGAGGCTTCATCCCGCGGAATTTCTCGTCGAACGAAGTAGAGGTGCTGGAGGGAATAGGAGAGATGACTATATCTTCATCTAAGAATCTACACTGTGAGCGAGGTGAAAAGTCCGTATCAGTGTTGTGGATTAAATGGATACCTTAAGAAGACGTGTTTGTGTACTGCTCAGGTATGGAGATGGCATACAGCGACGATTACATTCCCACCAAACGAGAAATCGCCTATTCGATCCGCGTTACGTTTTTACTTGTGCACGGAAAAATTCTCCTCCAGGACACATGGCCGGAAGGTACGAAATGGGACCAACAGATTCCAGACGATCTCAACAAGCGGTGGCGACCAGAACCGCATACTCTTTACCAAGAACCTGGATCGCCTCCAGCTGCACGTGTTCGTGGACGCCAGCGAAGCGGCATATTCTGCGGTGGCTTATTTCCGACTGGAGAGTGACAGTTGCGTGCAAGTGGCGCTCGTCGGGGCCAACGTGAAGTTGCCCCATATAAAACGTTGTCTATTCCCAGACTCGAGTTGAAAGCTAGGCGGGGAGCATCCAGAATCAGCACACTTTCCCAAACAATTTGCGATACTTCTAGGGGTTGATTCGAAAACCGTGCTCGCTTGAATTAATCAATCGATCACAGACGGTATTACAAGTTCGCTGATGTCTGCGTCGGCAATATCCTGATAACCATAGATTCAAAGAAATGAATGTGCGTGCCATCAAAACTCAACGATTTCGCGACGAAGTGGGGAACTGGTCCGCAACTGAAGATGGGCCTTAATTCGTCACTGGACTTCTTCCAAGTCACCGAAAAGAGCTGGCCCCAGCAATAACCGATTGACAAGCAACTAAGGAAGAATTAAGAACTAGTCACTGCCATTTCGCACACTTTGCGCTGGTAGCGTTCTCCCGGTTCAACAGTTGAACCACAATGCACCGTTTAGTAGCTTACGTGGCACAGATGACTAAAGGCATACCTCCCAGTAATTACGCGCAGATGCAGGTGGTTCTAGGATCTAGAGGTCGGCGACCTGGCTTGGAGGCGGTGTGTAATCAGTGGACTCGGGGCGGATCCAAGCAGTGTTTCCTGGACAATACGGAAGAGTGCGGCAGGCGCTGGTGTGAATCACAACGACTGTACTTCGAAGACATTCGGCGGAAGAAAGGGCATGCTAAGGAGCTCGGATATCTCACCAGCGGCGAGTTTCGGCAAGCAGGAGAAGACGACGCAAGGCGAAATTTATCCCGATGAAATCATCGTTCTCGCCCAAAGGTGGATAAGGCCAGCGACATCTACACCAACTGGCCGTTCTTCGAAGTTCCCCGTCAACCAAACAACTTTTAATCACCTTTTTACTTGTAGACTGGTTCCATCGCCGCTTTCGCCAAGTGCCAAGATTAGCCAACGATTCGACATCCCGCAACTGCGACGACTGTTCGACAAAGTTGCACGAAGCTGTGCCTGCATTGCAAAGCCTGCCCCAGGACCACCCGCTATGGCCCCACTACCTAAAATGCGTCTTCCGACCATTTACTTTCGCCGGACTGGATTACTTCCGGTCGGCGCTTGTCAAGATGGGCAGAAGCAACGTCAAGCGCTGGGAGGCCCTCTCCATGTGGCTCATTACCAGAGCCGTCCATTTGGAAGTTAGTACGGCGCAGCTACTCTCGAAGATGGCTGGAGGGAGATCCGCTCTGCCATAGGAAGTACTGCTAGAACGGCACTAGATGCAGCAATTCCATATCGAAGAAACGACTGGTTCGATGACGAATGTAAGCAGTTAATAGACCAACAGGAGGAACGAGATCGCAAAGCGAAGGAACAACCGTACCGCGTAAACGACACACGGAAGTTCTACGAGATGTTGAACAGTTCGCGCAAAGGCTATGTTCCGCAAGCCGATATGTGCAGGGACTTAGACGGCAACCTTCTTACGAACGAGTGTGAGGTGAATGAGAGGTGGAAGCAGTACTATGACGAGCACCTCGACGGTGAAGCAGCAGAGGACGAAGGCGGTATGGCAAAGGGATCTTGGAGCAGAAGACGACAGGCTGCCGGCCCCTGATCTGCAAGAAGTCAAGGAGACGATCGGTCGGCTGAAAAACAACAAAGCCTCCGGTGTAGATCAACTACCCAGCGAGCTATTAAAATACGGTGATGAAGCACTGGCTAGAGCGCTGCACTACGTAATCGCCAACATTTAGGAGGACAAGATTCTTCCGGAGGAGTGGATGGAGGGTGTCGTTGGCCTAATCTACAAAAAAGATGACAATTTGAATTGCTGCAACTACCGCTCGATCACACTACTTAGCGCCGCCTACAAGGTCCTCTCCCGAATTCTTTGCCGCCGATTGTCACCATTTGCAAGGGAGTTCGTGGGACACTACCAAGCGGGATTCATGGGTTCCCGCGCAACCACGGACCAAATATTCGCGATTCGCCAGGTTCTGTAGAAGTGCCACGAATCCAACGTGCCCACGCATCATTTGTTCATCGATTTCAAATCGGCGTATGACACAATCGATCGAGATCAGCTATGGCAGATAACTCACGAGTACGGTTTTCCGGATAAGCTAACACGATTAGTCAAAGCGACGATGGATCGGGTGATGTGCATTGTTCGAGTATCAGGGACACTCTAGAGTCCGTTTGAATCTCGAAGAGGGTTACGGCAAGGTGATGGTCTATCGTACCTGCTGTTCAACGTTGCGTTAGAAGGTGTAATAAGATGAGCGGTGATAGACACGAGTGGCACGGTCTTCAGGAATTCCCTCCAGCTTCGCCGACGACATTGACATAATGGCACGGAACTTTGAGGCGATGTCGGAAACGTTCATCAGACTGAAGACTGAAGCCAGCAGGATTGAACTTGCTATCAACGTTTCGAAGACAAAATACATGAGAGGAAGAGGTTCTAGACACGACATTGTGAACCTACCATCCCGAGTTCACATTGATGGTGACGAAATCGAGATGGTCGACGAATTCGTATATTTGGGCTCACTGATAACCGCCAACAATGATACCAGCAGAGAAGTTCAGAGACGGATTTTGGCGGTAAATCATGCCTACTTTGGACTCCAGAAGACGCTTCGGTCGAACAAAATTCACCGCAGCACGAAGTTGATTATTTACAAGACGCTGATTGGACCGGTGGTCCTCTATGGCCACGAGACCTGGAATATGCTCATGGAGAACGAAAGGTGTTGCGTACCATCTATGATCGCGTGCAGATGGAAGACGGAACGTGGCGCCGGTAATGATCCATGAGTTGCATCAGCTGCTGGAAGAACCATCCATCGCGCATACCGCAAAAATAGTACGTCTGCAGTGGGCTGAACACGTCGTAAGAATGTCGGACGACGACCCGGTGAAAATGGTTCTTGAGGGCGACCCTACAGGAACAAGAAGACTGGGTGCACAGCGAGCACGGTGGATCGACCAGATAGAGGACGACCTGCCGACCCTTCGAAGACTGCGAGGCTGGCGACAAGCAGCAATGGACCGAGTGGAGTGGAGACGGCTTCTGCATACAACAAGAGACAACAAGGCTCTAGCCTGAACAATAAGGTAAGTAAAACATTTGGAAGTGGTACACTCGCTGAGTGTGGTGTCGTGTATCATGGCTGTCCAACGTTTCGTCTCCCGCGGAGGTATACCACGCGAATTCTAGTCCAATAACGCCACCTGTTTCCAGGGTACTAAAAAACGAACTGAAAGCGTACAAGGCGGTGACAGTAAAGTTCACTACGGAGCTCTGAATGGATCACGAAAACCCGACGATGAAACACTGGAAACAATCCTGTTCGACGCGGATGCTATCATAAACTCAAGGCCACTTACTTACATCCCGTTGGAGTCTGAAGAAACTTCGATACCAAACCACTTCTTGCTGGACAACTCATCCGGTATCAAGTTCCTGCCTACGGTCCCGCCAGATAGTCCTAAGAAGCAGTTGATGCGGTTTATCACCGACGGATTCTGGCACAGATGGCTAAAGAAATACCACCCAGAAATTACGCGCAGATAGAGGTGGTTCCATGAGGTCAAGAATCTGGAGGTTGGCGACCTGGTCTTGGTGGTTGGCGAGGCGGTGAGTAATCAGTGGACTCGGGGGCGGATCGAAGCAGTGTTTCCTGTGCAAGACGGTAGAGTACGGCAGGCGCTAGTGCGAATTATAACGGTTCTACTTCGAAGACAGGAGTTCCTGATACTGACGAGATTCTTCACTTCCGCAACACTACCGAGCGCAGCGCTCCATTCAACGGAGACAGATCTGCTGACAGGAAGGTTTAACGAGGAAACCTTATGCAGCAAAATATAGTGGGCAGAGAAAGAAAAACAGTATGTAACCGTAATCGGAAGCGCTGTAAAGACCACATTTTAAGTAAGTGTGGTTTTCCGTGGATTAAAGAGCAATACGGACGGGGCTCTATGCCATACCCCGATCCGCACTCAGAGGTGGTTGCAGGAGCATTTTTCATTCTGGACGAAGGGTCCTGCAAGGCAAGGTCTGTTCTACACGCTACAGCGAACCTCAGAAAAACGTGAACCCGTTCTACATTGTAAGAACCTGTTAGGTTTTCCGGAAGCGAGTTTAAGCTGTTGTTGCGACAAATGGAAACTTGAATGATAATTAACATTGTTTTATACTTTATAGTACCCATGTCTTGTAAATGAACCAAAAAAATCTAAACTGGAATTTTTGGAATATTTTAAGGTATACAATCGCATATATGTAAATAGAATTGTTTAATAAATGCAAATATTCCGAAACTATCCATGTCCTGTCTCGTATCAGGATATTTAATAGAAAACAAATATCACCAATTTAGATTCACCCAAACCCACCATATTTCTTCGACGGCCGTTAATCTACTCAAATCCACGACACTCGTTGCATCCAATGATTGACGGCCTTGATCTTTTCTCGGCTAGCTACTTACAGGGCATACCAAAAATCAAAAAATGTGAACAATGTTTCCAACGAACGAATTTGCGGGCCCCATTCGTCCGGCCATCCGTCCGTCCGTTGCGTCGTCGTCGGTTGGAAATGTTTGAAATTCACAACCGTGTTTTACGAAACTTTTCCCTGTCGGCCATTAAAATTACAACTGAGCCTACCCGGCGGGACCGACTGTTGTTCGTGTGGTATGACTAAACTTTTGCTTTACTAATGGCAGTTTAGGTACATGATGTTGCACGGGGTGGTTCGAAATGTGTGCAAACGTATGTTAGCGCGGGGCTCACTTAAATGCAGTAAAATAGCATCAGATTGCATTTTTTTATTTGACCAGCGCAATTAAAAATGCTGTTTTAATGGCGATCGATTCGCCTAGAGCCGAAGCAGTCGAGTAATTGATAGAATGTAGTTGTTGCACTTGAACTGCTGTGAACCGCGGCCGATGGAAGCCGTTAAACGGGATGAATTATGCTGAATTTTCAGTCGATTATTTATCAACGAAGAAGTTGCGGGCAGCAAGCCCACGCGTGAATCGTCCAGTTCTTCGAAGTTTGTAACCACGGTTTCGCTTCGAACCACTCGATTATGTTTTTGATTACATAATCCATGCATATGAACGTGTGTAACTCTCGACCGATTGCTCTACTGATCCGTCGAGGATGGGGCAATTACCTGAGTTGGTAATTTTATAGCGGACCGACAAATAGCTTCCCGCATCGATGGAGGTGGCGGCGCCGGCAGAGGCGCGCGCTTCGTTGACGATCGATTACACAAAACTTTCGATGATGTATCCCGCTACCGCCACTAGACTAGACGTCGCGAGTAAAACCGTGTCCGTGAATTTCCGGCTCCAGTCGGCAAAAAGTACATCCCTGGAAATCGCACCTTTTACTGCTGCATAATAAATTATGAGTAAAAACGTGTTCGTTGTGCACTTTCTGCAGCCAACTAAAGAAATAAAGGTATTAAAAATCACGTTTCCTTATCGGACGGTGCTCACTTAGGCAAACATACCGTGCCTGTCACGTTCTTGAACCATCGGACGGCACAATCATCACCAAACGATCGATGCGTCATTTGGGCAAGAAATAGAAAACAAAGAATCCGGAAGAGTATAGGTCTTCCCTTCACCTTCTATACGGACTGGTTGTCTTTTGACCTAAAGCTGGTTTTTCTTTGCTAATAGGATTTTGCAATTTGCGTTTCGCTTCGGCGTGCAACTGTTACGGCTGTTTAGCACCTATGATGGGCTGCGTTGGACTTTCCGCGAAGAAGAAGTGCTGTTTGTTAAACAATGCAAGAAGTAGAATTTGAATGGTACTATACACAACCGACATTCGGCCAATAATTAATATGCTGTAGAAGCAGTAGGTTTTATCGCGATACTATTTTCGTCGTTCCTGCTACTGTTGAATGTGTCATTTACTGTGGTCGAATCCATAATGGAGCCGCGGATGAGGACAATATAGTTCAATAAAACGACTCATCTAAATGTTTGAAGTAGAGATCGATACAGGTATACCTCTATAGTAAATAAGCACGTTAGCATGAATCAACGATAGTAGGTACATTTGATAATACGTACGCCTACAAGCGAAAAAAAATCTGTTTGATTTTGTGAACTTTAAATAAATAAGACGAATTTTAGGGAAGGCTGAAGGTTTACAGGTTTTTGTAAACTTTACAGAAGTTCTATGAAATTTAGAGCAGTTTTGCAAACTCCAGCCAAATATTTCGAACTTCAAGGGTTACATGAATCATTAAAGTCTAGTTTCAAAAGAATCTTACAAGCTTACAACGTCCTTTTAAAATTTCAGAGGATTCTTACATTTTAGAGCAATCCTTGGAGCTTAAGATAATTTGTACGAAATCCATGCCTGCCCTACTACCGTCTCGACTTTCGTAGTACCCATGGGTGTAGGACGTTGTGATCAGTGGCAGTGCGTTTTTGATACATCGTCCAACTTGGCCCCAAGTTGATGCTGGTTACTGACGAGATGAATTCGAAGCACACAAATTCAACTTAAGACTGACTTTATTTAATATCCAAAGAGGAAGACTATAAAATTCGTGAACTTTACATAAACCCGAACTAAAGGTAATCGCTGACCTATTGACAGGCCATTGTTTTCTCAGAGCTCATTTGATTAACCAAGAGCTAATTGTGCCTTTCGCATCTCATCGTTTTGCTCTCCAATTTACTGTGAGCCTCCATTAAAATCTTCGCACGATGCACAAAATTTTCACCATGGATTTTGTTCTACCTATTCCTGTTGAAGTTGCCGCGTTAGAATAGCTAGAACAAAATCCATAGTGAATAGTTTTTGTGGCGTGTGTCCTGTCGCCTCGTGAGCGTACAGCTTGAAACATCAACTTTTACTTAGGAGATCACCGATTCCCGTTCTTCTCTGATTCCGTTCAAAATGTTTTTTTATGGTTCAATTGGAGCTGTACATACAGCTCGATTCTCGGAAGGGCTCCCTGTAAGAATCACTCACTACAATTGCAGATGATACGGGAAATGTCACCCACCAAAACACTGCATAAGGTCAATAACAGCGGACCGTGATTCTGATTGACGCCCGTATCTGTACCGTGCATGTACGGTACAGATATGAGCGTTCATGATCTTCGTTCGTGCTCGAAATCAAATTATAAGTGTAAAAGCGTTCGTTTTTTAAATCTCAATCTTGGGCCCAGGTGTGTGTTGATGATAGCAATTGCACGTTCGCCATTGTGTATTATTGCGTAGAGCTTAAGCGTTTGTATGTAACCGTGTTCGATCGCGTGGAAGTGTGTATGATACGTGTGCTAGCATGTATGTAAATTCGCGCGTATAAATGCGATTGTATAACCGTGGTACCATTTGCATATTCGCGTGGATTCTTAAATGATTGCCATATTTTTACGTGTCGGCATTTTTTAATGTTGATGAATATAATTTTGTGATCCTGCGCATGGAAGGTATATTTTTCGGTGAGTACAGTTCAAATGTTCGAAAAGGGCGCTATTCTTCATATCATTAGTGTTCCCGGCAAATGTCGCCCTGAAACTTGCTATGTAGTGTATATGAGCGTCGCCATTTACTTTTTTGTTATGAGTATGGTCCACCTGAAGCCATGCATCTAGGCTGCTTGGACCGAGAGTAGGGGTTATGATCGCTCGGGAATGGGCTTTTATATGTTCGCGGTAATAAATTCGTAGGTTGGATTTTGGAGCAACCGTTAATTCGGCGCTAGCTTACTCCTGTCACTAAGTAGGTGTCGGATTCTGATGAGAGGAACTCGAAATGCCTCTCCAATAACCAATTTAACTCGAAGGTGTTAAAAAGTTTGTTTAATCACAGCGGCATATTTATGATTGCGAGATTGTTGGCGTAAATTTGCGTGGATGATCGCAGCTGCATGTTCGCGTTTGTGACCAGCGTTGCTTAATCGCACAGGTCTCGAGAATGTTAATGCGTTTGATCGCGTGTGTGGGTGCACGGTTCAGATCTAGAAGGAAGTGAGTTCCCTCTAATCACAAGCATATCCGACCCTGGCGCCTTGAGACTTCTAGCGTATATGAGATTGTTTTTTTGAAACGAAAACTGAAGGCATGGATCTAGGCTACTAGGACCAAAAGTAGGAGCTTATGAACGTGAACGATTCATGATCGCATGGAAACGCATATTGGTATAATCGCACTAGAGAATTGAGACCACGTTTGTAAATTCGTGCTATCATATTGACTTGATCAACGGAGTGTTTCTATAAATGCAAGTTGATGGGCACTGGTGCCCGCGGATAATCACGATTGCATATTCGCATGCGTGGTATGCGTGTATTATCGCGAAAGGCTTAAGTGTTTTTACGTTTTATCGAGTGGTATCGTATGTATAACTCAGCGCGTTGTAACCCGTCAGTAACAATATACCTTTTTTACGTATACACTCCGTAGAGTGTATTGTTTACGTAAAGTTATGCTCACCGCTGTTCCATATTATCGTTCGCTTTTTACGCTAAATTTTGTTTATATTTTTGTTTGTGAACGATTTTGTTAGATCAGATAGGTGTAGTAATTTTTGTTAAATATTTGTATATTAATAACATAGGGTTTAGTCAGGTAACCGCTTTCCTCTCGCTGCGAAAAGTGTGCGGACTATGCTGTACCATAGCGATGACAGCAATGCGGGATGTGCGTTTTTTGGTGTTGGTTGTGTGACGGAAGAAAAAGATAGAAAGTGACGGACCACGGCTTCAAACAGACGTCCGAGCAGTGGGCAAACCCCTACTTACAGCGTTTCAATTCGTTTATATAACCATGTAGCCGTTTGTCATTTTGATATTTTGTTTTGAGTGTACGGTTCAGACGAAAGTTGAGAGCTGGCTCCCTGACCTCACTGTAATTTTCAACCATATTTTAGAGTGGAATCTCCCGGGCGAGCACGATTCATGATCGCGCGAGAGCTGGCGTTTGTATGTTGAATTTTGAGGTCGCGCTTAAAAAACGTAAGCGCTAACACATTGGCTTAATCGCTGGAATGTTTCTGTGATTCCGAGAACTGGGGGGGGGGGCGTTGGTATGCGATAACGATCGTATGCGACTGAGTTGGTATTGTCGCGAAAAGCTTGAGTGTTTGTATGCTATTCTGCGAGTAATTTATATGGCGTGGGTATTGGGTTTGTAATGTCTCGCGTGCTAATGCGTTTTTAAGACCGTGTGGTTGTTTTCATATTCCTGTCTACTTTTGAGCGTCGCTGATAAATAAACAACAAAAGAAGAAAACAACACAATTATTAGAAATTCATTCAGTATAATAGTGATGGGCATTTTTAAAAATAAAATCAATTTTGCGACATCGATATTTTTTTTCGAAAAAATCGATGTTGCAAACATCGAGCAGGGAAAATCTATCCAAAAAAATCTATTTTTAGAGATAAAAAGATCGCGTTTTTTCAATAATTTTAAAAGAAAAATCGATTTTACCAAATCGATTTTATTGAATCAATAAAATCTATGTTATCAAACATATAACCGAAAAAATCGGAAGCGAAAGATCGATTTTTCAAGCTGAAAATACGGTGGAATTACTCCACAAAGATATCAATCCGCGCAACTGTCTCTAATAAAAAAGTATTAGGCAATTATCAAACGAAAGTTTAAGTGCACTGAGTCAGGACGCTGCACAACCACATCGTTTGTAGGAAAAAATGGCCGCTGAAGTTGATCAGCTGCGATGGTCTTCACAACTTTTTAATACTGTTACATATTGAGAAGAATATTTTACCACTGTAACACGTGTATTTTCCAAACAAATCAATGCCATAACATTACTAATACGACACCTAGATGCGCGGTTATGGAATAAACAAACTGTACGGATTTGGAATGAAATAAAGTTTATTTATTTCCATGATGAAACTGAATATGGGTAATTTTGCAGTTTTCTCTTATATTCCACTTCGTGAATAGAGTGACGTGTCTTGTAACACGTAAAATCTAGCACCGCAGTGCTACTTCGTGTTTAAGTTTCATACATGTCGAACCATGAAAAATCCTTTGCAGTTTTTCGGACTAGCTACGAGTGACATAGTGTTTCAACATACAATTCAATTTTTGGTTTTCGACATATGTTCCAATATCTTAATTTAAGTTTTTGGCAAGGAACAACAAATGAAATAAACGGGAGTAACAATGTGAAAAAATACACGTTGATGATGCAATAGTTGAAGAAAGAGCCTTTGAACCTCGCTACACTCATTCTCTCGCAGATCGCCTGCCAGTTGATGGCGCTTTGGCATATCTCGACCCGCATTATAGGGCAAGTCCCACGTGCTTGCTCGATGTGCTATGGCTCTGGTAAAATGTAACAGTTCGATGAACGATTTCCACACCCTCTGTACACTACACAAAGTTCCTGCAACCCAAAGTTACGAGTTTGCAGGATGTCGTGCAAAATTCATTTTAATCTCGGAAGCAAAGTGATTTACAGTTCCATGTTTCCAATCTCACTTTCATTCCTTTGGTACCCACACGGAAAAAACCTAGTGGTGCCTAGTGGTGCAATTGTGCCTTTCTCATTTATCCAAACTATTATTTAATAGCACGACTGTCACGAACCTGATAAGCAACATGTCGATACTGGCACACTTGCAACAAACAAAAATATAATATTTACATAACTTAATCAGCGTGAGTTCAATGTTGTCTTCATGTTAACGTCCTGGTGGAGAAGGGAAGGGATATAATTAGTGGGAGAGGGAGGATGCACCGGGAATCATCAAACTTATTGTAGTATACGGGGTGGATGAAGGGAATTCTTGTGGGAGGTTGGTCTGAGGGGGTGGGAGTGAGAGTGGGCTGGGGGTTGAGAGGTAGGAGGTGGAGGAGTAGATGGAGGGTTCAAAACCGAACTTCATATTATAACTTTCATTTGAGACTACGTTAATGAAATTTGGTTGTCACATTAGCTCGGGAATGAATTAATGAAAATTAACGATGAAACGTCTACTTGTTCAATAATGAAAAAATAATTAGAATCGGTCAATAAACCATTGAAATATGGCCTTTTGAAGTAAACATTCCGACTTTTATCCATTTTTTTAATTTACGCATTATATTTAACGTTTGGTAGACAATTTTCATATTTTTTCAGTGTACCATATAAATAACACCTTTTGTACATTATGTTTATGTAATTAAATGGTCAGGTTTTCCTTTAAAAGCCGCGGCACGTATAAACGATCTAAATAGTCAATAGACAAACATGGATTCACGCTTGAAGTCTGGTAGAAAACCCATCTATGACCGCATACCACATCCAAACCGTTATAAATTTCGATTCCGTCAATGAAATATTTTCAAATGCAGGAGATATACTTGATTACTATATCTTTCGAATTCCATGTACTAAATAAGTAGACAAAAAAATTTTTGTTTGTAGAGATAGGGCCAAACCCGTGGGTGTTTGCTGGTAGCCTTATGAAACGTGTCATAAAACTAAATTGCAATTTCTCTCGAATCCCTCGATGGATCATTTTAAAATTCACTGAGAAGATGCTTGGATACTGTATCTTTCGAATGCCGTATGACAAAATTATGGTCATTTTTTTGTTATTAACAGTTTTAGGAACACCGTGACTTCAATCGTTCATTAGTGATCTAGACCCGCAAATTCAAGTAATGTTGAACGTATATGAATATGTATTACATTATTCGGACATCATAGGGTTACCAGGTTATATGGAAATTTGCTGTGTGACCACACTCTTCAACCCGTAACTCCGGAACCAGAAGTCCGATCAACTTCAAGATTCAATAGTGTCTTATGGGAGCGTTATACCGTTCATTTGAAACTGAGTTTGTGCAAATCGGTTCAGCCATCTCTGAGAAAATTGAGTGACATTATTTGACACATATACATACACACAGATATTTTGCGATCTCAACGAACTGAATCGATTGGGATGGCACTCGGCCCTCGGTTTGAAAAGCGATTTATGGAGTGATTGCATAGCCTTTCTTTATATGAGAAAGGCCAAAACGTTCCCAAAATCGTTAATAAATTGGTATGAATTCTGGAATAATCAAATTTTTAACTTATGAACACAGGACCCTGAACAAAAATCATGTATTTTATAATTATGTTCAATTTCCTTTATGTAACGCCTACATAACGCTTTTATTACTTGATCTATTCGTTTTTGTGTTGTGAACTTCAGTCACGGATTCCGTCAGGTCATTACTAAATCGATTTCCTGTACGTGAACTAGTTAACATTATGAACATTATTCATAAAATCGAAGGTTGACTCGTGATTTTATTCATAGATTTGGGAACAGTATTCGACTATACGACGCGAACTGATTCATGATTTATTACATCTTGAACATAATCTGGTTTTCGTGGTTATCAATTAGTTCACATAATCAAAACATATTTTCTCGTTAACTATTTCACGAAACTCGGAATGAATCTTTTCAATCTTCGTGAACTAGTTCATGAATCCTAAGCTATTGGTCATAACTCACTATCCGTGCTCGTAAAATAGTTCACCAAATCATAAAATAGCATGAAATAGATCACTGAAGAATTAGTATAATGGTTTTTAATTTTTATCCGACGTTTCGGCGCTGTTTAGTACCATCTTCAGGAAAAACTGATCAGACTGATAAGCCGTCAAAAATAATTAAAAAAATTACAGTTAACTGTCACAGTCGAACTATGCATCACTAAATCATGAAATATATTTGTGAACTAGCTCATCATTCCTAGTACAATATTCACGACTGACCATTCGTGCTCGTGAAATAGTGCACAAAATCGGAAAGTGTTCATGTATTCGTGAGCTTATTCATGATTCCTAGCGAATTAGTAGCAACTGACCATTCGTGTTCGTAAAATAATCCACAAAATCATGAAATCTCATTTATGGAAACGTGAACTGGTTCATAATTCCTAGTGTAATAGTCACTCCTGACTATAAGTACCCGAGAAATAGTTCAAAAAGTCACAAAATATTATTCATGTTTTCCTAAACTGGTTCACTATACCTAGTACATGATTCACGGTCTATCTTGAGTAGAATGAGTGATATTTAGACGGTACCCCTAATAATTTTCAATTTCATGAAATATTTACGTGAACTATTTCACAACATTTGAGTTTTGTCATGAAACATCACATAGTTATGTCCTGCTTCTAGCGACCAGTAATAGGTGCGAGCAACAGCTATATGAAAACTATTAGGTCCTAGGCTGAGCACCAAAAATATTTTGTAGAGCCAAAAATTGTTTTCGTGATATAGTTCACAAAACAAGCTTTTGCCAATCACTTATTTTTATGATCCTGTTAATATTGTCACGTTATTCCGAGTAAAAAATTCTATAGTAATTAAACATGAACACGAGCCACACTATTCCACGTGTCAAATTTGAAGCTCACGCTCAAGAATAGAATATCACTAAAAAGTGCATATAAATTACGAAAATCGTGACTAAAATTCAAAAATAATAAACATATATCAAACTAAACGTGACTAAACTGACAAAAATCATGACTAAAGTCTTAATATCATTTACACAAATATCACGATACTGTGAATAGATAGTACAGAAATCGTGACTGGGATCCTAATATCATGAGCCTCATCAAACTACTCTTTCAGACAAATCCGATACAAAATTCGTGAATAAAATATAACAATAATGATAAAGTAACTTACGAAAATCATGAAATCGTGAACATAAACCGCGCTATTCTACCAAAAAACCTGATAGTCAGCTCATGAATAAAACATCACGATAACGTGATACAAAATTACGAAAATCGCGACAAATCTCCTGAAATCGTGAACATCGCTCAAATGTCGGTTCTTTTAGTTGGTTTACTTTGTACGAACCTGTGTATATCCCCAAATTATGAACGAGAATCATAACAAAAACTAAACATGTCCAGCAGGGAACAACCACAGTAACCCAACCAAACATTGGAACGTAACGCCATGTATATTTTTGGCGCGAACTAGTTTTTCGATAACACAACTAGTTTCATAAATACGAGGTTTAGTATTCATAATTTCAGGAACTTGGTCACAATTTTCGTAAATCGCTCAGTTCATGAAATTGTGATTTTTCCTTCATAAATTTATGAACGGTTTTGTTTGCGTGTACCGATTATTCCGATTTATATTTTTACCTCGATTGTCCATAACGTAAAAATGCTTCAATTAGAATTTTTGAGCATTTTAAATCACAACATAATGATAATCGCAACTGGAAAATTGATTTTTTGCTTAGACAACTCAATTAATTGGAATCATGTTGTCGAATATTGACCAACACATGCCTAGTTTGATCAAAGATGACACGAATTTTTTTTTCCGAGCAGCTATTTTACAATCGAGGAAGATCATGAGAATAATTAGATCTTTCTCATAAGGTAAATAAAAAACTTTTTTTGCTGTCAAGATACACCGCTTTCTCTCTTCGTGAGAAAACTCGACTACGGTCATTGTTTCCATCATCTTTGCAACAAGTTTGAAAAGTAAACAACTTTTGCTATTAGTGAAGTGAAAACAGCTCCCATTGTAAAAAAGTACTGTATCACTTCCGCTTCTGTTGCTGTAATGGCAGGAAAAAGCTTTAATGGTCAAACAGAATGATACCTTACTGACGGGGCTGTCAAAGTCTTGCGTGAAAAGACTGTCAAACCATGGATTGTTTTCTATTGCGATTTGTGACTGCTTTGAAAACATTTCAAACATTCTGTTTGTCTTTTTAGGGTATATACACTGTTAACGTCATGGAAAACCCCTCTCAAACTGAACAACTAATTATTTCCGCTACCCCAAACAAGCATAAATTCATGGCGTGATTTATCGATTGTCTTCGCATTTTCGTCAGACAGACACCCGTCATTACTGTTACTTTTGTTTTCACTCAAAACAATTTAAATTTATACCATCAGAGCGCCACCAAAGCTCCGCCTCGTGATACATATCGTAATCTCTGATTGTTTCGATTTCATGCGCTTCTTCCGTTGAACTGATCCGAGTAAAAACCGCATCGTGGGGCAAGTCGAAAAGCTGCCAAAAATAAAATCGAACCCCTGCTGTAACATACACTTTCCAATTCTTTTCACTTTCATTTCAATACACCTCTCGCGCGGTTGAGGTATCTAAATGGTGTTTACAGTTTGCGGCATTAACGACGACGCACCGCAAGGTGCGCAATCTCTCACGTGCCCAAAACCATGCTGCTTTTGCGATTCGTCGATGCCAGCTTTGAGTGTCTAATGTGATTTGTTCATGCCTGTATGCACTGACACTGCCGGCATATGCCGTGGTAATTAGATACGGGTCTATTTGGTAAACATACGGGTTGTTATTGAGCTTTTTTGCCGCATCTGTGCTTAATTTACTTTGATCTTTGATCCTTCCCCAGGACTTGGTCATACCACTTTATAGCCAATTTAGGTAAACAAAAAGAACCAGTTTGCCGATTCCCACGAGCCAATTGAACCCGTATTTCTTCCTAATTAGCATAGCATCTAACATTGCTACTTTTGGGGTTCGACTGTCTGTATGTACGAAGTTGGTTCTCTTTAGGGTATGCTGCGGCACGATCGTGCCGCGCCGCTCCTATCGACTTTACCATTTTCATAGTGACGGATACTTTCAATAACATATCTCAAACTCGCTGCTTCTACGGGTAGGTCTTGAGGTTGTGAAGCATTAGTCGGAGTTGGTGCAAAACCTGTCCTCACTTTACCGACGATTTTTATCGCGGCGAGATCACCCGGGGACCGTAGGCTAGATTAAGACATTCAGACCGACCGGACGAGCTGTGCGCGCTCGATACGGATCGTGAGATTGCGAAATAATTCAGCACACCTTGTTTAAAGCTGCGCCGGCAGGCAAGCAGGCAGCTGGTAAAAGGAACGTGGTTGTTGTGGGATGGGGAATTGTTTTGCTACCGGTCATGGTAAACTGGAATGGTACTCTGCAGTTAGCAGTAGTAATATGATCGTGGAATTCTATCAAGCACAAATCACATTTCGAAAGCTTTCAGTGCTGTGACCATGTTTAAGAATAGGAAAAAAACTCAACCACTGATCCGATTGACATTTGGAATATTATTGAGATAGAACAACTGTGAACAGACGTCTTGTCTCGTCCTACATTTGATTTTATCCCATAACCTCGAATACCTTTATTCCAATCACCATTTTCCCCGAATACTTCAACGATTGCCAGAACTTCGAATTCCATGACCACGAATGCCATTAGCCCGAGTACTCGATTACCACGAATCTTGTTATTTTGTGTAACCCTTCAACATTGATTTTTGGCATATTTGCCGGATATGTGTTTTCACGTTTCATACCATTTATTTCATATTACGGTGTGATTGTTTCAAAAACATTTATTTCGATGAATTTCACGGTCATTATTATTAGACTTCTATCGTACCCAGCAAAACAGACCGCTATGCTCTGTACGTCGTAAGTGAACGTTTAGCTGTGATCACAAATAGTGTTTCCAATTTTGGATTAGGTATCGCCAATCTGGCGCTAAGTCAGTGCCAGGTTCTGATGAGACGAAATCGAAATGCAAATCTCTCAACTTATTAAACAAAGATTTTGTTTAATTCAATCTTCTTTCCGATACGAAAAAAGATAGCAGTATGTAGAAATAAATATATCACCACTGCTTTTGTAATGCTCTCGACAGCTTGGGAGAGTCACACCAATAATGAGAAAAAAAACTTCAAAGCGTAACGCTTGCAAAAAATACAGTTTCCTAGAGCTTGCACAATCATCCCACTCACTCACTATTGAGTCGGTTAAGGGAAAGGGAAATAAAAAAGCGGTCGCATTATTACTATTATACGCTCGACATAATATTTATGCGCCGTGTGGTGGTGTCTTTCCGTCGCATGAATGGCCAGCCAGCACCAGCAGCTAGAGGGTACGGTTTTTTTAACGTGTTGGACCGAGAGTGATGCGAATGATGAAATAGATACCTTACCTTATGAGCTAGCTCGCAAGCAGAAGACAGAGAGCGAGCGGAGATTGGTTTTGCTAAATGGGTACACTTATTATTCGAATCATGTTGGCCGCAAAATAATACCAGAGCAGTTAAAAAAGAAAAAAAAAAAGTCAAGTAATTGAGAAATAATAACGCATTGGAAAGCGATTGAAACCGAAACATTAGATTGCAATTTTCCGCGTGTGCGGTGACAGAAATGAAATGATTTATTTTTTGTATGATCATTTTTGTATAGTTTTGAGTAGTTCGATGGGGGCGGGGACAGCTTAGCTGGTAAATCGATTGCCTTCTGAACAGCTCACTTGGGCTCAATTCCTAACCTGGATTAGAGATTTTTCAAAAAGAGATTTTACTATTCCGAAAAAGAGACGTATGACCTTAAGGTTGAAAACGTCTATAATCGAAATAAAAGTTTTTTTTTGCGCATGGTAAAAGTCGTTTCTGCTCACACTCGTTTTTGTAAAACTTATAGTACATTATACCAGAAGTGATTGAGAGCGCTAATTTCACCACTTACACACATCGCTTTCCAGATAAGACATATCCAGAGAGATTTCGACATTTTCTTCCAGAGCAAGAGCGCGAAAAAGCCTGAAAATAACTGTCAGTATACCTGCTTATCTTGCACTGTGCAAATGTCAAAACTATTAGTAAAGTAAGCTATCAAATCAATCTACTACTTTGTTGCTTATCTACTGCACAAACAATACAGGATCATTACTTCCGGCTGCGCAGACAAATTAGTAAGCTACACAAAATAATATTACTGGTACTACGAGAAACGACAATTTAGATTTTTTGCCTTTCTCATATAGAAACGATATGCAATCACTCTGAAAACCGACTTTTTAACCGAGGCCCGGAGGGCCGAGTCTTATATACTATTCGACTCAGTTCGTCGAAATTGAAAAATGTCTGTATGTGTGTGTATGTGTGTGTGTTTTCAAAACTCACTCACTTTTCTCAGAGATGGCTGAACCGAATCGCTCAAACTTGATTTTAAATGAAAGGTATAACGCTCCCATAAGCTGCTATTGATTTTTTTGACGATCGGACTTCCGGTTCCGGAGTTACTGGTTGAAGAGTGCGGTCACCCAGCAAATTCCCATATAAAATGGTAATACCATGATGTCCAAATGGTGTAATACACATTAAAAAGGGTGCAACATAACTCGAATTTGCGGGTCTAGATCACTAAGGATAATTCTAAGCAGCTTTGACCACATTGGTCACCTATGACGGTTCTTGATGCCCCGGGTACTTTCCAAGTTCGTAAGTTAATTTCACACCTTTTTCTCAGGGAATTCTTGACCGATTTTCATAAACTTGGTTTCAAATGAAAGATACAATACTCCCATGGACTGTCGTTGAATTTCATTCGTATCTGACATCTGGTTCCGGAGTTACAGGTTGTTTATTGCGACCACATAGGAATTTCCCATATAAACCGGTAAAATCGTAATACTTCAAAGGATAAAAATACATTTCCATTTGCAAGTCTAGATCACTGATGGCCAATCAAAGATTCTTTGAATATAATGTCCACTATTGTCAGTTCCGGAATTTTCGGGTTCTGCACATATTCCGGAATTAGTCACATCGATTACTGGGTGATGACCAGTGATGTACCGATGGGAAAAATTCCATCTTCCCGGGTTTTTATTTTTGGGTTTTGACCGGGTTTTTTCCTAAATCATTTTAACCCGGACGAAATACGGGTTTTTTCGTTTTATCGAATGTATGATGTTCATTTCATGTTTTTTAACCTTTTGGCAGTCGCGCTAGTGCACTGAGTACACGCTGCTCTGAAAATCTAGCGAAATCGTCTTAGAGCACCAGCGGCTGCTCGTTCAGTGGGCCATTTGCGCGACTTCCGGAGGGTTAAAGAATCTTGCATTTAGCTTTAAGAGACCGAAAATAAAAGTTGCAAGGATAAAACATACTTTGTAGAACCCACTCCAGATATCTTAGCACGTAAAAATCGAATATGAACATGAAGCGTAAAAATCGGACAGAGATCCTTGAGCATGAGAATCTCACCTGAAAAAGTCGGCAAGGATGAACAACCAGTATAATTCGCTCACGGGAAATTCCGTACAACGTTACGTTCAAGATTAAAAGTTGTATAAAGAAAAGACATTTGTAAGAACCGGATATACTTTTTTACGGTTTTAATTCTGTAGGACATAATCGAAAAGCTCCTGTCCGATTTATAAACTTGAAGTTTAAATCCAATTTTCACATTCTATTATATTTATAACGGGTTTTACGAAGCATTTTCTGTTCCTGTAACTTTAATTTCGGTCCATTCCATATTCCAACTTGTTTCATATAATAATGGGAACAATAGTCATTGTTACTCTGACTAGTAAAAATTAGAATAATCGTGTGATGCCCAAACTATACTTTTATTCTGCTTGTTACTCATTTTAGGAGTTGCCATACTTTCAGTGAAATGAGGTAGGTATTCACATAAAATTTAGAAAATACCTATTTAGTTCGGTGAAAAGTAAAAGTGAGTAATATGCAGAAAGCGAGTGGCCTTGACATTCGTCATTAGTATGAACCGTAATCAGAACTCTCACAAATCGCAATCCGAATTCTTTCGGCATCAACTACATAAGCAACAGTACAAGAAAATGTTTAGTATGTTTAGGTGGATTCACAGTACGAAACGCAATCAACTGAGCCCAAAACGTGTTGAAAAGTTTTATCACTCATTTGACCACAATATTTGTAAAGAAATGTTGGATCACCGCTGTAGCAATTATTCAATCGAGGAAAACCATTCAGAATTCATATACATGCAAAACTTTATGACAATAATGCTCATAAATAAAATAAAAATGTTTGGATAACAATACATTAATGTTCAATTACTAAAATATCACAAAATTGCAAAAAACCCAATCTTCCCGCGAAAAAACCGTTTTAACCGGGAAAAAACCTTGAGTTTTTTCCCCAAAATTATAAAAACCCGATTTGGTACATCACTGACAGAACCGATTTTCATAAACCAAATCTCAAATGGTGGGTATAATATGCGGTTGGGTGTTGCATACTCCATCAGCCCCCTCTCAGCTTCCCCTCACACCATCTCTTACTATATCATGACAACAATGTTCCATAAATACCTTCTCGTCTCATTACGACTGTACTCTCCGCAAAATAGATCTTTGTCACACACGTCAATAGCGAACTAGTCCATTGTTCACATTGTTCTTTCAAATTGATGTTCTTCGGGTGTTTCAAACAACTCGAATAATTAAAAATCATATTAGTTTTGTTCTGTTTGCTTTCGTCCATTTCTGGACAGCTAGTTTATAAAAGGAGCAAATGATTTATTTTAAATCTGCAATCTTTTCCTAATACACTAATTATAACACTATTTGTAACTTGTATGGACTTGTCAGCTTCAGATTCATCCAAATCTGAAAAAAATCAGATCCGTCCAGATTTCGAAAATATATATTTTAGCTAATTTTCAGTTAAGGGGTCATGCACAAATAACGTAGCTTTTTGCCTTTCTCATATAGAAATAATATGCAATCACTCTAAAAATCGTCAACCTGATCCCGGTATTGACATCTGGGTTTTAACTGGAGCGTTTTAACACCCCCCCCCCCCCCCTTCCCGATCACCGGACACCACCAATTTAAATTCCCCTTAGATCACCCCTCATTGCACCACCCTCCCCAGGCCACCACCCGATTCATCACTCATACCCCATTCCGAATTAAGCTGGGGAGTGGTTCGTTAGTAGTTAGCAGGAAGACAACATTGAACTAATGCTGATTAGGCTAATAAAGTATGATATTTTTTTGTTTCAAGTGTTTCACCGTCGACACATAGCTCATCAGGTTCGTGGCTGACAAACTATTGTGTGTAGGTGTAAGGTGTACTAAGAATGTAGTAGATGTTTCGATAATTGAAACGAACATAACCAGCCACTCCTAGTTTAAAGAAATGAGAAAGGCACAATTGCACCACTAGGTGGATCAAAACAGGTTTTTTATATTAGACCTACAATCCACGAGGATGAAAAATCACGTAAAGTGAAAATGGAGCATAATCTCGAGAATTATATAGCCACACAACGTCCGTAACCATACACTGGGAGCGTTGGGAAGTTTATTTCATCGTTGCGAAGAACAATTTGCAATATAAAGTTGAACATGGTAAGGTCCAATTCACGATCCCTGTTTAAATGGACGAAAACAAAATCGAAATACGCACACATAACCAAAACTGCATCGCGCACCAAAACAGACCACATTAAAATATGCACGTCGAAGTACGGCATCCGTTGCAAGTCTTTTCACTGGAATTCACAACGGCGCTCGTTCGGTGGAATTGCGGCTGATCAAACCTATCTCTCCATATCTGACTTTTGAAGCCAAATGAAGGCAATATATTATATAAGCATAAGCAAATAACGCTGCGCAACTAGTCTGGCCAGATTCCTACGTACCAGCAGTGTGACTAGACGGCACATTACGTCATCAAGTCATTTGCCGAATTCGACAAGAAAAACTAACCTACTACAGTCGACACCAAAAACATATGCTGCCAAAAACCAAACAACCGGCCATCCCAAAACTTACTACCAGTACTAATAGCAACAATAATAATGCCTAGTGCCTCCAAACCAAGAACTAGCAACACCTATAAAGAAGCAACACAGATTTAGACGGATATGCAATTACGGCACGTGAGAATACAAAACAAACATGAAAGCAGCACCGTAGCTACATGGGCGTGTACGGTAACGCGAGACAATGCACAATATAGGTAATTTTCCGCATACAAAAAAGGATCTGTGTCAATAGAGGAATTCCACGAAGAGCCGTCCAATTTTGTAAAAAATCGTGACCGACCATCTTCGATTTTGATGAAACTTTTTACGTTGCGCCTATGTGGGAAATTAAGTATATTCAAGAGATAATCAAATCATTTTGTCTCAAGGGCAACTTTTTAAAAGGGCGTATGTGTTTTTGCGTGCACTACTTTCTAAAAAATATTGTTCAAGAACCATAATTTGTACAGCAAAACTATTTGAGAATGCGTTGCAGGGCATTCATTACTTTTTTTTTAAAAAAATATACACTGAAAAAAATGCACCGATTTTCAAAAAAATTATAATTTATATTAAAAATTGAAATTAAAAAAAACCATTTTTTTTAATTTTTTATTTTTTGCCAGCGAAAACCTAAATAAAAAAGAAACATTTTAAGTCTAATTTCATGTTGGAGAAGTTATCAATAAAAAAGTTTTTCTAACAATAACTTTGTACATGTTTTTCAATTCTGTACTATTTTACAGACAAAAATATATTTTTTTTTATCGATTGTGATTCTAAATGTCATTTCAAATGAAAATGCTCTTTACAGAAATCTTCGAAAATATAGTCGTTTTCAAGATATTTTAAAGTTTGTTTCGACAAAAAGTAATAATTCGTTAAATTACGCCCTTTTCATAAGTTACTCGTGTTTCTCCATCAACAATCGTACGATTTTCATAATAGTCATAATACATTCTACAACTTTCCTCTTTACACAATGACGGTATAACGAACCTTTAAAAAACTACAGGAATATAATAAAAAAATTATTTGACTACATAGAAATTGAATTCTCTAAAAATGTTGTTTTCAGCGCCAAGCTGATAATATTCGTATAATAGTTCAATTTGTACGTTATTTAAGTCGCACATTTGAGAATTACTCTTTATTCTGGAGAAACCATAGGAGGACATAGATTTTACCTGCCAATGTTTTCTGAAGCAAAATAGTTGATACCTGTATGAACCATGTATTAAAACTTACCTATATTTCACATTGAAATAGGTTAACACATTAAAGAAACTTAGTCAGTACGGTGCTTTGGTGTCAACAAGAGCAAATTATTATGGATATCAATAAAGTAAGATGTTGTAAGCCATTTCCTAGAAAACGGTGTTCATGGAAGCTTCACAAAGTAACGCAAAAAATTATTGAAATTTTAAAATCCACAGAGTGTAAAATTCAATTGGATGAGTCTGTTTTTATATGTGATACTTGCAGGTTGCAGGCATGCAATTCTGACAATATAAAATATCTGCAGTTACCGAGCACCTACACTACAGAACCACAATCATCACCTTGAGGATATGATCCAGTAGACATACCATCGGTTACATCAATCTTCTCAGCATCTACTCAGGAAAGCGATGTGCAGGATTATTCCAGAATACATAACACTGAAATATTCAATAAAGGAGTCCTGGGAATCAACGTTTCACCAATAGCAATAAACAAGCTTCAACAAGTCAATTATTCCAATAGTAAATATTCGAATATGTGTAGTGCATCGTCAAGATCAAAAGATTGTTATCTTCGTGAATGTGACCACTGTCCAAATCTTTCAATGTTTGAACAAAATTTTTCGGAAGAATTGGAGGAACGTTGTGTTGGAGAAATAACTTTCGAACAATGGGTTGCTACCGATAGATGTAATCTAGAAACACTCGTCAAACCAGTTGATGAGTTTGTAACATATTTTGGTGAGAAGTTGGAAAAATTGATCTCATGATTATATAAAAAATCAACAGTCTATTTTTTTAAATGAATCAAAATCTTCTTTAAAAATAGACAAAGTTTTAGTAATTTGTGATTTTTCTGAGAATTATTCATTTGTTTTGCAGGGTGCTTCTCAGAGTAGTTATTGGAACAATGATCAAGCTAAAATTCATCCGTTTGTTATTTACTATATGAACTCTGGAATAATAAAAAAATTCAGTTTTGTAATAATATCCGAAGTTCTAAAACATGATACAATCGCGGTGCAGGTATTCATTTCAAAGTTACTAACTTTTCTAAAACCAAAAATGCAATTAAAGAAGGCTATATTTATGTCTGATGGAGCTGCTTCTCAATACAAAAATAGAACATTTTTTGCTAGTCTTTGTAAATATAAAACTAATTATAACATTGATGCTGAGTGGCACTTTTTTGCAACTTCTCATGGAAAAGGACCCTGTGACGCAATTGGCGGGACATTGAAACGAATGGCAAGAAATGCGAGCTTAGCAATAGCACACGAACATCCAATCACAAGTGCAGAAGAGTTATATAAATGGGCTAACCAGCAAAGTAATGAACAATTAACAAAAAATTTCGTTTTGTTATGTATCACAAGAAGAATACGAACAGGGAGCAGCTGAATGGAGTAGCCTGTATCAGAAGGCAAAAATGATTCCAGGTACACAGAAATATCACTCTTTTGTTCCTATTTCAGAAAATAAAAATGCCGCGAAACTGTTTTCGAATGACGAAACACCAAGTATTTTTAGCATATATAAACGAACAAAGTGTTAAGGTGTATATAGAAGATAGGAATTGTATATAAAAGGAAGAAATAAATCTTAGTATAAAAAATGACCGATAGTGATTTTATAAATCGGACCTATAACTTGCAACATTATCCTCTTATCATCTTGGTGTCAAAAGGTAAGTTGTAGAACTTATCATGACTATTATGAAAATCGTACGATTGTTGATGGAGAAACGCGAATAACTTATGAAAAGGGCGTAATTCAACGAATTATTACTTTTTGTCTAAACAAAATTTAAAATATCTTGAAAACGACTACATTTTCGAAGATTTTTGTAAAGAGCATTTCGATTCGAAATGACATTGGGAATCACATTCTATAAAAAAAATATATTTTTGTCGGTAACAAAAATTAAAAAATGGGTTTTTTTTTAATTCCAATTTTTAATATAAATTATAATTTTTTTGAAAATCGGCACAATTTTTTTTTCAGTGTATATTTTTTTACAAAGATTAATGAATGCCCTGCAACTCATTCTCGAATAGTTTTGCTGAACAAATTATGGTTTTCGTATTATTATTGTTTGTTCATTGTGCATGCAAAAACACATACGCCCTTTTTAAAAAAAGCTCTTGAGTCAAAATGGTCTAATAACCTGTGGAAGTCATGGAGACTCATAAACCAAACATAGCTGCAATTTTTTGTTAAAATCGGAGATGGTGAATTTTTATGGTCGGCCACTTCCCCGTGGAATTCCTCAATAGGTTCCACCAGACAGGAATTGAATTGGTTTTAATTTTAATTTTTTACGCTTTGTATAACATTAAAGACCATTAAAGGCTCAGTCAAATTAAGGCGTGGAGTTTTTTTTTTTTCCAATTCGTTTATTTGATAAGGCAGGTTTGCGTTAGCTTAAAGGTGCCAATTTTGTTTTGTTTTACATTTTAAATTACTTAAAACTAGGGGATTACATATTGATTAGCTATACATATACACAAGGGGGTAATATAATTTTCGTAAGATTAGGGGGTCATTTAGTTTTTATGGCAATATGGTTTGACATTTTTAGCAATGAGATTATTGGAGCAAATAATGTTTAACTAAGGGGGAAAATTTATACGACTATCTTAAAAGTAGAAATAATTAGAGGGCGTGATTAAATTTTGTAAAGATTCGGAGACATTAATTAGAGTTATTTTATGTGGTAGTAGAGTTGGGCATTTTCAACGAGATCATATAATATAATAGTTAAAACTAGAAAAGGCAAGAAGAGCTAAATGCTTCATGAAGATATTTGGGGGGGGGGGGCGGATAAGGCGTGGAGTTGTGACAAATGAATTGTGAAGGTCATGCAAAACTAGCAACTAACTGAATTGAACTCTCCAAAAAATCTGGAGGATGACGATTTGAGTCAATTTACGGAATACTACTTATTTCCAGATCTCTAGATATATAATATTTGGCACAATATTTGCCACTGCAGTCAGGACACTAGCACTTAACGTTCGTCGCACAGTTGTTCCAAATCCAAAAAATACAGAAAAAATATTTGCTATCTATCAGTGACATGTTCGTGCTTAGGTGTCTTTAGCAAAATTTCCTCACACTTGATAGCGCATCTCATTATGTTAGAACCTTGACTATTGTGAACCGTTGTGTCCGACAGTGTACCTTTTCAGATTTCAATTTAAGAAAATTCCAGTGTTCTTTCCCAAGCAGGAAATTATTGACATCTTAGAACATCACCAAGCAAATGTTTTAGGGGAATGGGCAAGCAGGGGCCTGAGGAATAGCTTCTGAATATGTTTACCCCGCAACATACCGACTAGGGTACCCTGGGGCTGAAATGCTCATAACTGTGGCGTTAAAAACGATTCGGAAACTTCAGGATGTTTTGGTTTCAGAAACTCATTAACTAATAAACAGCTTTGAAAATAAACCAGATAAATCCACCAGATTCCCGGCAATTCGAATTTCCTTAAGAATGTTCCAGTATTGAGATGCTATTTGTGAATTTCAATGAAATGCTGGAAAACTCTTGGAATTGCCTCAGCGGACGGTTTCTCGTGGTTTTGGAACCATTTGGTCATTGGGCCCCGGAATGGACATGGAATTCCACGCGCACCTAACCTTAGACAGAACGTCACCAAGGGCGCCATTGTGTTTTTCATCTTGAAAAAAAAAATTAAATTAAGACAAAAATGTAATGCTTTTTGATTCCTAAAACTGTTTCATTCTATATTTTTCATTGGCCCACAAAAAGATTTTGCTTATTTGAAAGTGAACGTCCCCTTAACCACCGTCATCCCAATCAAAACTTATATGTCAAACAATAAAATTAAAAATAATATTAAAGAATTCAAGTTTAAGGAAACGGATTCCATTCCTCCCAAATGTGACACGAATATTTTAATGGCTACTGTGCAAATAAGTTGTGCCAGATCTTGTAGCCAAACCTCTACTTTTCCATCGTCCATATATATGGAGATTTTGACTGTAGCGTTGTCCCACACAACCTCGTGTTTTAAGTTCTTATGCCAAATGAATCTTTTCGCCAGGGTCAACTTGCTGAACGCTATCAGTACTGGATACCTGATATGGCATAACTCGGCTTCACATTCAGCGAATGATCCACTTCAGTAATACTCGGTCTTATGCGAAAAAACCCGGAAGTCAATAGCCACCGCATTAGGCCGGAGCATTACTTCTTGCTTCTGTGACTTACTTACACAGATCACCACGGCAGGAATTAAAGTAACAGTTAATTTTATTCTACAGACAAGGCACACAATATGAAAGTAACTGTGTTTGTCGTTTGCTTTGCGCTGGCTCGGACAGAAGCACAAAGATTAGCGAGTTGTCTTTGCTAGTTGAAAATAGCAATCTACAACATTTTCTTGTCGAATTTGTTCAAACCAAACGAAATATCAATATTTAAGAGTTGGAGAAGTACATGTTTTCTCTTAAAATTATTTTGGAAACTACATTTGGATTGTAACCTAGCACGTGTGTACTTCAAATCAGTATACTCGTTTCCAGTATATAGCTTTTAAATTAAAAAATATTCCCAACTTGATAGCAAAAAATCGCTCGATGCAACAGAAGACTCCCAGTCCATCAATATTTTGCAACGAGGAAATCCGCCACCAGCGAGCCAATTACATCACACTTCGTCTGTGGCGTTGTTTGGTTTGTACTTACTCGAGAGGAACAAAAAACCCTCATCATTCGATGCTAAACTGATGTCCTAAGTGATGACGAAAACGACGACGACGGCGGTCACCCACCGGGTGACGCGCAGCGTCAGCAAGGTGGAAATTATGTTGAGCTTGGCAATGATCTGCCGCATCCGATGCTCAGTCTAACTCTCAAACACGTCGTCATTGGCTCGTGGACAGGCGTTTGAAGTTTCTCAACGCCTATAAAAGTCTAGTCACTAACAGTGATGGAAACGCTTGGTAGCTCGTCCGTACAGATGGGGGTTTTTAGTTTGGAAATGTAGCAATAATCGGCACTCCGTTCCGGTTGGCAAATGTGGAATCTTTGGCCTCAATTGCCGTGAAGCATGAATGGCATGTTTGGCTTAACGATGGAAATTCATTCACACAACAAACATAAAAGGTCGCCGTCAAGCGGCTAGGTTGGCGATGGGAGATAAATTTAGGAGTCAAGGTCACTGCGGTACGAAAATAGTCGACCGATCAGCTCGACACGCGGCTGCTGCTTCGCGGTTATTTCGGTGTGCGCTGAAAAAAGCATTGATTTTTTTCACTATCGTCGATGTACGGTGCTAAAGTGTAGCATTTTCCGAACATTTGATTTTGTAACCATTAATGTTTTGTAAATATGAAAAATACGTGGTTTTGAGCGCCACCTGGTTTACGTTCAGTTGAAATTAGCTTTATTTTGACTATGTTTTAGGGCGACCATTGTTTCCGGATATGCATTGCTGCTGGCCACGGTTGAAAAAGGGTACGTGAATGGAATCAAAACATAAACGACTTCTATTTATGAATGGTGTGATTTAACCAAAATAATCAAACTATGTAAGCAAGCTGGGCGTTATGAGTCTGCTCACGTGCGAAAACAGCGAAAACTATACCAACACCGCGGTGAAATTGGGAAAAAGATATCGCCAAACGAAAGTGACACTCGTTGAATGCTGCCAGCATCAGAAAGTAAGGTAAATAAAGTTTGTTTGCATCAGTGCCAGCTAATTACCAATTTTCCAATTGCAGCCCGGTGCAATGAAATCCAACCGTTTGAGGCAATAAATAAATAAAATGTTCGCATTATTTCGAGCGGTGGAAAATTTGCTTCACGCCCCTCGGTCGTCGATCGCGACGAACGGTGTGAAGTTTTGCGTAACTTCCCTCCCAAAAGACCTCACTGCTTCGCGAGGCAACGACGACGATGATGATGTTTATGCTAATTAAGATAAAGAAGACTGTTGTTGATTCATTTCCAATTTTTCAAAAAACACTCAAGCATAACTACAACAATTGAAGAAACGGTGCTGAAATCATTAGCGTAGGTATCTCGTACCGTTTCTTGGCGCTTGGGGAGTACACCGGGGTTAGTTACAATTTTGAGAACAAACAGAGAAACTGCTCATTAGTTAGTCAATGATTCGGGCGTAATAGATAACTGTCAAAATTCACATTGAGGGGAAATTCAGGTCGAACTATTACTCGTCAATCACAGTTAGCGATAGTAAACAAAAGAGAACAGTTTTCTTTCGCGTTAAATGCTGTGAACTGTGCTTGGTCAATAACATTTTGACCGGAATTTTCCTCGAAATGAATTTTTGACAATTGGTTATATGTCCTAATCTCAAGTTAGACGAGAACTTTATAATAATACGAAGATCAAATTTATTTTGCTCGCTTCCCCACGCCCCAATGTACCTGCAGTGACCATAGACAGCCCACAACAAGACGTATGGAGAACTCTTCGCCGGTCGACACTTGACCGTCCATCCATACCCACAGAGCGGAGGAAAAGAACGTTCAACGAAGCATAACAAAATAGCGCCGACTCGACGTCCGTTTGTTCGTCGAAACCTACGAGTGTTCTTCTTAACTACCTACGTACGTAACCAATGGAGGAACATACTGATGCAAATTTTCGTTAACCGCAGCAAGAAATAAAAACATTACCGATGCACGAGTATCTTGCCGTCCGTGAGTGGTCGGTCCCCTACCTGACGGTTTGAGGCACAAATAAAAGAGGGGAAAACCACGTAGGAAAACCCGTTAGATTGAGGTGGAAAAGAGAGCCAAAAAAGAAAAAAAAAGGCAGAAGCCAAGTGGCGTAAAGAGTCGTAACTCGGTTCGACTGATGAGCAGTTTGTGTTCTAGATTTTCTCCGGCAATTATTGTGCATTGCTTCTGGTTGTGAATTGTTTACGAAATTAAACAATTGGAGAAAGGAGGTGAAATCGTTTGACGCACGATCTGGTTGAGTGTTTTCTTTTCTAGCTTCGAGAGTAGTGCATAATAATTGGTCCACGTTTGTTTATTGGGGACTATTATCCAAATAAATGTAAATTTCCAATGTAGCATGTTCCAAAAACTGTACCACGGATTAAGGTCAAATGAGTTTTTCAACAAAGTTTTTTTTTATTCTCTATTATTTTCCGTCAGCCTCTGTCCGCACTGAGTGCCAATCACCGGACGCCAGAGAGGTGAGTCCACCATTTGAACCTAAGACACCGGCCCATCAACACATGGGCTGGGACCAACGATTTTACTTACCTTCCGAAGGAAGACGTGACCACAGATTTTCCTTCTCAGAAAATTTTAACGACCTCGGCTGGGCTTGAACTCAGACCTACCGGTGGGGTGAATGATAGTCACGCTTACCACTCAACCACCGGCGCGGTGTGCACAAACGAGGTTATTAGTATTAGTGCCCGTTAAATTTTCAAGCACAGGACCGTAATGAAAATAATTTGAAGGAAATTCAAAATTTCTAATAGGATTTTCGCTCTTTAGGCGATGCTTTGGTACAGCTATCCGCTGCAGAGCTAGTCCTTCTGCTTAGACCAACTTTGTAACAAGTTTTAATTACTATAGATTAACCATGACATGTTCCATAAAAAAACTATAAACTATACAAGATGTATGTTTTTTTCTAGTTTCAATTTACTAATTTGCTAGCTCAACCCCAAAAATTGAAGGGTTCTGCATAACACTATTGCAGTCTTTTTCTAACACTCGAAGATAAAGTCAACATATCCAGTCTACTTTATACTTCTTCCGAGATGAGTAAGGCTCAAAAGCAAAATGTGGTGCTTCGGCCACATACGATTGCCATTGAATTTGTGTATTTTATACAGGACCCAGTATTTGCAGGGTGACACATTTCTGGAGGTGATAATGGTTTACGAATGTCGTCTATATCCAGATCCATCAACTAGACCCCAACCAGGAGCAAATACCGGGTCAATAACCCTAGCATACAATGTTCTGGTGTCATGCCAAAACCTGGGGTGGCATTTCGCATCTCGATTCGAATGACTCGACTCGAAACGTTTTGAAGTCTTCTCGACTAAATTGAGGCATTACGTATCGCATTCGACCAAGCGTTCGAGTTTGTTAGATTGCGGTACTAGATTTCGACTGCCTGTTCGAGCGCAAACTGTCAAATAAGAAAGTTGTAATTTATTTAGTTTCTAGTTGATTGATATCGGTATATATATACAGGGTGTTTGGTTCATGGTTAAGAATCTCTCGGGGGGTGATAAACTGCCATATTTGGAGAAAAAAATTGTTCTACACATACCATCAAATCTCAACCGTTACAGAGTTATTGAACTTTTTGTGTAAAAAACTTATTTGTCTTAAAATACCTCTAACTTTAAAAGTATACTTTGTATTTTAAATGTTTCAGTTCCATTCGAAAGGTGAGAAAATTTTATATTGAATGGTGTTCTCATATCTTTTAAGTAATTAGTTTTAATTACCTTTTAACTGTAAAGTAGTTAAAAGTTAGTGTTTTTGAGGAGGTTTTTGCTAATTTTCTCGAAATAATGAAGTATGATTATAGCAATATCCAGTATCCAAAAGTTGAGTTTTAGGACGATTCATAATTTGTTCTTGGACGTCATATTTCTATCTCTTCTCATTTCTTAGTAATTTCATTACTATACTTTTCCTGTAACCGACTTGCAAGTGCTTAAAAGACTCTAATCTAAAAAATATGCTTCATATCATTATTTACAAGATTTCGTTGGAAAGCTGAGAAAATTTCCTATCAATGTATGTACAAATGTCTTTTAATTAAGTGTACTAAATGATTTTTTACTAACGAAATAACTCAAAACTATGTTTTTTTGGAGAGTTTTTTAATTATTCTAATTATTAATCAACAAAATTTATCGTTACTATTGTTCATTTGATGCCCCTTAATGTTCTCTATAACTTTTAATTTGACACTTTATCTACATCTCTTTTCATTTTGCTGCTATTTAATAGTTAACACAGCATGAGCTCGCCACAAATGTAGTGGGTTCGAAATCGTTATTTTTGCATATGAAACGATGTGATAAAAACGATTTTGTGTCGAAACCAAAAGAGATAATTGAATGGAGTCAAAGAAAGAACTGTAGAGCTTGCTGAGATGCATTATTTCCATGATAATAATGGTGATGTTTATAATTTACTATTTTAAGAAAATTAACGAAAATGCTAATAATAGCACTAACTTTAAACTAATTTACTTTTAAAAGAATACTAAATTCACTTAACTGAAAGGTATTAATATATTTTTCACTGTAAAATTTTCCTGGCTTTCGAATAAAAAGAAAAAAAGTACAATAAGTGCCGTAATTTTTCATTTAGAGCTGGTACTAGTGAAAATAACATAAAACTATCCAAGTTGAATAACCCAGAATCATGAAAATAAGAAAAGGTAAGTGTATCATGTCAAAGAACAAATTAAGCAGCTCATCAAGACTAACAATCTGAATTATTAAAATGGT
Organism: Topomyia yanbarensis; assembly: GCF_030247195.1. NCBI lineage: Eukaryota > Metazoa > Arthropoda > Insecta > Diptera > Culicidae > Topomyia > Topomyia yanbarensis. Next base: position 165,822,423 of record NC_080670.1, read on the forward strand.
GAGGTTAACTATTATGATTTTCAAGAAATGAACGAAAAATCGTCTGAAATTGTTTAATTTTCAATAAATTACTTTGAAAAGGCTATTTAATCTCATTAGCTGAAACATGTGAGGGCATCACTCAATGCGAAATTTTCTCACCTTTCGAATGGAACTAAAACATTTAAAATACAAAGTATACTTTTAAAGTTAGAGGTATTTTAAGACAAATAAGTTTTTTACACTAAAAGTTGAATAACTCTGTAACGGTTGAGATTTGATGGTATGTGTAGAACAATTTTTTTCTCCAAATATGGCAGTCTATCACCCCCCGAGAGATTCTTAACCATGAACCAAACACCCTGTATATATATATATATATATATATATATATATATATATATATATATATATATATATATATATATATATATATATATATATATATATATATATATATATATATATATATATATATATATATATATATATATATATATATATATATATATATATATATATATATATATATATATATATATATATATATATATATATATATATATATATATATATATATATATATATATATATATATATATATATATATATATGAATAAGTTTCGCAAATATAACAATTTTTTCTAATACACAATAGGGGTGAGCACTTTGAAAAAAAATCGATGTTGTCAAACATCGATCCAAAAAGATCCGATGTAATATAGAAATACGATTTTTTTCCTTTGATGTACGAAAAATAAATTTATCCTTTCCAAAAATATTTATACTATATAAAACAATTGATAAAAGAACGAATCATCTAGTTTCATTCACGAAAATAGTTTAGACATCGACGATAACTTTTATGCACCATACGGGCCAATCAACGTCAGATTTAGCTCATTTCAAATTTTTTTCTTGTGTTCTTTAGCTAAAAATATTTGACAGGTATTTTTGTTATGGCTGAATATAATATTTAATTCAAGGTATGAGCTTTGAAATTAGAAATATTGAACATTTTTCAATCGCTGGAAAGTATTTGATGCATGGAAAAAATATTAAATTTTAAAAGTTGCATTTTCGCATGAGCTTGTCAGAAAAATTGAGAATTTTTTTTTAAAAGTTGGATCAATTTTTTTGCTTATTTTTTCTTTAAATAATAAAAATCATGTTAAAAATATTGTATAAAAATTATGCAGTGGATCTCAAAATGTTTTGCGAGATATTACAATTATAACATTAAAAAGGGCAATTTTACATTAAATGCTATGTTATGGGCTAGCTTTAATTGAAATATCTCGAAAAGTAATAAGGTTCTCAATTTAATTATAAATGTTTTCATAGAATAAAAAACTTATTAGTCCAAGCTTGTTTTTTCAATATGTTTCTAACATTTGCAGAATTCGTAACATCAATAACAAAAAAACTATATCAGATTTTTATTGGTGAGCTCATTCGAAAACGCACTTTTTATTATTAATAAATGTTTCCGTACAACTAAGAGTTTCCGAGTTATCAGTGGTTTAAAAATGGTCCAATTCATAAAATTCAAAAACTCATAACTTGAAAAAAAATCTATCGTATTCCATTTTTTCAGTTCGTGAATTGGACGAAACAAACTATTTACAATGCACGAAAACGCTTCGTTGCAGTAAACGAGTAATGATTTTGTTCATCGTATGATAATTTTAATTCCACCTAAGATTTTTTTTCAGTGTAATCAAAATTGCAGTTTGTTTTGTTTTTTTTTTCGATGAGCGTCAAATTTACAGAATAAAAATAGTGATAATGGTAAATAAATTGACCCAAACATGTTCATCATTGGTTCACGTCACTCACCCTCACCACCTTTTTTCAATGCTTGGGCATTATTTTAGTTTGATATAACTGTATTCTTGAACTTCTTACCACCAAATTTTAATACATCTGACTTTTTCATCTTTATCACTTAATTTTGTATTGAAAAATATTGACAACCTCAATTAGGTACAGAAAATGTTTCCACCTTTTTATTCTGCATCATGGGCAAAATTTTAACCATCGAGCTGTCAAATTTAACTATCGCTCTGTCAATTTTAACCATGCTCCAGAGTAGGGTTATTTTGCAAATAACTTTCGAAGTGTCAGATTTTAACTAAAAGTTAAAAATTTCACCAAATGGTTCACAGCCTAAGTATTCCGATTGTTAACCAATTTAAAGAATGTCATGAAATAAAAATACAAATCATAATCTCGAACGACAGTCGAGCAAATACGTTCGACTCGAGTCGCTTTCGAGTTCGATTGTTATGGTGCCAACACTTCTCGATAATCTAGTACTTCTTCGAGCGAACTCGAACGAAAATTTACTTTCGAGCTCGGTTCGAAATACATAATGCGAAAAAAGGTCGAGTCAATAGACTTTTTGATCGAATCGAGATGCGTAATGCCACCCCCGGTATGATAACTCGTTTCATTAAGGCTCAAGTTACCTCAAGGCTTGGTAGTATGCGTAAGAAAAATTGTGTTCAGCTTTGCCACCAGATTATCCCTTTAAACCTTTTCAAAACTCTAAAAGAAGAATATCAGTCGATTTATTAGATCATCACGATTCAATTCATGCAAAATACCTGCTGGAAAAACCATCGGCTTAGCTGGATGGTGCTTTTGAAAAAGTGGCTGTGATTTTTTATCACACTACCACACCGAGCTGGGGTACGCAACACAACTGCGCAATGAAAAAACCACAGCCACTTTTTCAAAAGCACCATTTAGCTAAGCCGATGGTTTTTCCAGCAGGTATTTTGCATGAATTGAATTGTGATGATCTAATAAATCGACTGATATTCTTCTTTTAGAGTTTTGAAAAGGTTTAAATGGATAATCCGGTGGCAAAGCTGAACACAAATTTTCCTACGCACACTACCAAGCGTTCAATTCTAACACATGCTTAAAAAAGGTAACTTGAACCTTAACAACTAGTTATTCGTAGTATACAGGGTGTTTGGTTCATGATTAAGAATCTCTCGAGGGGTGATTGACTGTCATAATTGGAGAAAAAAAATCGTTCTACACATACCATCAAATCTCAACCGTTACAGAGTTATTGAACTTTTTATGTGAAAAAATTATCTTAAAATACCTCTAACATGAAAAGTGTACCTCGTATTTTAAATCGTTTAGTTTCATTGGAATGGTGAGAAAATTTTCTATCGAATATCGTTCTCATATCTTTCGGTTCAATAGTTTTAATTACCTTTTAGTTGCTAAGTAGTTCAAAGTTGGTGTTTTTAATGAGGTTTTTGTTAATTTTATCAAAATAATGAATTATGATTATAGCAATATATATTATCCAAAAGATGGGTTTGAGGACGATTTTTAATTTGTTCTTCAACATTATATTCCTATATCTTCTCGTTTCCTTGTAATTTCACTTCTAATTTTTTCCTGTACCTAATCGACCTGCAAGTGCTTAAAAGACTTTAATCTAAAAAAATATGCGTTATATCCATATTACCAGGGCTTCATTGGAAAGTTGAGAAAATTTCCTTTCGATGTATGTATAGATATCTTTTAGTTAAGTGTACTAAATGACTTTTTACTAGTAAAATAACTCAAAATTAGTGTTTTTGGAGAGTTTTGTAATTATTCTAATTATTAATCAACTAAATTTATCATCATTATTGTTCATTTGGTGCCCCTTAATATTGTCTACAACTTGTTATTTGACACTTTATCCCTATCGCTTTTCATTTTGCTGCAATTTAATAGTTAACACAGCATGACCTCATCACAAATGTAGTGGATTCGAAATCGTTGTTTTTGCATATGAAACGAGGTAATAAAAATGATCTAGTTTCAAAACTAAAAGAGATACTTTAATGGAGCCAAAGAAAAAATTGTAGAACTTGCTGAGATGCATTAATTCAACGATAATAATGGTGCTGTTTCTTATTTACTATTTTAAGAAAATAACGAAAATGCAAATAATAACAATAACTTTAAACTAATTAACTTCTAAAAGAATACTAAATTCACTTAACTGAAAGGTATTTATACCTTTTTCTATGCAAAATTTTCCTGGCTTTCGAATAAAAATAAGAAAAGGTGCAATAAGTGCCATACTTTTTTCAAAAAGAGCTAGTATAACTGAATATGAGATAAAAATATCCAAGTTCAATAACCCAAACACATGAAAACAGGAAAAGTTCATTGTACAGTGTCAAGGTACAAATTATGCAACTCTTCAAGACTAAAAATTTGAATTATTAAAATGATGATGGTAACTATTAAATTTTAAATAAATTACTGTGAAAAGGTTACTTAACCTCTTTAGCTGAAACATTTGAGGACATTTTTCAATTGAAAATTTTCTCACCTATCCAATGGATCCAAAAGATTTGAAATACAAAACATATTTTTTGAGTTAGAGCTATTTTAAGACAACTAAGTTTTTAACACAAAAAATTCAATAACTTAGTAACGGTTGAGATTTGAAGGTATGTGTAGAACGATTTTTTTTCTCCAAATATGACAGTCAATCATCCCTCGAGAGGTTCTTAACCATGAACCAAACACCCTGTATAACCCCTTAATAAGTCTCAGTTATCATTTCAGGTATTTACCTCTTATGAAAGGATCCTCAGTACCTTATTGTGGTGTTCAAGTATTGGGTACAGTATACCTGAATTTGGTATTCTGAAGTCATTTTCTTCTGCTCGGGGCATCCCGAGCAGAAGAAAATAACTGTGGAATACTAAATTTAGGTATCAATACCAACGACTGTTTACCACAATATGGTATTAATGAGCTCTACATAAGAGGTAAAATGCAAAAAAAATAACACAGGCAATAACATAACATAATAACTGTTTCATAATGAAACGAGTTATTATAATACCTGAATAATAATAAAACATTTTTCAACCTTCCAATAACAAAATTCACTCTATGGAGGTATTCAATAAGGTATTGGTTTGGTATTTGTAAAAATTACTGGAATACATAAATAATACTAAAATAAAGTATTATACCTCATTGAGGTATTAAGCAGGTATTGAAAAATGTTTCATCAATACCTGCTTAATACCTCAATGAGGTATAATAATCAATTGATACTAAATTTTGGTATGAATACCAAAACATAGTATGCTCTGGTTATTGCCCAGTTATTTTCTCCTGGTCGGGATGCACACTAAAGAATTTTTGATCAACGGAGTTAACGGCGTCACACCTTTTGTAACTTTGAGCAGTGGCGAAGGCGGCGTGAATCGGCTGAGAGCATTTAAAATAACGAGCGAAGTTTTGAGTCGGAAGCTGGTTTATCTCGAAACGTGCTAGTATTGACACCGGTACTGTCAAAGGTCGCGAAGAAAAAGGAAAACAACAATGCTTAGCTTGTTTGAACTGATTAAAACAATTAAATGAAGAATGGTGTTCAATTAACATATCTCAAAAAATATAATCAAATTACACAATGCACAGTGGTCCAGAATGCAAATTTAGCAGGAATTTTGAAATATTATTAAAACTAAACAGCCTTATTAAGGGGTTATATACAAAGTTGGAACTCAAAAAATCGAAAAAAAAAATTATTGAATATTCTGAAAGTATATACATTTGAAAATATTTGTGCAAAATTTCATCCAGATCGGAGCACCAGATTTCAAACTACAGCCGTTCGCAGCGTGCTGGTTCTTCCGTGAATGAAGGTAACACAAAACTTTAAACGCAATTATCTCGGAACTAAGTTTTTTTTTGAAAAGTACCGTTGCGGTGAACGTGATATCTCAAAAACCATTCATCCGATTTTCATAAAGTTTTTCTTTGCATTGTTTGTATTTACACTCGTGTGTGCTTGAATGGTTCCTTTATCATCCAAAAATTTTCGATTCCTTGCAATGAAATTTTGATTAAAATTTTGAGCACCACAACTCATTTTTTTGGTCAACGTGTCTTTTTCGTAAGAAAAAAAAATTTATTGGAAAATCTATCAATTTAAGTACATCACAATACATTTTTCTTCAATAATCTTTTTATTTTTTTGATTTCAGTTGAGAGGTCCGGCTTGGAGAGCATTCACCGCAAACCGCTGCCCAAAATAATACGCTCCGGGGGATAGGTCATAACTCCGCCAACCTTGAATATTTATTTAATTCAACTTGTTTTTTCGAACCTTGATAGTACTACCATCGAACTGTCTTTCGCTTCTTCAAATAAAATTTGCATAAAACACTTTAAAAAAATACGAATTTTGCTCAATTTTTCGTCACAACTTTGTATATAACCCCTTAAGTCTTTAGAGAAGTTCTCGTAGTTTGTAAGCCCCTTCTTTTTGTTAACACAACAATTAGGGTGGCTCTAATTTTACCAAGATCAAAAATTTAACTTTTGAATCATTCTAGCTAGAGCTAAACGATCTTTAGCGAAGTTGTAGAAAAAGCTAATTTTGAACAAGTTTGCTAAAGACATGTAAGCTGTATCTGTCATACTTTTCATTTTAGAACAAATTTAAAATCGAAGGCAAGGGTGCTTCTTAGCGTTTCTTAGAAAAACTGTTTTTCTCAAATAACTTTTGCGGTATTGATTTAAAACTGAAGTAGTCTTCAACTTTTACATTGTTTTAATGCGAATAGTTTGATTCGTGGCACCACATATCTATTTTCGTTGCAAAGTTATGAGCACTCTTTCGCCAAAAATGTTTTTCTTATTACTCATTGGGGCAAGCAAAGATAGCTCTTTTTCAACTATAAATTAGGCCATGATTAGAGTTATAATTGATCACAAAATGGCGAATACGATATTATTTAAAACTTCATAAAATTGATTTAAAAAAATCTTTTTCTTGATATATTAAGTGCTTATATCTTTTAAATAACTTGAACTCTAAAAAACATCTGAAGGATAGGTTTGAAAAAAAAACTGAAAAAGTTACATTAAAAATTTGTTTTTTTGTGAATTGTCCTTTTGTAATATGTTTAAATTACTTTCGTGGTGTATCATGAAAACGAAACTATATGAAATATAGTTTCGTTTTAATGTTAAATATTGCATTTTGCTATACTATTATTTTAAATGGTGGGTAGGGTGGCTCTAATTTTTAAATTCAGAAAAATAACTTTTTTCCTTTTTATTTCGACTATGTTTGTAACATTTTCTTTTTTACATTTTAACGACATTCAATTAGGGTAGGGAAAGTTACGAAAATTAGAGCCATAGTACTCAAGTAAGAGCAAGGATGTTAAGTATAGAGATCGGAAAACTAGAAGTGGCAGGGCTATTAGAACAGGCTTAATATCTTACGGGCTTAACTTTTGTCTTCTGCTAATGAGGGTCGAGCTTAGGCAGCATAACTACGAATCACTCGAGTTCACAGCATGTCTCCTGGCATAGACATTGTCGAAACGCAAATTCCACAACTAATGTACACTAAAAGAGATATTTCACTCTTCTGCACAAAATATTTTCAAACACTTTTAACTTAGAGAGAGCGAGAGATAAGGCAAAGAATCATTTGACGTTGCACTTTTTAAAACGCTCGAGAGCTAACCAAACTTGGGTTGATTACTTTTTACCGTTTCAGCTTTTACTGAAAATTTAGTACGTGGAAGAAAAATTACAGTTCACAAAGGGTCGGTCAAAGTAAACAAAAAACAGTGTGTGAAATGGTAAACTGTAACATTGTTCATCTGGGAATCCGTGGGTTCTCTGTATAGCATCTCGCCGAATTTTTCTCACAATTTACAATATTCACAGCAAACATTTGAGTGTCTGGACTTGGGACCAAGCTCCAACAGCCGCTTTTTGTTTGTACCGATCACTCAAACAACCGGCCGGCCATGCCAAAAACTGGTTCACTTCGTCGAGTTGTACACTGTCAAAACATCACGACTGCCGACGAACAAAAAGTAAGTGCCAACAAACTGACGTTTGACAGCGTACCCGTACATTAAGTTCGTTCGAATATTATCTAACATAGGTACAATTAAATTCCGGGTGGCCAAATGGGTTTTTGGCAAGTTACGCCCAGCAAAGTTCGACTTTGTTTGGGAGATGTCATTTACTCGAGAAGATCCACAAATTTTCATTTGACACCAGAATCGCTGCAACGAGCGAAATTGTAATTGACGAAATTCCCGTGTATAACAACTAATCAGACGATTCGCTTCCATCCATCGCAACACGAATTGAGATCGCATACGAACGGAGAAGCCGACGACGATAATGAAGCTAGTGAAATTTGACATTTGCCCCCCTCTTAGCTGAATATTGCTGTACTGTGTACTTATAGTGCATAAACCGACGGCGACCCCTTGGAGTAGAAAGATAACAAAAAATATACAATGCGCCGTGCTTCCAGTTGGTGAGAAGTGAAAGTGCAAATGCCCGTAATCATTCTCGGATTTGTGTGTGTGAGAGTATGTGGTCCGGTTCAAAGTTATGATCGCGCGGCTGTAGACTCAGTGCCGCCGTAGCCGCTGATCGGTCGCTTATGGTATGGGAAGTTATTTATCATAACCCCGTAGTAACCGGTCGGTTATATTGTTTCATACTCGTTATCGCTAAATGGTGAAGTACAAGTCGGAACCACGACCTGTGCTAGTGTTGAATTTACATTTTCGGTGGAAGCTTTGTTTTCTTTGTACGAACACGAAGTCTGAGAAATGTTCATAACAATACACGATCATGAGAGGATTTTGCAGGAACCGGTTCGATTGTTCGATCGGATGTGCAATATTCATTAAAAGTTCAGTTGGGCTTTTCTAAAGTAGCCGACTGAAGTTCCAGATGGGTATCTGTGTCTCAATTTTAAGTCAGTCGCAATGTAATTTAATACATTCGCACTTCCGATCTCACGACAACTTCACACGAACAGTAGCTAGCAAAGTATAATTTTCAACAACAAGAATCTTTTGCTTTCAATATAATTCTTGACTGACTTTGGATTGGGGCGTAAAAGTCAATTGTGAAATTAATTTCTGACGGGATATTCCGGACAAACCGTTATTGCTGAAGCATAATAGACAAAAGTCGACAAAATAGAACACAATTCTTTTGTTTACCATCCATGTTTACTATCAACAACTGACAAGTAAAGGTTCGTGCGGACTTTTCCTTTAAAATGAATTTTAACAGATGGATTTTACGCCCCAATCTTAAATTGGTCGAGAATCTTCTAGCCACAGAACCATATACGAACTCACTGTCGCCGTTCATCTTCCAATACATCCGCATACGATGAAGTCATACGCTGTCGATCTTTACTGACGCGTCATCATAACTGCGGTGGGACAATAACAAAAATAAGAATCCACATTGACGATCATCGGCGACTGTGTGTGGTGTGTTTGCTACTTGAGACCCTACTCCACGGCGATCCTCCCTCCGCCCGCCACCCGGCACCTTGACCTAGTTCCACGGAAAGCACGATTCGCAACATGAGCTTGAGCACAGTACCTACAGACGCTAGGTACATATGTTGGATACATGGTTGCAGTCAAATTAATAACAGCAGCGAGCGGTGTAAGGTAGTAGGACCGGTAACAGTTCCGGACGCCGCCAGTCATACATTCATTCATTCTCGATCCGATGGATGGATTGTGGAAGCATAGCGGACACCACCAAACGGTCAATCAATCTAATTGAACATGATCGTGGCATTATTTCCGGACACATATGTTGAATTTGTGCGGTACCTATATTAATGTGTGGCATTTGTTGTCCCACAACAATGCGACCATTATGGTGGTCCGTTTCATTATTGTTCACGTTGTCGTGAATGGGTATCACGTTCATTATGCATAAGGTTAGGTTTATTTTTCGCATACTCAGTTTGTTCAGATTTTGTGGATTATGCTACCAGCATTCTACGAGTTGAGTGTGATGCAGAGCAGGCAACACATTGTTCGATCGTTGTCAAATGCTGGGATTAGATTGACCCTGATCGAATCGTATTGAATTACCTAGCACTAGCATGTAGCAGTGGGTATAGTTATAGACATTCGATAAGCCGCACCCTGCTTCCTTCACGTTAAAAATATAGACCGTAACAACAAAATAAAAAATCAAACTAATTTCTTAAAATATCTAAAAATATGAGAAATTTGGATGGACATCAAACATGCTTTTCGGCATCTTCTCAAATCCAAATATCTGCTACGCCGCCATGATTTCAAAGCCAACATCTAAAATGTCGCGATAAGGTCGATCCACAATAAACATAATCGATTTCATTTGACACAACGTTGTGATGACAGTTTATTTGTTCAATACATCAACAGGTGATGATCAAGTTCGTGTCAATTTGTTGGTATCATGGTGAAAAGCTTTTGTTATTTACCGACATGTCCAAAACAACTTTTCTTCAATGTGCAGTCCAATATTTTCACTTTTTAACAAATATCTAAAGAAAGAGCCATGCCGTATCGTTTCAATCTACTGCGGATCGAGCTTGCAGCAAAACGAGCAGAACAATCTGAACTGTCAGTGGGGCCCATAATTTGTGTTCCCGCTGAGATGTTGACTATAGGTTTGTTCCAGTACATGGAAGTTACTCCCTGTTGCTCCGGAGCAAAAAATTCTTGCTCCTTTTCATTCCGGTTTGCCACCAGAAGAAGAAAAAAGAGAAGATGATAGTACAGGAATGATTTTCTCCCTGTTTGCTCCGGAGTACTTCCAGTTTCTCCTGGTACTGGAACAAACCTTATATATCCGTTCAATGCAAACGGAATAGGGGTGGCATATACGTGATCAAATCGCTTTTGAAGTGTTGCCAGATTGATTCCAACTCAAACTTCTTCAATTGATATCTTTTCGACCGGTCTCACGAACACTAATGCGGTTTCTTAGTTGAAAACAATCCCGTTTGCTTTTGCCATCTTTGTTTATTATTTTCCACCAAGTTTTGATGTAGTGTTTGTTCGCACATGAGCCGTAGAAAAGTTTTTTGCTGTCCGAAGGTGAAAACAAGTGGCAAATTGGCGCAGTCATCCTAGCCAAGATATCTCGCGTGTTTTTTGTAAATGGCCAATAAGCATACTGTCAAAATTCACTTTAAGAGAAAATTCCAGACAAACCGTAGCTCGTCGAGACTGGATGTTAACGTTTTGTGAAAGAGAAAAGTTTTCTCTTTCGTTTACTGCTGTGATTTATAATCTGCGATTAATCGTTTGGCAAGAATTTCCTCTCAAAGTGGATTTTGACAGCATGCTTATCGGCCCTTTTAAAAAAAACGCGAGATATCTCTAAAGTTATCTACACTGATAAAATCAAGTACCCATTAATGCGTAGAAAACGGTGCTGGGTCATTAGGCTGAAAGCCGGTAGGCCGAATGTCTTTCGGCCGAATGCCGTTAGGCCGACTGCCATTAGGCCGAAAGGGTCATTATGCCGAAGGCCATTTGGCCGAACGAGTCATTAGGCCGAACGGGTCATTAGGCCGAATGGGTCATTAGGCCGAATGGGTCATTAGGCCGAATATGTCATTAGGCCGAATTAGTCATTAGGCCGAATGGGTCATTAGGCCGAATGGACCAAAGAGAATGATAAATATGCATTGCGGTTGTAACTGAAAACTTTCAATGAAGGGTGACTTTTTACGATTTTTTAAAACTTACAATAATAATGTTTAAAATGTTCTCGTTGCTGTAGTGGAACAAATAAATGAAAGCGACGTCTAATGTGGCTACGCCACATCGCTTTATGTAAAGTGCTGTCCGACATCGCTCCGCTCCGTCGGACTTAAACTAAAAAAAAGCCCCTATGTTTGAGTAATCCGGGCAAACAAGTGGATCACAGGTTTGCTTTCGAGAGGCCGCCGCTTCCGACGGCGGGTCGGCGGCCACCTCGTCCGGCCTCAGTTATGCGGCTAGGCCGCATGCGCCAGAGCAGTGTAACAACCGAAAAAAAGTTGTGGCTAGTGGTTATATTAAGTCAAACTGACTTTTTTATTTTAATTTTCTTTTATTACCTATGCTTTTTATAAATGGGATTTTATTTTGAAATATCAATCATTGGCAATATGCTTTGGGGTTGATTTTCTGGTGAACGGTACATTCTGAGAAATTACTTCCGGATATTGATATTATAATCAGAATGGTTTTGTTTGGTAATTGTATTTTCTAGGGAAAACTCTTCGACATTATATTTTCTAGCTTTAGCTAAAACTTATAGAACCACGTTGGACTCCATCTGATTGCAGTTAACATCGTATATTTTATTTCGGGAATTATTGCTACAAAAGCAATAATATATTCATTAATTGCATAGGTATTAAAATTTTTAACGACTTTGCGGAGTCGTTCATTCTTCTGAAAGTATTCATTCCTCTGTGCGGTTCTTCCTCCAAAAAGGAACACATTCGCTGACACACTACCAGATTCCTGTCCAAACGAAGTTCGTCAATCGTCTTCCATGTTCCCACATGCGGTGCTCCAACAAGTTTCGACTGGCCATGCCACGTTTCGACCTGGTTTGTTGTTCTTGGTAATTCAATACATTGGAATATACAGATCAAAAAGACGGAGGGTATATAGGAAAACAGCGCTACGGAGACTAACTAGCTAACGATCGTTAATCGAGACTACCAACTCCCAAAGAAGTACTCCAAATTCCATGGTGCATCGTATACTAGATCTTTTGAAGTGAAGAAGAAAGAATGGTTCCGTCAGTTTTTGCGAAATTGACAAACAAATTTGATGATCGAATTTTCCATCAGGCTCGTAAAGCTGGTAGTAATTGTTTATTGTTCGTTGCTAAGTTCGTTTCTAGGATCGTTGCTACATGCATCTGTTATTTTTTACGAGCAAAAATGCGTAAAGATTTTTAAATCATGCAACTCCACCGAGATTGGGAAAAAGTAGCTCGTTAAATGGACTAGGAAAATCGTCAAAGGATTGGTGAAGCATGAGGAAATTAAGTACTCAAAGGGAGGTACACTTGTACTCGTAAAGAAATTTTATGACGAGATGTTTTGAGGCGCTTGCTAACATTAAAACTGACAGCGAATATGCGTCATTGTGCCAGAGAGACCTTATGACGCATTAGGGGTACGTTGCAAAAATCGGAAACAATTTGGGTTGAAACTTTAATTTTTCGGATGTTATGACACACACTCAATTTTTGATCTTATGACATACGGCTTGTGCATCTTAATGTTCCGGATGACACATGCAATGCTAATGAATACGAATTGGTATCCGCAATCAGTAAATTTAAAAAAATGTCTTTAAATAAAATACATATAAATAAACCCATCAAAACCGATGTTAAGGAATATACAGCACTCTCCAAAGAAAAGCCAAGCACCTTCGATTATCAACGCGTTTTCTGTTTGACATTTCGTGGGACCCTCTAGTACAACATGACTTTTTAGCCATGCGAAACTCGTAACCCGTCATCTCAATTAGTCTCTGAAACGATGCCTTTAATCAAATGACATTCAACGCAATGGTACATACGGTCTAATGAGCCATTCGGCCCTACTACCTCACTCGGCCTAACGACCCATTCGGCCTAATGACACATTCGGCCTAATGACCCATTCGGCCCAATGACCCATTCGGCCCAATGACCCATTCGGCCTAATGACCCATTCGGCTTAATGGCCCATTCGGCCGAATGGCGTTCGGCCTAATGACCCATTCGGCCTAATGACATTCGGCTTTATGACCCATTCGGCCTTATGGCGTTCGGCCTTGCAGCATTCGGCCTAACGGTTTTCGGCCTAATGGCCCGACACCTAGAAATCTACTTATTTTCAATAAAAGTGGAATAACCCATTAAATGGGTAAAGCGTTTGTACCCATAAATGAGTACAGACCTTGTACGTCAACCTGGGTATGTTTCACTCATTATTTTTCGCAGAACTGTTACAACAAAATGCGTAAAAAATAGCCATTCATGAAATTCGCGCCAGCATGAAAAATACTGTTAATAGAATTATTTCTGAATTTAAAAAAAAACATAAAATAACATTCATTTCACATTATTGTTTCCTCATAAAAGACTTAGTATAGGAATCTAGATAGAAATCCTATTCTAAAACTACTTAACATAATAAAACCGCCAACTGGATATATTTTTGATAGCTGGATCTTTTGGCTGCTCTAAAAATGCCGAACTGGCGCATATTTTCAACATCCTCAGTAGTCTAAACAGAGGTTGTTTTCGGAGCATTGCCGAAATGTTCCGTTTCCGCCACGGGTCTTTGAAAAAGTCTACGTAGACTTTTATTTTTTGTTATTCTCGTATTACTAATTATGAATGGGATTTAAAGAGAGTTGTATTCAAAATATCGGTCTATTCAGTATTTATGCAGAAACTTCAAAGTACCCTATTCAAGTAACTACTCGTTAAGCGACCACTCAACCCAGAACCCACGATTTTTTTTGGACAATCTCACACGTTGTTGTTTCTTGCGTATATTTTGATATAGTTTTGATATAGGAATAATACAAAATGACAGTTCTAAAGACGATCGCCCAAAATTCCTCTCGACGGAAGATTTTGACTGTGAAATCATCTGACACACCCCTAGTTAGCAGACATGCATGGACCATTAACCTTCCGGCAGTCGCGCTAGTGCACTGAGTGCACGCTGCTCTGAAAGTTCAGTGGGCCATAAGCGCGACTTCCGGAGGGTTAAATGCATGAACCATAAAAAGTTAAAAATTAAGCATTGTAGCATCAAAACACCCGATTTTTAACAATAAGTAGATAATTTTTTTTTATTTATTAATTTCGGTGGTTAAAGTAGTAGTGTAGTTAAACTTCTACAACAAAGTGTTTACTCGAGTTAATCAGTTTCTCTTGCAATCATTTACACTGATTTCAAAATCTTTAAACACCCGTTAAATTTTACGTCTTGACCCTATGCAACTCCGTGCAAACCGGCTCTACTATATTTATCTTCGAAAATATTCGGAGTTAAACTTTGATACTTTGCGATAATACTCTAAGGTGATACGTCTATGAATTACATAAGAAATATAAATATTTTTGGGAAGATTTCAATAGCTTCGTTCCCTTAATCAAATAAGGCAATTTAGATTATCTTGTCTTAGAAATATTGAAATTTGTTCACGAAAAGTGAAATTTGTGTGCATGTTTGGTTTATTATTTTAGTCTAGATGATAGTACACATTGACAGTATTAATTTGTAATTGTTTCTTATAATTTAACAATTTTGAATGCACCAGTAAGGCTCAAAAAGTGTTTAGCAGTTCTGCATTGTTGGTGTAGGTCACACTTCGGCCAAAATTTAAGCTAGTTATAGCAATATATCTTTTTACATGTATTTGAGTGACTAACCTTGAAAAGAAGTATTCCGCTACACAAACGTTGGAAAGCACCTTGAATCGGTATTAATTGATTTGATCAATTATAGACAAAAACCAATGTGAAAAACCTTTCTTTAATATTCAAAAAGCTGGAAATAAATCTGAACGCTAATTTTTAATTGAACATTATATTGTGCTTTTTGCTAAATTCACATTTCCTGCGAATTAAAAAAAAATTAAAAGTCTGCGTAGACTTTTGACGGGGGGGGGAGGGTTGGTAAAAGTCTACTAAGGTCTACTAGGGGGGAGGGGGTTTAAAAATTCTCAGATTTCGGTCTTATGAACGTCTTATTACGTGGTTTATGAACGGTCCCTAACGGGTCATATTGACCCGGATTTCGTATTCAGTTTTAAGACACAATTTCAGCCAAATATACTCTGGTGCCCGAGATCGCCAAAAAAACTAACCTACCTGACCCCACTCTACTCTACATATCAAATTTATATATGATATGACCAATCTTGAATCTTTCGGATTACGATTCCGATGCCGATTCCGACGGTAATAGTATTTCTCATAATAATGAACAAGCGATGTGGTCAATCAATATGTCATATGCTTGGAAGCTTATATAGAATCCCATCTAAAATAATTGATACTTTGGCTCAACTATTAACCCTGTAAATTACGTGAAAATCATCCGGAAGATCCGGAACATCCATATAACTGATCAATTCTTGAACCTAGTCCTAGAACTATGAAGTTTAGTTTGTGGATCTTACGGAAAGTTTCTACGAAACCAATAGGGCCTTTGTTCCGGTCACACATACGATTGCTTTGCAATAATAATTCCAATTCCCGATCTTCCGGAAGGTCACTACTTTACCAATAGAGTCCCTATGCCAGTTGCAAGTACGAATTTATACGAATGATATTCCTAACAATATTTTCAAAAAAATCTCTGAGCTCTATGACACGGTTCATGAACTGCCAGTTCCACAGGTGTTCCAGATCTTCTGGAAGATCATTTGTAGCAAAAAAAACGTGTGTAGGTCATAAGTACGAGCTCATTCGAATGAGAATTCACGAAACACCAAAAAAACATCTAGTTCTAAGAACAACTTTATGAATGTTATTATGTGACAAAAAGGGTCAACTTTTCACTGGGAACTACGAATTTAAGGCAACGCAACGTGAACAAATCATTTCGAAAAACTTCTAGAACTAGATTCATGAATTAGCCAGTGTTGTAACACACCGTTCATGGACGCCCCTTACATAGTACTGTGATTTCAGTTCTACCGTCGATATCATATGCGAACCCAAAGTATGCGTATATGTGCTCTAAATTTACCATTATTATATTAAGGATTAAATGTAAATGTTTCTTAAAATAATAAATAAAAATCCTCAGTGCTAGTCAACCCACCGCCTTGAGCGGATGGTCCGTCGTTGTCATACTTTGTAGAATAAACCGGCGAAGTTGTATAATGTATTTACGTGTTGGTATCTGAGAAGATTCTGCTGCCTACTGTCCATGGTCCTCTGGAACCTCATTCAGGCGATTTGGAAAACGATGTTTGATCCGCATTTCCTTGTCCTTCAACAAAACACAACGTAGGCCTAATCGCTGGCACGATCAGCCAAGTATTAAAGATGTTCCGGATGATTTTCACGTAGAATTCAGAAACATTATTTGAATCAAAGTATCAATATCATTTTAGATGAGATTTTATATAGTTTTTCAAGAATATTACAAAACTTTGGGATCAGTTTCATTGTTGCTAGTTCAGTATTATGAGAAATGCTATTGTACCGCGGAGTCGGCATCGGAATCGTAGTGCGGAACATCCAACATAGGTCGTATTATGTACAAAACTGACATGTACATTCTCAGTTTTGTTTATATTAGTATTCTGTCAATAAACCTGTGATTTATGATGACGGTATGTATGCCAAACATGACTGCCTTCGGCACCGATTCTCACTGGCCAACCTGGTCAGAAACGATAATATTTAGCAGAAACTGAAAATTGAACCTCTAACAAACAATTTCGTATAGCTTTGGCTGAAAATGTGTCTTAAAACCGCTAACGTCAAACGCTTTCGGGTGCTTTGAACCGTTAGATGAACCTAACCTAGCCACTATCAACACAGTAAGCAAACTTAACTTAATCATCGTTTCAATTTTAGTGTGCATATTTCGCAGTAGTTCAACGGTTGCCAAGAGCTTCAGCTTATTTCTCTTCCCAGCAACCTTCTAAGTGCGGCGACGTTGGCGTATTAGATGACCAATTCGTATCTACGGCCAAAAAACGCTTCATCAGCCTCTCTCGGTCGAGATTTTTCAAGGCTCCTTTCAGAACAAACGCTTCTCCGGTCGCTTATAATTTTAATTGGCGTACCCTTACCCTGCGAATTTTAAGGGTACCCCGTACCCTTAAAATTCGCAGCGTAAGGACGCATGAATCTGTCGTGAGCGAGGGAGTTATCTTCGAACGAATAGCTCGCGTGGTCATGTAGGTTATCAAAACTCCTCAACGTTTTTCGATCCTACGGCCAACAATAACATGTATAAAGCCGGAACAGTCCATTCCGATATACGAGAAGGGCCAGGAGAAGTTACTGAGGCGGAAGCTATCCCATCATTGGAGGTTGAGGCAGACCATCCTTTTCTGGCAGTTGCGAAGGACTCGGCGATGCACGGATCGAAGAGCTGGCACGTAATACTAGGTTCGAACCTCGTTCAAAGCAGTTTGGTATCCAAAAAATCTCTTGCGTATCGAGAACTGGATTGAGTTTATACAATGGGCTAGCTTTTGGTAGTGTTTATTTCGTTGTCCGTTCTGCATTTCAGCTCCTCTTAATATCAGTAGGTCTTCGGGAAAATTTGGATTGGACGAGTTAGTAGCATTCATTCTCAGTAGCAACAAATTCCTCGTTGGTCAGCATACCTTATAACAGCGGTTATTTTAGTACCCTGTTACGGTCGTTCCCCGGAAACCGAGAGAAGAATGCTAAGCACTGCATCTAATAAATCCAGGTCAAAAATCTTCAAACTCAATCGACGGTTTTGGAGTGAGATGATGCACATTACGTCCTTCGGATGCCGAACCGACGCTTGGGTTCCATACTGGTCGCGCTTGTATTAATCGCCACAGAAAATCTGAAGCATGAAACCAACGGCTGGACGTCTCAAGGCTTGGCACATCAGCTATTTCAAAGCCTTGTCGGTGACATTTGATTTCATCGATATCCAGTTGCATTCCACATACGTTGAGACTAGTAATTCGCTGACCCTGAACGCCACAAACTAGTTATATCGGCGGTGATCCAAATTGAGCACACATCCCCTAAATCTGTCCAGAAAATCCCTAGGACGGATTAAGCTTATGCGACTCAACAATAGGGTAAGGTGGGGCAAATTCGACCATCGGATACAATTGACATAAACATAAACCGATTTTTGATCTTATATTTGCCCCGAAAAGAAGACGGTATGCTATGTTATGTCCTTTTGTTAAAAATAATATGCGGTTTTAGGGCAGCAATACGAAAGTACCCAGTATTTAGCGAACTATGAAAACTCTATAACAAGTAAAACATTGTTTGTGTTGCATTTGTCTATAAAGTCTACAAAGCTTACTAGGTCTTTTAAAAAGTGCAAAATCACTGTAACACGGTGTAATCGGAAGTTACTTTTAACTCCCTTTTCCAAAAGCAATGAAAAATCATAATACGTCAAACTTTACCCTATCGTGACCACCTGCTCCACGTTTCAACCACTTGGAGTAGTTGCTCGATATTTTAACAAATGTCTAAAACTTTGTCGAAAACTGTAACTCGATCCTTCAAATCATACCGATCTATCGATTATCTTTTTCGTTCTTTGTTTATTCTTTCCAAAACGGTATTTTTTTTAATAAGAAGATGAAAAGATAATTTCAAAGAAAAACTAAATTTACTGACTGATTATGAATTGTAATTTTGTTAGTGTTTACAAGATTCTGGTAGTTGCAGCTATTTTTCAGTTCAAGGAATAGGAGTTCCGGTTTAAGACAGACTGTTTATGCATCTGTTGATCCCTTGATCTATATCACCAAAACAAAATTCAGCGCTTTTTCTTGAAAAGGGCGATACTAGCAGTGATACCATTCAAAGAAAATCAACAGTGAATATTTTCAGACTTGGTTTTATTTCCTATTTAAGAACTATTGTGTTTTTTTATTCTTTTGAATCATGCAATCTAGGATAGATTGCATGATTCAGTGATCGAAACCCAAAACTTCATAAAGTATTTGAAATTATTAAATTTGTTTTTGCTATTGAAATTGACAAAATGATAGTATCGCCCCTTTGGCGATTGTTTACTTTTTCGGTCCCACCTATCAGCATTGAAGTATTGCCCTTACGTTTTTTTACAATAACTACCGTTCTACACCACCGATTTCGTCCGTGTTTTTTCAATACAGATCATTGTTACTATTTACAGCTGGTATCAGCTTGATAATCCCAAAAAATACGA
This sequence comes from Topomyia yanbarensis, assembly GCF_030247195.1. Lineage (NCBI taxonomy): Eukaryota > Metazoa > Arthropoda > Insecta > Diptera > Culicidae > Topomyia > Topomyia yanbarensis. The sequence goes on from NC_080670.1 coordinate 165,842,185, forward strand.
AAATAACAGTTTCGCCTCTAAACTGCTAGCAAAAAAAGTATCGCCCTGTTTGTTTGCATGGAGCGTGGAGGGCGAAACTTTAAATAAACAAACAAAAATACAGTTTCGCCCGTTGTATTTTTGCTTTAGTTTAAGAAAGCAATATCGTAGAATCAAAATTTTTAGGTTAATTTGTTGCGTTTCAAAGCCCTTATTCGTATATATGAAAAAAGCCATATGTTTACATTTCCATATCAACATTTGAATAGGGCTAATAAGATTTGTAAACAAACTTTTGTTTTGCTGATTTCTCCTAATTTGTTATCATTTCAACACAGAAAACATTTGAAAATGATTCTACCAAGAAAGATGTTGATTCATGTGCATTTTTCATGAAACTCAACTCGGTAGCGGAATAATGAGCGAAATAAGTTTGTTTACAAAAGTCTCATTAGCCCTTTTGAAGAATTACTATTGATTTGTAAGTATCGCCCTTTTCACAAAAAAGCGTTGAATTATTTGTCAACCCCTCCAAACAGAAATTCGGTTCTAACTGGCATCCCTGCCGGAGATGAATCGTCACATGGAACCCGAAACGATGATTGTGTGCGTACAGTCCTTCGCCTTTGACAGGTATATGATGACTTCATGCAGAACTTCTCAATAAAATATGAACAAAACTTATCAATTAACACTTGAGCTATAGGGTGTTTGCCGTTCAGGCGACATCATTCAAGTGGAACCATTGGGAAAAAATAATTTCATTATCTATTAAAGTAAATAAATCGACATTACCATGGTAGAGTATTGGTTGTTATCTTCCTCGCTCGCGATAATCCAGATAATGTAGCCACTAGAGCAGAACACTTTGGTACACACTTAACTTACAAGAACTTTGAGGTAATAAGTCTCGAAAGTCAACACTTTGGGCTGGGTCGCCTCTGTATATTTTTTTTCCTTCCTCTGAATGAATCGACAGAAACACACACCAAATTTCAGACACGAACACAACGGTGTATCAATTAAACCGAAGAAAAAAAAACCAGCGACACTTTGACACTTTTCTACTGAACAAAAAACGCCGAATTCGGAGTAGAAGAAAGGAATGCACTCGGTAAATATAGCTGCAACACACTGCACACTAATCGCAAGACTAATCCACTCACGGAGCGATTTTCTGTCACCTCTTCTTACTGACGGGTAGGTAAACACTGACAATAGCTAAAGACTTCGCCGAAAAAAACCCCGATTGCAATCAGCAATTGCAATATATGTACCAAGTATCCTAAGTCGTGGATCGATTGGGGGAGAGCCCACCACTTGCTGCTGATGATCACTGCTGCAAAACAACACACAACTGAAACACAACCACTTTGCGGTTGCTTAACGCTAAACAGTATACGGACGGGCGGCACTCAAACTATGCCGTGTATTGCTTTTACTGATATAGTTGGCGGTTGTCAATCGAAAATAGGATAACCGCAATGATAATCGAAATGGTTGAAATCAAAAACTGGTTCTCGTCTGGTTTTGTGACATAACAGCTTAGTTTTATTAAATATCTAGGGAATTCTAGGGAAACTGAATAAAATGTTGATTTAATTCTTCATTTTAAAGACTTGCGGTCGTCTTCAAATTCCCGCATTATTAGAAAGTTTGCTTGAAAACGGCAATACCAATTCATTGAATGAAGCCCAAGCAGTGCAGCAGGCGGGCACACCAACACACAGGAACGACCGGTGGGCTCTGCTAGTATGGTAAGGAGTCAGCACAGACTAGCTGTTACTTTTGTTATTATGGCGGGTAGAAAAACGTGAAAAATTAGAAAACATATAAATTGTTTTCAGTGCTAGTTGATTTTATTTGACCAATTTATTAAGGATATTTGGTCGGCATTAAGTCAGACCGGACTAAGTCGCAAAACATCAAAAAATGAAATGATAGCACTGGATAAAGAATATCGTCAGCTACATTCGACTTTTGCCAGATTTGAAATATGTAACAATAAACAAGAATTATGGCAAAAATTAACTTCCAATCATAATGTAAAGGATGCTGCGATTCAAACTTTAAACTCGTTTTTCTCGAAATCAATATTTTGTCACTTAGTCTGGTCTGACTTAACACCGACCATTTTTTAACCATTGCAGATATTTTGGAGAAAAGTCATAAAAGCAAAGTTACGTCACTCATTTAGCAGGGCTCGCACGAGCAATACGTGTTGACATATTGAGTACATTTCTATCAACACGTATATCCAATCGATGAATTTATATCGTCAACAGTTTTTTTTTTCCTTTAACAGCATTAGAAGTCTCGACAAACATATGATTACGGCCTAAAAACCAACTGTCAAAATCCACTTTGAATGGAATTTCCAGACAAACCGTTACTAGCCGAACATAGTTCACAGCAGTTTTTGAAAGAGAAAACTTTTCTCTTTCGTTTACTACCAACATCTGCGATTGGCGTGCAACGGTTTGTCCGGAATTTCCATTCAAAGTGGATTTTGACAGTTGGCTTTTAGGCCGTAATCATATGTTTGTCGAGAAGTATTTTATTTTTGGTGCCGTAATGGTAGCATTGCCCCGTGCAAGTGCTGCAATTGATGTTACGTTGGTTACCATTTGTCAGATTATTGGATAGATCGATACCATTGGACAAGGGAGCCGATACCGATAGCCGATAATATTGAACGTGTAAGACCCGCTTATGTTAACAGATGACGGCAAAGGTATGCTTATTCTTTCACCTACTGCTACGATATGAACATGAAGACATTTTTTTCAATAGGTCCAATATACAAAAGAGAGACTCTCTTTGTTTACTTTCCCTTCCGCGATATCCCTGGTCGGCTTGCTGAATTCCCTCAACTATTTGCATAATAAGCTAGTAAAAACCTTTGTCCTTCAAATCTTACTGATAAATGTTTTGAATGTTTTATGGTTTTTCAGTAATAAGGCTCTCTTTTGTAGATGGAACCTAATGAAAAAAGTCTTAATATCTCGCGTACTTATTAAAATGGACCAATGTACAAATGAGACTTTCCCTTTCAATTATTACGGGCCACCATAGAACTTTTTTATAATTGTTCAATACATATTGAAAGGCTATGAAATCGATTAGCATTTTATGCAAAGAAAAGGACACCGAGTTATTAGCAAAAGAGAATGTAAACAGAGCCTCTTATTTGCATATAGGACCATTTCAATAAGTTTGCTAGATGTATACTGCCCATAAAAGCTTAAGAGTCCCATATTGAAAAACAGTAAGCCGAGAAAAACGCTGTTGAACATTTACATTTACTTGGAACATTATGGATGGGAGAACCATGTTTTGGTATTTTTTCGATAATAAACCTGGTAATCTTATTTGTGCATTTTGATTTTGTGGTGATACAGAATACAATCAAACAACAGTTTATTCAATATTTCTCTTCAAAGTAAATTTTATAAATTGCACTAATCATATATTACTCGAGCTAACATCAAAAATTATTTACTAAAACATGTGCCACTGTTATCGGTAAAAAAAACCAGTGCTGGTGAAAAAAAAACGTTTTTCTCGATTCATGCCATCTCCCCCCGCTCTGAACGAACCGATCGATGAAACGGTCTCGCATACATAGCGGTACATATTTATGCTGAACGGTATTGGAGTGAATGGGATAGCACCACCAACCGTTGGTTATGCTGGAGAAAACAAAGACGAGCATACAGACACAAATGCACTAGCAGCATGCTGTCTGCCAAAGCGCAAAGCATGAATGAACGCATGATCATCATGAATGAATGCCGAAGGGGAGGAGAAAAAACAAAAGCGTGCAAAACGATAAGTTGGAGTTTGTGGTGTTACGGGAGCGTTACCTTCCTTTATTTCTGATAACAGTGATGCCAAATTTATCTACTGTTTAAATGGTTGAAGGTACTTGACAATCTGTAACTGTATTAGTGTGTTCAACGATTTGTTTTCCTGCACCTGTCATAATTATTGATAGCTGGAGGAAAACAAATCGAAAAAATAGCTTTTCGGGCGGATTATTGGCATGGTGGATCGAACCCAACCGGTATTGTAGTCTCCGGAATTAGTTTCACATTGACATAGGGCTCTTGCTACACACACAGTCAAAGCATCTGTTGGGCACACATTGCATGTTTACGTTCCATGCAGCAAGTTAAAAGTTCGAGCAAAATGATATTCTTCTCAACAATAAATCCACCCAGTTCCATAATAATACTCTGTGATTATATGGCAATAAATACAAAGGATTATTGGAAGATTTTTACATATAAACTCGCGTTTAGAACGTGTGTAATTGATGGTTGCAAAAAGGACAATCGTGAAGAGGAAGTATGGTTTCGCTTTTCGCTGGCGTTTAATTGTCCAGAACTGCTCGGTTCAATCGTAGGGAAATGTACAATACTAAATGTACTGAAGTAGACCGACTTGGTATCAAACCAAATTTTCCAAACCCAAGCATGTAAACGTAAGAAACATTTGGTTTGCTCCTGTGGAATCTACTGACACTCACTTCAGATATCATATTTTTTCACCTATAAAAACAAAACTTTAATTTTTTACAAATTACATTTTTCAAATATGCATTGAAATAGCATAAAATTTCACCCTATTATTTATGATAAGAAAGCCAAATTCAACATGTTTAAAACTTGTATCAGGGGGTGGGAGTACGGGTAAAGAGTTTCAGTATGAAAAAAAACACTTTTTTGCGATTTTTTTAGAAATTTAACTGAAGCGAATCGAGCAAAACTTTTGAAAAATTATCTCGAAGACTCAACGTAGGGGTTAGGTATTTTGTACATAGAATGTATATGCAAAGATTGAAATAAATCGGTTCAGTAGTCTTTAAATGGCAGTTAACACTTCAAGTCGTGTTTCTTCAAAGACGTTCTACGAAAAGCTTCACCTCCGACTCGCTTGTTGATATTTTTGCATAGAAAAATTACAGCATGAAATGAAATATTATAATGTATAAGTTTTGATTAATTCGCTTCACTCAAATTTCTAAAAAATCGCAAAAAGTGTTTTCTTTATACCGAAACCCTTACCCCGACCCCCCTTGAGTCGTATAGGCCTTAAAAACTTTCAAGTCTAGAAGCTTTTTTGTATGCATAAACTCTCGATGCACAAAATATTTCACAAATTTGAAATAAAAACCATTTTTTCTGCAAAAATCTTTTGGAATGCTCGTTGTTTCCATGGGTATGAAGCATAGCATTGGCAATGCTTTACTTATTTTGTCCGCGTATCCGGTTTAAACGATAGAAAACATTATGTCACGCAATGAATATTTAATTGTGATTCCTATAATACATTACATTTTCTCATATTTGCTCTTAAAATTGTGAATTAAATATTTAAAATAAATCAATCTATCCGCTCCATATACATTATATGCAACTGTCATTTTTGCCTGCCCAACGGCTCACCAATACATATGCGCTCTGCAAGCACCCTATAGAGCATTTAAACACCATTATAAATACTTTAGGAAAGCGATTTCCAACGTTTAAATTGTCTGACAGTTCTACATATGACAGGTGGAGGAAAACAAAACCCCAAGTAGTGTGAGTAAAATCATTTGCATAGAACTCTATTGGATTCGTATTCTTATAGAGTACTTGACAATCTGTAACTGTAAAAGTGTATTTAACGGTTTGTTTTCCTACACCTGTCATAAATGGAGGAAAAAAATCGAACGGTCGGATTATTTTCATGATGGAATATGACCAACCGGAATTCTACGTCTCCCGAATAAGTTGTACAGCGACATAGAGTATTTCAACACCATTATAAATACTTTACGAGAACTAATTCAAATGTTTAAATTGGCTGACAGTTTCATATATGAAAGCTGGAGGAAAACAAACCTTCAAGTAGTGTGAGTGAAATCATTTGCATAGAACTCTATGGACTTGTATATCAGAAAGAGTTGCTTGTGATTTGTTTATTTGTAGCCAAACATGTCAAATGGTCCCAAGTGCAAATGACAGTTTCTCTTTGTTTACATTCTCTTTCGCTAATAACTCGGCAGTTTATACGTTTGTTACTCAACTCTTAGCAAAATAAGCTAGTCGAAATCAGAGTTTTTCGATATATCCTGAAACAATATTGAAAAGTTTTAAGATGACGCCGTAATAATCGAAAGAGAGAGTAAACAAAGAGAGGCTCTCATTTGCATTTAGGACCATTTGACATGTTTGTCGAGATTTATTTATTTATTCATAATTAATATCAACAAATTCATCGTGATAATTTTTAATATACAGGGTGTTTGGTTCATGGTTAAGAATCTCTCGGGGAGTGATAGACTGCTATATTTGGAGAAAAAAATTGTTCTACACATACCATCAAATCTCAACCGTTACAGAGTTATTGAACTTTTTGTGTAAAAAACTTATTTGTCTTAAAATACCTCTAATTTTAAAAGTATACTTTGTATTTTAAATATTTCAGTTCCATTCGAAAGGTGAGAAAATTACCTATTGAATAGTGTTCTCATATCTTTTAAGTAATTAGTTTTAACTACCTTTTAGCTGTAAAGTAGTTAAAAGTTAGTGTTTTTGAGGAGGTTTTTGCTAATTTTCTCGAAATAATGAAGTATGATTGTAGCAATATCCATTATCTAAAAGTTGGGTTTTAGGACGATTCATAATTTGTTCTTGGACGTCATATTTCTATCTCCTCTCATTTCTTTGTAATTTCATTACTATACTTTTCCTGTAACCGACTTGCAAGTGCTAAAAAGACTCTAATCTAAAAATATGCTTTATATCGTTATTAACAAGATTTCATTGGAAAGCTGAGAAAATGTCCTATCAGTGTATGTGCAAATATCTCTTAGTTAAGTGTACTAAATGATTTTTTACTAACGAAATAACTCAAAATTTGTGTTTTTTGGAGAGTTTTTTAATTATTCTAATTATTAATCAACAAAATTTATCGTTACTATTGTTCATTTGATGCCCCTTAATGTTCTCTATAACTTTTTATTAGACACTTTGTCTATATCTCTTTTCATGTTGCTGCTATTTAATAGTTAACACAGCATGAGCTCCCTACAAATGTAGTGGGTTCGAAATCATTATTTTTGCATATGAAACGATGTGATAAAAACGATTTTGCGTTGAAACCAAAAGAGATAATTGAATGGAGTCAAAGAAAGAACTGTAGAACTTGCTGAGATGCATTATTTCCATGATAATAATGGTGATGTTTATTATTTACTATTTTAAGAAAATTAACGAAAATGCTAATAATAGCACTAACTTTAAACTAATTTACTTTTAAAAGAATACTAAATTCACTTAACTGAAAGGTATTAATACATTTTTCACTGTAAAATTTTCCTGGCTTTCGAATAAAAAGAAAAAAAAAGTACAATAAGTGCCATAATTTTTCAATTAGAGCTGGTACTAGTGAAAATGAGATAAAAATATCCAAGTTGAATAACCCAAAATCATGAAAATAAGAAAAGGTAAGCGTATCGTGTCAAAGAACGAATTAAGCAGCTCATCAAGACTAACAATCTGAATTATTAAAATGATGAGGTTAACTATTAGGATTTTCAAGAAATGAACGAAAAATCGTTTAAAATTGTTTAATTTTCAATAAATTACTTTGAGAAGGCTACTTAAACTCATTGGCTGAAACATGTGAGGGCATCACTCAATGCGAAATTTTCTCACCTTTCGAATGGAACTAAAACATTTAAAATACAAAGTATACTTTTCAAGTTAGAGGTATTTTAAGACAAATAAGTTTTTTACACTAAAAGTTCAATAACTATGTAACGGTTGAGATTTGATGGTATGTGTAGAACAATTTTTTTCTCCAAATAGGGCAGTCTATCACCCCCCGAGAGATTCTTAACCATGAACCAAACACCCTGTATTTAAAAAGTCAGATTAATCTGCAAACGTGGAATGTGAAGGTCGAACTCGGACGAACAAATCTGCGCTGTACTGTCTCAATTTGAAGGATAACATTGAGATAATGAGGGTTCCACACAAATGAACAATATTCCAGTGTTGATTTAACGAGTTAGCAGTAGTGACATTTCAAGCAGCAATAGACTTTTCTACGGCTCATGTACGTACACGTCACATGACACAAATACTAGATCACTAGCTGGTGGAAAATAATAAACAAAGACGGCAAAAGCAAATGGGATTGTTTTCAACCAAGAAGCTGCATTAGTACTTGTGAGACCGTTCGACAAGAACTCAATTACGAACCACAAAAAGTGGGATGCCTTTGCGACAATATAGCTGATATGCTGCTCAATCGTCAGTTGCTCATCGAGAAAAACTGAGTTGTACAGTATTCGAATGGAATTGGCGTTTTTTCCTCGAGAATGTAATGACCGTGCATTTATTAGGATTAAGGGTCATTGGATTGATTTCGCACCATTCCGCAAAGGTTTCCAGTTGGCGTTAAAGGAAAGCTTCGTTCAGCTTCTATGGCATAACTTGAGGTCATCAGCGAATGACAATCGAAGATGACGGCATTGAAATACAGGAGAAAAATCAATGGATTGAGATGGCTGCCTTGCAGAATACCACATGAAGTGAAGAACTCTTCGGATATACAATCACCTACATTGGCTGCTTTTTGAATTAATACCTACTCAATTTAGTTAAAAGTAGAACAACTTTAGAATGAGTAACATGCAGAATAAAAACTTTAATGACATTCGGCCAATGTCCCGAACAATGATCAGACATTACACGATTATTCTGATTTGCATTACTCAGTCTCTGGGTAACTACGGTTTTTATTCTCTGAGTTATATTATACGAGTAGCGAACATAAATCCGTTAGAAGCAGAGCTCCCTTTTTAATCCGGATTATTGTATTACAGAGTCCGGCATTGAAAGTGTAACCAGGCTCGATGAAAACGATTGGAGAGCGCCCATCTGCGGGTACACCGGCTCAAACCATTATTTGTGGCTGGTGCTGCCTCCTGGTGGCCAACCGGTGATTCGAATTCTCATATGAACGGTGGGTCGAGCAAACCCTGTCGTTTTGAGAGTTTACGAGTTCCTCAATTTGAAGAGAAAAAATCAACAGAGATCACGACGTGCGGAAATTGACCGCTTTCGGTCAAGCGAAGCAACTCCTTCTTTTGAATTCCATCACTGATCACTTTTTTGCGTTCACTTTTGGTAAAATGCTTCTGTGTCAGTGGCGGATCCAGGGGGAGAGTCTTGGGGCTCCGGACCCGCCCCGAGAATTTTTAACTTCTTGAGAAATTTAAAAAAAAAAAACTATCAATTTTAAATTCGTTCTACATTCAAAATCGTTTCAAACGAGATTCTATCACCAAGACTAATTTTAATTAAATGAGTGTATTACATATTACGAACTGTACAATGAACATTTCAAAATCGAAATTTCGGACCCCCTCCGAAATGTTTTTCTGGATCCGCTCCTGTTCTGTGTTCTTGTAAACTATACTCCGATCTGTTATTCAGCCAATTTATAGTCAGCTGAAGTTGGTTACATTTCAAGTGCCGGACCATGTAATTTGGTAAATTGTTATGTTAACCCATTCATGCCCATGTTGTTTGTGGATAACAACGCTTTTAAACAGCAATAACTTTTAATTGAGGCAAGATTTGCTCACAAGAACAAAGAAGGCTAATAAATGCGACTATTGCCTTTCATTTGAGTATTACCAGTTACAAGGACCATCTCTTGAACTGAAGTTATTGAAATTAGTCTGATTGGATTCCGATGGAGCAGTGCTGCCAAGCACAGTATACATTGACAACGGAAAATGAATTTTTCATATATCTTCATTTTGTTGCAATATTATTGCAAACTGATAAAACTCATCGATTTAGACTGGCTTTGGCTACGTTTTCCACGCAAGTAGCCTATTGTAAATATTCTAGGAGCAATGTATTGAGCATTGGAAGGTAAAAATTGAGCAGCCTCTAGCACTGCGAGAGAAGCACCTATCTTTATAAAAAAAGGCTTTTCGTGTTCCTTGACCCCACCGTTTTCAAGAAAAAATAGATTTGAAACCCTACATACACTAGAAAAAAGTTGGACATGAAAGGGTTAATATGGTAAATGGTCAACACGAAATTATTGGAACCCTAACGAACTAGCAGTTCTCCCGTTTTGACATTGACAATATCTTACTGCACTATCGGGGGCAGGGTGTCATTCCAAAAATCTAAAATCAAACAATGTCACGCAGTGTTGCCACAATTAAATCTGTACCGGAAATTGAAAAATCTTTTCTATCTGTACTCTTCTAAAGAAAAATCTGCACCGGATTCTGTACCCAAACAATAACAAGGTTGTTTTAAAATAATTATTTTTCTTATATATTCTTTTCATTCGTGGAAGTTAAACCAGACATTCAGACTCGGTTGTTTTATTTCAGTTGGAATTCCGCAAGAAACCAGTTGGAATTCCAGATGAGTTGGACTGGGTAATGTCAATATCAGCTCTAGCTCAAATTCTCGCTGCCACTTTGTTTGCAACCAAAGGTGGCCAACAGAGTGGCGGTGAGAAGCTGAGATGGGGCTGGTAATATCAATAGGATGCGAGAAACCTGCTCGCAGGAATTCAAATGGAGCAGGTCAGAGTAAACGTATGCACTCCGAAAGATTCGCTATTTCGTTGCTTAGAATACTCGGTTATATTAATACCTTGTTCATCAAATGACGAAGAAGATATATGGCAGGACACTGATGACTTATGAGCATGTTGATAACAAAAAAAATAACTTTGAATGTCGGAATATATGTAATGAACTATAATATTTCAAATGTTTATTAATTTCGCATAATAGTTTATTTTTCATGCTTCATTCTATAAATAATTTATTGAAACTCTAGTCTATGTTACCCAACATTATTCCAAGGATCCCATTAGATCCCCCTATGATTTATATATGTATTAATACGGTATTTCTTGCTGAACAACAAAAAATAAATTTAGCTGCTACTACCTGCTACTCTGCAAACCATAGCCCCTTAAAATTAGCCCAAAAAAACCAAAAAAACAGGCATACATTCTAAAAACGAAGAGATAGCGAGTTGGTTTATTCCGCAAAAAGGTGTGTTTTGAAAGCATCTACAACTTTCTAGAACAAAACTGTAAAAAATCAAATAAAAAAGTTACAATTAAAAAACACTTTTTAAGGGGGTATTCCGACATGTACTTCAATTTCACCCAATAATTTTATTCGCTTAACAGATAGCCATTTCGCTACTTCAACAAAGTTTCATAAAATCATTTCGTCTACAATCTTTCCATACATGACTATCAATTTTGGCAACAACTTGCAAAGTTATTTTTTTATTTGGGTATATACCCCCTTAAATAAAAATTTTCCAACATTATATTAAACTACTAAAAAAAGAAACCTTTCCGAGTCAAAGTGCCATAACTAATAGCTTCGTAGCAAATATCAATGTCCGACTTTTTTGATTCCGTCCCACTGTGCGACGTTATTACAACACCTTTAAATTATTTCATAATACGAATGGGGCTAGTATAATATCCAAAAAGTTTAGGGGTCAACGAAAATGAGTGAATAATCGACAGAAGAAAAAGTAAATAATGAGAATCTCTCTTCGGTAGATATTCTTATATTAATGTTTCAATACATCAACAACCTATTATTTTGATCATCAGAAGAACGTTTGGAAAATTTTGGGAATACATTGATCTTAAGAACTGAACCTCTATACTGGATCCCATAGTTGTAAACTCAAAGTGGAATTAAATAAAATATAGACGTTAAAATACTTCCATAGAAATTGATCTCAAAATAAAGCGAATATGTGTTTGCAATTAAGGAATATCTACGGGCGTGGCGTTCAAGGAAACTGAAGACTGGTGGCCCAAGATCGAACATCCCGGTTACAATGTTTTTCAATCTTCGTCAAAACACTGAACAATATTTGATTTTATTTATTTCGTTCATTACGCAGAAAAGCTATGTTCCTTCAAGTTAAATATCCGGATTCTAAATGAACCAGATTTTATTTATAGATGAAAATCGCCAAAGTTATGGTCCAATATAAGACGAAACACTACAATACTGCAATAACAAGTTTGATTCGTTGCGCTCGACCGATACCATCACATAAGCAAACGAAAACCGGTACATTGTAACTACAATGTATGGTAACCGGCGTGTGACCTATTGATGGTCGTCATGTTCTTAAAATAGGTGTTCGATATTCCGTCGAAAGTTCAGTCATTTATAATCGTCACTTTAAACGTACGAACCACGCAATGGAAAATATCACTGAATCATTGCGTGCCATTGCTGTAGAGTTTATTTGTGGCAATTAGCAACACTTCGCGGGTGTTCCACCATCCATCGCCCCATTCAAATTGTCAACCAAATTGCAAAAGAAATGGAAAAGTGCGTTCGTTTATCGCGAATTCACAACCTGTCGTAAACACGATCCAAGCAAAACGGGCGGCCCGTTGCCCACACGAGTTTGGTGTTCTAAAAATATAACCTGAAGTGCACAGCGATCTCAGGATACAATTTCTCTGTGACGACCGTGGAAGGTGAAAGGGTGTACCGAAAATGTAAATAAAAACAAACTAAACAGCAGCTCTGCGTTAGATAATACCCGACCAAGTTGATCTGGATTTGGTGGTCCTGAACAGAACACTCCACCACAGAAGCGGTGTCAGGCATAAATTGGAATGTTACAAAATTGTCGTGACAACATCGCTCCACCCCAAGGGGTGAGTCGCTTAGAACAATGTGCCATACACACTGTATCACTTCCGATAACACGATATAAGATTACGATTCACAGTAATACACGATCATTTCACTCGTTACCACAATGTGTGGCACACTGAGGCACACTTCTGACAACTCAAAAACTGTCAACAAAGTGTAGTTGAGGACATTATACATGCGAGCCACAACATAGCTCCTACGCCACACACACCCCTCTCCCCTGCCTAGCCATGTATCTGACATGAGCAAATATAAAAATACGTTTTTCAACACACTAACCTTGCTGGTGTGCCACGAAACTACTACTTAAGGAAGCTAGAATATTTTCCTATGCAATCAATCCGAGTTTTTGACGGAATGCCATCTGTAGCTCCTGTTTTGTGCGAAAATATAACCCCTCTTCACTTGGGGTTCCTTACGAAACACTCTTTTTCTCGTTTTCATAGCACTTTTTCAAATGCACTTTTTTCACACACCACTGCAAAAACACTCGCGAAAATTTAATCGTTTACTAACAAAACTTCAAATTTTCTGCCAATGTACAGATGACCAAAGGAAAATGTTCGGAAACTCTCATTTGTGCGTTTGAATTTTCACTTCAGATTTCAGTTTTTCCTAATGTAAACAAGCGAGTCGGTGCCTAGCAACGTGGCTTCCACATATCTACAAGCTACCACGCTGTTTGATTCGGGCCAATAATATGGGCCCCCCTGATTATTTGCTAGAATCAAAACTCGTCGAAGTGTCAATTGACAATAGGTTCATCTGGAGTGTTCATTTGTGTTTATATTTTGCTAGCGTTGCCAATTTTATTTTGATTTCACCACCGAAAGGTGGCTACGCCACATCGCTTCTTATGCGTAGTGTCCGGTTTCGCTACTGCTCAGGCGGACTTAAATTAGGGATAGCCCCTATGTTTGAGTAAGCCGAGCTAACGAGTAGATCACAGGTTTGTTTGTTTCCGGCAGTGGGCCGGGGGCCACCTCGCTCGGCGGATCCTCAACGGAATTGCACCTCTTCGATTCATAGTAGGGTTCGTAGTACCGCCCCATTTTGGCGAGAACCGGTACTGCAATACTGAAGCCCCCAGTACCGGTAGTACCGGTAAAGTACTCGAATATATTTTTTTTCGAAGGATTCGAGAAATGCTACAAAGTAAAATTGAATGCGCAAACTAATGTCACATTGAAGGAGAAGGTATTTTTCAAATGCGGCTCCTTCTTTTATTTCGAGATCTTTGAATTCAATATTCTGGTTGCAGTTGAAAATCGAAGAATTGACTTGCGCCTCTCGTTTTTCATCCTATTTGCAGAGTGGGTAACTAAAGCGCATGTTGTGTACATGTTAGAGAATCAACTTGCGCATCATCTAAACCAGTTGCGCTTTAGTTCCGCACGCTGAAAATAGGAGAAAAAATCGAAAGGCGCAAGTTCACTTTCGTCGACTACAACCGATGGTAAATATAAGAAACCCTATTACCAACAGTAAATGGAAGAGAGAGTGTAAATCCGTGTACGTTGGTCGCATTTCCTCTTGGCGTTATCGCTTTGCTGTAAGTTGGTTACGACTTTTATGCACACCAAGGCTCCTAATTTGATGTAAATTAAGGAGTTTTGCTGACTTTTCCCATCACCAAAAAATTTGAAGCAGTTCACCAACTCTAAAATTGTAAGCTATTAAACGCTGTTCGTTCTTTTATAAATAGATTTAAGCGCAATCATTACAGACATTACTTAGTCCACAGCCTTTTTACGCGCCACCCAGTGAATAATTAGAACTAATCGGAATGTCGCTAATAAAAAAATCAAAACAAACTTTTACTGTTATGCTAGATGTAAATACTTTGAAATCTAGTAGAAGATAGTTGAAATTTTATTTTGACCAAATAGTGCAGAAATTTAAATATATGGTATTACCATTAGGCGTCGGTTATGCGGCTAATACGCATCGTATTGACCCACCCTAAGCACATCTTCCTGAAGGGGATCGGATGGTTACCGCACTGAGAACTGAGAACATACAAGTAAAGTTTTCAACTTGTGTAAGAAATAAAAATGTCGCTTTGAAATGACAACATCAAGTAGCAACTTGCCACTGGTCGGCGCTTCGATCGCCCAGCAATCTCTATACGGGACTTGTGTGCAAACTTGGATACAATGGTGATTCACGCATGCGAACCTGTATGCGATGGTGATTTTCAACGTATTTTCATTTAAATGTTTACGCAGGTTTTTCGGGAAAGTTTGTTCTAGCTTATATGTCTGTTCTCTGTGGTTACCGGAAGTTTCCTAAAACATAAACTGGAAAATAAAAATTTTCTGGCAACCCTCCAGCTCCCCGTTGAACTCTAACGATTTCGCCACCTGTGCGCCAGTTTGACGCTACAGAATAAACATTGTTTACATTCGCTGAGTATTGATTTGAGCCAACAACTTCCAGCCCAACTCGCCTGACAATATTAGGCAATCCATGAGACGTTTCTGATCAGCTGATTATTTCTTGTTTACCTTTTCTGACGTTACTCCGAGGGGTGCGACGTCCGACAATATCGTTGATTCGATCCAACATCAAACGAATCGGACAACGAAATACATTTGTCGGACGAGTTTGCCTGTTCGCAGGAGTAGACTTGTTGACAGAACCCACCGCTGAATTGTCAAACAAACGTCTAATGGATTGCCTAATTCGTCCGGACTACAGGCACTTTATACACAGACTTGCAGAGACAAAAACAGTAACACTAGCAACCATGGGCTGGATGTTGTTGGCTCGAATCAAAACTTGTCGAAAGTAAACAAAGTTCATTTCATATCGTCAACCTGGCGCCCAGGTGGTGAAATCAACGGGTTGCTGGAGCGTTGCCAAAAAAAAAATTATTTCCAGATTAAATTTTACTAAACTTCCCAGTTTAACTCAGCCGAAATGCTGGCTGGATCTAATTCGTATTCCGGCTCCTGTGACACAACCGATTCAAGTTAGAATGTTTAAGGGGTACCATTTCGATGCGGCTTAGCCGCATAACCGAGGCCCGGGCGATGTGGCCACCGACCCGCCGTCGGAAGCAAGCGAACCTGTGATCCACTCGTTTGCCCGGCTTACTCAAACATAGGGGCTATCCCTAGTTTAAGTCCGACTGAGCGGTAGCGAAGTCGGACAGCATGCGCAAAAGCGATGTGGCGTAGCCACATTGGGTGCTGGACACAAAATAAAATTGGCAACGCTAGCAAAAGGTAAACACAAATGAACACTCCGGATGAACCTATCGTCAATTGACATTTCGACGAGTTTTGATTCGAGCCAATAATATGGGCCCCAACCATGAATGTAAACGAGCATCACGGAAGCTCCCATAAGCTTTGCATGGGCTTCCTCTTGTGCTTCCCCTCTCAAAACCATCATGCTCGTTTGGCTGCACTTTTTGACAGTCCGTTTGGCTGCAATTTTTGATACCTCGCTAGTCTATGTATAAAGGTTGTTATCTCAAATCAAAATTCATTTAATGTGAACAAAGTTTATTCTGTAGCGACATCGAATCAAAGGCTGGATGTTGTTGGCTCGAATCAAAACTTGTCGAAAGTAAACAAAGCTCATTTCATATCGTCAAACTGCCGCCCAAGTGGTAAAATCGTTAAAGTTCAACGGGAAGCTGGAGCATTGCCAGGAAGATTTTATTTCCCAGCTTATGTTTTAGAAAACTCCCGGTTACCATCCGATACCCTTCAGGAACATCTGTTTAAGCTAAGGCATAACCGAAGCCTTGGAACCGAAGCGTGGCAAAGTCGCTGAGGATTCGTCGAGGGAGGTGACCGTCAACCCGCTGTCGGAAGTGGTGACCTCTCGCAAACAAATTAGTAATCTACTCGTTTGCCCGGCTTAAGAACGATTCAGACGATACATCAGCTTCCGTCAACGTCAACGGAACGTCACCGTTCCGTTAGGATAAGTTACATGCAGTTAAATGGAGGCATTCACACACAACATCAACGGCACGGAACGTTATTAAACTTATCCTGACGAACGGTGAAGTTCCGTTGACGTTGACGGAAGCTGATGTATCGTCTGAATCGTCCTTTACTCAAACATAGGGGCTAAACCTAGTTTTAGTACGACTGTGCGATAGCGATGTCAAAAATAAACACTCCGGATGAACTCATTGTCAATTGACATTTTCACGAGTTTTGATTCGAGCCAATAATTGAACACTTTGCGCTGATGTCACAAATGAATGTTCATTTTTGACAGTTCGCTTGTACTGTTTACATGAACTTAGAACAATTCTTTGCGATTTGCTTCGAGCAAATCTAGTCGTCCACATTTGTCTAAGTCCATGTAAACAATGCTAGTGAACTGTCAAGGATTGAATACTTTACGCTGACGTCACAAATGAACTGAGTGTTCATTTTTGACAGTTCACTTGTACTGTTTACATGGACTTAGAAAAATTCTTTACGATTTTCTTCGAGCGAATCTAGTCGTCCACAAATTTTTCTAAGTCCATGTAAACAGTACAAGCACAGAGAACAGACTTCCATCTTCAGCATTCAACTTGTGTAAAATCTCTAACGGTTTCGAAGGTAGTTTGGATATCTAAACCAGGTGCGCTACTGTCGTCATGTTTTTTTGTGGCTGAGTGCGACAGAATTGACAGCGGTTATTCATCTACCCAGTCAAACTAGTCCGGAACCGATTCGGACTTCCAGCATGAATTCCAGCTCAAATGCGTTAACCGATAGAGTCGGAATCGGTTGTTTTCTTTGAGCTAGATTCCATGCAGAATCCATCCAGGATTTCGAACCGGTTCCGGAATTGATTTGACGGATAGTTGGGATAGGTTGGTGTGGCGGCGCTAGTGTTTTTAGTATATTAATTCAAATGTTTACACACGTTTTTCAAATATTTTTGTTCGATCATGGATGTCTGTTCTCTGTGGTACAAGTGAACTGTCAAGAAAAGTGAGGTTAGCTGTGCCAGTAAAGAACCTAATAGTAAGGTTAACTGTGTCAGTAGATACTGATAGACTACTACTGCTTATAGTGACCAAGTGCGAGTTCTCAAGGAATTGTTTTATTCAATTGGAGCGATTTTTAAATCCATTTTAGACCGACAAACTCGATGAGTAAACTCCTGAAAACACCCGATGTTAACCCTCTCAGACCTGACAGTTTACCGTATGCAAAACGAACCGTGACATTGTCGAATATTGTCGAGCCCTGAAGAAGATCCCAACCACGGATCGAAACGTCGGCGAAGATAAGTTAGAATCGACGCAAATTCATACGTGACTGCACTGCCGAAAACATTCCCCGTTCTGATAGACTAAAGCTAGTGTGAATTATGTAAAGTACTTTGCTTTGAGAGGTCAAAACTTCAGCATATCATTTGACCAGTAATAGCACAGATAACAGACGTTTAGGCTCGATTTGAATCGTGTGTAAATACCCGCTACTGAGATTCCGAATAAATCAGACGTCTGAAACACGTTTGGCAAACGTTTATAGATTGCGCAGTGATCGATACAATGCAGTTAGAGTGCAGCTGTCAAACACGTATAGCAAACAGTTGCGCAAATGGCAATAGTGAAGCACGGATTTTCAACGTTTATCAATTTGAAAATTTACACATGTTTTTGAAGAAATTTTGTTCTAGACTAAACGTCTGTTATCGGTGGTAATAGCATACGCTGCTATAATTCATAGGTTAAAATAAGTAGGATGATATTAAGAACATATTTGCATCACTCTATAGGGGGAGATGGGGTAAAACGCCCCGCTAAGGAAATATGATCATAACTCAGCAATGGAACATTAATTAGGAGAATCGAATTAATGATATCGTTTAGCCAACATTTTCCTCTGTAATCACAATCGTAACACTTTTGTAAAATATTAAAAAAAATATAAAATATAAAAACATGAAAAATATTCAATTCTGTAAAATCATTCAAATTACCATTTGAAAAATAAGCGGGGCAAAATGCAACTGTGCGGGGGTAAAATGCATCACAACAACGTGGCATAATGCACTACACCAACGGGGCAGAATGCTCGGTGAACAAGCAAATAGTTTTGTTTTCTGACGGGCTTTCACAAAAGTGTGCCATTAAATAGCCTTAGGATATGCAATTAGTAGGTTTTCAGAATGATTTTTTTATTTTCGATTAAAAAATCAGCAAAATCAAAGAGTAGGGCATTTTGCCCCCGATGGAGCAGAGATATAAATTTAGCATAAAGAGAATTATTTAGTAGATTTTTTATATATAGTGCGACAGAATAATGGGCTACGGTATAAATAGAACTGAATTGCACTGTTATAATAGTAAAGCAGCAATTATAAGCGCTGAAAATCCAAAGAGAAAAGAGCACGTTGTTATTTCTCGAGTTGCTAATGATGTACGGTTATCAAACTTTGGCAGTGTATGTTTACTATGGCGGACTTTGGACTGGTGTTACCATTTTCTAGAAATTTTCAGCAGTTTTAGATATCAACAAGCGGTGCATTTTACCCCGGGGGTGCGTTTTACTCCATCTTCCTCTATTACCGTCATTTGAGCGCGATTCGAGCACCCCAGCTGAAACAAAATGCACATCTGCAGCGGCTGTATCGAGAAATCGGTCAAGTGCAGTTCGATTAAACAGTATAAATAGTATTCAGTTAACCGGTCGAGTGAGGTAATATGGCAAAATGGATTTGCCATCTAATGAAGTCAAGGTTTTGATTTATATCGAGATATTTGAGATCCTGGTGTTTATATTAGCCAGTAGCAGTATTGGAGGCATTATTTCAAAAATCATGTCGCTGGCAAGGGATGTTCAAAGTTCAGATCCAGTTGTGATTGCAATTTTTGATAAACTTACGCAAATTGTGGATTTCAGCAACTCACCTGAAAATAGAAGAAACGAGAAAACCTTTAGTAAAAGATTTTATTTAGGTATAATTTGTTACGGATCAAGAAAATTTGATTATTCAGTGAATTTTACAGACTTTGTTTTACACGAAAAGATAAACCATCCACAATTTAACTGAAACTGAATTAGGTTCTTTACTAGCACAGTTAACCTCACTTTTCTTGACAGTACTGTTTACATGGACCTAGAAAAATTTTGTGGACGACTAGATTCGCTCGAAGCAAATCGCAAAAAAAAATTCAAAGTCCATGTGAACAGTACAAACGAACTGTCAAAAATTAACACTCGAGTTCATTTGATACTCATTTTTGACAGTTCGCCTGTACTGTTCACATGGACTTTGATTTTTTTTTGCGATTTGCTTCGAGCGAATAATCATCCACAAAATTTTTCTAAGTCCATGTAAATTGGGCAATCCATTAGACGTTTGTTTGACAACTCAGCGGTGGGTTCTGTCAACAAGTCTACTCCTGCGAACAGAAAAACTCGTCCGACAAGCATCTTTCGTTAGTCCGATTCGTTTGATGTTGGACCGAATCAACAATATTGTCGGACGTCGCACCCCTCGGAGTAACGTCAGAAGAAAAGTAAACAAGAAATAATCAGCTGATCAGAAACGTCTCATGGATTGCCTAATAGTACTAGTTAAAGAGACTAGAATAACAAAGAGACGCAATGTTTCGTTTGGAATTCCAATTTAACTGTCAATGTCATTCCAAACGAACAAGAGAGTTGTCAATCGTAAATGTTTAGCATTATGTGGCATTGTTTTTAAGGAAGTATTGTTATCCAATTCATTAAAATTACTAAATATTTTAAAGATATGCTCAAACTAAATTTGTTACAATACCAGCGTGTTTAGAAACACTAAAGAGAAAATGGCTCGATTTGATGGGAGGAAAAAATTCAGCATGAGGGTAACGAATACCAAATGATGCAAACATTTAAAATGAAAGGGGTTCCGTTATTGGTCTGAATCAACAAAACAAAGCAAAGCTCTTTTGTTTTCAGCAAACTGACAAGACAGCAACATATGTCCAAGACTTCAAGAACGTCTCTTTTTGTTGTGGATTCGCTCGCAATCGCAATTTATCTTGGCCTAATATGGTTTTGCTGCAGCAAAATACCATTCCTGCGGATATAACTATATTTTGGTTGGTCGATATACTCAGCAGACAAGAAGTCGAATCAGATTTTTATATTGGCTAGAAGAAACAAACGGAATAACAACAAACAAGTTTTGTGAGGCTTGTACATTTGCAGTGTTGCTTGTGACCCGTAACTTGGTTGCTAGTTGAATTGTTTTCACGGAATTAAGATGGCGTCTCTTTGTTATTCTAGTCTCTTTAGTACTAGTGAACTGTCAAGAAAAGTGAGGTTAACTGTGTCAGTAAAGAACCTAATTCAAATAGTTTTGTCATCGAGTTAAAAAGGGATACTCAAAACAATACAGTCGTGATTCGCTGGTTGTTCACTCTTTAACTGGACCGCTTTTTAGTTGGACCTCCGCTAGTTTGACCATTGTCCAACTAAAAAGCATCCGAACGCCAAAATCTCATGTCAAATTTACTTTGACATTCTATCAATCAATTTTTTACACTACTAACGTCTTCTTTGAAGAGTTTTTGAATTGGACAGAGGCTGTGACCCGACCAGCGAATCACCACTGTATTATCTTCAAAAATTTGAGAAAAAAACAGTTTCGGGTGTGCCACGTGACACAAGCAATCTACCATTTCTGTTTATGGGTGGAAATTTTCCAGCAAAGGCAAACCTTCAAACTTGGCAGCAGCCCATGGCCGCAAACAAACAAAGACCAGCCAAGCGAGCGGGGAGAGCATGTTTTCCCCGCTCGGTTCAAGATCAGCCAAAAATAGCAGCCAAGCATATTAAATTAAACCGGCGAGGGAACGTGAAAGTGTGCACGATCCGTGCCAACAAATGCACCCCCATAAATAAAACATTTTATAATAAACTTGGTGCAAAAAAACGTTACTTTTGGACAAGGAAAAAATCTGTGAATGGCTCTTCAAGGAAGACTTGTTGTTTTTAAATGAATTTCACTACGACCCGCAAATATTCGAACCTTCGGTCCCCTAAACTATGCAGTAAAAGAAAATGAGAATGGTCATAATTTCCACACCACACAGTTCCGCGTTCTCTAATTTATCGGTTTCAACATCACATTGACGCAGTCATGTCAACCAGTTATGATATTATTAATTGAGATTTGTTTCCATCCGTTGGCTTTGCGGAGTATGTAGATCGCTGGGGAGGCACCTGCGACAGCGGCGACGTTTCGCAGCCTGCAAGCGAACCCCGGCCTGGTTGTTCGACCGTTTCCGACCGACACTTTGGCGGTGTGCCATTGACGAAATTTTGCAGTTAGCCACCAGAAGCGGGGTGATGATTTGTCTAAATGAATGGGTCTGCTGTTCAACTGGTGGACGGACCGTGCGGAGATGTTTATAGTTTATGTGGAGCGGAACAATTAGTTGAATATTTTGGACACTTTTGGAACCAGGCCTGCTTTTTTGTTAATACTAGTGTTGAAGTGGCATTTGATGCTTGGGTGTGAAATTATTCTGTAATGTAAATAGGAGACCAGACACTGAGAAAAGCTATTCCCTGAAGTAGACCTATCGCAATAGATTTAAATACTGGTCGCAGTGGCTCGGCTCCCACAAAGGAAGGGACTCCAATCTGAGATATACCAGTATTTAGTGTTAAGCATACAACAATCGAAGGAAATCGTTTCAGATAAAAAATACTAAATCTGTGCTTTCAATTTTCAGTCATTCATGACATGGTTTGAAGTGTACACACTCAACTGCATCTTCTTAACTCGGCAAATAATTTAGCTGAAATATGTCGGTAATACCAAAAATAGCTGACATTTCAGTCTTTTCTGAACATTTCCGAAAATCGTTAATTAACCTAACTGAACGATCGGCATCAAAAGTGTTTTAACGAGAATTCGGAAACTAAAATACCGAGAGCAACAGCAATTTTGTCAAGAACCGAGGTCAGCATACCTCATGGCCGTAAAACGGTATACTGGTTGTCGTTCTGATCATCATCATCATTAGGATCCGCCATATTCTTTTTTCGTTTCACACGCGACGTAAGTGTTCTTGAAAGTGTTTTTAAAAATTAACATTCCAAAGATGTACTATATTATACAGTATTTGGAAATCGAGGAGAAGTCGGTAAAGAGTCACATACTCCAGTTATTGAGTAAGTAAACATATCAATACTTACTTAATTTTTATACATCCAGGGAAACTGACGGTTGCAAAGGTAGCATAACCCCGTCGTTAAAGGAAGAGAGAGAGACTCGAGAAAGGCGGAAAGTGCTTCATATCGTGGTCTCAGTTCAACGTCGATGTTGGCGATGATTTGATTGAGGCCCTTTTCAAATATTTGCAAGTTTTTAATAAAAAATAACTAATAATGGAAATAAAAAGTGCTCGATGTTATTGTTTAAATTCCGTAAATCGAAAGATTTTATAGAAAAACAATCAATAGCCGAATGATCGCTAAAAATTTTCTTTTTAGATTTACCGTAAGGGATGATCCATAAATGACGTAGCATTTTTTGAGTGATTTTTAACACCCCCCTCCCCCATCGTAGCATTTCGTCACAAACCTCTAAATACCCCCCTGGTAATTACGTAGCTTGACGGTAACTCTGCCCCCCTTGTCCCCGTAAGTTTTTTAAAAAAATCTATTCTATTCCCCTTTAAAAAAGCTACGTAGCATGACATGACCCCCTACCCCCCTGTCGTCACACATCATCACAAAATACAAAACTCCCCCCTCCCCCATATAATGCTACGTCATTTATGGATGATCCCTAAATATCAGTTAAAATTGAACTGAGCCTTCGGCAAAATTTGACAGTTCTGAGTAAAATCAAATTACCGAGATTACAGTTATTTATAAGTGAGTTTTCATTTACCAAAACTATTGCTGAACAGTCGGCTGTTTGATTCGTGGAATTTTGTTTTTCTGACTACGGCAAACAAATTTAGGTGTGATAGTGTTGATAGAAATAATATTATGGCAAATTATTTCAATTGACTAAATAAGGCGCTTTATTCATTTAGTTATATTCTTTTGTAACATTGTAAAATAAATTACATGAAAGAGTGTCATAAATAAAATGGTGTAAGCCACGAAACAGAAACATTTTAATTAACTCCGTATAAATAACTCAAAACTTTGGTCGATAGAAACAAAGAAATAGTCATCATTTTATGCAGTGCTACGCATATCTCTGTACGGGATTCAAACAATACACAGATTCTAGCTTGGAGATAGATCATTTCCTGTGTAATCTGATGACGCTTGAAGATTTCTGATTTCGCTTCCTATAGAGATTTGCCCCGTGCGATCGTATCCGCTTGTGTTTTGGTGCTCTGTTTTCTTGTCCTGTGAATAACAATTGTAAATTCTACCTCTATGGAGTTCTGGGGCCACATTATGCAACCAAATCGAAACGGCTTTTTGATACAACCTTTCGTTTCGAGATCCGTAATGTCACCCCTGGTTACTAGTTTAGAGGCACTGGACTCTGTCGTTACTGATTGAATAAAGTGAAGGTTGGATTGCCAATAGCTTGTGGTTTTAGAATTCAAGAAATCTAATCTATTTTTGTAAAAAGATTGGATTTGCGTAGCCTACTTTGAACGATTCCAAAGCCTGCGATTTTAATATCTTTGGACGACAAAGAAGATTGTTTTGTCGAAGTACAAACATTCAATTGGCAGCCATTTTTACGTACCGCTGCCGGCTGGATGTTGTTTGCTCGAATCAAAACTTGTCGAAAGTAAACGAAGTTCATTCCATGACGTCAAACTTGCTCCCAGAAGGCGAAATCGTTAGAGTTCAACAGGGTGCTGGAGCGTTGCCAGAATACTTTTATTTCCCAGATTAAATTTTAGGAAACTTCCCAGTTAAGCTCAGCTGGAATGCTGGCTGGTTCTAATTCGTATTCCGGCTCCAGTGACAAAACCGATTCTAGTTAAAATCGGTTTTATCACTGGAGCCGGAATACTAATTAGAACCAACCAGAAATCCGGCTCATTTTCGGTTGAACTTTACTGCGTTCCGATAACCATCCGGTACCCTTCAGGAACCCTTATTTAAGGGATACCATTTCGATGCGGCTTAGCCGCATGACCGAGGCCTAAGAACCGAAGCGGCGCAAATCGAGGGGGCGAAGTGGTCGTTGACCCGCCGTCAGAAGCAAGCGAACCTGTGATCCACTCGTTTGCCCGGTTTACTCAAACATAGGGGTTATCCCAAAAGCACGCGCAAAAGCGATGTGGCGTAGCCACATTGGGTGGTGGAAACAAAATAAAATTGGCAACACTAGCAAAATGTAAACACAAATGGACACTCCGGATGAACCTATCGTCAATTGACATTTCGACAAGTTTTGATTCGAGCCAATGATATGGGCCCCCACTGCCACTGCAGTGATTCCAGATGTGTAGACATGTCTTCATTTTGAAGACATTTGAAATGTAAAAAAACTATTTTGAAGACAATATTTCCGTAAATCTGGCCGATATTTGGCAGAATTATATAGCGCAAAATCAAAAACCGATTCAGAACCCTGATCGCCGATGACAAATGAAAACATTTTTATTACATTTGAAAAATATACCTGGTATCCCTGATCCCACCGTAAAAGACACCATGATCTCCCCCACTTGTGTAATACCTGGAGCTTTTGACAGGTGTATGTATCTTCTTCTTCGATAAGACGAACGCACCATGGTCACCGACCCGCCGCCGTCGGAAGCAAGCGAACCTGTGATCCACTCGTTTGCCCGGCTTACTCAAAAATAGAGGCTATCCCTAGTTTAAGTCCGACTGAGCGGTAGTGAAGTCGGACAGCACTCGCAAAAGCGATGTGGGTTAGCTACATTGGGTGATGGAAACAAAATAAAATTGGCAACGCTAGCAAAATGTAAACACAAATGAACATTACGGATGAACCTATCGTCAGTTGACATTTCGACGAGTTTTGATTCGAGCCAATAATATGGGACACAACACACTGTTACTTTGCAACACAAACTTTACATTTTGTCGCTTGACTTTCACTGTCGTTAAGCTTGCAGTCTACTTTCTGCTTCTGCCCGACTCAGGGATACAACAAAAGTGAATGATAACTAGCAGCCTCTAGATCTAGTTATATACTATCATGCTATAAATCTCCTTGGTGGAGAAAAATTTGAGTAAAAACGGTTTTTTCTCCACTAAAGAAAAAAATTGTTTGATACCACCTTTGCGCGTAAAGGGCACAAAACCTATAATTAAACTAGTTCTGGAGGTGCGAATCGAAACGCACCTCCATAGCTAGTTTAGTTTGTGCGAAGGTGTAAAAGGAATATTTTCTGAAGTTGAAAATTGAGCTTAGGCACACGTAAGTTGCCTATATTCGGTTTTACCACATGTGCCATCTTGTACTTATATCATTTAACATGTTAATTCAAGCAGCTTCGTTTTGCAGAAGCATTTTAAACACGTCGTTGAACGTGACAGCGTCGGCATTTAGATTTCCGTAATGCTATTCTATTCTAACCCTTACACAGCCAGTATTGAAAAGCATCCTGGAAAACACTGCAGTTATTCTGTAGTGCTTTTCTTGTCAATATTAATATTTGAAGCATATTTTCATATGTCGCAAATATTAAAACGGCCAGGCCTACTGTGCAGAGTTGAGTTTGAAGATGTTTCAAAATTAGACGGCAATTAAATTATTCATTTAATGAATAAGTCAATTAACGAATTGTTGTGAATATTAAAGGAGGAAGAAACGAGGGCAACCGTACCGACCGTTTCAGTTTAAAGGGGAAATAATAATAATAATAATCATAAAAATCGTTGGGAGTGACTTGGCTAAGAAGGTTAATGTCACTCCTTTGGTCCTTTGGGATGGGACATAGGTATTTACACCTTGCCCTGGCTAATAAGCCTTGGTTAAAGCGCCTTTACTCGCTCTTAATTTGCGGCCGAGTAATCCGGATGTTTTTCCGAACTATTCTGGCTGCTGTTGAAAACTGAAAAATCTGACCAGCGACAATCGCATTTCTTTTATTTTAAGCAAGGGAATCACGTCGGAAGTATTGCGCATTATTCGTACTATGATGCGCTATAATACGCACTGTCTCCGACATGAGCGATTAGCACTAAACAAGCGAAAAAACGACTGTCGCTGGTCGGACCCTCCAGCGCTCAACTGCCTATCAAATAAACGAAATGAATAAAAAAATATCGAAAAAAAACAATTTAAAACATGTATAGAGACTAATAGCTTCCACTAATAGAAATCATCATGCTACTCCCTGTATGGATAAAAACGGAACAGGCTCACCGGGAAATCCGTGGTGTCTGCATATCCTCCGGTGGAACGCATATCATGCTATTTTGTCCATCAAAACAACAAAAGCCGCTTTCACACGCTTCTATCTTAATGTCCAGCAAGTCTTCGTTAAATCTTCCGCTCTCAATAATACGCTCCATTCTTCCCATGCTGACACTCCCCTACTTCTCCAGTCAGCTACAGTTTAGTACCAGTACCTGTGCATTTCCTGGCTCCATGTTCCGGCTACAATCACTGACTTCGCGGTCGCGTCGGCATTTAGATTTCCGTAAATATGAAAGCTGACAAAATAGAAGTGCGACTACGCAAATTATAAACTACATACACGTAGCAATACGGAGAAGTAGAATCCATTACATCTGTCACGTGAAGAATATTCTTCCCGGATATTCCCAACGGTATTCTTGTGGTTAGAATGCGAGTCGAAAAACATATTCCTTCCCGTTTGAATATACGATTCCCACCACACGGAACTCAAATTATACAAACTACTCTAAGCACCCATCAAGGGCAGATTCGTACGTACCAGTACTTTAATCAAGCGGCACACCATGGAAACCATTGACAAAAATGCATATCAACCGGTGAATAGTGATGATATTGAATTCTATGTTTTGGATTGATTTGCCGCAGAAGAGTGGGCTTCTGCGGCAAACCAATCCAAAACACAGAATTCAATATCATCACTACAACCGTAGTGGTAACCGTAACCAAATTTGTGGTTACTGTACAGGCCATAATGACAACTGCAAAAGAGGCATCCACCACCCCCAAATCAACAGCCAGGTTCATCAGCGAGAAAATCATTAACAATAATGACGAAAAGGTCCCCAGGACGCAGCAGGTGAGCAAACCAACGTTTCCTCGCCACGAAAAAAGGTCTCATCGTACAATAGCAAGTTACATACACGAGGGAAGACGGACACTCAAAGATATTTATGTTTGATTACTTTTTATTTTCACATGTTCACCCACGTGTCTCTTAATCTACCGCGATGAGCTGTGTCAAATAAACGAGTTCAAAAATCTTTACAAACCAACAACACTATATCTTCTTACTTTATTAGAAATTTTCTTCGTGATTTTGAACTGCTCTCTTGGTCTGATCCATGTTGTTGTTTAATGTTGTTATGTGAAACAAAGGCATTTGTTGCTCCATTATCACCAGTTCCGATATTCCGTATATGGTGGAACTGAATAATATGTTCTTATTCCAGAACGCTGGATCTGAGTCAGGGGCCCCTCGATTTTGATGGCCCCGTAATGCCTGTATTCGAAAAGAAATCATGCACTCGATTATTTGTAACTCCTCAGTGCGATGCTCAAATGGCAAATTTAATTTTTGCATTGCTTCAAATGACTGTGTCTGAGGATTGGCTCAAATAATCTTGAAATAATCGCATTTAATAATTAATGCGGAAAACGTCGGAAAATATGTATTACCCAAGTTTAATGCGTGCTAATTATTTACTTTAACTGAACTTGTCACTAAAGCTAACTGAAAACTGTACTTTTAAAGTTTCAGGTTTTCATATGTTTCATTTACAATAAGGTTTTTACACAAAATTGCACCATCTTTTATTAAAGTGGCATTCATCCCATAAGAAAAACATTGCGGCGAATCGTGCGCTGAATAGCGCTACGAATCTTACTGCGACGAAAAATAATCGTCGCGTCTCCTTTGGAAAAGCACGGACAATATGAGACGCCATAAAATTTTATCATCAGTACACACCTATGACACGTGTGAGTGCGACTTTTGTTTACGTTTATAGTAAAAACTCGCAACATAGTCAACCGATCTTCGTAATATTTGAGAGATTAATACAGAATAGATAGAAGCATCAATTGTCTTCTTTGAATTGTTTTTAACATTTCTAAGTTTCAAGATATTCAATCTCAAACTTTAAAAATCGTTTTCTCGAAATGTGAAAAATGGCGCTTGTCATAAGATAGCACAACAGCGACGATTTAACGCTTTGTTTCAAGTAAATTAGGTGAAATATTCATTCCTCATTTTGGACGATACTAAAATGGTTGGATTAAGATATATTCATGTCTTTTAAGCTCGCCTCGGCACTCAGCTTCGGGCCCGCTAGTGTAAATATTGATAATTCTACATTTTTGTTATTATTACTAGTGGCCCAAATAAATACTCAAAATCCCGAACGAACGATGTGGCGACGCAGTTCCCCTATAAGGGAAGTTCGGCTAAGGCGGACAACCCAATTGAGGTGGTTAGGATACTCTTAAGGGTTTTAGTATAAAGTAAAAAAGCTGTCAAAAGTAATAACAGAAAAAACAAAAATTGACACTCATGCTCGTGTAGTTATTTTAATTGTTCACGAGACGATAGATTATATGTTCTGTTAATTCATCGATTTAATTAAAAAAATGTCCACTGAGAAACGGATGGTCCCACCTCAAGCCCCATTCCCCTACACCACGGAAAGCGAAAGAACACGAAAATTAACTCATATTGGCTATTTCGGTTCGCGCCACACAACTCGCACCGGAATTGACCAAATGTGAAGCCGATGGTTCGCGGCGAGTGCATTGAACTTTTCGGTCGCTCACGCTGTCCGATTTTCCTGCACCTCTACCTGCATCCTGCTGAGTAGGTAAGTTTTCCACACACTGCATGCATAACCACGATGTTGTACTAATGAGTTTGCTGCTACATGTGTGCCACTTACTGCGCTGTGAAAAGTGGGTGCTAAGGAGTACAGTCTGCAGGCGGTGACACTATTTAAGTGAACGCCATTTTATCTATTTTTTCGACAGTTTCAAATTTGTGTAGAATAACTATGAATTCAATTTTGACGTTTTTTACCCTTAAGCACATCTCATTCTCATGCAATAATACAAATTTAATGATTGTACATCTAATATTTAGACTAGATGGAGCTAATTGCAACTGTTTCCATACATTTACTGATCAAACCATGTGGTCTTGCTCTAGCAAATAGTACTCATTATTCTGGCAGGTACATATGTATCAGAGGCAATAAATGTCAAACTAGGTATCATAAATATTTGTGAGCAATACAATATCGCATTAGTGCTATCAGCGACATCCGTCCTCTAGTAGTTATAATCTCTTTCAAATGTACTATTGAGTTCTTGCATTGTAAACTATGCGTACGTTTATGGTACCATCCTAACTATATTGTAATGCTGGTTACATCTATCTGTCCTGCATTACTTAATAGAATACTGTTTTACAACCAGAGCCAAACTACACATTTTTGCTTGTTAACACGTGTTAGTATAAGCCAAATAACACCCCAGCGGATAATCGGGTCAAACCGGCGCGACTGGAAGAACGCTATACCCGCCTTTCCCTAGCCAAATATTATATAGAAATAGAAACGAAATGGGTTTACATTCTTCCGCGTATTCCAGTTAACATCCGCCATCTGGGATTGGCACTTTTACACATTTTTGTCAGCTTCAGTCACTTTGCCGTGCGTTTGCTAGCACTTGTACACGAATAACTCAAACTAATCATTATCAGTGTACACGAGAAACAATTAAAATCTGTCAAAATACAAAATATTCATCACTAGCAAACATTCTTAACTCATTTTTTTCGACGGTTGACAACAAAAAAAACATCGAAGCTGGTATTTTGCTGTGTGTTCTGTTTTCCGTTCGACGAGAGAGAAGAATTTTCAGGAGGTCGATTTGTGTTCAGTATTTACGGTTTTCACGGATGAAGCAAATCGTTGCTTCCACTTTCTCCTCTTCCGTTCCGATGGTGTCTGATGGCCGTTGTTTTCTTTTGGTAATATTTTTAGAACAACCTATTTCTGGTGTTTTTTCGTGCTTCACCAGACACTATGTTGGCATTTTGTAGAACATGTGTATTTGGGCACGTTACTTGCTTTTCTGAGCCCAAATTGTTGATACAGGCGCTGAACTCGTGGTTTCGAAAATACTCAGCCGGGCAATGAGTTGAGGGATACATAATAAAGCGACCGAATTATTAACAGAAGAGAAAGTAAACAAAGAGAGTCACTCGTTGTAGATATGTCGTTTTGAATAAAAGGTCTAGAAATATTGAAGATTTTGTATACCAATTGTAACCCGTCAGGGTAACAATTTAGCACTGGGTGAAAAAATAACAACTCCCTTCGTAGAGTGTATTTGATTTTGCAACATTATGCTCAGGGCTTAATTCGCGGAACGGTGAGTGACAGCGACGACAGTGGTGGAACGCAGGCGATTTCTGTACATCAACCGCTAGCCGTCAAGGAGAGTTAACCCTAGAACGTTGCACTGGGGTAAAATTTACCCCACGCCTTCTTTGGAGCCGTGTGAAGACGAGAATTCGGCATTTATCAACCTGGGACCCTAACCATAATTCAATTTTGAGTTCCTAGTAAGAGTAGGAAAAGGTGGTACATATAGCCAGTTTGCTTATAGCCTTCGTGGAAGCAGGTGTCAAAGTTGGCGTGGGGTATATTTGTACCCCAGTGCACGGTTGCCGTTAGCGTTTCGTCAGGTTTTGTGGTGTCAGTGGAAATGTGACTTGTGACAATACCAGTTTAAATACTGGTTGTATTATTATGTAAGTAACAATTAGTATTATATAATCGTTTCAAATCATTTATTTAATTCATTTAATTTAATTTTGAAATAGAAAAAAAATCGTTTTTGCTGAATTTCATTGTTTTATTATTTATTTTTTATAGGTTTTCAAAACAATGACTCACAAGTATAATTTGCGTACAGTAACTGCAGTAACAGTAACATTGCGTGTTACCAATGTATTACTGATCAGAAATATTTTTTTCATTTCAATTTTGATCCCATTTCGTGATATTCTCCAAAACCTGATTTTTAAACATTCATTCTTCCAAATAATTGCACTTTTTCAAAAATATCGTAATTCCATTTTATACCGCTTCTAGACCATTCTTTCAGCTTTTAGAATCATTTGATTTTTTCAAATCGGGTAAAAATTCGCAGTTATAGTAATTTTTTCCTTTTTTCGGTTCAAACCAATTTATGTACCATTGATTCCATAAGTATTATATATTTCTGTTGTTTGCATTTTTACCTGCGAAAATTGCGATCAAACGCGTGGGGAACGTTTGTACCCCAGTGTAACGTTCTAGGGTGTAAAACGCAAGTGCAACGTTCTAGGGTTAGTAATAACCCAAAAACATCACTTTATTTTTAGTTTTAGAACACATTTAAATAATTTATTCATTTTGTTTGTTGTTTGTAATTGATTTATTCCTTTTTTTTTGTTTTTGTTGTATTTAGGTTATTTTCCTTGTTTTATTAATTTTATTTATTAAATAATTATGCATTTTATTTTTAAACATTTTTTATCTCATTCGTTTCATTCATTTTATCCCTTTTTTCATTTATACGTTTTACTCTCTCCATTATTTTTTGGATTTTATTTAATTATTTTATTTTATTTGTTTAATTCATGAGATTCTTTTAATTACACTATTTTATTTATTTTATCCATTTTGTCCAATTTATTTTATTTATTCATTTGATTTATTTATTTTATCTTTTCCTTTTATTTATTTTGATAAATTAATTCATGTTATTCATTCTACTCATTTTATGAATTTGATTTTTTCATTTTGTTAATTTTATTCACTTTTCAGTTGTTTATTTTCATGCATTTTATTGACTATGTACAATTTATTCATTTTTTGGGGTTTCATTCATGCAGAACTTCAAATTATGTTTACCTCATCCCTAGTTTGGTGCGTACTTTGTGTAAGTACTGCAAACTATGAATCAGCAATGTCTCATCTCATCGCAGTCTGGATAGAATGGGATTTTCATGTTTTATTCTTCAAATGCTTCTTTAGTTTATTCACTTTATTCGTTTTGTATATTTCATTTATTTGATTTGTTTTAAATATTTATAGTTTATTTTATTAATTCATTTTGGTCATTGAATTAAGTAAATTTCGTTCATGTAATTCTTTTCATTAATTTGGCTTACTTTATTCGATTTATGAGTTTTTTTCTGTGCATTAATTTGATTCATTTACTCACTGTTTTGAAAATTCATTTTCTGGATTTTATTAATTTTGTTTATTATATTTACTAATTTATTATATTCATTGCATCAAATTTATTAATTTCATTCAATTTAGTAATTAAATTAATAAGTTTTAATCATTCTATTTATTTTATCTTTGGATTAGTTTCATTGTTCTTATTTATTCATTTTATCAATTTTATTAATTCTTTTTACTTATCATTTTGCTCATTTAATGGGTTTCCTTCTGTGCATTATGCTAATTTCATAAATTTCATTTATTTCGTATATTTTAATTACTCAATATAACTATTATTCATTTTATTAACTACAACTGTATGTAAAAAATTTTACTCCACTTTAGGGAAAACATTAGGTTAATCAATTTGCACATGAGGACACAACACCTAACTTCGAAAAGTTTAGGGGGCATATTCCAGGTCAAACTAAATTCCCCGGAAATCCCTTATGTTTCAGGATTTTTCAAGAAATCAACTGCCTCTTTTTGAATTTAGTGCCTAACTTGTCCCAATTTAGGGTTAGTTTGGGTTCATCATCTTATTGGCTAATACGAGACTGCAACGATATCGTAAAGCAATTGATAAGTAGACATTTTAAATAGTTTGGTGCAATTATTATTAATTTTTGCAAATAACGTTTTATTGTCTTTTATCCCTTTTTGGGCAGGGCTAAGGCCACCACCCTCGGCCTCGGTTAGCGGATTTCATATATCCTTGACCTGACGGACGAAGCTATGGTGCTTTGAACACGAGCAATGCAGATCCAAGGCCATCCTTGAAATGATAAGTTTTGTGTTTGAGATGTACTTCCCCCGGTTGCCAGACGAATATTTTAATCATTATTGCATGTATGCATAAGTCTAATTGTGAATCCTACAGTGGGGTGTGCGTGGAAGGTGTGAGTTTTAGCGTTCGAGTTCAGGTGTGCGTATCTGTCTGAGTTTACGTGGGTGTTCACTAATTGCGTAATAGTGTGTGAATGTTTTTTTTAGAGATTTGTCTTAGTGGAGCTGTAGAGCTGGGGTCCGGAAGGTCTCCCCGTCACTCGCTACAATTGCAGACAAGACGGGAAATGTCACCCTCTAAAGCTATGCTTTAAGCCAATTGCATCTGGCCGTGATTCTGAATGTAATATTCATTGTACGGTTTAGATATGTGCGGGCATGGGGACTTCACGATCGCATGTATTATCGCGAGGGGCTCGATTTTATAAAACCGTGTGTCCATTTGCATATTCGCGGGTGTTCTGGGATAATCGCGCGCAGATGATGAATCTGATATTAAATTTTCGGTGTACGGCTCAGAAACCTCGAAGAGAGTAAGTTTTTTTCAAATCACTAGAGTTCCTGGTCGTGTCGTTACGGGACGCGTTGTTTAGTTGGGTATGGGCGGCATTTTTTTATTGGTCCAACTGAAGGCATTGACCAAACTAGATTTGCGGACATGGACGATTCATGATCGCGCCACCATGGGCATTTGTAGGATCCCGCTTGAGACCGCATTTGTAAGTTTATTAGTACTAAAACATTCACTTAATCATCGAGGTGTTTTCATGTTTGCGAGACCATAGGCTTTGGTGTACGTGGATGATCGCGAAGGTCTTAATCGTTTGTATGTTAACGTGCTAAATGCTAGAAACAAGCTAGATTCCTCATATCGCTAGGGTTCTCGGTCATATCGGCACGGATTGTGTTGTTTAGTAGATGAGCGTTATTTTTTTATTAGTCGAACTGAAGGCATAGACGTAGGCTGCTAGGGTCGAGTAGGATGTAACTTCCGGACGTAACCGAGTCATGATCGGGCAAACACGGGTGTTTGTAGGTTCACTCTTGGGACCGCGTTTGTAAATTGATGCGATTGCACATTTGCATTGATGACCGGGTTTGTGTTATCGCGAGGACCATGAGCGTTTGTATGTTTGGAGAGGGAGAGATTGTGAGTGTATATGAGAAAATATGCAATTCATTGAGTTAGTGAGTGTTAGTATGAATTAGGGTTCGCAGTACCGACTCATTTTGGCAAGAATCGGTACTGCGGTACTCAAGCCTCCAGTACCGGTACTCGAATATTTTTTTTCAAAAGATTCGAGTAACGCTTCAAATCGAATAATCAAAGTGATGTCTCATTGCAGCGGGATGTATTTTTCGAATGCGGCACCTTCTTTTATTTCGAGATCTAGGCCACTTTGAATTCCATAACTGGTAAGCTGTGCGACTTTCGGTCGACTTCAACAGATGATAAATGTAAAAAACTCTATTATCAACAGTAAATCGGAGCGAGAATGTAAATACATGTACGTTGGTCGTATTTCCTCTTGGAATTTTTGCTTTGCTGTAAATTGGTTTCGACTTTCATGCATACCAAGGCTCCTAATTTTCTGTAATCTATGGAGTTTTGCTGACTACCAAAATTTACGACTCGCTCCATATGAATCAGCTCACCAACTCTGAATTTGTAAGCTATTAAATCTCTGTTCGTTCTTTCATAGATAAGGATTTGGGCGCAAACCAAATACAGACATTACTTAGGCCACAGCCTTATCACGCGCCATCCAGTGAATAATTGGAACCAATCAGAATGTCGATAATAAAAAAATCAAAACAATATTACTCTTCCTAGATGTGAATACTTTGAAATTTAGTAGAAGATAGCTGAAAGTGTATTTCGACCAGATAGTGCAGGAATTTAAACATATCGTTCAGTACAACGGGAATTAATAATAGTTAACTTCTAGAATTATTATGATGATGGCCCCACCTCATTTCCCCACAAAAGCGTAAGCTGAACGCTAGAAGATAGTTAAATATAATTAAAAGATATCTTGCAGACCGATATTTGGAAACGGGGTCCTTTATTCATATTTTTCATAAAAAAATTGTATGGTACCGAAATTCCAGGGATTTTCGGTACCGGTATTACCGGTATCACAACCCTAGTATGAATCTAATTTAGGATATAGCAATAAAAGGAATCATAATTGGCGGTATAAAGAAAAAAAGAGCTAATGATTGATTAGAAATGTACAAATTGACCGATATTAAAACTGTGGAACAATGTGATGTGATGTGATGTGATATTAAGCCACCATCAGCTCAAGGTTTTTCCAATGAATGCGGGTAGACTTACGGTAGCCTCGAAATAGATTATCGTAAAACCTTCGCATTATTGCTGTTAATGAAGGGAAATCAAAAAGGGTTGAGCGGCTGCGTAAGCAGAGGCACTTACACGCACCCCGCTTCCTTCCAACAACAATACTTCAGTTAAAAGATAAAAAATTTCGCTATACCTGCTTTACCCACCTGATGGTTTGTTTTGAGAAGGGTGCGTCAAACTCATATCAGACCTTCTGATGAAAACAAGTTTTCTTCAAGTGACTTAGGCTGGCTATCCACGTTCCTTCGTCCAGTCCTCAATTCATATGATACCCTGGTGCTCCCAGCCCCTCCCAGTTTTCAATGTTATATAGTGTATTATATAGCGAATTAAATTTATTGTATATGATGTAATATAGCATAGTTGACAAATAGCTCAAGATCAAGAATAAAATGAATATTGTGTACATACCTAATAAGAAAAATGAATAAAACCTTTAATGAATACAATTTAATGAAAATAATGAATATAACACATACATGAATATAACCATTGTTATACAAGGTATATGGTGAACATGTTAGTTGCAACGAAAATTATGACGCAGTGAATATAACGAAATTCAGTGAGTTTCAAATAACAGTATGTATCAATTTTCCTGAGAAAGATAGAAATAAATGTAAATAAGTATGGTGAGAACGATGAGCATGAAGAATTAATTAAGTAGTTTGAAAATCATGGATAAACGCATTCAATAAATATAATATATTGATCTGTTGTGAACGACGACCACTTTTCCTCCTTGACTGCGATTGGCCTTCCACTTCATTGTCCAGTTGTAACTTCATGCACTGGTGGACCCTCCTCACCCCATAAATCATATGCATATAACGTCAATATATTATCAATATATCAATATATAATATAATATAATATAATATAATATAATATAATATAATATAATATAATATAATATAATATAATATAATATAATATAATATAATATAATATAATATAATATAATATAATATAATATAATATAATATAATATAATATAATATAATATAATATAATATAATATAATATAATATAATATATAATACAATATAATATAATATAATATAACATAATATAATATAATATAATATATCGTATCGCTCGACGATGGACCCGTGCAAACAGCCAGGTTACAAACGAAAATGCGAATGAGCTATAAAGAAGAAAGACAACCGATACCAATCACTCCCAAATACAAGTAACACTGAAGTCAAGAATCAATCAAACCTCTCACTCTATGCATGGTGACGAAGTCAACACACACAAGAATTCAAAACGACCCCCATGTGAACAGGTATTCGAAATCCCCAACTTGCCCAACCAAGTGTCCTTCAAAAGATCCGCCAGTCCTGCTCTCCCATCGTTACAAACGCCAGCGGATCGTCAACCTTATATACATGCACCTCCTATGGAGACGCTCACACACACAAACGGTCGAACTCTTGACGTACAATTCGTGTATATTCGCATAAAACAAATACATCCAACTTATGCCGACTTAACTGTTACCTGTCGATGACTACATGCGACGCACTCAACTCAAGCAGTCCAAAAACTGATTGTACATAATAAACATAAACATTGTACATAATAAACATAAACATTGTACATAATAAATATTTACAGCACGGTTGCCGACTGAAGAAATACAAAATAAATAAATAAATAATACTTCCTTATTATATGTAGAATATGTTTATCCATAAGTAGCCGCAGCACATTAGTTGTATCTCCCCCTTAATATTCATTATGCACACATCCAGGTATCACCGAATGGAGAACTCGACTAATTTCACTCTCTTCTCTAACCCATTCTCAGCCTCCCTCTTCTCTTTCTGACAGAAAACACACTCTGCGAATTTCTCTGTTCTTCGGCTACACTTTTTTCACCCCACAAAAATGACGTCTTTGTAGATACTGACGCCAACATCTTGAACTGATTCGATTTGCCTACAATTTTCCTTTTTGGCGTAAATCAATATCACAGCAATGACCACAATGGGATGATAAAGCAAACTTTTCGCTTCGCCTCAGAGGCCGAGCTAACACCACCAATCACTCGATGATTACAATCACTATTAGTTCAGTGATATTATTCACCGCAATAGTGGTTTTTCGCTTTACACACTCGTCACTATCACTAATTCCAACTAGCCAACTGAATTTGGTAATCACTTGATTTAACAGTCTGATTATAACATACTATGACATGCCGAATAAAAATATTCTCCACCAGCTCAACGCAATTGCGACTGTTTCGCTCGACTAAAC
Source organism: Topomyia yanbarensis (assembly GCF_030247195.1). Lineage (NCBI taxonomy): Eukaryota > Metazoa > Arthropoda > Insecta > Diptera > Culicidae > Topomyia > Topomyia yanbarensis. Next base: position 165,880,682 of record NC_080670.1, read on the forward strand.
GGCATGAACTGATCATTCTGTGACACCGTGCTGGTACCCGAAAAATCCGCACACGGCCACCGCTGCCTAAAATGCATAGCGTCTACCGCTTATTGTAGTGCCCAGACGCTGCACCCATGATCTTACCCGTTCGACATAAGAACAAAAACTGATTCAAACGGGTACCCGTCACCTCTATTTATAAACTAACCGTATATGGTTTAGTCACTTAGGTGCGAGTGTGTGCAAATGCCAACGTTACCGAAAATCGATAGCGCTTATTGCATCGCCCGGAGACGATGTTGCTCGTATGGAATAAGAGCAACAACTGGATATTAAAACTGTGGAACAATGTATGAAAAAACACAAAACATAAAAAAGGCTCATAAGCCATTTCGGTCTCCTAGATGCACCACTATCGAAGCGTAATGCAATAATTATCTTAAAGCAATTTCCTATCAGAGGTTCTTTCGCATTGATACACGCAATATGCTTGATGATGTTTGTAATATCGTCAAACCCATCAACCTTGGGGAGGGTATTAATTTTTACAAATAACGTTTTATTGTCATAAATAATAAAAATAGAAAGAAATCATCAGCACACTGCACTATTTAGAAATAAGCATGATCGATATTATCAATGTAAACAACATATAAAAAATAATAACTTCGAAAATAATTGAAATTTCGAAAAATTACCATCGTTGTATATTTCATTTATTTGATTTGTTTTAAATATTCACAGTTCATTTTATTAATTCATTTTGGTCATTGAATTAAGTAAATTTCGTTCATGTTATTCTTTTCATTAATTTGGCTCACTTTATTCGATTTATGTATTTTATTCCGCTCATTAATTTGATTTATTTATGTACTCACTGTTTTGAAAATTCATTTTCTGAATTTTATTAATTTTGTTTATTGTATTTACTAATTTATTACATTCATTTCATCAAATTTATTAATTTCATTCAATTTAGTAATTGCATTAATAAGTTTTAATCATTTTATTTATTTTATCTTTGGATTAGTTTCATTGTTCTTATTTAGCCACAAAAAATCCACAACGAAAGATCGACGAACGAAAGCATTTTTTCACTCTAGAAATTTTTTGATAGATTTAAATTGACAAAAAAGTCGGAAGACGTCGTATTATGTACTGTAGTAGTGGACCGCATGAAGGCCGATATGATTGGTGGTTCGAGAGACAGAGGTTTTTTCGAGATACTCGGTAAGTTCTGAAACTACATATTTGGTCGTCCCTTCCAGCAACAGCAAACGTAGGTAGGTAGAAATCGTAATGTTTCATGAAATCGTAGTTAAATTCTTTGTATACTGTATCCGTGGCCCTGTCCACAGAACTTCAATGCATTTCGAGCTGATATACTGCAAGCGGGCTGAACTAACCGTACAACAAAACAAGACTTGCAAAATTTTCAAGTAGGTAATTGATTTTATGAGAGCCACCGCTTATAGTCATCTACTGGAACGCAATTATATGTTCATTCGTCAGTGAAAATCACGGACCAATCATGGCGCAGATAATTACTGCTATCCATTATTTTCTTCATTTATAGTAGACGCAAATTTTACTGAATTAGGATGCTAAATTGCTGCATGCATTTCCAAATAGAGGGCAAAAACCTAGTTAATTTATTTAGAACAATGGTTGTTATACGCATTCAAAAACTGGCTGAAAGTTTTAAAAAAAGGACCCCTGCATTGAAGAAATTTTTTTAAGGAATTTGTAGCGTATTACTGGAAGGGGAGAATAAAGAAATTTGCAACAATTTCTCACATGGGGAGACGGGGGTCAACTGTGGGCAATTTTGGCGAAAGGTAATTTAACTGGTAAATCTAACTGGGATCTGCTTCAACATTACGAACAAGACTAAAGGTTGGTATTATGATACGTAAATATTTGAATTATTCTGATTTTAAAGCTTTCTGTTAACACAAGTATATTAAAATAAAAAAAATTGTTATATGATGTTGAAATAGTCATTTTAAATAATTATTTTTGTTCTGTGACTAGTTTTTAGTTGTTGTTTAATGTGAATATTTATGTATGTAATTAAACCGGCTAACCTGCCGGAACCCACCGTGATGATCTCCGTCCGACTCCACTCTTCCCCAAAAATTCCCATCTTGTCTCGTCAGCTGGCAGTCTTCGGGACAATTTATCACAGCAAAACAAACGCAAACATAAATATTTATCACTTTATAGCGAAACACTTCACATCACCTTCAACGATCAACACTTTGCCTCGGAATCCGGTAGGACTCGTTCATATATGTTGATCACATCCAATAGCTTACGATCACGACCATATAAACGCAAACACACACGTTTCAAGTTTTTTTTCTCCCTAGAACTTTTTTTTTTCTTCCGCGGTTTCAACCGCCTCTTCCGGGCATCGGCATGTCAGTCGGCCCAGACCAGATAAATCACTTTCAGCTGGTGCGCGGTAATTTATGACCTCACTTTTGGCGACTTAATCACACCTATTGCCTTGACGGTTAACGAACAAGCAGCAGCTCACTGCCTTCTTTTTTATTCTCCGCCCGCGCTCTGCGCAAATTCATTCCACTTCACATTCGCTGTTTCGGTATTTTTTTTCCTTCGATGCTGCTTATCTGGATTTAGATCTGTGCGAACCAGGAACAAAGTGTGTAATGCTACAGGAACAAGGTTCTATCGGGTTCCTCCCGGCCGACAGCAATGGACTACTTTCACCAGCTCTTCGAACTAAACGACAATCAACCTGTCTCGTAAAATTAAATGGCGAAAAGGAAGATGTTCCCGGCTGGCAGGGTGGTACACTGATTTGTCGTGGTGGCTGCCAATATTGGGACTCTCAGATCAACTTTCTAAATGTAACAATATGTCTTTCCGACCATCTAACTCGAAGACTCGATTTTTAAATGAATTTATACGGAAATGTAAACAGTTCCTTGTTCGACGCTATCGGCCTGATTTGACAGTGAATAATCATCTTTGACAGTTAAACTATTGAAAAGGATAATCAAGATGGTTGTTTCAAATAGTTGCCCTCCTAATTTAATTTTACAAAATAATTTGTATTTATTGTTTTTCGTACGAATAACTAAAAAAAAGTTTGACTACGTATCTTCACCGTCAGCTGCATCAGGAAATTACCAAAATCAGCTCAAGGGTTTATAAGGGTTGATAACAAGTGAATTTCACATATTTATGAGAACAAAAAACAGCAAGAATGATTCTGGGAGGTTTAACCGTACTAGACACTTAGAGTTCACCCAACTTATTTTCAATAATATTTTAGCTACAACCCTGTATTCGATGGGGAGAATAATTAGTAAACATTAAGAAAATGGTTTTCAGTGTGCTGAAATTTTTACGCGTGAATCAGTATTATTTACGACCCGTGCTTGTTTGAGTTCGTCTCGTAGGTGGTTTGGCGAGTCGGTATAATTAAAAATGTTTCTTTTCCATATACCATACAAATTAACGTGTGCGAAACCTAGCAGTGGCTCGGCTCGTAATGCACGCTCCAATATGATCGAAATTTAAGATTGAATTGTATCTGTGTTGGTTTCGTGATCAAATTTGCTTGCAAGGGGGTAATAATAGGACGTAAATTAAGTTAAAATATGGTGTTTAGTAGAAATGTATCCAAACACTGTATGATTTAAACCATCGATTCAATCGATCGGGTTGATTGAAAATTGCTGGAGGCTGATGGTCGCTTGTGTGTATACAATGCATTTCCCACTGATCTGCAGTGCTTTTATTGAAGAAAGTTATTTGCATCTATTTTTTGATATATTTTTAATCCTTAGATCACAAAAAACAGACATCCATGCTCGACATCCATGCTCGAGCAAGTACAGTCACGATCACTAGACAGCGATATTCTTGGATATATAAAGAAACATGATTAAAAACCTTTAAAATATTACCATTTTGCATCCATGCGAAAATTCTTTAGCAATTTTTGACATACTCTCTAGTGTTCTGTATCTACTACTTCGTCGCACTGTTCTTCAAGCGAACCGAATCGTCGAGGAACGTTTTAGTATTTGTTATAAATAATACAGACACGCGGAGATAACAAAAGCAAAACTGATGACACGGTCTACTAACATTGCTTGTCTATTCGTTTCGGCAACAAGGAGTTTTGTGTAAAGTTCGAGTGACATTTAATTCGAATGAATGATTAAGGTTGGACAGAGAATGGGGCAAAAATCTAACACGAAAAAAGCAGTTTTTTGCACACCGTGTGTTAGATCATCATAAAAATCAATCAGCTTATGTAGAATATTGTTACAGTACTGCTGTTTAATTTTCATGAAGATCTAACACACGGTGTGGAATTAACTGCTTTTTTAGTTTTAGATTTTTGCCCCATTCTCTGTTCAACCTTAAGGTTCATTTGAGAAAGCTTGGAAAAGCGGCCATTTTGGAAAACGAAACAAGCAGCTTTTTTCTCACACCGTTGGAAAAATCTTCATAACCTTCTTAAGAAAAACACAATTAAGTTCAACCAACAAACTGACAACTGGTCTAACGGGTGTTCAATAAAAAAAATGATAATGATTTCAACACCTTTCTGTAATTGAAGTAAAGAGCGTAATTTTTTGTTCTCTTCAAAATAATTGCTCTCTGAACTCCCTCGAAATGGGTGACATGTTTCTTTTCGCTCGGGTGCTGTCAGCTCAATCGAAGATGGCGTCGAAACAGTAAGCACTCCGCGAGCATGTGTGTACGGTTTTACGAAACGCATGGTCATCGTGGAAAAAAGTTTACGGTAGACCATTTTTGAGACGAAAACGTGCCCGTGGATGACGAAGAACTAATGCGGGACGTCGTTCGTGCTGGACGACGAATGTTACTTTCCGTTCTCGAAGACCCACATTCAAGGAAATGACAGCTACTATTCCAGCGACAAGTCAGGCACACCCTCCGAAGTAAAATATAAGTTTAAGCATAAATTTGAAAAGAAAAGTTAAGCATGTACATCGCCAACTCAGGGATTTTAAAGCCATAGCTCAAGCCGAGCGGTCTGGTCATCAATCAACAAGTGTTATAAGAAGGAGTGTCTTGAGAAAATTCTTCTGCCGTTCTTAATCCGTGAAAGAAATTCAAACTGGTGCCATTCATTCGTTTTTAAATGTATCGACCTACGTTTAACTTCATTGGACTCGCACGAGTTTCTAGTTTTGATTTGTTTAAATTTCCGGAAATGTCTACATGCCCGGAGTTACTCCGGTGGGTCACTGGGTCAGATCGGGTAAAAATGATACCAACTTCCTTTTACACCAACGTAAACCCGGTTCAACGTTATCAATTTGGTTACAATTAATGTTATCCGTCTAGACCTGATTATTGACATTATATACCATTAAAATTTGACCAAAAAATGTATGAATATTGATATCCAGGTGAGTTTCTGAAGAGGGTTCCTACTGGAACCGGTTCGAAGGTGGCCAAACACCTTTTTTTCAATCGTGGGTATCAAACTGCTTTGTTTTTAGAGTCAGCCTCCCAAAAAGGCATTTAAAAGTGATTTTGGGACCAATGTCCATCCTGGGGCCAGTTCCAGATGTCACCGGGGGAACCATAGTACTGGTCAAACACAAAACCATACTGCTAATATGGGTATCAAACTTCATGATTCTCAAAGACGAACTCAGAAATAGTCATTGTTAGTAATTTTAGAAAAACCGATATTCCCGGGGAGCCATTGTACGAGCTCGGAACCAGTTTTTTTCATCACATATCGTCAGTAGCATTGACTCATTTGGTTTTGTACGTATCAACTCGTATACCCAGTCACCAAATTTTCTGGCAGGAACCGTTTTGCTAGCTTTCTACCAGTCTTGGTTTAGCAGCCCTGTCAGATTTCTGCGCGCATCCTGTCGGGTGAGCAACCAAAATATATTTCAACCATAGGGTCTGTTGATTAAACTATATAGCTGAATTATATTTTGGTTGTTTTCATGTAACTTTAAAATGTTTCACAATATCGCCTTGATGTCAAAGAGTTACAGGAAAGTTTACGGGCCTTTTTAAAAACCTATTACTGTTGATGGAGCAACGCGAATAACTTATGAAAAGGTCGTATTAAAACAAAATAATTGTGTTGTTAAAACAAAAGTTAAAATATCTCGAGAACTACTACATTTTAGAAAAATTTTGTTAAGAGCATTTCGATTTAAAATGGCGTTTAAAATCATATTCAAAAAGAAAATTGTATTTTTGACTAGTAAAATTATAAAAAATGTAAAAATATAAAAAATGTTAAAAGTTGTTGTTAGGAAAACTTTTTTATTGAAAGCTTCTCCATGATCCAAATACACTAAAAAAGTTGCTTTTACGTCTTTAAAACGATGAACATTAAATTTTTGACATTTTTGATGGGATAACGCGAATAACTTTACAAAGAGCATAATTACACGAATTAATTGTTTTTGAAGGAGCAAAATTTCAAATATCTCGAAAACTATTTGGAAGATTTTTGTTAAATTCATTTTGATTTTAAATGGTGCTTAGAATTATATTCTGTAATAGAATTACAATTTTGTATGTCTATTAGTATGAAATTTAAAAACATGTACGAAGTTATTGTTAGGAAAACTTTTTTACCGATTTTTTCTCCATCATGCAATCACATTCAAAATATTTCTTTTCTCTTTAGGTTTTTGGCAACAAAATAAAAAAAATTAAAAGAATGGGTTATTCCGCAATTTAAATTTTTATCATAAATTTTTGTTTTTTTGAAAAATGACATAACATTTTTTTTCAGTGTATGTTTTTTTCAGACAGAAGTATTCGTTCCCTGTAACTCGTTCTCAGATAGTTTTGCTGTATAAAATACAGTAATCGAACAAAAAAATTTTGTAATGCATACACGTCGGAACGTTTACGTCCTTTTGAAAAGTTGCTCTTGAGTCAAAATAATCTTATTACCTGTGAAAAATATTTAGTCTTGCATGACGGTGAAACGTGCAAAGTTTCATCGGAATCTAAGATGGTCGGTCACGATTTTAAAGATTTTCGGACGGATTTTCGTGGAATTCCTCGTATGCAACTCATTTCACGCACGCATACACAGACATACACACTCTACTTGGGGGGTTTCCAGCTATCATGTGTAAAACTGTCAGTCAGCTTAAATATTTTAAATTGCTTACCTAAAGTACTGAAATACTCTTTGCCGCTATAAAATGAATTCCGGCCCGGTCAGCGTGGCAAGCAGAAAGTTAGCAAAAGTTGAGCAAAACGAAATTGATGCTGGCAGAGTTTCTGCGAGCATTTTGTGCGAGAATTCTGGCAACGAATTCGCTCAAATGCAACAACCGTTTCTGACAGAAGCGGTTAAACCAACCGATGCTGCTCACTTTAATCCAGAATCGAGCCAGAAATGTACGGCCAAGATCTCTGCACGCTTCCTGCCGCATCTTTGTCAGATGTTTTGCTCGATTCGTGCTAAATTTTAACAGGTAGGAATAGCCAGGATCTTTGCACAGTTTATGTCCGAGTTATGACAGGGTTTTGCTCGGTTCCTGTCAAAATTTGTCAGAAAACGCGAGCAAAACCGAGTTCGCCCTAGCTCAACTAACCCGACAGGATACGCGCAGAAATCTGACAGGGCTGCCAAACCAAGACTTACAGAAATCTAGCAGAGCGGTCTCTGCCAGAAAATTTGCTCACTGGGGGAGACATACAAAAGAGATTGTGCAGATTTCATCACGAGAATAACCTGACCTAAAAGCTATTTTTGATTTACACCTATCAGAACATTATGACAGGAGGAAAACAAATCATCGATCACACTAATGGCGTTTTCGTTTGAACCCGAAACTGGTTCAGGTCCTAACTCCAACCGCTGTCAGTTCATACGTTTTGACAGCAGTTGGGATGACAAGTGCTGTACCCCAGGCGTTTGATGTAGTGGACAAAAAAATCTACTGCTTTTTATACGCTTAATTGTTAGTACAGACACTTTATACACAGACTAGCGAAGTGTCAAAAATTGCAGCCAAACGGACTGTCAAAAAGTGCAGCCAAACGAGTATGAGGGTTTTGAGAGGGGAAGTGCAAGAGGAAGCCCATGCAAAGCTTATGGGAGCTTCCGTGATGCCAGTTTACGTTCATGGTTGCTAGTTTTACTGTTTTTCTCTCCGCAAGTCTGTTGTATAAAATGTCTGTAATTGTTAGTATTGAACCTCTAGAATAGTCTCCCGCAATCTCGGTGGCCATACTGAAGTTCTTTTGTTTTAAACAGCCTTGCATTTCTCGTGGGTTTTTGTAATACACGCAGATTTCAATGTATCGGCAACAATTTTCGAAAAACTAACAGCGACAAAACTACAGTGTAAACAATACGTTCTAAGCTACAGCATTTTTTCAGTGATGCAATTTGATGTGGGATTGGGACACCAATCAAAGAAATGGCTTGATTTTTTTATGAGAATGCGCAATATGTGTAGCCTGTCGATGAACCACAGAAACTGAATATTTTTTTTCTCCCCATTATTTTGAAGAAAAGTGAGCGAATCTTACAGTAAAATATGAGATTTTTCGGTTTTCATGAAGCCATTTTCCGAAATTTGAACTTTTTGCTTATTTTTTGTGGTTCATCGAGTAACTACATGTCTAAGCTTCACAATTCTTATTGAATTTCCTGTGTCAGACAATTTTTTCAAGAGTTATCGTGTTCGCCGCTGCGCTCCTGGACGTGGAAATGGTTGAACTTCTACTCTTGGAACGCACGTACACGCAGAATTTTATTTATGCATCGATAGCATACTTTAATTTTGTATCATAAAACTGGCCGCCAGGTGGCGAAATCGTTAGAGTTCAACGGGGAGCTGGAGCGTTGCCAGCAAATTTTCATTTCCCAGATTGTGTTTTAGCAAATTTCCGATAACCTTCCGATACCCTTTGGGAACCTCTATTTAGGGAGTGCCCGTACGATGCTTGGCTTGGCCGCAAAATCGAGGCCTAGGAACCGAAGCGGCGCAAGGCTGCTGAGGATCTACCGTTTTTGCAAACTTGCTTAAGGCTTTCCCAAACACAGACCTCATCAACATACTCATAAGCGTCATACAAATCTTATCGCTCGATAAAATGAAATATTTCTAACCGAATGTCTTCATTATCATGTCTAATCTGTTGGCAGGTTGAGTAAGATTATCGTTCATACACACAGAAAAAAATATTGGTAAAAATAAGAGTGATCCGCTCTTTGCAAAAAACAATCAACGCCTACTATTAGGTTTAAAGTTAAACTTTTAAATTAATCAAGATAAATAATCAAAATAAAAGTTTTCCTTTTAAGCTAACGAAGAATAGTAATCAAAATAAAAGTTTTATTTTCAAACTAAGAGTATGCGTTTGTTGTTTTTTGCTAAGAGTGAAAAACTCTTATTTTTACCAATATTTTTTTTCTGTGTGAACTGGTAGGATTTCGCAGCGATGACTGCACAAAAGATAGTGAGATGCCGGATTGTTCTTCCATTTGACGTAAGCTGCGGAAGGGAAACATCCCACGTTGCGGGCTGGAAAAATTTTGTGGTTCGTAGGCCCAAGCGATGGTGGTGTAACAGAGGCGCGATGCCTAGTTATCGGTTTATACCGTGCGTATAAGCCGTGTCTGCAAGATTCTAATCGATTTATATAATTCTTGACCCGAATTACAAGACATAGTTACCGGGAAAACCATTCTTATTATGATAAATAAAATAATTTTTTACGCTTGTTAATTATCAGTTCTATGCATTTACCAAAGGATAAAAACATATGAAAATTGTATAGTTATTAATCTAATCAACATTCATTTCGTGACGAATCATGAGTTTCACTTAATTGACAACTGATTCCGACGATATTTCAAAACTGTCGACGACATAATTTGAGATAAACTGGTATGACGCTGTTAGTATTTCAACGTGTAGTCGTTCAAATGTTTACACAGGTATTTTATATTGCTTTGTTCGAAAATGTATGTCTACTTTCAATTATTGAACTTAAAATTCGAATTCGAATCTGATATGTACATTAAGGTCTTTTAACACACCATTTTTTCGTATAACCTCTATTAAATAATATCCCTAGTCTGAGCTCTTCGAATCGTTTCTTCAAACTCATGTAGTGACTATCGAAGGGTCAAAAACCGCCTCGCGCGCACACGTGTTATGAATTAATTCTCAAACTTGAAAACCATTCCCATCACCCGTCACTTTCGGTAAACTTCCATCAGCTTCCAGTGCGAACGGAGCAAGCAAAGTTCAATCTCAAGGCAAGTGGAAGCCCCCTTCTGGCCGAATAAATCTATCATCGGGCAACAATATTCAGCAGAGTGCGCACCAATTTTCACACTTCAACTGCGCGTTGCGGCCGTTGTTGCTTGCTCAGAATCTGGCCATCTTGTTCCTTTTCCTTGTCCTCCCCCACTTGACCTGATTAGTTCCCGAGTAACAACGCACTGCACAGACATGCTCAAGTGATAAATTAGCACGATTTAGCGAATCGCAGGACCTATTTGGACAGTGCGAAGAATCGGCAATTTTTCCCCGCCCCCAAATCCCACGTCCGATTTGAAAAATTGCCAACAACTTAATTGCCCCTGTCTAAACGAACGATTTTTTCACTTCCTCGTTAAAACTACACAAAGGCCGGGAGAGAGAGCTTCTCGCATTTCAGCAAAACGACACTCTGCCAAACCTCGGAACATCTTCAAACATCAACCTAATCCAAATGGCCGTATCCAGCTCTGCTCGACGGAGACGGCGTAATCCACTTCGCTTTGTTTGCCTGTCGGGTCGCGGAATGTTCCACCGGTGGCAGCTGTTCTGTCATTAATCTGCCGTAAAAACGCACATTGCAATCTGCCCTCCGTGAACGAGTATCCGAGGGCTCACAACACTCGTTTCTATACTACTGGTTCGCGACGGAAACCCGCGGAAATATAGGGGACTTTTTTCGGTCTCTTACGCTTTTACGGTTGCGGTTAGCTACGCGACACACTGCTCAATCTGCACCGGTACGTCCTCCGAAAGCGACTAAAGTGCCCCGGACTGATTTCCATAAACCTGTGGCAACGGTGGCGGGACTCTCTGAGTCCATCTCGCCACAGCAGCAACCTCTGCGCGGGGGCATTGCGAATCGGACGACGCGGTCTGAGGAGGGGGGTCGTGAGGGGATGTTACCGGCGCAGAAAAATTGAGAGGTTTTCCACCAGAATTTCCACCGTTGCTGCCGTGTTTCTGCGACCGCAATCGTTACCGCTACAGTGATCGTATATTATACCCGGCCACGCCGGCTGCCAGAAGCAGTTTTCATATTTATGTTTCTTTTTCGGGGGTGTTTGTTTTCTTTATTTTTCACAGATTTATCCTGAGGGGGGAACTGCACAGTTTTTCAGCGGCTGATTTTTCCAGATTCGAAGCTCCGTGCTGCGGTCGATGCGTTAGTGTGTCATGTGTTATTACTCATCTGCCAGCGAAGTACTGGAGAAACGATGATACGTAGGAGTTGGAACGGCATTCGGTTACAACGATTATTGCACAGTGAAAAAAGTACACGGTAAAGTTACATAAAAATATAGAAAAAATGGTTTTTGACAACAAACGACTATAAAGGAAATCATTGATGGATCTCCCTCCCCATCTCCAAGCTTCGTTAAATAAGTCACATCTCCAAATGTGAGTGATATCGGTTGTTCCACTATGGGCTAAAACTTTATGAGGGTTGTTTTGTCCAAATCTATTGGAAAACATTTAGTTCTCAAAATCGTCGTTACCTCTAACGACGCTTAAACTGTGAACACGCCTAAAACGCAGCTTGATATGAGGTGGAATATATATATTAGTTATCTTAGTCAATCTGATCTCGCGTAAACAAGTGATTAACGTTAAAAATCGTACTTAGAATGTGAACTATTTGGCGAAATTGTTTAACAGTTGGATAGTGGTCGAGTGCTTAAATTTAACTACGAGAGAGACCCATTTGAAATGTTAACAGATGGATAATTATTTGGAGTTGATGGTTTTGATAACCATAAATAAGCAGAAGTGTGAACACTTATTGATACATTAATATTAGTTTGCAGTATCAGCCCGGTGCATTATTCAAATGCCGTGGTTCTGAAGAGACGAAGTCGAAACGCAAACACCTGGTGTAAGGTTATTTTGAACATATTGGATGCGGTAGAATTCAAACGTAATTGATGTATTGGAGAAGCTCTGTCAATATATTTATTGATAATATTCTTGTCTCGAGTATTTAAAAGTTGAGTAAAAATTAAAGGCAGTTTGGATATCACCATCAAATGAGCTACTATCATAATTTTATTTAGTTGGTGAGTTTGACTAAAGTGACAGTCTATTACAGATGTTAAAAATTGGCCGATTTAATTATACCTCAATCATTTTACACTTATTTATTCGAAAATAGAACATGGACGTCTGTTCCCTGTAAGCAAAATTGGTATACAAAATTTTCAGGTGGAATTCCTTCATAGTGTTGTATCTATTTGTCTATGACTTATGTTCACCGTCCACCCCATGCGTCGGCCTCAAAGGGAAGAAGAACTTGTTCGACGAGGAATGTGAAGGGATTTGAAGAACACAGCACAGTTTCGAGATAATCTGCGTGTATGGGTCATTTCGCGCGAGGTGATCGACCTTCCTGGATTTTAACCAGTTTTGGGGTAATTGTTCATCTAAGGTCAATAAATAATAATCCTTACTTTTCTTTTCATTCTATCTCCAGGTCTATTTATTCTTGAATCAAAGCGCGAGATATTTGTTAAATTGTTGAAGAATTTAGGAAAATTGCTTTTAGCGACAGTACTGCCAAATTTGCGATTTTGACAGTGAAAATAAGGATATTTCTACATTTTTCACGTAAGAGAAATTGGAAAATTCTGATGGCATTGTGTTTCTCAAACATTTTTCAATACATTTCAATTACGATTCAGTACCGATTACGGACATCAAAATATTCTTCCAAATACTTCATATGTGCAAACTCACAGGCATACGAAATATATGCACAGACTAACAGACATGAGACTCGAAAACAATGCTTCGCCCGCTTTAACGGTCATTTCAAATATATTTGTAGTTGGGACTGTGGCCACATTTGCAATTATGGCGCCCCTGACATATGCACAAGCATATGCGAAATAGACCATTAGTGAAAAATTGTTCCCAAACCTGAGGGGTTACCCACCAGCAAATGAGTGTTTGGGACCGTGAATAAAAGGTGGAGCTAGTGTTCTGGGAAAATTGACGGATCACTACTTTTTTAGGGAATTCCCTCATAGTGTTATGTCTGTTAGTCTGTAATATATGGCCGAATATTGATACCCATTCACAATACTGAACCTGCAATGATTAAGTGTCATTCTAAAATCTAAAATATCTTCTATGAAAAAACAATATGTAAGGTTTGCGCCTGTAACTCCGCTATTATACGTTGGATTTCATTAGTTCTCATTAGCTTAAAATGGGCTTCTTTTCTTACGGAACATCACGCTTGACTAGAGGTTTGCTCAGGAACACAAATTGTGTCTCCGTTTTTTGGAGCTAGCGTCAATCCGGCGCTAGCTTAGTCCGTTAACTAAGTTAGTGTCGGATTCTGATGAGAAGAAGTCGAAACGCAAATTGCATGAATAATTTGATTCAGAAACACCTAACTTAAATATTGATAATAATTTCATATCTGCTCAATAAAAGTAGTTTGTTAAAAATCGATCAAATTGAAAAGTTCACGAAAAAAAAGAAAAAATTCATGCACCCAAAATCCGACGAGTATGTTTCTATCGCTTTTTCTATCCACATTGTGTTCGTTTCGCTTGATGCGCAATACTATGACAAGCGAAGTGCTACACACATCCAGACAATCTGACACGTTTTGCCTTTCTCAATAGAAAGGTATTGCAATTGCTCTGATAACCGACTTTTTAACGGAGGCCCGGAGGGCCGAGTGACATATACCATTCGATTCAGTTCGTCGAGTTCAGCAAATCTCTGTATGTGTATGTATGTGTGTATGTATGTATGCATGTGTGTGTATGTGCGTATGTGTGTGTGTATGTGACCAAAAATGTCACTCATTTTTCTCAGAGATGGCTGAACCGATTTTGACAAACTTAGTCTCAAATGAAAGGTGCAACGTTCCCATAGGCTGCTACTGAATTTCTAATGGATCTGACTTCCGGTTCCGGAATTACAGGGTGATGAGTACGAACACGCAGAAAATGTCAATTTTAATAAATTCTGCAATGAATGTATAAAGGTGAAATTTTTTCCAAAATATGACCACAACTGCTTCGATTTGTAGTATTAGGTCATCTATTCAAAGTCAATTTGGCCACATTGGCCACCATCATCGGTTCCGGAAGCTCCGGCGGAAGTATCCAAATTAAATCCAGAATAACAGTCACATCGGTTTCTCGGAGATGGCTAGACCGATTCAACTAAACTTGGTCTCAAATGAAAGGTATTGCGTCCCCGTAAATGGCTATTTAATTTCATCCCGATCCGACTTCCGATTCCGGAGTTACAGGTTGTGGCGTGCGATCACATAGCAAATTGTGATTCAAACCGATACTCCGATGAAAGCAAAATAGGTAAAAATTTCGCTAAAATGTCTCTCAAACAACTTAAATTTCTACTATGCTATATTTCACCCTAAGGAGGAAAATTTGGTAAAAACCAAAATTTCTCACTAGGGTGAAAATTTGTTGGTAAAAACCAGTCTTTGTACAGGAGGGCACAAATCCTTATTTCATACTATGTTGCGTTTCGGCTTCGCCTCTTCAGAAACCGACACTAACGTATTGTCGGAATAGATTAGCGCCGGCTTGACGCAAATCCCTTAAAACTAAAACACACTATGTGTTTCAATCAAACGACTGATCAAACGTGATATCCCGTTCGAGCAGAAACGCAACATAGTATGAAATAAGGATTTGTGCCCTCCTGTACAAAGACTGGTTCTTACCAACAAATTTTCACCCTAGTGAGAAATTTTGGTTTTTACCAAATTTTCCTCCTTAGGGTGAAATATAGCATAGTGCTTTCGCATAGGCCTGCTAAGCCAAGACAAGTTTCGGCTTCACTTGTGTCTCATCGGCATAAACAGAACTTCTGCTCGAACGGGACATCACGTTTGATCAGTCGTTTGATTGAAACACATAGTGTGTTTTAGTTTTAAGGGATTTGCGTCAAGCCGGCGCTAATCTATTCCGACAATACATTAGTGTCGGTTTCTGAAGAGGCGAAGCCGAAACGCAACATAGTATGAACTTAAATTTGCTGTTCTAGGTCACCGACGGCCAACCAAACTTTCGTTGACTACATTGACCACCATAGACGGTTCCGGAAGTGCCCGGGAAAAGCGGCCATCTTTCAAAATTTACGAACTCACATCAGTTTCCCGGAAATGGTTGGGCCGATTTTCACAAACTTAGTCCCAAATGATAGCTATAATATCTCCACAGATGTCTATAAAATTTCGTACGGATCGCTTATATGGGTCCGGAAATATAGACTAAATCGTCCGGTCACATATGAAATTCCCATATAAGCCAGAACTTTTCAAAGGGGGGACCCCATGAAATTTCAGAAATCGAATTCGTATTTTTGATGCCAATAATCTTTAAAATGCATGAAACGTCGAGATTTTATGTTATCTCGAAAATTTTTTTTTTATAAAGATCGACTTTTTGGGACTTTGCCGATTTCGCACCTTTTTTCAGTTCAATACTACCGTGGCTGTTTTTTCTTTTTCAAAATTTTAGAAATCGAATAATGATTTATTTTCCTGTATATTTTTTTTTTCCATACGTTTATTTGACACGGCATTTGCAAAAGCTTTTTACGCCAGTTTCTTTTTTTACATAGCACGTTACAAAAATCCTTAAGACTAATTTTAACTATACTAGTACTTTGTCTAAAACTAACACTGAAATCACTTTATTGTTTGCTTTTTTCCTTACATTGTTGTATTTCATACTGATCTAGTATTTTCGGGTGTATTTATTTACTTTTTTTTCTGTTATTGTCTAAATTTAAAAACTAAATATTCTAGGACACTTTAATTGGTGAATGATTAGCCTTGGATGAGAGTATGAGGAGACGAATTTAATTAAATTTTGACAGACGCTGTTTTTAGAAAATGATAGATAAGTTCCATGTATAGAGGATCGCGATACGCCAGGATGTCTCTAACAGGAACATGGATTGGTCTTCCTCGGACTTGTAAAGAATCTACTAATTGTGATCTGGCTTCACGATATTCAGTGCAGGACCAAACAACATGCTCAATGTCATGGTAACCTTCTCCACAAGCACAATGATTACCCTCAGCGAGCCCAATACGACGGAGATGCGCATCTAAAGTATAATGATTGGACATGAGCCTAGACATCACACGGATGAAGTCCCGACTTACATCCAATCCTTTGAACCATGCCTTCGTTGATACTTTAGGGATAATTGAGTGTAGCCATCGTCCCATATCTCCATTGTCCCAAGATGTTTGCCAACTAGTAAGTGTCCTCTGTCGAGAAGCGCTATAAAATTCATTGTAAGCGATGGGTCTTTCATATATTTCACCATCTAGTGCACCAATCTTGGCTAAATTATCAGCTTTCTCATTGCCCGCAATAGAGCAATGGGCGGGGAGCCACACTAGGGTAAATTTATAACATTTTCTTGTCAGGTTACTCAGAGATTCTCGTATCTTCCCCAAAAAGAATGGATCGTGATTATCAATCCTCTTTGAGCGTAGAGCTGCAATTGTGCTGAGACTATCAGTGAGGATAAAGTAATGGTTCGGGGGTAAAGTATTAATTATTTGAAAACTATAGTGAACTGCTGCTAGTTCCGCTATATAAACAGAGGCGGGTTCTGCAAGTTTGAGAGAAATTGAAAAATTATTGTTGAAAATACCGAAACCAGTGGCCTCACCGATTCGTGACCCATCAGTGTAAAACATTTTAAGGCAGTCTATGTGTTGATATTTACTTGTGAATATTTTAGGGATATCCCGCGAGCGAAGATGATCCGGAATTCCACGAATCTCTGCTTGCATGGACGTGTCGAAGAATAAAGTGGATTCAGGAGTATCTAGTATATTGACGTATGTGGGAACATACCTAGCAGGCGTTATTTCTTGTGACATGTGATTGAAATACACTGTCATGAATCTGGTTTGGGGTCGAAGCTCGACAAGTCTTTCAAAATTTTCAATTACCAGTGGGTTCATAACCTCACATCGGATAAGTAAACGAGAAGAGAGATCCCAGAATCGGTCTTTTAAGGGAAGAACTCCCGCTAGTACTTCAAGACTCATCGTATGGGTCGACTGCATGCAACCTAAGGCAATTCGTAAACAGCGATACTGTATCCGTTCCAGTTTAATAATGTGAGTGTTCGCAGCTGAACGGAAACAGATGCACCCATATTCCATTACTGAAAGTATTGTTGTTTGATACAATCTTATCATGTCACTTGGATGAGAACCCCACCATGATCCAGTTATTGTTCGCAGAAAATTTATCCTTTGTTGGCATTTCGTTATTAGATACCTAATGTGGCCTCCCCATGTGCCTTTAGAATCGAACCAAATTCCAAGGTATTTAAAAGTCAGGACTTGGGCTATCGTTCTACCAACCAACTGAAGCTGAAGCTGAGCTGGATCACGCTTCCTTGAAAAAACAACCAACTCTGTTTTCTCCGTAGAGAAATCGATGCCTAACTTCAAAGCCCAACTTGATAAATTATCCAAACTATCTTGCAGTGGTTGTTGTAAATTTAAGGCTTTTGGTCCTGTAACAGAAACCACGCCATCATCTGCAAGTTGTCTTAGAGTGCATGGGCTGACAATACAATTATCAATATCATTCACGTAAAAATTGTAGAGAAGGGGGCTTAAACAAGAACCTTGTGGGAGGCCCATGTAACTTATTCTGAGTGTCGCCAAATCGCCATATGAAAAATGCATGTGCTTTTCTGACAATAAATTGTATAAATAATTATTTAATATTGGTGAAAGACCACATTGATGTAGCTTCTCCGAGAGAACATCAATGGAGACTGAGTCAAATGCTCCTTTTATGTCTAAGAACACAGACGCCATTTGTTCTTTTTTTGCGTAAGCAAGTTGGATTTCTGACGAAAGTAGCGCCAGACAATCATTCGTTCCCTTTCCCCTCCGAAAACCAAACTGGGTATCTGATAGCAAGCCGTTCGCCTCAACCCAATTGTCGAGACGTCGTAGGATAATTTTTTCCAACAATTTCCTGATGCAGGATAGCATTGCAATCGGTCGATACGAGTTATGATCGGAGGCTGGTTTTCCCGGTTTTGGAATAGCGATAACTCTCACTTGTCTCCAGTCGTGCGGGACAATGTTCTGCTCAAGAAGCTTATTGAATAAATTCAACAAGCGTCTTTTTGCTAGGTCAGGCAGATTCTTCACCAAGTTGAATTTAATTCTGTCTAGTCCCGGAGCATTATTGTTGCATGAGAGGAGTGCAATTGAGAATTCCATCATTGTCAAAGGCGAATCTATGAAATCGTTACTTGTGGGAGCATCGCGAGTGATTTTCTGTGCAGGAGCAGAATCGGGACAAATTTTCTTGGCAAAATTAAATATCCAACGATTCGAAAAATCTTCGCTTTCATTAGTCACGTTTCGATTCCTCATTCTTCTGGCTGTGCTCCAAAGAGTACTCATTGATGTTTCTCTTGACAAGCCATTAACGAAGTGTCTCCAATAACTAGATTTTTTGGCACGACGTATACTGTCAAATTTGTTTTGCAAAATGAAATAATTTTCAAAGTTCTCACGTATACCCCCTTTCTGTTTCAAAATTTCTTTGTAGGCAACTTGTTTAGCTTCATATGCATCAGAGCACTCTTTGTCCCACCAAGGATTAGGGGGCCGTCTATTTATTGTCATTCCAGGATTGCATTTCGTTTGGGCTTGTTCTGCTGCTTCAATAATTAAACCCGCTAAGAATTCATATTCTTCGGTAGGGGGTAGCTCTTCTGTCGAAGCAAGAGAAGTGGAAATTAATGTTTCGTATGTTTTCCAATCAATATTTCGTGTTAAGTCATAAGGAACATTGATTGAATTCGTAAGGCCTAATTCACTGTTAATTGAAACAACGATTGGCAAATGATCGCTACCGTGAGGATCAGGTACAACCTTCCACGTGCAATCTAACCGAAGTGATGTCGAGCACAGAGATAGATCTAATGCACTTGGACGTGCAGGAGGTCTGGGGATGCGTGTTGTTTCGCCAGTATTTAAAACTGTCATATTAAATTCGTCACAAACATTGTATATCAAAGAGGATCGATTATCATTGTAGAGGGAACCCCACAATACTCCGTGCGAGTTGAAGTCTCCCAGTATCAGACGCGGAGCAGCCATGGATTCCACTACCTCAAAAATTTGACGTTGTCCAATTTGAACTTTGGGAGGTATATATATAGAAGCGATAGACATGTCTTTGCCTTTAATGTTCGTTTGGACAGCTACAGCCTCAATGCCCGCAAACAAGGGGATGTTAATTCTATAGAAAGAATAGCACTTTTTAATTCCTAGAAGCACTCCTCCATACGGAGTGTCTCGGTCTAGGCGAATAATGTTGAAATCATTTAAGTTGAAATTAATGTTTGAGGTAAGCCATGTTTCACATAGAGCAAAAGCATCGCATTTTAAATTATGCAGTAAAATTTTTAAGGAATCAATTTTAGGTATGATACTTCTGCAATTCCACTGTAAAACAGTGATGGAATCTTTCATTGGAGGAGGTGAATTACCCATTGAAAGATACAATCGCTGCAAGGATGGGCCATTGAGCAATCAGCTGCTCTAAAAATGTTCTAATTGTTGGGAGGAAAGCTGAAAGTATACTCTTTAGTGGTTCAGAAATATTGAATGCTTTAAAAATCCAATCAACAATTTCAGAAAATTTCAATAATCCTACCCCCGGCTGAGGCTCAGAGGAAGTCGAAATTTTATTATTTCCAGTAATGGTGTTCTGTTTGGATTGTACGTTCCCAAAACCGGGCGGAATTGATTTCGGTTTTGAATCGGAATTTTTCGGTTTTGGGCGCAGTTTATCTATTGGTGGAGAAATTTTAAGGCCCTTTCTTGGCAGCTTGGGAAAAGAAGACTGTTTTCTTTTTCTGGAATTTCCGGGTAAAACAAATGATGTACCTTCGCACGCTCCGTCAGAGTCAGACTGTTCCGAAAATAGAGATGCGTAAGTGTTTTCTAAGAAGATGGGTTTAGGGGTAGCATTTTTCAACATTTCTGCATAGGAGCGCTTAGACCTCTCCTTCAAGGATCGTTTAATTTTATCCTCACGCAATTTATAAATGGGGCATGCAGGGAGCTCATGTGAGTTTTCTCCGCACATTAAGCATTTTTCTGAATTTTCATTGCATGTATCCTCTTGATGAGAACCCCCACATTTGCCACACCGTGCCTTATTGGAACAGTAAGTGGCTGTGTGGCCAAGCTGTTTGCAATTAAGGCAATTCATTACACGAGGGATAAAAAGGCGAACAGGGAGACGAATCTTATCGATAATGACATAGTTGGGCAGCGCAGACCCAGCGAAAGTCACTCGAAATGAGTCAGACAGTCGATAAACTTTTTTATCTCCTTCGTGTGATACTGAATGCAATTGCTTGCATTCAAGTATTTTTACGTCTTTAAGTATGGTGTCTTTGAAACGACCAACCCCATGCTTAACTAAGTCATCAACAGTCAAACTCGATTCTGTGATGACCCCATCAATTTCAATTTCTTTTGAAGGAATATACGCTCTATATTCACGCGTAAAAAGCTCGCAAGAAGCAATTGCATTGGCTTGTTTGAAACTACCAACGACAATGCGTATTTTATCTTTATTAACTTTGACGATCTCTTTTACATCCGAGAATCGCGAAGTCAAATCTTTAGAAATTTGAATGATATTTAGCGCCTTTGCTTTACGCCTAATAAATACAATCCATGGTCCCGTTGACGACTCTGGGTAAATTTTAATTCTAGTCGGATTTACATTTTCAGCATAAGGCTTAGGGGGAGGGTCTGTTAGTCGTTCTCCCATCTCTTCATCCATTTTACCTAGTAAGAAAAACTATCACAAAAAGGAATGAAAAATATACCTGTTATCTGCTATTTATTAGGTGACGAAGACACCGGTAGAACACACCTCATGTGTTACGTTGTAAACTCGGTGCCCGTTGTTTGACAATGTGACACTTGCTGTCCTTCTTCGTCGCGTTGCTTCTTCAGTAGAGAAATAGTCCTACCTGCAACACTTCAAAACTCTCTCCGATTAAGCTGCTCGTCGGTATCACCACCACAAGCGCGCTCTCTCCGTTTCCACCACCTCGGTAGACAAATGTGGCTACCTGTGGCTTGCTGCGAAAATCCCACTGTCGATGCGGCACTTTTCGGTGCCACTATTCGTCGTACCACTTCTGCGGTAGACAAATAGAGCAAATGGGTCTACCTGTGACGCTTCCCTCTCGTCGATTGCCCGACGACACCAATACACTATATTTTTTTCTGTGTGTACAGGCACGATCACTGTCGATTTCTGCCACCGCGGTAGGCAAATTCGTCTACCCGCGGTTTGCTGTGAAAACACCACTTGTCAAGGATGCCGTTGACCACGCCTCCGACGTATCAACTGTCGACTCACACTTAACAAACTGGTCTCTCTCTCTCTCTCTCTCTCTCTCTCTCTCTCTCTCCCACAATAACGCATACAGCGTCTCGCACTCCGTCACTCTCTCGAGAACAAAACCTTCCACCTGGAGGCACAACCGTCTCGGTCGGTTGCAAAAACTGTTATGATTTTTTTTTTTCCTGTATATAGTTGTCATGTGATGTATAATAATAAAATGTAATATATAAAAAGGCTTTTAATGGCTTTTAATGAATATAAACAACGCACACATTCTCGTGATTCATAATTGAGAAAGGCACAATTGCACCGCTAGGTGGATTAAAATAGTTTTTTATTTATTGAAACATTAGTGCGACGCAGAGAAGATTTGAATATATTGGTATTGACAATTGGGGAATTTTTTGTTGGGACCTTTATAGTATTAAACGTCTTTCTATCAGAGCATTTTTTACTTGTTATCGTAAAGGTATTACGGCCGAGTTTTGGGTGTGAAGCATCTTTGTCAGGCAGAACCGTGAATAAGAAGTACCTAGGTTGCTCAATTAAATACGAGAGGTTATTAATAGAAGGGCCGCGTGTTCGTTCTAGTCATTTGTTGCTCACATGCCAAACGAGCAACATCATTAGTGATGTCCGATATTTGCAAATAATCGATTATGCGGTAATCGAGTAATTTGAGCTTGATTAATTGATTCGATTGGTCTTCCAAGATAATCAATTACCGTTAATAATCGATTAGGTAGAGAATATTAGTTTTTCAACCAAAAAAAAACGGTCGTCGCTGAGTATATTTTGAGCCACTTGTCAACCACAACAAAATGTTCCGCCATTTTCATATTTAGCGTTGGCGTTTAAAAATTATGTTATCGATTAATTGATATCAGATATTTGATTTACTCGATTTAACCGAAAGCTTATAATCGATAACTGATCGATTGTTTTAGAGTTTCTTTTCGTTATCGGGTGGAAAATACACATTAATACAAAAGTCATGATGTTAAATGACTACAACGTCCGGACGGTACAATAAGCGGTAGATGCTGTGAAATTTGTCAGTTGCACCAGTCCTCGCTGTCTGCAAAGTCTATCGCGCACTCTTCACACTGTCGTGCGATTTGAATCTTTGCGTATAGAAATGCGATAGGTGCGAGTCGTGTACGTACCTATCCGCAAACGGGAATGGTAGGTTTGGGTTTTTTACATGGAGTTCAACACTGCAGGGTGCGACGTGTATGCACTGCTTGTGGGTTTGCGTTGAGACAAATTAATTTATTTTTGTATTTGTGCACACACTTAATTTTTTTGTCGAATCTCAGCTTTTTTTCGCATCTTTTACCGACATCTCAACAGCTGAGATCTCAGTAAAAGTGACGCTTGAAAGCTAAGTCTCGGAAAATATTTCACCGAACATCAAATTAATCTGGCTTTACTGAGATATCAGTTTTTAAATTTGTTGACTACACCGCACTGGGAAATTGCCGAGCCAAATTGAGTGTATGTGTGTGCGTTGGGTTGACGATATGGGTGAAATTCTTATTCTAAGATGTTTTTGGCAGTCCGTACTTAGAGCAATGAGCCTACTGACAGACACGTTTCATATTTCGATTATACGTTACGCATTTGTTATCACTAAGGCCTCTAACAACATGCTTTAAAAGGTATTTAGAAAGAACGGGCAGACTCAACAGGGTTTGTGCCTACTGAAAGGCGGGAGTTAGTTGGAAATTTTAGTGGGCTAGCAGATTGAGTTATGTTAGAGCAGTTTTAGTTTTGTTCAGTTATTTTATTGTTTAGGTACCCCTAAACATCTTCGTGAAATATTTTGTCGTTGTTCGAAATATTTGTAATAGTTTTAGTTAATTGAAAATTTACACAACTTTTTATTATTATATTTTTTACAGCCAAAGCTTAATTTCGAATTGCACCAAACTTCCTTGGTGGTTAAAAAATGTTTAGTCTAGAAAATATTGAAAAAAGGTTTAACAAATGTTAACTATTTCTACTATTTTTTAATCAATTTTTCAAAAAAATGCAGTTTTAAATGCCGGGTAACACAAAAAATCAAATATTTTAAAAACTTTATGTTTGCTCAAAAAAATTTTACTTGGAATTAAAAGCTGATAATATATGCAACATTTTACAACTTAAACAAAATGAATATCGCGTGAAGAAGCCATTTAAAACGGCATTTTATTGAAAAATTATTTAAAAAATAGTAGAAATAGTTAACATTTGTTAAACCTTTTTTCGACATTTTCTAAACATTTGTTAAACCACTAGTGAAGTTTGGTGCAATTCGAAATTAAACTTTGGCTGTAAAAATATTATAATAAAAAGGTGTATAAATTTTCAATTAACTGAAACTATTATAAATAATTCGAATAATGACAAAATATTTCATGAAGATGTTTAGGGGTATCTAGACAATAAAACTAAAACATGTTATTATATTCAAAGAATGGATAATTAATGTACTGCTCTTTTGTTGTTCCTTTCTCGGCGATACTCGAAATAAGACGGGAATAAACTACATATAATGTAACAACCCGCGCGATTAAAAAAACAAGCCTAATATACAAACGCTCGAATCTTTCACTATATTACAAACTAGGTCGCAAACATTTGTGCTTTCGATTCTATTCATTCAGGAAGATTGGATAGGATAAATTAAGGCACAATTAGTTTGCCAACGCACGTGAATCATCTATTCCCGGTCAGCATAGCATGATGAAATCCTGTTTTTTTGTAGTTCTATTAGTTTGCTTTCGCACTCACTAACACAGTCAATTGCATATTCTCTCAAATACACTCACAATCTCTCCCACTCCGAACGCTCGTTGCCTTCACGATAACACAAACCAATCATCTACACATATTAAAGCAAACCCACCGCTCGCGCGATCATGAATCAGTCACGTCGGGAAGCCTACCCTTGGTTATAGCAGCCTAGACTCATACCTTCAGTTGGACCAATCAAACAATGACCGGGAACTCTGGTGATATGGGGAAACTAACTCTTCTAGCTTCTGTATTATAAACTAAAAATTAAGCATCAGACTCACGTTCCGCGCGCAATCATTCAAGAATACATGTGAATATGCGAATGAATTTGTGCACGCAAAGTTACACACACGCTAGCGCAAGCGACAAACACGTTAACATACAAACGCTCGAGCCCTGCACGATCACACTATTGCGCAATTAGTGAGCATCCACGCCAACAGACAGATATGCACCCCTGGACTCGAACGCTAAAACTCACACCTTCCACGCACATATCACCACAAGACTCATAATTATACTTTACATAGGGGACGGTGGGGAGTTGTGAACATAGTTTTGTTTTCGAGGCATAACTACCCTAAACTTTGGTCGATTTTCGAAATTTTACCTGATATTTGTAAAGGACGCCTCAATACATCCACAGGCTGAAGAAATTTGAAATAATCGTTATCTTCCTTGAGATATGGCAGAATGCGTGAAAAGCGTCGATTTGGTATTTTTTAGTTTGGTGGTGAGTTGTGAACCATCGCAAAAAGTAGAAGAAATGGAATGTTTCTTTGGTATATTTTTATTAGGGCTATAGAAGATAAATTTTAAAATATTTTAGAACTAAAGATGAGATTGAAAAGTGAGCTGATTCGCAATGCGTAGGTGACAAAATGATTCGCGTAAAGCCACCTGAGTTCGCGGTTACGATACGGGGAGATTAAAATTGCGGTAGAATCCTGTTCTTCGCATAAAGTTTAACCTTTTTATATCATAATATGTATGAGTCATCCCATATTTTCAAATTATGATAGTATTCATTTTTGAACAAAAAAAACTATAATCCACTGAAATGTACGGTACACAACTCCCCACTAATGGTGATTCTCAACTCCCCACTTTACATATCTTCGAAAACTACGTATCTTCATCGACACACTAAAGTTACATTCATTTTTTGTCAATGAAAGCCAATTGCTTAAGGTATGTTTTGCTCTAATTTACTTTGAAATCAGCTACATAACGAGACCCCACATACCACAAATACAATTGTGTAAAAGAACCTCTTGTTTGGTGTATTTATTCGCTAGTTACCTGAACACGAAGAACATGAGTTAATGAAACACTTGCTAATGACAGAGGGAACATTTAAAAATAGTTACCACTTTTTTCATTTATAGCTTACCGGGAATTGATGGTGTTCACAACTCCCCATGGTTCACAACTCCCCACCGCCCCCTACAATGTCACACGCAATAATTATAGGTTTCCGTCTGGCAACCGGGGGTAGTACATCTCAAACGCAGAACTTATCATTAGTTGCCCATAAAAGGATAAAAAAAAACTTTACCGATCATCATGCAATCACATTCAAAATGTTTATTTTTTCTTTAGATTTTTGTTGGCAAAATATAAAAAAATAAACAAATGGATTCTTTGGCAATTAAAACTTTTAATATAAACTTTTGGTTTTGTCAAAAATGACACAAATTTTATTTTCATTGTATATTTTTTTGCATAGGAGTATTCATTCCCTAAAACTCGTTCTCAGATAATTTTGCTGTATAAAATAGATTAATCGGCCAATAATTTTTGGAAATTAATGGACGTGGAAACGTCTACGTCCTTTTGAAAAAATTGCTCTTGTATCAAAATATCACAATTGCCCGAGAAAATCATGGAGATTCATAAACGGAACACAACTGCAAAGTTTCGTTCGAATCGACGATGGTCATATTTTGCGGTCGACAGGTTTCTCATGGGATCCCTCATTTTTTGTTAAATTTGTTTTGGCGATGTTGTATTAAATTTTGGAATATGTAGGAATAGGACATTCATTATCAACGGAAAAATAGTGTTTCGAAAAATCTTTCGAAACACTATTTTTTCGACTCGGAAAAGTGAAAATTTTCAGCCCATCCCGCACAAAGCCGTCAATATGGTGCACCAACCGAACAATAAAATAATGAAAAATTTTAAATATAGGTCCACTACATGTTTGTTCCTATGATTATTCGTATTGGGTTGCTTGACGAAAGTAGTTGGTGGGGGAAAGCCGGCATATTCGTTTTGGTTATGCCATTAGGAGCCGGACGGAAAGGAAAGGCTCATGCACGGCACGAGAACGAACGAGAAAGCGATAGGAGTGCATATTAGCGCAAGCGTTACGTACATTTTGAACCTTAATAATTTTCCTTCTACTAAACGGATTGCTAATCTTGTTT
Source organism: Topomyia yanbarensis (assembly GCF_030247195.1). NCBI lineage: Eukaryota > Metazoa > Arthropoda > Insecta > Diptera > Culicidae > Topomyia > Topomyia yanbarensis. The sequence continues at coordinate 165,907,595 of NC_080670.1, forward strand.
CATAAATCGGAGGGAAAACGCTCAACGCTTGCTACCGATACGTTGTTTGCTATATGAATTTGTTTAAATAGTTCAAAAACTACTTTAAATGAGAATCAACATTAATGATAAAACCTATAAATAGGGGTGTCGCAGCTTTTCTCAAAGCCAGACGTGTGTAAGACGCAGTGCATAACGGACGTGCGTGGTCGTGAGAAGCTGCAGCGGACGACCAATCAAATCGGCTACCACCGGAGAGAAGAAGAAAAACGTTGGTGGCGGTGAGAAGGCCAAAAAGCCAAAGGCTACTGCTAAGAAACGCAGTCACTGAAAAGGCGGTAGCAACTGCCACTAAAAATGCCACCAAAACATCGAAGGCTGCAGCGAACAAGCCGAAAACCCCAATGCCAAAGAAGGCCGCCAAACCTGCCAAGAAAGCTGCCCGAAGAAGATGAGTAAATGTACACTTCTCTAATGTTGCCAACAGGTTTTTTTCAGGACTAACAAAAAAATTGTAAAGAATTAGTGGTGCTTATTTGCCGTTAGCGCTGTTAAGTGTAGATGGATTTGTGTGACAGTTATATGCAAACCGTCCTTAGGATGAATATACAATAGAAAAAGATTTATATTTTAGTAAGAAGTTCCTTTTATTAATTTGTATAAATAAAAATAATGATATAAGAAAATATTTTTCAAATTTATCTACAAACCCGAAGGTTTTTGCAAATACAAGAAAATCAGTGAATGTGGCAACTCTGCCACTAAGCGAAAGCTACACCAAAATGAATGATGAAAATATTTTCATTTATCGCACAAAAGGATGGCCTTCCATCTGCACCGAAAAGTTAATAAAAGGGATCGCCTTGAGGCAAAACGTGCTCATTCGGTATGAGCTGCGAAAGGGGAATGTTCGTATGTGTGTACGCAGTAGAAACAAATCGTCGGCAAGGTTTGCATGGTTTCAAAAAATTCTCGTCTTGTATCACCATAGTTATCTAAAAACAGTCCTCATTAGGACGAATGCATAATGGAAAAAGATGGGTTGGTAATGGATATGACATAACAGGGGTGTCGCGACCACACTTCGAAGTTATTTCAAATCTTGCAAAGCATAAATTGACACAATTTCAATGATTGTTCCTATATGAATGAAATGACAAATTTTCAGGTTAACACGGCAATAACTTTGCAAATTTATAGAACAATTTTATATTTCTAGTTATCATATAACAACTGTCATCTCTTCCAAACAACTTAACCCTCTGCTGCCAACCCCGTGGTTTTGCGGGGTTAAGGAGAATCATCGTAAAATATCCAACCCACGATTTTATGTTGATACCTCAACTAAAACCGCTTCAAAACACTCCCACCTGTCATCTGCTTGTTGAAATTATTATTTGAAATAACATTTGCGTTTAAAATTGAAACTTTGAAAGAAATGAGAAAAATTAGGGGTATGTAATGTCCGGAACATGACCGGGGTGTTGACGTAGGACAATTATTTTGTGTGAAAGTTTTCTGTATAACCTTAAAAGATCTTGACTAAAACGTGCATTCCTTAACTTTTATCAACATAAATTTACCGCAAACTACTAACTCTTATTGAGTATTGACAGATGCTTATTGACCTGTATTCAATGCGGAGAACTCGGCAATAAAATTGTTTTACTGAATAGATTAACGAACAGGATCCCCAGGAAAATTTCGCTGAGCCCGGTGAATCGAACTTAATACGTAAAATTTAGCCATTTGAAAGAGATACAAGCAGAATTTTAAGAATATGATCATCGCGGCTATGTCCCGGACATTACCCACCCCTAGTTTTTCGCAAAGCGTGATTCATTTTTGTACGCTAGGAAAAAGATTCCGATGGTTGTTTCGAGAGATTTTAACATTGATATTTCAAAGCAAGAAAATATGAAATTTGTTCATTTCATGAATGAATGTCTCAACGAGCTTAAAATCCAGTGCATCCCCTATCAACGCAGACGCCAACAACAAAGGTTCTTTACGGAACCACCATAATTATTATAGAGAATAACTTGAAACATTCCCACTTATTCCATTAAGTATCATTCGATTTAAATTACAAATCAAATGAGTAGTCACGACACTCCGGTTATGTCCTAGACATTACCCACCCATCTTTTTTTTATTTCGATTATAGAGGTTTCAACCTTAAGGTCATTCGCAAAATCTCTTATGAAAAATTTCCAACCCTCTCTTTCTTCAACCGGGGTCGGGACTCGAACCCAGGTGCGCTGCGTACAAGGCAATCGATTTACCAAACTACACTGCGCCCACCCCCCAGATTCGGATCTATTTTTTAAGTAAATTAATTAAATTTTCATCATAGAGAAATCTTAGTAGATCCAAAAAAACACACATTTATTCAGCACACGGCTCCGGGGGGCAAGTCATTGTACTTTGTTAGCTTAAAATTTTCTTGAATCCAATTCGATTCACACTTATAAGCCATAGTCGATTATAATTAGTGCAGTGCCGTACGCCAGAAAACTTCCACCAGCACCCGGGAGAGGGGTTGTGAGAGGATATCTATGTCAAAACAACAATGATTTTTCAGTGTGATTCATTGATACGCGCCCTGCACAGTATACAGTAGTAGAAATTGGGTTAAGCCAAACAGCAGTTCTCGCAACGGACTGTTTACAATTCACATTCTCCGACTGCTGTTCACTTCTGGTGCTGCATAAACACATCGCCGTAAAGAATCTCGAAACTTATCCGTGGTGCTATCGCTTGAGCATCGTAGAACTTACTTTAATGGGCGAGCGTAGTTTTCCTTTCAGCTAGTTTTATGACAATTTATGATTTTTTAAAGTTAGCTAATGAATTTGAGGACTTAGGCAGATATTGCAAAAGTTTTAAGATACTACTTCTATTGAGTGAGTATATTTTACAGCGTGAGATCTGTCAACGGCCGACTGTCGTCGTAAATTATTGTCTGAGCAGACGCATTACGAATTTTTGCTGTTTCGAAACCAATTACCAAAAGTTAAACGACGTGATATTTTGAAAAGCTGGTATTAATGTTTATGACTTCACAGTTTTACGAAATAGATGTTTGATGCTTGAATAGACCAAAATTCTACTTTATTGATTTTGTTTACTATTTTCGGCAAATGAATTTCATTCGTATACGGCTTGTTGCTAAGAAGAAACACGATTATAAAATATTTAGTAATTGTAATTCACAGTTATATGTTTGGAACGTAAAGATACTCTAGAATTCAGAGCACGCTGTTCAGGGATTTTGGGACATATTTTTTATAGCTTTTTTTGCAGAATTTCACCAGAACTCAAACGAGCAGGATTCTATAAACCTCGTGTCCTATATTTATTTTATAGCTCAAAATATTTCCAATACATTACATAAAAATGGATCAATATGTATCATCAAAATAAAGAACTGAACATAATATTCATCGAGGATAGCCGCTTAATCTAAACAAAATTATAAACTCGGATATTATAATTTAATAGTATCTACAAGCTGTCGATTTCCAAAGTCATTATTATCACCTCTATCTCTGAAACCGAATCCCTTCAGATACCGTCCAACCCGAGTACGATTACATTACCCCTCCAGAATCATTTCCTAATCCCGCTTAGCGCATGACGCCAATCGCGCAAAGTGCGGCAATTTCGCACTCATACCGAAAAATCTCTGCGCCACAGTCACATCACTTTTCACACAAATACCGGGGGGCCAGTATGTTTCGGATAAAGTCAGCCGAACCGGCAAAACAAATCTTCCGGAGCGCGATCGTAAATATGCGCGAACGCTCATGTTTGCCGGTGTGGGTGTGTCTCTGTGTGTGTGTTTTAAGAACGGCGCAATGTCGAGCTAAAATTAACCCCGAGGATACTAAATTTGGAAATGTTTTGCGAATTTCCTATCCATCGCGCCGCCGTCACTGTATAAACTCTGGTCAGCTGTGTGTGCGAAATTCGGATTGGAGCAAGCACACCAATCCGTTGATGGAAAGCAGCACAAATACACGGCCCGGATTGAGTTGAAATCTTTTTTATTTTCCTCTGGGACATATGGAAAAGTTACTCCATTACAGCCCCAAATCGATTCCTGTCCTGCATTAACAAAACTGTACGAAGAATACAGGCAAGTCTCTGGCAAACGCCTTGACGGATGGCCGACTGAATTGGTTATTGGTTTTGTCCAAAAATAATGTATGAACACACCAACTGTAAAAACAGAGGGGTTTTCTGTCTGCGTATGTATGTGTGTCAGGGAAATTTGTTTTTTTGCCGACGCCTCGCGGAAAACCTAGAGGGGGAAATTTTTGCCAAAAGAGTATGGCACTCATAGCTTCTACTTTTTCTCTTCTCACTTGAACACTTGATCCGGGTGGTACCGAACTGTAGGTCATTTCTGACAGTTCATCATGTTTATTTACTTTGAAAATCTCTGTCATTACTACTGATTCCGAAATATGGCCAGGCGTGATGAAACACACACACACCCAGCTAACCTCACGCCACAGCTAATCACCAGTCAGTGGGAAAGCGACAGACCGCCGTTACAGAATTTTCTACCAGATTACATAAAAAGCGTAATCCACGTCTATTTTTATCCATCCGTCTGCAATGATGAGAAACCGACTCCCCCGCTGCCCGTTCAGTGCGTCCGGCTCGACAGCCGACAGAGGGAGAGAAAGTGTGGAAATTTCGAAAAAGCAGACACTTGGCGTAAAATTTTCTTTTTCGAGATAATAAAATCGTTCCCGCACTGACGGATCCGGCGGCTGCCGGTTGCTTTGTTTTTCGATACATTTTCCCCGAAGCAGGCCGCTGCGGGAATGTGGGCACTGTTCGATATATCCTGTTTGAAAAGCATTTAACTCCTAACTTAATATAAATTAGTTAACGAATTGAGGTAGAAAGTGTAACTGAATGCGTGTAATAATTTCGGATGATAATAGCACCTGAAGACAAAAACGCTCCAGGAATGTACCATTTTAATTTATACATATGAAGACTTTTTTTTTCATTAGGTCTAATCTGCAAATGAGAGCCCTCTTTTTTCGCTTTCTCTTTCGCTTATTACTGCGAAACCATAAAACTTTTTAAACATTTATCAGTATGTTTCGAAAGATCATGGTTTTTACTAGCTTATTATGCAAAGAGTTGAAGGGAAATCAGAAAGATAGCCGAGTAATTCGCGAAAGAGAAAGTAAACAAAGAGAGGCTCTCTTTTGCAGATTGGACCTATTGAAAAAAAGTCTTCATATGTGATTATTTACTATTTGTTTCTTATTCACAAAAGTTACAACTGTTTCTGACATAACAGAAACATAATCACGAGTTTGAAAGACTACTCGATTGCATGTAAACTAGAAAAACTCTAGAAAGAGAACTGCGGAGAGAAAAACAGCATCAGCAACGCATGCCTCGGCATTGTATGGTAACACGTCCAATGTCATAAGGATAGGCAGTGCTTGATTGGATTAGGTTTTTTGACAGCTAAACCCGAATCCAATCGATACAAAATGGAGTCTACGCAGTTCTCTTTCTAGAGTTTTTCTAATGTAAACCATAAACAGTGATTACAACAGCCAACACACACATACAGAGACACGGGAGGGAGTCTATCATCGACGTCACATTCTGCAGATCTTCACTGACGGCGAAGATGGACTGGGAGTATTCGAGAAGTATTCTATCAGGCGACGAGTACCGCAGGGCTCCATACTCGAACCAACACTCTGGAATATAATGTACAACGGATTGTTAACACGGGAGCTGTCCAGGGGAGTCGAGATCGTCGGCTTTGCAGATGACATTGTCCTGACCGGTGAGACTCTTGAGGAGGTGAAGATTTTAACGGCACAGATAATAGACATCGTGGAAACCTGGATGACTAACGCCAAGTAGCCGCTGGCACACCAGAATGCGGAGGTAGTGCAGCAATCGTTAAAATCCAGCGCGTTAAGATCAACGTTTGGTGGACACTCAATCCCAGCGATGCGTGTGTGAAGTACCTGGGTGTGATGGTTGACGATCGGTTAATTAACAACAGCCATGTGGACTATGTTTTTGAGAAGGCTGCCAGGACAAGGATCATGCCGAACATTGGAGGAGCAAGATGCAGCACGGGACGTCTTCTGGGAGGGTGTCTCATCCTCAATACTGAGGTATGGCGTACTGACCTGGGCTACTGCGTTGAACTCAAAGTGGAAGCGGAGGAAGTTGACTAGGACGTTTCGCCTAATGGCTGTTCGTGTTGCGAGTGCGTACGGAACGATATCATAGGAGGCGGGATGATCTCAATCTGCATCACTCTGGCCTCTGGCTGAGGCCGTGGATAGCTACCAGCGGAGGAATGCGAAATGCAAGGAGACTGGTCAGAGTGAACTCGTTGGCTAAGTGACAGCAAGAGTGGGATAACGCGGAGAAAGTAGGGTGAACCCACCAACTCATTCCAAAAGTGTCGGCTTGGGTGCGTAGGAAGCATGGAGAGGTGAACTTTCATTTGACGCAACTTTTGTCCAAGCACGGATGCTTCCGGAAGTACCCCTTTGTCCGGAGTGTGTCAATGTGCAAGAGTCACACGTGTGGACTTCGAATGCTCTATGTTCGAAGAAGTTCGAAGTTCGATGTGCCACGACGAGCATGTCTTAGAGTAGTTACGAGTATACTCACTGAGCTGCAGAGAAAGTGACGAAGGGACCAATAAAGAAGCCGCCGTGAAACCTCAAATCGGGTCTCGGGTTAAATTCCACCACCGGAGAACTCTCTGCCGGTGTAGATTGGGTTCACTGCCGGGGACCAGTTGAGTAGTGCGCGACGTAGCACCCGACTGCAGGTCGTCAGGGCGCCAGTGAATAGGTCAGGCTTCACCCGAAGCTCCGGACCGACCTCGACAGCCTACCGCGTACCTCGTGAGTAGGCTAAATCCATCGCCGGGGATTAGAGCGAGTAGATCGCATCGAAAAGCTAGCAGTGGGTTGTTAGGGCGCCAGTAAACCGAAAGCTACGCTCCTCCCAGAACCGCTGGACAGACCTCAGCACCTATTGGCTGGCCCGTTGACTAGGCTAGGTCCACCGCCGGGGACTAGATGAAGCAGATCGGGATGAAGCGGAGAGCTAAATGGCTCACGGAAACGAAAATCGATATGCGGACAAATGTACTGCCGGGTAATTTACCGGCTATATCGTGACACATTTGGAAGCTAGACAAATTCCATCGCCTTGGATCTTTCAGTCGAAGTAGGGTGAGTTCATCGCCGAAGACTATCCGAGTAGATCGGGACAAGGCTGGGAGCTGAATGACTCACTGAAACAGGAGCTAAATGGCGATGGAATAGATTGAGAGGGATAGCAATAGGAGAGTCAACAGTTAAATGGCTGAAAGGTCGAGCCATTACACGGATCAAGTGAGGGTCCGAGCGGCGGAAGGCTCGTGAGCGAAAGAAAGAGAAGCGTCGAAAGCACAACGAGCCCCTCACGAGGTAATACATTGATGTAGTTCTGTAGGAACGAAGAGCGAAAAAAGAGTTAGGAGTGTTTTAGTGGTGAGTTGTGAATCCCACACAGTGTCAATAAACTACAGACTAAGCTATTGAAACTTTTTAAACCTTACTATAAAAAAATATTTCGGAGAGACGGGATAATATACCAATAGCGACTACCAGGCGATTCGCTACCGTGTCGGCCAATGAAAACCTGCTGCTGCATGGAGAAGGATAACCGCCGTGTGAATGTGGAAGTCGAAAGCCTTCAACAACGACTTCTTCGTTGAGGCACTTCGGCCGGACAGTGGTACCAAGAACGTGGATGCGGCTGATCTTCCAAGAACACTTTTGATGCCACAATGCCGCAAAAATGGAGCCACGCAATAGACGGCGCCCAGCTTCCAGGTGGAACGAAACGCTCAGTATGCTAAGTACTGCTTGTCCCAGAACCAGAAGGCGGTCTCAGAGAGCGGTGTCGGATCCAAATAGAAACGAGCGCAAGGCAGTGTTTCGTGAAGCTTGGGCCACTTTAAAATGAGAGACGAAGCTTAGCAAGTCACATTGTCACATGGAGCTGTGTCGCGACGAAGACACTAATCCCTGGAGGACGCGTACCAAGTCGTGATAGTGAAAAGGAAGGGTTCATCGATGCCAGCCGAAATGTGCCGGGTAAGCTGAATTCCACGATCCAATCACCTGGCCATCGACACCGTACGATGAAGAAGAAGAAGCAAAAAACAACGTACAATCGGCAAGTGACTAACGATGAACTCGCAAAAGCATCGAAGCAACTGAAGCACAAATCAAAGAAGGCCCTCATCCGGATGGTATTACTAAGAGTGGCGCTGAAAGCAGCGATCCTGGCATATCCGGACAGAAGTGTTTAGATGATGGCAATTTCCCTGAAATGTGTTGCTACCTAAGCCAGGGAACCATCGGGCGATCCGGTATCATATAGGCCTATGTCTGCAGGATACACTTGGAAAACTCTTGGAAAGAATCTATCCTTAAAAGGCTGACGAAATGTACAGAGGGCGAACACAGACTATCCAACATGCAGCTCGGATTTCGCAAAGGAGTATCGACAGTGGAGCCAATTCGGGCAGTGCTCATGAATACAGTGAAGGCAACAGAAGTAAAGAGCAGATCGATACTGTGCTGTGGTCACGATAGGACAGAATGACATCGCCGCAGCGCTGTACAGAATGAGGGTCCCCGACTATCTATGCCGGATCTTGAAGAGCTGCGTCCAGAGCAGAGTGTTGCTGTACGAGACGAACTAAGGGCAGAAGTCAATGGGAGTCACAGTGGGTGTTCTTCGGGGCTCCATTCTCGCTCTAACTTTTTGGAATGGGATGTACACTGCGTCTGCCCGGGAAAGAGGAACTCGTGGCTTTCGCGGACGACGTGTCCCTAACGGCGATGGGTGAGACGCTTGAGGAACTAGAGGTGTCGGTGATGGAGACAATAGACGCGATTGAGAGCGGGATGAACAGGGTTAAGCTGCCGATAGCTCACCACAAGACGGAGGTGTTCTTGGTCAGTAGCTGCAAAGCGGTTCAGCGGATACAGATCGACGTCGGAGGGCACGTGATTGCATCGAAGTATACACTGAAGCAATTGGAAGTGATAATCCACGACCGGTTGAGCTTCAACAATCACTTCAACTATGCCTGCGAAAAGTCGGTGAAGGAAACGAATGCAATAGCAAGGTTCATGGCAAACGTCGGCGGTCCGAGAAGCAGCACGAGATGTTTGCTAGCTATTGTTTCGTCATTGATATTGCGATATGGGGTTCCTGCCTGCGATGCGGTTCTGAAAACCAAGCGGAAACGCGAAAAGCTAAGAAAGACGTTCCTGCTGATGGCCGTACGAGTCGCGAGTGAGCACAAAACAATATCGTCGGAGGCAGTATGCGTTATCGTATGAATCACTCTGGCGTAGGATATCGAGTGCTACAATTGGAGAAACTCCAGAAACGTGAGCAAGATTGTGAGAATCGATTCGATGGCGTCATGGCAGTAGGAATCGTACAATACGAAGAAAGAAAGGTGAACCTACCGACTTATCCCAAACCCGTCGACGTGGATCAATAGAAAAGACGGAGAGGGAAGTTCACCTCTGACCTGACACAGTTCCTGTTGGGCCACGGCTGCTTCACGAAATATCTTCATCGGTTCGGGCACGCAACTTGACGGTTGGGCGCGGAGTGTAAGAACGTCGAGTAGGCACCGAAGCATGTGGTCGTCGAATGTCGAACCTCGGACATTGATTCTTGAATGTCGAACCTCGGACATTGATTCTTGAAAGAACCAGACATCAAATCGGATTATATCGTCTACAGAATGACAAGCGATGTAAACACGTGTAATGGGGTCAACAGAGTGGTGACGCAGATCATGACCGCTTTACAGCGGAAACGGCGTAATGAACGGCGAGCACCGGTTTCGGGAGAGCAATCACCCACGGGAAACTCTCCACCGGATCCACCGCCAGGGACTAGTCGAACCGCCGGACCGCCGTTTGGAAGCGGAAACCTAAGAAGAAGAATCGGTATCGGGAGAACTCTTTCGCCGGGGAACTCACCGTCGGCGTAAGCTAGACTCACCGCCGGAGACTAGGCTAAGCAGACCGCGACGAAACACCACCAGTCGCAAGTCGTCGGGGCACCATCAGCGAACCGGACGCCCTACTCCACGCCGAACTGACATCGATACCTGGCTGGTCGGCTCGGTTTCGGGAGAACTTCTTTCACCGGGAAATTCTTCCTCGTGGTAGGTTAGGTCCACCGTTGTGGGATTAGATCGAGTAGTTCGCGAACAAGTAGTTCACCAAGCGGCCTTGTTTAGAATCTTAGCCATGGCCGATGAAAAGATGGATGATGGTATGTTCTTCAGCTCTTTCGTGGCCTTGGTGATTAGTTGCTCCTCCACTTTGACCACGATATTATTTGTGTACTTCGTTTGAGGGTCGCTCAAAATTTTTCGATCGGTTACAACTGGAGCAAGTTGCAAGGATTGACGGACCACTATTGCAACGACGTAGCTCTTCGTGAAACGGTGAGGACACCTTACTTTCAGAGTCTATCTGCCTTTTTTGCAATTTTTTACAGTCGCGCAGCATCGTCTGACAGCCGGAACCGTTCGACACTCTCGCCACTCGCCACTCTTTTTCCAGAAGTAAGAAGATGTTGTAAATGCGGATCGGCTATATCCGGAGGACATGAAGTGCCTCACAATGTCCAACTTCTTCGCTTCTGGGTGGAGCTGGCAGTGTGAACAAACCATCGAGCGTAGTTGCTTGACTGTATTTGCCATGGCTGCTGCGAATCCACTATCACAACACTATCATTTTTTTCTGAACATAACAGGGTTGCTACGATCGGCGATGCATAGGTGGATTCACCATAAGATGACACGATAATCGCATGAAAAATCAAAACAAAAAATCCAAAAACTACCGAAGAAATGATGGTCGGCATACTGTTGGCATACGCTGAGATGCTTGGGACTATGAGAATCGCGCTATTAATTGTGGGAGTCTTGACGAGAAGTCTAGTAGATGAACCAAATTTAAGCAGGATGAGGAACGCTTATGAAGTTGACACGGTTTCGAGAAATTTATCGATATCCGTAATAAGGCATCTACAAGACACGAACACCACAGAAGAGATCAGTGCTGTCCCCGACGATCAACGAGTCCATCCATCTAATCGACAATAGTAGGACTGGCTCTGGAGCCACTAAGTCAGCCGAGGCGCTTGATCTAAACATTGGTAGAAATTTCAGAACGCCCGAAACCCAGAAATACTAAGTTTTTCGAACTGAGTTTGACGCGCGACTACTAATTTCAAGTCAAGTAAGTTTGACATTCCGCTCTCTAGAAGCACGAATAACTCGTAGCAGATGAAGCTAATTATGCTATTGCTATGAGCTGATTTGTCGTATCAATGACCTCATCTAAATTTCTGGAAAATACCCGTAGAACTTAATTGCCAAGACCTCTTCGTAGAGTCTTGCCAGTTAACCTAGCAGAAGTATAGCGGTGCAAGTAGTCGACAGGAAGGTGTTACTCGGTTAATTCAATTTCATTTTTTTTTGCTTGACAAATAAGTAGACTCGTATACGATCAAAACCAACACATGGCCGAATAACCCAATTGGATCGTACAATGCCAAGCAGTTTCGTCATCAATTCAATCAGTCCAATTAAACCTAATCTCTTCTCAAATCAAACCACCGCTTTTCCCCCATAGAAGAAAACATTCACACCAACTTAGTCCAAGGTCTACCTAACAAGCAAGTTTCAACCCTCCTACACACAGAACGATTCGGGTGAATCTGCCGCGGTCAGCCACAGAAGCCGTAGCACCGCGTCACCATCAATCGCTGTCGCTTCGTTGCAGCAAACATCCCCAGCGGCAAACATTGTTTGTCGCAGAATTTATTTTCAAGCAAACACCTGTCGCTTCACTTCTATCGCTCGATTTCTCTCTCTCATCACGGTGAGCGGTGTGGCTCGGTCGGCTGGTCGGTTGCCTGGGACGGGTGGTACGATTTTCCTGAAACTCGAACTCTGTTGATCGGCGCATTGCGTTGTGTGCGCGGAATGGCATAGCTCCTGGTGTGACGTCATCGTCGCACGAGGCTTCGTAAAACGCCGCACCCGCAGCAGGTAGGAAAACTCGCCAAAATGTAAACAACCTCGAATGGGGGTTTCGGTTGTGAGATTGCTGTGAGCCGTGAGTGAGCATAGGATATTCACTACAGGTGAATGAAGGTATTCGTGTGATGCAAATTTGCAAAGGTATTGAAGGTTTGTTTACAATGGTCATTGAGCAGGAGCTGTAATTTTTCGCAATTACACATTTTTCTAATATCTATAGGGGGACTCACCTCGCTACAGAAAGTGAGATCTTTCAGACTCAGAGACAGAACGGTTGAAAGTTTCTAATCCAGGTCAGCGAAGTGCACCAACCGCGTGGTCTGCACTAATTGGACATGGGACACAAAATATCAAATTTCTTGGTCGATGGGAATAGTTGCAGACGCTGCTGCGAAGGTGCGGTCTATATTCTGAGATAATTGAATGTTATGTTGCCAAAAGATTCTATTCCAAGCAATTAGTGACAATTGAGTTGGACCATGCGTATAAGCGTCAGCTGTTGATTCTTGAAGGCAAATTGTGGGCATACGGCCATTAAATGACGAATACAGTACCTTTAACCTTTCTTCAAGAAGAAATGTATAGAAACCGCCCAAGCTTTGCATTTGATTTTCGAGTTCCCGAGGAGCTAGTTTCATATAGAAATCGACTTAGCTCGTTATTTTGCATATTATCGAATATCGTTTTTGTTTAGCATGTTTTTCAGAAGCAAAACATCATATCCATGTCATTCAACGTCAGATTGAAATGATTTTTTTAAAGTTATTAGTTTTTGAAAGTTTATAAAATTTAACTTTTTTCAATCACTGATAACTCGAAAACGATTCGATGTATGGAAAAATATAAAAATAAAAAAGTTGTGTTTTCAAAAAAGCTTACGGAAAAAAATTACAATTTTTTTTAAATTTAACTTATGAAATTATTAAATTATTCTTTAAAAGTTGGACTAATTTTTTTACCTATAATCACAGAGAATAAGATCGAACAAAAATATTAAAAAAAAGTTGGGTGGGTAATGTCTGCGACATAACCGGAGAGATGTAGAATACATAAGGAACACGTTCTTCAAATATGTTGATACTCATTAGGATTTTCGGACAAAAGCTGATTTGGGCGAGGAATATTTCAAATTATTCTTTACAAAAATGATGGTGGTCCTGAAAAGGACCGGTTTTGTTGGCGTTGTTGGCCTTGGTGAGGGAGATGGCTAACGATGAAATTAATTGTTAGCATGAGGAAGTCGCGTAGTACTGGCCAATGGAAGAACAGATAATAATTGATTCCTGAAAATCAATTTTTCTTTATTCATGTAAATTATACATACTTACAAATCTAACAGAAGATTCCTGATCATATTTCTGAATCATTAGTGCGAACATTGTGTAATTTGGTTAGGTACAATGAAAGTTACAAACTTTCCAAACTCGACCTTCTGTTCATTCAGAAATATTGAAATGGGGTGTCGTGGTCACAATAAAAAAAGATGGGTGGGTAATGTCTGTCACATAACCGGAGCGTCGTGATTTCAATTCGAGACGTTAATTTAAAACTAATAATATTCAACAGAATCACGTTTGAATGGGAAATTTTCAAATAATTCTCTATGGTAATAATGGTGGTTCTGAAAAGAACCTTTGGTATCGGCGTTGGTGTTGATGGTGATGCGCTGGATCGTTGGATATTTTTTCACGGGGGCTGCCAAAAAGCTTGAATAGAAGCATGCGACTTCAACGTTTCTCTTAAACACATGCAACGACACATTCGTTTTGGTAATACTAATAATAACAGTAGAAAGGAATGGAAAAGCAGTGCACGAAACGAGCGAGAGGATAATTTAAATTTTTGTTCCGTGTGCAAGCTACTTCTTTCCACACAACGTATTATGTTGCTTGTTGGAAATTTGCTACACACCTTAAAATGAAAGTTTCAGTTTAACTCTCACTAGAACACAATTGATTGGTCCTGAAAAGAACCGTAACGGTTGCTTTTATTGTAATTTACGCCCACTCCCACAAACCGACCAAGTAGGCATCACTGGCTTCTCGGGGCATCATTACGACTGAGCTTTGTAAGCGTAGCTCGACTTTGCAGTCCTGCACAATCTCACGACCCAGACGCCAGGGCAGGAAATATTCGAACCGAACCTATGTTCGAATACTTTCAAAGCGCGAAGCTTTGCGTTACTGGTTCGTATTCACAAGCTTCGCATCACAATCGCTTACCATCGTAATTGCGGACATTTGGGCGATACTTTTGCATGCTCTTCGGCGAGGACAAAGGAAGCTTCTTGTTTATTTCATTGATGTTCGGAAAGATATGTAAAAGCTTTTGCGTAGTTTTCGACGAACACGAGCTAAGCTCTTGGTTCGTGTGATCGATATTTTTGAAACAGTTACACGGAGCTTCGAAGCGATGTTCGCGAACACAAAAGAAAGATTACCTCGAAGTATTTCCGAATCGCGAACACCGAAGGATTATATCAATTTAGCATCGCGAGGGCCATCGCTAACATGTTCGCCGGACGATATTAGTTTTCTTTATTCAAATACCTACCTACTAGTTATGCAAAAAAAAGTATATTCTAGACAGAGGCCTTGTATTAAGGGTGGAATAGGTGAAAAATAATTGTGACAATGTGTAGCTTATGGATGCTGGGGTTAACTGAAAAGTGACGTAACAAGTTTATTTAAGATACCCTACTGATATATTACCAGTAGGGATAAAATCAAGATTTCGTGACAGGGCGGGGATAAATTTTCAAATGAAATAAATTAGGGCTAGAAAATGAAGTTAAACACAATGTACACAACGTATTGAGTGGCTCGCTTATCTTAGTCATGTTCCTATGTCAGTTTCTTGAGGATCCAGTTATGTCAGTTTCTTGAGGATAAAGATATCGATATCCATTCAAAGGAAAAAAATCGATTATCAGTTAAATAAATAACGTCATGATGTGTATGATGAATCCTAGAAATAAATAGGGAATGTCAATAAACTCGACCATTCCCGATTCATATTTGGCAGTTCTGGTCGTTTTGTAAATCTTGTTTTCGACTAATAGTAAAACCATTTTGATTCAGAAATATGTTTTAGAAGGGCGCATGTTTTTTAGTGCACTTATTTAAAAAAACGCTTTGAATTCATCTACCAGTGTGATGAGACATTTTTATAACTGTTTTCGAATATTATATCGGTTGAGAACTTTTAGAACATGATGTTTCGAGAAATTTTGAAAGTGAAATTAAATCAGTTGTAAAGTTATAGAAAATAGCCTTTTAAAATGAACGGACAATCGAATTATTACTAATACTTTATGAATACATTATCTAAGTTCTTCATTCAATGCAATATGTATGCAAAAAGTTAAAAACTGGATTTCCCTTGAGAACTGGGCCAAAAAATCGAAAAAAATGTGTTGGAGATCCGAGAACTAGAACAGAAATTGTAACCCTTGGACCTCTGAAGTGCATGCGTACAAAATGCTATAGTCTAATGTTTATTTTCATTCATTTCATTTAATAATTTTCAGTTGAGCAATTCTGTCGCAAACTGCATTGTGGAGCGAGGGTCATAACTTCATAAATTTAAGTGTTCCTATTAATTTAGTACACTCTCTTTAACATAAACTACTCCAACGAATGAACGAATGGGAGTAGGTTCGATAAATTTTGAAAGAAGCCGTTAAATCAACCACTTAAGGGATTACACCACCGCAAAATTAAAAAAAAAATCGAAATTGATCTTGATTGATTTTATTATTCCATATCAACATTTGAATAGGGCTAATAAGATTTGTGAACAAACTTTTGTTTTGCTGATTTCTCTTAATTTGTTATCATTTCAACACAGAAAACATTTGAAATCGATTCTACCAAGGGCAAAGATGTTGATTCATGTGTATTTTTCATAAAATTCAACTCTGTAGCGGAAAAATGAGCGAAATAAGTTTGTTTACAAAAGTCTCATTAGCCCTTTTGAATAATTACTATTGTATTGATCTTAAATATGGGTCTTCAAAATAATATATCAAAATATGGAATGCGACAAAAAGCAAATAATAATGGAAAGACAGTATTCGAAAAAGTTCGAGTTTAGAACGACTTTCATTCTACTTGGAGTTATTTATTTCGCTTCTCATTTTCCGAGATTTCCCTTACATAAAGCATTTCGGCTATAACTGATTCAAAAAAAAAATACGGGGGGCCCTAAAGATTTCTTTCTTTTATTTTTTATTAGTAAAAGTCAAATAAGGGAAGATTACATCATGGAGAAGATAAACCAAATTTTGTCCTTTTCAGAATTGTTTTTGGATTTCCAACAAAAAAAATCACTAGAACATTGTTTGTAAGTTCTTTGCGTTTCTCCATCAGTAATTAGTTAACAAATACAATACAAACAAGTTGGAATATCCTTCTCATTATTTATCACAAAACACATGTACAGGAGTCAGGAAATAAATTTCATAAAAGTGGAACATGTAATAAGTTTGACACTTCATTTATTAAGTGAACAGATTCTGTCGAAAATGTTTGAAAATAAATATTTTGTCTCTTGTGATTAGGTAATCAACCAATAAACTTATAAAACAATATTATAAAAATCATTTGGAAGCTTTCCTCTTGGTTTGGTACAGATGCCAAGAAATTATAATTCAATTAATGACAATAATAATGGATTCAAGTATGTAGGTATTTGTTAATAAATTCATTTGGTAAAATTAAAAATAACGTTTAACACCCAAATCATCGCATATTATTGAGTGAATATGACTAGCCGATTTAGGAATGTTGCGCAAGAACGTTAGAAACCGCAACAAGTTGAAAACAAAGGCCAACGGACTACGCCTAACTACCCCTCAGTGAATACAAATAACTGAAGTTCGCCGTCTAACTGAACTCGGACGTCAGCAGTGAGATTCCATCCGAAAATTGTTCTTTTTAGGAAGAATTTGTTTTAGATAGGGAGATTATTAAGAGAGGGGTAATGGTTTTAGCGTTAAAAAACACTATTTGCGATTTTTTTAGAAATTTGGGCGAAGCGAATTGATCAAAACTTTTGTACATTATAATGTATCATTTCATCCAAAAGAGTCATTTCACCAAAAAACATTTTTTCACGCTGAAACCCTTACCCCCTTAAACATACTTTATACATCTTCACCTAAACTCCTTGGCAGGGAAAATATACTCCGATTGAAGAAGAAAAGACGAGTTTGCAATCAAAGTAGCTAGTAAACATAATTGTATTCCGAAAAAAAGAATTTGAATTTCACTACCACTACGCTCATTCAAACTCGTGGCTCATAAATTGGTAAGGTATGCGACGCACCTAATCCCTAAATCCTAAATTATAATCTTAAAATAATCCATTTTATTTATACTCAAAATAAGATTTAAAGTTTATGATTTTAAGACAGATAGTCACGTAGCGTACATGTTCGCGGTGGCCTCATGATGCTGATGCTTGAAGCGATATAAAACTTCGATGTTCGCGATTCTCAAATAAACGAGGCATTCGCTTTATATGTGTTCACCGAATATCGCTTCGAAACTCTGTGGAAATGTTCCAAAAACGCAAAAACCACGAGCCAAGAGCTTACCTCGTGTTCGACGATGTGTGCTTCTAAGGTTAATGTGAACTTTTTCGAACATTGTAAAGAGCGAACTAGATGCGAAGCTCGCTTCGTCCGAGCAGAGATAAGTTTTACCCCTAAATGTTCGCAGCGATTGTGTCAAACTCATCGATTGCATGTGGTATGCTGGAGAAGGTGCTTCGTGAAGCTTCGAACAGCAATCAATTCATTTTTCGAAATTTTCCTGCCCTGCCAGACGCTGGAACGATAGCCTACTCCGTTGCCCTTTAGTTGGGGCGAAATACTAGCACGGCGACAGTTCCTGATCGGTAGTTGATTGCGATGGGCCACCAGTAGCTGGGGCACTTTTGCGGACCGTCATCATCGCCAACTGCTTTCCTCCGGTGGACTGGCTGCTTGCTAGTGCTTGAACGAATACGAATGCTGAGAAAAACCGACCGACCAATATTCATATATGAAAACACGAGAAAGCACTACTATCGCTCTCTCGCTCGTTTTCGTGCCATTCCTGTGCCTTTCCTTTCCGTTCGGCTACCAATACTAGCATAACCAAAACGAATATTCTGTCTTTCCATCGCCTTCAATTTAGTGGCCAGTGCTAGCAAACTTGCATGTTCAGTTTTTCAATAACAACATTTTCAATATTTTCAAAGAATGTTGCAGATTTGAAAAGAAGGAAGGAGAAGATTTTCACAAATTTAAATTCTTTTGTCTTATTTGTTAGCGCTGATAAAGGCTATTTAGTTTGCTACTAGCAAGGAGCTGCACAAACAAATCGATTTATGCAGTTAATCAACGAAGGCTGCCAAAAAGTTCGAATAAAAGCATGCGACTAGTGTACTTTGCACGTTCTATATTTTATCAATACTAGAGAGGATCAATAAAATAATTCAAATTGTTATAGCGACATGCAATTGTGGCAACACTGGCCATGAGATGGTGGGAGAACACGCACATTCGTTTTAGTTATGATTGTAGTAGCAGCAGAAAGGAATGGAAAAGCAGTGCACGAAAACGAGCGAGAGAGGATAATTTAAATTCTCTTTCTTTCTTTCCACACATCGTATTTCTTATATAGCTTTCTGAAAATTATTTGTTATACACCATAAAATGTAAATTTCAGTTTAACTCTTATTAGAACACAATTAATTGGTCCTGTAAAGAACCGTTTATTGTTTTATTGCGGGAGCATAATTCAGACGCACTCCCCGCGGACACGGTGAACCACTTTAACTCTTATTAGAACACAGATTAGTTTCTCTGTTGCCCTTTAGTTGGGGCGAAATTCTTGCAGGGCGACAGTTCCTGATCGGGTTGCGATGAGTCACCAGTAGCTGGGGCACTTTTTCCGACCGTCGTCATCGCCAACTTCTTTCCTTCGGTGGACTGGCTGCTTGCTAGTGCTTGAACGAATACGAATGATGAGAAAAACCGACCGACCAATATTCATATATGAACACACGAGAAAGCGCTACTATCGCTCTCGCTCGTTTTCGTGCCATTCCTGTGCCTTTCCTTTCCGTTCGGCTACCAATACTAGCATAACCAAAACGAATATTCTGTCTTTCCATCGCCTTCAATCTAGTGGCCAGTGCTAGCAAACTTGCATGTTCAGTTTTTCAATAACAACATTCAAACAATATTTTCAAAGAATGCTGCAGATTTGAAAAGAAGGAAATGATTTTCACAAATTTAAATTCTTTCGTGTTATTTGTTAGCGCTGATAAAGGCTATTTAGTTTGCTACTAGCAAGAAGCTGCACAAACAAATCGATTTATGCAGTTAATCAACGGAGGCTGCCAAAAAGTTCGAATAAAAGCATGCGACTAGTGTACTTTGCACGTTCTATATTTTATCAATACTAGAGAGGATCAATAAAATAATTCAAATTGTAATAGCGACATGCAATTGTGGCAACACTGGCCAAGAGATGGTGGGGGAACACGCACATTCGTTTTAGTTATGATGGTAGTAGCAGCAGAAAGGAAAGGAAAAGCAGTGCACGAAAACGAGCAAGAGAGGATAATTTAAATTCTCTTTCTTTCTTTCCACACATCGTATTTTTTATATAGCTTTCTGAAAATTATTTGTTATACACCATAAAATGTAAATTTCAGTTTAACTCTTATTACAACACAATTAATTGGTCCTGTAAAGAACCGTTTATTGTTTTATTGCGGGAGCATAATTCAGACGCACTCCCCGCGGACACGGTGAGCCACAAAGCACTATTTTGCATCCTCGAACAAACCGACCAAGTAGGCATCGTTGGCTTCTCGGGGCATCATTACGACTGAGCTTTGTAAGCGTGGCTCGATTTTGCAGTCCTGCACAATCTCACGACCCAGACGCTGGAACGATAGCCTACTCTGTTGCCCTTTAGTTGGGGCGAAATTCTTGCAGGTCGACAGTTCCTGATCGGGTTGCGATGAGTCACCAGTAGCTGGGGCACTTTTTCCGCCGTCGTCATTGCCAACTGCTTTCCTTCGGTGGACTGGCTGCTTGCTAGTGCTTGAACGAATACGAATGATGAGAAAAACCGACCGACAGATATTTATATAATCGCGCTAATATGCACTACTATCGCTTTCTCGCTCGTTCTCGTGCCGTGCATGAGCCTTTCCTTTCCGTCCGGCTTCTAATGGCCTAACCAAAGGAATATGCCGTCTTTCCCCCACCAACTGCTCTCGTCAAGCAACCCAATGCGAATAACCATAGGAACAAACATGTAGTGGACCTATATATAAACTTTTCATTATTTTATTGTTCGGTTGGTCCACCATTTTGACGGCTCTGTGCGGGATGGGCTGAAAATTTTCACTTTTCCGAGTCGTTTTCGAAAGATTTTTCAAAACACAATTTTTTGTTATTAGTGCATGTTATACATACTTCAAATTTTAATACAGCATAGAGGAACATATTTGCAACAAATTGGCCTAAAAATCAAATCATTCTGTTAGGTATGATAAAAGTTATTAACGTTAAAAATCTGACGCGGCGCCGCAGCCGATATTTTGAAACGGGACCCCTATATTGAAAGCTTAAATGTATTCTACATTAAAAACGTGTGTAAACATTTGAATTAATATATGATAAACACTAGCGCCGCCACACCAACCTATCCCAACTATCCGTCAAATCCATTCCGGAACCGGTTCGAAATCCTGAATGGATTCAGTATGGAATCTTGCTCAAAGAAAACAACCGATTCCGACTCAATTGGTTGATGCATTTGAGCTGGAATTCATGCTGGAAGTCCGAACCGGTTCCGGACTAGTTTGACTGGGTAGAGGAATAACCGCTGTTAATTCTGTCGAACTCAGCCGCAGAAAAAAACATGACGACAGTAGCGCACCTGGTATGGATATCCCAACTACCTTCGGAACCGTTAGAGATTCTACACAAGTCGAATGCTGAAGATGGACGTCTGTTCTCTGTGTTAAAACTATTGACGCGAGTTTTTTTGTAATATGTGATTTTGTTATGTAGCTTATGTTTTTTTTAATTTTAGTCAATTTTTTTAAATCATTTATAATTATATTGAGAAGATGGGGTAACAATTTCAGAACGGATCTCTACATACTTTATGACATATTATAATTATAACAGGCCTGTTACTGGACGTTTAGTGTAAAATTGCTTTGTTTTAATTGTTATATCTCGTAACAATCTTTTTAATATGATTCTTAATAATTACAGAAAAAAAATTTCGCGATCTTTTTTGAAAGCGTAACTATTTTTTTTCATATATCGAATCGTTTTCCAGTCATCAGCGATTGAAAAATGTTCAATTTTAAAAATTTGAAAAATATACTATTCAACCAAAACAAAAATATGTGTCAATTATTTTTAGATAACAATTGTTTTAGCTAAAGAATGCAAGAAAATTTTTTGGAAGAAAAGTAAATTTTGCTTGTAAACCCGACGTTGAATGACTCCTGTATATTTGATGTTAAAACAACGCAACGAAAAATCAGTACTACAAGTCCGCCCGCCAATTCGTCATAGCAAAATCTGCAGTCAACTGACTCCCATACATACAGAGTTTGACAATAGGCAACATCGGTTTCTCGCCGATCGATTGGGGTAGGTTTGACAAACGACATATTCGTTTGAAATGTCATCAAAGTCATTCATCAACAGACGTACAGTAGCCGTAAACAAAAGAAGAAAATGCGTACTTTCTCTGTTGCGAAGCAAACTACAGTGGTCATCGTTCGTATTTCAAATCAACATTTTTAATAATAAATAAACAAAAGAATTCTAAAGCTTTGAATGCACAGTAGATACATTACACTAGATTAGGATTGTCGATAGTAGCGCCGTTTTCTCTATCCCTCTCGTACTGCCGTAATACGAATATTTGTCCCATGTTCTATTCATATAACAGCAGCGTAGAGCGACCGTTAGTTTCATATTTATATACCGTGGTATATAACTGTCAAAGTAATGGGCGCTCTACGATAGCAAAAGAGATAAAAAAAAACGGTACTTCTAGCAACAATCCCAATTTAGTGTTCTGTATCTACACGGAAAAATAAAACAACCCGCAGAATAAGTTCTTTAACTTAAATTTAGGTAGTTTTGAGTTTTGCGTCGCTTTCGCACCTATTAGTGTTGTCAAAAACAAAGGGAGAGATTCGACTCAGTCGAGGCCTTCCATGGAATAAAGTACTTTTGAGTTGTTTGAGGTATACTCAAAATTAGGTAGATTCAACTTAAATTTAGGAAAGATTGAGTACAAAAAACCTGTCAATGAGTTGTGGTTTTTGCCGTGGTTAAAGGGAAACTACCTTCAACACGGTTTACCTAATTTTACCTTATTCCACGATACCCGAGATTGAGTCAAAAGAGCTCAACTTTTGGTAGTTTTTCGTATCCGTGTACTCAATATACATTTGAATATACATTGTACCACTGACAATGCTTATCTCCTTTTATCATGGGAGAAATTTTTCTTGAGCATCTGACGTCACAGCTTTACTGACCAACACACACAAAGTTACGAAAGCTTCCAACCTTTGTTGATCATCCTTCCTAAGTATAAAAGTACAAGATGTAAATAAATATTGTTTCGTCTTAAAACGCATCGTCGGACGGGATCAAAGTAACATATAACAATTTCGTTGGTAAAGAAATATGACAAATAATAGAGGAAACAGAGTCGGGAATAGTTTCTCGTGAACAAATAGCTGCAAAGCATGGTGTTCGAAGATGATCCGTGAGCAGATCTGTGAAGAACAAAGCGGCGATCAGGGTTGTTAATACGATACATTTTTCACGATAATTTATCGGCGTTACTTGTTAACGATAATGTATCGTCGCCTTTATCGTCATCGTCGGTTAATCGGGTATCGCGATACATTTTGCATTACTTTCCCGTTTATTGGAGTTGAAGTTGATGCGGTAACTTTAAATTGTTTAGAAATAAATACCTACCGACGATGCGCCAAAATGAATTTTTTTCAACTTTTCGGGATTGTATTATATTGAAGGGAAAGTTGTTGGCAATTGAAGATCAATAATTTTGGACATTTTCAATACGCAGAATACGGTGCACAGAAGTTCCACAGTGTTTCCAAGCGGCAAAAAGGTGTTAAAAATTGTTTTGACCATGAAGAAAACGAATTTTGAGCTATTGTGTAATTAGTAATTATAAGATTTATTTTAACGGCTTTGTCAGTCTTTTGATAAATAATGGAACGAATTTTAATATTTGTCCGACGTTTCGATGCTTTTTGGCATCATCTTCAGGGGAAACTAGTTTATAATGTCATGATTAGTCTGGTTTTGGGTTGATACATAGTTCTTGTACTTACAATATAGTTCGTCCTTTGTCTAAATGCTTTGATAAGCTGAATGTCTGAGATATTGTTTGTTGTTCGTACATCTGTGCGTATCTGGATGGACAATAATATAAATCTTACGTAATATGTGCCATAAGTTGTAAAAAATAAAATAAAAATATAAATTTTGAAATATTGCTTACAAGTCGCCTAATATCAATTTTGGTTGAACCTATTATTTCGATTATTTGCGCCCTGTTGTATCTACTCCTTGCGCCCTGTTGTATATAGATACTGTGTGTGCAATGGCGGTCATAGTTTTGGGCATCGATAAATAGTCGATATTGTTGACATTTGGCTCTTTAGATGGAAAGAGAAAGCAAGAGATTGTTCAACGTTACGTTATTTTTTGGTGTGTGTTTTCAACGAGTGTAGTATACCAGCGTAAGTTGTGTTGAGACCTTCAACATCTTTACGGCGGTTGACAGTGTTGGGGGTGTTGTAAATATGACACATCTCTAAGAATGGGAGTGTGGCGGTGTGGAAAGTGCGGTCTATTACAGTTGTGTTTTCTAGATTGAACCTGTGCTCCATATCAATACTATGTTCTATCAGTGCTGTTTTGCCTTTCAAATTTTCTATCTCGTCAATGTGCGCGTTTGATTGAATCAGCTGGTCTAGTTTGTTTACATTCGTTTTGTGGCCTGCTAGTCTTGTTCTTAATTTGTTCTTTGTCATACCAATATAGCAAAAGCAGCAGCTATTGCATGGTATTTTGTAGATAACATTATGTTGATCTTTGGTTTCGATTTTGTCTTTAACGTTTGAGTGGAATATGCTCACGGTTTGTTGTTGTCTGGTGCTTATTTTAATCTGCTGTTGTTCGTGGTCTTGGGAAAGTGTTTTGATGATGAGTTCGGTTAGTTTAGGAATGTATACAATCGACCGGTATACTATGTTGGCAGTAGAATTCGTTTGCGTGCTGTGATGTTCGTCGGTATCCTGGTTGAGCTGCTGTGCATGGTGATTAAATGTCGAACAACCTGGTGTCTGGTGAATGGTGGGATGATCATTTGGTGCATGTATTGATGTTTCGTCCTGTCTGATGTTGCTTTTGTTTTTGTATTTCTGTATCAGCCGGTTGATTAGGGTTCTCGGGTAATTGTTGTTTTGAAGATGCCTATGGATGATTTTGGTGGTGTTGTGTTTATTATTACTGTCACTGCTGGTAAGAGATGTAACCCGGTGGATGAAGTTGTTTGCAACGTTAATTTTATGCTTCATTTGGTGGAATGAATAAAAGTTTAGCATTCTGCCCGACGCGATGGGTTTGGAGTACCATTGGGACGATATTGTCTGATCTGCATTCCGTGTTAAAAGCATATCCAAGAACGGTAGCTTATGTTCGTATTCGCATTCCATTGTGAATTGTAAACGGTTGTCTTGCTGGTTGAAAATGGCTAGTACTGTGTCCTTCGAATCTTTGGGTACTGCTAGGAACAAATCGTCTACGTATTTCCGGAGAATGGGTACGGCAATAGGTAACGATGTTAGGGCTTTTGATATGATTGATTCAAGAACTATATCCGCTAATATAGGAGAGAGCGGGCTGCCCATAGCTGTTCCGTAAGTTTGATAGTAGAATTTGTTTTTATAGCGGAAATAGCTTGCTTGCATACAATACTCTACTATTTCTAGGAACAGGTCCAAATTTATTTCCGTTTGAATTTCGCTCCATCGCTCTATAATGTTCTTGATAACGGATTGTCTTGGTACGTTTGTGAATAGAGAGGTTACATCCAGTGATATTAGAATGTAACCTTCGGGTAGGTGGACCTCTTTGATTTCTTCGCAGAACTCAAAGGAGTTCTTGATATTGTATTGGCTTTTTAGTGACTGTTGCAGGATTTGTGCGATGTATTTGGCTAGGTGGTACGTCGGAGCGGAGGTAGTCGGTATAACGGGGCGTAGCGGTAGATTGGTTTTGTGTGCCTTTGGTTGTCCATATATTCTCGGACAGGTTGCGTTGTATGTGGTTAGATTTCTTGCTGTCTTGTAATCTATAAGTTTCAGGTTTTTTAATCTTTTTACAAAATCGTTATTCTTGGTCTGTATGCCGTTTGTTGGGTCTTTAGAGACGCATTTGTATGTCGTTCCATCGGTAACCAGAGATATCATTTTTTCCTCGTAATCTTTGGTGTACATTATTACGGTACGGTTTCCCTTGTCAGCTGAAAGAACGCATATCTCGGGGTGTGCATGTAGAAACGTATTTGTTGTGTTTTTTGCTTTGGCACAGAAATTGACTACTGGGTCGTGCGTAGATGATTTTGTGTGGTAGTTATGAATGTAATTTTGCACTATGTTTGTTGCTTTGCACCCCGTTATACCGACTACCTCCGCTCCGACGTACCACCTAGCCAAATACATCGCACAAATCCTGCAACAGTCACTAAAAAGCCAATACAATATCAAGAACTCCTTTGAGTTCTGCGAAGAAATCAAAGAGGTCCACCTACCCGAAGGTTACATTCTAATATCACTGGATGTAACCTCTCTATTCACAAACGTACCAAGACAATCCGTTATCAAGAACATTATAGAGCGATGGAGCGAAATTCAAACGGAAATAAATTTGGACCTGTTCCTAGAAATAGTAGAGTATTGTATGCAAGCAAGCTATTTCCGCTATAAAAACAAATTCTACTATCAAACTTACGGAACAGCTATGGGCAGCCCGCTCTCTCCTATATTAGCGGATATAGTTCTTGAATCAATCATATCAAAAGCCCTAACATCGTTACCTATTGCCGTACCCATTCTCCGGAAATACGTAGACGATTTGTTCCTAGCAGTACCCAAAGATTCGAAGGACACAGTACTAGCCATTTTCAACCAGCAAGACAACCGTTTACAATTCACAATGGAATGCGAATACGAACATAAGCTACCGTTCTTGGATATGCTTTTAACACGGAATGCAGATCAGACAATATCGTCCCAATGGTACTCCAAACCCATCGCGTCGGGCAGAATGCTAAACTTTTATTCATTCCACCAAATGAAGCATAAAATTAACGTTGCAAACAACTTCATCCACCGGGTTACATCTCTTACCAGCAGTGACAGTAATAATAAACACAACACCACCAAAATCATCCATAGGCATCTTCAAAACAACAATTACCCGAGAACCCTAATCAACCGGCTGATACAGAAATACAAAAACAAAAGCAACATCAGACAGGACGAAACATCAATACATGCACCAAATGATCATCCCACCATTCACCAGACACCAGGTTGTTCGACATTTAATCACCATGCACAGCAGCTCAACCAGGATACCGACGAACATCACAGCACGCAAACGAATTCTACTGCCAACATAGTATACCGGTCGATTGTATACATTCCTAAACTAACCGAACTCATCATCAAAACACTTTCCCAAGACCACGAACAACAGCAGATTAAAATAAGCACCAGACAACAACAAACCGTGAGCATATTCCACTCAAACGTTAAAGACAAAATCGAAACCAAAGATCAACATAATGTTATCTACAAAATACCATGCAATAGCTGCTGCTTTTGCTATATTGGTATGACAAAGAACAAATTAAGAACAAGACTAGCAGGCCACAAAACGAATGTAAACAAACTAGACCAGCTGATTCAATCAAACGCGCACATTGACGAGATAGAAAATTTGAAAGGCAAAACAGCACTGATAGAACATAGTATTGATATGGAGCACAGGTTCAATCTAGAAAACACAACTGTAATAGACCGCACTTTCCACACCGCCACACTCCCATTCTTAGAGATGTGTCATATTTACAACACCCCCAACACTGTCAACCGCCGTAAAGATGTTGAAGGTCTCAACACAACTTACGCTGGTATACTACACTCGTTGAAAACACACACCAAAAAATAACGTAACGTTGAACAATCTCTTGCTTTCTCTTTCCATCTAAAGAGCCAAATGTCAACAATATCGACTATTTATCGATGCCCAAAACTATGACCGCCATTGCACACACAGTATCTATATACAACAGGGCGCAAGGAGTAGATACAACAGGGCGCAAATAATCGAAATAATAGGTTCAACCAAAATTGATATTAGGCGACTTGTAAGCAATATTTCAAAATTTATATTTTTATTTTATTTTTTACAACTTATGGCACATATTACGTAAGATTTATATTATTGTCCATCCAGATACGCACAGATGTACGAACAACAAACAATATCTCAGACATTCAGCTTATCAAAGCATTTAGACAAAGGACGAACTATATTGTAAGTACAAGAACTATGTATCAACCCAAAACCAGACTAATCATGACATTATAAACTAGTTTCCCCTGAAGATGATGCCAAAAAGCATCGAAACGTCGGACAAATATTAAAATTCGTTCCATTATTTATCAAAAGACTGACAAAGCCGTTAAAATAAATCTTATATACACCGTAACAGTCGAAATCTTCATTTGTAATTAGTAATTTTTATAACGCATAAATATATATTGAAAAAACTACTAAACCACTATGATTAGGCTTTTCACAAATTACACTACACATTTAAGTGGTGTGGTGATTAGCAGATTTTATTATAATTTTAATTTAAACTAGAAGATTTTGGTTTTTAAAAAGGAGAATATGTATATTTCCAATCTTTGTCCTTTTCTAGTTGGGGAGCTTTTAGCCCCCTCCTCCGTTTCTTCTCTCCACTATGTAACAAGATGCTTCATGCTTCCTTGTTTTAAGGCTAGTTTACAGTTCGGGAAATGGGTCACGGGATTTCGCACGGGATTTGCGTCGGGATTTGATCAGGGAAAATTTCCCGCCGAGATCTCTCCAAACTGTCAAACCAAAAACTCTGCTGATTCTTAAAAATACAAACAGTATCAAACATGCAGCGAATTGCAAACCTTATAAAAATACTATTTTTCCCGTCGGAAACAATTTGTGTTGAATTGTTCCCGGCCGGATTTCTGTGTAAAGAGTTTTAAAATCCCGTGATGTTTCCCGCGGTTGGGTTTACACTTCAGGAAAACTGTCATTTTTGTGTAGACTCATTTCCCGTCGCGGGATTTGAAATCCCGAGCTCCATTTAAAATACACAGGGACCCAAATCCCGTGACACGTTTTCCGAACTGTAAACTAGCCTTTACTCTTAAATGTGTAGTGTAATTCATGAACGGCCTCATAATAGAGCTTTAGTAGTTTTTTGAATACATTGAAGACCCGTTTTTATCAGCCCCTTTGGTGAATTTTAGACTGATAAAACGATGACATTGACAAAATCGGCACATATTTTTTCTGGTTCTGAAACGAAGTCGAAACGCAAACACCTGGACTAACATATTTTTTCTTTCATTTTAATAAACCGCAGCTGTTAATTATAACCGTTGGTTACAAGCTTCATATGTGCCTCCACCACATATTCCGAAATTCCCACATTTACGGCATTGACCCTATGGGCATTTTAAAATGAGATCTCGTATTTACCAAACCACATCCAATCCCAGGCAACCGATAAAACAGCCCGTCGTGAGTGACACTCGTCTGGTATACACGATCCAGATATATACACTCAAGCTCGTATGCATACACCCACCTAGTTGGCGTGTTTGAATTTGAGCCCATAAATTTCCCTAATTTGACATCTACACCAGTCAATAGATGGATCCACCATAAAAAGGGTTACGAAATCGGAAACAAACCATACGTCAAACTTCGGGCTAGTTCGGAGTTTGGGTTTGATTCCACCAACTTCACTAGTAAGCTTGGCATATTGACAAGATTCCTTCTTTCCGTCTGTGTCCATCCCAGAGAATGGAAGTGCGCGTCGCGTTGGACTTAAGTAATTGTAAAGTGTTGGAAATTACAGCAAAGTGTGTGAAATTGATAAATTAGAACAGCGCAAGTTAGTTAAAAGACAAGTTAAAAAATAGAAACACCACATTGCAGTTAAACGAGAAGTTAAAAACGGTAACAGTACGACGATAAAATTGTAAAATAAATCCTAGCAACGCTATAGGACAAGTTAAAAAGCTACATGTAAAGGAAAAGGTTCGTGAAACGGACCTTTTTTCCTACGTATGATCCGATTTGCTCTATTTCCTTCAATAGGACCCGTACGGCTCGTAAACCACGAGGTGTTCAAGGATCAACCTAGCCGCACCAGCCACGTGTCGCTATATTAGCACAGAGAACAATGCACGGACGGAAATTTACAGACCGGAAGATAGCCCAATACAGAAAGGGACTTCTCACCGGTTGGCTGAGCCGAACGACGATCCGCAACGGCCAATGTTTCGAAGGCCTATTCTGCGGAACCATCTACACCAGCAGGTTTTGCAGAAACCAGAACTACAACCACGATGATTGTCTGCCGCAAACAGACTCCAAGCAACGCCGCTACAAGACCCCGGGGTTCTACGATAGACAACGAACGAGAATCCAGCATTAGCAAAATCGCAAGTACAAACGTGTCGTCACCAATTAGGGCCTCCAAATTATACTTCTTTTTGTAAAACTTTAGTTTTAGAATATACGTTTAGTTTTAAGAATTTCACACCTTTTGATTTATCTCGCAATTCGGGTTTATAAAGAAACCAGCCGGCCTCGCTCTGGAAGGGTTAGATGGGGAAGATCGAATCTTGTGGCTTTTGAGCAGCCCTATGGTAGGAAAACGGTTTCATTTCCCTCGTCACGTAACCCATCAATTGACAGGTGAGAGGTCTACCTCTACTGTTCTCCCACAGGTGAGTGTAATGCAAACTCTACTGACAAACGACCCTGCTAATCCACCATCCCCTCTGCACGTAACAAAGCAAGATGTCCGAGTTACATAATATATTCTTCTTTAGTCCCTCGACAAAGCCTCATAACCTGTTCTGATCATTTAGTAAAAATGTCCCTTATGGAGGTCTTACAGTACAGTATTTTTATTTTTGTATATTTTGCATCACTAAGATAAGAAAAATATGCTAAAGAAGGAATTTACTCGAATTTGACTTGAACGTAGGCTAGAGCTCACCAAACGTTTTTGATAGTGTTTGTTTTACAGATTCGTATTGGTATAGCTTCGTCTGCGGAAAATTACGGCTTCCATACCAAAATATTGCTTTTTGGACACTAAAACATTCGATAATTTCTAAAATGTAAGAAATACAAATAAACTTACATTACAAAAATTCTGTATTTTTTATGCAGAATAAAATCTTGGAACATTTTGAAATTCTACAAAATTACCAGGGCAAGCATTTTGAAAAAGCAATTTTCAGATTTCTCCACAAATGTATATCAAAATCGACAGTTAGACACATTGTCTCTTCAGCAAAGTTAAAGCTCAACAACTTTGCCAAAAAAAGTTTTTTTTTTATTTTCTTAAATGACCAAACAAAAACTTGCTTCTCAGCCTTAGAGGAATTAATCTCCCAACTAATACTTTTTAAATGCAAAAAAAATATAAATAAACATTGCGGAAGACACAATAGCTAAAAAATGTTTTTTCGTGGTTCAAAGAATTTCTTTCACATTTTTGACACTTTGGAAACACTGTGCACTGGTGGATCCTCCTGTAAATTGAAAATGTTCAAAACTATCGATTTTCAACTGCTAACAACCTGCCCTTCAATATAAAAAGTTCGCGAAAAGTTGAAAAAAAAATCTATTTTGACACACCGACGGTACATTGAAAATGCCCAAAACTATTGATTTTCACTTACCAATAACTTCTTCAATATAAAAAAACTTTCCCCAAATCCATCCATTTTGACAAATCGTCGAACCCCCTGTGCATTGAAAATGTCCAAAACTATTGATTGTCAATTGCCAATAATTTTCCCTTCAATATAAAACACTCCCGAAAAGTTGACAAAAATTTCATTTTGGCACATCGTCTGACACCCCCCCCCCCCCCTTTGCATAGAAAATGTCCAAAACTATTGATTTTCAACTGCCAAAAACATGTCCTTCAATAGTTATTTATTTCTAAACAATTGAAAGTTAACCGCATCAACTTCAACTCCAATAAACGGGAAAGTAACGCAAAATGTATCGCGATAACCACCGATGAATTATCGACGATGACGATGAATCCGATGATACATTATCGTTAACGGAGTTTCCGTTAACGTTAATGACGATTAATTATCGATTAACAACCCTGGCGGCGATCCAGTTTACAATAGCTAAGTATAGAGAATGTGGGAGAAGTGTCTAATATTGAAAGAACCAAATATCAGTTTTACATTTCATCCATAATATCCATAAAACTACATTTTCCATAAGAGTAATTATACGCAGTTTTAAGAGACTCTCGAAACCCTTCTTAAGACATCGTTTTCCAACCTCCTTAAAACCAATAGATAGTTTTCTGACATTCTTGTTGATGCTAAATGTAAGTCGAACAGCTCTTCTTCAAGTGTATCATAAATAAAAATGAATTTATTTCGATCTTAAAAAACTTCTATTACCCTTGAGCAAGAATAATTTGTTTTACTAAGATCTCATGGCGGCTTCAGTTAAATCCAATGACAAGTTATGGCATCGTGGATATTTTTGACCACTTCAAAGCGGTAGCCATTAGCATGAGAATTAAATTAATAACCTTTTTTCGTATATTGTACTGATTCTCACTGATTGAAATACATTTCTGGACCAGAAAAATGTTTATGCACGCGTTTTATCAAAAATATGATAATTATAAACATTTAAATATATTATAGAATTTTCGAAACAATCTAATGTTTCCTATAAAAAGCAATGTGTTAGAAATTGTTTTACTGCGCGTTCAATTTTTTGCACTTTTATATTGCATATCATCGGAAAACTGGCCATCGTACGCAAATTTTCTCAATCATGAGCGCGAAAAGCTGGCCACTTATATTATCGATTTTCATTCGCATCCATTTTGGTATGGAATGGTATGATATGTTTTCACAAGCAGATTCTTTTCGACTATACACCAAGCTCTCTGTCTAACAAAAACAGTATCGTAGCGCACTAGAAGTTTTCTTGAAGAGAAAAATCATAAAACTATCAAGACTTATGGTAGTCTTATAGTAGGTTTTAGCAGCTCTCGAACACCATTATAAGAATGTATTGATAAGACCTAAAAGTTTTAAGAAAACCTTGGAAAATATTCATGAGAACCTTCTTAAGTATGGGCCTTTTTCGACTTAAGAAGGGTTTATGGTTGTCTTGAAGCAGTGGTGTAGAGTAATTGGTTTTATGTTCTGTTTTATGAAATTAATCTTGAAGATATCTTTAAGTGCAGTTTGCTATGAATCAAATTTCTATATGGCATACTATTATAATTTTGATACATGGTCCACGAATTTCAATAGTTTTCACATGATATTAATGTGGGACAGATAATTTTTATGTGCTGCTGCAAATTGCAAAAATATGCCGCACAAAGAAATAAAAACTTATCAAAATTCAGTACAGGTTTAGACAATTTGTGCATTCTAATTAATGAAAATACACCAGCCAAGAACAGTACCGTCTTTACGCATGGGCACACTAGGGCAGAGCCAGGGGCCCCGGGCTTTTAGGGGCCCTCAACATAGGTTGAATACAAAATTATTTTGAGGGCTATTTTCCAAAAAATAGCAGCACTCAATTGTTTACTCTTTAGCGTGTGGGTAACAATGGATCAGTTGCTCGAATTCGCATTGCAGTTCAAGTGATATAGCGTTTGCTTTTTTATTTGATGAGCTTCGTTGATAGATTGTTGCATTTCTGTTATTTTTGCCAATAGTTGTGGTAGTGAAATATTGAAATAAATTTCGTTGCTCATATTAATAGGTTCGAGTAATTTGGATGTTTCGCTATGTTTATTTGTTTGCATAACAATGAAGGTGTTGATAAAATTTTCAACACCTTTATGGTTATGCAAACAAATTTTTGTGCTTTCGAAAGGTGAAAAGGCTAATTATTGTTATTATTTTTTCCTTCGGCCTCTTTCTGCACTGCCTATCACCGACACCAGAGAGGCGACTCTACCATCAAAACCCTAGACTTGCCACTTAACTACCGGCACCGTCTTTGAGATACTAATTCGTTGAATATGAAAATGATAATTTTACTGGAAGGACGAAGTCAGCTGTCTTAGTCTGGATAATCAAAACAAGGGTTTCTTACAGGGTAGTAAGAAACCCTTGTATGGATTATCCAGACTGAGACAGCCGACTTCCATATACCAGTCGTAATCTACATAACCTTAGATAATATTACTTATAATGCACTTTTTTGCTATCTTTGCCTCTCTGAACTGTTCACTATAAAAGAAAGCACAAAACTTCTGTCAGAATATATAACAAAAATCTACTTCACCAACAATTTGTGCATGAAGAGATACTATTTCAAAGAATTGTTCTTTTCCTGCAGCGAAAATGCAAATATCTAAAATGAATGAACATGGAATCGCGCACTTTGATTCAACATAATATTGATCGATTTCAATGGCTTCAATATTCAATATTGTTGTCTGTTATTTTTTACATTTTAACGACATTCAATTAGCTAGAGATTATTGGGTAGAGAAAGTTATGAAAATTAAAGCCATAGTATTCAAGTAAGAGCAAGGCTGTGAAGTATACAGATCGGAAAACTAGAACTGGTAGGGTCATCAGAACAGGCTTAATATCGTACGGGCTTATCTTTTGTCTTCTGCAAATGAGGGTCGAGCTTAGGCAGGTTGTCTGTAAATGTAGTTGAATTATGATTGAAGGAAATGTGGTTTTTTAAAGCTGGCAATTGACTTATTCCAGCTGCATCATATCAGGAACAGTAAGAAATTGAAAACACTTTGTAAATCACGTAGTTGTCAACTATTAATAAGTCGATTTTTTGGCATATCGCTAAATATTTTTCCAGGATTTTCATAGTATAAGGATCTAATGAATCGTCGACATTGTAGTTTTGACGTTTAACCCGTCTTACTCCATCATTCTTCATTATTGACGGAGGCTTTCTTCAGCCTCAAACAACGTCTTACGAATATTATATCATATGGGGTGGCAATAGCGCAGCTGGTAAGACCATTACACCGTACGCAGCTCACCTGAGTTTGAACTCCCACAACTGCATATAGTTTGTTAGGTCCTTTGCCGCGTTCGGTCAGATTGGTCTGAAATGCTAATATCTTTTTAATAGCTACCAAAATAATCTTACGTTTTTTGACGGTACCTGGACATTTACAATGGCACAGTGATAGATATCTTAAATTTTTATCAGGGACCATCCATAAATGACGTAGCATTATATGGGGGAGGAGGAAGTTTTTTATTTTGTGATGATGTGTGACGACAGAAGGGGTAGGGGGTCATGTCATGCTACGTAGCTTTTTTAAAGGGGAATAGGGGTTGAACTGATGTCACGACAATCTTACCCGTTTCATCTAACTAACATCGTTTCTGATTAAATTTTTTAAATTTTTTACGGGGACAACGAGGGGGGTGAGGGTTACCGTCAAGCTACGTAATTATCAGAGGGGGGGGGGGTATATGGAATTTTGTGACGAAATGCTATGATGGGGGAGGGGGGTGTTAAAAATCGCTCAAAAAATGCTACGTCATTTATGGATCATCCCTCAATAGATTTTGATTGTTACAGTGTTACCTATTTGGGCTCTTTACCCCATAGACCAATTGCAAAAACGAGAGCAAAACTCCAGCTCTCTTTTTGCCATACTACTGTTCGACACGGACGTAGACAGTAATAGATACGCAATAATACTACGTATAACAGTTAGAAGGCATAACTATACATTAAATTACATAAAACGTTAGGAAAACAGGAAACGCTCGGGATTGGAAAACTATGGGAAAGTAGGAATTAAAGCCAAACGGGAGAGGAAAATTGCGAGTGAGAGGTAAGCTACTGGGCTAGGATAGAAAGAATGTGAATCACTTTTGCTTAAGACTTCAAGAAAGGCAGACATCAAAGTTAAAGGCTTAAGAAGATAGACAGTTTGAAACATTTAAACGCAAAGTGTATAGTGAAGCAAATAGAGTAGTGATAGAAAGTGAATTAAATAAATACGGAGAAGGAATCAGGTATGGAACGAAAATTAAAACAGTCCCAGTAGCAAGCCCATAAGATTTCCTTCCCTCGTCAATTAATATTAACTCCGCTTGCAGGACCCATTATATTAACTCATAAAGCCATCGGAGTGGCTTAAAGTCCGAGGTGTGGTGTTCATTGCACGGCCCGTCGTCGATAGTGGCACCATCATCGCTAAAAGCACGTCAAAAGTGCCCACGAGCACACTGAACCAGCCACGAGGGGCCATGAAAACCTCCGAGTCGTCAGCAGGTAGCTGAAACCAGCTACGAGGTACCAGAGTGCCCTTGAATCGCCGGTCTGTCGCCGAAAGAACACAGTGTTCGCCTATCGACGTATCCGCCAGAAAGTGGAATCGCGGGTCATATCGGACCCAGTTACCCAACAGCACACGTGTCGCATCGCCACACCAACAGCAGACTATCGCAGCAGCATCCCGTCGTAGTAGCCATCGCAACAGCAGCCGACCGTTTCCCGGTACGTCCCAGCGTTTACGGCCGGCTTTTCACACCTACACTCACACTCAAAATTGTAAGTTACAATAAGTAAACGAAAAAAGTAAAAAGACCGTGTTTGTTCTTCTGATTGGGACAGAGTGACGTTGAGCCGACCCTGAAGCCTACGTGCCTCAAGCTCGAGCTAGCCAAAAAAGCGGCCTTCGGAGCCCACACCAAACGGTCCCCGTGGCTATACCAGGGACTAGGGGCAATAATAACCATGGCCCCTCTGGTCCGGAAACTAACAACAGTATTTTTAATACTTTCACGTGGTTGAATGATTTGGCTTCAGTTTGAAAAATAAATCTCAATCAGGGCCGGCGGAAAGCGTGGGTAGTATGGGTAGTACTATCCACTCGAAAATAACCGAGTGGGTAATTACCCACTCGAAATTTTGAACCATTTCAAAAAAAAAATTAGATGTGCAACGAATGTATCTCCCACTACACACATTTGAAAACATCGATGTACCACAATTCCATTTGCATAAACGAACGTGATTTAATGTGAATGTAATGTAAGCGTGTGCATTGCGAAAAGGCAAAAAATCCTTACTAATGGACCCCTCACCCTATGCTTTCTACCCAGTCGGGCGTAAAGTGTTTCGCCGCCCCTGATCTCCAGGTAGCATCGATGGTTCCCTGATGCCGGGGATTTTTTTTATTTCGATTATAGAGGTTTCAACCTTAAGGTCATTCGCCTCTTCTAGTTAGAAAAATCTCTTATGAAAAATTTCTAACCCTATGTGCGGGCACAGAGAACAGACGTCCATCTTCAGCATTCAACTTGTGTAAAATCTCTAACGGTTTCGAATGTAGTTGGGATATCCAAAGACGGTGCGCTACTGTCGTCATGTTTGTTTGTGGCTGAGTTCGACAGAATTGACAGCGGTTATTCCTCTAGCCATTCAAACTAATCCGGAACCGGTTCGGACTCCCAGCATGAATTCCAGCTCAAATGCATCAACCGATAGAGTCGGAATCGGTTGTTTTCTATGAGAAAGATTCCATACTGAATCCATTCAGGATTTCGAACCGGTTCCGGAATGGATTTGACGGATAGTTGGGATAGGTTGGTGTGGCGGCGCTAGTGTTTATCGTATATTAATTCAAATGTTTACACACGTTTTTTAAATATTTTTGTTCGATCATGGATGTCTGTTCTCTGTGGTGCGGGGTCGGGACTCGAACCCTGGTGCGCTGCGTACAAGGCAATCGATTTATCAACTACGCTGCGCCCACCCCCCATGCTGGGGATCATTTTTTGATCATCCTACTCTACAGCAGTTTATACCTGTTCAATTGTAGGGGCCTCTCATCTCAGTTGTGCCTAGGGGCCCCGAGTGGTCTTAAGACGACCCTGGCTAAAAATGGCCATTGTTTTGCTGGCTAAAAGACACAAAAATGGTTAGTCGCTATGAAACGACGATAGAGGATTTTTTTTGCTTTCTTCTATTTGGCTCATATACCGGAATCAAAACAATGATGTTCCTACTAGGGGCAGATCACTTGTGATGCATTTTTAAAACTCAGCGAAACTAAATGCACACTGAGGTAACTAGAATATCAAAATTTAAAAAATTGCGTTATGTTTTTTCGACACAAGAAATCAGTTTGATTTCCACTAGATTGCCTTATGAATCGAACCAAACTCAAACAACTACATGACCTATGCCTTTCATAGGGCAACCTTATGAAATTCTAATTTTTGAATTTAT
Organism: Topomyia yanbarensis; assembly: GCF_030247195.1. Classification (NCBI taxonomy): domain Eukaryota; kingdom Metazoa; phylum Arthropoda; class Insecta; order Diptera; family Culicidae; genus Topomyia; species Topomyia yanbarensis. Next base: position 165,945,418 of record NC_080670.1, read on the forward strand.
GGAATAAATAAATCCAACTTTATGAAGGTTGTAATGAGAAGATTATGAAATTCAACATTTTAAAACTCGAATAAATACTACATAGAAAGTGCAAACTCTGATTGATCAGATATCTTTACGATTTTATTTCTACTCGTCTACTTGGTGTTAATGCATTTTTTAAATACATAGATTACATTCGTGCATTATATGAACCAGGCGCGTTAAAAATACGGTTCCAATTGCGCTGAAAAATTCGATCTCGCTGAAAGTTAGCAGTTATCCAATTGTGATTTGCCTGAAAGGAAGATGCAATATTGTTTTTTTTTAATCAATTGAGACCAATTACTTTGGTTTACGTCGGAATATTTCCAAATTTACACCGGATGCGCCATTCAGAAAATCTGCGATTAGCTTCAATTCGTCCACAATTATAGCCGCCATTTTTATGTTTGCTTAACTTTTTTTCGCATAAGTGGCAACATTGAATTTCATAAGGCGCGGTAATGAAAATCCAATGTATGACGTAAGATATTTATACGTTGTTGTCAAAAGAATTATAGGTAGCATATGGAACTCATAGTTGCTTTATGTATTTTAGATTTTCAATGTTTTTGCAGCTTCATAAGGCGAAACTTACAAATTTCGCTAGTCTAGTTGCCTGAGTGCATTTCTTTCCATCAAAATAGAAATTCACAATGTATTTTGTGTTGCGTGCAATGTATTTTGCGTTGCGTGTAGAACGTCAAAACCCTACAAAAAAACTTGCCCTTCATAGACTTTTCTACGGCTCATGTACGTACACGTCACATGACACAAATACTGCTTCACTAGCTGGTGGAAAATAATAAACAAAGACGGCAAAAGTAAATGGGATTGTTTTCAACCAGTAAGCTGCATTGGTGTTCGTGAGACTGGCCGACAAGAACTCAATTCAACAAAATATCGAACAACGTGGATCAACGTAGAATGTTTGTCGAACAAATTTTTCTACGAGGGAGTGCAAAGTTGATACAAAAATGGAAATTAAACGCATTTTTTCTAATTTGATGCAAATTTGTTATACATTCCTAGAGTGATCTGCCCCTAGTGTTCCTACCACTGATACCAGCGACAATCCTAATCTAGTGATCTGTATCTACTGTGTAAATAGCGCCTAAAACTCTAGCGCTCTAGATTCTACAAACTGTCAAACATTCGACCAGGTCTAAAAAAAAGTTTTAGATAGGTAAGTTAACTGGAATTATTGTAAACACAAAACAGCGAGAACCGTTCCAGATTTAAATGAATTTTACTTCTATACATCAACCAACAAAAATTGCACCCGCAAGGAAATATTGAGAGAATCCAATTTGTTCACGAGGGCAGAACACCTAAGAAAAGTGGGATGTTGTATGTTCCGTATTCTACTCAACAGTAACCGACATCAACTTGGGGCCAGTTAGACGACAAAATCAAAACAGTTTGTGCTGCTAGCTGCCATTTCGTTTGACATGCACATGCGTTTTCGTTTTCGCAAATGCACTATACCTGTGTTGAAACGAAGTAGCTCCAAGGTAAAAATAAAAGTGAAGGCCAACACTTGACTGAAGAAATGATTGTGACATTTTACGTAAACAACATCGCAACGTATTTGCTCGTCCGTTGATTAAACATTACACATTGTTTTAACGCGTAGAATAAAATTGAGTACCAGCTATATTTTTGGATTCAGTCAAATGTTGTTTTAAGTGAAGGGCAACATTCTGTATTGAGATGTCAAGAAACACGTTTTTTCACACGCTCTGTGTTGTTCAGGCTTTCGGTTTAGCTTCAAAAACTTTTTCAACAGATTTACTATGATGAGTGTATGCAATGATTCAAATTACTTATATTGCATTCAGCTTTGAAATAATAAGAGCACCGCTTATTGCTTTTCTTTAAGAAATACATCAAAGAAAATAGCAAAAAACCAAAGAAGCCGACGGACCTTTCATTCTGAGAAAAAACATCCCCCATCGGAACACGAACATCGAACACCGGACGAAGATCGGTGTGCGAGTCTACAACCGCTCGACGGCAGGCATTCCGGCGTGTTACAAGCCATCGCTCGTCGCCACCGACGACGGACATCCTCGAACGATGCCATCGTCATTTCGAACGAGAGAAGGTCGCCGTAATTCTTTCGAGCGTTGGTTGTTCGATACATGTCTTTATGGATATATTTAGCTGTTCACCTCCAAGAAACGACGCGATCTTGGGCCCCCGTTCTATAGAGGTGTTGTTTGTTTACCGGGTCCCCCCCCCGTCACAGTCGTCGGTCGGCGGTAATGCCGCGATTGACCGCGCACACAGTTTTCATCCAGTGATCCATCATCCGGCCTGTGACAGCAATCTGCACCGGGTCCAGAGAGAGAAAGAGAAAACGAGCGGTAATAATCCGATGGCCTTCGACAAGGGCATTCTGGTGGGTTGATATTGGTTTAAGGACACAGTTCTAGGTTACCGTGCAGTGGTTTCCGTAGATTTCGAGAAGAGCATTAAGTTTCATTCGAATTTATCGTTGTGAGATTGACCGGGATCGAACTAATTGAATAACAATAAAACTACAAAATCATCTTCCTTCTAGTTTTAGTAGCCTCCGGCAATCACCGATGTTTCAATACTACAATTTTCAATCAATGAACTCAATAGTCGAAAGATTTATTCCTTAGAATTAATCGCAACGTCCCTGTCTTCTGTCAGCAAGTAAATTTTCGCTCGCCCAAGAAAATGAGGAAAATGTCGAGATTTTTAAAAATAGTTACATCTTTTTCGCTAGCCTTTTTTATTTGCCTCACTGTCCAACAAAACGGTCAGTCGCATGAGTACACGCGCTTTTCAGCTGGCAAAAAACTCACATACACACAGTCACCCATTAGCCTAGAGTACTGACAGCGGGATACTCTCGTGATTGGCAGCACTGCCGAGCACCCATTCATTGTCGATGGAAAATATCAATGGAATTATTTCACGCAAGTAGCTGCGATCACCTGCGGACAATTGGCACTTACCTCTTCAATCCGGAAGGTGGTCATCGATTTCCTCGTGACGGTGTGAGTCTCCTCGTAATCCATGGTGCTTTCCAACAATCTTGGATCTGTTGCTCAGCAGTGAAATACTTTAAAAACACTACTCTCACTTCTCACTTTTAGGCTCAACTACAGACCCTCGCAAGCGGGTTGCTTATTTTCAGGAGACACTAGTCGTTTTCGCACTCTGCACTCGCAAGAAAAATGAACACTCGATTTTTTCTCCTGCAAACAATAAAAAATGGTCACTTTCTTCACATTTAGAAGTAGATAGTACTGCTTTATTATGTGTTACATAAATAAACTCATAAATTTTCCTCGCTCGTCTCACTCGCACTGCTGCAATTTGTATATCTTCTTCTATTATGCACGCGAAAATCCGTTTCTCCGTGAGCGTAGAAAGGGGGCCACCTTCCACAAACACCGTCAATTTTGAATTTTTATTGGCCACCTGTCTGCGTTCTAGCGCGTTTAACTCGAGAACCGGTGGAGGGGAATGGTGCGTTGCTTTAACCGAACACTTTGCACGGCACTTTTAGCCCAGCGATTTCCAACCGCACGCGTAATCCCTTCAGCAAAAAGTACGTGTCAAATTACGCGAATAGATCGACGTACAACTACAATATCTCCCGCGGACCAAAACCAAGCAAACAGACCCGATCGATTTGCCTTCTCTCCGCTACACGCCGAGTTTGTCTTCTTTTTGCGTCCGATGGGAATAAGAAGAGTAAATAGAGCACAACACTGTCAGCCTGTTTGCTCACGCTTGTTTTTCACTAGCTTCGTCCGCGCAGGAAATTTCCTTCGGTAGGGCGCGATCGGTATAATGCTGGCTGGTTGGTTGATGACGGGTGAGTCGGAAAAATTGCCAGTTGAATTTTCAACGCAGCACAGAGCAAGGCTGACAAAAATGAGCACAACTTGTCACAACATTCGAAGCGAGTTATGGGTGTATTTATGAGTGTGTGTGTGTATGTGAGAGAGAAATTGCGTTGAGAGGAGAGTTATAAGCAACAAACGTCACCCACTGATGCCATCCGATCGGCGTCAGCTGATTGACGCATGCTAGATTTTGAACGATTTGGACGGCGTACAATTTCGCAAAATGGACAGTAACTGCTTTAGCTGCGAGTCGCGGGTGATCTGTGCTAATGGACTACATGGCGCAAAATTCGCAACTCGTGGTTTTCCACTGCTTTCCAATTACATCCTGCTGTGTTCTTGACTGCTGGCGATTTGTCTGTACAAAATTTATATTTTCACCTCGTGGCGTTTCTGGGGCGGTGCACCAAAATGTATGGAAAAATGTGGTGTGCCTACAACACGCAAAACACTTCGTTTATATCTTTTGATGTGAGTTGTCACATTGCACCACCACCAAAGTGTTTCTAGGGAAATAAGTAAACCGTACGGATAATGGATTAGGATGATATCCATGCTGGTTGTTGAGAAAAAATAGGTATTTGTGCGAAACATACTGTTCGTATTGTTTGTTTGACGGTTTAATGTATGGAACATACACTACATTCACAAAAAACTAGGCATCTCCATCCCAGTGTGGGTTCCGCAGACGCATTTTTGATTTTGACCAGTCTGAAAAAACTAAAGATGGTCAGCAAGAATAGAAAGATAATTTTAATATCTACAACTTCGTCGAAGACTCTAAATCAATCCTACTTCCTTGGAAAAAAATTACGAAACTTTTAAATAAGTGATAGCTGAGTTAGTTTTGCTTGGGTCCTATCAGCCCATGGTAGATTCTCACGAATTGATTTTTTTTGCGAAACAGGGTTTGGAACTATTTTAGTACATGATATGAGTCATCTTTTGACTACACAATTTAAAAAAAGTTTGATTTGAATGTATCGTGTTCCATTCGTCAGTAATTGATACCAACTTGGTGTCAGTTAGATGATATACCCAAGCTAACACAAAATTGGCGTGAGTTAGACACTAAATCCAAACAGTTTACACAACGTATCGGAACGCCTAAAGCAACTGACTGGTAGTGATGTCTCGGTTAGCCAAGCACAGAAACTCTGGGTTACTTGTGAGAATAGGTAAACGAATCCTTGTCTTTTGGCGTGAGAGTCAAACGCCTGAAATTACGCAAAAATTTTCTCTTAAGGTAAAAAGTTTGATTAACCAATTTGCGCATGAGGGTACAACACCTATTCCCTCAGGCTCTCACGCCAAAATACAAGAGTCTTGTCAAGTGGAGAATATCATTTTTTGTTGCGTTGTCAGGTTTTTAATTTGTAGCATATTTCGTCGCCAGCCACGCAATCTGCGAAGGGTTCGCAAATCGTCTTCCACCTGGTCGATCCATCGTGCTCGCTGCGCGCCACGTCTTCTTGTACCGGTCGGATTGCAATTGAGAACCGTTTTCACCGGGCTATTGTCCGACATTCTGGCTACGTGCCCAGCCCACCGTAGTCGTCCGATTTTCGCGGTATGACAGATGGGCGGCTCCCCAACAGCTGATGCAACTCATGGTTCATTCGCCGTCTCCATGTGCCGTCTTCCATCTGCACTCCACCGTAGATGGTACGCAGCACTTTCCGTTCGAAGACACCAAGTGCGCGTTGGTCCTCCACGAGCATGGTCCAGGTCTCGTGCCCGTAGAGAACTACCGGTCTAATCAGCGTCTTGTAGATGGTCAACTTCGTACGACGGCGAACTCTGTTCGACCGAAGTGTCTTGCGGAGGCCAAAGTAAGCACGATTTCCTGCCACGATGCGTCTACGAATCTCTCTGCTGAGTGCTGGTATCATTGTCGGCGGTCACCAGTGAGCCCAAGTACACGAACTCTTCAACCACCTTGATTTCGTCGCCACCGATGCAAACTCGAAGCGGGCGGTTCTCATTCTCTTCTCGTGAACCTCTTCCTATCATGTACTTTGTCTTCGACGTGTTGATGGCAAGTCCGACGCGCTTGGCTTCTCTTTTCAGTCTGATGTAGGCTTCCTCCATCTTCTCAAAGTTTCGTGCAATAATATCAACGTCATCGGCGAAGCCAAGTAGCTGAACGGACTTTGTGAAAATCGTACCACTCGTGTCAATCCCTGCTCTTCTTATTACACCTTCCAGCGCGATGTTGAATAACAGACACGAGAGACCATCACCTTGCCGTAACCCTCTGCGTGATTCGAAGGGACTCGAGAGCGTCCCTGAGACACGTACTACGCACATCACCCGATCCATCGTCGCCTTCACTAATCGCGTCAGTTTGTCCGGGAATCCGTACTCGTGCATAATCTGCCATAGCTGATCTCGATCGATAGTGTCGTATGCGGCTTTGAAGTCGATGAACAAATGATGTGTGGGCACATTGTACTCGCGGCATTTCTGCAGTACTTGACGAAGAGCGAACACCTGGTCCGTGGTAGATCGTTCGCTCATGAAACCCGCCTGGTACTGCTCCACGAACTCTCTTGCAATTGGTGATAGTCGACGGCATAGTATTTGGGAGAGTACCTTGTAGGCGGCGTTCAGCAGGGTGATTGCTCGGTAATTACAGCAATCCAGCTTGTCGCCCTTTTTGTAGATAGGACACACGACACCTTCCATCCACTCCTCCGGTAAAATCTCCTCCTCCCAAATCTTGGTAATCACCCAGTGCAGCGCTTTAGCCAGTGGCTCGCCACCGTGTTTTAGTAGCTCGCTTGGTATTTGGTCAACCCCAGCGGCTTTATTATTTTTGAGCCGGCTAATCTCCTCCTGGATTTCTTGGAGATCCGGAGCCGGTAGTGTAATGTCTTCCGCGCGTGCTCCCAGGTGCGTTACCGTGCCATCCTCGTCGTCTGCTGCATCACCGTTCAGGTGTTCTTCGTAGTGCTGCCGCCACCTCTGGATCACCTCACACTGGTCCGTGAGAAGATTCCCGTTTGTATCTTTGCACATGTCGGCCTGTGGTACGTTGCGCCCTGCGCGTGTGTAGCATAGTATAGTGTGATATATAATAGTATAGTAATAGTATAAAGGACGAACACGAAATTATTGCGACACATTCAACAGGGCATAACTGTTTTACCATTGGGTAAAAATCAACCAAATTTTGCACACTTTCTCATTGATGTGTATTGTTTACATGCTGTCAAAGTCGAAGTCGTGTTTTTCGATTCAACGAAAATGGAGGTGAACCAACGCGAGTCGAGAGAACAAATTCTTTCCAAACACCTGGAATTTCCTGACCTGTCGCACCGGCAGTTGGGAAGAATGTTGAACATGCACCATTCAACCGTCTCCAGAGTGTTGAAGTGGTTCCAGGAGCGGTTGACGTTGGACCACGGCAAAGGAGCTGGAAGAAAACCGGAACCGGAGAACAAAAAGACGGAGGGAAAGGTGCAGCGGATGATTAAAGCAAATCTCAACGTCTCAAGCAGTGATTTGGCTAAAAAGATCGGCATGTCGCAGAGCTACGTCCAGAATGCAAAGAAGAGAGCTGGACTACATACATACAAGGTACAGAACTTCCCAAACCGCGATGAGCGGCAACAATCGAGGGCTAAAACTCGGGCACGGAAGCTCTACGAGAAGATGCTGACAAAATATGGCTGCTGTGTGATGGACGACGAAACGTATATAAAAGCCGATTTTAAACAAATTCCGGGGTTGGAGTTTTTCACCGGCAAGAGCAAGTTCTATGTGGACGACAAATTTAAGAAGAAGAAAATGTCGAAGTTCGCCTCCAAATATCTCATTTGGCAGGCCATCTGCTCTTGCGGACTGAGGAGTGAGCCTTTCGTGACAAAGGGCACAGTAAATGGCGAGATGTACAAATCTGAGTGCCTTGAGAAGCGCCTTTTGCCGTTCTTGCAGCAGCACGACGAAGCTCCGCTATTTTGGCCAGATTTGGCATCATGCCACTATTTTAAAAGTGTCCTGGAGTGGTATGAGGCCAATTCTGTCCATTTTGTTCCAAAGGACATGAATCCGCCAAACTGTCCGGAGCTGCGCCCGATGGAGCAGTACTGGGCAATGATGAAGCGGGAACTTCGGAAGAGCAAGCAGACAGTCAAAGACGTGAAGGACATGTTAAGAAAATGGAAAAAACTGAGAAACTGGTACCGGATGACACTGTAAAGACTTTGATGGAGGGCATCAAGCGAAAATGCGTTCAATTTTACACTCAAGGCTCCATCGATTAACTTTCCTTTTGATTTTTGAAGTAAATATATGTATAAAACTACCCTAAAATTTTGTTTGATTTTAAACATTATAAGAAAATTGGCATGACATTTTCGGCAATAATTTCGTGTTCGCCCTTTAATATAGTTTTGTATACTATAGGGGGGGGGGGGCAACTGGGGCGGGAAGAACAGTAGTTTAGGAGCTTAATGACCCCCCGGACCTACTGCAAGTTGGGGAATCTTGCTAGGATTTGGTGGGGTTTGGATTAGGCTCTGCTAAACCTCTAAAAAGCCATAATTCCGAAAGCACCTTCGACGAAGCGAGACTTTGCCGCTTCTGCTAAGATCCTAAGATTTCAGATATCAAAGATCTTAGCAAGATAAAAGTACTCTAGCCCAACCGAAGGCACATCAGGATCGTCGCCAGTAGCGTCCTTATTACGGCATACTGGCCATGGCGAACGTCGACGGACGGAACACGGACCACGAATCCGATGGTGACTTTGGGTTGACAAGCGTCCGGTTCTGCTACCTGAGTAATGAAGGATGACACCGACTTAAAAGGGCGAGTGGGCTAACAGCACGGCTACCGTCAAAACCCTGAGAGGTCTACGGGTCGTTCAAAACTCGTCACTATTTAGTTGACCGATCTAGCCCGGAACCCTACTTCCCATGAAGGATAACCATAGCGTGATCTCCCTGCTTGGATCGATAACCATAGGGTTTAGAACCAACGAGTTTAGATAGCGACCCGGAATTGGTAATGTAGAGAAACACATACGGAGCAGGCGCGACGAATCCGTTCACCAGAGATGGTTTGGTGAGGTCACTACCACCAGCGGCAGCAAGAGCAGGTGGAAGAAAAGCAGCAGTAGCAACAACAGCCAGAGCAGAAAGGAAAGCTAAAAGTAGTAGCAGCGAAGTACTTTGTGGAGGTGCTTCACAAGTTTGTGGACGCGAGAAACAATGTTTCTAAGAAGATGGTTCGCATAATCCGAAAGGTGTTAGTGTCTGCCATGAAGAAGTATGACACGGCAACGCGAAGGGCTGATGTAGCTGATCGAGCATTAGCGTCGGCTAAGGATACTATCTCTAGGAATCAGAATCAGGAATCAGAATATATTGGCTTAAATGGCACGTTCTCCGGATGTAGTCGGGGATTTGTGAATGAAATGGACCCCACGCGTGGTCCTTAGCTAACGCCCATGCAACTCCTATCCCTACCTCCGCGCGGTACTAGCCGGGGTACGAGCAGTTATGGTGGAAACTATGGACAGAAAAGGGGTGAGGAGGGGGGTGGTTCTTCGGCCAAACCTGGAGCGGAGCGTCTATTCTCCATGTTAGGAGCGGCCCATAACAGCGTCTGTTTCCTTTCCTTTTGATAGGGGGGCTGATCATCGTCCGAGTTCTAGCGAGGGACTCTAAGCTAAATTATGCACCATGGTTCCCCGGAAATTTAGAGGGTTGATGCCAGGCTTTGTAAGCCAGCCATAAAAAATCAAACAACGAACAATCAACGAGATTATAAGGACCGGCACCATCGGCGAAGACCAAGGCAAAGAATAAGGACTGGTGGTATCCAACGGGGAAAAACGATCGGAAATGGTGAGTGAAGCTAAGCAATCATGTGAAAAAATTCCCCCCCAGAGGCGAGACTCGAACTCGCAACCTTTGAGACTCCGGCCCAATGCACTAACCCTTATGCTATCCCTGGGTATGGTGACATCCCAGAAATATCATATGGTTATCCCACTGGCGACAGTGATCGTACCTGCTTGCAAAGCGAGAATCACACACAACGGCAGCTGATCACCACAACACAACATTTGATCTATTTAATTTCCCCGCTAGATACCAAGGCCCGGGTTTTTATTATCGTGTGGTGTCTAATTTTTAGTTCATTACCCATCGTACTTCGGTGGGTGACAGAGCTAATGAAGACTGTCGATTTCTGGTCCCTTGCCCAGTGAACAGAGGTATGACGGGAGCGAACCCGCCCGTTCGAATTAAACTAATAATTCAATTTTTTGGTCTTTTGACTTAAGTGCCAATACCTTATTTAGGACTGGTGGTATCCAACGGGGAAAAACATAAGGGTTAGTGCATTGGGCCGGAGTCTCAAAGGTTGCGAGTTCGAGTCTCGCCTCTAGGGGGGGGGGGGGATTTTTTTCACATGATTGCTTAGCTTCACTCACCATTTCCGATCGTTTTTCCCCGTTGGATACCACCAGTCCTAAATAAGGTATTGGCACTTAAGTCAAAAGACCAAAAAATTGAATTATTAGTTCAAAGAATAAGGCCTACCGATTGGAAACTCGGGATGAGGAGTTGTTGAGTTGAGAGACCAACTTCAGCGGAAGCACCCGCATACTTTCCGATGCATTGAAGGATCGATAATTGATGTAATATCAATGCTGTCCCCAACAAACAACGAAAGCTGAAATGCCTCTGAATAAGCTGAACAAGAACTGTTTATGCCAGCTAAATTGTTACTTGAGTCATTGCCGAAGGAAAGGACATCACCTAACTGGAGTACCGTTGTAGGTCGGAAGGAGATACACGGAAAACAACAAAAGCGGAAGGAAGAGCGAAAAGGGGAGCAGAGGAGGAAAGAGAAACCGCCGGTTCGTCAGAAGGCGCCAAAGGAAGAAGTTGTGCTCGTCAAATCTAATGACGCGACGACGTATACAGCGCTGCTCTAGAACGTCAGAGAGGACCCAGAGCTGAGGGATTGGGGGGAAACGTGATAAGAATAGCAACTCGACCTAGAAGATGATTATTACCAAATCAAAGGGTGAAAAGGCAGAAGTTGAAACGTTGAACCCGGAGATGGTGATTGTGTACAAGGACCTTGATGGGATTACGACGGAAGACGAGCTGAGAGGAAACAGCAGTGTAACCTAAGCACATGTCGATTCGGTAAATGAAGGGATACGGAGGAACTCATACAGCGATGATTCGTTTACCGGTAACCGCTGCTGACAACGCGCTGGAGGTAGACAAACGGTCGGATGGTTGAGATGCCCATTTAGAGCCGCTCCACGAGTGAGTAAACAAACGGAGAAATGTTTCAAGTGTTTGGGCTTTGGACATTTCCGAATAGATCCAGGAAAATGCGGGGAGACGGTCCATCTTGCGAGAGTCTGCACGCAGAGGCCGTAGTCCCTGGGGCGATGCGTACCGAACCGTGATGATGAAAATGAAGGGCTCACGGACGCCAGCCGAAACATGCCCGGCTAAGCTGAAGATAATTGTTCCGGGTCTCTTCCCGAAGCGCAATCCAACTCCATGGCCACCGACACCGTACCGTTGAAACAAATACGGACGATCGGCAAGTGACTAATGATGAGCTCATAGCAGCATCGAAGCGCCTGAAATCAAAGAAAGTTTCCGGTCCCGATGGAATAACAAACGTGGTGCTGAAAGCTACGATCCTGGAAAATTCGGACAGGTTCAGGATGGTGCTGTACAAGTGTTTAGATGAAGGCAACTTTCCCAAAATGTGGAAGGCACAGAAGCTGGTGTTACTGTTAAAGCCAGCGAAGCCAGCGGGTGATCCGGCCTTGCATATGTCTATATGTCTGCTGGATATACTCGAAAAACTTCTGGAAATAATCAATATTAACAGGCTATCCAAGAAGCAGTTCGGATTCTGCAAACGAACATCGACAGTGGATGTAATTCGAACAGTGCTCGACAGTGCTGAAAAGGCATGTAAACAGAAGCGAAGAGGAGATCGATACTGTACTGTGGTCACGATAGTGATTTGAAGAATGCATTTAACAGCGCTACCTGGGGAGTCATCGCCGCAGCGCTGGACAGAATGGGGGTGCTCGATTATCTATGCCGGATACTGAAGAGCTACTTCCAGAGCAGAGTGCTGCTGTACGACACGAACGAAGGGCAGAAGTCAATGCAAGTCACAGCAGGTGTTTCTCAGGGCTCCACTCGCGGTCCAACTCTTTGGAACGGGATTTATGGTGAGGTCTTGATACTGTGGCTGCCCAGGAAAGTAAAAATCGTGGGTTTCGCGAACGATGGGTCCTTAACGGTAATGGGTGAGACATTTGAAAAAGTGGAGGTGTCTGTGACAGAGACAATGAATGCGATCGAGAGCTGGAGTCAAGCTGCAGATAGCTAGGTGTTAGAGGGTGTAGTCTTCGTAGTTGGCGTCAAACAGCTTTCCCGGGAAGCTGACTCGACTGATCTATGCAACGATGGACGGTGTACAAAACAGCGTAAGGATTTCGGGTGAACTTTCCAGTCCATTCGAATCTCGACGGGGACTGAGACAAGGTGATGTCTACTATTCAACATCGCTCTGGAAGGTGTGATGCGACGAGCCGGGCTCAACAGCCGGGGTACGATCTTCACGAAATCCGGCCAATTTGTATACTTCGCGGACGACATGGACATTATCGCCCGAACATTTGGAACGGTAGCAGACCTGTACACCTGCCTGAAACGCGAAGCAGCGAAGGTCGGACTGGTGGTAAATGCGTTCAAAACAAAGTATATGCTGGTAGGCGAAACCGAAAACGACAGGCTAGGAAACAGTATTACGATCGACGGTAGTGGACAATTTTGTCTACCTAGGATCCTTATTAACAGCTGACAATAACGTGAGCCGTGAAATCCGAAGACGCATCATCGGCGAGTGTTGGGCGTAACCGACGTTGGAGAGCTACAAATCGAGTGTTGTGGAGGTAAATTGTTGAGTCAGTGTTATCATGAAATTTATGTTGAACTAAATAAATGAAATGAGTCCTAATAAAGACACGACGGCGATAACGATGTCGTGACCAGGACGCACTTTTCAACATGGCCCGTTTGCAAAGTTTCAGAAGAAACAGCAGTTTGAATTTTTGAATGCTAGTAACTTGCTTTGTGCCGAACTGAATTATACCATGCTTGCTCTAATCAGCCGAAAAATGTGCATCAATGTTGCATTAAAGTTTGAAGTAAACATGTTTTAATGCAAAACCTGATTTTCATAATATCTTTCGAAAGCGAGGTGGTAAAAGTGAAATATCCTTGGCTATTTCAGGCAAACCCGACAATAAGAGACCCAATCTAAAACTGAGAGTCTTTGAATATAGATCCCGCGTGTTCGTTCACTACCATTCGTTGCTTGGGTTTTGAGCGAGCAACATATGGATTGGAATTCGCCCGTTTCCTAGCTCTGTGCAAAGTTTATTGAACGCTGCGAGGTTAAACTTTGCGCACACTAACGAGTGGTATGGCAACGGGAGGTAACATATACAAGTCTCGCGTGTTAATGTTTTACCATTCGTTGTTTGTTTGTTTTGCATCATATAGGTTGAAACATGCGAACGGCACAGATAAAGATGCACAGCAGCATTAGCACAAACCCATGCCGCAGAAAACCGACATTTAGGCTAGAATAAAAGTTCTTCAAAAACCGTGTTTCTCTATTGCCATCTACGCAAATGTTTACTGACAGTTCCAATCCAACTGCATTGCATCGACCACTGCGCCACCTACAAACCTGTATCAGAGGTTCGCTTTATTGGGAATTTCATTGGTGAGTTTTACACACATTTCCAATGGAGCTTAAACGTCTGGTGTCTGTGCCCATACACATTTAAACCGAGTACATATTTTCGGGTGCCACTACCACATGCACCCGTTTGCTAGGTATGCGCAAAGCTTATCGGGTGCCCTTCACTCTGCTGTGAGAGGTTAAACTTTGCACACACGAACGACACTTTGTTTGATTCATCTAGTGGCTTAAATTGTAATTTTCAATCTGCAAGATATGGTAAATTTATAACCGGTTGATGACCTACGCAAATCATGTCAGAATCGCATTCAGGAACAACAGATCAGCCTGAACATAGAGGACAGAAGTCATCCAGTAGCCTTCAATAATCTCCAGCGAATCACCTCTCAAAACGAATGGGCCAAACACATTTTTCAAATCTATTGCAGATTTCCCGAGTTCTGACGAAACAATGTTCGGCCGTGACGGAAAAGTCGAAAATTCGTTCTGATAAGCTTCGGGTAGTAGTAAACAGTCTGAAGCAGGCAAGCGCTATTGCTGGCTGCCGTCCTTTTTCGAAGGACGGAAGTATATGTGCCAGCTTACGAGTTAAAGTGGACGGGGTCGTTTCCGGCTCAAGTTTGAAAAGCACTGATCTGCTGATGCATGGGGTTGGCTGTTTTTAAAAATTCCATGCTTCAGACTGCTTTCCGATGACCTTCGCCGGAACTGCTCTACCTAGCTACCTCCTCTTTGACAAGGTACATGTGCCTGTTTGCCTTTTTGTGCCGCGGGTCATAAACTACACTAATTGTACACAGAGCCACCCACTGTAACAATAAGGTTTGTCGTATGAAATGCGGTAAAAAGGGATGTAGAAAAGTATCATTATTTTGGGGTAAGTTCGCATGTCCCTTTTATAAACAGCGCGAGGAGAAACTGAAGCGTTCCCTTCAGGGACACTCTAAGCGATCTTTCGCAGAAATGCTTAAGATAGCTACGAGGGAACAAAATCTACTGCGCCTAGAAGCAATAGAAAAAGGAGGTTCATTTCCTCTTATAAGCATCGTTGTAAAAGCCAGAAGGTGTCTCTAAAAGGTCCTCCAAAAATAACAGTTCGAGGAAGTATTGGTGCAAAACTGAAGCAAGTATCTCGTGGCCTCAAAAACTGAATGTAGAAAAGGAGACTGTAAATGGCTCCTCCAGCGATTCATACGATTTTAGTATTATTTTGTTTTTTTGCAACAGTGCTTAGATAGTCTTTAACGGAAACGTTTTAGATTCCTAGGAGCGTTGATCATATGGACTCTCTCATAATAAGCATAACTATTCTTCAGCACTCTCAATGCAAAAGTCATCCTCACGATTCTCGGTACAACAGCCGAACAGGCAGACGATTCTTGTCGAAGAAGACATAATTAATCACCAAAGTTCACCCGATAGAAGTTTAAAGGGATACACAATTTTGTCCCATCCAGTGCGATTTCTATTCAAAAATTTTTGCTCAATGAAGCAAAGGGACCTTGAAAAAGCCAACCCCGTACTTCAGTAGATTCACGCACAATTTCAAATCAGTGACCCCACTGTCGATCTCAACTTTGTAAGCGGACCTTTAGACGCGATAGTCCTTCATTCAAGCCTTGTCGCCACGAAAGACATTTGCTTGCTTTAGAAAGAATATTACAATTCTGAACTTATCTGGACGACCTTTCGGGATATCTGTCACTGTTGAACATGTTCTTTCAAAATCTTTACAATATTTAGCGGATCATCTTTGGTCCAAAAGAAGCTCAAATATGGTCCAGCTGAGTTCAATCAATGTTTTTAAACGGGTAGTCGAAATCTGGGTTTTTTCAGGAGAGTTTACTTGGGCTTAAACTCCGGCGCAAAGTGAAAACTTAAAGAATACGAAGGCAGAGACAGAAATTACGGAAGATATAATAAATTGAAAGACAAGCCAACGGACAAACCTTCAAACATGTGGTAAGTTTGGGGGTCCGCAAAGGATGACATTCCCAACGGTTTTTAACCGAAACGTTACTTTGACCCTCCCAATTCATGAAAGAGCTCGAAACATCTGCTCCTCGACTTTGTGGCAATGGAATGTTATACAGCGTATGTTACATTCACATGTTTATGTAGAATTCTTTAAACCTTTACATTTGAAGTCTTTCTTCCGGGGATTCATGTTTACCGCGGCACTACAATCGCTGATAATACTGCAAATGCCTTTGTGGCCACCGCCTCAGGAGAGCGGAGCTATTTCCATGTACAGTGTAGAGAGATAGAATATCGAGATGTTTGGAAGAATTACTGCAATATTCTTGTTCTACAACTTTGTAGAAGACACTTAATTTCTATCTCTCTTAGTTGAAAAGTTAGTGTTGGCGCCATCTATGCGGTCAGATGTGGAACTACAATTTTCTAACCAAAACATAACTCGTATTATGTACTACAATTCTTCCGAACCTACTATTCAGCTAAATCTAACCATTATTCCATAAAAATGTTTAGTTTGTTAGAACCTAGTACTGATACACTATCATGCACTGCTAGGCCCCATGCAAAACTGACTCAGACATCACTTCGTTAAAAGTTTAATAACTTTTCCTATTGGAGTCAGATCGCTTTGCAGTCTTCAACAAAGTTGTAGATAATAAAATTATCTTCTTAAGTTTCACTTTTGGTGATAATCTGATGTATACAGTGCTACCTAGCGGCGAAAATTTGAGCAAGAGGGTTTTCTCCATGTAGATTGTCGAAAAATCGCATGCAAACTTCAAGCACGTTGGTCCGGTAGCTAGACTTGTTCGATTTGGCTCAAATTGGGACTAGGAATCGGATCAGGGGTGGGCCGATGGGGGTCATTTTTTCTGTCACTCTAATGTACACACGAGATCATTGTTCGAAAGTCGAGCTGAAGTTAACACCAAAGGTGCGCAGAACTGAGACTTCGCCAAAGGCGCCAAAAGGTCACACTACGGCTCTGCATGGGGTTGCCTTCATGACGATATCGATCTACTTCACACCACGAGCTTTGTTACAACTTCAATATGACCGTTTTGACCATGGATGAAATGACACGGATTCTGACTCCCTCAGCGCTCCCGAGCGTCTTGTAATTGTTTCGCTGATCGACATCACTGCGGTTAGATTACATGTGGAAGGTAAACCCAGATCCCAATGGGAGCACCCATCTGCCAATCGTAATTACTATTGTTAACGGCCGGGGCCACCGAATACAATCAACGTTTCTCATGATCTCACACAAAATATTGATTAGAAGAGCTACGCGTCTGCGATATCCGTCAAAATCGAATCCACACAATAGCTTCCTCCGAAGGAAGAGTACGACACCGCGATTCAAGCTCAGACTAAACGCATACTAGACGGAAACATCCGCGGACGGTCTCCCAACCCATGGTGGACCAAAAAATGAGCAGACTTATACGCGGAGAAGAACGCCGCGTTTAAGGCTCTAGCAGAGGATTGACGTTAGAAACACGGAAACGGAAAAGTTTGATGAAAGCCTAAAACGTAGTTACTGGCACCGGTTCGTTCACGGATTAACAAGAGAAATATCGATGAGCACTCTTATCTTTCTTAACGAGAGCGTGAAATGTTCAAACCTTTGGATATTCGATTTAGCCAAGAAGGCTTGTCTGGATTCAGTCCTGTCACAGAAGACCTAACGCATCACGCCCTCTCACGGCACCGCGAACAAAATACTTCTTTTGGAGGTCTCACTCGTTGTCCCCAAAGCACATGTACGTTTCGTATGGCGACTCAATAAAGCTGAGATTCAGCTACATGGGTCTTCCCGTCGACTCATTTCTATACCCTCTTATATAATTTTTTTTGTCAACGGCAAGGACCATTAGAGAATACTTAAACAATTTGGTTACGTGAACTATTAGGCTAGATATCGAATTCTTCACGAATATAACTGAGCTAGTTGTATTTTCTAGGAAGCGTGAACCAGAAAAACTACAGCTTAATGGGTCAAACTATCACTTCACAGAAAAATATCTCGGGGTATGGTGCGACGCGAAAGACACCCAGGGACTGCAGCATTAGGTATCTACAACAGAAATACCCATCAAAGGATGGATTTTCTTCGCATAATAATCCCAGCCCAACAAGGAGACCTAATTTGGTTGAATCAAACAACGTTTCAGTATGGTTACACTAGTTGTACATCTCATCCGCTAGAGCACTGTAGAAACCGATGGTTCAGTAGGTGTACATGAATAAAGTGTCGTTTTTGAAATATGGCGAAACTCGGTAATGATAAAGTTGTAAATCATCGTCTGGGTCAAAAGGTACCGTAATTGAGCTGATTGGATAGAATCATTCAAATTATTTATAACTCAAATGGACAGCTCATGATATAAAGAAGGATATTAAGCAAATAATTTTAATTCTTGAATCGTTGCTTTGAAAAGCGACAGCTCGCTGGCGGAAAGGTTAGGACGTGTGAAGAAATTTCATAAATGCTCTGTTCATGTATTGATGCCTAGAGTCCAGATGGTTGAGACAATCCCTCTGGCGTCGATGATAGGCCCTCAATGCGGAAAATAAATAAAAAAATAAAACAGCGACGAGAAGCGCAATGCCAAACAAATGAATAACTAGAATAGGTGGGTCATTAGGTCTCATTTACATACATTTACATTTACATAAATTACAACTGGTTTTCAAGCTACGATTGTACGAAATACACCATTGGGTCGGTAGGATCGTTGCACTAGCCCAGCAATTGTCCTGTATTCTAAGAATCGACTACGATGTCTGTCGAAATAGAAGGACGCAAACGGAATGTGGTACGCTGGCTTTGTTTTTACGCGGAGCTTCAAGAAAAAACGAATATGGTCGGTCCAGTCAATTTGCTATTTGACCTTATACTACTTGGCCCAACTTATGAAATTATCATTTCTAGGCAGACAAGATCTAAAATCAATATTTAAAACTTTCAGAGTTTGTAGAGTAAATAACAATTCTATGATTGAAATTTGAGTCAGTAGTCGCTTGTTTCGCATGTCTGGAAAATCGTTTTATTTTTATTTTCAGATTATTCAAGCGCCATTGCCTTTCCTCTCTGAATTTAAGCATCTGAGTAAATATTTGTTTTCAATCTGTTCACATTTTGAAACATTACTTGACCTTGTATTCAAAGCTACGGCCACACTGTCAAACGCTCAGGGCAAAACTTCAAAGAGATTTCTGTGATCAGCTATCCGTTCTACTCACTGGTTGACGTCTGCCCCTTTTTTCTCTTTCTCTCTCACTCTTTAGCAAAAAATAACTAGATAGGGTAGTGATCATTTTAATTAATTATTAAATATTTTATTAATAAACCATCAAGCCTCATTTCCTCCCAGTGAGCTTAGTTCAGTTAGTACTGGCGGCTGTGCACATGCTTTCTTCACCAACCGATAGATTTTGCTTGGCTCATCACTCTTCACATTTCACTATCCCTCGTTCGCACTAATTCATCTACTCAAGTTGAACATTCACAACACATCCTTTCACGCAAGCGTGTAAAATGTATCGTGTCACGTTGTTTTTTTTCGCAGTTTCTCGCTCATTTTTTCACTGGCTCACTTTGATGAAATCCATTCTCTTCCACGAACTACCACACCTTACCACAAACGTTTTTTTCCACAGCTGTTCCGTACGGTTCTCCGTTCTGTAGCAAATTCTAACCTATACGCAATTGCCAAGCGCAGCCAAGTTACTCTCGCCGCGCGAATCCAAAACAGACCCGTGTCCCGGCCAACTAACTCACTGCGACTGATGATCGACCGGCGTTGAGTGACTGCGAGCTGACTGCTGTGCTGTGGGTTTGCCTGATGGGAGATTTATTTTCCTCCCAACACAACGGGTCCCGGCCCCAACAATCCGGTTAGCGCCAACGACGTCAGCGCCGCCGGCCGCCATCAGGCAGGCTAGGCGTTTCCCCCTTTAGAAGATGCGAAGATCGCGCGCGCAGTCTTTGTTCTGGAAATTCGAGACAAAAACACGCCCGCACGTGCCGTGCCTGCGCTCTTTCTTTGCTGCTTACCCAGCTTAGCTTCCAGCGTTTGTTGTGTTGTGGAAAATTTCTGCTTTTGGGTTTTTCGCACTGTTGGCCTTGCCAAGGCGCACAAAGGAACAGACTTTTCCTTCCGGACTGGTGGACGACGGGAAATAAAAAAAAATGGCGAGGTACTATTCAAAGCACACGAGGACGGAACTTGGAATGAAAGAACAAATGAGCATACTTGAATCTTTAGAGGGAAATGAGTGGTTTTTTTGTTACTGTCACTTTTTCTCGTTGATGTCATTGACACGAAGCAGAAAGTGGTGAAGTTTTTTTTCTTCCCCAAACAAAATTTTAATTACCTGCTTCGACAAAGTGCTTGTTGCGAATGAAGGTTTGGGTTCGAGGAACTCACCAAAAACTGTGTTCTCTATAATGATTCAAATATATTTTTGGGGACAGGTTTTTTTGCATTTTTTGTAGGAGACAAGCCACTGTATTCAGTAAGATCTATGGTGGTAATAAAGGTTTTGATTGCTTCAGTTTACGTCACTTGTTTGACAGCTTACACAGAAAAATCCTAGAAAAATCACGTCGACGATTCGTTTCGCCCAAAAAGAACTTTTCTAAGCCTTTGTAAACATTACTGGCGAACTGTTAAGGATGAATATTCGAGTTCATTGCGAATGTCACGATCAAGTTCATCCTTGACAATTGAATACTTTACGATGACGTCACAAATGAACTCGAGTGTTCATTTTTGACAGTTCGCTTGTACTGTTTACATTGACTTAGAAAAATTATTTGCGATTTACTTCGAGCGAATCTAGTCGTCCGCAAAATTTTTCTAAGTCAATGTAAACAGTACAAGCGAACTGTCGAAGTTTTTGACGCGTAGCGAGCGGAACAAATCGTGTCATCACTCCCACCACGTATCTATTCGTACTGTCTTTCGAACTCCTTTGGTGTCCTGGGTCTAAAGCACTCATTATCCTCTTCTAGCAACAAATTCATTATGACACACACTGTTTCCAGGAATATGGTCCAGTAAGCGCTTGCTATCCGAGAGCTTTTCATTTAAAGATACTATTAGGGCACCTATTATTGGTTCGAAACGTCAATTGACAATATGTGCATTCGGAGTGTTCATTTTTGTACATATTTTATGAGGGTTTGCCAATTTTATTATGACTTCACCAGCCAATGTGGTTACGCTTTTTACGCGTGCTGTCCGACTTAAACTACGCGTAGCTCGAAAACCAAATATCAAGAAAACTGGCATCTCTGTCCAGAATCTGGAGACAGTAACAGCAGCACCTTTCCGGGTAAAGGTAGTACTTTCTATAGTGAAATACGTACACATATCTATATTATGTATACATTCACATTGGGCTGGCTACCTTCATACAATAGAGGCGCTGAATGATTTGTCGCTTCTCATTTGTATGGGAGAAGGAAAAATACGTCAGTCTTCTTGATATGTAGTCCTCGCATAGCCCCTATATTTGAGTATACCTGGTAAACGAGTGGATTACATGTTTGCTTGCGAGAGGCCCCTGCTTCCGACGGCGAGTAGGCGGTCACCTCCGCCGGTGGGTCGTCAGCGTCGTTGCGTCGTTTCGGTTCCTAGACTTTGGTTGTGCGGCTAAGCCATATCGCACTGGCACACCTTAAACACATGTTTACCGGAAGTTTCCGAAAATAATGTGGGATTTTTTTTGCAACGCTCTAACTCCTCGTTGTAATCTAACGATTTCGCCACATGGGCGCCAATTTGACGCTACGGAATTAACTTTGTTTACATTCGACGAGTTTCGTTTCGGGTTAACAATATCTAGCCTACTACTAAGCCAAAGCCCAACTCGGTCTCTTTTTCAATTAAGTGTTATACCAACCGACATAACCACGCAAAATGAGCTGGATGAACTTCGTTTGACAATTCGGTTCTTTACGGCTGGATGTTGTTGGCTCGAATCAAAACTTGTCGAAAGTAAACAAAGTTCATTTCATATCGTCAACCTGGCGCCCAGGTGGTGAAATCAACGGAGTGCTGGAGCGATGCCAAAAAAATTTTATTTTCAGATTAAATTTTACTAAACTTCCCAGTTTAACTCAGCCGGAATGCTGGCTGGTTCTAATTCGTATTCCAGCTCCTGTGACACAACCGATTCAAGTTAGAATGTTCAAGGGGTACCATTTCGATGCGGCTTAGCCGCATAACCGAGGCCTAGGAACCGAAGCGCCGTCGGAAGCAAGCGAACCTGTGACCCACTCGTTTGCCCGGCTTACTCAAACATAGGGGCTATCCCTAGTTTAAGTCCGACTGAGCGGTAGCGAAGTCGGACAGCACGCGCAAAAGCGATGTGGCGTAGCCACATTGGGTGCTGGAAACAAAATAAAATTGGCAACGCTAGTAAAATGTAAACACAAATGAACACTCCGGATGAACCTATCGTCAATTGACATTTCGACGAGTTTTGATTCGAGCCAATAATATGGGCCCGTTCTTTACTGACACAGTTAACCTCACTTTCTTGCAGGGATGCCAGGTGCACAGATTTATCTGTGTTTCACAAATTTTCAATATGCTGCACAGATTGCAAAAACTGCACAGATTTCCACAGTTTTCTGTTTTAATGCACAGATTTCCACAGCTTTCTTCTACAAAGCACAGATTTCTCAATTTTTGACCTTGCGCTTAATTTTTGTCTCGCGCAAAGCTCAAAAAAAAGGTAACCACATCTTGTTTTCAGCCAAATTTGTACTATTTCTGTAACTCAGATAGACACAGATTTTTAAACGCGTACAGATTTTTCAAAATATCACCTGGCATCCCTGCTTTCTTGACAGTTCACTAGTATTGTTTACATGGACGTGGAAAAATTTTGTGGGCGAATTCGCTCGAAGTAAATCGCAAAGAATTTTTCTTTGTCCATGCAAACAGTACAAGCGAACTGTCAAAAATGAATACTCGAGTTCATTTGTGACGTCAGCGTAAAGTAATCAATTCTCGCTGGTTTGTTTACATAGGAGTGTGTTCGATTCAAACTGATGCAACTGACGAAGTAAACAAACCACTGAGAATTGTCCAACATGAACTTCATTCATCGTGAGTTCATTCGTGTCGTCATCTAGTAGAACTCAATTGTTCGACATGATCCATGTCGACTTCACTGCCTTTTCACAAGCATAATAGAATAATAGACACAACCGTTGATGCTGCAGCTTATCCGTATTTTGCAGAGATAATCAGGAATCTTCATTACATGTAGCCCTGCACCAATAACTTCCCAGGTGGAACTGTTGAAAGCAATCTTCACCACCAATAGCGTCCACTGCAGACTTTCCTTTCAGGAAACCTAACCGCACTTTTTAAGGTGAACTTCGTCAACCTTCCGTCAGCGGTATCTCCTACCTTGCCGTGTGCTTCGGGTTCGTTGACCAATTTAATACTAAATCTTCTATACCTTAAACACTCTTCATTTCATGTTCTCAGCTAGTCTTAGACTGTGACATCGATCCCCGATCATCTCTGCGAATATTTCTAGTGGTACTAACGTTGACAAGATCTACGTTCAGTTTTGTCCGTGCTACCAGTAAGTTATGGTGTAACGGCTACCCCACTTAACTACCCTCCAGTACATGAGTTCTTCTGTTAACTTGTTTAGCATCTGATTGGTCTGTTCAATGGTCCATCGCGGAGGTTCGTAACAGCTTCAAATGAGCTTTGTACGGCGTAGGCGGCTAGGTCATCGGTTCCTGCTGTGAAAATAGCGCTTCTGTGATGACTCTTCGGTTCCCTATCCGTTGGTACTGCAGGTCTGTTTACCTTCGCCATGGCAACTCTATAGATGTCGTCCCACGTATATGAATTGGTATTGTGAAAAAGCTCCTCTGGGTAAGCCTTCTTACTGAATTTGGCTCGCCTTATACGCTGCTCTTGGAGTTCTTCTGAACGGCGACTATACCTTGGTTTATCCTTACTTGGCATGGTTGCGTCGCTGGCTCTTGCGAATGCCGTTATTTTTTCATCTGCACAGAAGTGCAGATGATTGCACTCGAACCCCAATGCTTCAACGAAAACTCTCTTGCCAAACTTCCACCTCTGCTCGTTTGATTGAGTCACACGCGTTTCCAACTGTCCATCGCTTCCAATAGTGTTCTAGATCGCTTGGGTGGACTCCTCGCACACTCTCCAGTTTATATTTCCTACCAACCTGGGGTTGATTCTCAACCTTCCTGGCAGAAGGAGCTAGTACCAAGGTACCATCGTTAGTAACATCTACGTTCAGCTTTGTAAAGGACACGAGTAGACGTCTTCCCCCGCGGTTGGTGAAGTGGCTGACTTATTCTACTGCCCAAGCATTGAAATCGCCGGCTATGAAGACTGCTCTTCCATGGGTAAGTTGTTCAGTCAGGTTGTCAGGCGACTCTGTGAATTGAACGATCGTCCATTGCGGATGTGCTGGAGAAGGAGACTCCATTTATTATGGCGATAGCAAAACCTTCATCTGCGCGTTAAATCACTTCCTGAAATTGGTATCTTCCCGCCGTCCAAATCGCTGCTAAATTATCTGTTATCCAGCTTCCATCGCTGGCCTGTATACGGTATCGCTCGGAGATAATAGGTACATCACACTAAAACTGCACTACATATCGCCGTAGCAAGTGTTGTGCAGTGGCGCAGTAGTCGAGGTTGATTTGCGTTGTTATGTTCATTGCAGCCGGCTACTTGAAGGCCAGATATCACCTGTAACGTGGCTATTACCTTCTTCGTTGGCGCAGATCAGACATCACGAAGCCTGACGGCAGTCTTTTGTCTTTTGGCCTTCTTCCCCACACCTTGTGCATAATCTGCTCCTGACAGATCCACTACAGTTTCTAGCCAGATGGCCAAACTCTTGACACTTGAAGCGCACTTCCGGTCGCTCAGAAATACTCAGCGATCAGCGAGAGATACTTTGATTTTCCCGGTTTTTAGTGCATTGATGTGCATGGGAAGACTGCAGCCAGCAATGCACTAAAAACCGGGAAAATCAAAGTATCTCTGTACAAAATTTCGTGCACGCGTTCAACCTCAAATATGCTTTGCCTTTGCGTACAGGTTCGCATCGAACACCGAACCCAAGCGAACGATGTGCAAACTTAGGTTTAAACATCGTGTGCGTACATCGTGTGCGGACATAAGAAAGGCACACACAAAACAGAATGAGTCAATGCTAATGATGATGGGTGAGAGAAAGAGAAAACTAGTATCAAGAATCTGTCTGTACGAACCCCGCGTACGTACATGGGGTACGGTTGTGCAGACGAACATGTGCTCATGTTTTGGTACGCATTAGCGCGTTCGAGTTTGCACACGAATTGATGGTGTAGGATGAGCACAGAACTAGAGCGAACATGGCGTTCGATGTGCATTTGAGAAGACTGGTTGGCTGCTTCGACTGGAAACCTTACCGAAGTCACATTCGTGCCAAAAGGTGCCTGCTTTATACGGATCGCCATCTGCACTTCTCCCAGCTCCCACTGTTCTTTCAGAGCTTCTGCTAGCTCTTTTTCCGAGGATACTTTATCCACGTCCTTGTATTGGATAGTTGCCTCCGGGCACAAGACTCTCATTTCTCCCGCGTCGCTAAGGCTTTCTGGGTGAGCTCTTTGTAAGCAGAGCTGTATGACTTCGGATCCTTCTTTAGTTCTAAGAGCATCTCTTCGCTGCGGGTGTCCCTGATTTTCTTAATGTCTGAGCCCAGCTCTTTATGTGCCGGGTTTATCCGCATTGCACGCAGTATCTACTCGTACTAGTCATCGTTACCTTTGACTACGAGTGCTTCATCTTTGTTTCGTCCCTTAAAGAAATTCGCTTCTCGGACTTATACTTGTAGTTCGACTTGCGTTGCGTGCTACGCACGACTTTACATTGGGTGTTTTTACCCACGTTAGTGGCTGTTTCGTTTGCTACGCGTGCAACGGTGTGCCTTCTTGTGTTTTTGGAACCTTCTGGTCTCACATCACCTCTTGGTCTCTTCGTCGTAGTGAAGGACACGATTTCCGTTCCTTGGGGTTTGCCAATCGCATCGTAAATTTTCCTCACTTTTGGTAGTGCCACTGTTTGCCTTATTTCCAAGGACTTCTTGGCCACCGATGATTCCTTTTTGATTAGCAACAGGGTTCTCCTTTCATTGACGGCCGAAGATACAAGGAATCCGAGATTTCCTTGTATCTTCAGAGTAGGTATCTTGATATTCTTGTGCAAATTACTCCTTTTGTCGACGAAATTTGTCCACCAGTTTTTGGTAGTATTATCCTCGGCAAGTTTGGTACTTTCAATCAGGCGCCTTACTGTTGCTGCTTCTGTTGAAGCTGCTGCTGGTGTTGAGGCTGCTGATCATTTTTGGCGATGTGATTTGCAGCGCCTACTCCATATGTGTGAGTTTTTGCTGTTTCTCCATTTTGTTGGGTCGCAACTTCGGGCCGCTGTCTCTACTCGTTGTGCGTAGTCACCTCTTGTGATCCCATGGTTATCTATGCAGGCAGGGAGGTCATGCTAGGGTTCACATTATCCTTCATGGGGAGTAGTGTTTAGAGCCGGATCGACGTAAAATCTGGAGTGGTCCTTCCAAACCGTATACCTCTAACTATTAGTGATGAGTTTTGAACATATCCGGAGACCTGCCAATATTTTAACGGGACGGAAGCAGCCGTAATGTTTACCAAACCCACCGTCCAATTCGTGATCCATGCACTGCCCGTTTACCTTCGCCAGGGCCAGTATGTCGTAATCAGGATACTACTGGCGTCGTCTCAGTGAGCTCCTGTTTCGTGAGTTATTCAGCTTCTAGCCTTATCATGATCTCAGATAGTCCCCGGCGGTTAACTCATCCTACTCCGACTGAGAGTTCCCTGGTGGTGGAATTTCACTCGGTAGCGATGTCTGTTTCGTGAGTCAATTAGCTCCCAGACAATTAGAAACTACCATACTATGAATTCCTCTGCAATGGATTTATCCATATGATTGTTTTCGTGAGATATATAGCTCCCGCGCATCGTCCCGATCTACTTCAACTAGTTCCCGGCAGTGGACCTAGCCTACTCAACGGGCCGGCGTGCAGGTGCTGAGGTCTGTTCAGCGATTCCGGGTGGAGCGTAGCTGACTGACACCCCAACGACCCACTGCTTACTGTTCGACGCGATCTACTCGATCTAGTTCGCGGCAGTGGACCTAGCCTACACACGAGCTACCCGGTAGGGCTGATTTTGATCATAAATAGGTCGTTTCATGCGGAATTAAGAGTTTCTCTTTAAATTTTTAATGAAACAAAGACACTTCCTAGTAAAAAAGTTGAGAAATTTTATATATTGAATGAAAAAATTGCAAAATAATGGTTACTTTCATATTGTTCACCCAAAACCGAATAGTACATAACATATCATACCGTTGAAAAGGTCACTTCTTCTTTCCTCAACACTTAAAAAATTGAAAATTGGCTGAAAAATGACCGCTTAGACATTTTTGTACTATCGAAAGTTCCGAAAAATCATTTTTTGCTATAAATTAAAATTTTGAGGGCATAAAACATTTTTCAAATATTATTTTGTGTTACATTTGATGAGATCAAAAACTCACACTAGGTAACTTGAAAAGTACAAAATCACTATAGCAGTGTTATTAATAGATTCAGTTAGCCCTAGAACGTTGCACTGGGGTACAAATGTACCCCACGCCTTCTTTGGAGCCGTGTGAAGACGAGAATCCAGCATTTACCGACCTGGGACTCTAACCATAATTCAATTTAGAGTTCCTAGTAAGAGTAGGAAAAGATTGTGTAGCAAGTTTGCTTATACCCAGTCACCGTGGCAAGCAGAAAGTTAGCAAAAGTTGAGCAAAGCGAAATTGATTCTGGCAGCGTTTCTGACAGAAGCGATTAAACTAACCGATGCTGCTCACTTTTAGCCAGAATCCAGCCAGGAATGTACGGTCAAGATTTCTGTACTCTTCCTGCCACAACTTTGTCAGATGTTTTGCTCAATTCGTGCTAAATTCTACCAGGTAGGAATTGCCAGGATCTTTGCAGGATTTATTTCCGAGTTATGCCTGGGTCTTGTTCGGTTCCTGTCAAAATTTGCAAGAAAACGCGAGCGAAACCGAGTTCGCTCTAGTTCACCTAACCCGACAGTATGCGCACAGAAATCTGACAGGGCTGCCAAACCATGACTTACAGAAATTTATCAGAGCAGTCTCTGCCAAAAAATTTGGTGACTGGGTAGCTTTCGGGGAAGCAAGTATCAAAGTTAGCGTGGGGTACATTTGTACCATCGTTCTCATTTTTGCTGATTTTTATTGTTCTATTGTTTATTATTTATAGTTTTTTTAAAACAATGGTTCGCTAGTATAATTTGCGCACAGTCATTGCTGTAACAGTAACGTTGCGTGTTATCAATGTATTACTGGTCAGAAATATTTCTTTCATTTCATTTTCCACCTCATTTCGTGGTATTTTCCAAAACCCGATTTTTAAACTTTCACTCATCCAAATAATTGCACTTTTTCAAAAATATCGGAATTTTATACAGTTTCTAGACCATTCCTTCAACTTTTAAATTCATTTGGTTATTTTCAAATCGGTTAAAAATTCGCAGTTATAGTAATTTTTGTGAAAAAAGTCAAAACCGGGTTTTTTACTTTTTTTGTTTAAACCAATTTGTGTATCATTGATTCAATAATTTCCGTACTTTAACTTACACAGCTGCTATTGTAATTAAAATACGAAGAAAATGATGTATTATACATTTGCTTGATTTTTTATTTTTTCCTGCGAAAATTGCAATCAAACGCGTGGGGTACATTTATACCCCAGTGTAACGTTCTAGAGTGGAAAACGCAAGTGCAACGTTCTAGGGTTAAATCTCAAGCTCCGAAGATCCAAAGTTAAAATGATTCGAAAATAAACAGACTCAATGATTCCGAGATGTAAAGCTTCAAGGATTCGAAGATATGAAAAACCGAAAGTGACCACGGTCTTTCACAGATCTAAAGGTTCAGTGAGTCAATCGTTCAAACATCCAAATAGTTCTAAAGATTCAAAGACGTAAAGTCAAAATTTCCAAAAATGAAGATATTCAAAAATCCACAGGTCAAAAAATCCAAAAATAAAAAAATCCGATGATCCAAAAATCAAAAGATCCGAATTTTCTAATACCCAATGATAAAAATATTAAAAAATACCTAATTTAAATGTTGACAATATCGAAAAAAGCAATCCAAAAATACAATTATCCCAAGATTCAGATCATCAAAGATTAAACGATTCAAAAATCCAAAAATTTAAAGAGGAATAATCCCATGTTCCAAAGGTCCGAGCTCGAAATATTTATAGATGTTCAAAAGTTCCAAAAATCAAACGATACAAAGATCTATAGATTCAAACATACAAAACTCTAAAATCCACAGAGATATTATATTAACTACCTAATTGGTAGGCGTTTCTGGATCGATTGGTGTATGAATGATTAAAATCCATCTAGTAATAGCGGAGTTTATAGCTCAAACCTTACATAGTTTCGTTACATATGACAAATTTAAGATTTTAGGATGACACCTAGCCCAGATAGTGGAGTAAGACATTTTCAATGTCAAAACATCAAGTTTTAAGGATCCAAAAATTTAAAATTTCTAGTAGTAAAATCAAATCCAATTAACCAAATCCAAAAATCCCAAATTCCAGCGATCTACGTATGAGATAATTTAAAGATCCAAAGAGCTGAGTCAAAAGTTCTAATGATTTGAAGATCCAAATATCGGAATTGTTAGCGATTTTTTTTAATCCCTAAAACAGAAAAAGAATCGAGATCTGAAGATCTAAGGATTCAACAATTTAAAATTTGGAAAATTAAAAGGTTGAAAGATAAAAAAAATATGTTACATATTGATAAATTTATGCCAAAAGTTTATATTCATGCTACAAAGTCTCTCAAAAATGCAACAATCCGAATATAACGGTATTACCACGAGAACATCGAGGCAATCGAGGGATTAACGTAGATATACTTTTCTAACTACATTATTTGACACATACACATCATAACATTGTTTTACTATGTTACATAATACTTAAATGTTAGCTAGGTTGTGTAACGAAGCAATTAACTTTCCAACAATGGTGAACCCCCCCCCCTTTTCTCGTCCAATCGTTACCACCATATGACACTTATACAGAATAAGTAGACATCTGCGTCTAGCTAACAAACAACAAAAATCCTCGTCGCTTGCCTAATTGCATGGGTGAAACGCCGAATATTAACGTCTATTCTTATCTGGTTCGATTCGCAGCCGTAGCCGCACCGCGTTGCCTATACTAACTAACATGTTCCCCTCATAATTTATATACATGTATTGCTGGTGTTTTTCAAGTGCCGGATGTTGAACCACATCAGACGATGATCTCAGATCTCTTTGAGTTTCGGCTCAAGCGATGATGCTGATGATGATGATGATCATGGTGCTCGCTGCTTCTCGAAACGGTCGAAATATGCTTTACTCTAGATTGGTTATTTAGTTATACATTTAATATATGAGTAACGATAACAATTTTAAACGGGTTGGATGGTGGCCGTGGGAAATGTCACGTTTCATTCGAATGTTGTCTTTCAGAAAAGTATTTGTATTCTGAGCGCCGTAATTTAAGCCAGACTTAAGCGAATTGGTTATAAACTCTCTTGAAACAAAAGAAAATAATTCCGTGAAGGAGTTGTCCTAGTCCTAGAACCGACTTTGTTTTGCTTTAGAGAGATGTTTGGTAACATAAACACAAATAGTATCAGTTTCAAGAACTATGACAACAGGGTGTTCATTTGGCATTCTGATCACATGTCCAACCTCCCGCAGCGATCACTTTAATGGTTTGCATGAGAGTAACTTTTTCTGAAATCACTACGGGTACTTTGGTTTTCTTGTAACATTGATTATGTCTCATGTCCTATTTTTCGAAGTCTAAAGTATGCCCTGAAGCGCTCGCAATCGATCATCGCAATAGGAGATTTTTTTTATTATTTCAAATTAGCTGAAAAGTCAAAATATGTCAGATTGGGTGAGCAAGCTCATATGAAACATTGCACACGAACACACGTGCGTGCGTGTGTAATCCTATCTATGATCAGATCAGTTCAAACTTAGGTATTGAAATAGCCGTCCCAGTGACAGTTAGATACACAACATCAACAGATAAAGTGGTGTCTTGCGACGTAGTTACAACCGAGTTTTCCACTCAAGTTAAACGGACAAAGAACATTCTCACCCTAAATATCTTTATCCAAACAACAACGAAGCGAATGACTATTAGCGAATCAGTTGATCAGCAGAACCTAATTCCGGTGATTACTTCTGGCAACCTCATCGAAGTCATTTGTTTACATTTGGATCAGAGATGCCAGATTTGCAGACAAGTCTGCAAATTCGCAGACTTTTAATTTAAGCTGCAGATTTTTTCGATGACGCAGATATTTGCAGATTTTTCCGTTTGGTTGCAGATACTTGCAGATTTTTTAGTTTGGTTGCAGATATTTGCAGATTTTTGAATATAAAGGCTTTTGGTTACACTAGCTTGCCTCACATTTTTTGTTCTTCCCAGACTTTTAAAATTATTATTGCAGACATTTGAAAAAAGTACCTGGCATCTCTGATTTGGATCGTTGACGTCTACTAGTAGAAACACATTCAACCGCATTCGTTTACTCGTATAGGAGGATGACCTATTCTTTTCGAAACAGAACACGTTCTTGTATACATACTTGCGAATGGGGGAGGCAAAAATAATACCTCGGTGGCGTTCGTTGCCAAAAAAAATACAAATACAAAAAGTGCACCAACATCTTTATTCCTTACCGAGCTTGAATGGGGGCACTGGGTGTTTTGTGTTTGAGTTTTTATTTACACTCTGATGTTTATAGAAGTGTTAGTACTCTACTTTAAAATTATTTAAATCAATTCCTTGAGAAATAAATAACGTATTCAATTGAAGTTTAATCATCCCAGCACTACAGAGAGCAGACTATCATGTCTGCACATTAACATTCTTTAACACAACTCAAACTCTCGAGATGAATGTCTGTTCTCTGTGTCTCCATTCATAGTATTTGAGAACACATATAGTTTTTTCGAACTTTCAGAATAATTTATACAGTAGCATCATGTTTTGGTTATAAACATTTAAGGGCATGTTCAGGAGTGTTTCATTTCTAGATTCATAATTTTGACAGTTCTATAAAATAAAACTGAAAATTTTAAAACTAGAACTTGATGTCCCCAGCAGCAGTTTTCGCGGGTCTTCCATTCAGTTTCAAATTTATGTCTCGCGATGCCTTTAGCGTTGCTGCATTCAAATTGATTTTTCCCCGGTCTATCGGGTCTAAGTGTCTGTGCTGAGTACTCTCCATGTATTTAAAACACAGTTCTAAACATGTTTTAAAATCAGCAACAAATAGAACGGCGTCGTATAACAGTTTTAAATTTTGAAACAAAACTGTTCGAAATTATAAAACAAAACGCTCTGCTAGGGATGTGAATGTTTCAGTTCCAGTTCTACTTTGAAACTCCTATACAAAATAAAACGCTCCTGAACATGCCCTTAATGTTCAATCGTGCATGCACAAGAACAATTGAAAATGATGCGTAAGTTGTGAGAGGTAGGGTGATGGGCCTATTTTCACCATACTAAGCAAGGTGCCTCACTAATTCGATAATTTCTTGCCTTACAATCAATAGAATGCGTAAAAATTGACATCAACCGCTTTGCTTCGTTGTTAAGAACCAATATAATAACACAAATGCGTTGAAAACAGTAAAATTCTCGTGTTTGAGCACAATGAAAACTCGAATCGAGTGCCCCTATTGTTGCGCTACCATTTGACTCAATGCGTTGAACAAAGATGGCAGACACTGCTCTAACCAACGGCTTCAAATAGGTAGGGTGATAATAGAAACATGGCGCAAATAGGCTCATCACCCTATGTCTGAATGAAAGTTAGTTTCAAACAAGAACAAAAATGTCAGAAGAGATAAAAAACTGTGGATAAGGTGGGTGAGCCCGCGGTAACAAAAACATCACTGTAGCCATATTAAATCAATTATTAAACCGCAGTATTCTAGACGATTGGCATATGAAGGCTCCTTCCCACTGAGTTCAAAGATTATTGTGTATGTATTGTAAAAGTTTCAACTTCGGAATAATAATCAAATAAACGATTAAAGTTAAATCCAGCCCTTCGTACCTACAATCGTTCTATAACATATTCTCTAATTTGATACAAATTCGTCGTTACTGCAAAAGTGCTCACTAAGTACCAAGCACTAGCGTTTCATCGAGTTCAATTATGTGACAGTGGTATGAAATTAATTTCTTTCAAGCAGAATTGTGTTCAACATCGCATGCAGGGCCGCGTTAAGCGACATCTATGACTCAATGCAGACTAGTTTCGTAGTTCGTTCAGAATTCTGTAGCGTATGTAATAGACAAAAGAGATTATAACTAGTTATAATTTCTTTTTAAAAGACACGTTCCTAGTAACGACGCTGAATCCCTCCTCGGGATTCAGCGTCTTTAGTTTCTAGGAAAACACACGCTTTATTTGGCCGCCAAATTAAGCATGAGTTGGTGTTTATCTGAAATAGGGCTTTTGCACTGATATTCGTCTTATACAGTGGTACTCTCCTGGTTGCGATTTGATTTTTAGGATAATCAGATTAATAATACGATTTCAGAAATCAGAAAAAGTTGTGCATTCTCGGAAAATTTAAGCTATAAAATATGAAAACTCAAAAACTAACTAATTTCTTCTCAGTTACAAAAAAAACTATAAAAAACACATATGAATTTATTTTTAAAAAGCAATAGGCGACTGCTGGATGAATTATTTTGTAAATGTTAATTAAAAAATAAAAAATAAAAGTATCCCATAAGGAATTCCACCATCAGAGTTCCGACGTCGGAATTCCAACGTCGAATTTCCGACATCTGAATTCAGACATCGGATTTTCGACATCAGAATCGGATTTCCATTATCAAAATTCCGACGTCGGGCTTCCGACATCGGAATTCTGACGTCGGATTACCGACATCGGAATTCCGACGTTGGATTCTCTACGTCGGATTTTTGACATCGGAATTCCAACGAAAGATTTCCGACATCGCAATTCCGACGTCGGAATTCCGATGTCGATAATCTAACGTCGGATTTCCAACATCGGAAAGCCGACGTCGGATTTTTGACATCGGAATTCCGATATCGGATTTTCGACATCGTATTTCCGACGTCGGATTTTCGACATCCGATTTTCGACTTCAGAATTCCGACATCAGATTTTCGACATCGAAATTCCGTCGTCGGATTTTCGACATCGGAATTCCGACGTCGGATGTTCGACATTGGATTTCCGACATCGGATTTTCGACATCGGATTTTCGACATCGGAATTCCGACGTCGGATTTTCGACATCCGATTTTCGACTTCAAAATTCCGACGTCGGATTTTCGACATCGGAATTCCGACGTCGGATGTTCGACATCGGAATTCCGACGTCGGATTTCCGACATCGGATTTTCGACATCGGAATTCCGACGTCGGATTTTCGACATCCGATTTTCGACTTCAAAATTCCGACGTCGGATTTTCGACATCGGAATTCCGACGTCGGATGTTCGACATCGGAATTCCGACGTCGGATTTCCGACATCGGATTTTCGACATCGGAATTCCGACGTCGGATTTTCGACTTCGGATTTTCGGCATCGGATATTCGACATCGGAATTTCGACGTCGTATTTTCGACATCGGAATTCCGACGTCGGATTTTCGACATCGGAATTCAAACGTCGGATTTTCGACATTGGAATTTCGAAGACGGATTTTCGACTTCGGAATTCCGACGTCTGATTTTCGACATCTGATTTCCGACGTCGGATTTTTAACATCGGAATTCCGACGTAGTATTTTCCACATCGGATTCTCGACGTCGGATTTTCGACTTCAGAATTCCGAGGTTGGATTTTGGACATCGGTATTCCGACGTCGGATTTTCGACATCGGAATTCCGACGTCGGATTTTCGACATCGGAATTCCGACGTCGGATTTTTGGCATTGGAATTCCGACGTCGGATTTCGACATCAGATTTTCGACTTCAGAATTCCGACGTCGGATTTTCGACATCGGAATTCCGACGTCGGATTTTCGACATTGGAATTCCGACGTCGGATGTTCGACATCGGAATTCCGACGACGTTGGATTTCCATTATCGAAATTCCGACGTCGCATTTTCGACATAAGAATTCCAACGTCGGATTTTCGACATCGGAATTCAAACGTCGGATTTTCGACATTGGAATTTCGAAGACGGATTTTCGACTTCGGAATTCCGACGTCTGATTTTCGACATCTGATTTCCGACGTCGGATTTTTAACATCGGAATTCCGACGTAGTATTTTCCACATCGGATTCTCGACGTCGGATTTTCGACTTCAGAATTCCGAGGTTGGATTTTGGACATCGGTATTCCGACGTCGGATTTTCGACATCGGAATTCCGACGTCGGATTTTCGACATCGGAATTCCGACGTCGGATTTTTGGCATTGGAATTCCGACGTCGGATTTCGACATCAGATTTTCGACTTCAGAATTCCGACGTCGGATTTTCGACATCGGAATTCCGACGTCGGATTTTCGACATTGGAATTCCGACGTCGGATGTTCGACATCGGAATTCCGACGTCGGATTCCCGACATCGGATTTTTGACATCGGAATTCCAACGTCGGATTTTTGACATCGGATTTTCGACATCGGATATTCGACATCGGAATTCCGACGTCAGATTTCGACATCGAAATTCCGACGTCGGATTTTCGACACCGGTTTTCCGACATCGGATTTTCGACATCGGAATTCCGACGTCGCATTTCCGACCTAAGAATTCCAACGTCGGATTTTCTACATCGGAATTCAAACGTCGGATTTTCGACATAGCAATTTCGACGACGGATTTTCGACATCGGAATTCCGACTTCGGATTTTCGGCATCGGAATTCCGAAGTCTGATTTTCGACATTTGATTTCCGACGTCGGATTTTCGATGTCGGATTGTTGACATCGGAATTCCGACGTCGGATTTTCCACATCGGATTTTCGAAATCGGAATTCTGACATCTGAATTTCGACATCGTAATTCCGACGTCGGATGTTCGACATTGGAATTCCGACATCGAATTTTCGACATAGAAATTCGGATTTTCGACATCTGAATTCTGACGTCGGATTTTCGACGCGTGATTTTTGACATCGGAATTCCGACGTCGGATTTTCAATATCGGAATTCCGACGTCGGATTTTCGACATCGGAACTCCGACGTCGGATTTTCGACATCGGAATTCCGACGTATGATTTTCGACATCGGAATTCCGACGTATGATTTTCGACATCGGAATTCCGACGTCGGATTTTCGACATCGGAATTCAAACGTCAAATTTTCGATAGCGGAATTCCGACGTCGGATTTCCATTATCGGAATTCTGACGTCGGATTTTTGACATCGGAATTCAGAAATTCCGACGTCCAATTTTCGACATCGGAATCCGACGTCGGATTTTTTACATCGGAGTTTCGACATTGGAATTCCGACGTCGGATTTTTGACATCGGAATTATGACGTCGGGTTTTCGATATCGGAGTTTCGACGTCGGATTTTCGATAGCGGAATTCAGACGTCGGCTTTTTCACATTGGATTTTTCACATCGAAATTCCGACATCTGAATTTCGACATAGGAATTCCGACGTCGGATTTTCGACATAGGATTTCCCCGTCGAATTTTTGACATCGGAATTCCCACGTCGGATTTCCGACATCGGAACTCCGACGTGAGATTTTTGACATCGAAATTCTGACGTCGGATTTCCGATATCGAAATTCCGACGTCGGAAATCGGTCGTCGGAATTCCGATGTCGAAAATCTGTCGTCGGAATGCCCATGTCAAGAAGCCGGCGTCGGAAGCCGATGTCGGAATCTCGATATCGGAAATCCGACGTCGGAGTTCTGATGTCGATAATCCGCATCCAAATCGTTCGTGTTCGAAAATCATCAGCAAAATGGCACTAGTTACGTTTGTCGTCGGTTACATAGCTAGTCATGGCGTTGTGTGGGATTTCTTTTTTATTTACCTGAAGAAAACCCATCTGGTCGTGATTTCATCGCTTCGTGGCACTATGTACACCAGATTGTTACGTCCAGGCAGACTATTTTATTATTTGCAAATTTTAGTTTTTTGATTTGCGTCAATTTTTAATTTTTTTATAAAATTTGGAGGGGCGTCCCATCTTCTGACTACGTAGCTGCGTGGACTTTTATCTTATTTGCCTTAAAACTTTTGTCAAAAACTTGACCGCCTGACTCACTGAATTCCAATGAATGCGATCCGCCAATGATGTTCAAAGTGACTTCGATGGTTGTTGACATAAATATATTTAATTTCCTCTTTGAATGTTGGTGATTTTTTTTCATATCCAGTCATTTTTACTCATTTTTTTAGGGTGCCGACAACCGACCATTTTTTTTCTAAATGAATTGATCATTTCAGTAACACTTTTTCATATTGACGGAATAAATTAAATTCCTTCACCAGTTATTAGCTAAGGCTTATAGCTTTCCATTGGTATTCTTATGGCCTTATATTATGCAATCTCAGAAATGTTATGAGCCAAAGACAAAACTGTGCCGAGAGCCGACCCCATTCCCCTACAAAATCGAATTGTTACGACTACATCTTCCATTGAACTACCCTGCTCCCTATTATTTTACAGGGATCACTGCCAAAAATGCTGACCCATGTGGCTAAATTCACTATCAAGGAAGACGAGAACATGGTTAATGGCGGTTACTTGGTTGATGGCGACCGAAAATTGAAAACAATAAATGTAGAATCATTAAACAACTATCTATATAACGCCGATAAAGCGTTCAGATTGTTATTTGGGAAATTATAGCGTATATGAAACACCCTCTGCCTTCTACTATCGAATGTTTCATATAAGAATTGTCAGAAAACAAACTGAACTTATTAGTTATTATTATTAAATCGACGCGGGATTGCCCTCAAAGTTCATTTCGAAACCGGCACAAAGATTCTGAACTGGTAAGCAGGCATTAGACCGGCAACAATTTTAACTTTTTTTCGGAACACTGTTAAATCTAAGGATAATTGGCTTAACATACCATTTGTCAAATATGAGCATTTTCCGACAACTCTAGCTCACTCACAAGAGTTTTCAAGTTTGTATGTGAAAATATATGAAAAATTGGCAATTGAAACTATAAATTCAGTAAAAAATGCCAGTATCATCTTGTACATCCCAAAATCTGCAGATACATAGCTTAAAGTGTAAGGATCAACATTGCCGAAGACTGCAAATTGATCCGATTTTGCCATAAAAGGATATTCTCATATAAAGTTATGTGTTACCTCTCTTTCTCGCACATGCTTAGAATAGGCAATTCCAAAAAAAATCAGTTGGTCTTCAAAGTTAAATATCTTTTTCGGAGAACCTCCAATCAACATGCATTCTTCAACAAATATATTTGTTATAAAATAAGCTACGCGACCATAAGTTTTGACGTAAGCAGAGTTATTGTGGATTTTTTTATTGGATTTTAAGTTTTTATTTCCGAGTTTCCATGTATATTCCTATAAAACCTTGAAACCTCTTGTGGGTGAACTAGAGCTATCGAATAAAGCTCATATTTTGCATACGATTTGTACATCCAATTACCGTTTCAATTAGTGGTGTTCCGAAAAAAAGTCAAAATTATTGCCGATCTACTATACATACTGTCCTCTAACACTCTGGACAGAGCAAGTTCACGAGATGACCTTATCTAGGGGTAAATAAATATTACATCCTCTAATGATATGCTCGAAGTTCACTGATACTCAATAAGTAGGTCAAAACATCTCCACCCGCTTCGAGAACCATACGTTCCACCTGTTGTTTGTGTTATGCCCTGAAAGCTTACAGCATCCATGTAAGGTAGCGAGGTCAAACGGGAGAAGCTTTTATCACTTTCCTCCCAATCCGACCGAATGCATGCATCTCATTAAATCGGATACCTATTACTCCCTGGTGGAGGACAACCCAGCCTCACTGAAGCTCCAATCCTCTCTGATGTTCCACCAGCAAACTGCCAACGGCTCTCAGAGAGTGTGGAACCTGAAAAAACCAAAACACTACTGGTTCATGAACAAGTTGCCTATTTTCACCGTATTCCGATTGTCACTTTACCCATTTGAAACCGTTGGTTACAGCAGCGTCTGCCATCTTGATTCAACGCATTGGATAATAAGGTGAAAATTCGTGCCTGTTTCTAAGAAAGCAAGCATGTTAATTTCTAGAAGAAATAGTGCGGCACCCTTCCCAATAAGCCCAGCATAGCCTCATTACCCTTAAACTACATAAATCTATACGGGCTCCAGCGGAGAGCTTCACTCACTTGGCTCTGGAAAGAAGCGGTGCTGGACTAGAGCTATAGGGCTAAACAAGAAACAACATCGCAGAAGCGCGAAAGCTCGCCAGCTCAGTCAACTTTCGGTCGTCGTCGTGTTTGCAGCGTTTGAACGAACGGTCTTCGGTCGCTCACAGTTAGCAGCTTAGTAATAGCAACAGCAGATTTGCAACACCTTTGCTTGCACTCCATAGTTCTTTTTTTTCTACTCTGGTACCGTCAAGGTCTTTTTCGCTTTTAAAACCGCAATCGACGCGTTTTCTCTGTATAAAATAATCACATTAGTGGCGTCGTCTTCGTTGTCGGTGATTGTTTCCTGTATCTGTTCGCGTGCCAGGTGATTGTTTTGATAACACCCCGGATCACACTAATTGATAAGAGGGATCCACCAGTGCAATCAGCATCCGTGTTTTTACAGGAAGAGATTTGTTTTGGTTCGGGGCCCACTTATCAGCTGTCGAAAGTGAGAGTTTGTATTGCTTTTTGATAGTGTATTTTGTGCTATAACTCAGTGAGAGAGAGGAAGTCACACACACAGGCGAGCCCAAAACCAGCCGAAGAAGCAGCAAAATGAGTACCGGTGTCAATGAGATACTTAGCTTCAAGCGTAATCCGGATGAGGATTTTTACGCGCTGCTAAACTGCGACGAGAATTCGTCGGTAAGTCTTACCCTCATTAACTTAAGTTGATTGACATATATGGCTCGGTCAGGGAATCCCCTGGTTCGTATCTTTCAGCTAATGCAGTTAACCCTTTTATGTTTGACTTCTTCTTATCTGAATTAATTTTTTTTCATGAATTGTAAGCTAAAAAACAGATTTTTTTTTCAAATTGCGTCTTCACAGCTTTGAGGGCTGCTATATTTGTATATTACGATGGTATTTACAATTTTCATAGCTTTTCAAAAATATTCTAAATGTGAGAATAAAATCTACTTCGATCAGTTTCCAATAATATCTCGAGACAGGAAAGAAATTAAAAAAAATATTAGCTATTCGTTATTAGCGGAAATCGTTTTTTGGAAACACCGTATCGGCAAAACTCAATGATATTAAAGAGACTAGAATAACAAAAAGACGCCATCTTAATTCAGTGAAAACAATTCAACTTGCAACCAGGCTACAGGTCACAAGCAACACTGAAAATGTGCAAGCCTCACAAAACTTTGTTGTTATTCCGTTTGTTTCTTCTAGCCAATATAAAAATCTCATGCGACTTCTGATCTACCGCTATTTTCTGTTTAGCGTTTCTAAACACGATAATATTGTAACAAGCTTGGTTTGAGGATATAATTATTTTATCTTTAAAATGTTTAGTAATTTTAATGAATTGAATAACAAAACTTCCTTAAAAACAATGCTACATAATACTAAAAATTTACGATTGACAACTCTCTTGTTCGTTTGGTATGACATTGACAATTAAATTGGAATTCCAAACGGAACATGGCGTCTCTTTGTTATTCTAGTCTCTTCAAATGATACCACTCTTACTAAGTTCAAAGTTAACCCATTTTAAGTATAGTTACTATATTCATAGTTAGGCGGAGACAAAGCCCGGTAAACTGCCAACTATGTTCTCAGAAATCAAATGCTGGCATCTCATGCAATTGTTCAAACTTCACAGAATCGCTCCTTATTACAGCTTTGAAAGGAACTATATAATCAATTCAGAACGTAAACTTTGCAGCAATGAAGTGCTTTTTTATAAACTGCGGGAACAGTTCTTGGTAAGCCGTGTGGTGTCCGGCGGGCTGAAATCTTTTTGCACTATTTCAACCAAGAGGCGACTAACAACATGCTAGGAGTTCCTAGGCCGACGTTTTGCTCCGTACCGAAGACTTAATCTGGACGGACCTTAAGGTTTTCCATATTACCCTCTTTCCAGTCTGTATTTAGTGAATCACTGACATATACTCACCTTTTCTGATTCGCCTTTCTTGATTGTGTACCAACGTTTTAAATTTCTTCTGGCGGTTGTATATTAGCCGTAAATGACGAAATCTAATTCTACACTAAGTAACAGAATATATTAATATACCGGCACTTCCACGCCAAGGTTTAACTTCCAAAGCTTTGGTTTAAAAACCGTTTTTAAAAAATGGAAACTTTCATGTAGGAAATTTATTGAATTGGCCTAAGATGGAGCTGTCGAATTTCACAAAAAGCTTTTTATGTTGCAAGTGATCTGTAGTTGTGTTAAATTAGGTATTTTTCTATTATATTTGGAACCGTCTACCGACAAATCTACATTTACGAATACCTCCAAAAGTGACTCCTTGAGGTCTCATGAAGGCCTGACACTAGCTTTATGATACTTTTGCTTTTCTAAGCAGTAATAAAAATCTCAACATTCAAGAACTTCACTTTGTCAGAAAATGTAGGGCCATCGGAAGCTAAAACTTTGTAAAATCGCACTCCTGGTCCTTTTTTCAGTGCAGTACTCTACGTCACTCGTTCAAATTTGCACCGCTCTTATGGTAGTCGGTATTTGCTAGTATTACTGTTCTCCCATCCATTCTGGTAGTCAAACGGTGGGATAGCAAAATTCTTACAAGTTTCCTATCTCATGCCTCCACGCGAGTCTAAGTCTATTGATGACATTTGGTCCTTAGACCGCAGAATGAGAGGGTGCGAACAGAATGAGAGGGTGCGAACAGATCTAGTCGAGAAAACATTGCCGTAAAAATGAATAGTTGATCGGAAATTAGCCCCAATACGACTAATCTGACTAGTATCTATGAACACGGGTCAATACGTATTGAAAATTCGCCGCGTCTGTTTTTATGAACCTAATTTAAAGCTCCGTTATTGCTAACAAGCCCGTGCATCAGGTTAACAATCCTTTATATTTCCCTTGAGTGTTCGGTATTATCGCTCGTATACTTGTATTCCACAAACAATCCGATATGGAAATAAGAAATACTTTCCTTGATTTATAACATCTCTCGCTATTTTTGCCTGTATAATGTGTTATCACTCGGTAGTTTTCAAGCCAATAAATATATCGTAGAGAAGAAGTAGCGAATTCTGTCCAAATACTGTTGCAATAAATAGTGATCCGGCCCATTACGCGGATAAGATTAGCTTTTCTAGGCAATACTCCCACGGTCGGCCGTGTGGAGTTCAAATTGCTTTTGTTTAGGGAACATAGTATACTCTCGGTAGCCGGCTGCCCAGAGTTTAAAAATAACCAAAAACTAAACAAGATCATCTCTTTTTCGAGTGATCGTGCACTCGAAGACTAACTAAACAACTACCTAATAAAACATGCTTTACAGGTCGCATCGTTTGCTTGGAGCGAATCCTAGACCTGACACCCTTCCAAACCACCAACTCCGCGACACCTATGGAAGAGTCTGATGAATCGTCGTCCTTCCGTTAAGTAGGTGGAGCATCAACACTTCCCGTCTACCTTATCCTTTATCCTTCCCCGTGAACGATGGAGATGGGGGCGGCCGGCAATGATGGCTATCATGCTGTTGAGGTTTTAATATGGGTCGGATTGGTATGAATTCCTACTTACCACTTCCTAAGCAACTCTTATTAGATAATCAGCAGTCAAACATGATGAAGTCAGTGTGCAATCCGCCAAAATCATCGTCACAACGCAACGCAACGCAACGCAAAAACTGCGGGAACAGTTCTTGGTGTCTGATAAAAAATGTGGCTTATTTTTGTTTCCCGAAGAGGAAAGAGTGGCTTGATTTTTGTCAACTTGCAATGAATTTCGTGGTTCCAGAAAATGCTGGATTATGCAGTGTATGTAATTACTTTTATTGCTTGAGAAGTTATATTATCCTTTTTTTAACAGCTCCACTTTGATGAAAAAAAATAATATATTTGTCAC
Source organism: Topomyia yanbarensis (assembly GCF_030247195.1). NCBI lineage: Eukaryota > Metazoa > Arthropoda > Insecta > Diptera > Culicidae > Topomyia > Topomyia yanbarensis. Next base: position 165,988,497 of record NC_080670.1, read on the forward strand.
GAAGCGGTAAAATTTTGAAAACCAGTCAAGCAGTTCCGGTTTTTCGAGATGTTTCGCAACTGTGTATGCTATCGGTAAATTTTAGAAAACATGAACGCTGTGCTCCCGTTATTTCTGTAAACGATCAAAGCATTGCAATTCAGTACACAATAGGTTTGCGAAAAACCGAGCAGGCCCTGCAGTGCACTCACGTGGAGTTTTTAGATGAAGCATTTTTCAGTCCTGAAGGGCTGGGCGGTATTTAGCTGGGCAATCAGTTGGTGTTAGTTGAGAGCTGTGAACATGGCAGTCCTCCGTTAAAGTGAGCGGGTTATTTTCGATATTTAGTTTTTTTTAATTGACTTATCCTAAAATATTTCAGCAACCTTTAAGAAGAGAACAACGTATTAAAAAGAAAGTTGGAGGATGTGCAGGCAAAAATGAACACCGACCAGTTTCATTTAATGACCGAAAATTTGATAAAAATTAAACAGTGCTCAGAGGAAAGTATCGTAGAAGGTCTGCAATGCAAATTTTCGTGTGGATCGACAGCATACGAAATCGAACGAAAGAAGCGATTTCCGCCTAGTAGTTCAACATTAGTGAGTGAGTTTAAGTCATGAAATTAGCCAGGATAGGAGTATCATTCCCAGGTACACACAAAATTATTATTTGAAAGTCGAGCTGAAAAAGAAAGCCAAAGCAGACAGCAAAAAGGCGCATAACTGAGACTCTACCAAAGGCGTCAGAAGACTACGCTACGGTCCTGTTAATCCAGAATAACAAAGAATAAAGAACAACAAATAAGACAAAGACTTCAAATTTCAACAAAATAGCGAAAAATATTGCTTTCCGCTCGTTTTCTCAGTTTCTTAGGAACAAGGGGAACGGAAATGTCATGGCCAGTAAAGCAGGCTGTTGTAGCAACGATCGTAGAGTAACCTAGATCAATTATCATCGAGAAAATAACCCCGTGCGGTACCATGAAAATTAAAGTCTCCTCGATGCCGGGAGGAGTTGCGAAATATTACAAAGTTGCCGGTTCCTAATCTAGGACTAACCAATCTTGCACTAAGAATCTCTGGTTGAAATGTCACATGATTTTTGGTGTTCCTGGAAGCGTTGGAAACTCTTTGTTTCTTCTGAATTAACCAGTTTGCTGTTTGCTCCGGATTTGTGGCAGAGGTTTCAAAAGAGAGAAAAAATATTGTTACGAAGACTCATTTGCTTGTAATTAGTGCATGCATGACGCGCGGGACCAACAAACAACCGTACATGCGGACGACCCTTGTCGAAGAAATCTCGCTAAAAGGTCACCCGACACTAGTTTGAAGCCGTGCGATTGTCACTCAAAATCGTCGCGCACAGGAGCAAGGGGTCATTGAAACAGACAATCCCGTCCTTCAGTAGATCCACGCATACCAAGCTCGAATCGATAACTACACCATCGATCTCAACTTTGTGAGCGGGCATGCAAACGCGTTAGTTCCTCATGAAAGTCTTGTCGCCAGCAACGTCATTTGTTTGCTTCAGACAAAATATCACAATCCTGAACTTATCTAGGCGAACTTTCGAGATATCTGGCACTGCGTCTTGCGGAATATTAGAATACTTCGCGGACTATCTTTGAACCGACAGATGATCGAATACGGTCGAAGCCAGTTCAATATGTTTGATTTTAAATTTAAGCTCAGATCTTTGGCGACAAATATTGTTCGGCATCCATTTTAGGATCATTTGGGTCAATTCAGGATTGCACTTAATATACGGTAGAGTGCCAATATTTATGGTCTTCCTGAAATTTTAAATTGGACGCACTTCAAAAATATTGGTACTTCGAAGACGCATTTGAGCGCAATCGAAAAACAACGTCGTGAAGCGTCAAGATCTGGTGTAATTTTGAAAAAATGTCTTTGTGGCACAAGGAATATATTTTAATTTAAATGGGACTTGAGTTTGGAAATCCAGTTTTTATTTTTTTTTGTATCCCAAAATGTTTTAGAAATCAATAAAATGTCAAAATCATGTCATGTGATGTGAATTTGTAACCCGCCAGGGTAACAATTTTGCACTGGGTGGAAATATACCCTTTTTTGCGTATACACTCCGTAGAGTGTATTGTTTACGTAAAATTATGCTCACCGCTGTTCGGTACCGTTCACATTTAGTTGTAAATTTTTGTTCATTTTCGCGTTTGTGAACGGTTTTATTCGTACAGATAGGTTAGATAATTTTTGTTTTATGTTTGTGAATTAGTAACATAGGGCTTAGGTAGGCTACCGCTCTCCTCTTGCAAAAATTCGTGTGTACTGGTTATGCTGCTCATCGTTCACAGCTGTGCGACAAGGCGGTTGGCGGTTTGTGATAGTCGAGTGCGGAAGGCGGCCATCGTGTTAGAGTGAACAGAAAGTGACGAACCACGGCGTAGAACAGACGTCCGTAACTAGTGATTTCCCCGGACAGTTTCCCGCCACTGGACCGAGAGTTAAGTGCGCGCGTGCGACGGCAAGTAATCCCGTCGAAAAGTGTCGGTCGTGGTTCGGTTACCATAGTGTTTTGTGGTGTTGGGTCGCCGGATATCAGAAGCTAAACGCAAAGGAGCCACTCGCTTCCCCGGCTAATTACCAAGGACCCAGTGACACCACGCCGCCCTCACTGTGGAGGATCAGCCGAACGAGCATAGCTCTCCTCCACAGTTAATCGCAAAGGAGGGCGAAGCAGGTAGGACAACGGATCCACCTGAGGTAGTTTACTGCGGTATCTACCTGGGCCATTCACGGGGAGTGAGTGGACCCGGCGATTAATCGCCCCGTCGCTAGGGAGGTTCCAACAAAAGAGCCTTGCTCACCTCCCTGGCTAATTGTAAAGGACCGCTGCGATAGCAGCCAACGGTACCTGCGGGAGAACACGGCCGTCGGAGTCCCGGCCGGTCGGATAAACCTTCGCCTTCCGCCATCGCCAAAAGTAGCTGACTTGTTTCACTGGCAGAGTGCAGCACAGAGGAGAGGAGAATAAAAGTCGGTAAATTTAGTTTATTTGTTTTTTCTCTTTTTTATTATACGAAAATCCGAAATTCCGGTAGGAGCACCTAGGCCGCCCTGAAAGGAAGGGTCCGCCGGGCAATTAAGAACCCGAGTAGTGGGCAAACCCCTACTTACAAATTCGAAATAAAATTTTTTGATTTTTATTTAAAGTTTGAAAATACCAGGGAGGCAACTTTTGTCAATACAATTTTTTATGAGAAAATACAAGATCCGTTGTTTCATGCAGTTCTAAAACATTTGTCAGTATCAACTCAAATCCAGAATTTTCCAAGTTTCATAAAGGTTATCTTGAAACAAAAGTCAGGATGGCAGTAGATCACGACGCTTCATTACATCCTAAGCCATTTAGTATAGAAAATCGGATTGAATTTTTGAATATGTTAAGATTCCCTTTGTGTTTTTTCACAGGTGAAAATGTTTGCCCTTTGGCTGTTTTGTGCAGCCCCTTAGTCACGTCCGATAGAGCTGAACTTTTTTTGTTGGTGTGCGTCCGGTTACTTAATTTGATGATAACCTGTTTTTCATACATGCCATACATATATGGCACTGTATACGCCTTCAAACACCTAGCGTCAACTGATTTCCTAAATATACAGTTAAAAATTTGTGGCTGGATTTACATGAAATGAACGATAGTCAAACATGAATTATTTTGGGAAAGGTGGGCCATTTTCATGTAGATAAATTATTATTTGAAGGTCGAACTGAAAAAGAAAGCCAAAATAAACACCAAATGGGCGGAAAGCTGAGACTCCGCCAAGAGTGCCAGAAGACCACGCCACGACTCTGGTTCCAGGCTACCGTTGGACAACATACTTCCTTGGTACTTGTCTCCCTTGAATTTCCGTTCCCTGCTCCTAATATACTACCAGAACGTGAGAGGACTACGCGCAAAGATCGATGAGCTGTTCGTAGCAGTATCCAACGCAGAGCATGATGTCATTATCCTGACAGAAACATGGCCGAACGACGAAATCAATTCTCTGCAGCTGTCCGAATCTAGATATACGGTCTATCGTAACGATCGTGACCCAGTCGTTGCTGGTAAAAAGGGACGGGGGTGTACTTATAGCTGTTTCTGATCGGTTAGCGTCTAAACAAAAAAGTTAGTAACGGCGTAGAACAACTCTGGGTAAACCTTAATAGTCATGGGACTAACACATGCGTGAGCGTCGTATACCTCCCTTCGGATTCCGCAGATAACATAGACGTGTTTCAGAACCATATTCAATCCGCACTTTACATTGCTAATTCACTAGAACCCGAAGCTTCTCATTTGTTATTTGGAGACTACAACCAGTCTGGCCTTTTATGGAAAACTACTTCTTTCGGTTATGCTTACGCCGACCATTCCGACACATCCCTTTCGAGATCTAGTATTGCTTTGCTAGACGGGATGTCATTACTCAACATGCTGCAAATGATCTTGTGCTTATAAATGAAGATGCATTCAAGAACTGCCATGTGTATCGTGCAGATGAGCCACACGTTGAAATAGATTCACATCATCCTCCCCTCTTAGTTGAGCCGACCTGTCCTGGATAGGTTATTTTTGACGAGATTCTTGATGATTTGAAGTATAACTTCAAAAACCGATGACGATGACGTTTGTAACCCCCGTAATGTCATCTACGTCGGAGTGGAAACAACCTTTCTCCGGGCTCAAAGTCACCGACGCTCTTCCCCGTGGGCATGGAAAAGCCACTGGACTCGACAACTTCAGCTACCCACCGCTAAGGAATCACCTACCTCCCAAGGAAAAAAAGCACCGCTGCGAAGCTATAACCGAATATGGAAGGGCTCACCACACCCAGACTTCTGACAGACTCCAATAGTTATACCGATCCCCTAAAGGACACATGGCTACCTCGACAACTACTTACAACGATTCCTTCAAAATCGGAAATTGCGGATCGGAATCGGAATTCGATTTCTTCACCGATGAGAACGGAGTACCCCAGGGATCCGTCCTGGCCGTTACCCTCTTCGTAATCAGTGTGAAATCCATCTTCGGCTGCCTACCACCTGGAGTCTACCTATTTCTATACGCCGACGACATCCTACTGGCAGTCACTGGAAAGACTAAAAACCGAACAAGAATAACATTTCAGACAGTAGTAAGTAACGTTTCCCGATGGGTTACGTCGTTGGGTTTCCGGATATATTCACACTTCTGCAACTCCCACCACCGAGCAACTGTCCATCCGATCCAAATCAGAAACATGCCGATTCCGCAGAGATTTCGGCTCTTTAAAAAATTCTCGGCATCACAATGGACCCTCGTCCCCCATTTCCAGGTTGAGAACGAATGTGCAAACTGGAAAAGGTCTGTGGGTACTAAATGCGCCAGACACCCAGAGTGCAATCGAAACCATTAGCAAAGCGATAATGCACAGCCGGATCTACTACGGGATCGAAATGATCGGACATAACCGCGACGGAATGAACCACATCATAGCACCTCTATACAACGCATACATTCGGACGGCCCCCAACTACTACCCAGCACACCTGCAGAAGGCGCATGCGTTGAAGTTAGTCTACAGCCCTCTCGTTAGATTATCGCATCCCTGGTACCAACTCGTTCAGAGGCGTTTCTCCAACCACACTCGCACCTAAACAGGCGGAGCCAGGTTGGAATCGCAGTCAGCAAAAACGGAACAGGCCTCTCCTTCCGCCTCACATCGGAATGAATCTCCACCGAAGCCTCTTCAATCGCCCTAGCCATATCCTAAAAACTAGAGAACACAGCAACTGTTATCATCACGGACTCCCTCCGGTACTCCGCGTGCTAGAAAATGGCCAATCCCGTCACCCATTCATCCAGGCGATTGGAAGCAACGTCGATCCATTGACCACATTCTGCTGGATCCACGAGCACTTCAACATACGGGAAAATGTAGACGACGACCACCTGGCAGCCCAGCGTCGCAAAACCAGGAGCACCATAACCAAAGAAGTGCCAATCGCCGATATAATCCGACACTTTACCCAAACCCTCGACATCAACTTCATCAACCACTGGCAGACCTCACAGGGACGCTTTTAGAAGATAAAAGAACTCCTCGAGAAAACTGGAAAGAACAAAGGGTTCTATCCAGACTTTGGACCGGGCGCACCAAGATCTTTCACGCCCACACTATTTCCAACATTCACCCTCTCATATACTCATATACTCTCATATACACTTATCAGACCCGGAGGACAGTTGAATACATTCTTTCCAACTGTCTTGAGCTCAAGCACCTCTGAGAAAGATTCGACCTCCCGCTCTCAATCCGCGACATCCTGGTAAACGACCATGTAAAAAAAGAGATTGTCATTAACGTTCTGAAAGACGCCGAACTATTTGACAACATGTTAACCTAAATTCAACAACCACATCAACGATGGGTCCTCTGCCACACCCACCGATATTGGAGGGGTTGATCATATGGGGTATGATCATACAATCACCAGCAGTAGTAACACTACCAACTAGATCTAATGGGAGTCCTCCGCTACACTCACCCAATGCTGGAATGGTAGCCCGTAAGCAAATCACACACGATGACACAACAACCCACTGGTTAGGGTTTGTTTTAAAAAAACCTTAACCAGTGCCCTTCACCCTATCTACCAACCATGCCCGTGCGCAGAAAATTCTTAAGGAGAGGGTTTTGATTTTTTTACATTTCCTATAAAAATATTGCCTAGGCCTGGAGGGCCGAGTATTGTGTATCAATCGACTCAGCTCAACAAATTGAGTAAATGTCTGGATTATCTGAATCTTCAATAGACACCGCCGCCTGCTATTTGCCAACCCCATCCATTTTCGGCAATTGTTAGGCACTACTTCAGTAGGAATTGTTCTCTTGCTCTTTTTATTTTGTAATAATCGTTCATGTTCTTTTATTGCTGTTTTTTCTTGCTTGCTGTTCAACCTTCGTGGTATATCTAACCTGCTCAGGTCCGCTGAAAATACTCAAACCGATCCGAAAGTGTCAATTATAATGACTTGCATTTCTTTACAACCACCTTCGCAAGGTTTCTTATCAATCTAGGGGCTACACGTTCCTATTTATCTGTTAGCTGGTGCTGAGAGTTCCTCAGCGGCGGTATTTCTCTCGATACTGATGACCATTTTCGCGAGCCATTTAGCTGTCAGTCACTTCGACAGAGAGATCCTAATTTTCTCTGACTTCGTGTTTTTCTTCCTCAGCTCCGTGAACCGATCCAGAGTAGCCGACCAACTTGACTTACATCCTTTTTCAGCCACCCTCGCAAGGTTTCTTCCTTGGTTTTTTCAACGATTTCTTTCTGGAGTGACCGAACTCAGTTGACTATTTAAATGTCAATACGGCTTGCAGTATATGTTTTACGTGAACAGGAAGTTAATAAATTTTTCAAAGTAATTCAAAATCCTCAAGGGAAGGATTTGAACCTCCAACACCCTCCCCTTGCGCACGGGCCTGCTTCCAACCTCTGGTCCTCTACAATACCATGCATTAACCAATCCAAGCGGCCAACAAATCAACCAACAACCCAAACCCACCGATCCCCCCACCCCAGAATTCGTGGCACTTTATTCACGATTATGGGAACAGTTCTTTTCCTGTGGGGGCAAACCTGGATAATTACTATACCGCTATTCCACGCCCCGTGATACTGAACTTTTTTCAATGTGATGGTTTAGATATTTGTTTCATTTTTAACAAGGTGTATTTTTTAATATGTGCGTTACACTTTTTACGGCCTTTTATTTTTATTTTCTTTATTTCAATTATAGAGGTTTTAACCTTACTGACGTTCGCCTCTTTTACAGGGTTAAGATAAATTTAATTTTTTTAAAATAAAAATATTATACATTCATTTCCAATTAATTGTGTGCTGCGAAAAATAGATGAGTAGTCTAAACATTGATTTTGAAGCGAAACATAAAAATCAATCGAATCTATAAGTAAGATCAGCGTCCCTCATTTTAGCGTCAATTGGGTCGTATAATGAACAATAAAACACCTCTTTTATTACATAAATCGATAAAACTCGACTTTTAAAAGTAAAAATATATGCGTCCAAACCTCAGAACGATTTTTAATTGATGTTCTAAGAAAATGTAAACATGGGTTAGAATATCTGACAGTTAACCCAGCAAAAGGATAAGGGTCAAGGGGGTGAATTGAAAAATGTGGCCTTATTAATTCAGTTTTTTTTAATATTTTTATTTCATCGTTGTACTTACCAAAAATCGAAAAAAGCAACTACATACGTATCTTTACCGCCAGCTGCATCGAAATCGGCTGAAAACTGCATATGGCTTAATAACCTTATTTCATTTGAAATACGGAAGATGAAACACATCAACTGGCTATAGTCCTGGTTCATAATTTCACTTCACGTTTGTGAGCAGCTCAGCATTGATAGATGCTAGCTCAATTTGTATAACCAGATTTCAAGTCCAATGAGCAACAAAGCACAAGAAGAAATAAAAAATTCGGAAATTCTACGAAAAACTGAAAACCATTTCTTTTTCCAAATCAGTAACTTGACTGGCATTCCGCTAGTGAATATTCCTGGTTGGAACGAAAAGTTAATTCAACTGCCTTATTCCCGGAAAACGGTAAATCTTCAAAGGAACAGTTTTCCTTTTACTTTTTTCCCCTATGTGGGCAGTTCGGCACCAGGTGGAACATTCTTCAATCGGTGGGCGTTGAATAAGTTAAAACATTTAAATTATTCCGACGGTACAAAAAAGGAATGAATTTGTTTTTTTGTTGGGGAAAAGCTCTCCCAAATTCGGCGTTTTCAGCTGAATTGATATACACACAGAAAGATATAAAAAACATCAAGTCCTAGAATCATGATGGAAAAGGCAAAATTATCGATGACGCTGCTATGAAACTAATTAAATTTTTCCCCGTCCCTTCCAAACATTTACCCGGGAAAAGATATTTGCAGTCCTGCCAGTGCAACTCAGCGGTAAAACTTTAAGCACACAGCATTAAAATTTCAAAAGGGCAGGTAAGCGGACATTTTGGGACACCTCTTCCATTAGCTAGTCTCCTATCATCTACTTATTGGGACGGGAGAGTTCATCGAAAATGTTGTACACAGAGCCTTACTTACGGTAGAGGTTATTTGTGTAACCTGGACAAACTCCAGGATTGACGTGAATAATTTATTGTGTTTATGGTTGGCCGAAAGGGCAATATTTCGCTGTGGAAAGTGGATGCTGGATGGGCTTCCACATGGCAACTTCTGAATTTATATCACCATAGATGAGCAGACGTTTATTATTCATAATCCTTCATTTGGATAAAGTTTTACTCATTTTGAATCCGAACACATAGAACCTGGAGTTTTCGGGATCGATTGGACGTAAAAAAGTTAGTTAACATGGAAGTGTTTCATTGTACGTCAATACAAAAAATGCAAAATTGGATCGAGGGCGTTCGAATGAGCTCGCAGGCTTTTTTTAAATTCCCGCCATCGCACACTGGTGTGGCCATCCTCATGTTCCTAACTTCAAACAATCGTACTGAATCAACTTTACAGTTTTATTTAACTTCCACTTGACGATTGGGCGTTCTTGTAGGTAGCATATAGAATCTATTTAACAGTACGAAAGTTACTTAACACTGCCTTTATTGCCTTTAACAAGACAGGCATGACTAACCCACGTGAAATGCCTTGTGCTTGCATTCTTGCAAATAAGGCTGTTGACGCGTGTCTCATATCGGAGCTCACAACTCGCGATATCTGTGTTGTCACAGTTACACTGACTGTCGGAAATGTAGACAAAAAATATATATGTTGTTCAGCATATCTACCGCATAACGAGTCATCTTCTCCTGATGATTTCAAAAGCGTTGTATCATATTGTAGCAGAAATGGGCTTCCGCTCATTATCGGCAGTGATGCGAATGCTCATCACATCATTTGGGGTAGCTCAGACATCAATTTGAGAGGCTCTGAACTGATGGAGTACATAAGTAGTACAAATCTCCATATTCTGAATGTGGGAAACCGACCAACTTTTGCGAGATCTGGGAGGGAGAAGGTGTTAGACATAACACTTTGCTCTGATAGAATTTTGCAAGAGCTGGGAAATTGGCAGGTTCCAAATGAAACTGAACCGTCTCTATCCGATCATAAATATATATTTTTCGATCATTTCGATGTCACCTTCAATGTGGTAACATATCGTAATCCTAAATCTACAAACTGGGACCTCTTTTTAGAAAACTTGGCGACTAAATTTCATGGATATTTTCCAACAATTAGTCAACTAGACGACTTAGATGACGTCGTGGATACGACAAACTCATTCATATTAGCCACCTTCGAAGAAGCTTGTCCACTTCGTAGGGGAGCCCGGGGCTAGTTGGCGGTTGGAGTAAGTTGGCGGAATTCCCTTTTCTCCGTTTCTATTAGACATAAAGCGCTCTCTCTCGTTGTGAACCTCAAGTAATGTGAAACGCATTATCCAATGTGTTTTTGTTGTTGAACATTTTGTTTTGTAGAAGCTGTGGATGATATTGTGTTTTTGAGCATACTTTGTAAATTTTCTTAATTTTAAACATTTTGTGTTATTTAGGGTGGTTTTCAATATATTCCCCTAATGATTATATTTTTCAATAGTGCGTGAAAAGAGCTTTCAGTATCCGTATAGATATTACACCTATTTATATACAAAAGTAATTTTTTTAATCCTTTTTTATAAAAAGTGCGGTTGGGGTAAGTTGGCGGTGACGCACAGGGGGCAAGTTGGTGGTACTATTTACAGTGCAAAAATAGTCATCAAATATTTTCATTTCTCGAATTCACTCCAAAGTAAGAGAAACTTTTTCTTGTGTCTCTCGTCAATGCAGGGGACAATTATTTCGACCAATTGCCTGAAGAATTTCGAAAATTTGCTTTTGAGTATGGAAAATGATAGGGTATTGAGACTGAAATATAATGAAAAGTGTCGAATAATATACAGTTTTATTGAAAAGACAATCGGCATATTTCATAAGGACCACTGATGTAATCGAATTTCCATTTGATTGCTTATTTTTTGGCATTCCGCCATCTTACCCCACACATACCGCCAACTTACCCCGGGGCTGGGGTAAGTTGGCGGCTTTTCCGCGCCACATATTTTTGTCTCTAGAAATAAAGACAACGTATGAAACAGTTTCATAAAATTCAGAGATATTACCAACAGTCTGCCTTCTCATGCAACGTGTTTCATTTTGCAAGATCTACCAAAATCAAAGCGATAAAAAATGAAAACTGAAAACACCGCCAACTAGCCTGGTAATCCTAAAGTATTGATCAATACCGGCGCCGGCCAGGCCCGAACGAAGATCGCGGAAGGAAAGGGAAGGAATGATTAGTCCGATACCTGCTTTTGCTAGAGGCCGTATATACTACTGCGCACTCCACAAGTATCACCGGAGGAGGATATTTTAGTTAGTAAGAGTATAGAAGTTGGATCACTTCTTCTTTACCGACGCCAGAGAGGTGACTTCACTATCTGGACTAGATATCGATCCACCAAACACATAGACGGGGGACAAATGTCTTTACTTCCCTTCCGAAGGAAGACGTGACCACAGATTTTTTCACCTCAGAAAAATCTCAACGACCTCGGCTGGAATTGAACCCAGGCAAATCGGAATGAGTGGCGGTCACGCTCACCGCTCAACCACCGGCACCGTCTATGTATGTGACCGATCTCTTCTGCTGTTTATAAACAATAAAATACACATTTTATCCAAGCCATGTGTTTGAAGCTTACAGTGATATTGAAGAAAACTGGATTTAATAAATTTCCATAAATATAGTTTTATATCTTGATATGATACATATCTTCAACAAAGATGTTTTGAATGACATTCCCAACAACTTTGCTGATAACACCACGTATCTTACGATTATTGCTAGGAGGATTTATCACCAAAATTATTATATCAGAAGATGTTTTGCTTTATGTTGGAAAACTTGTTGCTAATCTTTCAAAGTTACTTGCCAATCAGTCTAAGGTCGTGTTGTCCTTTGCTGTATTAGGAGGTCTTCTTCAGTTCACTCGATACAGTATTGGGAATCTCTTGTAGCCTGTGTCTGTCTCCAGGCTGATTCTTGCGATACTTTCATCGTTTATTGCTTCGCTATCTAGATGTTCGTCATAATACACTTATCGATCACCTCCCAATTGGTCGTGAGAAGGTCGGTCTTCATTAGCGTTTCCGCATATGTCGGATTGTAGCGCATAATTTTCGAACGAGCGATTCACTTTCTTGAAGAATTTTCGTAAATCAGTACAGATGATCGCCTCGTTATCCTAATCTTTTTGTAGGCGTTTTTTCGTCGGAACACCGAATTTTTATTCCGCGCTTTTCTGTATCGTTTCTTGTTCGCACTTGTACGGTGCATCCTCACCCTTGCTTCACTCGTCTCCGCAACTAACCGTCAAACTAGTAATATCCTCTATTTAAAGCTCTTGTAGCTGCCTACAGGACTATCTATGACGGTTCGTATGTTGCACCCGCCATTCCCAAGAGTAGCCGCGCCTAGCTGCTCTTCTGTTTGTAGCGCTGCCTCTAGGTGCTGCGCATATTCCTCGGCATCACTAGAGTTGCCTAACATGCTCACTGGTGAGCCTCAGCGTCCATGCTCGACAAGTATTGTACACAGTCGACAGTGTCGAGCGCATGGAAATCGCTACCACGTAGTGGTCCGAATCTATATTCGCACTGCGGTAGGGTTAAACATTTGTGATGTGGAAGGCTGTTAAGTTCACACATCGTTAGCCGTTGTTATTCATAAAGGTGTGCACACTATCCGGTACGATCACCGGTATGTGGGCGTTCATGTCGCCGAGGACGAGCTTAACATTCTGCCGCAGACAGCTATCACAGACACGCTTCAGCTGCGCGTAAAATGCATCTTTCTCGTGCTCGGGTCTTGCTTCGTGGGGCCAGTGCACATTAATACTGCTGTAGTTGAAGAAACGGCCTTTGATCAAACGTTGGCGAATCTTGCCCAACTTGATGCCCGCTTTTCAGCACTTTCTGTTCCACCAAGCAATATTCCTACAATGCTACAGCTTCAAAGTTACGAGTTTTCAGCTCGTCATTTTTCCTCTTGTTGGGTTTGACCAAATCTTCTGTCTCGTAATCCGCTACTTCAGATAACTAACATCAGTGACGGTAGGGTTAAAGCGCCCATATTCGCTCACACCTTCTCATTTTGTTACTACTGCAGAAGGTGGCAGTACCCAGTCGATGTCGGCATACAGATTAAATGTTACCAATAGACCCGCCAGAAAAAAATATACGATTTTCGTCAAAACCCCCTCCAAACCAAACTTCTGGCTACGGTCCCGGTCATACCGGTTGTAATTTTTTGATCGGAGAGGCGGGGGGAGTTGCTTCTCTAATCTTCCGACCATCACATCACATGATTTGGTTTTCTTAGTATATATAACAAACATAAAGATGTGCCACAAGGTGCTAAACGCGCACTAAAATCCCAATCCTATTTTAGATGGATTGTCTGCTCTAAAGTTATCACCAAAGGGGCCGTTCATAAATGATGTTGCGTATTGACAGTTGCGGAAAAGCATGACGTAACATGAATTACCGAGATACAAAAATTAAAAATGGATTTGAGACGTAGGGCCCTGTTTTCTTTCAGTCGCTGGGTGGCAAGGCTGTGAGAGTAGGGACCGTACTAGTGGAGCGGGCATAATTTAACCAACAACGATTTGCAAAATGCTTGAAGGAAAAATGTATTTTAGACTATTTTCTTTTTTTCTGCGGGATGTTGTTTATGAAGGGACCTCAAACAAACAATATTCCATAATGAATATTACGTAACATCGATGACAGAGTAGTAGGATTAAGGCCATGTTCCCTCCGGGTCGTGCCAAACGGAGAAGCGACATCAATTTAGACACAGAGAACAGACGTCCATCCCAAGCGTAAAAGTTGTGTAAAAATTTAGGGATATCCAAATGCCACCAGATATGGTTCTGTAGTTATTCCGTGTAGTGCGTGAGTTTTACTGAATTGACAGTGGATCACACAATTGATGTCGAAGTAACCGTCATAATTACATTGGGATATTATTTGCTCGAACCTATATGTCTGTACTCTATGACTTAGTTGTAATATTTTAAATGTGAATTTTAAATCTATCATGCTAGAATAGGAATAATAACTCGTACAATAGTTACAGGGAAATTAGTATTCGCGGACATTACGGTTACCAGCGCTCTCTGATTTACTTATTACTCGATTGATCCGCTTCAGACCTAGGGGACTCGAGATAAGATCAGGAAGAAGACAGAAGTGGAAGCAATGCGAAGTTTTAATTGCATCACTGACGACTTACCACGCATTGCGAACAGGATACATTGGACTAGACAAAATGGAGGACTTGACGTTTCACACTTTGAGATAAAACAGGCTCAAAATTTAGTCCTCCTTCCGAGGACCGGTGTTTACTTGGCAGACAGCTGCCACTTTGTCCGATTTTGCAAATTTTGACTCGCAGGACAGATCGAGATTCACTTATCTATAAGCCGCAGTACTATTAGCCCGCAAAAAAACAGAAAAAAATTGGTGATTGGCATTTTTTCGTAGTAAAAACGTGGCTTAATCCACTTATCATGCGATGTACGTACCCAAGTAGTGGTAGAGTGGACACAGTTTCGAGTCCTATATGAACCTCGAATAAACTGAATAATTTATAAACAATCAAAAAAATTAATGATATTTCATAATTAGTAGCATAAATATAAGAAGAAAATGCAAGAAAAAACGAGTATCATATTCTCACAATGAGTAAAATTAATAAAATAAATCAAATTGATAACATAAATAAAGCAAATAAAAAAATATTCAAATAAAATAAATAAAATGAATAAAATATCTTCAACTAATTAGGTGAATTATTCTGGAAAATTAAAAAAATAGCAGCGTAATTTTAATTGAATGGAATTAATAAATTGAATGAAATGAATAAAATGATTGGCTAAATACTGTAGCATCTTCACCTTTTTCGTAATTTTTGTCATTTTTCGTTCAATCCGCTCACTATGCTAAAATACATTACACCAAGAAATGTTCAGACGCTTGTGTACAAATATTCCCTTGCATGCAATTTTAGACTATTTCGAAAGAACTTTCCAAAAATATTCCGTCTGGCCAAGACCCAAATATTCTTTAAATTCATGCGAGAGAAATGGTCGTCGAAAGAGTAGTATTTGTAAAAGTACGTACTAACGACTACGAATACTCGAATCACTTGACGCCCCACAGCGGCACGAGGAGTGACAAAAGCCCAAAAACCAATGTCTTTTAATTCGTTTGTGAATATTTATTTTGCGTCACACACACACAAATACACACACAACACTCAAAAACCTTCGAAAGCTTTCTTTGCCGCTCGAAAGATAAAGCCGAGCATGCATTTGTACTACTGAGTCACTATATAAATTAAGTTTTCAATGTACGTAAGAAATAAAACTGTTGTTTTTAAATGCCACAAACAAGTAGCAACTTGCCACGGCGCTACGATCGGCCAGCAATCGCTATACGGTCATTGCGTGCAAACTTGGATACAATGGTGATTCATGCATGCGAATCTGTATGCCAGTAATTCTCAACCTGGTGTCCGCGGACCCCTATAGCATAGAGAACAGACATCCATGATCGAACAAATGTATTAATAAAACGTGTGTAAACATTTGGATTAATATACGATAAAATACTAGCGCCGCCAAACTAACTTATCCCAACTATCCGTCAAATCTATTCCGGAACCGGTTCGAAATCCTGAATGGATTCAGTATGGAATTTTTCTCAAAGAAAACAACCGATTCCGACTCAATCGGTTGATGCATTTGAGCTGCAATTCATACTGAATCCACTCAGAAGTACGAACCGGTTCCGGACTGGTTTGACTAGGTAGAGGTATGACCGATGTCAATCAGTCGAACTCAGCCACTAAAAAATATGACGACAGTAACGCACCTGGTGAAGATATCCCAACTACCTACGAAACCGTTAGGGATTTTTACACAAGTTTTATGATGAAGATAGACGTCTGTTCTCTGTGCCTATAGGAAGCTGCTAAGCCGTTACTGGGGGTCCGCGAAGAAAAATATATTTTCCGAGTGGATATTGAAATTTCAAGTCTTATCCAACAAACTGAAAATAATATATCGATAGCATAGAAAATCGATGATTTATCGTGGGGGTCCGCAACAATCCAGGGTGATTTCTAAGGGGTCCGTGGTACGAGAAAGGTTGAGAACCGCTGCTGTATGCGATAGTGATTTTCAACTTATTAAATCTATTAATGAATAAAACCTAAGTTAAGAATAAAACACCATATTTAGATCCGTTCAATAAAATATTTTCTTGCTAGTTAGTGTTACCTGAAATGTCTGTATTTTAATGTTCTATAGTGTTTTACCGTTCAGTGAATTTATTCAGGAAAGATTTCTCACGTTTCGCGTTGTCTTCCGTAGATTTGAATTTTCTTTGTGTTTGTTTTGCTCCGCTGGGCTATCGATCCCACTACTACTTAGAAAGCGCGAGGGAAAGAGTGTTCGATTGAGCTCTGCCTGTGATGATAACTGATCGTTTTTAGTGCATGATTTCGCATAGTTTCGCGTTTGTATTACATTTTTCCCTTTCTTTCTTTTGTTTCTTTTGTTATAATATTTTCAACTCGACGCAAGAGAAAGTGATGGCTAAAAGGACGAAAAAGCAACAGCTCAAATAGAAGCACAAGAAGAATAAAACAACGAACAAAGAAGCAGCATACTGAGAAGTCGTTCACTTATTATCTTATTTATTAATCACCATTGTTATGCCTATTCATTCATCGTTTCAGCATACCAAAATATGTAATGTAATATATCTGAAACTTGAGGGACTGGTTAACACCAGCGTCTGCTTGTGGAAGAAACTGGTGTGCTATACGGTCTAGCACATACGAAACAGTTAGGCTTAGTAGGTCCTGATCTTGACAGGGTCTAGATGGGCGGATGAACGTCTGCCAGGGTGATGGCCAATAAATGACGCTGACGTCACAGATGAACTCGAGTGTTCATTTTTGACAGTTCGCTTGTACTGTTTACGTGGTCTTAGAAAAATTCGATTTGCTTCAAGCGAATCTAGTCGTCTACAATTTTTTTTAAAGTACATGTAAACAGTACAAGTGAACTGTCAAGGTTAATTTTGTCTATAAAAAACCTAGTTCACGATAACGAACAGAGCCGTCGACAAAATGATGTAAAAAGTAAAAAATACCCAGTTAACTGTTACAAAAGTGAGATTAACTGTGTTGGCAAAGAACTCAATAGACACTCACTGTCCATCAGACAAAATGCAAAGAAAAGTTTGCAAACTTTAACACCGCCTGTAGCCCTGAACTTGTTTCCTGTCATACTTTCGACGCACACCTAATAAGTTCATTCCAAGGGCGGAGAAAATCTCGCTTACCCACGAACGACCAAGTGCCAGCTGCCAGATCGGCATCCCCCAGACATGTCTCACTCAATAACAATAGCGCCGCTGAATCATGCCCATGTGAAACCTGTTGGCAAAGCCGGTATTGCATCGATGACGTCAGATGTGTTGCTGATACACGGTTAGACAATCGGAACGGCTCTTTCAGTGCACGAAAAAACCTTGCCCTATATGCGTTGGTAAGAGTGAGTCGTACATAAAAGGTTTTAACTCTGCGACTGTGACTGCAGCTGGTAGCTTTCGACGCGGTTTCATTCATAACAGCAATCGCGCGGTTCTTACTGTAACTGCAAAGCAAATTTCGCGGTTCGGTGAAAGGTTTTATGTTTCAAAGGCGGTGTAAGAAATAAGCATTTATATCGCAGTAATATCGCAGCAGCACTTTGAATATTTGTTGGATGGGCTAAACTCGAAAAAGTCGACTTAATTTAATAAAGGGTCCATTTAATTCACCATCTTTCCGGTACCAGCTCTTTGTTCAACCAGATTATTTTTAGTCGATTGAAATCGTTTGATTTCGTGCATTCGCCACGGTGTGATTTTCTCGAACACTCACGAATTTGTTTGGGTAGTAGATACATAGCAATCGATTGCGTTGGCAGCTCACACATCATCATTATCGAGAATTTCGTTCCACAGATCCAGGCTATTCGAAAGTAAGTCAATAATTGCATTGATTTCGGCTTCACTAAAACTATGACGGACGACGGTGTCGTAAATGTTGCAGTCATTAGGTAAATGATTTTCCACAAGCACCGGACGCACGGGAGGGTGGTTCCAAACAGATTTCCCCAGAATCACATTCAGTTGCGCCTTCAAAAGGTGTTCCACTTCGCGAACAGGTGTGCAGCATTTAAAATCTAGTACTACTTCCTGTATCGATTCAAAGCGGGTGAAACCCCACTCTGTTCATTTTTGATACACACGCTCCATGCAACGGAGATTGCATAAAAAGCAATTCTAGACCAAATAGCAGATAAAATTGTCTTTTTTGCTCCAACTAGTAACAAACTTTTATTATCGTTGACTTGATTGAGCAAAACATTCCAAACATTTGCCAGTTTTCAAATTGCCCCCGACTCCAAATCCGACGTTTAGTTAATCTCTGTTCCTATTCCAGGTAGTTTTTTGTGTCACAGAAAAATAAAATCCAATTCCAGATCCCACTCCGAGAGTAATACGATAACAATTTGTGCGTAATTCAACAAGTCCATTCAAATGACCGGTTTGCGTGTGCCGTATGCTGAACGATTATGGCAGGACAGTTCGGATGCAACAAGGGATAAAATCCAATTAACTCGAATTGGGCACCCAACCGACAGGTTTGATGGGAATTTGGGCTACCCAGCACGCGACACATTGGAAAAGGTTTTAGTGATTTTAAAGGGGAAAAGTTAATTGCTGGAAAGTCAATGCGGTACCGGAAATGAACCTAAATCGTCACGTAGCATAACTGCGATTACAGTTACAGTAAACTGCGATTACAGTTATAGTTACGAGAACACTTGCACTCTAGTGTAGATATCAAATCAATATTAATCATTCTGATTATTAGGCATACCACGTGCAGTTTTCTCACTCCCAAACCGAAGCCGAATCAATTTCGAGACGTTTCTCAGAGTACGAGAGTGGCCGATGTGTGTATGACGTGTTTACCGCGCGTCCGGTGGCAATCGACATTCAATGTCGAAAACAAGCCATTTCCTCCCTGTTTATTACACTCGAAAAGTTTGGTTTTACCTTACCGTCTTACGCACCTGGCCGGTCAGTCGAGGCCAAAAATTATGTTTCCCGATTCTCAGCGGGGTACTTTTTCACTAGGCCGGTGTAGCAGATTAAGAGGGCGAACGTTACCTTCAGTTCACACTTTGTAGTCTCTCGAATACTGGTTGAACAAACTAAAGGATAATTGGGATAATATCCCGAACCGAGCAAAATATGTACATTTTATCATTCGAGAGTTTAATTATGTATCCAAGAAATAAAATAAACAACGGAACATAATATGTGTGAGAGGTCAGCCATTTAATTTTCATGAATTAAAATATTGGATTCAAATCGCATGTGCGAAGTGGCGCTAGGGAAACAGCATAAAGGAGATTCGAGCTGCTGGGTGTTTACCCAATGAAATAAGAGTATTTTCATGGAGCCAGATTTTGGAACTTTTGTAGCTTTAAAAAACAGTCAATTTGTTGACGCTATTTCAGGTTCATTTTATAGCGAAATAAAACTAAATCGTAAGTTGATCTCAACTTATTCTTTATTTTTTATAACACGAACACAAAATCGGGATTAAAAATAATATTTTGATTTTTAAAGCGGGAAAAAGTTTAAATTATTAATAAGTAAACAACTAAGAAATAAAAAATACTCTAGTTTTCATATTTCAGAAAGAAAAATTTGGAGCCATAAAATGGCATGATTATTCGTACAAAATATTTGATGATTGTATTCATTACACCAAAACTTGTGCAAAAAGCGTATTTTTCAGGTTTCAAGACGGCCTCCCTTAACACAGACTAAATCTTTGATACAGTTCACTGACCCACAAGTAACTGCTGGACTCATCGAAAACCATCTTGATTATAATTTTTAGTCGGTTGAGCAGTGTTCAATACACCAAAATCAACGCACCGAACTGACATCATTCATCAGAACATTTATCGACCCATTTCAACTGCGTCTGTAAACTGTGCCGATCGATTTCCCATTACCATTGTGTATTTATGATAGATGGATGCAAGGTGTTATGTACGAGCAACAAGTGGCATAAATATAACTGTTCATTTTTGCCTACGCGTAGGTGGAATACGAACCACTTCTTCGCGATGGCACTACTTTCCAACTGGAACATGACCGTCTACTCAATGCGGTACTCTGGCATTCTGTTCGTTGATAGTTTGCACATATAAGGACACTCCTTGTCGATACAATTTTACTTGAAGTCGTTATCTTTTGCCACAACAAGTGTTCAATACACCAACTTCCATCGCGATCCACCACTTTCTACGAGGATAGTGCAAATACATTGCCGTTTCCGCACAGCTTAGGATAGGATTTATGCAGTGACGGAAGCAGCTCCAGTTCACGTTATGTGTTGTGTAACCGTGGAAGAGAATCGCACCAACTAGCAGAATAATCATAGGAGAAACTAGAGCACAATTCACCCCCGCCCTCGTTTATTTTCTGAAAAATTCGTTAGCTAGATCGTATGCAACCTTCGCCATATACATTAGGGTGAAAATAAAACGACCATTTCTGAAATCACCAAATCACACCCACTGCGTCGTTTTAAATCATGAAAAATGACACCATCCCAATTTGGGCGAAATCGTTTAGCCCTGACCCCTCCTCCAAACAGCTTAATGTTCTTATAGGATTTTTGGCCAAAATGCACAGAGATACAGTTCACAAAATCGCCGCTAGAGGTCACCGTAAGCATCCGAATACGGACATCGGAAGGAGCTAAGCTTTTGAAGGTATGCCGAACAAGTTTGTCGAAGACTGCAAGACAATTCAACCAACCGTTAAAGAGTTATCAACGTTTAAAGTAGATACTCGATTCGTTCTCGAGCGCTCGGTTGAGACACAAGTGTTTTGTTTCCAGTCCGTGCAGTGTATATCGACAAAGAATAGTGCTAATCCGCCTTCAAGGTCATCTTGCGAATTCTCCGCCTCATCGAAGTTTTTGATTTTTTTCTTTTATGCGTGTGTTAACCGTTAGCCGACCAAGAGAGCAGTAGCAGTGTTTTGTTTCGTGAGTTGGCTGGATACCGTTGTTTAAGATAAGTAACGCTATTATTACGTTTTCCCCTTCTTGGTTCTTCTACTAACGTGCACTGGGCAATAGACCCGTGCAAAAATGACTTCCCCTGAGAGTGGTTCGTCTCAAGGTGAGATAGATGTTGAAACAATCTCTCACCTTGATCCCCGGCTCAAGGTATATCCAAGCTCGGCCACCGGGCATTACGCGATCTTCTTCCGGGCCAAAGATAAAAAGTGTTTGAATCTACTGAAAATATCTTGAGCTCTGAGGGAAGGATATTCGGCAGTGACAGAAATATCGAAAATACGCCCTGATAAGCTTTGGATGGTGGTAAATAGTTTGAATCAGGCAAACGATATTGCTGGCTACGGGCTCTTTACGAAAGAGTAGAGAGTATATATATCAGCTAACAGGGTTGAAGTCAGCGGAGTTGTGTCCGATTCGAATCTGAGTTGCGAGGACCAACTGACACACGAGACCGGCTGTCTTAAAGACCCTGTGTTTAAGCTAGTGAAAATACTGGAGTGCAAACGTTTGCATTCAGCATCAGTCGCAGTTGACGAGAAGAGGACATACGTCAACTCAGACTCTTATCGCTGGTTCTGCTCTTCCTAAATACCTCCTCTTAGATAAGGTTCGTCTATCTATTCGCCTTTTTGTGCCGCGGGTCATGAACTGCACAAATTGCAAACAACTGGGACACGCAGCCTCCCACTGTAGCCATAAGATACGTTCTGGGAAATGCGGTGAGAATCATGTGGATGATTCCTGTGGAAAAGATGTCGAAAAGTGTCTCTACTGTGGGGGAAACCCACTTGATCTCCCGACATTTCCCGCGTACAAACAGCGTGAGAAGAATCTTAAGTGTTCCTTTCAGGGACGCTCAAAGCGATCGTTTGCAGAAATGATAAAGATTGCTAGGCCACCGGCCTCTACGAACAT
Source organism: Topomyia yanbarensis (assembly GCF_030247195.1). Classification (NCBI taxonomy): domain Eukaryota; kingdom Metazoa; phylum Arthropoda; class Insecta; order Diptera; family Culicidae; genus Topomyia; species Topomyia yanbarensis. The sequence goes on from NC_080670.1 coordinate 166,010,738, forward strand.
CTATACTAACTTATCTACTGACGAAAGCGACTTCGATGAACCCCAGAAGGGAACATCTTCTGCTGCACCTAGAAGCAATAGAAAAAGGAGGAATATTTCCTCTTCCAAGCTTCGTTGTAAAGGCCAGAAGGTGTCCCTTCAAAAATAAACAAAAATAACTACTCGACGAAGAACTGCTGTAAAACCGAGGCAAGTCGCTCCCGGTGTCAGAAACTTGAGTTCAGAAAAGAAGTTCCCAGTACTTCCAGGGACATCAAAAACCCCAAGTGTGTCCATATCTCGGCCAGAGAAAGAAAACAGCGCTGGCTTAATAAATTTCTCTGACATTGTGAACCGTATTTTTACAGCTTTAAATATTTCTGATCCTGTTAAAAGCATTCTCCCCGCAGTAAAAACATTTCACTACGAATGGACCCTCCTTTCAGCGATTGTATCCTTCGATGGCTAATTCATCAAACGAGGTCACGGATTTCATCACTGTTCTACAGTGGAATTGCAGAAGCATTATCCCGAAAATCGATTCCTTTAAAATCTCAATAAAAAACTTGAAATGCGATGCATTTGCACTATTCGAATCACATGGCTTACTTCAGAAATAAATAGACCTACACTTTCACGATTTTAATATTATTCGCTTGGATCGAGATGACTCTTACGAAGGAGTATTTTTGAGGATCAAAAAGTGCTATTCTTTCAACCGAATCGACCTCCCCTCGACACCAGGTATTGAAGTTGTCGCTTGCCAAACCAGAACTAAAGGCAAAGACCTTTGCGTTGCTTTCACCTACCTCCCCCCTAGAGTCTCAGTTAGCCTCCGACGGCTTGGCGATATTACGGAACTCCTCCCCGCACCGAGGCTAGTTTTAGATGATTTAACTCCCACGGTACGGCATGGGGTTGCCTTCGTGACGATAATCGATCTACCCTACTCCATGAGCTTTAATATGACCATTTTGAATACGGGTGAAATGACACGGATTCCTGCCCCTCCTGCGTGTCTGAGCGCCTTATACTTGTCCCTCTGCTCGACATCGTTGCGGTTAGATTACATGTGGAAGATAATCCCTGATCCCCACGGCAGCAACCATCTGCCAATCGTAATTACTATTGCTAACGATTCAGGGGTCACTGTCCGTCATGTAAATAATGTTTGTAAAAAACCCTATCGCTGAGTAGCAAAACTATAATTAGTCCAACAGACCTTAACCGTCTATAAACATATATAAATTTAGGCGTATACCAACCCACTCACTCCAACTGATACAAGATTAATTAAAAACGGATACACCTTCCTAGCCAATCAAAATTCAGTATCCTAATTAGAATAAAACAATAGCTTGAACCGGAAACAATTTTGTAGCCAATCAGTTCGTACATCAAACAATCCTGTACTGGGCTGAAGGCGCAGTACAGTTTGAGATTCCATTTCTCGGATCAATTTGGTGGAGACCGTACTTGAGTGAAGGTGTTATTTCGAGGAATTCGAGAGGTGTATAGAAGCGCGAGTAGTAACTTTAAAACAAGCTGTGAGTTAATTAATTTTTAAATAGATCAAAGAAATTCTCTAATCGGTTTTTCAAATAGTGCTTAGAGTTTTGATGCGCGTTCGTGACTTGGATTGTGATAGTTTGGAACTAGAATTGGTCTGAATTAAGGTAAGCTTTATTATTCCAAAATTTTGTGAGTGCAACTTAGACTAAGAATACACGTTGAACAGGTCCGTTAACCCATTCAACGTGGGTGTTTGGTCTGGGGACCGGTGACACACGGGCGTAGCTGGAAGGCAAGCAGCTGGTTCTCCGCCAAATTTCATCCGGGAACGCAACCATCCCGTCGATATTCGTCCGGGAAAACACAAATCCCGCCTACCGGCCATCGCTACATCGGCCGAGCTGTGCGGCCTTCCAGTCCTTCCCGCCCTCCGTGGTCCATGCGGTCACAGTCACACCGCTAGAATCGTTCCGGATCGTCATCCTTCAAACCGTCGCATCCGTCGTTGGAACACCGTCGTGGCTGGCCAGCGATACCAAGTAAGACCGTTCCTTTTGTACTCACTAACCAGAGCTCTGGGGGGAAGAAACCAACCACTGTAAATAATGTTAAACGCCAGTGTAAATATAAAAGGCTAGATTAGATGTGATAATTTTGCGATCTTTAGTTTAGTTTTAATTTTGGTTCAGAATTACGGTTTCGGATTAAATCTCTCTACAATTTTGATTTTTTTGGTATTATTATTATTTGGGAAACGTTTTAGAGAACTAGTTCGGTGTAGGACAAAATCGGGGGACGACCTCGTTAAAACATCTGGAATTGTGCGTTGTAATGCTTGAGCGACGGTGCGTCTCCATTGAACAGATCGTTTGCTTCGCGTTTTTCGAGCAGTTGGCTCGCGGATTCAAGACTCGAACCTGTTCCGATTTCGAAGCTTTTGGGTAGTTGGGAGTGAAGTGCAGTTTGGGTGAGAATTGGGATACGTTTTACCCGCCCTAATTTAAGAGTCTTTGGCCGGACACGAACTGACCAGTGGCCTCTCGAGAGAGAGTGGCGCTTAAGTCACTGGTTTAAAGTAACCATCTCCCTGAAAACTCTTTTGCTGTCCTTTCCATAGCTCTCGAAGGAAGATTGAAAGTTACATTTTACATTTTGGCGCCCAACGTGGGGCCACGTTGCTTTAGATAGATTTGCATTTTACAGTTTTATGAATACTAATTTTTGAATATTGGGATAAACGGTGATTGGTGTTTGCATATATTTGATTAATAAGGTAGTATTAAATAGGTATAATAAAAAAATATTTTGAACTGGTGAAAATTAATAATAATAAGTTTGCGTGAAGTGTAGGAGATTATTTGAAATATTGTACCAACATGACTCCATTGAACATTGCGAATCTCTATCGTATGAACGTTACACACCTAGAAGACTACGAGATAGATTATGAATTGATTTTGCGAGGCTTGTCAATTTCGGGGAATATACAAGATAAAGAAAGACGTCTTCGATCTTGTCTACGCGACGACGAGAAAGAGAATCGGGAATACAAAAACTATCGGTCGGTTCCCGAAGAATGCATTTTTATTGAAAAACGCTTAGAAGATATCGAAAGGAGAATAAAGACAGTTGCCGACCCAGCCGCGAAGTCTAGATTATATCATTACTTCCAGCGTTTGCGTAGGTGCGTCGTTAGTAGCCCAGAAGAAGAAGAACATCGTTTCGTACTAATTGATATTGTCAGAGAAATGCTTTCCCTATATTTCAGAGAGTTTATTCAAGAAGAAGATGACGTTCACGGTTGTTTACAAGATCAGAACTCAGAAACACAAAAACAGATCGCGATTCCAAATACTGATACAGCGTGCGCCTTAGGTACAGCTGAAGACACAGCGAGTGAAATTCAAAAAAAGTTGGGAGCTATCCCTAAAATTAATAGTAGCCAACGCCGTGTAGTTTTTCAGAGATCACACAGAGTAGAACAGTCGAGCTCCCAAACACTAGAACCCGGGAAAAATCATAGGGGTTTCGGAGCACCCGAAGATGAACATCAGTCAGGGTCACGGTCGCGGACTTCCCTTTCTTCAAACATTTTTGTCGAAAGCGGAGTAAAAGACAAACATATTAAGCCCCCACCGCTGGTCAATCCGACAGAGTATGTTCATAGATCTGAGATAGATAATTATGTAAAAAAGTGTATAGACCACTATTTGAATACTCAGAATAGCGAAACAATGGTGCCGAGCACCATTGACCGATTAGCGGATCGAGTAACACATTTGGGAGTAAAGGGTATGGAAGTAGAAAACATTTCGCGAGAAATCACGAACGCCTACCCGCGTAGAGAGTCGTCAATCATGGGGCGAAGATTGACGGAACCACGAAGGTTTTCTGTCGTCCCTGGTGATCTTAGGGTACCCCAATCTATCAGTAGAAATCAATTATTTGTTGATACTTCCTTTAATCGAACGTTACCGAGACAGTCTGATTTTGAGAGCAACCATGATAATCCCTTAATCGACTTGAATTTCGATGAAACGGATAGTACATTTTTGTCACCTCGGAGACAGAATGACCATGCACGAGTGACTAGAAAATTTCCCCATCAGATTTGTAAAATAATTGGCACTTGGCCTAAGTTTAGCGGGGATAATAATTCAGTCCCCTTGGTGTCTTTTCTACGTACCATTGATATGCTATGCAAGTCATACGAAATCGGGAAAGAGGAATTAAAACCCCATGCCCATTTGTTTTTCACTGGTGACGCCTATACGTGGTACACCACATATGTTGATCGATTTACAACATGGGATGCTTTGATATATTATCTGACGATCCGCTACGACAATCCTAACCGCGACAGGTTCATTAAGGAAGAAATGCGGAATCGAAAACAAAAGGCGAATGAACTTTTTAGTGCGTTCGTAACCGACATTGAGTCTCTTTCCCAAAGGTTAATGAATCCTATGTCGGAGGGTGAGAAGTTCGAAGTAGTAGTAGAGAATATGAAGATGTCCTACAAACGTCGTTTAGCCTTGGAAGATATTCGCTCGATTGAAGATTTAGCCCAAAAATGCTATCGATTTGACGCTCTGGAACAGAATCTATTCACTCCAAAGTCAAGAGGAATAAATCCAGAGTGTAATACCCTTGAATTAGATGATGAGGAAATAAATGCAGTAACGGCTAAACAAAATCGAAAATTCAAAAAATCCAATGAAATGAATACATCCGCGAACTCGAACGAGAATGCTAGCACCGAATCGTTTGACGTTTTATGTTGGAATTGTCGCAAGAGGGGTCACTATTGGAAAGCCTGCCCCGTAGAAAAAAATATATTTTGTCACGTTTGTGGCTGGGTGGGAAAGGTGTCCTTCAATTGCCCAGGTCAGCATAATGTTAATACAAATAATATAGCTATGACGGTAGGTGCTTAAAACTAAGCCTTACATTAACAAAAATACTCACATGTATAAACAAAACACACATAGTGGTCATCAATCGAAAGTAGGTCGAGGGAGAAAATCGCGTCATCACCTAAAAATAAAGAAAATATTAGTCGGTGGCCGAAATTTTACACCCGATGTTGATGTCGAGAATACTCCGTCCATCGTGGTTCCTGCTTCAAAAGAAAAGGGAAAAATAGGTTATTATCAAATAAATCTTATTGTGTGAACATTCAAAATGTCGGACATGTTAGTTAGGTTAATCATTAGTAATTAGGGTTAGTGTATAAAAAAAAATTAACGTAAATATTTTCATTCCATATAAAGGCAAATCAAAACAATAATTAAAATCGAAGAACTTACCGGTTTGTCGAGAAATTCCTTTAGGCCAATTTCCAAGCTAGCAACGCCAAGAGCTTCAGGAACATTTGCCTCCATTCGCCGCCATAGTGTTCTGGATCCCAATTTTCAGTCCGAAGTGTAGTTTTCAAAAAGAAATCCATCGTCGGTAGCACCCATCACTCGAACGGCCTGATCGTGGGCATCCCGATAATCCACCGTCCGTGATGACGAAAATCTAACAGCACCGGTAAACTTCGTCGGGTCCAGTAAGACATCCTTGTCTTCCGTCGTCTTACGTTGAAGTGCATCCGGTACAACTCACTTTTCAACAGAGCAAATTTTGACAGTTCGGTATAACCAGTAATGACAATCAGCTGTTTCGAAGCACCCGTTACCACCCAGTACCACCGTCGCGAATGTTCGAAAAAGCTTCTGTTAACGCCTTTCGATAGGCAACCCATTATACACAATAGCCCCAGTGATTGAAAATTCGAGTTCGGATGAGCGCGTTTAGTAATTGAGTGTTTGCGATAATCGGAAATTAGGAGATCAAAGATTTTTTGCACAAAGTTGTAGAGTTACAAAAATAATCGGAAATCAGAATATACTTCTTTTCATAACGGTATGAAGTAATCAATTGATAGGGAAACAGTATTTTCCATAAGAATGGGAAGTAAATTTAATGAGAGTAAATCGTTTTCCATAGATTTATGGAGTAAATCAAACAAATTTAGTAGGGGGAAATTGCCTACATTTATAATGTAGCCAATCAGTATGAACGGGTAATATATGAAGATGAATGAGTATGAACAGAGCAGAAATCACCACCAAACCACCAAAATCACAATATTCAAAACAGAAATCAAATTAGGATTAATTATAAACTTTAATAATGAAAAAAAAATTTTGAAAACAAATAATTTTCAAAATTTTTGAAGCTAGTATATGCGAATGTAACAATTCATGTTGTTACATGTAAAAAAAAAAATTAAAATCGGTCTTGAAACCAATCGATATTTGCGCATGCAATTTTAATATCCAAGCCCACTGTCCGTCATGTAAATAATGTTTGTAAAAAACCCTATCGCTGAGTAGCAAAACTATAATTAGTCCAACAGACCTTAACCGTCTATAAACATATATAAATTTAGGCGTATACCAACCCACTCACTCCAACTGATACAAGATTAATTAAAAACGGATACACCTTCCTAGCCAATCAAAATTCAGTATCCTAATTAGAATAAAACAATAGCTTGAACCGGAAACAATTTTGTAGCCAATCAGTTCGTACATCAAACAATCCTGTACTGGGCTGAAGGCGCAGTACAGTTTGAGATTCCATTTCTCGGATCAATTTGGTGGAGACCGTACTTGAGTGAAGGTGTTATTTCGAGGAATTCGAGAGGTGTATAGAAGCGCGAGTAGTAACTTTAAAACAAGCTGTGAGTTAATTAATTTTTAAATAGATCAAAGAAATTCTCTAATCGGTTTTTCAAATAGTGCTTAGAGTTTTGATGCGCGTTCGTGACTTGGATTGTGATAGTTTGGAACTAGAATTGGTCTGAATTAAGGTAAGCTTTATTATTCCAAAATTTTGTGAGTGCAACTTAGACTAAGAATACACGTTGAACAGGTCCGTTAACCCATTCAACGTGGGTGTTTGGTCTGGGGACCGGTGACACACGGGCGTAGCTGGAAGGCAAGCAGCTGGTTCTCCGCCAAATTTCATCCGGGAACGCAACCATCCCGTCGATATTCGTCCGGGAAAACACAAATCCCGCCTACCGGCCATCGCTACATCGGCCGAGCTGTGCGGCCTTCCAGTCCTTCCCGCCCTCCGTGGTCCATGCGGTCACAGTCACACCGCTAGAATCGTTCCGGATCGTCATCCTTCAAACCGTCGCATCCGTCGTTGGAACACCGTCGTGGCTGGCCAGCGATACCAAGTAAGACCGTTCCTTTTGTACTCACTAACCAGAGCTCTGGGGGGAAGAAACCAACCACTGTAAATAATGTTAAACGCCAGTGTAAATATAAAAGGCTAGATTAGATGTGATAATTTTGCGATCTTTAGTTTAGTTTTAATTTTGGTTCAGAATTACGGTTTCGGATTAAATCTCTCTACAATTTTGATTTTTTTGGTATTATTATTATTTGGGAAACGTTTTAGAGAACTAGTTCGGTGTAGGACAAAATCGGGGGACGACCTCGTTAAAACATCTGGAATTGTGCGTTGTAATGCTTGAGCGACGGTGCGTCTCCATTGAACAGATCGTTTGCTTCGCGTTTTTCGAGCAGTTGGCTCGCGGATTCAAGACTCGAACCTGTTCCGATTTCGAAGCTTTTGGGTAGTTGGGAGTGAAGTGCAGTTTGGGTGAGAATTGGGATACGTTTTACCCGCCCTAATTTAAGAGTCTTTGGCCGGACACGAACTGACCAGTGGCCTCTCGAGAGAGAGTGGCGCTTAAGTCACTGGTTTAAAGTAACCATCTCCCTGAAAACTCTTTTGCTGTCCTTTCCATAGCTCTCGAAGGAAGATTGAAAGTTACAAATACAATCAATGTTTCGTATGATCTCACACGAAGTATTGATTGGAAGAGCTACGCTCCGCTTATGTCCAACCAAATCGAATCCACACAAGAGTTTTTGGTTGGCTTGATTCTCGAAACCGCGATTCAAGTTCAGACCAAACGCGGACCAGACACGAACTGTCGCCGACGACCACCCAGCCTATGGTAGGGCAAAAAGTGTTGATACGTGTACGCGGAGAAGGCCTTCGCACACAAATAACTCCTAAAAGGTATGAAAGCCTAACAACATCAGAACAATGGTAAACCTAACGAAAACCACAAAACGCGGTTATTGACGCCGGTTCGTGGGTGGAGTGAGGAGAAAATCATCGCTGAGCACTCTTTGGAGCACTGTCCGAAGTATGCGCCACCGAAGCAATACCAAAGCGTGGAGTACTGAAACCGATCACGCCAAAAAAGTCTTTCCGGACTCTGTGGCGGTATAGAAGACATATCGTCATATTATGATCGAACCGTCGTTTTTGATGGCGGTGTTCTCCCTTTTTTTGTCATGTAGTAATAACACTCCAAGTTCAGTTTGCTAAAGACTGACTTTACGAAAAAGACTGGAGGCTAGTAAGAGTGATCGCCATTCTAAAACCGGGAAAACCAGCCTCTATTCACAATTCGTGTCGGTTGACTGAAATGATGTTCTACATTCGGAAGGCATTCAAGAAAATGATTTTGTATCGCTTAGGTAATAGGATCGAAGAAAATGGCTTTCTGTCAGATGCCTAGTTTGGCTCCTACAAAGACAAAGGGACAAAATATTGCCCAGCATTGCTTTCAATGGAAAATACAACTGGTCTATGCAAACAAAGAGCAGAGGGCATCAGTGTTCTTAGCTTCACAACATTACGGAACAAATGAAAGTTGAAGAAAACGGAACAGACGATTAAATAGACGATAGATGCTGACGAAAGGTCCATTATAATATAATTTGTTCTGGCAGCCAAAATGCGAAAAAGGTTGGATTCGAGGTTACTTACAGCGATCTAGGTAGCTAGCTGTGCAAAACGAACAATGCGTCGATGGCTGTGGTCCACTGGGAGCGTTGAAGCTATCAATTTGACAGAATACTTAAGCAGTGCAAATCTGCATATACTCGATAGAGAAAATCGTCCAACGTTTGCACGGTCTGACAGGGAAGCGGTGTTAGGTGTAACTCTCTGCTCTGACAGTATTGCGCATGAGTTGGCAAACTGGTTCGTCCGAACGAGTTTGAACCGTCATTATGTGATCATAAATACTTCATCTTTAATCATTTAAACGTCTCCCTAGATATCGTTACGTTTCGTTATTCCAAATCTACGAATTGGGACCTCCTTGACGAGAGCTTGGCGACTGAGTCTGGGTATTTTCAAAGATTGAAGCTTCAAAGGGCTTGGATGCGGAGCATACAAGAGGCTTGTTCGTTTCGAGTTATGTTTGCTTCTAGAGTAAGCCCGTCGCGGAATTCTGAAACTAGCAAAACTCAAAAAGTTAGTGGATACTCGTCTGATGAAGATGAAGTACTCAATTGTCCTTTGGACCCAGGCTTTCCAGGCTGTACGGAGTCATCGCCGTGAACTTCCTCCCCTCCTGAGTTCCTTTCAGGTAGTTCTAGTTGCAGTTGGACATTTGCTGTTAGAGCTATGACAAACGAACCGATCAAATGGACCGTTGAATGTTTTACTGCGTGTAAGTCTACAGGAAATATGGATAAATCACAATTTTTGGCTCCGGGCTGCATCCGAACATTCCAACCATAGCCGTAGCTTGCAAGCTTTCGTTCAAACAAAAACTTTTCTGTAGGATGTGAGTCCGCAAATCTCAAAGAATTTGTTGCATTTTTCCAATCACAATTGCAGTGTTCTAGTCAGCGCTCCGACTGGACATTGCAAACTCAATTGCAACGTAGCTACTATTAAGCGTGCTGAGTTTTATTCGTATGTTCTTTGAAAATTCGACTACGGAAGCTCATATCATTTGATATACTGCCCTGCAGAAAAGCAATTGCGTATCCGGATTTTGACTTCTCCATATATAGATGAACCTATGTACAAGCAGCTGAAACCCACGGATATGTTATTATCGCTAGCCTAGCGTGGTAAAGAACTATAGGCTTTATCAGTAGAGTTTATTATTCTTTTGAAAGTGAGTAATCCCGGCCGTTTACTGTTTTGTGTTTTTATTGTATTGTGTTGTAATTTTCCATTTCCATATCTTTTTCTTTCATCTTTCTTTGACTTCAAAACACAGGAAAGTAATGAGACGACACGACAAGACGCAAATCTCCGAGTAACATGGGGGATCGAACCAATAAATTCTGACTCCTAAATCCTGCCCGTTTATTTTTTAATGGAGTGGTAAGCGAAATATTATTAGTGTGTTGTTTTCAGGCAGCACACAGTGTTTTATTGTGCTCTTCTCCACCTATCTGTTTTCTTTTTGTTGAAAACCAACTGTTTGTTAATACAAGTTCATGGTTTGTGATAAAAAAAGATGGCGGAAAGACTCACCCGTATTTATACCGTAAATAAAATGATGGTCACTTTCAATTCCTCTTAGTGATGATCTTAGTGAGATTCGTCCTACTACTATCAATTCGTTGAAGTGAGAAACGTCACTCAACAAGCATCACTTACTGTTCTGATTATTAACGATTTCATTCTCATTTGTTTAGTCGATTTGCGATCAGCACAGTGATGGATATCAGCGCTGCTGTCCTCATTATTATTATTTTTATTTCTGTAAAGAACGTATCCTATTTTTGGATAGACAACGTACACTATTTAACGATTCTTTTAGAAGGAGTGTGTAAATTGTATGATAATGGTGAGCAAAATTATCCTGTGAGATATCTACTGCTATAATTCTACTTTTGCTAGAGATGTAACCGCTGGTCAGGCTTGGACTCTATTGTTTTTAGTGGGAAGATTTCAAGCGTGCTGAGACCAGGCAGAATTTCAATTCAAAACGAATGCTCGATAGAATCGTGTCGGTTGGTGAAAAATTGCCAAATTGAACTGTCTTTTACATTTGTGTGCCATTTTGTTAGTCTAGTTAGGTGTCGAATGTTGCTTCTCCGACAATGCGCAAATGAGCCAAAAGCATCAACCACTCTTGCTGTGACAGAGTGATTAACGCACCCAACTAGAGACTGGGAGATCGCAGGTTCGATTCCTGCTTGAGGACAGATCTTTTCTCAGTGTGTCCAATTAAATGGTGAACTTTTACCATATCTTCATTCTCACCGTTGCGGTCATTCTTTATCTGTCTATTTTCCATTGGACACTCTTCTAATAACTTCGAAAAAGGAGAAAACATGATTCACGTAAAAACAAAGAATATATCAATATCCCTGTTTATAGGAACGGTGACAAAATCGAGGAGGCACTACACGATCTATCCGACATTTGCCGATATTCACAGAACTGGAACCCGTTAAGTTTGAAACCTGTGAGAAATTTTTCTCAGGTATTTCCAACGGTGTTCTTGAATCTCCAATATCAAACAGACAATGTTGTCAATTTTCAAATAACGCAGCACGCCATTTTAGTCGTAACTTGTGAAAAACCATAATCAAGATCCATTTGCTTGAAGAAACCTTACAAAGCACAGAAGCTCAATTGGTCTCTGTTGAGTGAGAGCGAAATGATTGGCAAAATTTCAACAAGTGAGAATTTGACAGCATTGGCTCAATTTTTCAGTTACAATTTACTTTTTTTTTCAGATTTGTAAAATATTATCATAAGCAATAATTACTACTTAAATTTGTTTCGAATGAAAACGTAATTAATGCTACTGTTTAAACTTTAACCTTCCCAAAGGTGCCATAAGACGGTTTCGCTCGATATTCAGAGTGTGAGTCACCTCCATCTCGCGCGATTGACCAAAGGTTAAATTCATTTTTCTCGAAATCAATAAAATATCACTTAGTTCGGTTTGCCTTAACACCAAACAAATTCACGAGCACATAAAAATGATTCAGCTGTAACAAGAAAAAACTTCATTATTTTAAAGATTGCTATGAGCTGTGAAAATAAACCTAACGTACAGGACGCACTTGACCCGGTTTCCCCTACACGCACCAACCTGGTTTCCATCGTTTATCGAACATCAGAGATTCCCTCTGACAGTTTCAGATCGCGATTAAGCACGTTTAGCTAACCCAACATTCGTGACAAAAACAATTAGATTCCACTTTATGGTTTTTCGTTCCCCCCAAAAGTCTGCTATCGTAAACTCATTTGTCGTCATCCTTGTCTCCGGACGATTTCGTCATCCATTGTCAGATTGGGGGAAGTGCAAACACATTAGGTGAACTACCCTTGGTCGACACGTTCGTTACCGCATGATTACGTTGCTTCACTGTTGAGGTAATTGGTGCAGTCAAGTGCGCTTACACACGCTCTCTAGGGTAGATACTCGCTTATTCATCTCATTATTCAAGATTTATCGGCTTCTACCACAACTCTGCGATCGACGCCACTGATGTCGATGTCGTATGCGAAGCCAAGATGCATAAAGTTCCCATGATAGCAGTTGTGCTCCAAGTAAAAAATTTTCGCATGGGGACTGGCACGTTTCATACGTCGATGATTTTTTTCCTCAGCTGCTCACAGCTCGCCATAACCGTTCTGACGTGCAACCGCTGCAAACATTCGGCTCGTTGCCTATTCATTCTAATCCGTTGCTCTTTAACATATCACGTCGAACCACCCATTCGACAGATCCATGGTAGAGAACAAGTTCTAAAATTTAGACTAATTTTGGCTAGAGTTGTTCAGATCAAATTGTTTGTTTTTGGTTATTAAATTTACTATTAAATCGCGAATTCTTCAGAAACGGAATAAATTATGATTGGTTAAACTTGGCCTGAATATAACGCCAACCTGTCTGTTTTAGACATGCTATAGGCGCCACCGAGAGAAATTCACTTCGAATTTAATTCCCTGATGGAATCACTAAAATTTATTAAAACATCAAATAATCTGTCGCTGTCGTGTCCTTCGGTTAGACTGGGCTGCGACTGAAGAGAATACAAAAGTGTAGACTACTAATCTTTCTGCGAACCTCTAATTATCATTAGTCCTCCGTCTCCTTCCGGTGAACCTTCCTTCACTATCACTCTTCCAAGTATAGTTTGAATAAGGAACCTTTTAAATCTTATTTTCAGAATACCACAAAGCTTCCCTTTTGAATACTTTGTATCATATCAACAACCGGTTTTCCAACTACTCACACACGTGTAACCATAGTAGACGATAGTTAAAATGATGTGGGTAGCACAGGTCTCATTCCAACAGAGAAGCCTGTCCGTTGCAAATTTTTTCACCACCGGCCACAGAACGACACATTTAAAATTATGACATCGGACGAACCGGACCAAGATGAAGATAACGTCGTCACTTTGTTGTTGTCCCCGGTGTTGAAGTCCATGCTTCATTCGCATTTCCGGTCAAATTGCTACTACCATTATCATCATCATCATCATCATCGTCGTCATCATTATACGGATGGACGCTTCAGGCCGTACGGAAAAGTCCTCCTCTTTTCACTTGTCAAAATCAGACGAAAATGATGAAGCGAACAATGTTACATTCAGTACCATCACGGTCAGGCTGATTGCGAAAACGAAAATGAGGGTAATAACGTTCGGTGGGGTAGGGCAGACAATAGTCATTTTAATCCACAAAAAATTCTTTTGATAGAAAAAAAGTAAAAAAAAAATGTTTTTTTGTTTTGTTAATTGGGTCGTAAAGATACATCCTGTTTTTGGTCTTATCCGCTAATATTAAGGATAAGAGTCATATATTTTTAGATTTTTTGGAACGTAAAATAATAATTAACCCTAGAACGGTTTTGCGGGGTACATTTGTACCCCAGACCTCTTTGCAATCCCTGTTATTCCGTTATGGTTTATTTTAACTGCAAGCAATCTTTATCATTAATCAATTTGATTATTGAACTTCCATTAAAGCAGGTGCAACCTATTTGTTTCACTTGACCAACTTAACAGTGTCCGCTTAAAGTTTGTCTGGGGTACAAATGTACCCCACAAAACCGTTGACGTTAGTGTTTTATTATGTGTACATAATTCGGAAAATTTATTATATCATTTTTTAAAAGCAAACTATCGATGCATAGTAACCGAGAAAGCTGCGTAAAGTTATATAAACTTCAACATTGCTGAACAATAGAATCTGTTATTTGATATAATAGAGCTACTATAGCAAAGAAACTAGAAAATGCGCTAGGATCGTTATCGTAATTTTTGCTTTTGCGAATGAAAGAGGCAAAAAACATTCGTGAACATGATTTGTATATAACATGCACCACGTACCACACGATTCGTCATCTTCTGTTCACCGGGCCCTGGAACATACACGTACAATGCACCAGTTCTACCTGTCCCTTCGACGCCTTCCTGTTTTATCTCCGTTACTGCAGATTGCTGTATTTTTACTGTTTATGTTGGCGTTTGGTGTTCAAAAAATCATCGGAATAAATATACTTTTCGAAGCATTTTTGAATAATTTACTGCTTGTACAAAAGGCAATTTAATAGTCTTGACAACGACGTATAGATGGTCGATATCGGTTAAAAACTACCGGAGTTATAGCAACATTAAGGAAAAAAGAGAATTTTGACGTATTTTAAAGATTTCTTCTAAAATGAATGAAATATTACATAATAAAATAGCCCATTCACGAATATTTCTGAACAGGCTTCTTAACGAATGATTTGAGAATAAAACTACCCAATTTAATTATAAATTCAATAAAAGTTAGGCATATTAGAGCGATTTTAGTTCTGGGGTACGAATGTACCCCACAAAACCGTTTACGTTAAAGATTATTTTAGTAAAAAGACAGGGTATATTGAATTTCATTAGATGGATGTTTTTGGCTCGACTCAAAACTCGTCGAATGTAAACAAAGTTTATTCTGAAGTGTCAAACTTCAGCGCCCATGTGGTGAAAGCATTGAAGTTCAATGGGGGAAAAAGAGCATTGCCAGAAAATATAATTACTCAGAAATAAGTTTCAGAAAATTTCCGGTAACCTACCGGTCCTCTGCAAACCTGTGATCCACTCGATTGCTTGGCTTACTCAACCATAAAAGCTAGGCATAGTTAATGCGAAAAAAGCGATAAGGCGTAGCCACATTAGCAATCAAAAGAAAATTGGCAACAAAGGTAGAATGTAAACACTTCGGAGCTTTTTATCAGATTTCATTTTGATGAGTTTTGTTTCGAGCCAATAATAGGGGGTCAATCGACCTGCTTTTGCAGAGTTAACCCTAGAACGTTACACTTTTCTTACCTTAGAACGTTGCACTAGGGTAAAAACGAACCCCACGCTTTTATCGCAATTTTCGCAGGGAAAAATGCAAAGCGCATGTATAATATATCATTTTCTTCGTTTTTTAATTGCGAAAACAGCTGAGCAGGAGAAAGTACGTAATTTATTGAATCAATGATTCATAAATTGGCCTGAACAAAAAAAGTGAAAAAATCGCGATTTTGACGTATTTTACAGAAATTTCAATAACTCTGCAAATCTTTGACCGATTTGAAAAAATCAAATGATTCTAAAAATAGTAACAATCGTCTAGAAACGGCAAAAAATAGAATATCCGGTTTTTTAGAAAGTGCAATTATTTGGAAGAGTGAAAGTTGAAAGAACGTGTTTTTGGAAAATACCACGAAATGGGGTGGAAATTGAAATGAAAAAAATATTTTTAGCCAGTAATACATTGGTAACACGTAATGCTACTGTTACAGCAGTTACTGTTCGTAAATTATACTTGCAAGCCATTATTTTGAAAAAAAAACATAAAAAGAAGAAAGAAAAATATAAAACAATTACATAATACTAATTGTTAGACTTTCCATGAACATCGACAAGTTTGTACCTGTGTACAAAATTTCGCGCACGCGTTCAACCACAAACATGCTTCGTCTCGATGTACAGGTTCGCCTCGAACATCGAATCCAAGCGAACGATGTGCAAACTCTAGTTCAAACATCCGTGTACGTACACCGGGTGCGTACACGAGAACGATTCGCACAAGGCAAAAAAGAGTCAACGCTGGTGATTATGAGAGTGAGAAAGAGAAAACAAGTGCCTAAAACCTACGTGTACGCACACCGTGTACGTACATGGGGTTCTGTTGTGCAGGCGAACATGTGCACGTGTTTAGGTACGAAATAGCGTGTTTGAGTTTGTACACGAAGTGTGGGTTTAATATGAGCACAGAACCAGAGCGAACATTGTGTGCGATGTGCATATGGGAAGACTGCTAATTGTTATTTACGTAGCGAAACAACCGGTATTTAAACTGGTATTGTCACGGGTCACATTTCCACGGACAGAACGAAACACTCATTTTAATCCACAAAAAATTCTTTTGATAGAAAAAAAGTAAAAAAAAAATGTTTTTTTGTTTTGTTAATTGGGTCGTAAAGATACATCCTGTTTTTGGTCTTATCCGCTAATATTAAGGATAAGAGTCATATATTTTTAGATTTTTTGGAACGTAAAATAATAATTAACCCTAGAACGGTTTTGCGGGGTACATTTGTACCCCAGACCTCTTTGCAATCCCTGTTATTCCGTTATGGTTTATTTTAACTGCAAGCAATCTTTATCATTAATCAATTTGATTATTGAACTTCCATTAAAGCAGGTGCAACCTATTTGTTTCACTTGACCAACTTAACAGTGTCCGCTTAAAGTTTGTCTGGGGTACAAATGTACCCCACAAAACCGTTGACGTTAGTGTTTTATTATGTGTACATAATTCGGAAAATTTATTATATCATTTTTTAAAAGCAAACTATCGATGCATAGTAACCGAGAAAGCTGCGTAAAGTTATATAAACTTCAACATTGCTGAACAATAGAATCTGTTATTTGATATAATAGAGCTACTATAGCAAAGAAACTAGAAAATGCGCTAGGATCGTTATCGTAATTTTTGCTTTTGCGAATGAAAGAGGCAAAAAACATTCGTGAACATGATTTGTATATAACATGCACCACGTACCACACGATTCGTCATCTTCTGTTCACCGGGCCCTGGAACATACACGTACAATGCACCAGTTCTACCTGTCCCTTCGACGCCTTCCTGTTTTATCTCCGTTACTGCAGATTGCTGTATTTTTACTGTTTATGTTGGCGTTTGGTGTTCAAAAAATCATCGGAATAAATATACTTTTCGAAGCATTTTTGAATAATTTACTGCTTGTACAAAAGGCAATTTAATAGTCTTGACAACGACGTATAGATGGTCGATATCGGTTAAAAACTACCGGAGTTATAGCAACATTAAGGAAAAAAGAGAATTTTGACGTATTTTAAAGATTTCTTCTAAAATGAATGAAATATTACATAATAAAATAGCCCATTCACGAATATTTCTGAACAGGCTTCTTAACGAATGATTTGAGAATAAAACTACCCAATTTAATTATAAATTCAATAAAAGTTAGGCATATTAGAGCGATTTTAGTTCTGGGGTACGAATGTACCCCACAAAACCGTTTACGTTAAAGATTATTTTAGTAAAAAGACAGGGTATATTGAATTTCATTAGATGGATGTTTTTGGCTCGACTCAAAACTCGTCGAATGTAAACAAAGTTTATTCTGAAGTGTCAAACTTCAGCGCCCATGTGGTGAAAGCATTGAAGTTCAATGGGGGAAAAAGAGCATTGCCAGAAAATATAATTACTCAGAAATAAGTTTCAGAAAATTTCCGGTAACCTACCGGTCCTCTGCAAACCTGTGATCCACTCGATTGCTTGGCTTACTCAACCATAAAAGCTAGGCATAGTTAATGCGAAAAAAGCGATAAGGCGTAGCCACATTAGCAATCAAAAGAAAATTGGCAACAAAGGTAGAATGTAAACACTTCGGAGCTTTTTATCAGATTTCATTTTGATGAGTTTTGTTTCGAGCCAATAATAGGGGGTCAATCGACCTGCTTTTGCAGAGTTAACCCTAGAACGTTACACTTTTCTTACCTTAGAACGTTGCACTAGGGTAAAAACGAACCCCACGCTTTTATCGCAATTTTCGCAGGGAAAAATGCAAAGCGCATGTATAATATATCATTTTCTTCGTTTTTTAATTGCGAAAACAGCTGAGCAGGAGAAAGTACGTAATTTATTGAATCAATGATTCATAAATTGGCCTGAACAAAAAAAGTGAAAAAATCGCGATTTTGACGTATTTTACAGAAATTTCAATAACTCTGCAAATCTTTGACCGATTTGAAAAAATCAAATGATTCTAAAAATAGTAACAATCGTCTAGAAACGGCAAAAAATAGAATATCCGGTTTTTTAGAAAGTGCAATTATTTGGAAGAGTGAAAGTTGAAAGAACGTGTTTTTGGAAAATACCACGAAATGGGGTGGAAATTGAAATGAAAAAAATATTTTTAGCCAGTAATACATTGGTAACACGTAATGCTACTGTTACAGCAGTTACTGTTCGTAAATTATACTTGCAAGCCATTATTTTGAAAAAAAAACATAAAAAGAAGAAAGAAAAATATAAAACAATTACATAATACTAATTGTTAGACTTTCCATGAACATCGACAAGTTTGTACCTGTGTACAAAATTTCGCGCACGCGTTCAACCACAAACATGCTTCGTCTCGATGTACAGGTTCGCCTCGAACATCGAATCCAAGCGAACGATGTGCAAACTCTAGTTCAAACATCCGTGTACGTACACCGGGTGCGTACACGAGAACGATTCGCACAAGGCAAAAAAGAGTCAACGCTGGTGATTATGAGAGTGAGAAAGAGAAAACAAGTGCCTAAAACCTACGTGTACGCACACCGTGTACGTACATGGGGTTCTGTTGTGCAGGCGAACATGTGCACGTGTTTAGGTACGAAATAGCGTGTTTGAGTTTGTACACGAAGTGTGGGTTTAATATGAGCACAGAACCAGAGCGAACATTGTGTGCGATGTGCATATGGGAAGACTGCTAATTGTTATTTACGTAGCGAAACAACCGGTATTTAAACTGGTATTGTCACGGGTCACATTTCCACGGACAGAACGAAACACTAATGGCAACCGTACGCTGGGGCACAAATGTACCCCACTCCAACTCCAAACTTCTGCTTCCGCGAAGGGCAAAAACAAACTGGCTTTACCACCTTTTCCTACGTTTACTACGAACACTAAATTGAGTTATGGTTAGGATCCCAGCCCAGGTCGGTAAATGCCGAATTTTCGTATTCGCACGGCTCCAAAAAAATGGCGTGGGGTACATTTGTACCCCAGCGCAACGTTCTAGGGTTAATTGTCAATAATGCAAACCACTATGATGGAAGTTATTATCAAGTAAAACCGTTCGTTTCAAACAAGGACCTGTTTACAATTACTTTACGCTGACGTCACAAATGAACTTGAGTGTTCATTTTTGACAGTTCGCTTCTACTATTTACATGGACTTAGAAACATTCTTTGCAATTGAATACTTTACGCTGACGTCCCAAATGAACTAAGTGTTCATTTTTGATAGTTCGCTTGTACTGTTTACATGGACTTAGAAAAATTCTTTACGATTTGCTTCGAGTGAATCTAGTTGTCCACAAATTTTTCTATGTCCATGTAAACAGTACAAACGAATTATCAAGAAAAGTGGGGTTAACTGTGTCAGTAAAGAACCTAATTTACTTCGAGGGAATCTAGTCGTCCAGAAAAATTTTCTAAGTCCATGTAAACAGTGTTGCGGGTTTCCCTACTGCGGGTAGAGCTGAACTACCAACAGCGAATCCGAACGCAAACTTATACAGCCATATATTCCTCCCTTCATTTCTTCCTCCTCACTTCTTCTTTCTTCTTTATCCCTCTTCCTCTTCTCACATCTTCATCTGCTCCCTATCGTACATTCTCAAATTCTACTACCCACGCTTCCTTTCTTTCCTATCGTGGATTTTTAAGTCTTACTACTTACAGTTCCTTCACTGTAATTTCATGTCGCTCCCACCTGTGCTCAACATAGACTCCGCTGTCCTCCGTACCGTGCTAATTAACAACCGGGAAGTTCCATTTTACCTACTCCGTACACTTATGGACCGTGAGTAATGCGTGGATCTAATTTACACAACCGGCCTTTGTTTGGGTCGACTTGTCTCCTTCGTTTCAATATCGTTTCAAGGCCTGGTCACTAGAACCTAGGATGCTGCAGAAATAGGCCAAGAGAAAAGACCCTATTGAACACCTGACATTAGTCATCCACGGTCTCGCATGACTTTGGCAACCAACTCACACTTCGGAAGGGGTCTTTGTTCTTACTACAGGCGGAATGCAAGACACTCTGCCTTCGACGGAATCTCACAGTCTGCTTCTATCCGGTCGTCGCTTGAGTACTGGAAGGAAAGCATGTTAGACGTGCTTCACTGTTGACTGATATTTGTGGTTGCTCGATGACAATGCTCTCTCTCTCTCACTCTTCTGATACAGGTGAACGGTGCCCTTCGATCGGCTGTCGCTTGATGTCTAAAAGGTGGTGACGTTAAGCGCAATCCACAGTGTGACACATCTGCTTACCGCTTTGATATCGGCGAAATTGTCCGATGGCTGCTATGTGGTGTGCGCTGCAATGTCGAATGCCCATCGTCCTGAGGATCTTTACGAGTCCTTTCACTCTGACGTCGTGCTCTTCGATGTCGAGTGGCCTTGCGGATCTTTACAGGCTCTCGCTCTTTGGCGTCGTTTCAATGTTTCGATGTCACCTACCGCGAACTACCTGCGGTAACCAATTCGCTTTCGGCTCATCTGAGCGCGGCAAATTTTTCCTACGGCTGCTAGTGGCCGTGAACATTTCTAGACCGAGCCTGAAAATCATCTAGCCGAACTTTTTCGGTCGAGCTACGTGCTTGTCAACATACTGCGGCGTCGGTTTTGCTTTTGGCGTTGATGTGTCAATGCCGAGGCAGTTTCTAGCAGGCCGTTTCTAGCACGAACGTCGTGCTTGGTTGTGTTGTGAGAGTGCGTTTCGATCGCACTGTGATGTGTCTTTGCGTTCATTCCAAGCGTCGCTTTGCGAAAGGCCTTTCACCTTCGATGCAAGGTGTTTGATTTGACGGTTGAGCAGGGTGGTTTAATTTGACGGTTTTCGGCAAATATTACAACTGCTACAGTTTAGCTTTTTCTCTATTTTGCGTGGCTTATTGTTACTGAGGGTACATACTGCATGACATTTTATTCCTTCCGTAACAACAGTACTAAAGGGCGAACACGAAATTATTGCGAAACCGAAAATGTCATGCTAATTTTCTTATAATGTTTAAAATCAAACCAAAATTTTAGGGTAGTTTTATACATATATTTACTTCAAAAATCAAAAGAAAAGTTAATCTATGGAGCCTTGAGTGTAAAATTGAACGCATTTTCGCTTGATGCCCTCCATCAAAGTCTTTACAGTGTCTTCCGGTACCAGTTTCTCAGTTTTTTTTTCCATTTTCTTAACATGTCCTTCTCGTCTTTGACTGTCTTCTTGTTCTTCCGAAGTTCCCGCTTCATCATTGCCCAGTACTGCTCCACCGGGAGCAGCTCCGGACAGTTTGGCGGATTCATGTCCTTTGGAACAAAATGGACAGAATTGGCCTCATACCACTCCAGGACACTTTTAGAATTGCGGCATGATGCCAAATCTGGCCAAAATAGCGGAGCTTCGTCGTGCTGCTGCAAGAACGGCAAAATGCGCTTCTCAAGGCACTCAGATTTGTAGATCTCGCCATTTACTGTGCCCTTTGTCACGAAAGGCTCACTCCTCAGTCCTCGAGAGCAGATGGCCTGCCAAATGAGATACTTGGAGGCGAACTTCGACATTTTCTTCTTCTTAAATTTGTCGTCCACAAAGAACTTGCTCTTGCCGGTGAAAAACTCCAACCCCGGAATTTGCTTAAAATCGGCTTTTATATAAGTTTCGTCGTCCATCACACAGTAGCCATATTTTGTCAGCATCTTCTCGTAGAGCTTCCGTGCCCGAGTTTTAGCCGTCGATTGTTGCCGCTCATCGCGGTTTGGGAAGTTCTGTACCTTGTATGTATGTAGTCCAGCTCTCTTCTTTGCATTCTGGACGTAGCTCTGCGACATGCCGATCTTTTTAGCCAAATCACGGCTTGAGACGTTGGGACTTGCTTTAATCATCCGTTTCACCTTTCCCTCCGTCTTTTTGTTCTCCGGTCCCGGTTTTCTTCCAGCTCCTTTGCCGTGGTCCAACGTCAACCGCTCCTGGAACCGCTTCAACACTCTGGAGACGGTTGAATGGTGAATGTTCAACATTCTTCCCAACTGTTGCTGCGACAGGTCAGGAAATTCCAGGTGTTTGGAAAGAATTTGTTCTCTCGACTCGCGTTGGTTCACCTCCATTTTCGTTGAATCGAAAAACGCGACTTCGAGTTTGTAAACAATACACATCAATGAGAAAGTGTGCAAAATTTGGTTGATTTTTACCCAATGGTAAAAAAGTTATGCCCTGTTGAATGTGTCGCAATAATTTCGTGTTCGCCCTTTATTGAACTGTCAAGAAAAGTGAGGTTAGCTTTGTCAGTAAAGAGCCTAATTTAAGTAAAAAATGCATCATGTTGTAGATATAGCAGGCCATGCTCTAAGTTATATTTTATTTCCAATGATGTAACAATGTTATTGAAATACGCTCAGTACTCTATTCTATAACTTACGTTCATCCGGTCAGATAACAATCTATCATTTGAAAAAGTGCCAGGATGTCCGTCCACCGAAAACTCTTGTTGTTGTCAAGAAAAGCTTTATTTATTTTGTGTCTTTTTTCTATAGGATGAAATAGCATTGTCGAGTAAAGCAAGCGTGCTGTTGGTCATACTTTTAGGACATCTGCTGTCACTCCCCCCACGCTGCTCAGCGTGTTCCATCCTTCGGTGGAAAATTCAATTAGCAAATTTTAACATTTCCTTAGCTTTTGATATTTCGACTTCCGTAGCGACACAGTTGCTGATTGGCATTTTTACACAGAAAGTATGCGTAGGGGGTGCTGGATGTTTGGTGATGATGATTTGCCTACGAAAATTGACCACATCCGTGTGAAAGTGAAATAGATGAAAATTAATTTCCTTCAAGATGGTCATGATGTTCTTCTGGAAATGAAAATTGCTGTACTTTTAAATTTTGTTTTCAAAACCAGAAGAATAGGTATCCTTACAGTATGTATCCTCTATCTATTAATTAGGTGCTATTATAGAGCTAATATAATACTAATGTAATTGGGTGGTAGTATTCATTATGCATATTTTCTAGAATATTATTAACATACAGTGGTGGAAAATATAATAGGTGTGACCATACCATTGTGTGGTATATGCATTTTATTTTACTTGACAATGAATATAGCCGAGCGCCATCTAGGTTTGAGATTACACGCGTAATAGTCAATGGATTAAATATAGCTGGCTGTCAAAATCGTGAATAGTTTAGCTCAGAGTGAAAATAAACGTTCGCTGTTGAATATTTAAGCGGAAATAATAATAGGTGTAAAGTCAATATCGCAATTTCAGACCATTTCTTGTCTAGTTTATTCTTTGATTTATAGAGTTTTATCCGCGAAAGTTGTAAGTTGTTATTTTTATTCGTGATTGTTTGCTATTTCATGTTTCTGTTCTGTTTTAATACAGACTATGGGCCGAGGTAAGCATTGCACCTCCGTTGAGCGACGACTGATAAAAAAACTTCGTAATGAAGGTAAAACTTTTAAAGAAATCTAAGAAACTATCGGATGCTCACAGAATATGGTTACAAATGCCTTAAAATACCGGAAGGCTCTTGAATCTCGAGGAAGAAAACGGAAAACTAACGCTAGGGACGACCGTCAAATTTTGAAAATAGTGAAAAAGGATCCTTTTGTGACGTCTACAGCAATTAAAAAAGAACTGCAACTGAATGTGACAACTAGAACAATCCGAAATCGTTTAATTGATTCTAAACTCCGTGCTCGTGCTGTCAGAAAAACTCCATTTGTGTCGGAGAAGAATCGCAAGAAAAGACTCCTTTTTGCTAAAAAACATCTGGAGAATCTTAAACAGCTGGGGGCCGGTTTCTTTAAAAACGTTTTGTGGAGTGATGAATCCAAGGTAAATTTGTTCGGAGCAGATAGCAAACATTACGTTAGGCGTCCCAGAAACTGCGAATTCTCTCCACAATACACAGTTAAAACTGTCAAGCACGGGGGAGGGTGCATTATGGTATGGAGATGTTTTTCGTGGTATGGCGTTGGACCACTTTTCTGGATAAAGTCAATAATGACCCAAATAGAGTATATTGGTATCTTGGAGGAAGTAATGTTACCCTATGCAGAAGAAGATATGCCATTGAAGCGGACATTTCAACAAGATAACGATCCAAAACACACATCAAAAAAGGTGAAGCAGTGGTTCATAGACAAAAAAATTAATGTTTTGGATTGGCCAGCACAATCGCCGGACCTCAACCCAATTGAAAATCTTTGGCACGAGGTCAAGAACAAGATAGCGAATAAAAAACATAAAAACAAAGATGAATTGTGGAGAGCGATTCAAGAGCCTGGTATGCAATTCCGGTAGAAACTTGTCGGAAGCTTGTCGATTCTATGGAAAGGCGTTGCGAAGCTGTGCTGAAAAGTAATGGATTTCCGACTAAATACTGAGCTACGATACTTGATTAGGTATTAATTCCCCCATTTGATACAATTTAATCATCTTTTCCAGTGAATTTTTTATTTGCACCTATTATTTTTTCCACCTGCGAAATTTAAATTTACATTTATGTTCATGTATTACTTTTAAAAATATTTCAGTTCCCCACTAAATATTAAGACATGTATTGCTAATAAATCTAAGTTACATTGAATCAAAAAAATATCACTCATTCTTATAAAAATATTGTTTTTTCCGAAATAATTCATTCACACCTATTATATTTTCCACCACTGTATGCAATATAGCCTTGGTATCAAAAGGAGCACACATGCCCTGAATGATGAGTCAAGGTACAGCTGTTCGAAACTCATTGAAGGTAATTTTCTTCAAACAATATTTATCATGTGAAAACCAAATTCCTTTGAAAATAAAAATTATTGGATTCATATTATAAAATAGCCAATTATAGCACAAGTTTCACAACTATAACAGCACTATAAAATGGTTTCAATACCCCATAAACACGCTAAAATATGGTTTTTATCTAGAATCTACCGGTTCATGGTGATGGTGTTTTTGTGTTGATCCCATTTGAACACTATCAAAAGATTCAAAACGCGATGCAGTGGTGAAACAGGACCATGACCATTAGGCTATTATGGGATTTTCGTTTACTCGGGAGGATGTGTCTAAGACCGCTCGATTCGCTCCTTTCAGTTCGAATCCCATTACCGCTATACACCATGTTGTAAACAACATTGTCTACACAGCCATCCGTGGAAAACAATTCCCTTCGCCGAGCACGAAAATAACAACACAGTCCACTAGTTTAATGCTCTTTTAACTAGCCGTGATTCGATCATTAAATTTTCATAACTTAGCCATGTTGCGAAAATAGACTTCGGACGAGTTTCCCGTGGTAATTTGCATTAATCCTCGGCGCGGTATCCGGATCCGACGATAGTCGGACTGCTTTGTTTGCCTCCCAGTCCGGATCCGGTCCATGGTCCGGTCTCATTTAGTATGCAAACATTACCGGGCATATTTGCATAAATCTTATGTAAATCCCAACGCTTTCCCGCCTGGTTCATCCCGTTACTGTCGCACTCACTTCGCTATACCAAGGCCAACTATTTACAAGCATCATCCGTACATCCTTCGCAGTTATTCTCGAGTGTGTGTGGGACTGTGGGAGTACGTGACCGTGGGAGTGCACTTTGTCTTCAAGTGGCATGGCCTATTTCGTTCCTATCTACCATCTAGCGGTCTGGTTGACAGGTTGTTGAAGATGATGATGATGATGATGATGCTATGTGGCTAATATGAAGATACGTTTTCCCTTGACGAGCGGTACTATTAGACTTTACAATGCAAGGGTAAGACCGGCGCATAGCTCATTAATCCTAATCACTGACCTATTTCGGGGCTGAAGAACACACTCATGCTAGAGGGAAGGTCGATTCAAAAAGTAACTTTCTTATGTGGTTTTTGTTTGAGGCGAAACTGAGTCAGTTCCTAACCCCAACTGCTGTCAAAATGTATGAACTGACAGCGGTTGGGGTTAGAACCTGACTCAGTTTCAGGTTCAAGCGAAATCGCCATTAGAGATAAGTGGAAGGTTGACGTATGATGAATGATTTTTGTTCTAAGAGAATACCATTCTTTTCACGGTGGGTTGAAAACATTATGTCAATTCATCAAATGGCGTAATTGTGCTTCTCCCGCCGACGTATGTATATTTAAACAAAGAGGATTGCATTTTGTTTTTACATATGAGCCGGAGATTCGCTTCAATGTTTGGAAAATCCATACAAAGCAGGTATGTTTCGGGATTCATTTGACATGAGTAAAGCTTATTCTGGTGAAAACTATGTTTTTTATTTTTCTTCCATTAAAAATTGCAAAATTACTACGACAGCGTTCGGATGAACTCCCGCACTTTCTTTTTAGTTCCCACCATCATCTGCATACATTAGACTGGTCAATCTTAGCAGCCATTTTTTTTTCAACATCAAGCCATCGGTACAGCAACTTGAGTTTTCTTTCAAATTCTTTTCGATTGGACGAAATTGGGTTTTATTGATATTCATGTCACCGAAATTCGCCATATTTTAGTGGTATCACCTGAATGATCTATGTTAGCCTCAATGAAAGATATCGAACTTTTCAAGACCCAGAAAGGTGTTTATCGGGGATCGATGTGCCAAATCTGTTGAGGTGTGTCCAGTTTTAAAATTCAAAGCGAGCATAAATATTGGCACCCTTGCTTCTACCATTTACAGGAAACGTGCACGCACCCGCCTGCATTGCCATTAGTTTCATCGCTGATGAGGCCGGCTTTTGATTTGGGGGTGCTGGAAGCTGCTCTTGCAGTTGTCGTTATGGCTAAATTTGGCAATCGTTTGTGATTCAGGTAATGGTATTGACTGTCTTGGGTTGATTTTTCATAGATAGAAGAGCAATAGGGCAATACAAAATTTTGCTTACTGAAATTTCAAAGTCTCCCTTCCTATATATTGCGACAAATGTCAAAGTAAGTGTAATGTATAGGCATTGTATAACAGATAAAATATAATTCATTTAATTGATGGCATATTTTTCTCTGATTAATAAACGGTTTTAGAATAGGAACAGATATTTTAAATTGAATCGCTTTCATAATGCTCTTGCTCTCCTTTACTGTGTAGGAGATGTATTGTTAAAACCGACACCTCAATACTTTTTCTGGATTACCACAAAACCTATAAAATTAGAATTTCTATGCAGAATTCCTCTTCAGAAAATTCTTAACAAGGCTTAATTTTGTCAGCGATTCAAATAAATTAATTTCATTGTAAATTATTGGTTGCAATACTTGGAAAACAAAGCGAATTCTTCTGGGCACTGCGGGTAAAACCGACACCCCATAGGGGCAAGATCGACACTTCCACAATTAATAGTCTCTCTATTTTTTTATTAAAAATCTCGCCAAACATATGATTACGGCTTAAAAGCCAACTGTCAAAATTCACTTTGAAAGGAAATTCCGGGCAAACCGTTTCTTTTCATATGGTGTTATTATTTTAATGATTAACAATAGTTTGTTTTTAAATCATCTATAACTCTACTGGAGACAACGAGAGACGAGTAATCAATTAATTTCATAGTATTGATGTATAATTTCTAAGAGCAATTAGAGCTGGCCGCTCGTTTTTGCCCGTTCAAAAGTTATTGCTTTTAAAGCTTTTGCTGATTTACCAAAAAATGCCCTATAACTTCTAAGTCGCAAGAGATTGACTGATGATCTCTTCGGGAATGATATGTATCTTGATAAGATGAACAACTTTTTTGAACATGCTGAAGCTTTATCTACGATATATAAGAAATTATGTTGAATAAAAGCTTTTAAGGGGTTATTCACAAACAACGGTCAATAACTTCGAGTGTACTATAAATAGAGATTTTTGGTCTGCAGTAAAAATGTTCGCAACAATAAGTTCTTTGACACTTCTGAATGCTTCATCTTGTTTTTAACACTTTGAAAAAAAATGTAGCGCATATTTCATTTCAAGGGAAATTAATCACTATAACTATATCGTCAAAGTGATGATCACAAAACATCCCAGAAGACATCATTACTGTACGCTTTACTGTTTTCGCGTGAAAATGAGGAAAAATTATATAAAATACTATAACTTAGCACTCGAAAAATTACCAAATATACTTTATTTTGAAGGAAACATTCTTAGCATTTCAGTGGAAGTATGTTTTTCCCCAAAATTAGTAAAAGTTGGAGTTTTTTGAAATTAATGCGCCAAAAATACCCTATTCTTATTAACTATTCTGCTCTATTCAGCAAACCCTACATATTTTGCATCTCAGCAATCGAATGGCATCTTTGTGATCTGTGTCAGAATACGGGAAGTTGTGGTTCTAGGGCATTTTGTCATTCATGTAATATTTTATCATTTCCTCGTGCATATATATCTCTTATTCTTCAATAATTTTTTAAAATGTACCTTGCAAAACTTGGAACAAAATGGAAAAAGATTC
The DNA here is from genome assembly GCF_030247195.1 of Topomyia yanbarensis. Lineage (NCBI taxonomy): Eukaryota > Metazoa > Arthropoda > Insecta > Diptera > Culicidae > Topomyia > Topomyia yanbarensis. Next base: position 166,039,294 of record NC_080670.1, read on the forward strand.
ATTGTCACTAAAATTTAGAAACATCAGACTTTTTAAAATTTAGTCTAGAGACCACACTTTTTTCATTAAATGCCCTTATACCCCACCTTGCCGTATGTTTACTAAAATAAAACATTTACCATGTAGTTCCTGAGCGTTTTTCACACTATAAATCGCAAATTAAATAATAATTAATTGTTATATGGAGTTGTTATATGCTATTTAATAAAAATGGTGAAATCGCGACTAAATGTCGAAAAAATCTAATGTTTAGGAATTTCATCGATAACAAATCTACTTCTATTTTGTTCCGCAGGATTTTTTGCGTTCAATAGGGTACATTTAATACAATTTGATAGAAGAATAATAGAGATCTATGCACGAGAAGATAATAAAATTTAATAAGAATGACGAAATTCCCTGAAACCCCAACTTTTCGTATTCTGAAAAGATCCCAAAGGCTCCGTTCGATTCTTCAGATTTTTTCGCATAAAAAGCTGCAAAATATGTATGATTTGCAGCATAGAGCAGAAAGGTTATTAGAAATAAGGGTTTTTTAGAACATATTGTCTCCAACTCCTGTGTTTTTCGTGTAACGGAAATATTTCCACTGAAATGATAATAATGTTTCCCTTAATCAATAACCTTTATTCTTTATTAGTCTTATACACCAACAGGAATACCAAAGTCCCAATGGTGTTGGTCTTAATAATAAACTTATTACTAACATTCAAGTCATATACAAAGATAGTGGTCATACAATAATTCACAAAAACGGTAAAAAAATCAAATGTGGTTAAAAGATCGATTAAAAAGTCTATAAAAGAGCTGCCGCAGAGTTTGTCTAGACACGTTGAAATCGAAAGCTGAAGCAACCTGGTTGAAAATCCTTTGTAGGCCAGGTAATGGCTCCATGCATACTATAATTAGTGCGTCTGAACGGTAATCGAAGCATAATGTTGTTGCGTAATGTTCGTGGTGCGACGTTTATATTAATTTGTTCTAATATAGCTGGGGCATCTATATGACCTTGCAAAGTGTCGGCGATGAACAAAGCTCTTGCTGTATTCCTTCGAACATAAAGGGGTTCCAGTTGAATCAGCTGACACCAGTTTTCATAGCTAGGTAATCGGACAGGATCTCTCCACGGCAATCTACGGAGCGCGAAACGTAAAAAGCGACGCTGTACGCTTTCAATTCTCTCAACGCCGTTATTGTAGTTTGGGCTCCACACTTCAGGGCCGTATTCTAGGATTCATCGGGATAAAGCGCAGTACAGCGATTTGAGGCAATAAACATCTGTAAAATTTTTGGCTATCCTGAAGATGCATCCTAGCGCTCGAGACGCTTTACCGACTGCATAGGAGACGTGTTGTTTGAACGTAAGTTGAGAATCCAGAATCACTCCCAGGTCCTTCACGTGACTGACGCGTTAGATTTCTGTTTCTAGAAGACGGTACTTAAAATAGATCGAATCTTTTTTCCGTGAAAATGATATTACCGAGCACTTCTTCGGATTTACATACATGAGGCTCATGGTACACCAGTCAGCAAAGGTTTGAAGCTGCTGTTGGAGAAATCTGCAATCTTCAATTGTACGAATTATGCGAAAAATCTTGAGATCATCCGCGAAGGACAATCGGGAAGTCTTCAGAATTAGATGTACATCATTGAAGTATATCAGAAACATCAACGGTCCCAAGTGGCTTCCTTGAGGTATTCCTGACGTAGAAGTGAATATAGGACCCTGGCAATCTCCTATGACAACCGATATCTCTCGGCCTGTCAGGTAAGATCGAAACCACTGCAAAACACTACCATTTATTCCCAATCTCTCCATTTTGGCTATTGTGATATCGTGGTTTAGCTTATCAAAAGCGGCAGATAAGTCGGTGTAAACGACGTCAATTTGAGCGCGACGTTCCATACTCTCTGTTATGTAGGATGTTAAGCATAACAAGTTAAATGTAGTTGACCGCCCGGACGTGAAGCCATGTTGATTGTCACTTAGATACTGCTTACAGTGAACCTGAAGAGGTTCCATAATCACCAGCTCGAATAACTTCGAGACAGTGAAGTTATCCTAAGGTAATTATTGACGTCTCGCTTATTGCCCTTTTTATGTACTGGGAACATGTTCGCTGATTTCCAGCAAGATAGAAAAATACCTCTAGTAATAGATGCTCCAAAGATCTGATGAAGCGGAGCAACCAAAACTTTGCTGTGCCTTTTCAGTATCGCGGAGGGGAGCCCGTCGGGTCCCGGATTGAAAGATGACTTAAGTCGAGAGGAAGCTCTGGTAATCATCGTTGCATTAAAATCGATAGCACCCAGAGTGTGACCCACAAGTGGAGCTCTGCTAGCAGCGAGTTCGATTTGCTCAATAGTTAGTGCCTCTGTGAATACATTCGCGATTTTTTTCTGGAAAAAGCGCACATATGTCTCGAGATGTGGTAGCTTTGTTCCCATTGAAAGTCATGGACAACGACAGTCCTGATTCCTTGCGCTGCTCGTTCACATATTTCCAGAAACGTTTAAGATGCGACTTGAGATTACCCTGAATATTTTGCTGATATCGATAGAAACAGTGTTGACTGGCTCGTTTGTACGCATGATTGAGACTGACGTAATAGCCTCTGAGTGATATTGTGCGATACTTGGTAAACCTCCGCAGGGCAGCTCTCTTTATTGACTTCAACCGTCGCAGTGTACTCATTTGCCATGGAGGGCCGGTTTGTCGATGGTGAACTTTCTTTCGAACGTGCCTGTCAATAGCGTACACCAGAACATTTGAAAAGGTTTGAACTGCGGTTTCGACATCTTCGGGGTCCAGAATATTTTCCCAATCGCTGGTGGAAAGAAGGTCAGCGATACTGCGATGATCAGCTTTACGGAAATTGTAGGAGACAGAAAGCGGTAATATATCGAAGTCATGCACCACAGAGCTATCAATCGTGGCAATCAGTGGAGGATGATGTGCCGCTGATTTTACTAGTGGAGAGGGAGCCGTCACTATTGATGTGGCGGAAACCTGGTCGCTGACAAAACAAAGATCGAGATGGCGGCTATTCTCATTGGCAATAGGATTGATTTGTAGTAACGTGGCTGAGCTATAGCTGTCAAGTAGCCTCACCGCACATGGGTGGAGAACGGAATGGTCCGGGTCCGGATAAAGAAATCCATTACGGGAAGATTTCCATGAAATGCTAGGAAGATTAAAATCTCCTAGTACCATGATCTCATCAACAGCGTTAGCATCTTCGAGGATAGTGAAAACTGAGCTGCAGTGTGCTTCAACGTATTCGGTATCACGAGCGCGGTCGGGTGGAACATACAACGCACACAAGTACAACTTACGGTTGCCAAGCTCGATAATCGTCCAAACCTGCTCTAGACAAACCCAAGAAGTGTTCTCGACGATTCTTGCCTTCCTAGGGCTCCGGTCACAGCGAAACACCTCGTATTCAGTACCGGACACCTGACTGGAAAGCGTGTCATCGTTCAACCATGTTTCGACGAAGACAATGATGTCAAAACTATTATCGGAGACTGCAAGACGGTATTGCTCAACGATTGAATTAATACCACCAACATTTTGGTAGTATAGCAGCAGTTTAGCCCGTCGTTGACCAATGCAAATGAAATCGAAGAGCTTTGAGGCAAGGAAGAGCTCATAGATGCATTGTACTTGCCTGAGGTAGGTTTGCGGAAGACCCCTCGTCCCATCTCCACCACACCGGGACGGCTGCTGGTCGCTGGCAGGAAGGGCTCGACTGTGGTGGGGGGACTAAGGGCTTCCTCACGGCTGGCGGCAAGGGTGCGTCCCGGTGACCGAAGAGACAACATTGCGTGGGATGTATGCAATGCAGCTTGACTAGGTGTATCTCGTAACCAGCTGCGGTTCGCAGGCAGGAAAAACGGCATCGGGTACTGATACGGTACAATTAACGGAGAACTGGAATCAGGGAAACATTTCAGCGCTTGAATTATTCAGAAAGGATGGGTACTTGCCGCAGAGGGAAGTTTTGAAGGCCCTTTCGGAGTGGGTAGATCCTCCGGAAATCGCTTGACAAACAGCCCCCTTTGAGTTACAGAACCATAATTGGCCAGAAAATGATTTTCAATACGGCTCGAGAGATTTGAGACGACCGTATTCAAATTTTCTACAGCACCACATATTTTTTTTGTAGCCACAACGGATTGCTGCACCCACTCGTTGAAACAGCGAGCACAATCGTCACAGAGCCAGTACAGGTTGTTGTTGAAACTAGACAACAGGTCTAGTACGGATCGCTGCATACCGGGAATACAGGTGCGGTGGAAAATCGATCTGCAATGGCCGCGACATGCAATTTTCTCAATCCCATTAACGGGAGATTCGCATGACTTGCAACTATAACTCATGGCTGATTTCAACCCGCCTTTTGTCGCTTACGACCTTTTGAAAACCCACCCGAGATTTCGTATCGTTGTGCGCAAAGTTGAAGTGTGGGGAACACTTTCCACTACTCGCGTGCAGATGGCGAAGTGAGCGCGTAAATTTTTTGTGGGGAATTACACACAGGATCCAGTCTCACAATTTCACCGTAGACTCATAAAGTTTTCACACGGCGAAATAAAGCACTTTAGCACAAGGATTTCACTTGTGAGCAGTACCCGATACAACTCAGAATGTCCGTCAAGCGATTGGAAATTTTTTCGCCGAAAAACGGTAAGTAAAACAAAGATAAAATGGAACTTTCTCCAGAGCAAAAAAACGTAAACACGATGTAAACTGTATACAAACACGATGTTAAAGTATAAACTGTAATTTTTCGAGTGCTTATTCAAAAGTTATTGCATTTAATACATGTTTGCTCATTTTTTTTCAAGCGATGTGTGCGGGGGTCTAAAAATGCTGTGAAATTTGACATCTGACTTTACTTTGACATTTGTCACAATATAAGGGGGGGGGGAGGGGTTCCTTGAGATTAAAAGAAAATGTTTGCAATGCCCTATTAAGCAACAACATTGTAGCTGATGGAAATAATAGAACTTGTACATTTTTGCTCTGCTTTGGAAAAAAAAACTGGAGCCAAGGAGCAGCCATGGAGAAACAAAGTACTCAGTGCCTTCTTCGCTAGTTGTCATGAAACCAGAAGGCACGCTTGAAGAGAAAGTATCGAAGCAGACAATTAAGAGCCTCCTGAGAATTCTGCATCATGTCGAGTAATATGCTTACTGGATACTTTTGGGAATCTCTTGGAGAAGATAAACATTCGTTGTAGTAGTCCATGCGCTTAGGATACAAATTCAGTCGGGTCTCCTACTACGTTGTTTGATAATGTAGTGATTAAATTGGATATCACCCACTAGGCGACGCTATTGAGCATACATCTTATCATTTCAGTATCTCCAAATGATGGCAATTTAAAAGAGTGATGTCTTCGGCAAAGTTGCTTGATATGTCGCGCTGGTGATCGTACAAGCTTTCCATACATAGTAGATTGTAATATATCCCAAAAAATTGATAATTTAGAAAGACGTTTTAACAAAATTCTTGAGGAGGTGTAGGGCTACCCGGCGCTTGCGAGCTAGTAAAAATTTTGATATTTGAAATGTACAATTTTTTACAATATAGCAATGAGTTTTATTTTAAAGTGCCATTTGTTGGGAGATGAAAACCAATTGTTTTGGGCATTTTCAATGTACAGGGAGATCTGCCAATGTGTCTAAAGTCGAGTTGTTGGCAGATGTAAATCAATATTTTGTTAAAACATTTTTCTAAATTATCAATTTTTGGGATATATTACAATTTACCATAATTGAAAGTTGTACGATCACTACACACTTCTTATTTTCAACTATCGTTGTACGTAGAACATTTCAAATCAGTCGTTATTTAGTACAATACAATAGTGACACCCAGGAAAAAGTTTCCTAGGCAACCAAAATGAATATATAGCATACACCACAAAAGAAATCCTCATCAGGCACCGAAAAGTCGGTCTGCGACCTTTTAACAAAAACCGTAGTAAGTGATAATTTATTTCACAATGTAAACCGTCAATCTATGTTATAGCTAACGAACTAATTTTCCAGACTAGATAGTCTTCCTTGATAAAGGCCAACATCAAAGGCCGAAACGTCGGACAGTAACCAACATTTATTTTGATTATAATTGAGTGAGACAGTCGTTTAAATTCCCATAGATTATCCAATCTTGTTACATTTTGGAGAAATGAATCCCAATACGGGGGACAAACTATTTCACGGATATTTCAAAAGAATTCATAATGCGAATACTGGAGGAAAAACCCATTCCCTCCTACCTGCATCTGTGGCATAAAACTCAAAGCGATAGCAGCATTGCCCGGAGAACTTTTTGTATATATCAAGAACCAATTAATACGTGTCACTTCCCTGCTAACAAACCGCGGAATTAAATTGAAACACACATATATGGAAAAGAATTAGTTTCTCCGCTCTTTCAAATTTATACAGTCCGATATTACTGCGGCTATATAAATAAATAAACAGTTAATATATCAAGGGAAACAATTTGGACGGCTGGGGAAGGATTTGTTTTTTTATTTATAAATAAAGTGACCGAAGAGAACAAACACCTATACTTTCCGACAATATTGATTTCTGTAGGAAAAACGCTCTAGGCTCGGGAGTATTCATTCCCAGCTCCGTTCGGGCGCAGCAAAAATTGTTTCAACCTGGTTGAACCGAAACAGAAAGCTACGGGATGATCCACATAAATGAATGATGAGCCTGGTGTATTATGGGTTCACGGCATACATGACCAATGGAAAAAGGTCGTGGCCGGTATCATATTTACTAGAAAGTACTGCTTCCAGTGGATCACATTTCATTTTGTGATACCGTAAGCAGTTTATATCTGCGTCGATCCAGACGACACAAACATATTATGCAACGGAAAAATCGATTGCAGTTAAAAGTTACCAACTCATAATTAATGTTCATTATTTTCCGATAAATTCCTAAGATAATAAACTATAGGCATCATCTAACTCATCTAATAAACACGTCTTCATTGGCTTTGTAGATACGTTAAAAAGACCATGAAACGAATCATTATAACACTAAAACGCCGTAAAGGAACTTCGAGTTCTTTCACAATACGTTTAGGTTTGTTTTGAATCTGTTATACTAATCCTGATAAATAAATGCATTCTTTGATTAAATGTATATTTATGCAGCGTTTTTAGATTCGAATTTATCCTATTCAACTCTAAATATTCAGTTATGCATACTTCAGCGGATATATTTCTCTGCTCCATTTATGCTGTAGAAATATCCTACAGCGAATCTTATTTGCAAAGCTTAACTGTAGGGTAATTTGCCCATTTTGTCACTTACTGGCAATCGATGGAAATGCATGTAAATTCCTATCAGTTTATTTGCTATGATCTTAAAAAAATATAAAAAACTAGCATGAAATTTTTAGACTTTTTGTACTAAGGCGAAATGAAAATCCGGATCAGCAACCCTAACTTTCACTCTATAATTTGAGGCAATGCGATTGGCGATTCTACGTTGAAACCGCTCACAGATAGCGCTGGAAGCAAAGTGTTGCTGATTTGATTCTGTTCTGTCATAGTGCATATATTTTCTGTAAACATTGGTAAAAAAATAACTTTTAAACACCAAATCACCGATCAATTTGTCTATAATTGTTTATGAAAATGATGGAAAACCATCATTTTATAAGATGATGAGAAAACATCTTGCGAAAAGCGTGTAAAACATAGTGGTTTCTAATATTATTCGCAGAGCTATATGTGTGCTGTTCCGAAATGCAATTAGTTGAGCACAGTACCTGCCGCACATCATTTACCGTTCCTCCTAAGTTAAGATAAACTTTCATGAGATGGTGTAAATTCATGAAACTCTCCAGATCACGCGAGGAAAGAATATATTCGGCTAATAGGAAAGTGTCAGCTTTGTATCATACACAGCCGATCCTTCTCTCTGATAGTCATCACTGAATCTCCTACGTAGTCCAAAATATGAAGGAGTTTGACATTGGTACTGATTGGGTGTCGGTTTCGAGATGGAACTTCATTTATGGACCGATTTTTTTTAACCACAATAATACCCCGATAACAAATCGAAGAAGTGTATGAACCAAATGGTTGCAAATGGCTGTAATTTCAGAATAATCGCAAATAAAACTAAATTTCTTACTCGTTTCATTCATATTTTGGCAGTGGTAAGCTTTTTCCGAGAAGAAAATGAAGTTTTTGTTGTAAGCTACGACTCACTTGCGGGTGAAAAAAAGCAAACTGTATCACTTTGCCAGTTCATGAGCTGAATCATAGGTGTCGCATGACTAATTTTGGTTTTGCCGCAAATCGCCAATTGGCCGCCCGTCTTCGAATGAGTTGTATTAAAATGGACTCAATACCTTATAGTTATGTACACTTATATATAAATATACACTTCGATTGACACGATAAAGCAATGGATGGCGAATGCGTGGTCGGTCCCCCGCTCACTTGTTGGCAAGTGTCAACACCGAAGAAAGGCACAAACTTCTTCAAGCGTCAAGCGAAAAACAATCACTAAAAGGTCTTCGTGTTTGCAATCCAATCACTCCAGTTCAATTTCGTCGAGTTTATTATTATGCTTTACTCTTGCTCGAAGGAGGCTTCGTGGAAAGTTTCTTTTTCCTCCCTATTTTCCCTCGCTTTTCGATTAACGTCGAAATTGTTTTCCGTTTGACTTGTGCAAGCTATCGTTGTCAAGGAATGCGTGACACAGAGACACTTGTCTGTCTTTAATTAAATGTGACACAGTCGAATTTTACTGGATGAATCGTCACTTTTATCAATAAAAGAATCACTTTGATCCATGTGATGAATGCAGACGAAAATTATATCAAATGGTAAATACCTACATTTAATGGAAAAGAATTTGTGTTAACCGATTTCTTTGAAACCAGGGATACCAGGTATATTTTTCAAATATACATTTAGGTACATTTCATAAAATATGTCTTCATTTCTCGACAAACATATGATTACGGCTTAAAAGCCAACTGTCAAAATTATCTTTGAATGGAAATTTCTGGATAAAACGTTACTGGCAAAACAGAGTTTACAGCAATTAATGAAAGAGAAAACTTTTCTCTTGTTTTTAGTACCAACATCTGTGATTGGTGTGTAATGGTTTGTCCGGAATTTCCCTTCAAAGAGAATTTTGACAGATGGCTTATAGACCGTAATCATATGTTTGTCGAGATTTGTCTTCAACTGCCAGTATTCTGAATCGGTTATTGATTTTGAGCCAGAGTTCTGCTAGAAATTAGTCAGACATACGAGAAAATTGTCTTCAAAATGAAAAAAACACGTCCTCACAACATTTCAAATGTCTTCAAAATGAAGACAAATCTTCAAATCTGGCACCTCTGGTTGAAATTTTTCCATTATCAGTTTTTCATCACTCAACAAATAAATCACTTAAATTTCACGTAATCATTTACTTGCGTACGTAAATTAAAAATATTTTCATTATATTATTATCATGCAAATATACAACCCTCCCCTAGGTTGAGGGGTTTGACGGTATTGCAAATATCATCAAGCATATTGTGTGCATCAGTGCTAAAGAACCTCTGACTTGTGCTATGGGCCGTATTTGCAGACATTGTTCAACAATTTAATGGCACTGTTGGTGAAAAGTTCCACAGTGGGGGTCCATTTACCGGTCGACTATTAGTGTTTGTGACGGCGGGTCAGGGGTGGATGCAGAACTGGCGTATATGATAGAATAGTGGGTAATCCTTCCGGTGTTCAATTTGTGCATTAAATTCTATTCATTCGGGATGATCAGATTGGATAAATTAAGATACAATTAATTTACCGAAGGCACGACATCTTCCATTCCCGATCAGAATAACATGATATTCCATTATCCCAAGGGTATCAACGAAGTCTTGGTTCAGGGGGATGGATGTGGGTCGGGATTTTATTCGTGTAATGTCCCAACTTATGTCCAACCACTACACCTTGGATGCGCATTTGCGGCGTATTGGGCTTGCGGAGAGTAGTCTGTGTGCTTGTGACGAGGGCTATCACGACATCGAGCACGTTGTCTGGGTATGCGCCGGGTACTTGGACGCCAGGTCTCAGTTGAAGGATTCCCTTCGGGCCCGAGGTAGACCACCCAATGTCCCAATTTAGCCCCTCTTTTTATTTCTCGTTTTAGAAGTTTTCTCTTACCTTGTGGGACCGATCAGCTCCAGACTGTAACTATGTAACCGCCGTCGCACTTACCACTACGGAAACTGAAGCGAGAGCGACTCGAGGTCCGATGACTTTTGAAGGATTCCCCGCGGGTCCGAAGAATACCATCCGCTAATCCGACCTACTAGACTGAGGCGCTAATTTGTTTCGCTGTTCTCCCGTTTGCCCGAAAGTTGCAAGTTTTGCTCTTCTCTCCCGGTCACCATCTACGCTTTCTCTCCCCTGTCCTTGATACAACTGCTTCTACAGCCCCCCTCTGAATATCTTGACCAAGCATAAGTCTCCGATAAAAAATCAAATTTGTATTCTGTATTCCTAGTTTTAAGATAGTTGTAATTTTACCTCTTTGTTAAAACTATTGTCCCCCATCTTGTAAATAGAATTATATCCCTAGCTTTAAAACACCTGTGAATTTTCTCATAAATATTTGTTCCCCCTTTTGTGTACCAAACTATATTGTTAGTTTTAAGATAACTGTAAATATTTCCTAAAAAACTATTACTATTGAATTCCTTGTTTTAAAATTTTTCATAAAAAAATCTTGTGAGAGGGGCTCTTGTATATAGAATCTTATTTCTAGTCTTAAGATAGCTGTAAAATTTTTCTCTTTTAAAAAAAAAATTTCAACATTGTAACCTCCTAGTTTTAAAATATCCAAAATGTAAAAACAAAAGAATTTGGCACCGCCAAGCTAACGCATTTGTGCCTATCAAATAAACGAAATGAAAAAAAAAAAGGATAACATGATGAAATTCTAACTTTGTGATAAATAAATATCATTTGCTGGCATTTAGACGAATAATAGTAGTCTGATTGCATGTTACATTCTTTTCTTCGATTTCATTAGTCTGTTTTTGTTATACTTCTATTAGTTTGCTTTTCCACTACCCATTAGAGTGGGACATGGTTATATGAAAAAAATAAAATTTCGCTCCGAGTAACTTTTTGGGTCCCATTTAGCTCCCAGAACAACTCTGTAAATTTTTAGTTCGATCGGTGAAACTATATTTTTGCGCCCATGGTTTAAAGTTTACATGGGATTTCGTATGGGGAAATCTACTTTTGCAAAATAATTCTTCCAAGAGTCGCCCGTTATCGCCTAAACATAAATAGATGACTGATTTTTATAGGAAATTTGTCAAGGAAACAAAGTTTAGAAGACCACGAAACGATCTGATGCTTATGGAAAAAGTTATTAAGAAAAAACCGATTGATGCCCTGAAGATCGATGAAATTTTCACTTTTCATAGCATCACTGCTGCTGACGGTCGAATTATTTACAAAAAATTTTACTTTCTCTTAGTATGTACAAAAGAAGCCTCAATTTATCCTCCAAAACCCTTGCGAAGTGGCCAAACAGCATAGATAAGTAATTTAAACACATTAAGAGAAGATCAAAACAAAATTGCATAGAATTGGAAAACCAACAGCAGTGATGCTAGAAAAAATGAATATTTTCTCAATCGTCAGAGCATCAATCGATTTCTGCTTAATAACTTTTTTCTCAAGCGTCAGATCGTTTCGTGGTTTTCGAGACTTCGTTTCTTTGTTAAATTTCCTATAAAAGCCACATAGCGATTTATTTTTAGGAAGCAATGGGCGACTTCCGGAGGAATTATTTTGTGAAAGTTAGTTTTTCCATGCAAAATCCCATGTAAACTTCAAACAGTGGGCGCAAAAATATAGTTTCAGGGATCGAGCTAAGAATTTGCACAGTTGTTCTAGGACCCAAATGGTACCTGAAAAGTTGCTCGGAGCTGGATTCTATTTTTTGTCCCACCCTACTACCCATGTATATCATAAATATTATCGGTCAATTTATGCACTTTTTTATCTTTTTGCCTCTTTTTTTCTTTATTCATCATGTTACTATACCTAAATTAGATTCATACTAACACTTTCTTATGCATACAAACGCTTCTGGCCTTCGCGAAAACACAAACCTGGTCACAAACGCGAAAACATAGTTGCAATCATCTACACATACCTACGCTCGCGATTTCGCCAACATTAAAACACTTCGGTAATTAAGTGAACGCTGTAGCACATACAAAACTTACAAACGCGGTCTCAAGCAATAACCCACCGCTCAAGCAGGTCCGATGAATCCCACCCATCAACGTCTAGGTAGCCTGAGGCTCTAAGTCATGTCGCTGATCTCCCGTTTACCTGAAAGTGGCAAGTATGGTCTACTTTACTTGTCCTCATGTCCGCCTACTCTCTTCTGTCCGTGATATAACTACTGCAACACCGATATTGCGTTGCGTTGCGTTGCGTAAGAACGGTATACTCCGTAGATTGCAGACTGATGACTCTCATTTCCAGCCAGACTACTTGAGGAGCATTGTTTGGGAATAACAATTGATCCAGTCCAAGCGAGAGTTTTGCCTGAGAGCCACCATTGCGGGCCCCGACCATCTTTACAGTAACTTGGGATGAGAAAGGAAGTCTTGATGTGGTACTTACTTAACGGAAGGCCCCGACTCAGTGACAACTGCAACGCAGATATTGGAAATAAACCAAATTTGCATTATGTATTCCTCGTTTTAAGATAACTATTAAATTTCTCATCAAAACTATCGTATATCAAATTGTATTCTTCATACGTCTCCCAACCTTTGAACGGAACGGATCGTTATATTTCACAGTGGTGTTCGGTGTGTAAATTTCAGTGATTCAAGGTCATCCTTTGTTCGTTCGTTAGCTGCCATTCTGCTGGTGCCGGCAGTAAATCCAGTACATTGTTTTCGCTGGTGCGGAACAATCGACGTTGTTTGCAGATAAGTTTTGCTTTATTTTTTTCCTCGTTTGCTTTCTTTCCTTTTCCCTACTTTTACTCTACCTTGTAATCAAATAATAAGACACATTCCCGTTTATATAACGCTCTGCCCTCGTGCTTAAATGGCCGAGGGCGAAATACCATCTGATGTAATCATGGAAGTCCCTGATCCCCCTAATACTCGCATTGCTCCCCGTATAAAGCAGTACCCAGAAGGTTCCTCTGGGCCATGGGTGGTATATTTTCGGACCGGAGAGAAACCGGTTAATATATTAAAACTTTCTCGAGATCTGACTGCTAATTACCCGGCCGTAACTCAGATAACACGTGTTCGGGCAAACAAGATACGTGTTCTAGTGAGTGATCTCGGCCAGGCAAACGCGATTGCTTGCTGTGAGCGTTTTACGCGGGAATTTAAAGCGTACGTGCCTTGTGTGGCCTGTGAAATCGATGGGGTAGTGTCCGAACCGGGCCTGAAATGCGAAGAACTGTTGGAGCACGGGGTTGGCTGCTTTAAGGACCCCTCACTTGAACAGATTAAGATCTTGGAATGCAAACAATTGTATACCGCAAACACCGAGGGAGGTAAGACTACCTACTCTCTATCAGGCTCGATTCGGGTGACATTCGCCGGGTCCTCTCTTCCCAACTACATCCTCCTTGACAAGGTTCGCCTACCAGTTCGCCTGTTCGTACCGCGGGTCATGAACTGCAGCAATTGCAAGCAGTTGGGCCACACAGCCACATATTGTGGAAATAAGAAACGATGCGGCAAATGCGAAGGAGAGCATGAGGATGACTCTTGCGACAAAGAAACTGAAAAGTGTATTTGCTGCGGGGGCCCTTCACATGCTCTTAAATCATGCCCTGCGTACAAGCAGCGCGGGGATAAAATAAAGCGCTCCCTTAAGGAACGCTCAAGGCGTTCTTATGCAGAAATGCTAAAGAATGCTTCGCCATCTGTCCTGTCCGAAAATCCCTATGCTGGTTTGGCTAACGTTGAGCAAGAATCTGACGACCCACGAGAGGGAACATCTTTGGTTAACCCAGGGGAATCCAGGAAGAGGAGAAATCCAGCCTCCCCTACATTGCCTCGTAAGGGTGCCAAGGTGTCGTCCACTCAGAGTGCGCCATCTACAACCAATAAATCCAACGGAAGTGATGCACAAAAGCCGAAGCAATTTGCTCCAGGACTTGGAAATATTAATTCTAACAAGGAGTACCCATCACTTCCAGGGACATCCAAAACCCCAAGTGTCCCCTTTTTTCAAACAGATACTCAGTCCAGTAGCGGACTAATGAAATTTTCTGACATAGTGGACTTAATTTTCACAGCTTTCAATGTTACTGATCCTCTTAAAAGCCTTCTGATACGTTTTCTCCCTATAGTGCAAACATTTTTGAAGCAGTTGACTACTAAATGGCCCCTCCTTGCAGCGATCGTATCCTTCGATGGCTAAGTCATCGAACGAGGTCACCGATTCGATCACTGTTCTACAGTGGAACAGCAGAAGTATCCTCCCGAAAATCGATTCCTTTAAATTTTTACTAAATAGTTTAAAATGTGATGCTTTCGCATTATGTGAAACTTGGTTAACTTCCGATATAAATCTCAACTTCCACGACTTTAATATAATTCGTCTGGATCGAGAAAACCCCTATGGAGGAGTACTTTTGGGGATCAAAAAGTGCTATTCTTTCAACCGAATTAACCTCCCTTCGACACCAGGCATTGAAATTGTCGCTTGTCAAGTTCTAATCAAAGGTCCTTTGCATTGCTTCCATCTACATTCCTCCTAGAGCCTCGGTAGGGCACCGAACGCTTTGTAATATCACGGAATCCTTACCGGCACCGCGGCTAGTTCTGGGAGACTTTAACTCGCACGGTACGGTATGGGGCTGTCTTCATGATGATAATAGATCAACATTAATCCAAGATCTTTGCGATAATTTCAACATGACCATCTTAAACACGGGAGAAATGACGCGGATTCCTACACCACCAGCACGCGCAAGCGCGTTGGATTTGTCGCTTTGCTCGACATCGCTACAGTTAGATTGCATGTGGAAGGTGATCCCTGATCCCCACGGTAGCGATCATTTGCCTATCGTGATTTCAATTGCTAACGGTTCAAGACCATCGGAAACAATCAATGTCTCGTATGACCTCACACGGAACATTGATTGGAAGAGTTACGCGACCGCGATATCCGTTAAAATCGAATCCACTGAAGAACTTCCTCCGGAGGAAGAGTACAGGTTTTTGGCTGGCTTGATTCTCGACAGTGCGAATCAAGCTCAGACTAAACCAGTACCCAGCGCGAATACCCATGGACGGTCTCCCACCCTGTGGTGGGATAAAGAGTGCTCAGAGCTGTACGCGGAAAAGTCCACTGCATATAAGGCCTTCCGGGAAGACGGGTTACCCGCTAGCTATCAACAGTACGCGTCGTTAGAAAGGCGAATGAAGAGTCTAATGAAAGCCAAAAAACGCAGTTATTGGCGCCGGTTCGTCGACGGGTTAACGAGAGAAACAGCGATGAGCACTCTTTGGGGTACGGCTCGACGTATGCGTAACCGTAATAGTACCAACGAGAACGTGGAATATTCAAACCGTTGGATATTCGCTTTCGCCAAGAAGATCTGTCCGGACTCTGTCCCGGTACAGAAAACGTGCCGCGCCGCGTCTCCTCACGATACCGCGAACGAAACACCGTTTTCGATGGTGGAGTTCTCACTTGCTCTCTTATCGTGCAACAATAACGCCCCAGGGTTAGACAGAATCAAATTCAACTTGCTGAAGAATCTGCCTGACACTGCAAAAAGGCGCTTGTTGAATTTATTTAACAAGTTTCTTGAGGGTAACATTGTCCCTTATGAATGGAGGCAAGTGAAGGTCATCGCCATCCAAAAACCAGGAAAACCAGCCTCCGACCACAACTCGTATCGGCCGATTGCAATGCTGTCCTGTATTCGGAAGTTATTCGAGAAAATGATCTTGTTTCGCCTCGACAATTGGGTTGAAGCAAATGGCTTACTGTCAGATACACAATTTGGCTTCCGCAAAGGCAAAGGGACGAACGATTGTCTTGCGTTGCTTTCTACAGAAATCCAAATGGCCTATGCTAACAAAGAGCAGATGGCATCAGTCTTCTTGGATATTAAGGGGGCTTTTGACTCAGTTTCTATCAACATTCTGTCAGAGAAGCTGCACCAGCATGGTCTTTCGCCAATTTTAAATAACTTTTTGCTAAACCTGTTGTCTGAAAAGCACATGCACTTTTCGCATGGCGATTTAACAACATCGCGATTTAGCTACATGGGTCTTCCCCAGGGCTCATGTCTAAGTCCCCTGCTCTACAATTTCTACGTGAATGACATTGACGATTGTCTTGCCAATTCATGCACGCTAAGGCAACTTGCAGACGACGGGGTGGTCTCTGTTACAGGGCCCAAAGCTGCCGACTTGCAAGGACCATTACAAAATACCTTGGACAATTTGTCTGCTTGGGCTCTTCAGCTGGGTATTGAGTTCTCCACGGAGAAAACTGAGTTGGTTGTTTTTTCTAGGAAGCGTGAGCCGGCGGAACTCCAGCTTTTATTAATGGGTGCAACGATCAACCAGGTTTTCACATTTAAATATCTCGGGGTCTGGTTCGACTCTAAAGGTACCTGGGGATGTCACATTAGATATCTGAAACAGAAATGCCAACAAAGGATCAATTTTCTCCGAACAATAACTGGAACATGGTGGGGTGCTCACCCAGGAGACCTGATCAGGTTGTACCAAACAACGATATTGTCGGTGATGGAGTACGGGTGTTTCTGTTTCCGCTCCGCTGCGAACATACACTTCATCAAACTGGAGAGAATCCAGTACCGTTGCTTGCGCATTGCCTTGGGTTGCATGCACTCGACCCATACGATGAGTCTCGAAGTGCTGGCGGGCGTTCTTCCGCTAAAAAATCGATTTTGGGAACTCTCATATCGATTGCTCATCCGATGCGACATTATGAACCCGTTGGTGATTGAAAACTTCGAGAGGCTCGTCGAGCTTAATTCTCAAACCCGATTTATGGCCTTGTACTTCGACTACATGGCACAGAGCATTAATCCTTCTTCATATACTCCCAACCGTGTCCGTTGCCTAGATACTTCTGATTCTACTGTATTCTTCGACACATCCATGAAGGAAGAGATTCGTGGAATCCCGGACCATATACGCCCGCAGGTGATCCCCAATATATTTTATAATAAATTCCGAGAAGTCGACTGCGACAAAATGTTTTACACTGACGGATCAAATCTCGATGGGTCCACTGGCTTCGGTATCTTCAACAATACTATCACCGCTTCATTCAAGCTCAATGATCCCGCTTCAGTTTACGTCGCAGAGTTAGCTGCAATTCAGTACACCCTTGGGATCATCGACACTCTGCCCACAGATCACTACTTCATCGTTTCGGACAGCCTCAGCTCTATCGAGGCTCTTCGTGCGGTGAAGCCTAAAAAGCAATTCCCGTATTTTCTGGGGAAGATACAGGAGTCCTTGTGTACGTTATCTGAAAAATCTTATCAGATTACCTTTGTTTGGGTCCCCTCTCATTGTTCTATCCCGGGCAATGAAAAGGTCGACTCATTAGCAAAGGTGGGCGCATTAAATGGTGACATATACGAAAGACCAATCTGCTTCAACGAATTTTTTAGTATTTGTCGTCAGAGGACGCTCAACAGTTGGCAAACCTCGTGGAGCAATGGGGAACTTGGACGATGGCTACATTCGATTATCCCAAAGGTATCAACGAAGCCTTGGTTCGGGGGGATGGATGTGGGTCGGGATTTTATTCGTGTAATGTCCCGACTTATGTCCAATCACTACACCATGGATGCGCATTTGCGGCGTATTGGGCTTGCGGAGAGTAGTCTGTGCGCTTGTGACGAGGGCTATCACGACATCGAACACGTTGTCTGGGTATGCGCCGGGTATTGTGACGCCAGGTCTCAGTTAAAGGAATCCCTTCGGGCCCGAGGTAGACCACCCAATGTACCAGTCCGAGATATGCTGGCAACTCGTGATTTCCCCTATATGTCCCTTATTTATACCTTCATAAAAACGATAAATATCCCAATTTAGCCCCTCTCTTTTATTTCTCGTTTTTAGAGTTTCCTCCTGCCTTGTGGAACCGATCAGCTCCAGAGTGCCACTATGTAACCGCCGTCGCCCTTACCACTACGCCTGCATAGAAGGAAACTGAAGCGAGAGCGACTCGAGGTCCGATGACTTTTGAAGGATTCCCCGCGGGTCCGAAGAATACCATCCGCCAATCCGGTACTCGACGACTTACTAGACTGAGGCGCAAATTTGTTTCGCTGATCCCCCCCCCGGTTCGAGCGAAAGTTGCAAGTTTTGCTCTTCTTTCCCTGTCTCTCCCCTGTCCTTGATACAACTGCTGCTACATTGATGCGGAAATAAGCCACCCTCTGAATATCTTGACCAAGCATAAGTTTTAGTTAAAAAATTCAAATTAGTATTCTGTATTCCTAGTTTTAAGATAGCTATAATTTTTACTCTTTATTGAAACTCTTGTCCTCCATCTTGTAAATAGAATTGAATCCCTAGTTTTAAGATTTCTGTGAAATTTCTCATAAATATTTGTTCCCCCTTTTGTGTACTAAACTATATTGTTAGTTTTAAGATAACCGTAAAATATTTCGTAAAATACTATTACTCCCCCTCTTGTATATCAAAGTGAATCCCTTGTTTTAAATTTTTTCATAAAAAAATCTTTTGGCCCTCTCTTGTATATTGAATCTTATTTCTAGTCTTAAGATAGCTGTAAATTTTCTTTTACTTTGTAAAAAAAATATTTCAACATTGTAACCTCCTAGTTTTAAGATATCCAAAATGTAAAAACAAAAATATTTGGCACCGCCAAGCTAACGCATTTGTGCCTATCAAATAAACGAAATGAATAAAAAAAAAAAAAATTGTATTCTTAGTTTTAAGTTAGCTGTAAAAATTTTCGTAAAAGCTTATGTTCTCCATTTTGTATATAAAACTGGATTATTAGTTTTAAGATAGTTGCATAAAAATTCAAGAAACCTATTGTATCCCACACCAGTTTTAAGATAGCTGTAAATTTTACACTTATAAAAAATATTTCAACATTCTAATTTCCTAGTTTCAAGATATCTAAAATGTAAAAAAAGAATTTGGCGCCGCCAAGCTAACGCATTTGTGCCTATCAAATAAACGAACTGAATAAAAAAAACCGACCGCTCGAGCAATCCATGAATCGGTTACGTCCGGAAGTATCCATCCTCGGTCCTAGCAGCCTAGACTAATGGCTTCAGTTTGATGCTCATATTCACTAGACAACACGTTCCATGGCGTTATGACCGGGATCTCTAGTGATATGGGAAAACTAATTCTTTTCTAGCATCTGTACCATACACTAAAAATTAAGCATCAGATTCACGGTCCGCGCGCGATCATTCAAGAACGCATACGAATATGCGAATTAGTATAAAATCGAATTTATGCACGCAAAGTTACATACACGCTAGCGCAAGCGACAAGCACGTACAATCGCTCGAGCCCTTCGCAATCATCCACGCACACCTATGCCCGCGATCTCGCAAACATTAAAATAACCCGGTGACTAAGTCCACGGTTTAGCACTTATAGATTTACAAACGCAGTCTCGAGAGTGAACCTACAAACGCCCGTTGTCGTGCGGTTATGAATCGGTTATGTCCGAAAGTTTTATCCTGGTCGACCAAACAAAAAAAAATACACTCATATCTAATAAACAGTACGTTTCATGGCGACGATAAAATCGACTTTATACACGCAAAGTCACATATACGCGACAAATACGTTAGCATACAAATGCTTGAGCCCTTCGCGATCTTCCACGCCACCTACACTCGCGTTATCGCAAACATGCAAACATGATAGTAGCCCGGTGATTACAAACGCGGTCTCAAGCGTGGATCTGCAAACTCCCGCGCTCGTGCGATCGGTTACTTCCGGAAGTCTCTATCTTCGGTACAAGAAGACTAAGTCCACGCCTTTAATTAGGCCAATTATAAAAAGCTCTCATATCCACTAGACAACACGTCCCATGGCGACATAACCGGGAACTCTAGTGATATTGGGAACTCACGTTCTTCTAGCATCTGAACCGTACACCGAAAATTAAGAATCAGATTCACGGTCCGCGCGCGATCATCCAAGAACACACTCGTATGTGTGACCACACGATTTACGAATTTATACACGCAAAGTTAGACGTTAGCACACGTGACATACAAACGCCTACGGCTCGATCGCGTAGGAGTTTGTATGTCACGTGTGCTAACGTGTAACTTCACGTGTATAAATTCTTTTTCATAACCGTGTGGACACGTTAACGTACAATCGCTCGAGCCCTTCGCGATGATACACGCGATCGCGAAATCACTACGCCCGTACATATCTGAACCGTACAATGAATATTACATTCAGAGTCGCGGCCCGCTGCAATTGGCTTAAAGCAGTGTTTTAGTGGGCGACGTTGCCTGTCTCGTCTGCAATTGTAGTGTGTGATTCTGGCGGGGAGCCCTTCCGACCTCTATGGCTCCAGTAGGATAACTCTCGAAAAAAAAAGAATCATTTCAATTTCTCCTAAAATAAGTTGGATACGAGAGTATTAAAACATATTGTTATTATTCTTAACTTAACCGTTTCAATTCTTCTATATTCATGGTCTCCATTAATCTGAAAACATATATTCATTTAGAAAAAAAAATCTCTTTCGATAGTCTAGCTTAATTAGGATTTGGATTGACATATAATATACTGAAGTCAACTGTAGCATGATGCAATACTGTAACTGATTGCTACAGAATCTACCTGCCCGTTTCACTCTACTAGGTCGGAAGGTTTCTCATGTTTATGGACAAGGTATTTGAAGTCTGTAAGTGATACAACGTTGAAGAATTACAATCGTAAATTTTCCATTTACGTGATGACCAGTTATTACATTATTCAGCTAACTTGTGCGCTGCCATAGCTGAGATGGGGATGCCACATTGAAGTGTGTATTTCAGTCACAAAGGTTTTTTACCACAAATAAAATCTGTGCAGACATATGTGGAAATTACAAACAAATCTAGAATATCGAAATGGTTTAAAAAATCTGGTAAAATTATAAATAGCAAATATTTGAAAAAATGTTATAGAAAATTTTGTGACCTTATCGGAGGACACCACAGTAGAATTCCTCGAGTACCATGAATTGTTTTTTATCCTACACTGTGATGTTCTGAAAGGAATGATACGATGATCTGAAGACGCTAGTACACTGTTCGTCTATTTGCTCGAGCTCAGTGAAATCGGTTGATATTTCGGCAAATGTTGCTCTATATTCACAGAAATGCTTTCGACACTCGGAAAATATTCATCAAAACTTTTTTCTTTGTCAATACTTGACACAGTGCACTGCTGTTGGCTGAGTATGCTTGTATTTCAATCTCAATAGTGACAATGACTTGTTGGTTTTTCGGTACACAATTCGGATCCTCGCCTGTTTCTCAGTCATGGTGACTTTGTCGCTCATTTCATGTAGCTCTGCCATCCCAGTCAAAAAGGGCAAGTTGCTGACTAACGGGAGGCTATTTGCCAACTCGGATGCACTAATTGCCCTTCAATTTGGCAATTAGGAGGCTATTTCAAATGCAACATTTGGGCGATTTGCCGCCGTCATTTTTTAGCCGCTCTACTCGCCCTTAAATCGCCCAGGGAACGCGCCATTTAATCGCCTTTAATTGCCTAATATGAAAATTACAAATATTACTTATATTCGGATTCGTTATCTAGTCACATAAACTTATCACTACACTAGGTAATCACCACCAAACTGTAGGAAGAATCAATGGTGAAATTGGCATTGCACACCAAAACTTACCACAATCTGACTTTTATTAAGAGTTTAGGTCAGATATCTTGTTCCACTATATTTACACACGATTCCACAATTTCCCACATTCGTTGGCTAAATGAAGTGCACTAGACAAGCAAAATACAAGCGAGAACACGTCAATCGTTTAAAAAAAACTATTTTAAGCTTAAGCCAAACATGAACCGCCATGTTTGAAAAACTCAAAAACAACCAAGTCCTTTTCAGCCGCCAGAAAATTTGTCTAAGTGTTGAAATTGCCTTTAAATCGCATTCGCAAATTGCATTTGTTCCTAGGGGCAATTAGCACAGGCGAGTTGAGTTAAACATGAAACCAGGAGGGTGTCACTCCTGTCATTCGCTATGGAGATATACGGACTTTGACAGTAGTCAACATATGATGGGCCTAGCTGCATCTAGGCCCACGTCGCCCGTGCAATAGCATTGGGTTGTTTTGATTTTAACAAAGGCAGATGTTGGCTAGGACAAAATGGCTGCCTAGCAGGGGGCTGCATGAAACGGTTTAAATCGCCTGACCATGTTCGTCCGCAATTTTTTTTGACCGGGATAGAACACAGAATGGGACATTTTGCTGTTGTTGCTTTTGTATACCAGAGGCAAATTTAGTTTTGCAGCGCTCTGAAATAATTTCTTCCTGGTAGATTATTGATAATTTTCGAAAATCGAATGACATGTTCCAATTTTACAGCTTATAAACGATTACTAGACCATATAACCAAGTTCTCGCACAACAAATTTTTGCTGTCATCTTCTCAATCCTGGCATCTTGATCAAGCCTTGCCTTTTTCTCTCATCTCGCTTAGTTATTGCGAAATTTGCTTGCATTCAATTACATTCTGGGGCACCGGTTTCCTATTTGCGTGCAAATAGACCCCGAGTGGGTATACCCGAGTCAAAAATCAAGAATCACCTGTCAGTAACCATGGCGATGGAATATCACTTGAAGGCACCGCAGGCGTGGTTTGTCAGGTACCGTTTTGGTTCGAATACCTGACTGTTTCGAATTCCGAACACCCTCTACTTTTAAAATTAGATACACATATTTGAAAATCGTTAATGTAGCTTTGACATTAGTGATGGTTGTCATCTATTGGTGGCAGCCAGCCCCTGTCAACGTTTACCTTAAGTTGGGAGCGCACTGCTGGGATATCTGGTATATTTTTCAAATGTTTTCAAATTTAATAAACAAATGTCTTCATTTTCTTCAACGATCAGGATTCGCAATCGGTTCATGATTTTGTCTTCAAAATGTAAAAAAATGTCTTCACAACATTTCAAATGCCGACAAAATGAAGACATCTGAAATCATGGCGTGCTATTTACAGTAGTATTCACAGTGCAATTTAGCAGTTCTTGAACCAGTTAACGATACACAAATAAAATTATCATATCGACACCGCACATATTCAGTTTCTCGAATATCCGGAATCCGAATCCAAACGGTACCGGTAAAGATCGGTATATCGCTTCCTTCTGTTCTTCATGCTACACAAACTCAATTTAGTAGTCGTGTCTGTCTGCCAACAAAAAGGTTTTGGGTTTCCTCTTCCAGCCATCGCCTGACGCTGACATGCTGATGCTCAAGTATTCAGTAGCTATAGTACCTACTGTCAGGATGTAAAAGGAGCTTTTAGTCTATGGGTACGATATTAAAAATTACAGTAAAGGGGAATGTCATTCTCAGCCCGGAGCAAAGGACAGCAACCGAAGTATTTCGTTGTTCTTTTGTTTTCGTTTTACGAAAATTACACCTTGCTTGTTTGCTGTTATTCATTTGATTAATTGATGATGTCTTCCTTGGACCAGTTTGCTTTCACTGTATAATCGTTAGTAGTATATAAAGGGAGTGTCTCACGATGACTTTAAACTTAGTTTGATATCTAAAATAGGTGAATAACTTTATTTGAAGGGTACTGAGCGGAGTTCTCGGTTGTACAAAATGTTAAAATAAACGGAAAGGTAGTAAGATTAGTTAAAAATTCGTCGAATACTGAGAAAACCTGTAAATATACAATTCTACAATAAGTTGATCCAGTGTTAGTCCCTCCTCTAGGTTGAGGGGTTTGACGGTATTGCAAACATCATCAAGCAATGCGTGCATCAGTGCTGCAGAATCTCTGACAGACAATTGTTTTAAGTTGGTTATTCATTTCGCCTCGATAGTGGCACATCGAGGAGACCGAGGTTTTGTGTTTTTTTTTCATACTCTGCGCCAGCCCATACTAACGCCCAACCACTAGTTTGTGCGCGCTGACGTGGCCGGCTGGAGGGTCGATGTGGATTGACTTTTGCTGTGGGCCGTGTTTGATGACATTATTCCACAGTTTAATGGCGGGTTGGTGGGCGGGCCTCACAGGGAGGGTGTACAAGCTAATTAAATTAATTTAATAATTGAATTAATTTAATCAGTACATTAGTAGAAACCTATTAGTTGTCGTTTGTAATAATTGTGGTTCTTAGTACTAGTGTACAATTATTATGTGCTAGTCGTATGTGTATGTGTTCGTCTGAGTATTTGTGTTGGGGTTGGGCCAGGCAATGGATGCAGAACTGACATATATGATAGAATAGTGACTAATACTTCCGGTGTTCAATTTGTGCATTCGATTCTATTCATTCGGGAAGGTCGAATTAGATAAATTAAGGTACAATGAGTTTGCTACATTTAAACGAAGTAAAGTAGTTCAATTGCATGTTACATGTGTTTTTCTATTATACTTTATTAGTCTGTTTCTTTCGTACATCTATTAGTTTGCTTTTCAACTACTCATGTATACCAAAATAGTATCGGTCAATTTATACACTTCTAACCAAGCTCTTTGCATCTTTTTTTCTTTATTCGGCGTGTTATGATTCCTTTTATTAGTATATCTCTACTCATATACTCATATAGATACAAGCGTACAAACGCTCGTGGCCTTCGCGATAACACAAACATGGTCACAAACGCGACCATGCAATTTCAATCATCTACACATACTAGCGCTCGCGATTTCGCCAATATGAAAACACCCCGGTAGTTAAGTAAACGTAACACCTATAAACTTCCAAACGCGGTCTCAAGCATTAACCCACCACTCGCACGATCATGAAACGATCACGCCCGGAAGTCTAACCTCGGTCCTAGCAGACTAGACTAATGCCTTCAGTTGGACCAATAAAAAAAAGACGCTCATATTCACTATACAACACGTTCCATGGCGACATGACCTGGAGCTCTAGTGATATGGGGAAACTTACTCTCTTATAATTTCTGTACCATACACTAAAAATTAAGCAACAGATTCACGGTCCGCGCGCGGTCATTCAAGAATACACGCTACATGATTATAAAATCGAAATTATACACGCGAAGTCACATACACGTGATAAACACGTTAACATACAAATGCTTGATTCCTTCGCGACCATCCACGGCACCTACACCCGCGATCTCGCAAACAAATGATGAACATCTCAGCGCTTACAAATTTTCAAACGTGGTCTCAAGCGTAAATGGCGGGTAACGCGATTACAGACCTCTCCTATGGTCCTTAGCCTCTGCCCTTCAACTCCTATCTCTACCTCCTCGCGGAGCCGGCTGGGGTATGAGTAAGCTGACCAACTCTGACGAAAAAATCCGTACACCATACCGCAACGAAGCGAAATCGTTCATCACGCTCAGGCAAACGGTTTTCATAGTGTACGGATTTTTTCGTCAGAGTTGGTCAGCTTAGGTATGAGCAACCTTAGGGAAGATCGGGTAACCAACCCCGGTGGGAACTTTGGTCATACGCTGACAGGGAAGAGGGGGTTTGCATCGACAAACCTGAACGAGCGTCTGTTCTCCAGGCTAGGGGGGCCCACAGCAGCGTCTGTTCCTCATCGCTGATCATCGCCCGAGTACCAGCGAGGGACTCTAAGCAAAACTGTGCACAAACAGCGTCTGTTCTGGTATCCAGCAGCTGAACATGAAATGCTCTCCCCGGAACTATATCCAAGATGGCAGCCCCATCACGGTGTGATAGGGAACCTTAGGCTAACCACCTACTGTTCCCGAAATAAAAAAAAACCGTTCTAGAAACCGAAAAAGAAAGATTTCAAACTGATTTAACGGCAACGACTTTTAGCATGAAACAACGGACACGAATTGGAACTTGGAATGTATTAACCCTAGCCCAGCAGGGTAAATTAGCACAACTTGCCAATGAGGCATGCCGCATGAAGCTTGAGATCCTAGGACTGAGCGAAGTCCGTTGGCCGAACTTTGGAGAACACAGATTGATATCGGGTCAAATTCTGCTATACTCTGCTCTACGAGGTGAACACGCTCCTCGTCACCGTGGAGTTGGCGTCCTGCTCAGCGCGCACGCCTACACTGCGCTAATGATTCGTGGATAAAATTCCGAAAGGTGATATCAAGATCTACATGTGCGACTTAAACGCGAAAGTGGGCTCCGATAAATCGGACTATGAACACGTCATGGGACGTCATGGCCTCGGAGAAATGAACGAAAACGGAGAGCTGCTTGCAGAGTTTTGTGGCGACAATGGTGATCAGAGGATCTCTTTTCCCCCATCGGCCAGTACACAAAGTGACATGGGTTTCCCGTGATGGCTTCACGGAGAATCAAATCGACCACATCTGCATCAGCCGAAAATGGAGAAGGAGCCTCCTTGATGTGCGTAACAAGCGTAGCGCCAATATAGCGTCCGACCACCATCTCCTAATCGGTGAGATCCGGCTGCGTATTGCAAGGATTCATCGACAGGAGGAGAAGATCGGGCGTCGGTTTAACACACGTCGTCTGGAAGATGCTGCAGTAAGAAGGTCCTTCGTCGAGGAGCTGGAGAACCATTATGCAGATATTCCGGAAGGTGGAAGCGTAAAAGATCAACAGACCGCCATCAAGAACGCCTTCATCGCCACCGGCGAGAATAATCTGGGTGAGCTACGTACCCAGAGAAAACAGTGGATCACAGATGACACCTAGAAGAACTATCGGAAATGGTGAGTGAAGCTAAGCAATCATGTGAAAAAAAAAATTCACCACAGAGGCGACATTCGAACTCGCAACCTTTGAGACTCCGGCCCAATGCACTAACCCTTATGCTATCCCTGGGTATGGATACCACCAGTCCTAAATAAGGTATTGGCACTTAAGTCAAAAGACCACAAATTGAATTATTAGTTTACCTGGAAGAAGATAGAGGAACGAAGGGACGCCAAAGCTGCGATTGAGCGAGCTAAAACACGAGGAGCCAAAGCCGCAGCCCGTCAGCGCTATTCGGCTCTAGAGAAGGAAGTGAAACGCTCATGTAGACGGGACAAAAGAGCATGGGCAGACTCCCTAGCCGACGAAGGTGAGAAAGCCGCAAACACTGGCGACATCCATCTCCTTTACGATATCTCACGCCGCCTTAGTGGGACAATGATTAATGCTACGATGCCCGTGAAAGACACGTCTGGACAGTTGTTAACCGACCGCGCTGACCAGCTGAAACGCTGGTTCGAACACTTTGAAAACCTTTTTCAAGTGTCGACCACGCCACCAACAACTTGGCATGATCCGCCAAGGGTTCGACGTATTACCCGCGTCAACACCGAAGATCCATCATTGCAAGAGATAGAAGCAGCCATCCGGAGCATGAAATCGAACAGAGCCCCAGCGGTCGATCGCATATCAGCAGAGATGCTCAAAGCTGACCCCGTAGTATCTGCACAACTGTTGCATCAATTATTCTACAATATCTGGGACACTGCGACTGTTCCGGCCGACTGTATGCGATAATTGGCGGGGCATCATGTTACTGTGTATCGTTCTCAAAGTTTTCTGCAAAGTGATCCTGAACCGGATACAGAAGAATATTGACGCAACTCTCCGACGGAATTCGTGCCGGACAGTACTGTGCGGACCATATTGTCACGCTCAGTATCATCCTGGAGCAAGTCAATGAATTCCAAGAGTCTCTACTTAGTGTTCATCAACTACGAAAAAGCTTTCGACCGAATCACGAAAATATGTGGGGAGCCATGAGACGCAAGGGAGTCCCCGAGAAAATCATCGGTCTAATTGAAGCACGGTACGAGGCATTTTCGTGCAGAATATTGCACGATGGTGTCTTGTTTGACCCCATCCGTGTCGTGGCTGGAGATAGGCAAGGATGTATTCTATCACCGCTACTGTTCCTCATCGTAATCGACGACATCCTGGTAGGAGCAATTGACCGTGAACCAAATCGTGGGTTGCTGTGGCAACCAATTACTATGGAGCATCTGAATGACTTCGAATTGGCTGATGACGTTGCACTCCTAGCACAACGGCGCTCTGACATGCAGATTAAGCTTGATGATCTTGCCGATCGCTCCTCAGCGGCAGGTCTCAAAATCAACGTCAGCAAGACCAAATCGTTGGATATAAACACGGTCAACCCTTCCAGCTTTACGGTAGCTGGGCAAGCAGTGGAGAATGTCGAAAGCTTCCAATATCTTGCTAGCCAAATGGCGTCTGATGGAGGCACCAATATCGACATAGGAGCATGAATCAAGAAGGCGAGGGATGCTTTTGCGAGTTTAAGAAATATCTGGAAAAACAATCAGATTAGTCGACGCACCAAAACCCGAATATTCAACTCGAACGTGAAATCTGTACTACTATATGCCAGTGAAACCTGGTGCGTATCAGTGGAGAACATGCAACGGCTGCCTGCGGTACATAATTTGTGCATGGTGGCCTCACAACTGGATCTCTAATGCTGAGCTCCATCGTCGATGTCATCAGCAGCCGATAGCGACGGAAATTCGGGAACGAAAGTGGAGGTGGGTCGGCCACACTCTGCGCAGGGGCGGAAACGAATTCTGCAAGCAAGCGGCAGACTGGAACCCAGCAGGACATCGCAGCAGAGGCAGACCCAGAGGTTCATGGCAGCACAGCCTCAACAAGGAAATAAAAGAAGTCGCGCAAACCTAAAAACTCCCGCGCTCGCACGATCATGAATCGGTCACTTCTGGAAGTTTCTATCCTTGGTATCAGCAGACTAGGTCCATGCCTTCAATTGGACCAATTGAAAAAAGAAAGCTTTCATATCCACTGGATAACACGCGACATGACATGGCGACATGATCCGGAACTCTAGTGATATGGGGTAACTCACTCCCTGCCAGAATGTGAATTGTTCACCGAAAACTAAATATAAGAATGAAGGTCCACGTGCCATCCAAGAACGCACGCAAATATATGAATGGCCACACGGTTACAAAATCCAGTTTTGTACACGTGAAGTCACATGCACGCGAGCACACGTGACAAACACGTTAACATACGAACGCTTAAGCCCCTCGCGATCAACAACGTACACCTACGCTCGCTATCGGGCAAACTTGATAAGACCCCGGTAATCAGGTGAACGTTTTAGCACTTACGAAGTTTCGAACGCGAACCTACAAACGTCCGTGTTCCCGCGATCATGAATCGGTCACGTCCGGAAACCATCACCCTCCGTCCTAGCTAGAAACTTACATTCAGTACGACCAATTAAAAAATAAAGCTCACATCCACTAGACAACACCTTCCATGGCGACATGACCGGGAACTGTAGTGATATGGAAGATCTCACTTTCTTCTAGCATCTAAGCCGTACACCAAAAATTAAGTATTAGATTCACGGTCCGCGCGTGGTCATCCAAGAACACACGCGAATATGCGAAAGGCAAACGGTTATCAAATAGAATATATACACGAGAAGTTACATACACGTTAGCACACGCGATATACAAACGTACACGAGATCGAACACGTTAATGTACAAATGCTCGAACCCTTCGCGATGATACACGCGATCGCGAAGTCTCTACCCCCACAAATATCTGAACCGTACAATGAATATCACATTCCGAATCACGGCCCGCTGCAATTGGGCTAATGCAGTATTTTAGTAGGCGCCATTGCCTGTCTCGTCTGTAATTGTAGTATGTGATTCTGACGGGGAGCTTTTCCGAGAACCTAGCTCTACAGCTCCAGTAGGACAACTCTCGAAAAAAATAACTTCTTCCAAGCAAGTTCGATTGACTTGCAGTTTTCGACAAAGTTGTAGGCAATAAAATTATCTTTCTTATTTTTACTTACAGTGATAAACTGATACATGCAATGCCACCTAGCGGTAAAAATGTAAGTTAGTGTGGCTTCCCATTATAAATTGAGGGAAAATCCCGTAGAAGCTTCGAGCACGTTGATCTCGTAGCAAGAATTGTCCGATTTTGTTTAAATTTGGAGCAGAGACTCCTGGTGGGACTAGAAATAGAAAACTAGTGAATTATTCCTAATAGAATTCGTCATGAATACGTCAACTAATCCTAAAATTCGTCATGAATAGGTCAAGTACCTAAATCTATAATAATATCCATTGTTCACCCACCAAATACTGACTAGTAACTATTCGATTTTTCAAGTCAAATTTCCATCAACCCAATCATTGCATCAGCTCAACGTCACACCGTGACTGATATAGTGCAGTTACTTAATTACTTAAATTGCAAATAAAATAATCTATCATTCTCCAGAGAGAGAGAGAGAGAGAGAGAGAGCCAAACGGGTCAGTTTTTAACGCATCAAATTGCCATTTCCAATTTGTCGCTTCATTGAAAATCGCTTCCACCTTCACCTGCTCACCTTTTCACCTACAATTTCCACTAAACCCGTTTATAAGCGTGGCAACACTCAACGCCGATGATGGAAAAGTTAGCGCAAAAAATAGGATAGGGTATCCGTTTGTGTTATTGGCGTTTCAATTGTCAACGTGAAAAAATTCAATAAACTTACTATGGTATTCGTATCGAATAGTGTGAAAATAATTAAATGAACTGACGTCAAAAAGTTTGCATAGGGCCACGAGCATCAATCAGGGGTCTGAGATATGTACAGATACTTCTAGGTTTGCCTAGGTGTTGGACTCCGAACCACTTCGCTCATTAAAATGTAATTTTTATTCCACGTTGCTATACAGCGAAGATACGAGCAAATGAATTTGATCAGGGCCGGGGATACGTCACTAGGGACACGAATTTGCCAGCTCGTCGCTCCGTATTTTGCAATTGTACTTTGGTGAAAACGCGTGGTATATTGTGGGTCGTAAACTACTTACGTTCCTATTTTGAACGTCGATAAAATAATAGTAATTAAGAGCATGGAAAAATATTAGGTTGGTGGTTTTTTTTTGCAGTTTTCGAAACCCGAAAGGTTTGACGACATTTGTCATTATTCAATTAAACATATGTCGTTTTATTTATTAATCAGTTCTAGCGGATCTGTTAAAAAAGTTACATTAAAAATGAGAATATCGCAACAATCAAACGAATATGACGCAATAAACAAAATATACACGAAAAGAGCTTAAATTGCAAATGAAGCATCATCATAAACTACATAAACACAACTTACTAAGTTCATTTACCACATCTTAACTATTGCACAAACGGTCAAAACAACACAAAATTGTCCACCCTCTAGTACACCGGATCTACTCTATGATGAATGACCATTCCGGTCAGCCACAAAACCATGAGCTGCCGCTCGATGAAGGAATGCAACTATTCAAAAATAAATTGAAAATGGAAACTCTTCTTGTTTCCGCTCCTCTGCACCCACTCCCCCCTTCCTTGCCAGGATTCAGGTACGAAGGGAGTTGAACTTTTGCCACGTGGACCGGGGTGGTTGGTGGATTTCAAAGTTGCAAATCACGGTTCCTGTGTGACCACAAGTTGCACCGTAATAGCTTGCTCAAATAGTCTCTGGACGCTACACATAGTTTAGCGTTCTCTGTCAAGACCTGCTGGATGATTTTATGCAAAAAGTGAATTCATCTAACCTCCGCAATCCTCCGCCCCCTAGCTCCGGGGTGAGATCGTGAATAGGAACACAGAATACACGGCTATACGACAGGGAAAAGCGCTGCTGCTGAAATAAATGTGCAATGTGCATGATACCATTTCCGACAGTCGCCTGTTCCGTTCGAATTGGCCCGTCTCCTAGAAGCGGTGTGTGGGGAGGGTGGCGAGAAAAAAAATTTCCACCCAAACCCCCGGCCGGATGCAGATGGTTCGAGTGTTTTCAGCGCGATAGAGAGAGAGAGACAGGTAGCGGGAAAGTTATTGCAGCATGGAAAGCACCTGTTGCTAGAAATAACTGACAATGGCAAAATACCGAACTTGATTGGTGTATGACTGGCAGACAGCGACGATGTAGTTACGTGTGTATGTGTGAGTGTGTAGCTACCTTTCCTAAGAGGAACTTTTGTATAGTGATTGTTTTTTGCTATGAAGCAAATTCCCAATGAGGTGATGGTATTCGCTTTCAATTCAGTCGGAGATAAATTGTGATTGTGAGTTGTGGAATCAGACTGGAATTCGTAACAATTATGGCGGAAACAACTATGTCATGACCCATGGGAGTTGAAGAGAGCAAAGGATGATAAAATCCTGCTTTCGTATGTGGAATCTGATAAATAATAAAACAGGTATATCTAGATGTTACAAAAAAAATACCTCTGACGTTTCGTTAAAGTAAGTAAAGAGTATTTATTTATTGATTAGTGATTTAGGGTGACACGGGAGCATCCCCACAGGTGCCTAACAACGGTTCAAAACAAGCTCAATAGTAAATCAGTGCGATCGTTTCGATAGCATCAAACATTAAAACAGCGTCTATATTCGAATATCTCTTCTTCTCTCCACAGGTCGAGCAAATCCAGGCCGAGTACAAGGTGCTGGCATTGCAGCACCATCCTGATAAGAACGATGGAGACAAGGATGCCGAAAGCATGTTCCAGAAATTGAAGGTATTTAAATGTTTATGACCACCCTTTTCTTGTGATTGATAGGACAGACATGCCAAGTATATTCCAGTGACAGGGTTGAGATTCCGACGTGCTGAGATACGTACGTGCTAAGTAATGTTGTTAGTATTTGACGAATTGCATTTTCCCGAGGGAATCTTTACTGATGCTAGCTAGCGGGTGTGATTAAGTCAAATGATTGAACGGCATTTGCATATTAACACAGATAGTAAAAATGGCAACCCTGAAAATTTCCGTTTTCAGATCCCCACGAAAGAAAATTTGTCATGATTTTAGAAAAAAAACTTGTTTTCAGAATGATCTTAAAAAACCTATTGAAGGTGCATCTTTCCCAGTTATTTGCTTTTGTTTGGTTTGGCTAGTAATGTGCAAAGATGCCGCCAAATATTATAAATAACAATATAGTCCACTCTTGCAAATCTCAAGTATTCCGATCAATCATTTTTAGCTTACCTGCGTTTAGCGTGTACTGTGAAATTAACTGTCAAAATGAAATCGATTGCAGGGATGCTAGGTGCACAGATTCTGTGTTACACAGATTTTCAATGTGCTGCACAGATTTTAAAAAATCTTAGAATTCCAGTTTTCTGTTATAATAGCGCAAACTGCTACTGAAAACTGTGAGCTGTCAAAACACAGACTTATCCAACTGCGTGCCGTTTTAACGTTTGAATTGGGAGGAAAACAAATCGTTTGCACGGTAATTTGGGAGGAAAACAAGAGTAATTTTCTCAATATCTCCGCAATAATCGTGGTCATGCTTGACGGTTCTATTTAAGTTGACGGTTGCAGGAGATTTCTTCCGAACAATCCATCAGACTTTCATTCACTTCCATTTCATATGCAACTTTGAATTTGTCTTTGAAACAGATGCTATTCTCACAGAGAATAGACATCCATGATCGAACAAATATATTGATAAAACATGTTTAAACATTTGAATTAATATACCAGAAAAAACTAGCGCCGCCACACCAACTTATCCCAACTATCCGTCAAATACATCCCGGAACCGGTTCGAAATCTTGAATGGATTCAGTATGGAATCTTGCTCAAAGAAAACAACCGATTCCGACTCTATCGGTTGATGTATTTGAACTGGAATTCATACTAAATCCACTCAAATGTTCGAACCGGTTACGGACTGGTGTGACTGGGTAGAGGCATAACCGCTGTCAATTCAGTCGAACTTCGTCATTAAAAGTCATGACGACAGTAGCGCGCCTGGTCAAGATATTGCAACTACCTTCGAAAACGTTAGGAATTTTTACACAAGTTGAATGCTGAAGATGGACGTCGATAATCTGTGCTATTCTCATCTTCCATAAGATGAACATCATTGGTTGCACATTCGGGTGCAGAAAGTGTTTCTGACCGAGAAAAAAAGATGGTTGAATAAGAGTAAAATTTTCTAATATTAATTCGTGAGATCAATATGGATTAACGTGATTTATTTTGTGGATTAAGAAAATCTGAATTCCGGAAATGCAGGGATCAAATAACACTATTTTTGCTGAGAGAAGAATTGCAGCGAAATTTTACCCATGAATCTATAATGGTTTTCTATTTTAAATTACCTATTTACAGTATTTTTTCCGAAGAATGACAAAGATGACGGGGCATTTCTGGAGCTGGAACAATCACATACCGCACTCTACAAGTCTCTGGGTCAAATGTGTGTACTTTGCATTATTATTTCCTTTATTTCTACAAAACAATCTTGAGAATAACGTCATGTGGGTTTTTTTTTTTCTAATGTTTCCACTTTGTACTATTTCACCGTGAGCAATTAGTGATGAAGATGTGTCATTTGCTTATCACAAAATTTGTAGTGTACTAGTGATCTTTTGTGTCACCGCGTCGCTAGTGTGATGTCTGTTGCGAAACAGAGGAGTGGACCATATTGTTAATTTAAAATATTTGATGCCGTTTAAATCAATATACATTTGCACGTTCCCCACGTTATTGGGAGATTAGGTACCACAACAATGATACAATGAGACAGGGATATTTTGAAATGAAAATCAGCATATTGGAAAATGCCGGACACTTTCCAGGACGTCTACACATGCGGGAATTACTCTTTGAATCTGGGACTGTTCCGCCTAATCCGTGAAGTCTGGCTACTTTAATTTAATTCATTGTTATAGATGAGCTTATTTCAAATTTTTGTCCCTTCTTTAATTCACGGAAGAATTGTTAAAATTTTAATTTACTTATACCTTTTTATTGGGCACTGGGTGAATGTTGCTTCAAGCTGTTCTCAATTCCTGTTCGACAGTTTTCACGACGGCACCCGCGTTACGGCTTGATAAGGTCAAACTGGTGTCGAATGGGATCAATTGTGGTTGTCTGTCGTATTCGACATCG
Source organism: Topomyia yanbarensis (assembly GCF_030247195.1). NCBI lineage: Eukaryota > Metazoa > Arthropoda > Insecta > Diptera > Culicidae > Topomyia > Topomyia yanbarensis. Next base: position 166,074,471 of record NC_080670.1, read on the forward strand.
TTAGCATTTCGACTAAAAAGCGATAGGCTACCTTAGCTGGATAGTAAAGTAGAATAATCATAAGCATTGAGAAATTTATTTCATTGTCATTTCAGATAGTAGGATACTGCAAAATACGCAGGCAAACATAGTACTGTGTGTAGGTGTAAACTTACATACTGCACGTAAGTTTTCTGTGCCTGAAAGTTTTTAATTGTGCGAAATACTCATCTTACCCTGTTGAAATCGAAAATATTTGCTCTCCGAATTAATCTCCTGCACGATGTTGTGTTGGTTTGCAAAATTATCGCGAGAAATAGAAGATTTTGTCCAATAAGTTTGCTCAATTTGTGTCATTGTTTACATCGCCGCGACTTGCGTGTGATTCCCCGCAAAAATTGAACGCGCTCGCTCAGCCATCTGCACACGAGTAGCGAAAAGTGTTTCCCGCATTCTTACTTGACGCACAGCGAGACGAGATCGAAAAAACCGGACATAGGGCGGGTAGTTCTGCCACATCAATAGTGATGGCTCCCTCTCCTCTAGCTAAACCAGTGGCACATCATCCTCGATTAATCGCCACGATTGATAGCTCAGTGGTGCTTGATTTCGATAGTTCACCGATTCCTGTCTCCTACGATTTCCGTAAAGCTGACCATCGCAGTATCGCAGAACTTTTTTCTACCATCGATTGGGAAAATATTTTGCACCCCGAAGATGTCGAAACCGCAGTTCAAACTTTTTCCAACATTCTCGTGTAGATTATTGACAGACACGTTCCGAATAAACTACTGACCAACCGGCCCTCCATGGCTAACGAGTACACTGCGACAGCTGAAGTATATAAAGAGAGCTGCCTTGTGGACGTTTACCAAGTATCGCACAATATCACTCAGAGATTATTACGTCAGTCTCAACAATGCATACAAACGAACCAGTCAACACTGTTTCTATTGATAACAGCAAAACATTAAGCGTAATCTCAAGTCGCATCCTACACGTGTCTGGTGTGATCTAAGAGCACAAGGAATGCCGTCGTCTATGACTTTTAATGGGAGCACAGCTACCACATCGCGAGATATATGTGCACTTCTTACGGAAAAAAATCGCGAATGTGTTCACAGATGAGACATTAACCATTGAACAAATCGAACTCGGTGCAAACAGAGCGCCACTTGTGGGCCAAACTCTGGGTGCTATCGATGGCAATGCAACGATGATTACCAGACCTTCCTCTCGACTTGTTATGTTTCAATCCGGAACCCGGCGGGTTCTTCTCCGCTATTCAGAAAAAGCACACCGAAGTTTTGGTTACTCCGCTTCTTTACATCTTTCGAGCTTCTATTGCTAGAGGTATTTTCCATCTTACAGGAATCACCGAACTTGTTCCCAGTCTATAAAAGGAAAATAAGCGAGACATCAATAATTATCGTGGAATAACTTTGTTTGGTTCAGTGTAGAAACAGCACAGTGTCTGCCCTGGTGTAATTTTTAGACAGCATGGCAGCCATATATATTTTATTTCCTACTAGTGTCGCCTGCAGTATATAAATCTTGGGCAGCATGATTTATGCTGCTTTGTTTACATTACGGAAACAGTTCGCTTTCTTGCTAAGTAAAATTATTATATTTCGACTGTTTCCGAGTAATAAGTGCATAAATAGTAGTAGGAAGAAGAATCCCAGCACAGTACATTTTTACAGTTCAAATTTAATAAACCCGCTAGACGAACATCGCAATGTTTTGTACCGATTCTTGCAAGTTTAGTTTAACACCCGTCGATAATAAACCAATTTCGAGATACTCAATCAAGTGATAGTAAACGTACCGAATCGAAATAAGTGCAGAAATCCCTAAAGATAAATTTGTAGTGATATTTATCGCCCCATATTGCATACTTACCCGTGTCAGTGCTCCGCTCTGCGGAAGACCGTAATTTTACTTACCCGTTTGCTGCTCCCGTTGGTGATCCGTTGTATCTGAAAGGAAGCGCTGCTAAAAGAAGAAAGTTGGTTACTCCCGTCCCGTCATTGACCGCTGTTCCTGAAAGAAGAAAGGTTACTGACTCAGTGATTGCTACTGTCGATGATCCGCTGTTCCTGAAATAAATAGCCTGCTAAAGGTAGAAGAAAGTTGAGTGCTCCCGTCCCGCCGATGATTCGCTGTTCCCGAAAACGAGATCTGCAAAATAAGAAGGTAATCCCGTCCCAAACAGAAATCCTACCCCAAAAAACTTCATTGAGTGTTGTTTCGAAGTTGTTTAAGCTGGTGATTATGGAACCTCTTCAGACTCACTGTAAGCAGTAAGTAAGTGACGATCAACATGACTTCACGGTCAACTGCGTCTAACCTGTTATGTTTAACTTCCTACATAGTAGAGAGTATGGAACGTCGCGCTCAAACCGACATTGTTTACATCGACTTATCTGCCGCTTTTGATCAGCTAAATCACATTATCGCAATAGAAAAAAATGGAGAGATTTGAAATAAATGGTAGTGTTTTGCAGATCCTCCCTCACAGACCGAGCAATACCTCAAGGAAGCCACTTGAGACCGATAATGTTTCTGATATCCTTCAATGATGTAAATCTAATTCTCAAAACTTCACGATTGTCCTTCGCGATTGATCACAAAAATATTTCCTTGCAAAATGCATCCCAGCGCTCCAGCTTCAGGTTTTTTTGCCATATTCAATTGGGACGAAAATTACGGAATATTTTGACAAAAAACAAACATTTAACGAACTACATCTCAACTTCCCGGCACTATAATGAAATCTTCCATGTTTATATGTGCGATCAGTCCTAATTAAATAAATAAATAAAATATGATGTAAAATATACTAAAGTACATTTTATGGTTTGAATAATTATATGCTAATTAATTATTTATTAAACCCATACAGTGTTGCCGGTTTCTAATGTTTATATGCTTCAAAAAGTCGAATGCGTGCGTTTGCCCCATTCGCACTGTTACCCCTTCTTACTCTACCAGAGACTTCACTGTAAGGGACCATTCATAAATTACGTATCACTTTTAGGGGGAAGGGGGGCGTCTTTGTAGCTTTCAACAAAACTGGCATACCAAATCCTCGTGAAATGACTCGTCCACGTATACTTGCGAGTAGGGCTATTGACGCATGTTTTATATCCAACCTCACAACTCGCGATATTCGTGCTGTCACAGATAATACGGCTGTTGATAACAGGAATTACGTCTAGTATTCGGCACGTTTCCCACATAAAAAATCATACCTTCTGATGATTTCAAAAAATATTGTATCATACTGTGCCAGAAATGGACTTCCCTTCATAATCTACAGTAGGGTTGCCACCCCTCCGGAGACTCTGGTTTTTGGAGACGATCTCCGGGTCTCCGGGTTTTACATCAATTTCTTCGTGTTCAATAATTTTAACTGAATTTGCTTCAATCGAGCCCTTTGGGTGTTAATGTTGGTTGCTCCTGCAACGCTACTAAACTGTTGGCCAGGGAGAAAACCTTTGTTCCTTTGTTGGAACCACTTTTTGTGCTTTGAGCAAGAAAAAGAGTTTTGATTAAGCTGATGAGAATTACTGGAACCTCCCTAGTGACTGTGACGACAAATAACCGATTTTTTTGCGCCCAACGAAA